>NC_142148.1:25382250-26632250 GCF_024610735.1 Ursus americanus
AGCCCAGTCCTCTCTAGCGGTCTGTACCCCACCGGACACAGAGTTTTTGCTTGGCCCCAACTTCCGACTGGGAAAACCGGGAGGGGCATCGGCCGGTAGTGGCATTGGCTCCACGGGTCTGGGGCACTGAAGGGCTGCAGCCTCATTCCTGGGGCCAAAGAGCTTCTTCCCTTGGCCTCCAGCACTGTTCTGATTACCCAGGGCCCGACCTGTCTGATTGGGATCCAAGGAGACTGCGTGTGGAGATGAGAAACAAGGGGCTCTCGAGGTAGTGAGATTTCCTAGACTTCTGCCTGGGGCAGCATTTGAATTACCGCCCTGGGACATGTCACGGGCTTCCTTCTGATCTTCCAAACTAGCAGGAGAGAACCGCTCTTTGGAATCCACTTCTTCCACTTTCCCAGAGGGAGCCGTCAGCTCTGTCCCTGGATAGAGGGAGTCTAGACTTGGGACTGTCTTGGAAGTCTTCTGGGGTGCTCCAGGAGCCTGCGTGGGCTCCAGCCTGGCAAGACCAGTGCTTGCTTCACAGCTCTCAGGCAGAAGAGGCTCCTTTGAAGCTCTTAAAGAACGGGGGCTGCTCTTGCCAACCGCACAACTGTTTTCTGCCGAATCCTGCAAAGATCCCACTCCCAGGGAGCCGCCAAGGCTCTGCTCTTTCATAAGCGGGAGTCGTGGGGATTCAGGTTTGCTGGTGCCCTGGGTTGGAGGAAGAACCTTCTCTAGGGGCAAGCTGCCCTGCAGCAACTGCATCACGAGTGGGTTCGTGGCCTCCACTGAGGACCCAGGCCTGCCCAAAGACATGAGCCTCGGCTGGTATTCAGTGCTGGCCAGCAGCAGAGAATCTGGAATCTTTTGGGGGACTGCACATACACGAGACACCCAGCTTTGAGGAGTAGCCATGCTGTCTGTCCTTGTAACCAGACTCCGGTCAGCATTCACTTTGGAGAGTGAGGCAGAGTGGTTCCAACTGCGTTTCTCATCTGTGTCCGCCACCAAGGCTCTCTTCACCACGGTGGCCTCACTGGGGTCAGCCTCGCTGCTGTCCTCAGACAGGTGGCCTTCAAAGTCAGAAGCCGTGTCTGTGGACTCGCCATGAGGACTCAGTGCTTCAGAGTCTCCATTGATTTTCAACTTTTCACCTTCCACCAGTTTGCGGTCACTGCCAGCACCGTCATCAGCGCACCCTTGAGATGGCACTGTCCAGAGCAAAGGGAAGTGGTTAGGGGGGTCTAGCCCCTCCCCAGCTGTCAAATCCCCAAGTAACGCAGGAATGAGGGGGGCAGCTTTCTCCCACTCTCCCACGGCCTGGGGCTCGACAGATGGGACGCGTTTCCCGGAGTCTGGTCCAGGCCGTCCCACTGTCTCACCCTCTGGTAGGCCAGGCACCCAAAGAGCAGCACCATCAGAAACGAGGACCTCAGTTGTCAAGTCTTCTTGTCTAGTAGCACTTTCCCTTGTGGGTGGGCATGAATCACCAAGTCCTAATTCCTCATCACACGGTCTATCCTTCAGGCAACCAGCCAATGGCAGTTCAGTGGCGGAACGAGGAGTCACATTCACAGGATCCTTCATGGTGGGGTTACTGTCTCGGTCTAGAACCTGGCCAGGTCCTCCTTCCAATACAACATCCCCCACTGGAGACTGCACAGGACCACTCTCTGGGGGAAGACAGGGTCCTCGATCCTCACCATCACTTTCCCACGAGGTGGTACGAGATTCATGTTCAGTTCTAACATCCAGATGCAACGCAGGCTGCTCAACTAATCTCTCCGGGGCCGGGGTTTGGGAGGACAGTGGGGGCAAAGCCTGGCATGGCTGGTCCCCAGTGGGAGCAATGGGGAGCTGAGAGGTATCCTTCAGCCCACTTGTGAGGACATCTGGAACCCTCTGCCGTGGGCAGCTCTCCTCCTTTCTGAGAGCAATCAGGTCCTCTCTCCTGGCTCTGGACAAGGCAGGCCCAGCCTGGATGTGCTCCCCATTCAGAGGACAAGGCGGCAGTAGTTGTGTTCGCTGTAGATCTGACGCACACTCTCCAGGGGTGCCCGGGGTTCCACTGGGCTCAGGGTGGCCACAGGCCTCACCACCATCACCACTGCCGCCGCCTCTGCCACCTCCCTCATCGGTGGCCCCGCCGCCACCTCCACCCGGGCCACCCCCCCCTCCGATGGCAGTGGTGGCCGCCTCTCGATGACAGTGGTGGCCTCTCGCCCCTCGGACTTGCAGAGCACGGGCTTTAATGTCTGCGAGGGTCCTGGCACCAGTCCAGCCCCGGCAGGAGGACTCCGTGATGGGGATGATGCGGGGGCATATCTGGTAAGTGGGCTGACCTTTAACCACCCAGGGTGGTTTGATACGTGAAAGTTGAATCTGCAAGAGAAGAAGTGGAAAACAGTTTTAATTGACTGGGTGATGTGACCTAGAAACTGTACAGCTAAACCAAGATTCTAGTAGGTTAGGGGGAGAATCAAATAATTTCCTTTAAAAACGAAATAATGGCGGTAAAATGGCTGTCCGTGACACCACACCATTCTGAGACGACTCCGCTCAAGGGCCGTCGTATACCATGCTTCTAAATTTAATTTCTGGGGGGATGTGTGAGACACTGCGCAAAGAATCTACCACCACCTAATAAAAGATTTAAAAACCCCAAAGGATTCTGACCTCCAGACAGAACTTCAACAGAGTGAACAAAGCAGCGAGGAAGAAAAGAACCTTATCCCCTGACCATCAAGTCAGTCTCATGAATGGCTCTCTTGTACAGGGCTCTACACGCTCACGTAATTAACACAAGCGCCCGGAGCCTTCTGTCTCCGCAAAGGGGCTCGGCACATCTCCTGACCCTCAAGGGGAACCTGGCCCCAGGACAGCCAGGAATCAAACAGCCTCCTACCCGGATGGGCGGGACTTTGGGCTCCTCTTTGGTGGGCTGTGGCTTTTCGGCGTGAACACTTTCAATTGTGTTACGAAAGGACTGACGATCTTCAAGCCGGGGCTTCTTTTCGGGAAAGGATGTGGAGGCCGCCTGCTCAAAGGACTTCCTCTTCTGATCCTTGGGTTCCTGATCTGCAGTCTCCTGAGGCAAGCTGGGAATCCTGTCTGGAGACACGGAGGCGCGTGCCAGGTCGCCTGGATCAGTCTGCGTCCGGGAAGCCACAGGCTGGGTCAGGAATTCGGCACTCTCTGGGTCGGGTGCTACAGAGGCCGTGCCAGGCAGATGAGGGCTGCCTGCCTCTGCCGAGTCGCTCTCGGCCTCCCCATCCTTGTAGAGGGGGATGTCTGGTGCCACAGACTGTGTGTCTTTAGCGACCCCTGCTTGTTCTGACTCCTGCTTTTTGTACAGATTCCTTCTGGCTCTGGTTCGGAGATCCGGCCGAGAGCGTTTCTTGAAATGCCCATCTCGCTGCCGGGTGGCTGGACCACGCTGTGGCCGTGCTGATTCTCCTGGGACACGCAAGTCACTCTTGATGTCAGCCTCCTCATGGCCCACATTCTGATGCAATGACTCTTCTTTGGTCAAACCCAATCTGCAAACCAAACTCACACCATCAGTTACAGGGCAGAGAGAGCATGCCTATTTTACTGTAGCTGTTAGATATCTCAGAACAAAATAAATCTGAGCTACATGCCACTACCCATAGGAAAATGTATGTTAGCTTTCCTACGAATGGCGTTAAGCTAAACAAGCCGGGTAAGCCACCGCGGCCAACCTGTGCTCGCCCCGGATGCTGGCGTGCACGACTCACACAGCATCTGCTTCTCTGCCCCCCAAAGCCCAGACCAGGACTCGCAGCACCAAGGGCCTTACTTCTGTCCATAGTAGTCTTCAAAGAACTTTTCTTTCCACTGTTCCACCTTCTTTTCCTTCTCCATTTCCTGTCGGATCCTGACCTGCATCTCATGAGTGAATTCGCCTAAAGAGAAAGAAAGCTTTTGGAGTGTGTGCATTCAGGATACTACGGTCTGTCTTATGGAAAGCCAAATCTTGCAATTCCACCACATCAGGACTTTTCAAAATACACAGGAGTTTGGTGGGCGTGGAGCTCTTTTTTTCCTTAACCCTACCTCCTTTGCGCTCATTCCTGTCTCCTCCAGAGCCACAGCATGCTCACGGTCATGACAGAACATGTCCACGATGAGGGAAATTTACTTTTCCCTCGGATAATCAGTCTCCAACAACAAGCAACACACTGATCAACCAAAAGAGCAAAATGGAAACAAACAAAAGAACCATTCTTTCTCCCTGTGCAGAAAAAGGTTAACAGAGCAGGCCCGATGGCTTATTCTTGGAAAGGCCTGCTTACAAGGTTGGCCCTTGGCTGACATCTGGGAGCTTGGATTTCAGGAGGGTTCCCACCCCCCTAACTGACATGAATGGCTTACTGTGCCTAAACTGTTTATGCAAACAAGATGGTTTATGGCGAGCACCTGCTTTCCTTCGGGGAATCTGGAATCTGGTTATGTGCCAGGCAGAGGCTTCCCACACAATCAGCTCTGAGTTAAAAAAAAAAAAAAAAAAAAAAAAAAACACAAAACCTGGGTACCAAGTCTCTAACGAGCTTCCCCAGCAGATTACATTTCACACGTGCTGTCACAACTCATTGCTGGGAAAACTGAGCACATCCTGTGTGACTCCTCTGGGAGAGGACGCTGGAAGCTTGCGCCTGGTTTCCCTGGACCTCGCCCCAAGCGTCTTTTCCCTTTGCTGATTTTGCTCCGTATTCCTTCACTGGGATAAATCACAGCCATGAGTACAACTACAGGAAGAGTCCTGTGAGGCCTGAGTACAACGGCAGGAGTCCTGTGAGTCCTCCTAGTGAATCATCAAACCTAGAGAGAGTCTTAGGGACTCCCAGCACACTCCCCACGTAGCTTCCCCATAAAATTAAATTAAGAGAAGCCGACGGTCACTCCAAGTGGCAGTGTCTAAAAAGACAGAGCACCTGGTAGAACCCAACACGTAAGTCAATGCCACGGCACAGTCCCCCCCGCCCATCTAGACGACACCAGGATTGCTGGAAAGACCAGGAGTTTAGAGCGCTAATGATGAGGTGGTGATGCAGGTGGACACATACACTCAGAACAGCAGAAGCCCAAACACTCTGTACCTTCTCGAAAGCTACAGAGCACACTAACAGCCCCCACACTCGGCAGTACTGTGAGGAAAGCCTGCCTTACACTAAAGACCCTTTGGGAAAAAAAGGGAAAGAGAACTGGTGCAAAATGAATGTCTGGGTTTTAAATACCAAGGACAAGTGACACCACACACGGGAGGTACCTCTCAAGCCGTCTCAGAACATCCACTCACCATCAGCCAGGCGTTCCCGCCAGCTCTGAGCTGCGTGAGTGAAAAACTCATTATTCAGTGCGCTGCTGCTGAGACGCAGTAGGCCATCTGTCCCCACCTAGAAGGATCAAGGCGAAAAGCACAATAAAGAAACTCGGAAAGCGAACAGAAGCCCACCCAGAGAGAGGCGAAGAGGCAGCTCCCCATCTGCACCTGTCTGTCCACTTCAGGCAGGAGGAAGAGGAGCTGCTGCTGGAAGTGGGCTGGCAGGGCATGGAAGGTCCGAGAGTTTATCAGGGCCCGGAGGTTGGTGTTGACAAGAATGGACCCAGGCGTCTCAAAATCTATCTCTTCCCCTCTGTTGCGCTTCATCTGACCTGTGATTTTGAAGCAGCAAGAAGCAAGGTATAGATATTCAGCTTTTCAAAGCAAAAGAGCAAATGCCAACTGAGGGAAAAATTTTAGTGGCCGCACCCGAACTACCCAGAACTTAATCTGCGCACACATCCAGTCCACCCAGACCTACGCATCACGATTAATTCTGTCCAGGAGGTTACGGTTGTTGCCATCAAACCCAAGAGAACACTTGGGCCTGCATCCTCTCAGAGAAGACTCTGTACCGGGCTGTGACACAGGCTAAAGAGGACACTCTTCCCCAAGAAAAGCAGGCAGGGGGCAGGCTGTGATGTGAGCCTCCCTCCAAAGCTGGAGAACAGGCTCCACAAAGCCAACTGGAGAAACGATGTGGCTGTCTAAAAGCGAATCTCGTCAGCATTCTACAGGAAACTCTGCAGAAGCCTTCCCTGAGCAGGGTGGAGAGCTATGACCTCCACACAGAAAGGCAGAAGGCTGTTTAAAGCCACTGAGATATCAACAGATATCTCTCACAGAAACCTCAGCAAATGTTACTTTTATTTGAAAAAATCACTTAGAATAGAGACCTATGAGACCTTAAGATTAAGCACTGCTGATGAGTTGGAAAAGCAGCAAGACAGCAAACCCAGTTCTCACTTGGGCAATAGTTCATTCTAATTTTCAGAAGCCAAAGCCAGTCTTCTTAATGGTTTCATGTAGCCCATCTACAAATGACCAGCATGTGGGCTTTGAGAAATGAATCCTGGCCTAGCAAACAGCATACTGGCCTTGCAAATAGCCCTACTGAGGGGTGGGAGGAGCATGCTAATGAACTTGTCTGCAACCTCAAACTCAACAGACTTCCTTCCACTCAATGTTATGACTAGGCTAGAAAAAAGGGTGCCTGAACGAAACTTTGGATGTGAAGAACAAACATGACAGGATGCTACCATAGAAAGAAAACGGATGCTGGAATTCTTCACTGAGCAGCTCAGAAGCAATTTTCACTCACCCACTTACTAAGCCGTACCAAAGCAGGCATGGGCCACGCCCTTACAGGGACATACAAGGAACAATGTGGCACCATCTCTGCCCACAAGTCCCCTCACAGTCTAGCAGAGAAGATCTATATGTGAAATAACCAAAATACAAGGTAAGAAACAAACAAAAGAATAGAGGGCCACCCAAGAAGTCAAAATAAACTGGTAAAGGAAGTGGAACAGAAGATTGTCCTCTTCTCACTAGGCCTGCAGGGGCCCCCCTTACAGGCAGAGAAATGAGTGCCGAGCCACTCACCTGTGGCCGGCTTCCGGAAGCCTCTCAGGAGCGGGGCAGGGTCCCGGGCGACCTCGGCCTGGCCACGAGTAGCAGCGCTGCCCAGGGCCAGAGAGCCGCTGCTGCTGCTGGACGGGCTGCCACTCTCGCCATCGGCGTGGCGGCCCGAGAACCCTGAAGGCACAGCATTCCACTGGTCAAAAGCATCACCCGCCGCGCCCAGGGCTCTCAGACAAGCTTACTTCTCCCAGCTCTCCCTGAGACACTGCCAGCAATAGTGGGTGCTTCCATGGCCCAACCTTGGGCTGTCAGAGATCACCACCACATGGTCTGGCGTTACAGGATCCGTAAGAACGCCAAACCGCCGTCTTAGTTTGCTCAGCACTGCGCCTTTACCAAGCACCTGCACACTCTTCACGGACCCTCACGCCGCCCTGCGAGGCCAACCTAGCTCAGGCCTCACCACCACGGCGTGCCGCCCGCCAGAGGGCCTCCTGGCTCGACGGGCACCACGCCACCTAGGTCAGACACTGCTGCCAGAGGGGGCAGGCCCCAAGATCTGAGGAAGGAGCATCACATCGCAAGTTTACACGTACCTGACGCCGATTCCACGTGGGCCCCGTTTACCTTCAGAGGAGTCAGGACAACTCGTGGCAGCATCACCCCAGTCTTTTTCTTTTGCTTGTTTGCCTAGATGCCCGAGGGATTACAAAAGGAGCCTGAGTCACCTGCAGGGCCACCAGAGTGGTTCCTCTCCACCATGTCTCCACCCACCGTTTGGTACAACAGAGTTCACATTCAACCAGCTCAGGTGGGTAACGGTGAGAGCACGGACTCATGTTACTAAGCCAGGTGTGGGCCCCTGTGTCAAACACAACCCCAAGCAGAATGGAATGTACTGTCACCCCGTTTCACAGATAAGGAATTGCCCAAGGTCCCAAAGCTAGCGAGCAGCAGGGCCATCATTCTGAGTGCTGACTCCCAAGCTCACATGCTCCCCACTCTGCACTGTGCTATCCACGTTCCAGATGTTGCCGTGTTTGTCGAAGCAGGAGCGAAACTACCCATCTGTGGTAATGAGGAAAAACCAACCACTCTGCTCTCAGATCCATGCTCACTTGTATCTGTACTAACAGGCGGAGACCACACTGATTTGCTCCACTCTCCTGATATGCTCATAGTTTGCTGCAGAGGCAGAATCCTATCTCGTGCCTGGCCTCACCTACCCCCAGCCTAGCCACCAACTCTCCTCCCTACCTGTGAGGAAGTCCTGTAGCTGTCCCTGGGATTGGAAAGAGGCCGACTCTGAGATTCTGCAGAACAGGACGCATTCGAAGATGTCTCATCAAGAGAAACTGGCAGAGAGGGAAATAAAGATTAGTCTCCAGCAGCTGCCTGTGGCTCTCAGCCCATCCCGGGACGGGTACTTACCATCGTTTTCACCGCTCACAGTGCTGGCTTCGTTAGACCCACAGCTCTCCACGTCGGCTGTGTCCTCTGGCTCCTCTCCTTCCACTGCAGCCGGACTGCGAGACCACTGCAGGGCATCCTTCTGTGACAGCAAGGCACAACTCAGGTGAGCAAAACCCCACAGATCCTACAGGCACAGCAGTCACTCCTAAATGCGCACTGCTTTAGGAGAAGAGAGATTTAGAATACTGATAAATTCCTATCCCTTTCTAACTGACCTCTTTCTCTACAAGTTCTTTTCATATGTACGTCACGAAAGTTAGATATGATTTTGCATTCAGTCCACTCAATGTTTATGGGGCGCCTCCTATAAGCTTCACCATGCTAGTTCCTGGGGGCGGGGAGCAGAAGAGGGGGGAATTGGGGCCCTGCCCTCAAGGAGCTCAACTGAGTAAGAAAGAAAATCCAATGCATCACGATACAACGCACAGCAACAGGGGCAGAGAGAGAGCTGTGGCAGTCCGGAAGAGGGGGCAGCTAACTCAGTGAGCTGGAGGAAAGACGGCATGCAACTAGGGCCTGCAAGGAGGTAAAAGAAGTTAGCTAGCAGGGGAATGACTTGGCAGTAGCAGACAGGAGGGAGTTCTAGATAATGGGATGAGCAAATGTGGAAGAACATTCCAAATGCAAGGGAACTGCAGATTTCAGAAGGGGGACTAGGTGCATGAGGGTCAAGAGCAAGCCGCCAGGCAGATGGTGAGACACTGCTGAGGGACTGTTTGCAAGTCTCTGAAGGGCACGGAGAGGGGCATGATGGGAGTTATAGGGATTCCACCCTGGCAGTAACAGAAAGGCTGGAGGCAGGAGGAGGACTGAGACGGTGACAAGGCTCAGGAAAGTGCCAGCGACTTAACTGGAAGATGGAGGAAAGCAGGCGAGAGCGCTGCTCGATTTCATCTCCTAGCGAGGCTCTTTCCAACAGGCTCTGTGTCAGTCTGAGTTCAACGCCACCCATTCCCAAGGAAAACCAAGGGGCCACCTCCAACCTCACAATTAGAAAGGACTCCGAATGAATGAATACTGGGGGGCGAGGAGAGGAGAAGTAGAGCTAAGTCAGGGTAAGGATGTCTTCTTTAATAAAGTGTGTGAAAAAGAGTAAAGTCATGATTCTACCTCTTACACCAGGAATTTATAAAGGAAATCTACACAATTCTAACTCATCAATTTCATGCGTCCCATGATCCACTATATTGTCTTCATCAACTTACTGTCATTAATTTAAGCCCAAATTCTGCTAACTTAAATTAATAAAAAGAAGACGGCTTTTGAGATCTTTAGCTCTCTTCCTACCAGCTGTAAATGTTCCTCAGAATTAAAAGCTAAAGAGCATTTTTAGTATTAACCTTGGAATTATGCTTAGTGGCTGCCGTGTGCACAGAATGATGCAACAAACTCATTCTTTGAGTCTCAGGAGCAAACTAAGATACAATACTCATTAATGAACAGACAAAGAACTCCAGTTCCGGCGAGAGGGTGGGGGAATCACGCCTACACTGTCGGTGACAGTGAAGATGGTATCAAAAGGTTCATGCACTGACAGTGGCAGAGGCACACTCTAAGTTAACATCTAGAAACCTCTTAACCCCACACTTCCATTTCTAAGACTTACACAGGACATGAAAAGCATTAATCCCTAAAAGGAGAAAGTCGATCAATGGAACTACATTAAAATTAAGATCCTCTCTTCTGTACAGGACGCCATGAACGGAGTAAAAATGGCAAGCTACCTACAGAGCTGGAGAAGGTATCTGCAACTCATATAACCAATAAAGATCTTGTATCTAAATACATAAATCAGTAAGAAAAAGGAAACCCAGGAAAAAAATAGGCAAAAGACCATGAATTAAGCACTGCACCAAACAGGATATCCAAAGGGCCGGACCTTCACACATAAACCTATTTAACCTAACAATAAGGAAAATACATTATAATGCAAATTAAGACACAAGGAGATGTCACCACATCCATAAGAATGGCTAAAACGAAACAATACCAAGTAGCGTTAATGGGGATGAGAAACAGGTACACTGAAAATGGATCTAGCCAATCGAGAACAGTTTGGCATTATCTGGCACAGCTGAAGGTAAAACATCCTACAACCCAGCAATGTCCGCCCTACATTTGGATTCCCTAGAGAAATAAACAGATGCGCACGCGCGCGCACACACACGACACACACACACACACACACACAGACACACACACACACCACGAAGCACATCCAGTGCTCATGGCAGCGACATCTGTAAAACCTGCACTATACACAACTGAAGTGACCACCAGCAGTAGAATCAAAACACGGCAGCACACAGTCCGAATGAACTTCAGCAATACCAACGCCTCTGAAAAACCAAATGCTGAACGCAAGAAGCCAGGCACAAAAGAATGCATACTGTAATGACCCCATTTGTAAGAAGTTCAAAAACAGGCAAAACTAAACTACACTGTTGGGGATACAAACACAGCTGAGAAACAATAGAGAAAAGCAAGAACAGAACTTCGGAACAGTCAGAACAGTAGCCACCTTTAAGGGGAAGAAGGGAGCCGTCGGTGGGAAACTGTACTGGGGCTGCTGGCTGCCAGCCACGCTCCAAGTCTTGACTGCAGTGGCAGGTATGAGGGTGTTTACTTTATGACATTCATTAAACTGAACATTTATGTTGCATGTATTTTACTCTTACATTTTTACAATAAAAAAGTTTTAAAACAAAAGATAATTCCAGAATTTCTGGCAAGGAACACTACTGTGGACAGTCATTTGAAATAAAACTGTAGAATATTTAATAAGAAAGGCTGATGACGCACCAAGTGAATTAAGCAGTTAAATTCACACATTATGATTACATCATCTATTTAAAAAGAAAAAACATGTGAGCCTGTGTGCACAGACAAAAGGCAAGCGAGACACTCCTCACGTGTTATAGCCATCGCACCCCTAGGTGGCAGAGTTGTGAGGACTTTCTTTTTGATTTGGAGTATTTTCTATAATTAACGTGTATTTTTTGTGATAAAAAAATAACATTAAAAAAATTATAATGCTAGGGGCGCCTGGGTGGCACAGTCGTTAAGCGTCTGCCTTCGGCTCAGGGCGTGATCCCAGCGTTCTGGGATCGAGTCCCACATCAGGCTTCTCCACTAGGAGCCTGCTTCTTCCTCTCCCACTCCCCCTGCTTGTGTTCCCTCTCTCGCTGGCTGTCTTTCTCTGTCAAATAAATCAATAAAATCTTTAAAAAAAAAATTATAATGCTAAATGTTTCTTTGACAGCTAAGTCACCAAAAGTGAGTTTCCTTCCTCTAGGTCCCAGAGTCTAGGGGAACCTAGTGTTGATTACAAATCTCATTATTAAACAAACAGAAATACTGCCCACTTGTTTGCAATTCAAACTACTACCCCAAATTTCCAAAGCCATGTATTTTCAGTAAAAAACAGAACAAAACATTTAAGAAAATGAAAGCAAGATTTGCAATTCTAATTCTGCCTTTTTAAAGGTCCTTAATCTTTCCATTTAAACTCCAAACATCCGATATCATAAATTTCCAAACATTAACTACAGACATCTGAAAAAAATGAAATGAGCTGAGAATTACAGGCATCAGATAATATGCTCTCAGACTCAAGACTTTAAATTTTTTTGCAAGGATATTTTCTATCAAGAAACTTTAAATTCTGGGGCGCCTGGGTGGCACAGCAGTTAAGCGTCTGCCTTCGGCTCAGGGCGTGATCCCGGCGTTCTGGGATCGAGCCCCACATCAGGCTCCTCCACTATGAGCCTGCTTCTTCCTCTCCCACTCCCCCTGCTTGTGTTCCCTCTCTCGCTGGCTGTCTCTATCTCTGTTGAATAAATAAATAATATCTTAAAAAAAAAAAAAAAAGAAACTTAAAAAATTAACAGGTTAAGGAGCGCTCCTTTGCTGAAACCCAATTTTAAATGTTATGAAAGACAATACTGGGGTATTTAAATGTGACTGCATAGTAGATATAGAAGGGATGCAATAATGTTAAATTTCCTGAGTGTGATAATTACATCGCACTTATATAAAGGGGAATGCTCTTGGATCAATGTATATCCCTTGTGTCCCTTTCCTTACTCTTTAAAATGAGGTATAACTTACACAGAGTAAAACGCACAGATCTTAAGTATACTATCTCATCAGTTTGACAAATGCTTATCAAGATACAGAATATGTCCAACATCCCTAAAAGTTCCTGTGCCCCTTCCTAGTCAACCCCGACTCTACACTGCCCTCCCACCCCACTGAGACAATTGTTCTTATTTCTATCACGAAAAATTACTTTGCCTATTCACGGCATTATGGAAATGGAATCACACAGTATATATTCTTATGTGTCAGTCTAATGTTGATGAAACTCATTCGCGTTGCTGCAGGCATCAGTCGTTCACTATCCGTTATTACAGAGTAGTATTCCTATAGACAACCATGTGTTTACCTACTCTCCTGTTGAAGGACATCTGCATTATTTCCAGATTTTGGCTATTATGAACACAAAGCTACTATGAACATTCTTGCACACACCTTTTTCTGGACAGGTTTTCATCTCTCGTGTGTAAATATTTAGGAACAGAACTGCTGAATATGGGATGAATGAATGCTTAATTAAAACAAACAAGAAAACAACTTCCAGACGTTTCCAAAGACTTCCACTCCTAACAGCACTGTATGGAGAGTTCCAGACGCTCCAAATCCTCCTCATATGGTGTGGTCAGTCTTACTTTAGCCATGCTAGCAGGTGCAGTGGTACCTCACAGGGGGTTTTTCATTTTTCTGATGACTAAAGATATTGAGCACTTTTTTATATGCTTACTGGCCATTCTCTTATCTTCCCTTTTGAAGTGTCCAAGTCTTTTGCGCATCTTTAAATGGAGTCATTTGTCTTTTTAATATAGTTGCAGGAGTTCTTTGTTCTGGGACCTTTTAAATATTGATCATGGGCATATGTTACTTTTACAAACAAATACATGTTAAACACTTTCTCTGGAACTAATTTACAGAAAAGCTGGAAGAGTAAAAGCAGCACAAAGAATACTGTCTATACTTTTTACCCATATTCACCTCCTAACACAAGTAAGTGTTCTTAAAATACACAAAGCATATTAGTTTGGCAAGGCAACTGGAAAAGAAGCTAATGATGAAAAATACTACTACTACTAAATAAATAAACCTAAATATTTTCCCCTAAGTCAGATATTGTTTTTAAGATTTTATTTTTAAGTAATCTCTACACCCAACATGGGGCTCAAATGTACAATCCCGAGATCAAGGGCCACACACTCTACTGAGCCAGCGAGGCATCCCAAGTCAGATTTTTTATTATTTTTAAAAGAGCATTTTTTTTTAAAGATTTCATTCACTTATTTGACAGAGAGACAGTGAGAGAGGGAACACAAGCAGGGGAAGTGGGCGAGGGAGAAGTGGGCTTCTTGCCGAGCAGGGAGCCGGATGAGGGGCTCGATCCCACAGCCCCGGAATCATGACCTGAGCCTAAGGCAGATGCCTAACGACTGAGCCACCCGGGTGCCCCAAAAGAACATTTTTTTAAAGATTTTATTTACTTATTTGACAGAGAGAGAGGGAGAGAGACAGCAAAAGCAGGGGGAGCAGCAAGCAGAAGGAGAGGGAGAAGCAGGCTCCCCACCGAGCAGGGAGTCCCACACGGGGCTCAATACCAGGCCCCCAAGATCATGACCTGAGCCTAAGGCAGAAGGCAGATGCTTAACTGAGCCACCCTGGCACCCCCCAAGTCAGATACTTAAAAAAAAATAATAATAATACTTAAATAATAATACTTAAATAATAATAATAAAAGGCACTGTGAATATAACAAGCCCCAAACATGAATAAAATAGAACACTAAAATTTCAACTGATGAAATTTCAACTGCCCAAGATTAGGTTCTGAACTGGAAAAACAGATAACAAATCTCAGGTATGCCTCTTCTTTCTTTGTAGAGCTGAAAAGCACTTCCTGAGCAAGAAATGAGTATGACTTTTTAGGGAAGGCTGATCTGAGAGCTGCCGAATATAAATTATTAAAAACTAAGAGCATGCCGACCACTCAACAGTATACTAGAATTCCTAACAATACCTCTTTTTAAAAAAGAGATGAGAAGAGAAAGAGTGTTCAAATTTCCAGACAGTATAATTATCTACATTGAAGAGCCAAGAGATTCAAACCTAGAAGAAATTCAGTGAGGTTGTGAGATTCAAGAGCACATTAAAAACTCAGCAATAACATCACCAATTAGAAAATGTAATTTATAAGAAGACTATAAGATATAAGATACTCAGGGACAAATTTCACAAAAGAAATACAATCATCTTATAAAGAAAATAAAACCTTATAGAGAAAGGTTGAAAACTTAAAGAGAGAGCCACACCATCTTCTGTATTAAGAAAACTCAACATTGTAAAGATGTCAATTCTTCCCAAAATGGTTTGTAAATTCAATAAAATTTCAATGAAACATAATTTTTTTTAATACAACTTGACTCTGCAAAGGGCCACAAGAGCCAAAACGCTCTTGAAAAAAAAGTAAAAAAAAGGGAGGACCTGCTTTTTTTAGAAAGCTCTGGTAATTAGGCAAATAGAGAACAGGATAAAAGAGGAACAGAAGCGACCACTACAGGATATGGGGTTTCTTTTGGGAGTGACAAAAACATTCTGGGGTCAGACAATGGTGATGGCTGCATGACCTTATGAATCCACTAACAGCCACTGACCTGTACACTTTCTGGGAGTTATATCCCAATAAAGCTGGATTAAAAACATCTTACTGAATTTAACTGACAGCTCTGCAAACATGAAAAATTTAACCAGAATCTGTAAAAACAACGTAAGAACTATTAATGTGTACAGAAAGTTTATAGATCCAAAGGTAAACTTCCACTTTAGATAATCGAACCAAAACGGTCCATTAGCGATGTTTTAATTTTGTTATATGAATCCTAGAGAGGAATTAAAACTAGCAAAGCAACCCCTGTGTATGCCTGAGAAAAGACATCATTTTTAAAAATACTTAATGTAAAAAAAAAAAAGTTCTATTGAATTTGAACTCCACTTGCATTATCAAAGCAGATTCAATATTATAGCTGTCAAAGAAAGAAAAGAGCTGTTATTTTTAAAATGAACACACTCCTGGAATACAGTTTAAAGAGAAAAAAATTGAGTTCTTCTTAAAGATAAAAAAGAAGCTTCCATCAACCAGAAATAAAACAAATTCTCATCTATGATTTGCCACCCACCACTGCAAAGTTTCTAGTCGATGGTGATGTGACCACAGGTCTATGACCCCTCCCCTGAAACCCTTGGATCTAGATGTGCTTTAGAATTCAGGATTTCTTGAATTTGGGGGTGATAATACAGTGGAGTAGGGTTTTAATGTATCATACATAAAACACACATTGATGTTTTTTGAAATAATATGCATGCATAAACCAACTAAAATAAATAGCCTGGTCAGGCTGGATCAGAGTTTTGCCACCAAATGAGTTTAGACAGGACAGGTTTTACTGCCAAATGAGTTAGGAAAAAAAAAATTTCAGTTCTCAAAGTATTTTAGATTTTAGGGGCGCCTGGGCAGCTCAGTCAGTTGGGCCTTTGACTTTTGGTTTCAGCTCAGACCATGATCTCAGGGTCATGGGATGGAGCCCCGAGCTGGGCTCTGTGCTCAGCTGGGAGTCTGCTTCTTTCTCTCTCCCTCTCCAGCTCCTCCCCAGTGTGCACGAGTGCTCTCTCGCTCAAAGAAATAAATCTTTAAAAAATACATTTTAAATTTCAGAATCGTTAATAAGAGATTATGGACTGTAGAGAAAGGTCTCAGTAAAATTTTTGAAAAGATCTGGAAGTTTTGTAATTCTACTTTTCTCATCACAGGTATAAAATAAAATGTAAAAAGATATTAACGACCTAGGAAACGAACTGACGATTGCTGGAGGGGAGGGAGGGTGATGGGAGAACTGGGTGATGAACATTAAGGAGGGCCTGTGATGTAACGAGCACTGGGTGTTCTAGAAGACTGATGAATCAGTGAACTCTACCTTTGAAACTAATAATACACTAAATGTTAATTACTTAAATTTAAATAAAAAAATAAAACCCAAAAAACGTAACTTAAAAAATATATATATAAAGGATAAAGAACAATAAAAACCCACCTTAATAAACACAATATTACCAATCCCATCAATCCCCCTGGTTGCCCCTTTTGATTCTGTCCTCCTTTCTCCCCAGGTAACCAGTTTTCTGAGTTTTGTGTTTGAGTTTTATTTTTCCTAATGGTTCAACTATATATGTATATATCCTTAGATAATGTATTTTTATTTTTATTTTTTTTTAATATTTTATTTATTTATTCGACAGAGATAGAGACAGCCAGCGAGAGAGGGAACACAAGCAGGGGGAGTGGGAGAGGAAGAAGCAGGCTCATAGCAGAGGAGCCTGATGTGGGGCTCGATCCCATAACGCCGGGATCACGCCCTGAGCCGAAGGCAGACGCTTAACCGCTGTGCCACCCAGGCGCCCCTAGATAATGTATTTTTAAATTTTACATGCTTTTGAATTAGCTTTGTGTCAATAGCATACTGTAGGTACTCTTCTGAGACTTGCTGTTCATCCAATTCTATGTTCCTGGCCTCCTACATATTGATACACACAACAGTCCTTTTCATTGCTATTATTCATTCTATAGATATACCACAATTTATTTACCACTCTTTTGTCTGATGGACATTATGTTGCTTACATTGTTGCTTATTATGTTTTGATATTACAAACAATGGGATTATGAACTTCCTTGTACAGGCAAGAATTTCTCTAGGATATATACCTAAGAGTAGAATTACTGATTGTGAGGGGAGGCACATCTTCGACTTTATAGGATAAACCAAATTGTGGTCAAAAATGATGGTTGCAGGGGCACAGGGGTGGCTCAGGCAGTTAAGCATTCAACCCCTGGTTTCAGCTCAGATCATGATCTCAAGGTTGTGGGATGGAGCCTCACATTGGGCTCCACGCTCAGCACAGAGTCTGCTTGAGATTCCTTCCCCCTCTCTCTCCCTTCCCCTCTGTTCTTTGCCCCACCCCTACTCATGCTCTCTCAAATAAATAAATACTTAAATAAAATCTTTTTTTTTTTTAATTAATGGAATGTTTTCATCAAGCCTCAAAGAAAGCCTCCAAACCACATCCATTTTACCCATTAAAACATTAAGGAAATAGTCCTCTGGAAAAACTCTCACGCATTTGCACATGGAGACTACAAAAGTAAAAGGAGATTATTGCAGTGTATTTGTAATAGTAAAAAAACTAAATATCCATAATAGGGGACTGGATAAATACCATTAGGTATATTGGTATGATACACTATTAAACAGTAGTTGAAAGAAATAAAAATACACCTATATAAACAAACAGACCACACATTTTTAATGGATCCACAAGAACAGGAAGGATGCACGTTAATGAGAGTGGTTGCTACTGGGAAAGAACAAGGGCCATAGTCCTGGGTGGCAGGTGAAGGGACAGGGGTAGGGTAGGGTCTGGTGTGGAACTGTGGAAGTCAAAGCCATTTCCCACTTCCTTTGCACAAAGGCCTGAGCTTCCGTTTAACCATGGCAAATGGACATAATTCTTTGCATCCTCCTGCAGCCTCTTAGGACTGACTCTGAGGGAATAATAAATGTATAAATGGACAAAGGGAAAGGGGGAGGAAAAGGAAGATGAGAGATGCCAACAGAATTTTGGAAGATGGATAGCAGGAAGACAGGCAGTAACTGACTCAGCAGGGGAAAGAAAGCTGAAGTCTGAGGCTACAGAGGGAAAAGCCAAAAAGCTGGCCAGTTAGCACTGCAAAACCCCCAAGAGGCCAGTGATTAAAGGTCCAGGAACCACTGCACACAAGAGTGAGGCATGGGAATGAAAACAGGAGAATTGGTTGGAAGTCTGAGCCAGAAGTTAGACCCCTCAGGTCTCCTCTCTGTCCCCAAACAATCAGGCAATATTCATCTCTAACCTCAGAAGAAAATAGGAGATTTAATTCTGGTTGGACTGAACCAGAGAGGGTCCAGAATCAGACACACCAGCTCAAGGAATGGGGGAGGAAGCGAGATGCTTCGCTCCAAACAGGAGCAGTAAGTCAAAGATGACATACAAAAAGTGACGCCATCAGCTCCCTTCTCCAATCTGGCTCCCAAAGGTCTCCTCACAGTGGTAGCCCTACAACCCCAGCCCTAGACTGCTCTCAGCCAGCTGGCAAGAAAGGAAAGGATTTCTCTTCCCAGAAAGTGACCAGCCTAACAGAAAACACCTTCTGGTAGAGAACTGGAGATTCAAAAAAAAAAAGCACCCGGGCCCCCACTCTCCATCACATCCAACAAATAGTGCCCACAAGCCCATGAGCCCAGAATCTGCCAGTTCTCTCCCCGCGAACGACCTATCAAGGGCCACCAGATATCGGAGCACAACTGTCAGATGAAACAGCAACCAAAAACAAAAGGATGCGAAAGGAAACAAAGATAACGAAGATTTCACAGTGTATGCTCTCAAAGAGATAGCCCCAAAACAAAAAGTACAGACCGCTCTTTAAAAAAAATAAAGGAACATCAGTGAACGTGAGCAATCTGCTAGAAACACAAAGTAATACCAAACAAAACTCCCAGCAACAATAGGTTATATCCCAAAGAACTGACTCAGAAGAAAAAGAAAATAGGTTTCATTAAGAAAGTCCCACAACAAACAAGTTCTAAAGAAAACAGAAAAGACAGAAATATAAGATGTTTCCCCAAAATGAAAAGACCTGAGCTTCCAGATTTAATAAGGCAAAATGCCCTGCAAAATGAATGAAAAAAGACCCATTCCACAGCACTGCACCATGAAATTTCAGAAAAGAGAATTGAAAAAGAGATACAAAAATCTTCCATTCAGAGAGAACACATCACAAAGGAATCAGAATGCATCATGCTTCTCAAGAGCAGTTTTGGAGAATGTAATATTTTCTTTCCTTCCTTCCTTCCTCCCTCCCTCCCTTCCTCCCTCCTTTCTTTTCTTTTCTCTTTTCTTTTCTTTCAAGATTTATTTATTTTAGAGAGAGTATGTGCCAGTGGGTGCAGGGAGGGGCAGATGGAGGGAAAGAGAGTCTCAAGCAGACTCCTCACTGAGCGCAGAGCCCGACATGGGGCTCAATCTCATGACTCTGAGATCACGACCTGAGCCAAAACCGAGAGTCGGACGTTTAACTGACTGCACCACCCTGGCGCCCCAGAATGTAATATTTTCTTAAATTGTTTTTTTTTTAAGTTTTATTTATTTAAGTAATTTCTACACCCAATATGGTGCTCAAACCCATGTCCCCAAGATCAAGTCGCATACTCTTCTGACTGCGCCAGCTAGGTGCCCCTCTTTTAAAATTCTTAAGTCAAACCCAGAATCCGATAGGGAACCCAGGATAAAGATAGGTACAGTTTCAAATAATATACCTCCTATGCATCTGTTCTCAGAAGTAACTGGAGAATCTCTTCCACAAATAAATAACAACAATAAACAACAAACCAAACTAAATTAAAACAAAAATTATATCCACACAAGATCTAGGAAAGAAACTATATCATAGAAGACAGGTGAAAAGAAGAAAAGAATTCCCAAGGTGGTGATGAAGGGAAAGTCCAGGAAAACAGACAGATGTATGTCTAACAGAGTAACCAACTCACCCCAATTTGCCTGGGACTTTCCCAGTTTTAGCACTACAAGTTCTGTGCCCCGGGAAATTTCTCAGGACAGTTGGACCCCATACAAACAGACCAGGAACAGGAGAAAGGACGGCTCCCAGACCGACCTTCAGCAGGAATACTGAAACTGTGTGTCTGACCATACCAAGAATTTTATCACTGTTAAACAGTTTTGGAGAATGAAGCATTAGCTTCATCTTTTCTGTTTGTAATCCATTTTGGTTTTTACTCCTCATCTTTGTTATTTTACTTATTTAATTTTTAAGTGCGTGAAATAGCATGATTATAAAAGCCCAAACTACATAAAAGGTTATGCTCAGAAACTGACACTGCCCTCATCCCTTCTCTTCCCTCCTTTTACCCCCAACTGTATGTTCCATTCCTACCCATCCCGTTGGGTAACCAATTTCGTTAGTTTCCAGTTTCTTCTCGGGGTTGGTTTTTTTTTTTTTTTTTTTCACAAATGATTATATACACATCTATTTTATTTCCCCTTTATCCTTAAACCTGTTACATGCCATACACAGTATTTTGCACTTCCTTTTTTCACTTAACCATATGTCCTGCAATCGATCATTTCACAGTCTTCATTCTCTTCTCAGCTGCATAGAATTCCATGATGCAGATGTACCAAAGTTTATTTATACACCCACTAGCCCATGTACAGGCACTTAGGTGGCTTTTAACATTTCACAAATAGAAATACTACTATCTTGAATAACCCCATTAATCTGTACTTCTGTGTTGTTAAAGGTGCATCTTCTTCAGGGGCACCTGGGTGGCACAGCGGTTAAGCGTCTGCCTTCGGCTCAGGGCGTGATTCCAGCGTTATGGGATCGAGCCCCACATCAGGCTCCTCCGCTATGAGCCTGCTTCTTCCTCTCCCACTCCCCCTGCTTGTGTTCCCTCTCTCGCTGGCTGTCTCTCTCTCTGTCGAATAAATAAATAAAGTCTTAAAAAAAAAAAAAAAAAGGTGCATCTTCTTCAGAGTAAATTCCTGAAGTAGAAATGCCAAGTCAAAGGTTAACAGCAAACGTAATTTTGTGAACAATGCCAAAGCCCCCTCAAAAAAGGTTGCATGGATTTGTATTCCTAACAGCAATGTGTGAGAGCGCCTGTTTTCCCAGAGCCTTGAGACGACAAAGTACTGTGCTATTAGCAGAAAATTTTAAAGCATTTCAAATGACTGACATAACCACACTGAAGGAAGGCAGAGGTGGATCTAGCCCGAAGGAACTTTCTGAACAGGCTATTTTAACTATGTACACTTGGGCTCAAGAACTAAATAAACTATAAACAGTGAGCTCTCCTTTTAATAGATTTGTTTTTCACAGTGGAATGGGCTTGAAATTCTGAAACCATTAAATGTTTATTCTGAACTGAGCAAATGATGAGACGTAAAGTAGATAATGCGAGCCAGGATTTTCACTACTGGAGTAGCAAGTTATAAATATGGAAAGAGGTAAAGCTAGAATGAACCCTGCAGCAAGAGACTGGAATTGAGGTATCACTATGAACCAGCATATGTAAAGACAGTCAAATACAGAAACAGACATAGATGTCTACATGTACACTATTCTGAACTAAGAGGACCCTGAGTTCTGTGGGAAAATGGCTGATTCCAAAGCTGGGGCTAGAAAATATAAGCTAATAAGCACAGACATCTTGCTGGGCCAGAAACCAAAAAAGTAAAAAAAATGTTCAGAATGAGGGGGACCTGTCAGGACACAAAAGCCATTGGTAAAGGGAGTCCCACTGGCCACCTTTGCACAATTCGTGCATTAAAGCTAATGACGGTAACAAATAACTCAATAGCAAAATAAGAATCCATAAATCCATAATGAATAAACAAATGAGGGAAAAAAGAAGGCTCTTCCTTACTGCAAAATGCCAATTAATAAATGTCAAATGACTTAAAAATCGCCACCTGACAACCATCAGATAGAGACTGTTTCAGGCAGGACTCATTCATCAGGGAATGCTAAAACTAGTGGATGAAAGTTAGATGAGACTAATTATATGAACTCAAAGTATCTCCTCACAAGATAATTCTTATTTACAGTGGAGAAAACGGCAGACACCACCTCAACCAAGTGACTGAAGTTATTATGAGAAATCAGACATAAAGAAGTCATTTGTCTCCTAATGCACTGAGAAGGACATCATTTCTGAAATACTTCTGTCAAAAACTTATTACTTGAATCTAATAATGAAAAAACATCAGACAAATCCAGACTGGGGAGCTTTCTAGAAAGTAAACGGCCCTTCTGCCACTCCTGGTGCTGCCTGTGTGCTTGTTTGGCGTGGGCCCGGTACCTCTTTGGTGAAGCGACACCTGAAAAGACTCCAGCGCTCGCCATGACCATCAAAACGCCCAAGGAATGGAGTCAAGACTGAGAACAACGATCATATTAACTTGAATGTGGTGGGGCAGGATGGTTCTGCAGTGCACTTTAAAAGGCATAAACCACTTAGTAAACTCATGAAAGCCCATTGTCAACGACAGGGCTTGTCAACGAGGCAGATCAGATTCCGATTTCATGGGCAGCCAATCCACGAAACAGACACACCTGCAGAGCGGGAAATGGAGGATGAAGATACCCCTGATGTGTTCCAGAAGCAGACAGGCGTCTACTAAGAAGGGAACCCGTTACTTTACTCTAAAACTCTGTTTCTACAGACCAAGAAGACATTCTCAATGAGAAAACCGCAATTTGGTTCCACCACATCCTGACTACTGTGATACAGTTTTCTCGATTCTTTCATTTGCCCCTTCCCCACTCCTTATTGTACATAAAGTAACCAGGATGTGCACAAGCATACTGGGTTTTTTTCTTAACTAAATGGCTAATGGTTTATTTTGATCAACATAAAGCACAGATGGGGTGGGGAAAAATACGGCTTCTGTGAGAATACCCCCTTCTCCATTAGTAGCATGCTCATTCAGCTCTTATCTTTACAGTCCAGTAAGTTATTTTGCTCTGTTAAAACAAACAAAAAAGGACATAAAAATCCTTGCACTCCTTGTTCGGTTGTAGAATTTTAATGTTTTTCATTTATCATTGTAAAACCAAGGACAATTTTATAACATTTTTGTACATAACTGTTACACACACAGCAATCTGTCTTTAAGTAGGGATAAATTACTCTAAAAGAAATGAATCTTAAGATAGCTTTCCCTTCAAGTCAAGCATCTTGTTGTTTAAAGAAACTTCTTGTTTAAAACAACAAAAAAAAAGAAAGTAAATGACCTGTACTCAAAAAATAATAAGGTCACAAAAGACAAAATTTGTGGGAACTTTTCCAGATTAAAGGAAATGAAAGAGACTTGACACAAAAATGCACCATGTGATCCAGGACTGGATGTACCCTCAAACAGAATTTTATAATTAGCATTAGTAAAACAATAGGCAAAATTTGAATTAAGTATGCAGATTAGCCAGCAAGCAATACTATGTCAATGTTAATTCTTTGATTCTGATAATGCAATGTGGTTATAAAAGAGAATTTCCTTGTTTTTAGTAAGTATTTAGAGATAAAGGGACATTATGTCTGCAACTTACTCTGGTACAGAACAAAAATAATATGCAAAGAATGACAAAGCAAATATGATAATGTGAGAAATTATGTAAAAATTTTTAAAAGAATCGACTGAATACATTAAAGAAAAAAACCCAAAAATTTAAAGATCATTTCCACTTGTAATAGCATCAAAATTTAAAAATACTTTAAAAATTTCAAAAGACAGGCAAAGACATCAATGGAAACTATAAAACACTGCTAAAAAGAAAGAAAAATCAAAGAAGACCTAAATCAATGGAAAGATATACCATGTTCATGGATGGGGGGGGGAAATCAATGTTAAAATGTTAAATGTTAACATTGTTAAATGTTAAAATGTAAAATGTTAAATGTTAAAATGTTAAATGTTAACATTTAACATTTAACAATCAATGTTAAAATGTTAATTAATTACAAATATCTAGAAATATCTACAAATTAATCTATAGATTCAATGCAACCCCAATAGGCATTGTTTTTGGGAAAAACTAACAAGTTGATTTTAAAATTTATATGAAAACTAAAAGGACCAGGAACAGTCAAAACAATCTTGAAAAAGTTATAAGATTCACACTACTAATAACACTACATGATTTCTTGACTTATTAAAATCAAGAGGGTAAGGATATTGGTATAAAGTTAAATAGACCAGTGGAACAGGAGAGTATCAAAACATATCTACATACATACAGTCCATTTTTGACAAAGGCACCAAGACTATTCAAGGGGGAAAGGCAAGTCATTAAATAAGGCTGAAACAACCAGACAAAGGAAAATACAAACTTAAACCACTATCTCAAATTACACTCAACAATTAATTTGGATCATAAACCTCAATGTCAGAGCCAAAAATGTAAAGTTTCTAGAAGGAAATACAATACAATATTTCTGTGTTGGGGTGCCTGAGTGGTTCAGCTGGTTAAGTGTCTAACTCTTGGTCTCAGCTCAGGTCTTGATCTCAGGGTACCTGCACTGGGCTCTATGCTGGGCATGAAGCCTACTTTAATTAATTAATTAATTAATTGTTATTGGATAGATTTCTAAAAACATTAACTATATATTTCTTAATGACTTTTTCAAAATTGAAAACTTCTAATCACAGACACCTTAATAAAAATAAAAAGGCAGCCAACAAACTGGAAAAAAAATATTTGCAATACATATATCTGACAAAGGACTTGTATCCAAGTATATATATATTTTAAATTCTACAAAAAAAAAACCAAACTTTTTAAAAAAGATTATATTTATTTATTTTATTTGAGAGAGACAGTGAGTGGGAGGGAGAGGGAGAGAGAATCTGAAGCAAACTCCAAACTGAGCTCAGAGGCAGATGCAGGGCTCTATCCCATGACTGCGAGATCACGACCTGAGCCAAAACCAAGAGCCGGACACCTAACTGACTGAGCCACCCAGATGCCCCAGGACAAACTATTTTTTTTAAAAGGGAGAAGCTGCATATTCTTCCCCAAACTAATCTTTCCTTACATCAGGAGAAGAGGAGGAGCCCTGAGTATGATAGTAGGGTATCAGACCCCAAGAGGAGCACAGAAGGTCTGCATGCACAAGGGTGGCATGGTGTTGACTCTGTTGAGTCACAGCTCAAGAAGGATAAAATGCCCCAATAAGGAATGACAAGGGGCAGCGTATCAAAGCCAAGCTGGGTGAGGAGGGCATTTATACGAGGGCACTGCTGTGGGCAATCAGAGCCTGAAGAAGGTGAGGCAATCATCCCTGGGGAACCAGTCCAATATAGGGTGTTAGAGTCCAAGAGGGATAAAGAGGACATCTCCATCAGGGAAAGGCAGCAATAGTGATGGGGAAGGAGATTAATTATATAAGAGGATGGAAGGATTAAACAAGTAAATATATTAAATAACAGGAAAAATAGGAGCTAGATTTCTTACTGCTGGAGAAGGTAGTTACAAATATGGAAAAGGAGAAAACTTTAGAATGAACCCTCTGGGCTTACATTAGAATTTGTGGTACTGGTATAAGCTCATGGTTTTTAACATGTTCAGATAAAGCCAGACATAAATACAGATAACTGCATGTACGTATATGTACATGAATACACCCAAATTTCCCTTAGCCTCTTCTCCCTGGGAGGAACTGGTATCAGCAACACCTCAATAGCAGCAAGCACATCTAGAACCTAAATCTTGGCTTCTGAATACCATTATATACTAAAAGAAGCAGGGCTCCATGGAGAAATGTCTAATACTGAAAGCTGGGGCAAGGAAAGAACAAAGTGAACCTACATCACCTTTCCGGCAAGAGCTACTCCAAGAATGATGGGAGTATGTCAAAGGGACACAGAAGCCAGATTGACAAAAGCCCTAGCAGCCAAACTGGAAACAATCTGAACACCTAAATAAGTAATAATAGATTATAACCCACTGAATAAAATAGAAAACCATGATTTTACCTAAATATAAATAAACTGAAATTTAGAAGGAGAATGGGATATTAGAGTTCCCCAGGGGAAAGAGAGGAGTTTTACAGTGATTAAGCCTAGCAGATGCTACCTTAACCAAGTGATAAAAGTGGACACTATTAATAGGACAAGCTGAAATAATGAGCCATCTGACAGGATGCACTAAAAACACAGCAACGCTTCTCTGATACAACTGATGAAGACACATAAGCTGAATCTAATCATGAGAAAACCTAAGAAAACCCAAACTGAATAGCATTCTATGAAATAACTGGTTTGTAATCTTCAAAAGAGTCAAGGTCACGAAAGTCAAAGAAAGATGAAAGAACTGTTCTACACTGAAGGAGACCAAACACTTATGACAACTACAGGTAACATGTAATTCTGAACTAGATCCTTTAGGCATAAAGGACATTACAGGGACATTCAGCAGAACTTTAATGGAATCTGTTGATTAGATGATAAAAATGTCTCAAATTAATTCTCTGAATTGGATGGATGTATTATGGACATGTAGTAGACATCCTTTTTTTTTTTCCTGAGTCTAGCTGACACACAATGTTACATTAGTTTCAGATGTACAAAACAGTTTATATACAAGTTTATATACACTATGCTATGTTTACAAGTGTACCTACCATCTATTACCATACATCACTATTACAATATCACTGATTTTGGGGCGCCTGGGTGGCTCAGTCGTTAAGCGTCTGCCTTCGGCTCAGGGCGTGATCCCGCCGTTCCGGGATCGAGTCCCACGTCAGGCTCCTCCGCTAGGAGCCTGCTTCTTACTCTCCCGCTCCCCCTGCTGTGTTCCCTCTCTCACTGGCTGTCTCTCTCTGTCTAATAAATAAATAAATAACTCTTAAAAAAAAAAAAAAAAAAACAATATCACTGATTTTGCTCCTTATGCTGTGCTTTTTATTCCCATGACTTACTCATTCCATAACTGGAAGCCTGTATCTCCCACTCCCCTTCACCCATTCTGCCCCCAACTCCTCTCCCCTCTGGCAAGCATCAGTTTGTTCTCTGTATTTATTAGGTCTGATTCTGTTTTTGTTTATTCATTTTTTTTTTATTACACATGAGTGAAATCATATGGTATTTGTCTTTCTCATTCTGAGTTACTTCACTTAGCATTATACCCTCTAAGTCCAACCATGTTGTTTCAAATAGCATGATCGCATCCTTTTTTATGACTGCATAATATTCTATCGCATATGTGTGTGTATATATGTGTACATCTTCCTTATCCATTCATCTATTGATGGACACTTAGTTTGCTTCCATATCTTAGGTATTGTAAATAATAATGCAATGAACACAGGGGTGTGTATATTTTTTCAAATTACTGTTTTTGTTTTCTTTGGGTAAACACCCAAGAATGGAATTACTGAATCATATGGCATTTCAAATTTTAATTTTTTAAGGAATCACCATACTGTTTTCCACAGTGGCTGTACCAGTTTACACTTCCACCAACAGTGTATGAGGGTTTTCTCAACATCTTCATCAACTTATTTCTTGTCTTTTTGATTTTAGCCATTCTGACAGGTGTAAAGTGGTTTATCATTGTGGTTCTGATTTGCATTTCCCTGATGATGAGTGATGGATTTTTTGAAAAGATGTTATTTATTTGAGAGAGAGAGAGAGAGAGAGAGAGAGAACACGGGGGTGAGGGGGAGAGGGAGACAGAGAATCTCAAGTAGACTCCCTGCTGAGCAGGGAGCCCAACACAGGGTTTGATCCCAGGACCCCAGATCATGACCTTAGACAAAAGCAAGAGTTGAACGCTCAACTGACTGAGCCGCCCAGGTGCCCCTGATGATGAGTGACGTTGAGCATCTTTTCACGTATCTGTGTGCCATCTGGATGTCTCCTTTGGGGGGAAAAAAATCTATTCAGGTTCTCTGCCCATTTTTTAATTGGATTTTTTTTTTTTTTTTGGTGTTGAGTTGTACATAAGTTCTTCATATATTTTGGATATTAACCCCTTATCAGATATATCATTTGCAAATATCTTCTCCCATTCAGTGGGATGTCTTTCTGTTTTGTTTCCTTCACTGTGCAAAAGCTTTTTATTTCGATATAATACTGATAGTTTATTTTTGCTTTTGTTTCCCTTGCCATAGGAGACATTTTTAGGATTTTTATGGTTTCAGGTCTCACATTTAGATCTTTAATCTATTTTGAGTTTATTTTTGTGTATATTTTGAGTTAATTTTTGTGTATGGTGTTAAAAAGTACTCCAGTTTCACTCTTCTGCATGTAGCTGTCCAGTTTTCCCATCACAATTTGTTGAAGAGGCTGTCTTTTTCGCATTGTATATTCTTGCCTTCTTTGTTGTAGATTAACTGACCATATAATGTGGATTTATTTCTGGGCTCTCTATTCTGTTCCACTGATCTATGTACCTGTTTTTGTGCCGGGACCACACTGTTTTGATTATTACAGCTCTGTAGTATAGATCTTGAAATCTGGAATTGTGATACCTCTAGCTTTGCCTTTCTTTCTCGAAACTGCTTTGGCTATTCAGGATCTTTTGTGGTTCCACACAAATTTTAGTATTATTTCTTCTAGTTTTATGAAAAATGCTACTGGTAGTTTGATAGGGATTACACTGAATCTGTACACTACTTTGAGCAACATGAACATTTTAACAATATCAATTCTTCCACTGTAGCAAATATCACGTACACATTGAAGTATTAACGCTCAGGAATAAAGGTATAATGGGGCTCTAAATGGGGCTGTAAAGGTATAATGGAACTCTAAAGTATTAACACTCAGTTAATAAAGGTGTATTTCTTAATGAATCATGGAACATTATACCAAAAACTAAGGATATACTATATGGTGACTAACATAACATAATAAAAAATTATTATAAAAAAATAAAGGTATAATTCTAAATACAGAAAAAAGAAGTTCTTTGTTCTGTACTTAAAAACTTTTCTGAAAGCTTATCAATGTTACAAAATAAAAATTTTTTTTTCCAATGGGCAAAACAATAAACATTCGAATAGGAAGATGACAAAAATGGTCAATAAACACGCAAAAATGTATTCATAATCATTTATCATCAGAAAAAAATGTAAACTAAAACAATGAGACATGAAGAAAAACATGATCATTTCTATTAATGCAGAAAAGTTACTGAGAAAATTCAACACACATTCATGATAAAAGCTTTCAACAAACTAGGAACAGAAGGGAACTTGCTCAACTTGATAAACAGCAAAATATCTACAAAATATCCACAGCTAACATCATACCAAAGGTGAAAAACTGAATGCTTTCCCTTGAAGACTGGGAAGAAGGCAAAGATATCCACTCTCACCACTCCTATTCAACATAGAGCCTGAAATGTTAGCCAGTGAAATCAGTCAGGAGAACTATTAAAATAAAAGGCACACAAATCAGAAAGAATATATAAAACTGGCCCTTTCCACAGATGACATGATGGTCTAATAAAAAATCCCAAACAATCACTACAACTACTAATTAAGTTTATCAAATTCTTCAGGACATAGGTCAACACATAAAAATCAATACTGCTATATGCAGGCAATCCACAGTTAGAAACCAAAATTAAAAGCACAATACCATTTATAATAGCTTCCCAAAAAATTAAATACTGAGGTACAGAACTAACAAAACATGCAAAATCTGTACCCTAAACTACAAAATGCTCATGAAAATATCAAAGATGATCTAAACAAATAAAAAAACATACTAGATCCACAGACTGGAAGTCTCAACATAGTCAGATGTCAATTCTCCCCAAACTGATCTGCTGGTTGAAATGTATTTACTATGAAAACCTCAGCAAAAAACAAACTTGTAGATATAGGATGATTCTACATGGAAAGGCAAAAAAATCAGAACAGCTGAAACAATTTTGAAAAATAATAAAAGTTGAAGGAATCATACCACCTGCTTTTACATCCTATCATACGGCACTACAACACTCATCGAAGTAGCATGGTACCGACAGAGGAACAGACATATAGGTAAATGGAACAGAGTCCAAAAGTAAAACCTTTTACAAAATATGGCCAACTGATTTTTGACAGAGCTGTAAAAGCAATTTAATGGAGAAAGGATAGTCTTCACAAATAAATGGTAATTTAACAAGTGGCCATCCAATAGGCAAAAAATGAACTTTGATGTGACTTTACACCTAATTCAAAAATTAACTCAAAAGGAGTAACAGACGTAAATGTAAAATATAAAACTCTTACGGGTGCCCAACTGGCTCAGTGAGTGGAGCATGCAACTCTTGATCTTGGGGCGTTCAAGCTCCACACTGGATGTAAAATTACTTAAAAATTAAATCTTAAAAAAAAATAAGACTTCTAGAATATAAGAAAAATTTTATCTAGAGTTAGACAAAGTTCTTATACATGACACACAAACACAAAAAAACCTATAAAATAAAAATTTTGCACTTTTAAAAAAAGATTTTATTTATTTATTTTTTTAAAAGATTTTATTTATTTATTTCACAGAGAGGGAGCCAGCCAGTGAGAGAGGGAACACAAGCAGGGGGAGTGGGCGAGGAAGAAGCAGGCTCCCAGCGGAGGAGCCTGATGTGGGACTCGATCCCAGGACTCCGGGATCACGCCCTGAGCCGAAGGCAAACGCTCAACGACTGAGCCACCCAGGTGCCCCTAAAGATCTTAATTTTAAGTAACCTCTACACCCAACATGAGGCTCAAACTCATGACCTCGAGATCAAGAGTCACACACTCCACCAATTGAGCCAGCAAGGCACCACTAAATTAAAATTTTAAAATCAATAAATTAGACTTCATCAAGATTCAAAACTTTTACTCTATAAAAGACGCTCTTAAGAAAATAAAAAGATAAGCCAAAAGGCTGGAAAAAATATCTGCAAATCACATATCCAACAAATAATTTGTATTTCAACAACTCTATATATTCAATAATAACAAAGCAACCCAATCAGAAAATGAACAAAAGACTTGAACATAGGGATGCCTGGGTGGCTCAGTCGGTTAAGCATCTGCCTTCAGCTCAGGTCATGATCTCAGGGTCCTGGGATCGAGCCCTGCTTCCAGCTCCTTGCTCAGATGGGAGCCTGCTTCTCCCTCTCCCTCTGCTGCTCCCCTGGCTTGTGCTCTCTCACTCTCTCTCAAGTAAGTAAATAAAATCTTAAGAAACAGAAGACCTGAGGGGCGCCTGGGTGGCACAGCGGTTAAGCGTCTGCCTTCGGCTCAGGGAGTGATCCCGGCGTTATGGGATCGAGCCCCACATCAGGCTCTTCCGCTATGAGCCTGCTTCTTCCTCTCCCACTCCCCCTGTTTGTGTTCCCTCTTTCGCTGGCTGTCTCTATCTCTGTCGAATAAATAAATAAAAAAAGAAAAAAAGAAACAGAAGACCTGAATGTAAAGTACACCAAAAGATACTGAAATAGAATGTAAGTACATGAAAAGATACTGAACACCATTACCCATTAAGTAAATGCAAATTAAGTCTTGCAAGATTACCCAGCATTTATTAGAATGGATAGAAGAAAAAACATTGTTAATACCAAGTGCTGCTGAGAAAGCACCAACAACTCATAGCATCATTAGTGGGAATTAAAAACTGTACTCCCACTTTGGAAAAAAAGTGTGGCAGTTTCTCACAGAGCTAAACTTAGATATTACCCAGCAATTCCACTCACAGGTATTTATCCTAGAGATAAAAACACTTTCACACTGAAACCTGTACACGAATTTTCACAGTGGCTTTATATGTAACAGCCCCAAACTAGTAACAACTCAAATGTTCCTCAATGGAAGAATTGATATACCACTTGTGGTATATTCATAAAATGGAATACCAGTTCAACAATAAAAGAAATGGTATTGATAAACATAACAATGTGGATAGATCTCAAGTACTATGCTGAGTGAAAAACACCAATCTCAAAAGGGAACATATTATATGATTCTATTCCATTCTGAAAAGTATAAAATTGTAATAAGGCTATCCTAGACTATCCAGCAGATGAATTTTATAGTCGTGTAACAAATTACCACAAAGTTAGTGACATAAAACAACACACATTTATTATTTTCTCAAGTTTCCAGAGGTGAGGGGTCTGAGCATGGTTTAGCTGGGTCTTCTGCTCAGGGGCTCATTAAGTTTCAAATCAAAGTGTCAACCAAGCTGCTTTCTTTTCTACAGCTCAGGGTCCTTTTCCAAGCTCACATGGCTATTAGCAGAAAACAATTTCTTACAGTTGTAGGACTAAGGTAAATTTCTTACTGGCTGTCAGCTGGGGCCTGAATTCAGCTCCTAAAGATCCCCACAGTTCTTGTGATATGGCCCTCTCACAATATGGCAGCTTGCTTCTTCAAAGTAAGCAAGAATTGTTCAGTTCTTCCATCAAGACCTCCAAGTCCTCTTTTAAAAAAGGGCTTGCCTGACTGGGTCAGACCAACTCAAGATAATCCTTCTTTGAGCTGACTTAAAGTCATCTGACCCGGGACTTTAATTACACCTATAAAATCTCTTTGCCTTTGCCACATTCTATTGTGAGAAGCAACCTGAAGTTCTCACCCCCATGCCAGATAAAGAGATAACAGAAAGACACGGGTTATCAGAGATCATCTTAGAATTCTGCCTAACATATCTAGCCTCCAGCCATCCCTCCAGCTGACCAGATACATGAGAGCCCAGCCCAAATCACCTCAGATAATCTGACCCAGGCCAGACCAAAAAAACCAGCTCATCCAACCAACTCTCACAAGGAATTGTGAGTTAAGTATACAATTGTTTTAAGGCACCAAGTTTTGGAATGGTTACAGAGCAAAAGCTAATGGACACAACACACATAAAATACTTAGCCATATGGAATAATCAGGAGGGGCTCAATGATCAGGCAGAAATGAATCTACTGATGGGGCCAGTAATGCCACAAGGAAATGTACACACACACACACACACACATTCTTAATCTAAAAATAAAAGAAATGAAGCTTCACGTATTTAGTATATGGATTGACACTGCTGCCCCTTCTCAATTCCTATGTCAGTCCTACTTCACATTCAGTATTCTGAAAGTCACTTAACTTGTTCTCAACATGTTTAATATGCCTTGTTAGATAAACAACTTTCTTATCTAGTTTTAATCAGGCTTAAAAACATTACCATAAAGAAACAGCAGATCTGAGATAACACTAAAAATGTGAGTGATGATGATGTCATATGAGAGTACAAAGGACACCCAGAAAACAGCAGGACTGACATTTTTACCCCAAATATATAAGCTCTTCATCAGGTATGTTTAAAAGTAAAATCAATGATGAGCATATTAGACCTGAAAAGAAGTTAGCCCAAACTATCCAAAAGTATAAGACTAATTGAAATATAATATATCCTCTATCATTAATACACTTTAATGTTAATGAATTATTTTTTTAAATATACCATAATTTTTAAATTTCTGTTTTAGAGTGTATTTCTCATTGGACATATTATAAAAGACTATACGCTAACTTATACCCAGTTATAATGTATAAAAAAGTATATATACACTGAGGATGTAAACTCAAACATTTTTATTACCATTAGGGGGATAACTTTTTAAAGATTTTATTTATTTATTTCTTAGAGAGCGTGTGTGCGCACGTGCTTGCGTGAGTGGGGAGAGGGGCAGAGAGAGAGAGGAGAGAGAGAATCCCAAGCAGATTCCGCACTGAGTGTGAAGCCTGGCTGGGGGCTCTATCCCACGACCCTAAGATCACCACTGGAGCTGAAACCAAAAGTCAGACCCCTAAACAACTGAGATACCCAGGTGCCCCAGGGGAATAATACATAAAACGTGAATCCCACTGCCACAGGCACTGAAAAGCACTGCAGTGACATTATCAGAGTAATGCTTTAGCATCATTCTGACAGCAGTTTGAAAACTGCATCACAGATGCAAAGAATGTGAAAAACAGACAAGTATTGAAAGACTAATGCAGTAGTCACGCCAGAAGTAATTACTGCCGGAGAAGGATGTCAGAACTGTGAGGAAAAAGACTGTGATGAGCATTAAGTAAGAATGGATGAAAAGAAGACACAAAAGCTATTTTTGTAAAAGAAAGAAAATAAGAAAACATATATATCTGTATAGCTTCATAAACACAGGAAGGATAAATGCCACCTAACAGGCTTAAAAAACGAAACTCATAAGGATACATTTCCAAGTAATTTTATCTGCATTCCAGAACAAAGCTCAAAAATAGTGACACAAGTACAAAAATATATAGAACCCAAAGTAAAAGTCACAATGTCTCATTCAATCAAAAATTAGGAATGCAAAGAACCAGAAAAATTTGACCCATAATGACAAGAAAATTAAACAGATAAAGATCCAAAACTGACACAGAAGACAGAACTAGAAGAGGGTTTAAAAAGTTCTTGTATCTGTATTTCATGTGCTGAACACCGAACACATCAATCAGAGACGTGTAAAATATAAAACAAAAACACCCAAAAAGAACTTCTGGAGATGAAAAAAATACAAGGTCTGGATTAATAGCCAAATGAACCCTGCAGAAGAAAAGATGAGTGAGCATGAAGATATACCAGTAGAAACCACCCAAAACAAAGTATAAAGACTGAAAAAGTATGAACAGCACATCAGTAAGCTGCAACTTCAAATGACCAAATATACATGTAATTACAGTCCCAAAGGGAGAGGGAAAGTGTAGAAGAAAAATATTTGAAAAAGTAATGGCTAGAAATTTACCAAATTTGATTCAAGAAGCTTAACAAAACCCAGGCACGAGAAGCATGAAAGCAAGCTACACCAAAGTACATTATAATCAAACTGCTGAAAAACAATGATAAAAAGAAAATCTTAAAATTTACCAAAAATGAGGAGAAAAAACCCATTACTCATTAAGGAATACAAATTAAAATAATAGCAGATATCCCATCAGAAATAATGCAAGCTAGACACAGTGGAGCAACTCCATTAAAGTACAGAGAGAAAAAACAGTCAACCTAGAATTCTGTATCAAGAAAATATCTTTTTAAAAAGAGAAAATAATTTTTCAGATATACAAACACTTTAAAATACTATCATCAGTAGGGACGCCTGGGTGGCATAGTCGGTTAAGCACCAACTCTTGGTTTCAGCTCAGGTTGTGATCTCAGGGTCCTAAGATCATGCCCCAAGTTGGGCTCTGAGCTCAGTGCAGAGTCTGCTTGAGACTCTCTCTCCCTCTGCCCCTCCTACTCATGTGTTCTCTAATAAATCAATAAATCAATAAAATACTATCAGCAGTTGACAGCATGTCAAGAAACATTAGAGGAAGTCCTATCGAAATGAAAATGATACCAGATGGGAATCTGGATATAACCCACAGGCAATGAAGAGCACCAGAAATGGAAAATATACAGGTACAAATAGACTTTTTTCTTATTTCTTAAATATCTTGAAAAGACAATGGACTGTTTAAACGAAAAATAATAATGTACTGCGGGGTTTAAAACATATGGAAATGAAGAGTATGATAACAGCACAAAGACTTAGGAGGGAAAGTGGAAGTGTACTACTAGTAAGGTTCTTATTACAGGTAAAGTGATATGATATTACCTGAAGGTAGATTGTGAAAAATATTTATACAATAAATACTAAAGCAACCACTAAAACAACAAAAAAAGACATACAACTAAGAGAAAAAAAGGGAAATGAAAATATTTTTTAAAAATCCTTAATCCAAAAGAAGACAGAAAAATAAGAAAAAAAGAAAAAAGAACAGATGGGACAAAAAGAAAACAACTAACACGATGGTAGATTTAAACTCTACAACATCGGAAATCACTTTAAAAAAATTTTTTTTATTATTAACTTATAATGTATTATTTGTTTCAGGGGTACAGGTCTGTGATTCATCAGTCTTATACAAAACACACCACTCACCACAACACATACCATCCCCAATGTCCACAGCAATCACTTTAAATGTAAATGGTCTATACAGCCCAACAAAAAGGCAGAGATTATCAAATAACTATATGATGCCTGCAAACTAACAAACTCCACTTGACATATAAAAGGATGGAAATATGTATATCATGCAAACATTAACTGAATGAAAGCAGGAGGGGCTGTATTACTATAAAAGAAGTAAATTTCAGATCAAAGAATATTACCAGGGTTAAAGAAAGTCATTTCAAAATGGCAGAGGAGTCAGTTCATGAAGAAGACAATCTTAAATGTTTATGAAACTTTTAAGTTAACTGCAAAATACATAAAGTAAAATCTGATAAAACTAAAATAAGAAATAAATCCACAATTAGAGATTTAATTCTCTCTATAACTGATAGGGTAAGCAGATAGAAAATCAATAAAAATATAGATTGGAACAATGCTATCAACCAACAAACTAATCAACACCATGTGACAACAGAATACACATTGTTTTCAAGTACACATGGAAAATTTTGAGACAGACCTTATTCCGAGCCATAAAACAAGCTTCAGAAAATTCTAAAGGATTCAAATCATACAAGGTATACTCTCTCACCACAATGGAATTACATTAGAAATCAATAACAGAAAAATTCTCTTTCCCAAATATAGAGAAACTAAACATCACACTTCTAAATAACCATTAAGAAATAAGGGGTGCCTGGGTGGTTCAGTCGGTAAGCATCTGACCTCAGCTCAGGTCATAATCTTGGGGTCCTGGGATGGAGCCTCATGTTGGGCTCCACGCTCAGCAAGGAGTCTGCTTGTCCCCTCCCTCCCTTTGGCCCTCCTTCCAATCATGTGTGTGTGCATGTGTGCTCTCTCTCTCCCTTCCTCTCAAATAAATAAAATCTTTTTTAAAAAAGAAGAAATCAAAAGAAAAATCTGAAAGGTATTTTGAATTGAATGAAAATAAAAGCACAACATATCGAATTTTGTGGTACACGTTAAATTAGAAAAAAGGAAAGGTCTCAAATACTTCACCTTTAATCACGAGAAACTAGAAAAGAGAAGGGAGAAAATTAAGCCCAATTCAAGCATAAAGAAAAGAATAAAAATAAAGATCAATAAAATAGACAAGAGACATCAATGAAACCAACAGCTGATTTTTTGAGATGATCACTAAAATGCAGGGACCACTAGCCAGAGTAATCGTAAAGACAGAAGACACAAATCACTACTGTAAGGAAGAGAGCAGAGACAACAGACTCTATTCCTTATGATTATAATTGTGACAATTTAGATGAAGTGGACACAAACTAAAACTCACCCCAAAATACACAGATAATCTAAATAGCTCTATATCTGTAGAAGAAAATGAATCTGTTATTAAAAATTTCCAGGCTCAGATGGCTCCACCGGTGAATTTTATCAAGCATTAAAGGAAGAAATAATAACAATTCTATAAAGACTCTGTCAGAAAATCTGAAAGGAAGAAATATTTCCCAATTGCCATGGTCTGAAGGTATCCCCCCAAAATTCACATGTTGGTATCCTTAGGCTCAATGTGATGGTATTAGAAGGTGGGGCCTTTGGGAGGTGATTAGGTCGTGAGGGCAGATTAGTGCTCTTACAAAAAAAAAATCCCACAGAGTTTACAATTAAAGTGAGTTAACAGAAAGAAGTCCACGACTCAGAAGAGGGCCCTCATCTGACCATGCTGGCTCCTTAACCTTGGAATTCCAGCTTCAAGACTGAGAAATAATTTCTATTGCTGTAAGCTACCCAGTCTGCAGTATTTTGTTATAGCGGCCCAAACAGACTAAAACACCAATTCACTCGACAAGGACAGCAGTACTTTTACTTTCATGAAAATCAAACACATTACAGGAAAACGACACTTTAATGTGTCATGAATATAGATACAAAAATTGTTAATAAATTTAACAAATCAAATGCAATAATATTTTATAAAAAGGATAATATATCATAATCAAATGAGTTTTACCCCAGAGGTTACTTTAACATTCAGACTAAAAGTGAAAAAAATATGTATTCATCTCAGTAGATGCAGAAAATGCATTTGAGAAAATACAACATCCATGCTAACAAATGTTAAGTGTTAATAATTTTGAAAAAATGGCAATACATGAAAGCTATTAGCCCAGTTCCTGGAACAAATTAAAAGCCGAATAAATGCTAACTATAACAATCACTTAATTCAACTCCTCATATTATAGATGATGAAACTGAGGCTCAGAGAATATCATTAATTTACCGAAGTCATTCTGTTAATGCCTAAAACTCAAGTCTCTAGGATCAGGCTTTCCCACCCTGACCACGACACACAATTTCATAACAGCTCACTAACTTGTTTAAAACAGAACAAAAACGGGTAATACATTTCTGGTTCTTTTTCTAGTTATGTCCTAATACTCCTAAAGAAAAAATATCCCTACCACACAAACAGCCTTGTGGAATTTAACCAAAAGTTTAGGATGAGAAAGGAGGATAAGAAGGTCTGAGCTAAGTAGATATGGTAGACAGACAGACTGATCGGAGAGGGATATTAGGACAGAGAATGAGATTTAATCTGGAATATGTCACCCTGATAATGTCATGGAAAGAGAAAGGATAGGACTTCTATGGGAAATGTTAACATGATTTAGCAGCTGACTGCACACAGGAGGGAAAAAAAGCAGTCTGGAGTAAGTCAGGTTTTGTGTCTGAGTTACTGAGAAGACAGGGACAGAACAGACAGAAACAAGAAATCTAAGAGGAAGGCCAACTTGTGATGTCAATAAGAACACAGCAGATGAAGAAAGAGGTGGATTTGTGATACCAGTGGAATCTTTGAGTGGAAATGTCCTATTGGATATGCAGATCTGGAGTTCTGGAATTAGAGAGAGAGATTTAGGCATCTGCCTACTCAGGCAGGATAGTTTAAGATTAGAACATTACAGGAAAAATGAGGAATCTTTTCTCTATCCCCAGATATAGCTAAACTTTTCCTCAGAAAACAAGATGGCTACTGCAGCGATTCTTTCCCATAAGAACTGCTGATGAGAACGAGCTGTGCCTCAGGCACTCTGATCCAGTGAGCTGCAAAGGACCCATTTGTGGTGTCAACTGACATATCCTTGCGTCCTCACACAATGCTTTACAGGGAGGTGAAAACAATCTGAGGGACATCACAGCTACACCACAAGTAGCACATGAGTTCTGACAAAACTCGGGCACTTTTTTTTTAAGATTTTATTTATTTATTTGAGAGAGAGAGAGAGAGATAAACAGAGATACAGAGAGAGAGCACGAGCAGGGTGAGGGGCAGAGGGAGAAGCAGGCTCTCCGCTTAGCAAGAAGCCCACTGAGGGGCTCGATCCCAGGACTCCAGGATCATGACCTGAGCTGAAGGCAGACACTTAACTAATTGAACGACCCAGGCACCCCAAAACTCAGGCACTTTTAGTTCTAGGGAGTTACACCTGTTTTACAGGATGTACGTACAAGTAAGCAAATGTATCATAGATCTTGCAGTGAATATGGCAGACAGGCCAGACACGGAAGCACTCATCACCCAGTCCAAATGCATAGAAAAGGTGGGCAAATATAACCCATGCAAACAGGCAAGCCCAAAAGCAAGAAAAGGGAAATTTCCTGATGCTGGAAACAATTAAGCTACTCAAGTCCAGGTTAACTCTCAGGGCTACCTAAACCAGATGCAGGTCTTAGAGCTTTAGATAGGTGTTTTTTTTAATGCCTGCAAGAAACTAAGAGACAAGAAACTGAAAATGACTTAGATGCATTAAAATACCAAAAAGCCACAAAGACCTACACAGGAATAACATGAACTCCAATTCCCACCCATGAAAAAGAAGTTTTACCTCTGAGAAAATGAAACTCCATTATCACAGATACGGCTTCCAAAATCACTCTACCCAAGTGGTTCATAAACCTCAAGCCAAGAAATTAGCCTAAGAACAGGTAGATATGTCACTAAGGGAAGCTCTCAGGTTCAGCAGAAACTCAAAACTTCCCTAGAGGGATACCTCCACAACCCGACTCACATAAAAAATAAATCCTACAGATGTAAGTCTAAATTTAAGTATATGAAGGATAGAACCCCCGAAAGGGGTGGGGTTTTTTAACGGACACAACAGACAGGCAAACTCAGATCTCAAAACATAGATACAGTAGAATAATAAAGAGGCTTTAAAATAATCATGTTTAAAACGTACAGGGGCCCCTGGCTGGCCCAGTCAGTACAGCATGGAACTCTTGATCTCAAGGTTGTAAGTTCATGGGCATGGAGCCTACTTATAAAAATAAATAAAATAAAATCTTTTTTAAAAATGCAGAAATAAAGTTAGAAATAAAAACCACAGGGGTGCCTGGGTGGCGTAGTCGTTAAGTGTCTGCCTTCGGCTCAGGGCGTGATCCCGGCAATCTGGGATCGAGCCCCACATCAGGCTCCTCCGCTGGGAGCCTGCTTCTTCCTCTCCCACTCCCCCTGCTTGTGTTCCCTCTCTCGCTGGCTGTCTCTGTCAAATAAATAAATAAAATCTTAAAATAAAATAAAATAAAATCCACAAGCAAAAATGAACTTTGGGACTCCATCAAGATAAAAAACTTCTGGGGGTGCCTGGGTGGCACAGCTGGTTGAGCAACCGACTCTTGGTTTCAGCTTAGGTCCTGATCTCAGGGTTGTGGGATCAAGCCCCACACTGGCCTCCCACACTCTGTGTGGAATCTATTTGGGACCCTCTCTCCCTCTCCCTTTGCCCCTCCCTCCCATTTTCGCTCTAAAACAAACAAATCTTTAAAAAAAAAAAAAAACTTTCTGCACAGCAAAGGAAACAATCAACAAAACTAAAAGTCAACCTATGGAATGGGAGAAGACATCTGCAAATGATATAGAGGATAAAGGGCTAGTATCCAAAATCTATTAAAAAAACTTATCAAACTCAACAACCCAAAAATAAACCAGTTAAAAAATGGACAGAAGACATGAACAGACATTTCTCCAAAGAAGACATACAAATGGCCAACAGACACATGAACAGATGCTCAACATCACTGATCATCAGGGAAATACAAATCAAAACCACAATGAGTTACCACCTCATGCCTGTCAGAATGGCTAAAATTAGCTCAGGAAACAACAGACATTGGCGAGGATGCAGAGAAAGGGATACACTCTTACACCATTGGTGGGAATGCAAACTGGTGCAGTCACTCTGGAAAACAGTATGGAAGTTCCCCAAAAAGTTAAAAATATATAGAGATATTTATACACACACACACACACACACACACACTGGAATATTACTCAGCCATCAAAAACAATGACATCTTGCATTTGCACTAACTTGGATGGAACTAGAGTGTATTATGCTAAGCAAAATAAGTCCATCAGAGAAAGACAAATATCATATGATTTTACTCATATGTTGAATTTAAGAAACCAACCAGATGAACGTAGGGAAGGGGAAGGAAAAATAAGACAAGATAAAAACAGGGAGGCAAACCATAAGAGACTCTTAACTATAAAAAACAAACTGAGGGTTGATGGATGGGCTAACTGGGTGATGGACATTAAGGAGGGCACCTGTGATAAGTACTGGGTATTATCTGTAAGTGATGAATCACTAAATTCTACTCCTAAAACCAATACCACACTACATGTTAACTAACTTGAATTTAAATAAACACTTGGAAGAAAAAAGGCAAAACAAAACACAAGACAGGCTGGCTCAGTCTGTAGAGCGTGTGACTCTTGATCTCGGCGAGGTTGTGGGTTCAAGCACCCACACTAGAGTTTACTTAAATAAAATAAACCTTAAAAAAAAAAAAAAACCCACATGATAAGAACAGGCAAAAAGAAAGAAAAAAACTGGCAAATTTCCAAAACAATCAAGTAGAAAATCTAGAAATAAAAATACGTGATTCAAGAGCAGAACACTGAGGTGCCTGGGTGGCTCAGCTGGTTAAGCATCTGCCTTTGGTTCAGGTCATGATTCCACGGTCCTGGAATGGAGCCCCAAATCGGCTCCCTGCTCAGCAGGAAGTCTATTCCTCTCTCTCCCTCTGCCCCCCTCCCATACACGTGCGCACTCTTTCTCTCTCACTCACTGTCTCAAATAAATAAAATCTTTAAAAAAAATTTTTTTAAAGCAGGACATTTGGTCAAAGCTAGATTATTAGTGAACTGTATTCTTGATCTGAAATAATCTCACAGAATTTAGCACAAAAAGATAAAGAGATGGAAAATATGAGAAAGTATGGAACACACTATGAGAAGCTTTAACATGGTGAAATACCAGTGTCAGAAGAGGAAGCAGGAAAAGTAACATTCAAAGACGTATTGGCAGAGGCCGCCCAGGTGGCTCAGACAGTTAAATATCTGACTCTTGATTTCGGTTCAGGTCATGATCTCAGGGTTGCGAGACTGAGCCACACGTCGGGCTCTGCACTGAACATGGAGCCTGCTTAAGATTCTCTCTCTGTTCCTCCCTCCCTGCCTGCCTCCCTGTGCTCTCTCTCAAAAATAAAAAAATAATAAATAATAAAATAATAAAAAAACACAGACACATTAGTCAAAATTGAAGACATTAGTCTTCAGACTGCCAGGGTCATTTACTCAGATATAGACTATAGTAAAACTGCAGAACAATAACGGCAAACAAAAAATAGAGCAACCAAAAAAGAGAAAGAGTGATTACGAAGTAGGAATAATGAGACCTCAGACTTCTCAAAGGCAACAAGAGATGCCAGAAAACAAGGGAGCAACCTCTTCCTATGAGGGAAAACAACAGTCAACTACAAATCATTACACAGCTAAAATACCACCTAAGAGGAAGGGTAACACAGAGGCCTGAAGATACACACACAAAGGGCGTTTGTAATGTACAGATCCATACAGAAAGATTTTGATAAATGATGTTTATTAATACAAAAGAAAACAGAATGAGGGGGTGGGATGCAAGAACAACAGTAAACCAAGAAATCGGTAGTATCTCAACAGAAATATAAACTTTTAAACACTTTTATTAATGCCTAACTTTGAGAGATTTAAAAGGTAGAACTTCAAAACTAGAGAAGAGTATGGAATGTGCGAAATATTCAGAATTAAAACACTTTAAAAAAATGCAATTATTGTTCATGAGGAGAGACAGACATTCAGTTTAGACTGTAATTATTCATGTTGAAAAATGTAAAGGTAACCAGTGTGATAGAAATACAATAAATAAATTCCAAGCCAGCAGAGTCTTTTTAAGAGGGGGAAATTTATAAAACGACTCCATGCTACAACATGGATGAACCTTAGAGGCATTACGGTAGTGAAATAAGCCTGTCACACAGGACAAATACTGTATGATTCCACTTACATGAAGTTCCTAGAGTGGTCAAATTTGTAAAAAGAAAATAAAATGGTGGCTGCCTGGGACCTGGGGGAGGAGGGAATGAAGAGTTGGTGTTTAATAGGTAGAGTTTTAGTTGGAGACCATTCTGGAGATAGATGGTGGTGACTGTGGCATATCAACGTGAGTGTACTTATTAATGCCACAAAAATGTATACTTAAAAATGGTTAAAATGGACCCTGATACAAAAACAAGGTAAAAATACTACAAAAAAAGAGGACTACAGCCCAATATCTCTGATGAACACAGATGCAAAAATCCTCAACAAAATATCAGTGAACTGAATCCACCCATTAAAAAAATCATTCACCACAAGCAAGCGGGATTTACTCCCGAGATGCAAGGGTGGTTCGATATTCACAAATCAGTCAATACGACATACTGCATCAATAAGAGAAAGGAGAAAAACCATACGGCCATTTCAATAAAAGCAGAAAAAGCATTCGATAAAGTATAACATCCATTCATGATTAAAACCCTCAACAAAGCAGGTTTAGGGCGAATAAAACCTCAACATAATAAGGGCCATATATGAAAAACCCACAGCTAACATCATACTCAATGGTAAAAAACTGAGCTTTCCCCCTAAGGTCTGGAACAAGACAAGGATGTCCGTTCTCACCACTCTTACTCAACATAGTACTGGAAGTCCTAGTCACAGCAATCACACAAGGAAGAGGAATAAAAGGATCCAAACTGGTAAGGAAGAAGTAAAACTTTCACCATTTGCACATGACATGACACTATATATAGAAAACCCTAGGGGTGCCTGCCTGGCTCAGTCAGAGAAGCATGTGACCTGATCTCAGGGTTGTAGGTTTGAGCCCCACTTTGGGTATAGAGCTTACTAAAAAAATAAACTTGAAAAAAGTTCTAGAAGATTAAAAAAAAACAAACAAAAAAAACCTAGGGGTGCCTGGATGGCTCAGTTGTTAAGCATCTGCCTTTGGCTCAGGTCATGATCGTTGGGTCCTGGGATTGAGCCCCGCATCGGGCTCCCTGATCGGCAGGAAGCCTTCTCCCTCTCCCACTTTCCTTGCTTGTGTTCCCTCTCTTTCTCTCTCTGTCAGGTAAATAAATAAAATCTTTAAAAAAAAAACAAAAGACTCCATCAAGAAACTGTTAGAACTGATAAATGAATTCAGTAAAGTCGCAAGATACAAAATCAATGTACAGAAATCTGTTGCATCTCCATACACTAAGCAGCAGAAAAAGAAATTAAGAAAATAAACAATAAAATACTTAGGAATAAACTTAACCAAGGAGGTGAAAGACCTGTATTCTGAAAACTATAAAACACTGATGAAAGAAACTGGACACAACACAAAAAGGAAGATGTTAACAGGGACGTGTGTGTGGCTCAGCTGGTTAAGTGACTAACTCTTGATCTCGGCTCAGGTCTCAATCTCACAGTCATGAGTTCAAGCCCTGCACTGGGCTCCAACCTGGGGATGGAACCTACTTCGGAAAAAAAAAAAAAAAAAAGGAAAGATATTGCATACTCATGTATTAAAAGAACAAATATTGTTAAAATGGCCCTATTACCCAAAGCAATCTACAGATTTAATGCAATCCCCATCAAAAAACCAATAGCATTTTTCACAGAACTAGAATAAATAATCCTAACATTTGTATAGAACCACAAAAGACCCTGAATAGCCAAAGCAATCCTGAGAAAGAAAAACAAGGCTGGAGGTATCACATTTCCAGATTTCAAATTATACTACAAAGCTTCAGTAATCAAAACAGTATGGTACTAGCACAAAAACAGACACACAGATCAATGGAAAAGAACAGAAAGCCCAGAAATAAAACCATGACTATATGGTCAATTTATCTTTGACAGAAGAGGCAAGAGTACACAGGGGGGAAAAGATAGTCTTTTCAACAAATGGTGGTGGGAAACTGCACAGCTATGTGCAAAAAAAAATGAAACTAGACCACTTTCTTTACACCACACAAAAATAAACTCAACATGGATTAAGGACACAAATGTGGGACCTGAAACCATAAAAATTCTAGAAGAGAGCAGAGGTGGTAATTTCTCTGACATCAGCTGTACCAACATTTCTCTAGATACATCTCCTGAGGCACAGGAAACAAAATCAAAAATAAACTACTGGAACTACATCAAAACAAAAAGCTTCTGCACAGCACAGGAAAAAGACAAGCTACTGAATGGGACAAGATATTTGCAAATGACATACATGATAAAGGATTAGTATTTCAAAATATATAAAGAACTTACACAGCTCAACACCAAAACCCAAATAATCTGATTAAAAATGGGCAGAAGATAAGGACATTTCTCCAAAGATAACACACAGGTGGCCAACAGAGACATGAAATGATGCTCAACATCACTCATCATCAAGGAAATGAAAATCAAAACCACAATGAGATATCACCCCATACCTGTGAGAATGGCTAAAATCAAAAATACCAAGAAGCAAGTGTTGGCAAGGATGTGAAGAAGAAGGAACCCTCGTGCACTGGTGGTGGGAATGCAAACTGGTGCAGCCACATTGGAAAACAGTATGGAGCATCCTCAAAAAACTAAAAACAGAAATGCCCTATGATCCAGTAATCACACTACTGAGTATTTATCCAAAGTATACAAAAACACTAATTTGAAAGGCTATATCCACAGCTGTTTATTGCAGCATTTATAAAAGCCAAATTATGGAGGCAGCCCAAGCGACTGATAGATGAATGGATAAGGAAGGTGGGGGGGGGGGGAGAGTACACACACACACACACACACACACACACACACACACACGAATATTATTCAGCCATAAAAAATGAATCTTGTCATTTGCAGCAACATGAATGGAACTAAAGAGTATAATGCTATGTGAAAAGAGTCAGAGAAAGACAAATACCATATGATTTCACTCATGTGGAATCTAAGACACAAAACAAACAAAGGAAAAAAAAAGAGAGAGACAAACCAAAAGAAAGACTCTTAACTATAGAGAACAAACTGATGGTTACCAGAGGGGAGGTAAGTGGGAGGACTGGTGAAATATGTAAAGGGAATTAAGAGTACACTTATCAGGGCGCCTGGGTGGCTCAGTCAGTTAAGCGTCCAACTCTTGGTTTCGGCTCAGGTCATAATCTCAGGGTCGTGAGATCCAGCCCCAGACTGGACTCAGTGCAGAGTGTGCTTGAGATTCCCCCACTCCCTCTCCCCCTCTGCTCCTCACCCCACTGGTGCACTTTTTAAGTTTTTATTTATGTAAGTAATCCCTTACACTCAATGCGGGGCTTTAACTCATGACTCTGAAATCGAGTCACATGCTCTTCCAAACTGAGCCAGCCAGGAGTACACTTATTAAGAAAAAAAAAAAAAAAAAAAGTACCCCCGCAAAAAAGGTTAAAATTGTAAATTTTATGTTATATATATTTGACAAAAAAAACCCCAATAACTTTGTTTTTTAAGATTTTATTTATTCAAGAGAGAGAGTGAGTGAGTGAGCACAAGCAGGGGAAGAGGCAGAGGGAGAAGTAGACTCCCCACTGAGCAGGGAGCCCAATTTGGGGCTCGATCCCAGGACCTTGGGACCCTGACCTGAGCCAAAGGCAGATGCTTAACTGACTGAGCCACCCAAGCTCCCCAACAATAACTTTTTTTTTTTAAGTAAAAACAGCAATAATGTAAGAACAAGTATGGCTAAATAGCTTTTAAAAGAAGACAGAAGATAATATATTAGCAATCACAATAATTCATGTATTAAAATATGGAAATTCTAGACTAAATATTTTAATTCTGCTATAAGCTTTTTAAGGATTTAAGAGAGAGCGCATGCAAGCGCACGCAGGGAGGGAGCAGAGGGAGAGGAAAAGAAGAGTCTTAAGCAGATACTACACTCAGCACAGAGCCCAGTGTGGGGCTAGATCTTACAACCCTGAGATCACAACCTGAGCCAAAAGCAAGGGCCGGACGCTTAACCCACGTGCCCTTCAGCTATAAGCTTTTTAAAAGGAACAGCAGGGGCATCTGGGTAACTCAGTCGGTTAAGCATCTGCCTTTGACTCAGGTCACAATCCCGGGGTCCTGGGATAGAGCCCTCCATCAGGCTTTCTGCTCAGCAGGGGGTCTGCTTCTTCCTCTTCCTCTCCCCCTCCCCACTCTCATGCTCTCACTCTGTCAAATAAATAAAATCTTAAAAAAAAAAAAAAAAAGGCTTAAAGGAACAGCAAAACAGTAACGAGAAAGTTCAAAGTAAAAGACCTGAAGAGGATACAGCAAACGTATCCCACACAAAAGACAAAAAACTATAAAGCAAAAAACATTATTGTGGATAAAAAGGGGAATTTTTTAGCAATACACATAGCAATCCAAAAAGCTTTAACAATCAAAAATCTGAATGCACACTCTGGTAACTAGTCTCCAAAAATGGCACCAATGAATGAGGTCACCTGGGATTTCTGTCCTTGGATAGTCCCCTCATGCTGAATCTGAGCTGATCCCTTGATATGCTTTGCACAACAGAATGTGGTGGTGGAAGTGGCCCTATGCTAGTCCTGGCCTGAGTTTTAGGAATGCCTGGCAACTCCTGCTTTTGTACTTTTGAGAGCCCTAAGCTACCATGGAAGAAGTTGCCTACCCCAGCCAGGGAAACAGCATAGGAAGGACTGTGGAAAAGGGAAAAGCCTCAACCCCACATGGAAAGAAAGTCCAGCCACCCCAGCATCCAAGCTAAGCCCTGCCTTCCAGCCACCACTGCCAAGCAGCCAAACATGTAAGCTGTTTTGGACCTTTCAGTCTAATACAGGTCCCATGTATCTGCAACACCAGCCTGACATCACATAGAGCCAAAGAACCACTCTACTGAGCCCAGTCAATCCACAGATTCATGAGACATGATCAAAATGGTTATTGTTTTAAAACACTGAGCTTTGGTGTGGTTTACTATACCGTAATACATAACCAAAAATAAATATCATGGCCTCAAACTATATAAAGGAAGAACTATCTGATCTCAAGGAGAAATTGGCAAATCCATAATTAAAGGGGGCTATTTCTCAAACTGATACATAAAGCCAATTAAAAATTAAAGACATAAATTTAAAAACTTAATTTAAAAAACTGACTGATAATACATATACAGAATACTGTGATACAGAAACAGACAAGTACAAAATACAAATACCATTCAAGCATATCTTAAACACTTAAAAACCCAACCATATATTAAGCCATAAAAGAAGTTTCAACAGAATCCAAAACACACATACCACTTCTTTGACACTGATTTAAAAAAATTGGTAAAATGGGAGGATAACACAATATATATGTAAAAATTAAAAAAAAAAAAAACACTCATGAATTAAATGAGATTTCATAACAGAAATCCCAAAATACTTAGAACTGGAAAAATATAAAAGCATACATATCAAAACTCGTGGGGTCATGTCCACCGACAGGGTACACAGAGTAAATACACTCCTCCTCAATTTCTCTAAGTTAAAGCATCAGCTGGGGTTTTTTTCTCCAACCCATCAAAGATCAACGTGTGGTTGTACTGGCACCTGACCAGTACACGTGACTCACTGCGCAAGCTGGAAAACTGCCCAAGCTGAACTACACCCTGTCCTAGAGTGGGGATGAGTCCACCAATCATGCTCATATGTTGCAGCAACGTCAAATTGTGGTAACAGTTTCTAAATACTCCCAATTTCTGTACTTAACACAAACAGGAATGAAAGTTTACAAACTGACACTGGTCTATGGATCACACTTTGACTAGCACTGACAATGGTAAAGCCACAAAATATAGTACTCTACCACTACAAAGAGGAACGAAGACTCTATACAGCTGTGCAGTAATCTGGACATACCGCTACATGAAAAAAGTAAAGTGGGGAAATATGTGTATGTTGCTGACGGGCAAGGCCACCCAGGATGTGCCTGGCATGCGGACTACTACTCTGAATTAAAGTTACTTGAGAAACGGCTGGTGCAAAAAGGACACATTGATCCACCTCTGTCCCCCTGAAAGCAGGAAATAAATCCCCCATGTGAAGGGTACCCTTCTGGCACTTGGAGGGTAGAAGGCATCCTTATTGCCAGAGATAGGAAATTCAGGGCCCAGAAGGCTGTATAAACAAACTGTCTTAACTTCTTCATTAATTTCCGACCCCAGGCCCAAACTTCTTTGTGCTGTCAATTCTTCACAACTACAATACTTCTTTGTCTAAAAAGTATCAAAAGCTGTCACCTTTTGGTCACTTTTTTGGGTCTCCTATCTTTGGGTATCCTCGTACATTTGAAATTAAATTAAATTTGCTTTCCTCCTATTAATCTCTCTTTTATTACAGAGAGTGTCTCAGCCAAGAACCTAGAAGGGTAGAGGGAATTTTATTTTTTCTCCCACAGTACCCTTCTAAGAAAGGAAAAAGATACAAATACAAATGTGTTGTTTGTTTAGATTTCTAAAAAGGAAGGAAACTAAAAAAAAAATAATAATAATAAAACAAAACAATAAAATGCTTACCCATAGGGGAAAGAAGGAACATGTGCAGGGGATGGGATAGGAGCTAGACTTCACTGAATAAACATTGTGCAGTACCTCTAACCACACATAAATATTTTACATCATTATAAAGGAAAATTAAAAATTTTTTAAAGATTTATTTATTTTAGAGGGAGAAAGTGCACACACACAAGACAGCAGGGGTGAAGGGAGTGGGGGGTGGACAGAGGAAGAGGGACAGAAAGAATCTCAAGCAGACTCCTTGCTGAGTGCGGAGCCCAATGATGCCAGGCTCCAACTCACAGCCCTGAGATCATGATCTGAGATAAAATCAAGAGTCAGATACTTAACCGACTGAGCCACCCAGGTGCCCCCAAATTAAAATTCATAAAAGCAATCCCTCCCACCCTACAAAACAAACAAAAAAGAGCTAAAAGTAATGACCCAAACTGCATATCAAGTTGATGGCACAACCACAAATGAAATTTCGATTTTAAACTGCAGTCTCATGAGATACACCCTAAGGCCAACAACAACAAAACCACTTTAGAGAACATATTGCTGATGTCGGTGCTGCTGGTATTGTTGTTCTGAAATAACTGGAAGAAGCAAATGAGGGAGTATGTGGTTTCACAGCGAACAGAACTTCACACGAGAGAAAAGAGTACCCATATGAAACTCAAAAACTTCCATCAAAAAACCTATAGTCTTGAATTTCAGTCAGGATTATCAGTAAGAACTCATTAAATATTTTGCCTTAAAAATATATATATACACACACACACCTTCGTACATGTGTACGGAAGCAAGCAAACTTTTGCTCTAGCCACACTAGACTAACAGGTGCCAAACTTACACTCTCACTACAACCAACTAAAAAACTGGACAGAACACATGAAACAACTGTTTTCAACATTAGAAAACAGGCACCCAAGACTGATCCTTAAGAGAAGACAAAACAAACTGAGTTCTAGACTTGCTCTGGCTTTCTGCCTGCAGGTACAATGCAGATAACAGAGAAGGATGGGGGATCCCACGCAGAGCAGAACCACTTTCCAGAGTTAACAGAGGGATCAAAGTTCGGTGAGGCTGCGGTGGCTCAAAGTTGCACAGCAGAATTATCCACAGGAGGAGGCTATGCAGGAAAAGACCTCCTGAAATCTGCATATGTATAGATTGAAACTCCACAGGCAGGCCAGTGAATGACTAATTCCCAGAGGAGAAAGCCTAGGGACAGAGTTAAAACCAGCCAGAGGCGAGGGCCATTGTTAAACATTCGAGGCATTTATAGTAGAGACCCCGGAAGGGAAATACCTTAGTAGTACAGTTAAATTATCCTAAGGGCTAAACCTGCCCTGACAAGCTTAAAAACAAGCCTCCAAGAGAGTAACCTAACCACCCCCCAAAATAAAACCCAACACTCTTAAAAGGAAGATAAATTGTAGCAACCCAAAATGCGAATTTCACATTGTTCAGCACCCAAACAAAACTACTTAGATATGCCAGAAAGCAGGAAAATATGACTAATAAGCAGGAGAACAGTCAATAGCACAGACTGAGAAACAACAGAGATGGAATTAAGAGACAAAGACTTAACTACTATAACGCATGCAATATGACTGAGGATTAAAAGAGACAACATGAGGCGAAAATGAAAGATAAAAAAAAGAAACAAATAGAATTTCTAAAGATTAAAAAAAAACTGTACCTAATGAAAATTTCACTGGCTGAGATTAACAGCAAATTAGATACTGCAGAAGGAAAGGCCAGTAGCAACAGAAAGTACCCAAAATGAAGCACGGAGAAAAAAGGGTGGAAAAAGTGATGTGGGACAATAAAAAGTGGTCAAACATACATAATCCCAGGAGAAACAGAACAGGGGAAAAAAAAACCTGAAGAAATAATGGTTACAGATTTCCCAGATTTGGGGCGCCTGGGTGGCTCAGATGGTTAAGCATCTGCCTTCGGCTCAGGTCATGATCTCCTGGGGATCGAGCCCCATGTAAGGCTCCCAGCTCGGCGGGAAGTCTGCTTCTCCCTCTCCCTCTGCCTCTCCCTCTGTTTGTGCTCTCTCTCTCTCAAATGAATAAATAAAATCCCTAAACAAAATTTTTTTTTCAGATTTGACTCACAGATCTGAGTTCACCACAATACATGACACTCAAATTGTCAAAACCCAGGATACGGAGAAGAATCTTAAAGGCTTCTACAGAAAAGAGAGGAACAAACACAAGAATTGCCACAAACTTGTCAGGACTATGCAAACTAGAAGACAAAGGATATCTTTAAAATGCTGGGGGGGGGGGACAACACACTTCTTAAACATAGAAAAACGGTATCTATCTATAACATCCTTCAAGGCAAAATAAAGACTCTGTCAAACAAAGAGAAGCTATGAGAACTGGTCATAGCAGATCTGCACTGCAAGTGTTAAAGAAGGGTCTTCCCGAGGAAGGAAAATAGTAACAAATGAAAACCTGGAAAACGAACGAATAAAAGAACTCCAGAAATGGTAAACACGGGTTAAAAAAAAAGGTTTTCCGATCATTTTAAAATTAAAGAGAAGACCTTAAAATAAATAATAATGTTTCACAAAATGTAGAAAATAAAATGTATGAAAAGCATAGCACAAAGGCTAGGAGGGGGTAAGCCGAAGAACAGCATCATAAGAATCTTGTATCCCATGTGAAATGCCATAATCCTATTCAATCCTATTTAAGTTAAAGATGCATTTTGTAAAAGATAAAGCAACTTCTGAAAACAATTAAAGAAATATAGTTAATAAGCTAACAGTGGTGATAAAAAGGAATATTAAAAAATAATCCAAAAGAAGATAGGAAAAGAAGGAAAAAGGAAAGAACAAACAGAACAAAAAGAAAAAACAAAGAACTAGACAGGAGACTTAATCCAACCATATCAGTAATTACATTAAACGTACATGGTCCAAACATCCCAATTAAAAGGCAGAAATTATTAGGCTGGAAAAAAAAAATAATCAAGACCCAACTAGAAATATAAAGAAACCTTAAGTACAAAGACACAGATAGGTTAACAGCAAAAGGATGGAAAAACTATAACATGCAAAAACTGATTCTGAAATAGTTGGATCACCCTTATCAACCGTAAAGTCAATTTCAGAAAGAAAGAAAAAAAAGAAAAAAAGAACTGCCAAAGGAAAAAAGGAGAAATTTTATTAAACAAACAAACAAAAAACAACAAAAAAACCTTAAATGTAAGATGGTATAGCCGCTTTGGAAAACGGTCTGGCTGTTACTTAGAAAAGTTAAACAGAAGTTACAGGGGCGCCTGGGTAGCTCAGTTGGTTAAGCGTCTGCCTTCAGCTCAGGACATGATCTCAGGGTTCTGGGATCAAGCCCCACATCAGGCTCCCTGCTCAGTGGGGAGCCTGCTTCTCCCTCTCCCCCTCTTTTGCATGCTCTCTGTCAAATAAATAAAATCTTTAAAAAAAAAAGAACAAAAAAACAGAAATTACAACACAACTCAGCAATTCTACTCCGAGGTACCTACCGAAGAAAAATGAAAATGTCCACAGAAAGACTTGTACGCAAATACTCATAGCATGACTCTTAATAGTCACAAGGAGAAAACAATCCAAATGTCCATCAGCTGACGAATGGATAAGCAAAATGTGGTAGATCCACCCAGTGGGACTTCACTCGGCAATAAAAAAGAAACCACCTGTTGATATACATTACAAGATGGCTAAATCTCAAATACCTCATACAAAGTAAAGGAAGCCAGACTCAAAAGGCTACATAATACATGATTCCATTTATATGACATTCTGGAGAAGGCAGAACTACAAGGATAGAAAACAAATCAACGGCTGCCAGGAGCTGGGGTGGAGAGCAGCTGACTATAAAAGGACACAGGGAAAGTTTCTGGGGGATGATGGTACTGCTCTAAATGCTAATTATGATGATAATTTGTCAAACTCAAAGGACTATAACCTAGAAAGGGCAAATTTTTCTGTATACGAATGTAAAGCTAAATTTTAGGGGAATGAGGAGCGTGTTAACCCCAACATTTACTGGAGCAATTGCATTCAAGCCATTACAGCATACCTTTGAACAGCCCAATAAAATGTCAAAACGAATGTGAACTAAAAAAATTAAATGAACTTTAAAAAAACCTCACAGAACTGTACATTAGTACATCGAAACAGGTAAATTCTACTGTATGTAAATTATGCCACAATGTAAGAACAGGGGAAAAAAGCACAAAATACTATTTTACATCCACAATACTTGGGCTGTGAAGCAAAAGAAATTCTCAGACACTATGAAAGGAGTGTACATTCATATGACCACTTTGAAAAGCAGCTGTACCTCCTAGTAATGATGATCCCGCGCAAAGCCCACCACCGGTCGGCCCCATTCCCAGCAACACACACACCCTAGAGAAGCTACTCCACACGTGCACCAGGAGACACGCAGAGAAGCGCTCAGTGCAGCACTGCCTGCTACAGAGATAACTAGCAACAACCAAACACGCACCAAGAGGAAAATGGACAAATAAACCATGGCATATTCACACCGTAAGACAGCACACGGCAGAAAACATGGTGTATGTCAACTAAATGCACCAGCACATTTCAAGCTCAGAAATGATAAGCACAAGCAGCAACTCAGGGAAAAATACATGATTCCATTCACATAAAGATTATTTTTTAAAAGGCATGTTCAGCCATACAGACCTATGGGCAAACCTAGAAACAAAAGCGAGGGAGTGATTACTATGGAAATCAGACTAGTGGTTCTCTTCAGCAGGGAGAGAAAGGGACATGCTCAGAGGTTTCAAAGAATGTAAAGGGTGTTCTGTTCCTGAGCTGGCTGGTGAACACGGGAGTACGCCGTTTATTTTTCAGCTACTCTTTACCACAAACTGCACAGACTCTCTTTTGTGCAAATTATATACTTCACGATAAAAAAAAAAAGTAAAAACAATATATTCTCAAAATGCCCAACAGGTTTTTTACGTGTGTTCTACTAATAGAACAAAGCCCTGTCTTAGACTAATTCAGAGCATCAAGAGCGGGAAACCAGCACAGCTTGTTTTGATACCAAAACGGAATAAGGTTTGAAATCAAAATATCACAGATCTATCACTTGTGAATACAGATGTAAAAGTCCTAAATAAATGATTCATACTAAATCCGTCAATGTATGTTTAAAAAGAAAACCATGTCAAAGTGACATTTATCCTAGGAATACAAGGATGTTTGAGCACTGGAAAAAAAATCTATTAACATAATTCACTGTATTATCAAATTAAAAGAAAGAAACTATGATACTTTTGCTCACACAAATATTTACTGAGAGACAACAGTAACTAAAATTAAAAACCCCTCCTCTAGGGAGTTTATGTTCTAGTCAAAGGAGACAGACAATAGCAGTGAATACACAGCAAATGATATGCAGATTATCAGCCAGTTATAAATACCACGAAGAAAAAGATAAGGCAGGGAAGAGGGGAGTACTGAGGGGTGCAGAGGGGTTAGGGTATGATCTGAGCAAGACTTGAAGGGGTGTGGGAGCAAGGCACAAAGGTATGGGGGGGGGGGGGGAAGCATGGCAGACAGCTGAAACAGCAAGGAAAAAAAGCCCTGAGAGAACCATGGCAGCATGTCCAAGGACCACCAACGAGGCCAGTGCGTTTATCCAGTAGAGTGAACCAGAGGAAGAGAGTAAGAAGAAAGGCGACGAGAGTGTGGGTGGGGGCAAATCTCATCAGGGCCCTGCAAGCAACTCTAAGGCTTTTGGCCTTGACCGTAAGTGAAGGGGAGGGAGGGGGCCATGACCCTGGATGGTTCTGAGCAGAGAAATGACATGATCTGACATTAAAAAAAAAAAAATCTGCCTGGGGCACCTGGGTGGCTCAGTCAGTTAAGCGTCCAAATCCTAATCTTGGCTCAGGTCTCTATCTCACGACTGTGAGTTCAAGCCCCGTGATGCGCTCCACACTATGAGTGGAGGCTATTAAAAAAAAAAAAAAAAAAAAAAAAAAAAATCTTCCTGGCTCCAGAGCTGAGAAGAGTGACCAGAGTGGAAAGCAAGGAGACCAGTTAGGAAGTTACCATAATAATCTAGGAGAAAGGATAAAGACGATGGTGGTTTAAACCAGGAAGGTGGCCCCGGGGTAGTGGAAAAATGGACATATTCTGAAAGTTAAGCAAACAGGGCTTACTGAAGATTACATGTGCCATGAAAACAAAAGAAAGGAGTCAAAGACAACTCCAAGGTTTCTAACCTAAGCAATTTAGAACATGGACTTCCCCCTAACTGATACAGGCAAGACAAGGGTGAAACAGGTATGGGGTGGGAAAATCGAAAATTGGTTTTATACATGTTAATTCTGAGATGCCATCAGTAACCAAATAGAGATATTGAATAGACAACTGGACAGATACAAGTTTGGTGTCCAGGGAAAAATATCCAGGGTGGAGGTCTACTTTGGAAGTTGTCAACGAAAAAGAAACAGAGAAGCAAAGGAAACAAGTTACAAAAACAAAGGAAGATGAAATCTAAGTGTTGCAGAGAGGGGTATTGAAAACCAAGTGGATTTATCCCCTAGATTCCAGAGACGCTCAGAATTTAAACCACGAAAAACCATGGCAGACAAGGATGAGGATGGGATTGAGAACATGGGGATTATTAAAAGTCTGCATTAGGAGGACACAGACATCCTTACTCCAGCACCATGCATTTAAGCAACAACCATTCCCACTGCTGCAGGAGACAAGCGAGGCCACAAAACCACAATGTACTGAATTTCCCACTAGTGTTTAAGAGCCTCACTCTTAAATAAAGAATCGTCCCTCAACCAAGATCGTCAGACATTTGAGTAAGGGACGTAGGGTGAAAAATGACCCACACTAAAGTACATACTCATGGAAAAAATTCTAAAAGCTTTCAAATACTAGCAGTAGAAAAAGGGGGGGAGGGGCGGGGGGGCATATACAGAAGACCAGGTATCAAAATGGCACTAAACTTCAAAAGCAACACTGGACCTTACTTTTTTTTTTTCTTTTGAGAGAATAAAACTTACATTTTGGAGATTTTCAAATACTTCATTTTATGAAAAAGAGATGCTGGTAAACATTCCATACTGTATATTTCAACTTTGATACTAAAAATTACTATCCTAAACCAATTCAACTATTTGTCAAAGAGAACTGCTACCACTCAAGGAATAACGATCTCCTTCTATGGGTTTTTCTACTGCATTTATCCAACAAACATTTACTGAGCACTTCCTATGATAGATGCTGAGGATATAGCCAAGGACAAAATAATACCAATTCTCTACCCCAAGATCTAGTCAGAAGAGACATATCAAACAATCACCTAAATAATTATATAACCGTAAACGTGTAAGTAATCAGAAGTAAAGTTCGGGGCACAACAGGAAAATCTAATTTAGATATAAAGTTTCTGAGGTACTGACACTTGAGACCTATAACCAGGGAAAAGCAGAAGAGAGACCCAAATGGGAGACACTAACACTCGAAAGAGCTGGGGCGCCTGGGTGGCACAGCGGTTAAGCGTCTGCCTTCGACTCAGGGCGTGATCCCAGCGTTATGGGATCGAGCCCCACATCAGGCTCCTCCGCTATGAGCCTGCTTCTTCCTCTCCCACTCCCCCTGCTTGTGTTCCCTCTCTCGCTGGCTGTCTCTATCTCTGTCAAATAAATAAATAAAAAATCTTTAAAAAAAAAAAACAAAACTCAAAAGAGCTTAAGGAATTCAAAGAACAGAGAGAAGGGCAGTGTGGCTGGGCAAGGTCTGGATTTTTTTGGTAAATGCCATAGGAAACCATTGAGAGACACTAAACAGAAATGTGTCATGATCAAATTACGTTTAAAAAAAAAAATCCCTCTGGCTGCTGTGTGGATTACCAAAGAGCAAAGTGGATGCTGAGGGGGCAAAAGTGAAAGGAAGAGCTGTTTTGGTATTCAGTCTCTGAGGGTAACTTAGACTAAGGTGGTTGCAATGGGAATGGAGACCAAAAAAATTACAAGAAGTTAGAAGTCAAAGGAAATTGTCCATAGTTAACTGACCCAAGAAAAACTGGCACAGAATCAAAGAGACTAAAACAAGGGTTTAGCTGACACATAAAGGCACACATGTGAAAGCCCATATAGTACAAATGAATCAAAAAAGCATCTCCCAGAACACAGGAACAGACACCTTTTTTGCTGCCCTTCCCTTTCCTGCCTTGGGATGCACACAGAATTTAAAAATGCTCCCAAACATTTGAGAACCAACTCATACAGTCAAAACTTCAAACGTCCTAAAGCCTGTCCTCCATGTGTTGAATACAAATCTCTCAACCAAAAAATGTGACTTGGTCCCATTTACTTAAACTCTCTCTTGGGCTGCTTCCCCATTATTACAGGAGTAGGAGACATATTTATGTTTCAAAGAGACCAATGTGACAAGTATGATGGCTGTCTGGAATACAGTTAGCACTCAAACATCAGTTTCCAGCTTTCCTTCCGGATTTAGCTAAGCTAGAAGAAGCAACTTTCTTAGACTAAACAAGTTCCTCAAATAACTCTCCCAAAAAGTCTGATCTGAAGCACTGAGAAGAGATCATACAGTTTTCATACTGGCTGACCCAAAGAAAGTGTTTTTCAAACACAGTCCCAAGGAAGCCTGGAACAATCTCCTCATTTTCCTAGAACCCTGGTGCCTTAAAATCACACTTCAAAAGTATAACCTTTTTGTTTTAAAAATATACATCACTTTAGCAACCCTGAAATTATCATCCCGCCCACCCCCCTGAACGACCACAAAATCATTCCAGTGGCAGTGCTTTCGAAACCTCTGGTACCTGACCTTTACCACACTTCATTACCACAGGGCTTTGAACTTCAGGAAGTAGAAGGACAAAAGGCAGCTCATCTCTTAGACATAAAACCAGAGCCTGACCAGGGCTCTAAGAACAATCAAGTTCTCTCTTCTCCCTGAGCCAGCTGCAAATCCTACCAAACAACAGAATACCTCCTTTTCCACAGGCAGATCCAGACATCCCTTGAGAATTATTCAAACAAATAAGGAACATTTTACCAACTGAGGGGTCAAAGCCTCCATCAAAATCAAACTGCTACTACTATTAGCCAGAGCAAATGGTACTGCTCTACTAACTTGGGCCTTCTGTGCCGACCTCCTACAGTTCAGAGTGGAACAGGGCTTACAATAAAATGGTCTGCCTCCAGTAAATACCAAATGCATCACAAAAGAACAAGAAAGAAAAATAACCCATGCTGACTTTTCATACAAAATAGTCTAGATGCTAGAATGGGAGCACAGGAAGAATCTTTACCGAATTTTTACTCTAGAAGGTTTTCAACAGAGTTTCAGGGTCTGGGAAAGATCCCTGAGCGCTTGGGGCAGGGGGCTGGGATGGCAGAACTCGTAAGAGACGGAGAAGGTGGGCCCTCCGGAGCAGCTTCACAGCCATCTATTTGTATTTCCGAGCTCCATTTCATGACATAAAAGGACTTTACAGCTCAAGTATTTAAGTGACCCATCTATTTCAACTCCTGAGTGTCAGAGACAAAGAAGTATAAATGGAGATTCAGTAAGACATGAGGTGCTACGCTGGAACCCAGAACTTGACTCCTACCCAGTCCAATGCTCTTATATCACTATAGATCACTTATTCTAGCATAGAAAAGAATACCTACGATCCGAAATGCCAATATAATTAATGCAGAGTGCAGAAATTCAACCAGTCATAACTAAAGAGTCACATCTAGGGACATGAAAAGCTATTTGGCTTAACAATTTTAAGGATTTTCACTACAGAGAGAAATATCAAAGAACTCACAAGATGCTTCAAAAGATGAAATGACCAAACGTCATTAAACCTACAGAAAAACTCTTTATTAAACTCAAAAGGTGGGGGCCCTGGGTTCTAGTCCCAACTTGGCTATATGCATTTGTCACACAAATGTATGATCACAGATACATCGTTTAATCTGTTAGAAGCTCAGTTATCTAACTGCACAATGAAAATGAACTGGATGACCTGAACCCCTCCCACACTAAAATCCTAAGATTCTAAGCATTTAAAAGATATATTCGATAAGGCTAACAGACTATCGAAGACATTGTCTTAAAATGTCACTACTTGTTTTAAACGAAAGTAGAAATTCTTTTTTCTAACAAAGTGATCAAAGTTCAAACCTCTAAAATGAATAACAACATCCTATCTAAAACATGCCTAAAATGTTTAAATTGTTTCTGATGGCTCAGTTTCCGCCTTTAGCAATTAAGAGGAACCAGATTATGGCCATAGTCATGGAGAAATTTACTTCTAGTGTCAGCAGATTCTTTCACAGATTTATGTAGAACTGCTCTAAAGAGGGCAAGAAAAAAAAAGGGTTCTTAGAAGTCGACTTGCTGAGAAGAAAAAATAACCTAAAATATGCATATTCTATAATAAAACTGATATAAAGGAAAGGTGAATTACAAGGAGAACTGACTAGCTAAGATTTTGATGATACCATCATCTACTTTTCATCCAGCCAATACTAAGTACCTATTGTGTGCCAGACACAGGGGATACAGTAAAACAAAATCCCTGCACTCCTACACTAGTGCAGAGGCTAACAACAGCCAAGTAATTTCTGATACCCATAGGGCTATGAAACAAACAAAAACCCTCCTCAGGGCGCCTGGGTGGCGCAGTCGTTAAGCCTCTGCCTTGGGCTCAGGGCATGATCCCACCATTCTGCGATCGAGCCCCCACATCAGGCTTCTCCGCTAGGAGCCTGCTTCTTCCTCTCCCACTCCCCCTGCTTGTGTTCCCTCTCTCGCTGGCTGTCTCTGTCAAGTAAATAAATAAAATCTTTAAAAAAAAAACAAAACAAAAACCCTCCTGATGATGTGGAATTAGATGGGTAGAGATACTTTCACTGGAAAGATACTTTTGCATTAAGAACCAAATGACAAGAAGTTACCATAGAGCTTTCTAGGCAGAGGGGCTAGCAAGTGCAAGGGCCCTACAGTGGACACAAGTCGTGGGTGTTTGAGAAACAAAGTGAAGACCAGGGTGGCTTTAGTATAATGACCAAGGGGAAAGTGCTAGGAGAGCAGATCACAGAGGTAGCCAAGGGCCATATGCATGATAGTGATATGTGATCTGCATTTTTAAAACACCACCCTGGGATGCCTGGGTGGCTCAGTCCGTTGATATCTGCTTTCCACTCAGGTCATGATCCCAGGGTCCTGGGATCTAACAGCATCAGGCTCTTTGCTCAGCAGGGAGCCTGCTTCTCCCTCTGCCTGCAGCTCCCCCTGCTTGTGTGCACTGGGGCTCTCACACTCTGACAAATATATAAATAAAATATTTAAAAAAAAAAAAAAAAGACCACCCTACTTGCTGTGCACATATCAAAAAGCAAAATGTTGGGGTGCCTGGGTAGCTCAGTTGGTTAAGCGTCTGCCTTCAGCTCAGGTCATGATCTTGGGGTCCTGGGAATGAGCCCGGCATAAGGCTCCCTGCTCAGGGGGGAGGAGTCTGCTTCTCCCTCTCCCTCTGTACTCTCTCTCCCTGTCTCAAATAAATAAAATCTTAAAAAAAAAAAAATCAAAATGTTCTCTGATACTGCCTTTCAAATGATAGACTCCATGATTTTACTGTATCTAAGTCTAGGCTTATTTCCTTTGTTCTTCTCAGTATTTAACAGTAACATAAATAGCTTTGAAATTGCTTTAAGTGTGGAGTTGTACGTGAATATTTTAATTGTAGTCATATAAATAACATTGTGGGACTGCAATAATTATCTCCCTCTCTTCCTCCATCTGCTTTTTCCTTTCTTTTATCTGCAAACTGGATTTTAATGGATGGATACTTAAGTATAGTCATCCATTTCTCTTTTTTCACACTCTTATAAAAATATTCTATATATTAAAAAAATCCAACGTGGCTTGTTAAATCGGGCTAAAAGACCCTGAAGGCTGAGCCCTTTATCATATGTGAGATATAATAAAGTGCAAATAGCCGTAAGTAACATAAGTGACCTACCGATGTGAGAATCCCTCCACAATAAAAATGAACAACATTCGCAGGACCACAGTTAACGCCTGACAGTGAGCACTGCAAAAACCAATACAGGCTAAACTCACCAGTGACACAACCACCAAGTCGACAAAGCACAGTAGTTCAGCATCAAAGTCCTAAAAACGTAGAACACTACAAAGAAACTCAGAGTGGCTTTGTAAGAATGGGAAATCCCAAGTGTAAAAAACAGTATGAATCCTACCTCCAACCAGGCAATGATGGACACTGACAGCTGACTTCAGGAAAGGCTTAAGGAAAGCAATTCAAATCAAGAATTCAAAGCATGGATAGATTTCATCTATCCCATCCATCCTTGAGGACTAGCTCTGGGGACTGATGCAACATCTATATATAAAGTGTCAAATGTACCATCACATTACCCAAAACAACTTTTTATCAGAGAAGGAACCCTGTGGCATGCCCCAAAAGACTCCAGCTTATCAGTAAACCTTTGGTAATCATAGATAAAGCCACACAAATGTATCCAGAACCGAAAAAAAAAAATTCCTGTTTTCAACTAAGTAGCAAAATCCCATGGATAAATAGAATTCTGACCTTGATGGCCCACTAGAAGAGATTTCTAAGCAGGGGGCAGAAAAACTACAAGGCGTTCTGCACATGCTTTTTCTTAACACATGAGAGGTAAGTTAGGCAAAGAAAACGCCACAGGATTTCAGAGGTATCACTAGCATTTTCCAAAGGAAAAAAAAGAGAAATGTAATTAAATAACTTGTGCCTTCCGGGCCTTTATTATAGGCAAGAACCAGACCAAACTACCACTGTACCATACATCCCATCATTTCCATCCTTCATCGCTGAGTGGCTCTGTGCTACAACCTGGAGTGGACATGATCTAGCAGTGAAAACAGAAAGAAGTCCGGAAATAACCAAGATTTCTACACTTTTATTAGTCCTTCAAAAATGCATTTAATTCCACAAAACTACTGACCTGAACTGTTCAAAAATATCAATGCCATAAAAGACAAAACAAGGCAAGGGAACTGTTCTACATTAACTAAGATTAAAGAGACATGACAACCAAATGAAATGCAGGATTCTTTTTTTTTAATTTTTTTATTTAAATTCAAATTAATTAACATATAGTATATTAGTTTCAGAGGTAGAGTTTAGTGATTCATCAGTTGCATATAACACCCAGGGCTCATTAAATCAAGTGCCCTCCTTAATGTCCATCACCTAGTTAGCCCATCCCCCAACCTACCTCCCCTCCAGCAATCCTCAGTTTGTTTCCTAGAGTTAAGAGTCTCTTATGGTTTGCCTCCCTCTCTGTTTTTGTCTTATTTTTGAAACGCACGATCCTTGATTAGATGCTGGACTGAAAAAATAAGCTATAAAGATATTTGTGGAACCAGAGACAATTTGAATACGGACTATATATACTACTGTATCAATGTTAATTTTCTTGAATGTGATAATGAAATCATGGTTATTGTAGGAGAACGTACTTGTTCTTGAAACATACATTCTAAAGTACGTAGAAAGGAATAAAGCAAATTGCGGCCAAGCTATAAAGACAAATGAAACTCCATTCCTACTCTGTGTTCACAGAAAAAGGTATTTCTCCTCCCACTTAAAATAGAAATATGCCATCAACATGCATATTTGTAATATACATAATACAAACAATTACAATTATACACAACTACGTACCATTATATTATATACAACAATGCATAATATGTAATAGAAAAATGTCATTAATAATAAAGAACCTAAAGGAATACAGAAAAAGCTACCATTTATTAAGGACTGACTCTGTGTCAGGTATGCATACACCAACATAAAGAAGGGTTAAATGTGTCCCAGGTTATAAAACTAGGTTTTGAACTCAGCGCTCTATTTCTCCCCAAGGTTCAGTTCCTGACATTACATTATGCAGCCTCTTTAACAAAAGAAGTCCAAAATTTTAGAAGTTAAAATATAGAAAACAGCACAGACATCTGAATATAAGATACATTTGAAGTATACATAAACATCAAGTTTAATGACCGTAGGTTGTATCATTGATATTCACACAAGTGTTTTAATTTTGAATTAAAGAAAATTAGACTAAAAGGGAAAAGTTTGTATACAGACTAATGAAATTTATAACCACATTATGGATGAGTAGAAAGGATGGCATCAAATTTTCAGTTTCCTCATCAACAGGTCATCTACGCCTAAATCAGGTCAGCAAACCATAGCCCAAAGCCAAATCTGGCTCTCTCACTGTCTTTGTAAATAAAGTTTTATTGGAATACAACCTTGCCCACTCATTTATGATCTGTCTATGCCTGCCTTCCTGCTACAATGGCAGAGGTGAATAATTATGATAGAGACAGTACGGTCCACAAAACCTAAAGTATTTATTATCTGGCCCTTTACAGAAAGTTTGCCAACCCCTGGTTTAAATGATAGCCATTTATATCACAAATAGTAGAAAAATAATTAGCCTATTCATTTCAGCTCTATTTAAGCTTCACTGTGAACTCTACCTGATTTAAGTTTTCTTCCTTTGTAATTAGCATCACTTAGAAAAAGCTAATGAGTTTTCGAATTTCCACAAGGATATTCACATGTCAGTTATATTCCATAGAGTAGGTCTTATTTTAGCTGCCCAGTAATTTATCTTTCACGATACTATTACAAACAAAATCCTAATTAAAGCACATTTGCAGTTACCCCCACACATTCTTATCCCCCTATTGCATACAATCTGCAAAGATATGAACAAAGGAAAGATGAATAGCTGATACGACTTTCTGAAAAGACAAAATAGCTGATCTGACGAAAGAATTCCTAATACCCTGTTCCCCCTAGAACATCTCAAAGTACCATTTAGGACCAACAACATCACCATCACCTGCCTATTAGAAATGCAAATTCACGGGTCTCATCCCAGACCTACCAGGTGACTCTTACACTAAAAGTTTAATAACAGAATTGATATTACTTACCTTGAGTGTGAACAGGCTGATTCGGCCAGGCAGTTTATAAAACAGCCCCTCTCCTCCTCTTGAATTGGAATGTAACATGGCATTGAGACACGCCAGAGGGGATGTCCCGCTGTAAAAACATACAAGGATGGATGAGGGTTATAGAAATCTATATGCCTATTTACTCAAAGATTCAACACCCTCCAACTCATTCTTAAATCAAGAAGCAGCAGAGCAAGAAATACAGCAGAAAAGAGCCCATGACAATTTCACTTTGAAAGTAGCACAGGGCAACAAATGAAATCCCCATCAACCACACCCAGGCAGGACATGGTATGTGATTCCCTTGTTCCACACCTGGCACTTCCTTAGTGCCTTTTGACAATATCAACCAAGTTCTCAAAGACATTTAGAAAAAGTACACAATGACTGTTCAAATTCAGGGAGTTAAAAAAAAAAGTATTACCCAATATTTTTATTAAATTTTAAAAATTAAATTTTAATATTAAAAGCAAAACTGTAATGTGACCTGCATATATCATGCTCAGAAACTGCCACATAACACTATCAACACAAAGACCACAGAATCAACGGTGCTGTCCCAAGAAAACAAGCACTCCTTTTTATCCCCAGTTAAATATTTGCAAATAAGCACACAAAAGAAGAGTATTTCATGTGCTTTTTCTCTGTTGGGATGGGGAGAGAATGGGTTTTACTCTACATCTACCCAGGAGCAATCACTTAAATTTAAACTTAAAAAGAAAAGTCAGTCAAATGGATCTGGTTCCCAATAATGAAAAAAAGATGGATCCTTAAGATATTTCACACTCCCTGCTACAGTAGTTGGCTGCAAAACAATAACTCAGTGAATTAGAGGCCATTTACTGAATCTTAAAATAGAACAGCTGTCAAAAACACAGACAAATGTCCATTATTAATATTAACTGAGTTTGGCACTAGCATGTTAGTGCTAAGATTCACCTGTGCACCGTCTCGTCCGTCTCGCCAGTATGTTAAAAATATACAAATATCTTAAGTAAAGCCTCTTAAGATCTTTCAGAACCAGAAGCCTTAATTTATGCAGTGTTAAAAATAAATTCTGAGTCTAAAAAAGCCATTAAAAAAAAACAACCTTATTACTTATTCTGCTTTGGAACACACTGGATGCTAAAAAAATTTTCACCAAGAACCAATCTCTATACAAGAAACCTTGTGCAGAATCTGGAGTATCAAGTGGGTGTGCTAACATCTCTGCTACAAGGGGGAACGGCATGCTGGCAGAGTCCTTCAGCAGAACAGTGTGACTCCTACACACTATACCTCTGTCTACAAATTACAGAGCTGCTCACTCATCACGAGCCACCATGACTGCTTCATTAATTCCTATAAGAGCAAGAAGCAGAAACAAGTTAAAGTTCTCAATTTCATCTGTCCCAAAGGGACTAATTTACCTTCTATAGGTACAGTGGTCCAACAGCAGTGCAGACAGCAGCATGATGGGAAATAGCCCATAAAAACAAAAATAAAGCACAATTATAACACTACACAGTGCATAGGTACTATTTAAATGAATGTGATCTACACGATCCTAACCCTCCCTCCCCACAAACTGTCAGCTTGAGACTATTTGAACTGATAACTGGAAAGTGAGGATCTTTTGACCCTAAAAGGTCAACAATTTCAAGCAGCTAAAGCTTAACCAGCTAAAACATATGCTGTTTGTTCTGAGTCCCAAGAAGGGAGACTGTGTTGTGCTCTCCTCTTTCATTTAAATTAAAGAAAAAGGGGACTGGGGTGAGAGTGAAGAGAAAAAAGGATTAAACACAGCCACTGATTTTCATGCCTGCAATTCCTTTTGTTTCTAACTTGTTGCTTTTCTAGGAAAACTACATCATAGGAGAATAAAGTCAAGGTCACGTTAAACTTCAGTACATTCCTATGATGAATGGCAAGACTCAGTAGGGAGGAAAAAAGGCTAGTGGTGTTATGGTGATGAGCCCACCCTTCTTTTGATCCTGAAACAAAGAACTTCAGGGATACAGAAAGAAGGGAAGTTTTAAACAAGACAGAGCCTATCAGAGTCTGCCCCTTCTCTACTACTAAAATGCCAAGAGAGAATACAAAAGAAAATGCGTGGATTTCTTACAAAAGGAACACACTCCATGTCAAGATTTAAGGGAGAGCAAGAATAGGGAAGGCCGCTACATCGCTAATGAAAACAAATGGATGTCCACCCACTCCCACCCTCCACCCAAGAGGACACACAACCTGGGAGATAGTTTTATACCACACCAGACTGGGGCGGGGGGGGGGGAGGGGGGGAGAGACACAGAGAATGAGAGACAGAAAGAAAGAGAAGGCATATATACACTTAATCACGTCACTAAGTATCTACAGAAAGACATATGTCCCATGAAACCCTCTTGAACAACAAGAACAATACAAACCTCATTTCCTTTAGTCCTTCTGCCTCTATGACCTGCAGAATCTGTTTTGGTGTCATTGGAGCATCCGAGTAGTTTTCTAGTACCTGAAGAAATATAAATGTTCTGATTTTAGTGCACAATTTCCATTTACATCCATCAGTCTACATCCTGAGCTACAGTTCTGCTGCGAGGTACCACTGCTAACAATCTAGTTTTTCCAGTTAGCACTGCGTCAGAAACCAAATTATGTATCTAAGATGTTGCTAAAAGTGACTGAAATAAACGTAAATTTTCTAATTCTTAATTCTAAAAACACCCATCTTCTTAGCGTACATGCTATGGTACATGGGTGGGGCCTCAGCAACCCCGGTTACTGCTTAACTTCATGTTACTCACACGACTAAACCACAGCAGACACAGAGCTACACAATAATGACGACACAGAAATGCATTCAGATTTTTTTCCCGAGGAAGTCTGAGTAGTACCTGTATTTTTAAGTGATGGGTTTTTGCCACTGTGTTGTGAAATTCTGGTGTTAACTGTCACAGTACCTTTTCCCATTTGGCAACACGAGGCTCTGATTCTGTAGGACCGGTGCAGGCAAAGCAACGAGAAACAGAACGTCCCATTTATGTTAGCACCATCTCTAACCACGTCATGGCAGCAGGTCCTTAGTGAGCAACGGCAGCTCTCACGAGAAGGAGCTGAGCTGTTTCAGAAATGCTCTCCTTCTCGGGGAGGGAAAAGCCCGTCAGTATCTTTGTACTGGGTGTACCAGCGGCCGCTGAGGCTACTCCACACAACATCTTACAGTCACTTAACTGTAACAACTAAGTAAGTGCGGCTTTGTCACAAATAAAATGTAAAGCAAGAAGTCTGTCAGGACTGCTGCTAAAGGTTCTCCCTGTGGAAGAACATGAGCCCTTAGTACTAAAGGAAGTCAAGCTTTGGAGAAGCAGGTGCTGAAATAAAGCCCCTATTTACCGTGTTCCCGTTGTTAGCCTCTCTCTTCAATTTTTACATTCTCTTCAAGTAGCACTCTCACAGCTTCAACTACTACCAATATTCTGCTAACTCCCAAATATTCACCTCTAGCCAGGGCTTCTCCCCAGCTTCCAACTCAAATATTCACTTCTGTACTGACAGACCACCTTGATCATCTGTTCTAATTCATCTAACTGGCAACTCCAATCCATTGCCCCTCTTCCTCCATCACCTAATACAGAGACCTAGGCAGCACCCCTCACTCTCACCTGTCCCCCAGTTCCTTCCCTCACCCAACACACAGCCCCTTCACTAATATCGCTGCAACCAGCCCTGCGTTCCTCAAATCCATTCTTCCTCTGCTACCACCCTTCACTCCACAAATACATGAAATACTTACTTGTGCCAGGGACAATTCCAGAATTCAGCAGTAAACAAGACCAAATTCCTGCTCCTGCAGAACTTACCCGCTATAGCCTGAGGTCAACCCAACAAAATATATCTGCCCTCACACTTTCCCCACTTTACAATTCTTCAACAGCAACCTAATCACATACAGCAAAGGCCAAAGCTTCTGAAGAGCTCACCAGCTCACTGGAAAAGCACAGGCTTTAGAACCAGACGGACCTGGATTTAAATGCTGGCCTTCTAAACCTGGGCAAGTTACCTACCCACCCTGAGCCTCGGTTGTCCCACTTGCGATGGAAGGATATTGATGTCTTCCCCTAAGAGTTGTTTTACAGACTGCAGATCATGGAAGTGCCTACGGAGCCTGGCACAAATACCTGCTCACGGGCCTGGCACACAAGGCCCTCGGAATCTGGTCTCTGCCTGTCTCTCTACCTGGCTGCCAAACTGATACTCCACAACTTCACATTCCAATAACTATGTGTAGTTCTACCCAATTCCCACATTCTCCACCCTGTGCACAAGCGTGCACACACACCACCAGCTCCTTGTCACCAGCTCCTAACATCCTCCTCGATGGGCATAACTTCTACTCACTCTTCAAGATTTAGTTTGCAAAGCACCTCCCTCCAGGAAGCCTTCTCTGATCTCTGCCAGGCAGAGTTAAATGTCTCTTTTCAGTGTCCTCATAGTCCACAACACATGTAATTTACAAAATGGGGACACTTGTGAGTGAAATGAGGAACTAGTCATGATGATGCCTGGACAATAAGCCTGAACCAGGATGTCTGTTTATCATATGTACATCTACGATGGCACCTACCACGCACGTAGTAAAATGCTATTCATGGGTCTAGACCTTCTCCATTCCCAGAAGACTATAAGTTCCTCAAGGGAAACCTTACCCATCTCTGTATTCCAAGAATCTGAGTGCCAAGTTAAGCAGTGTTGACTTGAACAAACCCACAACAAACCCTGTTACAAGCTACTAACGTTCACAGCCACAGATATCACTTCTTTGATACTAAATGAGAGCTGAGCTAGCGAATTTTTGTACCCTAATTTTTTTAAAAAAGAAGCATGACTCTGACAAATTAGTTACCAATTATTTAAACAGCAGTCAGGAAGAGCCTGAGACTCTAAGACAGAGGAAACAAAATCTCTAAAAGGAAGTTATATCAAAAGACACAAAGTATTCGCTTTTATTATAATTGTAAATGCCTCCAGCTTTTAGTACAAGAACAATTCAGCAGTGTTCTATTCCTAGTCCCTGTCTTTCTAGCACACTTAAAAAAAAAAAAAAGTATCTCTTCTCCTACTTCAAAGAGAAAAAAAATGTTTGATGTAAGAATGGTCAGTCATGAATCAAAGTGAAAGATAAAGCTTACAATGAAGAGTTTCTCAAAGCCAGGGAGAATCCATTTAAGGACATTCCATTTAAAGGGAAATCCCCTCGGCTATTTCTCCCAAACAAATTGTTCCTAATAAGCAGGAGGATTTATACCATCCAACCCTCTAAAGTCTACCTCATATCTAGAAGACAATACTACAGAATGTTTGGAAAGTGTATCTACTTCTCGACAACATAATTAGCATCTGCAAAAGTCAATCTCCTGGGGTACACTACACTACTGAAATTCTCCAGAAGTCTCTTCCTTCCTACCAAATTAGTTTTTAAGAATTCCCAGTATCACTCTAGCCACCCATCCAAGCAAGGTCAGGAGCAATATGAAACCACCCCAAAGCAAGTGCATCTGATTGCCATGGCAAGCACTCCAAATTCACCTGTCCAAAGAGTAGATTTAATTGCCTGACATCCCATTACAGCTTTCTCTAGCCAAAACTGTTCTCTGTTCAGCATAAGCTCTCACAAGCTCCCCAGCACTTGGTGTTGCAGTTTTCTTTAAATGGGGAGAGGACTCTAAAAAGTTGCCCCTCACCTACCAAATGGTCCCATCCAAAGGGACAGAAAATTCTAATAAAAAACAATAAAAGATATGCACAATTACGCACCATGTTTCCACAGGTCGTCTTTCACGTGTTTAATGGCACTACAAAGTCATTCCTGTTCATAGTATTTTTTAATGAAGGCTCGTAAAACAAAAAGAAAGACCTTATTCAGATAATCTGGCATGAAGTCGAGCCAATGATAAAATAAAATTAACAACCTGATACTGGAGTTCAGATCACAGTAAGTTCGAGACCCTAAAGAGGCTTAACAGAACAGTGGACCCTGAATTCCTGAAGTCTTTCAACTAGTAAGAGCCAAAAGAGCTTTGAGACAAGTGAACTTTAGAATTCTGTCAGAACATAAATAACACAGGATTTGAAGGTACTTTCACCTACCTCTAACAAGTAAAACTCTGGCAAGCGAATTTCCTTTTGGTGCCCAGAGTCATAAACACTTGCATAACAGAAACTTAGAGGAGAATTTCAATGAACACCCAAGACTCAACCCTGAGGAGAAAGAGAGCAAGCACATCCTTTGGCTCTCCCCTCCTCTCCTTCAGGCCTAAATTTGTTTCCAGGTGAGGCAACATTGGAGAAATCCTAAAATTTCCAAGAGATCTCAAGGCTAGCCAAAGCTTCCAATTTTGACTGAATCAAAAAATATTCAGAACTTCAGAATCTTCCAATTTCATGTGTCAAACCAAAACAAATGAACTGAAGCATGAAACCTGAGCGCACACACACTTGCTATTTGTGTCCATTGGGCAACAAGTGCCTGGGGAAGACAATCAGGAACACCAGTGAAAATTCTCTTGTAAACCAAACAGCTTTAGTTCTTACAATAACTGGGTTTTACATGCTCTAAGAAAAAGGTGTGCCATAGAGTTGTGACGACCCCCAACACAACAGTCATCTCTTTGCACAACATCTTTGAGAAAGGAACCTCACTTCCCAATAAAGTAAAAGATTAGAAGGTGAAGCTTCATTCATCATTAAAAGTGAATTACAGCAATTATATATAAACTACAAGGTGTCAAGAGACATGTATGCTATCCGCACTAGAACCCTGCTGTGACAGTTCTTGAGGAAGTGACATCTCTGGGAGAAGTTACTATTGTCATCTGCCAAGATTTTATAAGAACATGTCTCACAGTGTCTTAGCTTTGTGGGTGCAAATCCAAAAGGAAGGTATTTCGTTTACAAGTCCTCTGACGCTATGAAAATAAAATCCACAACCCTCTTCACTAGGCAGCTTCAACACTCCAATTACTCCCTCCTCTGCTAAGTCCTCAGTGAGCAGTACCTTCAGAGACACTTGGTCTTTGTCCAACACTTCATGTATACATGCACCAGGACACTAAGGAGAGGAGGACACACACATACGTTCTTTGCAAAGTAGAGTCAGTTCTCTGCGGAGTGCCTATCTCCAGTCTAGCTTATGAAGTAAAACACTCTAGTCAGCGTTTCTCAAAGTGTGGTCCCGGGCCACCTGCATTACAGTCAACATGGGAAACTGGTTAAAAGGAAGACATTCAGGCTCTACTCGGTTTGAATTTCAGACTCAGAAGACCTTAAGTAGGGCCCTAGAACGAGCATTCCTAAGAATCTCCCAGGTGTCCCCAACAAGACACTAAAGTTTGAGAACCACTGCTCAGGGTTCCACCTGGGAGTGAGCACTTGCGTCCCTCCACACACCTGGCTTAGATTGGGAAAGCTCAAAATGTCACTCGCGTCCTTAAAACTGGGGGTGTTTTCCGACCCCTGGAGTCAAACGCACCACCCCGATGCCCACCAGGAAGCGAGGGAGGAGCTTCCGACCCTTCCCGGAAACCTAACTCCCCCGAGTGCATAAACGAAGCTGCCCCAGACCCCCAGACGCCGCCAAATAGTGGGGGAGGGGAGGCTGGGGCCCCGCCGCCCAGAGGGGGAGGAGCCGGCCTGCCAGCTCGCCCCTCCGCAGGAATTTAGGGGGTGGGGGGAGCTGCAGAAAAAGGCGCCACATCCAACCGGCGGGGGACCTCTCCCCCACCCAACGCCTGAGGTGGGGGGGGGAAGCCATCCCGTTCCTAGAGAAATTGTGGCTCCGCCCCCTCCTGCAGTGGGCAGGGCTTCGCCCCTCCCCCTCCCCGTGGAGGGGGCTCGGCTAGCCCACCCCCCACGTCCCCCACTGAGCCCCCTCGGCGGCCCGCCTCACCAGGCGCGCGGCCTCGGCCCACGTGCGCTCCTTCTTCCTCTTCTGTTTGTCCTTCATCCTCCTCCTCCCCGGCGGCGGCGGCGGCGGCGGCTCCACGCGGGACCTCCGGGCGGGGCGGGTGGCGGCGGCGCGGAGCTGGGGCAGCGGTGGCGGCGGCGGCGGCGGGGGGCGCGTGGCGGCGGCGGCGCGCAAGGACTCGGGTGCGGCCGGGGAGAGGGGGCGGGCGCCCGGGGACCGGCTGGCGCGAGACCCGGCGCGAGGGCGGCGGTGGGGGAGGGGTGGCGGCGGCTCCACGCGCCCGCGCTGCGTCAGTCGCCCACGGCGGCGGCGGCGGCGGCGGCGGCGGCAGCAGCGGCGGCAGCCCCGCGATCGCTAAGGAATGCGGCGGCTCCGCATAACCACGGGGTCAGAGGTCACGGCTCCAGCCTCCGCTTTCCCGCTCTGCTGAGGGGCCGAGACAGGACTGGCGGTGGGGCAGGAAGGCGAGACGCGGCTTTCCCTTCGGCGCCCGGGTGTGTGCGTGTCTGCCGTGGGTGTGTGTGTGTGTGAGTGTGTGTGAAGAGTGAGGAGGGGGAGTGTGGGGTTTTTTTTTTTTTTGAACAAAAACAAACCGAAAGGGCTGCTGGGAATTGTAGTCCCGACTGCCTCTCTGGCCTCCCCCGCTCCGGAAGAATATGGCTGCAAGAAACGCTTGGACCACACTTCCCGGCGTACCTCGCGGTTCTTTTCCGCCCTCCCCTACCTTCCTCCGCCTCGCGCAGAGCTCGGTAAAGAAGGGGGGCGGGCAGTCGTTCGGGGAAGAGACGGGGCGGAGTCTCGCGAGGTGCGGGAACTGGCTGGGAGCCTGAGGCATTCTGGGAAGCGATGCTGGGAAGGGGCGGTGGCTGGGCTCTCCAGCCACACTTAACCCTTCCGGCGCTTCTCGCATCCCAGCAGCTGGGCTTTTAAGGGTGGAGATGGGAGAACTGGTGGTAGTTCGACTCCCAGTGCCCACTTTGTGCCTCTCCCCGCCTAAACGGTTCTCACCGACACTTCACGAAGATGACAAGGGACAGGACTTTCCCTCTTGGTCCTGCCCTAAATGACTCACTGCCGCATAATAATGAGACAATGAGACACTCATACCAGTAAAACGGTTATTCCACGTTTGATGAACCTAAACAGTTCCCCATTTCCTCCTGTGCTATTACGCTCCTAATACCGCTATGTTTGCAGAAGCTGCACCCGCAGCCTAGAACATTCTTACTATTTGGCTAACTTCGTGATAACGAGGGGTAAAGAACTTGGACTTTGGGACCATACTGACCAGAATACACTTGAGGCCTTTTTAGAGGTGTACCCTGAAAAGAACACAGGCCCTGGAGTCAAGTGGACCGATGCTGGAATCTTGGCTAAGTCACCCCCCGGGTATCGACCTAAAACTAGAGCCTCAGTTTTTTAATCTACATTAGTCTAATACCTCGCAGCACTATTGGGATTAAAATTAACATAGAACACCTGGCAGATTGGAAGAGGGTGTGACATTAGGTCCATATAATTTGGCTCCTGGCATAGAACGAGTGTTTAATAATTAGTATAAGCTGAGAGACAATGGACAATGGACTTAGCCTCTCTGAGCCTTGGTTGCAGAGTATGAAATGAAATGAGGTTCAGAGTACCACATAGGTTTTCTGTACTTATTTGTCCAGAAACAATACTAAAATCAGTTTTGGGCTGGATTAATGAACAGCTCTTAACAATTAGGGAGGCAGGGTCAAAGGCCACATTTGAAATGTTTCCCTGGGTGAGGAAAGAACCCTCTCCCTGATGTTAGCACATGGAAGAGCCAGCGCTTCGAGAAGACCCATACCGTGTTGCCTAACCCTAACACCATGGAATCCAGTGCTCCTGCTTTAATGCTCATCACACAGATGTTCACGCCCAATAAAATACCGCAAAGTGAATAGACTGTAAAAGGTTAACTAAAAAATGTCTCCCCTTCTTCCTTCACCCCAAGAAAATGGAAAGAACCCCCTACCACCACCAAATTGTTTGACCTGATTTTTTTGACAAAAGTTGTTTTTAATCTACAGCTGACACAGTAACCTTTGACAAGTCATTTGACTTGTTTCAACTGTTTTCTTCTTGAGTAGCTTTCACCCTCCTGTGACCTCCAAGGAGTAACTAGAAAAGATTCACTCAAAAATTTACATGTTTAGTACAAGCCCTGAGGGCGGAATAATGACCTCTCCAACACCCCCCCCCCCAAACCATCTATGCCCTAGTCCCTAGAACCTACGAGTATGTTACATTCCACTGGGAAATTGCTTTTGAAGATAGAATTAGGGACTACACAACAGCGAGATTGTCCTGGATTATATAGATGAGCCCTGTATAATCACATGGACCCTCAAGAGTAGACCACCACCACAGAAGACATGCTTTGGAGAGATGCAGAAGAATCAAGTTTGAAGCTTGAGAGGAACTCAACCCAGTGTTGCTGGCTTTGAAGGGGGCCAGGAGCCAGGGAACGTAGGCAGCCTCTAGAAGCTGAGAACACGCCCTGCCAGCAAGTAACACGACCTCAGTTCTAGAAATTCATGGAACAGAATTCTCACAACCTGAATGAACTTGCAAGCGGGTATTCCCCCCCTCCCGCCAAGTCTGCAGAAAGGAATGCAATCCTGCCAACACCTTGATTTTAGCCTTATCGGAGAACCAACTGAACCATACTATATACGGACTTCTGGGCCACAGAAAGTGTAAGACATAAATGGATGTTGTTTTAAGCCACTAAATCTGTGGTAACTTATTCCAGCGGCCAAAAAAAAAAAAAAAAAAAAAATGAATACACTGAAAATGCCTTTAATTCTTTCAGCCAATAGTGACTGGCTCTCACAGTTGGGTCAAACCATGGGGGAATCCAGATGTGACTATTTCAAGGTCTCTGCCCTTACAGAATCAACCAGAAACTAATGACATCATAGTTACGTGTGAAAAGAGTATGTTCAGAGGACTGTACAAAATATGTTGAAAAAATGATTTTAGTCATTAAAACTTAAGTAGCTGTGATTTTTTTAAGTGAGCAAGACACGTTTATTGTTGTCAGAAGCACCAAAAAACAAGCCTATATATATATATATATATATATATATATATATATATATATTTGGTGTGTGTTTTTATCACAGTGCTTTTATTACAAATTATCTTTGAAGTCAACACAGGTGCCACAGGACAGTCTAAGATAAACAGGATTGTATTCAACCCTGCTCTGTTTGGGGATGAGTCACTGTTTTCAAACTGCACAGTTATGAGCAAAGCACACATTCAGGAATTTGAATAACACGCCACTAGCAGACCCAGGAATTCCCAAAAGGACAAATACACCTCCTGAACCTCACTGTGAGCTAATAGGTTGCCGGGGGCTTTTGACCTCAGCAGTCCTGGGTTTGAATCGTCTTGCGGTCATTCTCCAGCTGACTGGCCTTGGTCAAGTTCTGAAACTTCTCTTTGACTCGGTGCCATCATTTGAACAACATGATGCATAAACTCCAAAGTGTGGAATTGGGATTAAGTAGGATCTTTGTAAAGTGCCTAGTACACAGTAGACTCACTAAACGCCAGCTCTCTGCCTCAGAGAAGGTTCAGTCTGAAGTACAATAAATGCCTCGTTTTTATACTTCAGCGAACTAAGCTCTGGAATAGAGTTTGCCACTCTTAATGAAAGTTCTCTTTCAATAATTCTGTCTCCCATTTTCAAATGAAGTTGAAGTTCAGAGGTCAAATTCCACCCCCCTCCCCAGGTTCCAGATGATTAAATAAGATCACATTTACTAAACTTCCAAAATATCAGATGATCAACAAATGTGTATCTTTCCTGTCCCTCCCCCATTTCATTTCTTTGTATGATTTTTGGTTTAATGTCTGTGCTCATGTTAGCATCTCGGGTTCCATCACACACTCCCAGCATCTGGCACAATCTTGGCACACAGCGGGCACTCACTCTGTTGAATGAATGACCTTACTCAATAATTACTTTATTGGACAAAATCCCTGAGGATTTATTTCCCATTGAAGAGCCTGAAACAGTTATTTATAACATGCCCAAGCAGAACTGGGAAAGACTGAGGCAAGATTTCACCCAAATGTATCTGTGCAAATTGTAAACATGCTCAGGAATGAAGACTTCATGACCTCCCTATTGTCTTTGGGCACAGAATTGGCCCGCATCATGGGGAGCCCTCACTCAGCTTACCTGCCATTCACCATCATTTAAGTCCACCCCTGTTTTTCAGTCTCCCGTGAGACTAAAAAAAGGTGTTTAAATTTCATTTGCCCCACCCAAATGTTAATAATGGTTACTTCTGGGATGTAAGACAGAGGTCAGTTTTTGGTTTTCTTTTTTTCCTACAAAGTATTACATTTTTTTTAATTGAAAAAAAAATATTTTTCGTTTAACCACAAAAGAGAGCATTTCAATTATGGTGGCAGATGTAATGTTTTTCACTTCTTTATACCTGTCTGTATTTTCCAAATCTTCTAGAATGAGTATGTGCTACTCATATATGACTATGGTGAAAAAATAAAAATGTTAATGCTCAACAGTGTGATAACATCTTTAATAATAATTCTTCCTTTCATTTTACTTAAAAAGATTTGTGGGACCCCCTAAAACGGCCTCAAAGGATGACCTGACCTAGTTTTTACCAAAATTGTGGAAAATATCAGCCCCCTTCCAGATTCTTTAAGGTTTTCAGATGGAGATTTCAAGACCTCACTAAGGAGCCCATCCCAATTTTTAATCTCTCTTAATGCCAGAGAGATGTACTCCTTCCTACTATAAATCTTTCTGGTCTCAATTTAAGCTATTTTGTCTTTCTCTGCAAAGAAGGAAAAGAAACTTTAAAGTGCATTTTAATACCAAAATTCTAAGAGTGGTGGTGCTAATGTGATGACTGATAGATGTGTTATTTCTTCCTTTTCAATGTTTTATAACGAAAGCAGCTTACACCCTGCCCCCAATGGCTTTTCTTCCTCCCCTTCTTTAAGGATCGCTAATGTCTGTGTGTGAAGTTAAAGGCTTAGATAAATGGCTTTCACAGGCTTAGCTATATCACAACTGCCATGAGAGGTGAGTGAGTAAAATGGCAGGGTGAGTAGAGCAAAGGAACTTTCCCTAGATCCCACAGTTAGTTGTGCTGCAGTCAAGACTTGGACCCAAACTCCTCATTCCAAACTCCTAAGGCACTGGTAGCCAGCTTCCAAAACGGCCCCCAGTGATTCCCAATCCTGATTATTCACATCCTTTTTAGTCCCCACTTGGAAGAACGCTGAACTGTGGACCCAAAAGGATATTTTGGAAATAACTGTGTGTGGCTTCTGGGGCTAGGTCATAAAAGACATGGCAACTTCTGCCTTGTTCTCTGGGGGAAGCCAGCCACCATGTCACGAGGACACTCAAGCAGCCCGATGGAGAGGTCCACATGGCAGGAGCCCCAGACAAGCTTTCAAATGACTTCAGCCCTAGCCCACAACTTGACTGCAACCTCATGAAAGATCCAGAACCAGAATCACCCAAATACAGTACTTCTGGATTCCCGACCCACAGAAACTGTATGAGATAATAGATATTTACTGTTTTAAGGCACTACATTTTGAGGTAATTTGTTACATAGCAGTAAGTAATTATCACATAGTACCTCCCTCCTGAGTGGTTCTTACATTTTGTGAAGTCTACCAAAAAGCACAGGACCTTCTTTCCAGATCAATTTTTACCCAGACCCAACAGCACAGGGCCTGACACAGAGTGGGGGCTCTTAGGTTGCTGAATGGATTCATTCAGGCAGGATTGGGTGCTCAGGCTGGTCTGCAGTGGAGGAGGACCAAGAGAGGGGTGCAGAGTCATCCTGGAAGCCTCCCTGACTGTTTCTTCAGCCAGGCTTTCCCTGCTGCCCTATACTCATTGAGTCTTTTACACGCCCATAGCACCCAGTGCTTCCTTCAAACTATAATGAGGAAAAATACAATTCACTCTTGACATTGATGATGACATCTTCAATGTTTGCTCCTGAATTAGACTGTGAGCCAGATGAGGTCAGGGACTGTAGGCCTATTTACCGCCCTGCCCTCTGTCCCAGAAGACAGGCTCCTGACACTAATACAGGATCCAGCACCTTCTTTCATTGTCATGGATAAGATCCTACATGGATGTAAGCTCTGTTCTGAGCCCTGGGGATTAACGGCCCAATTAGACACAGTTCTGCTATTACATAGCCTGGATTACAAGGGATGGCAAACCAGTGTGGTAGGGGCCCTAGTGATAGGAGTCTGGGCCAGAGGGAGCCTCTTGGAGCTGAAAGAAGAGAGGATGCCCCAAAGCTGACACTAGGTAGGGGAGAAATTATTTCCTAACTCAACACTTAACAGCTACCTTGGGTGCAAAATAAACATTTAGAAATGAACAACTAGATACTGAGAACAGACTGGTGGCTGCCAGAGGTGGGGGTTGAGAGGCAGGCAAAATGAGTAAAGGTGACAAACTTCCGGTTACAAAACAAGTCATGGGGATGCCGTGTATAGCACGGTGACTATATAGTTAACACTACTGTGCTATATATTCGAAAGTGGCTAAGAGAGTAGATCATAAAAGTTCTCATCACAAGAAAAAAAATGTGTAACTGTGTGGTGACAGATGCTAACTAGACTTATTGTGGCGATTGTTTCTCAATATGTACAAATATCAACTCACTCTGCGGTACACCTACACTAATATACTGTGTCAATATCTCAATTTTGAAAGATGAATAACTTTTGTATGGACTAACAATAACCCCACTTGAACATAATGGTGGATAAAAGATCCCGTTCACAAGAACAGTAACAACAACAAAAAACTTTCACCATTTGCAAATAAAGTTAACAGAAAATGTGCACATCTTATATGGAGAAAACGATAAACTCTACAAAGGAGCATAAAGTCTGAACTAATAAAGGTCAGAGATGGCCTTAGACTGGAAGACCCTGTAACATGTGGATATTAATTATCCCAAAATTAGCCTACCAAGTAAATGGCATCCCAGTCAAGATTCCAGTGATCCTAAAATTCAACTGGAAAAACAGATGCATCGTTTCCACAACAAAAGGACCTAACATTTACTAACCATTTACCACTATTCCATGGACTTGCTATGTATGCCTCATTTCAGCTCATCTTCACAAAAATACCATAAGGTAGGTACCATTACTATCAACATTAGACAGATGAGGAAGCAGAGGTTCAGAGGCAAAAAAATAACTTGCCCAAGATCACACAGCTAGTAAACGGCTGACCTGGGATTAAAGCTTGGACTGGCTGAATGAACCCAAGCTCTATGAATTTAACCACTCTGCCCTACTGCCCAAAAAAGTTTGAAGAAGATTAGTGAGCTGGGACTTGTTCTACCAGATATTAAAATGCATTAGGTAGCTATGCCAACTAAAACAGTGCAATTTTGACAAAAGAAAAAACAGACCAATTAAACTGAAGGGAGCACAGAAATAGAACCGAGTGTATAAGGAACTGTAGTGTATGATAAAGGTAACATTTCAAACTGGTGGAGAGAAGATGGAAGGTGATAAATGGCACAGGACCACTGGGTAGCCATTTGGAGAAAAAATCCACCTTGATCAAAGATTTATGTGTCAAGAAAGAAACAACGGAAGTATTGGAGGAAAAAAAAACAAGTGAATATTTTTATAATCCTGGAACTGGAAGCATTTCTAAGCATGCTATAAAAGTTAAAAAAAAAGATTCATCAAGTGAAATCTATAGATCTGACTACATACAATTAAAAGTGCATAAGTTGCAACAAAATACCATACACAAGGTTGAAGACAAACAGCGACATGGGGGAAATACTTGTCACATAGACAACGAAGAGTTAAGCTTCCTAACAAACTGAGTTCTTAAAAGTCAATAGGAACACCTCAATAGGAAAATGGTCAAATTACAATGGCCTAAGCAGGCAATTAACAAAAGAAGACAAATGAAAGTAAATATTTGAAGGGATTGTCAATCTCATTAGTAATCCTGGAACTATAGGACTGAGACACCATTTTTCTTTCTTTCTTTCTTTTCTTTTCTTTTCTTTTCTTTTCTTTTCTTTTCTTTTCTTTCTTTCTTTCTTTCTTTCTTTCTTTCTTTCTTTCTTTCTTTCTTTCTTTCTTTCTTTCTTTCTTTCTTTCTTTCTCTCTTTCTAGATTTATTTATCTTAGGGAGAGAGTAGGGGGACCGGCAGAGGGAGAGGAAGGAAGAGTCTCAAGCAGACACCCCGCTGAGCGTGGAGCCTGCCACGGGGCTCAATCCCATGACCCTGATTTCATGACCTAAGCAAAAACCAAGAGTCAGATGTTTCACCGACTGAGCCACCCAGGCACCCCTACATACCATTTTTTTATAGACCAGACTGATAAAGATAAAGCCTGGCAGAATCCAATGTTAGCAAGGAAGGATATGGAAGACAAGCACAATTTCTGCACTGTTGGTGGGAGTGCAAATTCACACAGTCATTGTGGGAGGCAGTTCAGCAGTATGTAAACAGATGATAACGGGAAAAGCCTTTGATCTAGTAATCTCACTTATAGAGATTTATCCCAGAGAGGAAATTAAACAAGTGAATCTATGCACAAGCACAATGATCTACGTACAAGTTTGCTTAATACAGCATTGTATAAAATAGTAAAAATCTGGAAGTGACTTCTGTGACTATCAATAGTGTTAAGTAAATTCTGGTATTCCATCAAATAGATTACCAGGCAGCCATTAAAAATGGTATCGTGTAAGTCTGTATTTATGAACCGGACATATGTCCAGAACGTGTTATTGAGTAAAAACTGGACAGGTGTGTACTATGAACCCACGTATACTATGAAGATCAAACTATAAGTTTATATAAGGAGTTACCTAAAAGGTTGGCCATCAGCTAGCTATGGTTAATGGAACTTCCAGTGCTTTGTCATTACTTCTTCAAATGTTTCTATATTGTTTGAATTTTTTGTCATCAGAATATATAATTCTTATGATCAGACTATTCAATAAAGTTCACTGAATTTTGATTTAAAAAAATAGCACTTAACTGAACACCTGTTATACAGCCTAGAAACGTTTCATTATCACATTCATCCCTTACCTCAACCCGACAAGGAAGGTATTATGTAATCATTTTACAGGAAAGAAGGCAACTCAAGGCTCAGAAAGGTTAGCAACCTGAGCTGGATGTATCAGGATGTGAACACAGTTGTGGTTGACACACAGGACTGTCTCAGTAATGCTGCACTGTTACTGATAACTAATATTGCTACTGCTATTTAATAATATATGCCTCTTATTATATGCCTAGTAAGTGCCAGGCATTTGATGGACTCCCAAAGCAATAGAGTTGGTATTAACCCTCCCACCAAGGTGCTATCGCTTGCTGCAGGTAATAAGTGCTAACCCAGGTTTATCCAGCCACAGTCTGGCTCTCCTCCGCCTGGCCTCTGGGCTCCCTCCATCTCCCTTAATAGCCCCAGCATCCACCAAAAGTGGAAGTCACTAAATGCTGGCTGAAAAGAAGAAAAAAGAAAGCTCTACACCATAAGGGACACGGATTTCAAGCAGGCAATTTGAGAGGGGCCTCAGAGGCTGAATGAAATGTGATTGGGCGGAGAGGAGGTAAAGCTTGAAAGAAGGCAACACGCTCCCAGTCCAACCCCGAGACATCTACCTCGATGTGCGCTGCCGCAGGCGCCTGTGATAGCTACCATTTACGGAGCGCTTGCCACGGGCCGGGCGCCCGGTGGTTTACATACACTCTACCTTCTTCATGCATATTTTATTCATTTTGATGATTATTATCCTTGCGATTATTCTTTACTTTCTGTCTCTCTCCACCAGTTCCATGAAGCCCTAGGAGGGCAAGGTTTTCTCCCTGTTGTGGTCACAACAGTGCCTGGCAAATAGGTGGCTCAGGAGGTCACTAAACCCTCCCCAGAGCCCTGTGAAGTGAGAATGACTTTGACCGAGGAGCCTGGGTGGCTCAGTCGGCTGTGTGTCTAACTGTTGGTTTCTTGGTTTCAGCTTAGGTCATCATCTCAGGGTCCTAGGATTGAGCCCCGCCTCAGTCTCCGTGCTCATCGGAAAGTCTGCTTCTCCCTCTCCCTCCGCCCCTCTCCCTGCTTGTGTGCGTGCGCTCTCTCTAAAATAAATCAATCTTGGAAAAAAAAAAAAGAATGACTTTTACCTTCACCTTACAGATGAGCAACTTGAAGCTTAGAGGCAACAAGTGACTTTTGCGAAGGTACAGATCCAACAAGAGGACTACACTAAAAACAGATCCGTGGACTCTCTCTCTCTCTCTCTATTACCTCTGCAACCATCTGGATTCAGAAATGTCCATTCCTAGCCTGGACGTTGGGAGCCACCTCCAGCCTGCAGAACTCCTTAACTGACTAGCAACGATACAACACCGCAACAATTACCAGTCGCTAAGCACTTGCTACATACCAGGCACGTTCGCAGTGACTCACAGCAACTTGGAAAATAATTGCTATGACCCCTTTCTGACAGCTGAGGAATCTGAGGCCCTAGGGAGGTTAAGAAACTGCCATAATCACAAAGCTAAGTGGTGAGTTCAGAATTCACAATTCAGCAGCGTGGGTCCGGTGCCCACGTGTTGGCCACTGCCCGTGCTGCCGCAGGAAGGTGATGGACCAAGAGCCAGCAGCAGAGAGGGCCGGCATGCCCAAAGCACTCACAAGGTCAAGGCCGGTCTGCTTGGCCCATTAGGCATGCCCTCATGTGCTTCTTCATGTTCTCTTTTAAACCTCGCAATTGCCCTGTGAAGTTATAGATGAGACCCAAAAAGAGCCAGACCTGGGCAGAAAATAGATCAGTGGCTGCCTGACGCTCTGCCGTTGGGAGCAAGGGCGGAGCGGCTGCATTTGGGGCATTAGGGTGAGGAAAATGCTTTAAATTAATGGCGGTGATGGTTGTACAGCTCTGTGAATACACTAAAAACCAGTGAATGAGACGCTTTAAATGGGTAAATGGTGTGGTAAGTGAGTTATATCTTAATCAAGCTTCTTATTTTGAAAGTAGGGAGGACAGATAGGAGGAAGTGGCAGCGGCGGAATTTCCACTGGCTTCAGATCAAACACCCTGGAACCACTGGTACCACCGTGGCCTTTTCAATTTCTCTTGCTTCACGCATCCAGTTACCAGAAATCAACACACACCCTGAGGCACCTACTTCTCCTCTCCTCTCCTCTCCCAGTACCTGGTCCAAGTCATGGCCCCTCACCCCAACTACTGCATCCCTTCAAGCAGTCCCCTCGCCTTGCCCCCTTGCCCACTACCTCCGTTCTCCACAAAGCTGCCAGACAGATCTGTTTAAAGCATTCCTGTCAGACTTCCCTCTTTTGCTTAAAAGCCTCCAATGGTCTAAAAATAAAATTCACTTACAATTCAGAGCTGGCCCCTGGCCACCTTTCCAAACTCACTGCCCACCAGCCACTCTCGCCTCCTTGCTGTCCCCAAACACACTCCCACCTCCAGGCCTCTGCACTGTGGTTCTTTTCCCTGGAATACTTTTCCTCCAGGTATGAGATACCCACATGCTTGCTCCCTAATTTCACTCCGGGCTCTGCTCAAATGCCGCATATCACCATTGCAGAGAAGCCTTCCCTGACTTCCTGATTTAACCCAGCTCCCACCTCCCCCAGCTTGGCACTCTTGTTAGACTTGCCTTGTTTTCCTTCAGAGCATTTCTGACTACCCAACATAACTCATACTTCTTTTTTGTTTGTTTTAAGTAAACTCTACCCCCAATATGGGGCTCAAACTCACCACCCTGAGACCAAGGCATGTTCTACCCACTGAGCCAGCCAGGTGCCCCAACACACACGTCTTTGTTAACTATCTGTCTCCACCACTAGAATGTGACATTCCTGGGCATGTTTATCCTGGAATCCCAGGACTAGAACAATGGCTAGAACACAGTAGATACTCAAAAGCTGAATAAATTAACCTACTGCCAAAGCTTTGGCTTCTCTCGCCGCCCCTCAGATAATCCAGCAAAGAGACTGATCACTGCGTTTAACACGCTCCTTATTCAAATCTGTGACCCTCTCTGGATCCCATCAGAGGTACCCCTGACAACTTGGACTTGGACTTACTTTGTGAATGGCAGTCATTCCCTACCAAACTGGGAACTCTGGAAGGTCAAGGGACTGAGCTGTAGCTCAGCCATGACACCCACCACAGACTTGAACAGCATACTTAAATCCTTTGTTGACTGGATAAAGGAGAAATTTCAAAACCAACAGCAATTTAATTTCTCTCTTCCCAAAGGCAGCAAAGGGACCACCTTTCAGCCCACTGCACTGAAAAATGCCTCAGCCCCAGTCCTAGGAATCTAAGACCTTGAAGTCAAGTTCAAGTGCTTCTTGGAATTCCTTGGGTAGCGAGCTGTGCCAGGGAAAGCTCCCTGCAGAATGGAATTTGCCAGCCGAGCCCAGAAAAACCTGTGTGAACAGCAGGCAAACTTAAAGCAGCACTTAGTGAAATTGCTTTCTGTTATCTCAAAGAGAAATAATAGCATACAAGGCTGGCTTAAGGAGAAAATGCTCAAGTGTAAATGCCATGTTACACACACACACACACACACACACACACACACACACACACACACACCTTCAAGGACTATCTTCAGGCTGTGTCATGAAGTCAAGACCCTTCCCAGCCCAGTTATTCTCATTCCCATCACTCTCCAGTTCCCCAACCACCAGAACCCCCTCCTTCATATCGTTCCCTTTGTCTGGCACGCTCCTCCCTCCTTCCCAGGTGGGTAAAACCCTACCCATTTTCACAGAGTACAGCTCAAATACTGTCTCCTTGGCAAAGCCTTGCTCCACCTCTCCTTCCTGGAGTGGCACATCACCCCTTAGACGTGAGGACAGCTGTAGGCATCAGCACCCATACAATCATCCAACTCGTATAAGTGTCACACTTGGAGAAGACTATAGGACATGCCCTCAGGGAACTGTCCGGTAGGCGAGAGGAAAGCGAAAAAACAACAAACAAAAAACAACAAACATAATCATAAGTTGGGAAAAGGGCTGAGAAGGGAAACAAGATGAAAGGATACCATACAGTCAGGTGGAGATGGGGAGAAACCAGAATGGAGGCTTGGGGAAGGTTTCTTGGAGGAGGTGATGACATTAAACAGGTACCTGATGGATGAGTAGGAGGTAGCCCACCAAAGAGTGGGGAGAAGTTTCCAGAAAGAGGGCACAGGACATGTGAAGGTGCCGAGGCATGAAAGCAGTTGGTATAACCAAGGAACCAAAAGGAGGGCTGTGTGGTCCCAGCCTCAAAGGGCTGGGAGAGCAGTGTGAGGAGAGGAGGCAGGCGTTCTCGTAGGTCCTAATTGCTCTGAACTGTGTCCTCAAAGGGCCTGAGAACATTCTACTCCTCCCCATCTCCAGTGCAGAGCAAGCCACCTGGCACAAAATAGGCATTCAACAAGTTCCTGAAGGCTACACTGCCCCCAGAGATGCGGGAAAGCAACCTCTCTCTCTGCCCAGTCCCCCACTCCAAAAGCAAGTCCCCGGTTGGCTCACCTAACCCAAGCACCCAGCGATGGTTAACCACAGTTCTGGGGATGGAAACAGGGGTCAAAACAGGAGCAGCTGCAAGAGCTACGGTTATGTCCTTGACAAATGCTACTGACAACCCAGTTGACAGATGTGACCACATGATCCATGGAGACCAGACTCTCAGGGTAAACTTCAATCAGACGGCAACTCTAGTACAAGAGGGCTTGCCAAAATCACATGCCCAAGACTGAAGCCATTAGCGTGAAGTTCGAAATACAGTTTCCAAGGTCAACTGTTACTATTCACAACACCCTGACAACCAAATATATGGTTTTTTCTTCCATTCAACAAGCAAATCTTTGATTCTCCAGACACCAAGAATTCCGACCCTACGTGGGGTCAGCACAGACTCCACAAGTTAAGGGCTCAGTCCCACAAGATCACCCCACTTCTGACACCAGTTCAAAGTCCCAGGCTGTCACTTGTACTTCCAGCCAACTATAAACTGGCTGTAAGTCAGGGGTTCCTATGACCCACTCAAGTTCGATCATTGCTAGAACAGCTCGCAGAACATAGGGGCGTGTTTTAGTTACGATTACCAATTTATTATAAAGGATGCAACTCAGGAACAGTCAAATGGAAGAGATGCACAGCGCAAGGTATGGGGGGAGGGGGGCGGAGCCTCCGTGCTGTCTTCGGATGTGCCACCCTCCCAGCACCTCGATGTGTTCACCAACCTGGGAGCTCTTGGAACCCCCATCCAGGAGGGGCCTTTATGGAGGCTTCACTACATAGGCACAATGGACTAAATCATTGCCTATTGGTGATTAACCCAACCCCACTCCTCCCCCCTCCCAGGAAGTCAGCAGCTGGGGCTGAAAGTTCCAACCCCCTAGTCACAAGATTGGTTCCTCCCGCCACCAGCCCCCATTCGGAAACTATCTAGGGACCCACCTAGAGTCACTTTATTAGCATAGGTTCAGGCAGGGTTGAAAGAGAATCCCAAAACCTCCTCCTATCACCTCAGTCACTCAAGAAATTCCAAGGGTTGTAGAAGCTCTTCAGGGACAAAGACCAAACATCTACTTCTTACTGAATCACACAAGACTTGTGTAGTTTCTTGATTTTTTTTTTTTTTTTTTTGGTTTTTTTTTAAAGAACCACCCAGCAGATGAGAAGACAACTTGGTGAGTCACAGGAATTTCCAAGTTGCCCAGCCAACCCTGCCCTATACCTCCCTTATGAATTAGCCCCTGGCCTATCCAGAATTCTGTCACTTCAAATCACATTTTGAACTCTTGCTTTCTGGCTAATGGATTTTGAATTATTCTAAACTAATAATTATTTAGGCTAAGCCAAGCTATGCTTTTTAACTCTTCTTGGAAGGAAACAGGGGTATGGGAGCATTGCACATAGTTTGAGAACATCTTATGAAGAAACACAATTGAGAATCCTTTGCCTAAGTCACATAGGATGCTATCCTTTCTATGCTCTTGAAATTTGCTGCTTTGGTTTTTGTTTTTAAGTCCTATGCTGTAATTTTTTCCCTAATAGTTCTCCATGCTTCCCTGTAGTGAAGGTAAAAAGGACTGGAGATGCCTTCCTATGAAATTCTGCCTCAAGAACTTCACAGACTCCCTCCCCACCTTCACCCAGCTAAGCTCTCGTCCTTCTGGTTTTTTTTTTTAGATTTTATTTATTCATTTGAGAAAGAGAGCAAGCACAAGAGCGGGGTGAGGGGCAGAGGGAGAAGCAGGCTCCCCACTGAGCAGGGAGCCCAACTGGGGGCTTGATCCCAGGACTCCAGGATCATGACCTGAGCCCAAGGCAGACGCTTAACCGACTGAGCCACCCGGGTGCCCCCACCCTTTTTTTTTTTTTTAAGATTTCATTTGAGAGGGCACCTGGGTGGCTCAGTCGTTAAGCATCTGCCTTCGGCTTAGGTCATGATCCTGGGGTCCTACATCGAACCCCGTGTCAGGCTCCCTGCTCAGCGGGGAGCCTGTTTTTCCCTCTCCCACTCCCCCTGCTTGTGTTTCCTCTCTCGCTGTCTCTCTGTGTCAAATAAATAAAATCTTAAAAAACAAAAAAGATTTTATTTGAGAGAGAGAATATGAGAAGGGGGGGCAGAGGGAGAAGTCGACTCCCCTCTGAGCAGGGAGCCCCACGCAGGGCTTGATCTCAAGACCCCAGGATCACAACCTGAGCCAAAGGCAGACGCTTTACCAACCAAGCCACCCAGGTGCCCCCTTTTCTTTGTTTTTGTTTTTGTTTTTTTTTAAGTGAGCTCTACACCCAAAGTGCGACTTGAACTCACAACCCTGAGATCAAGAGTCACACACTCTACTGACTGAGCCTGCCAGCACCCCAAATCTCTTATTCTTCAGATCTCACTGTAAATGCCATTTCTTCAGAGAGCCTTTTCCTTACTTATCCACCCAATCCCAATTAGGACCCTCTTAGTCTCCTAAAATATGCTATAATATCATTTCATGAATCTGTCATAATTTGTAATTGTACACCTATGTGCATTCTGTTAACATTTATCCTGCCTCCCTCCTCATTAAAGGACAAGCTCTGTGTGGGCAGGGACCAAGACAGGGTTGCTCACATCTATACACCCGGTGCCCAGAACAGTGTGGCACTTAACATATATTTGTTAAATGGTTAGCAGCTTTTCTGTCTTCTAAACATGGTGTGCCCAGTTGTAGCTTCTAGTTTCCTGGGATGCAAACTATTCATGGTATCTTCTGAACACAGAGCCATGTCAGAGCAATAACCACATTTTTAAATGGCTGCTATAGTCTGCATACTTGTGTGCTCTTGCTTTAAGTGCACTGCTAATCTTCACAACGGCCCTGTAAGGTGGGGGTTACTACCCCATTTTACAGACAAGGACACCAAGGTTCAGAGAGGTAAAGGAAATTCCTCACAGTCAGATAGCTAGAAAGCACACACAATCAGAACTCAAACCCAGCTCAGAGTCCAGGGTCTGTGCCTCTTCTTCTCAGCCCTCCAGGGGTAGAGTCCAACAGGCCTGAGCGTATGAGAGGCCACGAGAGCAACATGTGGCCCGTTGCTGGTACTTCTTTTTTTACCTGATGGAAAATAACATAAAATATTTTTGTGTTTAAAAAAAAGGACACATTTTAAAGTGTAATATGGAATGAACTTAAAGGAAATTCTGAAGCCAAAACACAAAAGTTCAAAGAAATGCCATGCCTGTTGCCGGGGCCTATCTCAGGAAGCTCCATGGGAAACATGAGAAGCGCTTATCTGTCACTCTTTCTTCATTTTATGTCCCTTTACCTTGTTGCTAATTTTTTTTTTTTAATGCCAGCCTTCCAACTCAGTCTTCATCTTCCACTCCCACCCTCCTTTCACTAAAAAAGTTTAAATGTTTAAACAAAGTGGCAGTGCATCGGCCACGGGCATGTCATTTTCAAAAGCGTTAAGTCATTTACGAGGACACCTTTGGTAGGTACAATAAATCTGATTGATTTTTATTACACATCTTAGTTTAGAATCACTTTTACATTCCTAGACAAAGAGATGGTACAAATAAATATCAACTGTAAAACTTAGAGCCCCAAGTATTGGCATATTCTTTGTCTAAAGGTAGCCAAAGAGAAGGTCAAGATCAACAGTAACTCCAAAGAGCCATAAAGCCCACCGCCCCCTGCCTGCCCCAGGATCACTCCTTTCATAAATAACCTCAAAAGCATTTCATTCAAGAAAACAAAGGCGGGGAGAAAGGGGGCAGATTTCCAAACAGTACCGGACAAAACCACGTGCAGTAGACAACAGCCAGGCCCACTGTCCTTATCCAGTTCCCTCTGAGCATTTTGATTATGGCTTTTAGAGTATATTAATAGCCCCATTTTCGTCCACTGATGGTGTTGAGATGGCTCAAGGTGTTGTTTGCAATGAGCCTGGACCGTAAGTGGTAAATGTGAGGCAGAACTGATATCCCATGTTAGTGGGGAATCGACACTTCTCAAAAACTTGGCAACAATTCTACATTCAGCGAGGGAGGACTTACAAGAGTCGGACAGGAAAAGCAGAGAGTGGCCCAGGCCTGAACCGCAGAACTCTCTGACGCCCTTGGCCATGGAGGTGTGGGTGGTACAATTCAAGCAGCATGCAGGCATTCGATGGGGAACAATCCAACGTTAGGTCGGAGTCTTAAGAAAGTGCTTCATGCCTCTGATTTGTGGCCTTGGGTTCTGAATCCAGGGATCTGGGAGACATGTGACTTACAAACAGGAAGCCAGATACATTCTTATCTATCAGAGCAAAAAGGGGCTTGATGAGGGCTGCACACACGGTCTCAAACTCCTTCTCCCCGATGATCTTCTTAGATCCTATTCAGACTTGCTTCCAGCGTTCACTAGCTGCTTCTGCATGAAGGCCCTCAGATGGCTTGGAACATTCTAGTGTGACTACAGACATGAAAACCAGGTTGGTCCTCTATACATTTGGCTCAATTCAGAGCCCAAAGCAGCAGCTTTCTGGTAGCAGTGAGACATGCTCCTGTCTGCTCTACTCAAATATTTATCGGATCCATTTTGGGAGAAGAAAAGCACCAGAGACTGCTTGGGGAGGGACAGCTCCACCTCCTCACAGCTGTTCTACCTGGTCTCAGACTGCCAGACCAACGCAGCTGTGTACAAGGCAAGCTTGTTTTAATAATCCTGCCTGCCCATTTGGCTTTCTTTTTTCGCTCTCTTGGAAAAGTCCCACGGTCACTCAACCACCCTTGCTCAGAATAGCCACCTCGAGACATCGGTATTAAGGTACAGTGTTATCTGCAGTGTTCAGTTCTCAGATGTGCTAGATGAATATTTTCAGCCTATGGAATTCAGACTAGCTTGGAGGGAATGTGGTGCAAGAGACAGGTGTAACTGGCAGATAACCATCTTAGACTAGCCACCTCATCATTTGGTTCCTATTCAAACAGGTAAATTCTTAATAAATAAGAAGCAGGGTTTGATCCCAAGAAGGATGAGGGAAGGCTCCATTATGCTCTGGGAATTGCTGAAAAGGGCCCTGGGTTTCAGAAAGAATGGTAACTAAAAAGGAGATAAGCTGCCAGATGCCGGATCTCCATTTGTAGAATGCTAAGACATTGCACTTGGTACCTCGTCTTTCCCACGGATTCTGATCCAGAAATGTGCCCTGGGAACTCAGCAGCTGAGTTAAAATATAACTCAAGGCCCACCTGAGTCGCCACCATCCTGAGGCACCATGCCAGCAAGGTGCACCAGTGTGGCCGACCTGGGGACTCCTATCGTCCCCTCAGGCTTGGCTCGTGGACTCAGACACTCGCATGCGAGCACTTCCAGCCTGGATTAGTCATTCAATGGGCCTTTAATACAGACAAAGGCAACAACTGCACATTAGTGTATTTCTAAACCTGGGCAAGTCCTTGGTCTCTTACAGACACACATGGACACACTCAAACAACATAGGCACCACTGTGCTTGCACACCCAGACACACTTATGAGCTTCTCTTGGGGGGAAAATGAGTAACACTCACCTAATGACCAACATAAAATGAAGCTCTGAATTTCAATAGTACAAAGAACTAAAACTTACAAACCAAACTAGTATACGTAAACGGGAAGTCCTAACGCTCTCCTCCGAACCTATTCAGCCGCACGGCCACTCCTGGCCACCACCTTTGGCTGTGCCGGCCGGAAGCCGCAGTTCTAGCCTCAGGTGAGTGTTCTGCCTTCGCGCCCAGGCATTATATCTTCCTCTCCCACTGCCCCGAGTCCCACGTCTCTGTCTCTGCACTGCCTCATCACCCTTATGCAGACAGGGAGCAAAATGGGGGATTCAAAAGTGCCACTGTGTGTCTCATTCCCCCGACTCTTGTCCCACCAGAGGAAGCAGAGCTGCCCTCCCTTTTCCCATAAGACAGGCCCATGGCTGAGCACGCTCTGCGGCCAGAGGATGGGCCTGGGCAGGGACACTCAGAGGATGTGTGCAAGGGAAAAGATGGTGACAAATGAAGAGTAAAGTGACACAGTGTATGGACATGGCATCAGCTGACAGATTTATGTCTTTGACAAGGATGGTCATGGTTTTAAGGTTTTAAAGAAGCTGTTTCCCTAAACCCTCCAAGGAGGCAAAGGGACTGCTGTTTCTATTGCTTCCAACATTCTTGGAAAACATTTCCTTATTCAGCAGGTCCCAAAGGCCTATCGAGCCTATCGGGGGCTTGGATCCAAATGAGAATTCTCATTCTACCTACAGAAACAAGCACCTATTCAAGTTCTAGGGCTTTTACTTTTCAACTTCGCTGTCATTTTAGCCTGAGGCTCCAAAGACTTGGTCCTGCTCAAGTGACTCCTAATTCTGCCCTGTTGTTCAACAAGAAAGGAGCCCAGCACAAAGAACAGGCTAGAAAAGGAGAGGGGAGAGGGAGGGAGGGCGAGCGAAGGGAGAGGAGAAGGCAAGGGAGAAGGGAAGCAAGGTCACTGGTCATTCTCTTGCTTTCCACTTCGACTATCACACTTTACCTTACCCATGCAATTCTGAGATGCTAATTAAAGGACATTTCCCAGAGTCGCCGCGTGCCGGATGAGCACCGGCACGTTTCAACCAGGTTACGACGGTTAGTCTGCAAAGAGGCCATAGCTTCTCCCCAGGGGCACGGTTCTGAGTGTGGGCTTAAAGTCCTCTCTGCAGGTTTTCGCTCGTCTCTTCTCTCAGAAGGCAACTGCTATTTACACCCTGGGAGAGGAGGACTGGCTTTACTTGGGCACCAGTCCCCGAGACTGTGGATAAAGCTGAGACGCAGGGGTTCCTGAGGAAGAGGAGGATCCCGACTTCCTTCCGCTTTTAGGCCTGCAAAAGTCAAGCACACGTTCACATGTCACGTCCCGTCTCTGTCCCTGACACAGATCAGATTCCTTTCTCACCAAGTATCCTTAGCCTTTCCTCAATGGCCTGAAAGCCAGTATACTTTCAACCGTAAAACCACCAGACTGGCACAGTCCGACCCTCCGTGCATGGCGACGTGGCCTGCCAGCCGAGGCATGACACCTCAGGGAAGGGACCTGCTTCTTGGTAACTGTTCTTCCATTTAAATCAGATCTTGACTGTCTTTTCTGAATTGGTAAAAAATACTGTTTGCAGGTAGAATTTCTTCCATTTTTGGTTTTCACCCATTTGCTGTCCTTAAGCTTCTAATTTCTAAATTTTGAATTTAGTACCAAATTAAGCACACTTGGTTATTTAATGGGTTACTTAAATGAGGTAAATTCAGCAGTGAGGCTCAAGACCTTGGGTTGTGGATTTAGACACACCTAGGTTTGAACCCTGGCTACTTTCTCGAATTCTCTAAGACTCAGTTTTCTTATCTTATAGATTTTATAAATGGGATTAAGGACAACATTTATAAGTTTTTGCAGGAAATCAGTAAGAGAATTTTTTTAAAGCACTTAAAACTGCCTAGTGCCTGGCAGCGACCAAAGAACTGTCCCCTATTTCACGAGAACACACGCTCTTTACGGTAGGAACTTGGGCACATTAGCCATTCTGGTGTTCATTAGACTTGACATAATGCCTGAGCCATAAATATTTGTGGAATAAACGAATAAACAGAGGAGTAATATGGAAGTGTTTTCTGGTGTGTTCTGTAAAGCGTTCCATGATAAACCTCTACTTTTGTTTGCCCTTGTTCAAGCATGTTCTGTTTAACCACAGGGCATCAAAAGCCACTCACCTGGCCTTGGATTTCTTATTTGTCGTGCTTTCAAAGGATGATGCGTCCACCTGTATCTCATCTTCATCCTGCAGAGCGGCATCCAGTGCAGCCTGGACTTTGGGAGCAATGGCGGGGCCCTCGTAGTCTCTGGTGGTCCGGCTGGGCATGTCCAGCTCCAACAGCACGATGTTCTCTGCCTACAGAAGCACAGCCATAACCAGTGAGGCTGGCCTCTGATCAGACACAGACAGTACAGCAAACCTGCCCCCCTCCAAAGAACAGAACTGCACATTTCTTGCTCCTCAGAGCCTACCAAGAACCTGGAATGACATAGCTTTACAACTTTTTTGCCTGGTGAGGATACAGATGTTTTTATCTTCTTCTCTGGGCTTTCCTCTATTTCCTTAAAAAAAATTTTTTTTCAACAATGAACATATATTATACCCTAAGGGGAATAAGCAGGGAAAAATAATAAGCAGAACCCATTTACTGCAGACAGCGTGAAAATACAAAAAAGTATAAAGAAGAAGATAGTAATCACTGGTAATCTCACCACCCACAGCAGCTCTGATGAACCTTTGGGTTGCTGAGGGAAGGAGGCAGGCAGGGAGTATGCACGTGGAAAGTGTGTGGCACGGTGTGTCTTGTAACCACACTTCATAAATCATACCGGGCCCTGCCTCATAACTGGCCTTGTGGCGGGATTCCTTCACCTGGTAGCCTGCGCTGGGCCTTTCCCTGGCTCCTACACACGGAGATGAGTGTGTAGAGGGAAGAACACCCATGGTACACATCCCCTCCTTCAGCTCCCCCCACCCAGGAGAGTTCAAGGCCCAGAGCTCCAGAGAGGGCAGAAGGGCCACTGCAGGGAGAAGGTGGGGAGATGGAGTGGCTCCATCAATCAATTTTATATGTTGAGATGCTGCTTAACATTTCTCTTAATGGAGTGGGTCCACTGCTAAAAACATCTGAGACCCGCTGCTTTAAATTCTACCTTTGGATCAGGTTAGCCCCCTGGAAAACCACATGTTTTGAGCTGTAGGCTTTGAAATCATGTTTCTGTTCTGAGACATGAAATAATGGGCAAGAGACATGCCCTCTGAGACTGCTAGGAGAATGCTTCTGAGGACTCTGATACATCATCCACCTTCCACTACAGAAAACCCCACCTAATGTAGCTTTTTTGCTTTTGTTCCCTTTATTTTAAATAACTCAGCACCAGGGAGAACAGTACCTGAGGAACTAATTAATCCCAATCTGTTTTGCTCTGGTGGCCAAGGGAGACTCAAAAACAGTTTAAATTTTTCAAGTGAGAAGCTATCCTTTTTTTTTTTTAAGATTGATTATTTATTTATTTGTCAGAGAGAGAGAGAGAGCCCAAGCAGGGGGAGCAGTAGGCAGAGGGAGAAGCAGGCTCCCCGCTGAGCAAGGAGCCTGATGCGGGACTTGATCCCAGGACCCCGGGATCATGACCTGAGCCAAAGGCAGACGATTAACCGACTAAGCCACCCACGCGTCCCATCAAGTGAGACTCTACCCTTAAAAAAAATAATACAGGCTCCTGCTCATATAAAATATACATAAGCAAAAAGAAGGCAATTTAACTTGAGCGCACTTCCGTTTTGATATATTTTGCAGCTTTTTAAATTCATACGTAAACTTCCAGTACCAGCTGTTTTATAACTTAACACTACATTGTGTCCCCTGGTCCACCCACTTACCAGCTAGCTACTAAGCCATAGGACCTGCTGCGGAGACGAGGTGGGAGCGTTCAATCAGAGAAGCAATAAAGCGCTGAGTACATGCCTGGCATACAGCAGGTGCTTATGAGTAGAAGTTCGTACAGTATTATTACTGTAGAATATGTTTGGGTCGTTAAATAGTCCTCACTTACGTCACTTTAAATAACTACCTGACTGACCCACATCCCGTGAAATGGAAGTACCGAAAGTTCTTTAACTCATCTCCATCTCCTGTCTTCACACATCTGCATTCCCTCAGCCTTCGCATGGAGCCATTTTCAGGCTTCAAGTTGATGTTTCTTGGCCATTGACGGTATGTTTGTTCTCCCCTCCTCCCCTAGGCCTACTTTTCTAAATCTCATTCTATTTTACCTTCTTATTCATAATTATTTGTTTTTTTGTTGTTGTTATTTACTTCGTATATTTATTATTTGTTATAACTGTTATGTTAATATAAATGTCCTCAGGAACCTCTGGAAGGAGTCATGATACAAACTCTGTGACTTTGCAGGACGGTGCCTGAGGGTTTACATAAATCTAAACTCCTTGAAAAGAGATAGGAGAGAAACACAAGGACGATCTTCTCACCCTATATCGGGCCTCTGGACGAATCATCATGGACATTCTTGCATGTTGGCTCAATGGTCTCTTATATCCCACAGCTGAGACAGGCCGCTTCATCATCTGCTGATTCCTAGAAATGGACTGCAGTGGTTAAAGCCCTGGCTGGGGTGTGTTCCACAGACCCAGGATCGTCCTGTGGAACCAGCTCTCAGAAGACACTGAGCCTATTTAAATAGAACGTGAACCTAGTAACTCCCTGGACTGAGGGCTGCCATGCACATGGGGCAGAAACTGCTTATATTTTCTGATTGAGTTGCATTCTGATTCAAATGTGAACATGACACACCTCTTAAGCTGGAAGGGATCGGAGTCATCATCCAGATCTGAGATGGCAGGCGTGAGGCACAGCTGTCAATATTCCTCACCCCTACATCCTTGGCGGACCATCTCCCACTATTCCAGCAAGACCCAGACGTAGACTGGAAATCCTCCTCAGTGGTGCATCAGACTGCCGTACAATATGACACCTTCCTAGGTACTGCCCCTACTTTGGCCTAGCACACTTCACTTGACAGCTGGGGAAGCGCAAATGCAGGAACTTGGGAAAGGTCATGAATTCCCTGTGATGGTCTCCCAATTCCTAATAATACCATCCTACCATACCCCTTGGGCCACATCCAGCTTATCTACATTTTTCCCCTCCTCCCCACCTTAAAATCAATAGTGACTTACTCCAGTCTGGTTATAGGATGTAATTTCCAATGATCTTCCTCTTCATCAAAGAAGGATCTATTCATAATTTTACTTTTTTCTTCCAGAGGGATAAAGTTCTCTATAATAAGATGCCTGTAAGAGCACACACATGAGTGAACACAGGTGGACAGAGAAGACCGCTGGAGAGCTGGCTATCCTACATGTGGGAGTCATTAGATAAGAGGCAAGCCGCTCAGCAAACATTCACTGGGCAGGCACTGCGGGCCAACCATCAGGCAGAGAGCTGGGGTACAGACAGGAATCACACTTGGTCCCTGCCTGAGACAGAGGGGTAACAGTGTGGCCCTCTTAGACATGACAGGTGCCGATGGAGGGCTGCCCTCGAACTCTAGGGAGGTCACTTCTGCCCGAGGAGGAGCAGCTTGAGGAGGAGAACGGACTGAAGAAAAGTGGCCACGCCTGGGCTACACTGGAGTGCACGTGCGCTAACTGCTGTCTCTTAGAAGGTCACTGGTACTGCCAACCCAACGCATTCACTTCCGAAATGCTGAAAACAGATCGGAAGTTAAACGGTCTTCTTCCAATCCCATGGATTGTTGCCCAAGCTAGAAAACTTCCCACTCTAATCACCAGGACAAGGAGCAAGACTGAGTGGACTTCAGTCCCTTAGACCACTGAGAATAAAGGCTGTTCCCAAGAAGAGTCTCAGCCTGAGGAGAGCTGGGGAACATGGCGAACAATGAAACTGGAACCCACTAGGTTGTGTCTTTCTATGGTGACGACTGTCCCCTGCCACATCTCTGCATTCACGCTTTCAAAACCTCAGGACAGAACAATGCCAAAGGGGTGTTAACGTGGGAAAGACACACAACAAACACCACCGTGTGAAAGAGGCTGACTCACTGTTTATTCAAAAGATATAAATAGGAGCTATAACAATGAAAATGGCTTCCCTAGGGGAAAAAATATTTCAGAGAGATGAAATTTTCTACTTATTTTATTTGAAACATTTAAGAAATTATTTTTATGACATATGTTTGTTTTTTCTGATTTTTAAAAGTCCTATTTATATGGTAGGAAATGCAAAAATTAACTACACACAATTTCTCTATCCAGAGATAGCTATTATTAATATTTTAGCACATTTTGTTCTGATTTTTTTCCTAGGTGTACATACCTAGAAAGAGGACACATTAATTATAAGGGTTCCTTCCAAATTTAAAACTTGGTCATTAAAATAAACCCTCTGAAGAATTCTTTTAAGAAAAATTCCAGCTAGGGGCACCTGGTGAGCTCAGTCTGCAGAGCATGTGACTCTTGATCTCGGGGTTGTAAGTTCAAGCCCCATGCTGGGTGCAGAAATTACTTTAAAAAAGAGAAAAGCAAAATCTCAGCGAATGTTGTAGAAAGACTGATAGAGAAAAACAGTATTTTGCAACCCTTTAATAAATGAAATAATAATTTCAGAAAAATTATTGTTGGTTGAAACCATTAACGTAGTGGTTCTTAAGCCAGGCTGCAGTTAATATCACTTACAGAGTTCTGAAAAATGTCTTGCCCAGACCTCATGAGAGACCAATGGTTCTCGAAGTGTGTTCACAGAACCAACAGGAGCAATAACTGGAATTTGTTAGAAATGCGAATTCTCAGGCTCCATTCCAGATGAACTGAATCAGACTCTCTGGGTACGGGGCCCAGCAATCTGTATTTAACAAGCTCTTCAGATGATTTGGTGCCTGCTAAAGTTGAAGGACAAATTAAGTCAAAATCCTTGGGGTGGGCCTTTTTTAAAACTCCTCATATGATTTCAGTGTGCAGCCAAGGTTGAGAACCAGGGTTTCAGAGCCAGCTTTCAGTTAAAGCTTTCAGTCAAAATCCAGACTGTGAGATGTTTCTATAGGTTGACCTGGCTTTTATTAAGTCAATTGCAAAAAAAAAAGATTTAAAAGGAAAAGGGATTGCTCCAGAGTAAAATAAACTGAAGAGAAATAATAACCAAATGCAATATGTGGTCTTTGTATAGATATTAATATGAACAAAGCCATAAAATCTGAATATGGGTAAGGCATGAGATAATACTAAGAAACAACATTAATTTTGTTAGGTGAAAAGATATCGTTGTGTATACAAAAATCAATTGTAATTCTATACACTAGCAATAAACATTCTGAAAATAAAATTAAGAAAAACAATTCCAGGGGCACCTGGGTGGCGCAGTCGTTAAGCGGCTGCCTTCGGCTCAGGGCGTGATCCCAGAGTTCTGGGATGGAGCCCCACATCAGGCTTCTCTGCTAGGAGCCTGCTTCTTCCTCTCCCACTCCCCCTGCTTGTGTTCCCTCTCTTGCTGGCTGTCTCTCTCTGTCAAATAAATAAATAAAATCTTTAAAAAAAAAAAAAGAAAAACAATTCCATATACAACAGCAAAAAAAAAAAAAAACCCACTTAGGTATACATTTAACAAAAGAAGTGCAAAGACTTATCTACTGAAAACTACAAAACATTTTTGACAGAAATTGAAGATCTAAATAAATAAAAAGACATCCCATGTTCATGGATCAACACACTTAACTGTTGACAGTATTCTCCAAATGGATCTATAGATTCAACACAGTCCTTATCAAAATCCCAGCTGGCTTTTTCACAGAAATTGACAAGCTGATCTTAAAATGTATACGAAAATGCAAGAAACCCCAAATAGCCAAAAACAATCTTGAAAAAGAAGAACAAAGTTGGAGGACTCATACTTCCTCATTTCAAAACTTACTAAACAGCTACAGTAGTCAAGACTGTGGTATTGGCATAAAGACAAACAGATCAATGGAACAATACTGAGAGTTCAGAAATAAACCTTTCCATTTATGATCAACAAGGATGCAAAGACAATGAGAGAAGACCCTTTCAACAAATGGTGCTGGGACAACTGGATATCCACATGCAAAAGAAGGCACCTGGAACCGTACTTCAGGCTATATATAAAAATTAATGCAAAATGGATCACAGACCTAAAAGTAAGACCTGAAACTTTAAGACTCTAAGAATGACCTAAGAGAATTGAAAACGTAAGTCCACAATAAAACTTGTACACAAATGTTCATAGCAGTATTATTCATAATAGCTAAAACACAGAAACAACCTAAAGGTCCATCAACTGATGAATGGATACATAAAATGTGGTATATTCATACAATACAATATTATTCAACCATAAAAAAGAATGAAATATTGATATGTGCTACAACATGTATGACCCTTGAAAACACTATACTAAGTGAAAGAAGTCAGCCACCAAAGGCCACATTATTCCATTATAAATTGATATGCAATATCCAGAATAGGAAAATTTAGATACAATACCAAAAGTTTAAGCAACAAAAGAAAATAAAGATAAACTGGACTATATCAGAATTAAAATCGTTTGTGCTGCAAACAAAATACCATAAAGTGAAAAGACAACCCACAGAATGCGAGAAAATATCTGCAAATCGTCTATCTGATAAGAGATTTGTCTCCGGAATATAGAAAGAACTCTTACAACTCAATAATAAAAAGACCCAATAAATTACCCAATTTTAAAACGGGCAGAAGATTTGAACAGACATTTCTCCCAAGAAGTTATGCAAATGTCCAAAGAGCACATGAAAAGACATTCCATATCATTAGTCATTAGAGAAATGCAAATGAAAACCACATACAACTTCACATCCACTAGGACAGCTATAATAAAAAGGACAAACAGTTACAAGCGTCAACAGGATGTGGAAAAATTGGTGGTGGAAATGTAAAATGATGCAACCATTCTGGAAAACAGTTTGGCAATTCCTCCAAAAGTTAAACACAGAGCTACCATATGACCTAAGCAATTCCAGTCCTAGGTATATATCTCAGAGAAATGAAAACATGTCCATCTAAAAACTTGTCTATGAATATTCACAGCAGCATTATTCATAATAGCCAAAACCTGGAAACAACCCAAATGTCCATCAACCGATAAATGAATAAAATGTGTGGTATATGCATAAATCTAATCTCATTCAGCCATAAAAAAGAATGAAGTCCTGACATGTTACAACATGGATGATCCTTGGAAGCACCATGTTAAGTGAAAAGAACTAGTCCAGAAGGCCACATAGTATACGATTCCATTTATATGAGACGTCCAGAATAGACAAATTTACAGAGACAGAAAGTAGAATAGTAGGTACTTAGCACTGAAGGGGGGCAGGTAATAAGGAATGACTGCTAACTGGTACTGGGTTTCCTTGGGGGCACAGGGAGACACAAAAAATGTTCTAAAACCATATTGTGGTAGCAGCATCTGGGTGGCTCAGTCAGTTAAACCTCTGCCTTCAGCTCAGGTCATGATCCCAAGGTCCTGAGATCAAGTCCTGCATTGAGCTCCCTGCTTAGCAGGGAGCCTGCTTCTCCCTCCCTCTGCCTGCCACTCCCCCTCCTTGTGTTCTTGTGCTCTCTGTCAAATAAATACATAAAATCTCTAAAAAAGTTTTAAAAATTAAAATTAAAACTAAAAAGTCAGATTGTGATGCTGGTTTTACAACCCTGTAAATATGTATTTTTAAAACTGACTTGTACAATTTATTTATTTATTTATTTGTTTATTTATTTATTTATTTAGGGGGCGGGGGGGGGCAGAGGGAGTAAGAATATTAAGCAGGCTCCATGCCCAGTGGGGAGCCTGACACGGGGCTTGAGCTCACAACTCTGAGATTACAACCTGAGCCGAAAGCAAGAGTTGGATGCTTAACCCACTGAGCCACCCAGGTGCCCGCTGACTTGTATACTAATTTAAACAGGTGAATTGTATGGTATGTAAATTATATCTCAGTAAAGCATTTTTTAAAACAGCATTATGATTATGTATGTAAGTATGCAGGAATGAGACAACATGAGGTTAATATTACACGAGATTTTAGAATACTTCTATGAAAGATAAATGGCAAAAGGTTGTTTATCAATGAATCCGGGTGGTGGGCATTTGTGTGTTCATTATACCATTCAGAAAATTCTACTTAATAATAGATTCCCTCTTGTCAATAGAGGCTGGAGCCTTTAAAAACTTCAAGCAGGTAGGGTGGAAGGAAATTTGGAGATCATCCGGTGAAGTCATTCACCTAACAGATGGGACCCAGAGACAGAAAGTGACTTTCTCAAGAATAAAAAAACAGACAAGGTGGGGAGAAGTAGGCAGGGGCCCGGTCTTTAGAGACATATTTCTTACTCAACAAACAACCACCTGGCCAGTGGCTGGGGGTGCCATGAAAGGCCCAGAACTTACTTGAGTTTCAGCTCCCTTGTGAGCTCATTCTGAGTCTGTTCCAGCTCCTGACGCTCCTTGATGTGCTCTTCTTGGAGGTCATGGATCTCCGCCTTCACCGCCTGAAGCTTGGAGAAGAGCTGGAACGGAGGGGAGGGGCAAGTGAGGAGGGGAGTCCTCCAGACAACAGAGTTCCTCCCTTCCCCCACGTCTCAAGAACCTCTGGCTGGCCTCGTTCCTTTATACCTTCTTGAGTTTTTTGGTCTTGATGTCCACCTCCTGCTGCAATGAGCTGTACGTCTCTTTAAGCTCCAAGGTCTCCTCATCTCTGCTTTCCATCTGTTGCTGGATTTCTCTTTCTCGACGTTTCTGAGCAACATCACAAAATTCATCAGCTTGCCTAGAGACAAGATCAGAGTCTCCCACAAGGAGCTAAACACGTCGTTTTCATTCCCTCTGAAGAATCTAATACAAGAGACATTTGCTCTGTAGCATTGGTGCGCTTCACCCCACCCCGTTCTCGAAAGGGAATGAAAATTACCTGCTCGGCAATTTCCTGCCGTTTCTGTTCCAGGACTTTCTGCTGCTCATTCGTATGATCTACTATATTTTTCCCTCCAACGAGCAGCTTACTCTCCATGGCCTGCGTGACAAAAAAGTAGAATCCATCTCGTGAATGATCTCCTTCAGAACATATCTCCTCACAGGGAAGCCTGTAAAACATAGCGAGCTCGGGACCGAACCAAAGGGGTGAACTCTGGGGGAATATATTGTGCACAGCGGTGTCCTGACCATCACCGGGGTGGAGCTCAGGCGGCTCCACCAGGGCTTTGCCTTCGAAACAATGACGATACAGATTCCCCAGGAATATAGGAATTTCAGCTTTCTTAAAAAAAAATTTTTTTTTTTTGGTTTGTATGTACAAAGTATTGACCCACTCAAAACATATGGAGTACCTCCTATGTGCTAGGTACTAGGGCTGCAACCGAGTATGAATCTCAAAGCCGAAGACCCCGCTGAGGGCCACAGACAAGTGAGCAGGCTCACACGCTGTGGAGTCAGACACCATCGTGAGGAGAAGACAGAGTAATAATGGGACAGGCATACGGGGGGAAGAGAAGTCAGGCTCTTGGAGGGAATCAAGGAAAGCTTCCTGTCTCAAGAGTAGCTTAAGTAAAAATAGGAATTAGCTTAAAAAAAACAATTGCAGCGGTGTCTGGGTGGCTCGGTCGGTTAAGCATCTAACTCTTGATGTTGGCTCCGGTCATGATCTCAGGGTCGTGAGGGTGAGCCCGCGTCGGGCTCAGCACTGAGTGTGCAGTCTACTTGAGATTCTCTCTCTCCTTCTCCCTCTGCCCCTCCCTCTGCACACACAAGCCCTCTCTCTCTCTCTCTCTCAAATAAATATATAAAATCTTTAAAAAAAACCAAAACACCGTGTGTGAGAGAGTAGCGTAGGAAGCAAGCAGGGGTCAGTTCAAAAACATCAAAGCCCTGTTAAGGGAAACTAAAGTTGATCTGAGAACCGCAGGAATCACACTGACTGTTCTTTGAACATAAGGGTACACAGTCAGATTTGTGTTTTAGAAACATTCTTCCCAGGAGCGCCTGGGTGGCTCAGTCGTTAAGCATCTGCCTTCGGCTCAGGTCGTGATCCCAGCGTTCTAGGGTCGAGCCCCACATCGGGCTCCCTGCTCAGCGGGAAGCCTGCTTCTCCCTCTCCCACTCCCCCTGCTTGTGTTCCCTCTCTCGCTGCCTCTCTCTTTGTCAAATAAATAAATAAAATCTTTAAAAAGGAGAGAAAGAAAAAAGAAACATTCTTCCCCCACCACAGGAAGGATGACTGGAAAAGGGCAGGCCGGGTGGAGGGAGACCAGCCAAGAGGCTGTTTTGAGGATCCAGGCCTGGGCTAGGGCAGTAATGGTGGGAGAGCGCAAAGTGGGTGGGTCCAAGAGATCCATCTGATGGCGCAGGATTCAGAGGCCTTGGGACTGACTGGGCCGAAGCGAGAGGGAGGGATGGCTAGCAGGGATAACTCCTAGGGGTCTGGCTTGACTGCGAAAAGGAAGGTAGGAACAGGTTCTGGGTGGCCATGGCCATCTCTGGAAACGTCCAGTAGACAGAGACTATCAGGCTTGAATGTTAGGAGACAGCTCTGGGCTGGCTATATAAATAGCACACCTTGAGCATTTAGACGGTAGCTAAAGCCATGGGAACAATTTGCCCCTGAAAAGCACAGAATCCACAAACTCCACGACCTTGCTTTTAAGAAACTTAAAATATTAATGGCAGCCCTGCTGCCATCTTTCAGTGAACCTTTAGGCCCATTTCCTCTTCTCTCAAAATGAAGCGGTTGGACTGGATTACTAACCCTCCCCCCCCCCACACACACACTCCTTTCAGCTCTAAGATACTTTCGTCCCATGATTTTACAGCATCCAGAGATTTCGAGAGACAGAAGTAGTATCATTCTCCCACAAACAAAACATCTAAGAGATTTAGTGACCTTGAGGTAATATTGAGTCTTGCCACACCTGGCCTCCGAGAGTTGTCCAAATAACCCAGGTTGTTTAGAGAGAGTCTGGGTGTTCCTGGGCTTGAATAACAGATGTCATCCTAAAAACCAGCATGCACATCCAGAATGGGCACACCCTGCTACACTTCAAGTGCAGGAACCAGGAGGCGAGAAGTGGCGTCTGACGTTAAGGAAGCCCACAGTAAGCCCCTCCCTGGAACAAAGTGACCTCCTAACTGCGTTGTATAGGACTCCATTTTCACATCAGGTCTTGAAAGCTCTGAAAAGGACCCCTGCCTCTGGAGTAAAATAGAATCCCGCTCTGTGAACGGGCTATTATGAAGCTACAGATAAAGCACAGCTCCATACAGTGGGGGAAGGGGAGGCGAGACAGAGATCACTGGTCATTTTTAAATTAATAAACAAGGATACATTGACATCAGAGTTTTCAAAAATTCACTAAGAAAGAACGCAACACCTCAGAGCCGTTCTGGCTTGTGGTCAGGCAGCGGTCATCCTCAGATTTCCAGGGCTAGCTCTGTCCTCTCCTCTGCCAGTAAAGGCCTGTGGCAGCCCAGAGTCCAGGCACCCGATGGAATAGTACACTGGCATCAGAAAGAAAATACACAGGAGTCTCCACGCTCTAGAATGCTAGTCAGCCACGGACTCATAGGAGTGGGAGGTTGAGGGAGGGGACTGACTACAGGGGAGCATTTGGGGGGCGATGGAACTGTTCTGTATCTTGTCTCGTCGGGGCACTGCATATTAAACCCACAATGAGGGGCACCTGGGTGGCACAGTCGGTTAAGCATCTGACTCTTGATCTCAGCTCAGGTCTTGATCTCAGGGTTGTGAGTTCAAGCCCCAAGTTGGGCTCCACACTGGGCGTGGAGCCTACTTAAAAACAAACAAACAAACCCACAAAGAGATACCATTTTATATATATCAGACACATGAAAATTAAAGCAGATAGTCACAAGTGCTGGGAAGGACAAGGAGCAACCAGAGTTCATCCTGTGCTGGCAGAAGCTTTACTTCACATGGCCACCTCCAAGAACAACCTGTGATTATCTAGTAAAATTGGGGCTGCACATACTCAAGGACCTAATGGTACCAGGTAAGAAATTCTTGCTCATACATGTTCTCCTGGAGCCAAGTACAAAAACGTTCATAGCAAAAAATGGAAACGAACCACTATCAGGAGAATGGAATACCACACACTTCTCAGAGCAGTAATAATAAATGAATCACAGCTACAAGCATCAATCTGGACAAATCTTATTACATAAGGTTGAGCAAGTAAAATCAAATTGCAGCAGTGGGATTCCATTTATATAAAGGCACAAAATCATGCGGAACTTTTTTTTTTAAGACATATACATATATGAGAACTGTAAAGAAAAGTCAGGAAACAACAAACACCAAATTCAAAACAAGAGCTAGCTCTGCGGGAGGGGGACACAAAGCTTGTAAAGATATGGAGTATGTTCTGTTTCTCACACTGGCTGTGCGGCCCATGGGTGTCAGTTCTATTGCTGCTTTTTATACCTTGCACATATGTAACACTTACTCTTCCTATGAGTTCAATATAAACTTGAAGAAACGGTTTTTATTTCAATTCAACAAATGCTTACTGGACACTGGATCCCATGGCACTGCTGGGAATGTAAAACTGAAAGGGACATCACCCCTCATACCGTTTTTGGGATCAAACAGAAAGCACAAAAGAAGAAAGGGCCCGAGGAAGCACGTGGTACCTTGATTTTGGCGCCCAGCATCTCGGCAGCGTCCTTCTCCCGCCGCAGGTCCTCCATCTTCTTCTCCTTCTCCTTCAGCAACCTCATCTTCTCCTCTGCAACCAAGCTGTGGTCCTCTACAATGGCCCGCTTCTCAATCTCCAGTTTTTCTTGCTGTTCCCGCCAGTAATCATCCTTATCATCCCCTTCCTCCTCACCCTCTTCTCCCTCCTCCTCCTCCTCCTCCCCGCCCCCACCACTGCCACCACCTTCCCTCCGCTTCTCTCGCCTCTTCCTCCTGCCAATGGACCGTTTTTCCAGCTGGGCCTTGAGCCGAGCAATCTCTTCCTGGAATTCTCGAAGGAGGGCATCTTTAGGGTCCTCGTTGACCCTTGGCTTGTTCTTAATGTTTTTGGCACGGTTGGCATATCTCAGAGTGGTCAGAGTCTCTTCTACATTGTACGAGGCAGGTCCCACGTTGGCTACCATCACAGTTTTAGCATTGCCACCAAGAGAATCCTGGAGGAGCCTGGTCAGCTTTGAGTCCCGATATGGAATGTGAGTGCTTTTGCCGTCCACCAGGGCAGAGATGACATTACCTAAGGCTGAAAGGGACAGGTTGATCTTGGTCGCCTCCTTCAGTCTTTCTCCTTGTGCACCAGTCTTGGCTTGCCGTTCGCTGCCAGCAAGATCCACAAGGTTCAATTTCCCTACGCGGATGTGGTTTTCTCCATCAAGGCCCACCTCACTGCACTCGATGGTGATTACAAAAATCGCATGAGAGCGTGAGCTGTGCTCATTCATGTTGGTAGCGCCAACGGAGCGGTTCTGGTTCCCCACGTTCATCACATGCTCTATTTCCTTCACGCTCTTGGTGACAAAGGAAGACAGGTCTTTCACGTACACGCCAGTGTCAGGCCTCTCTTTGAGCTCAAGCCTTTTGGTCTGATCCTTTGAGAGCAGATCTCGGATCTCCTCCTGGTAGATCTCCAAGTAAGAAGCCCTGACCAGGTACTGTTGATTCTGGGATCGAGAGATATGGGTGAAGATGTGGTCAAATGAGTTAGGGATGACCCCTCTTTTCTCAGGGTCACCACGGACTCCTTCCATCGTGTAGGTTTTCCCAGTCCCGGTTTGTCCATAGGCAAAAATCGTCCCATTGAAACCCTGCAAGACAGAGTCCACGAGCGGTCGGAATGTCTCATCGTAGAGTTCAAACTGCTTGGCGTTCCAGTCATAGACTGCATCAAAGGTGAAGGTCTTGGGCATTTCATGGGCCACCCCTTTGGGGTTCTTCACTGACACCTGCCCCAGCTTCACGTCCACATCCACCACCTTATCATAGGAAGCAGCCTTCTCCTTGCCGTTCATGGGCCGACAGCGAACCACCACCCTGACTGACTCCGAGCTTTTTAACTTTGACATGATGAACTCTGACCGGGTCAATCTTGAGGGCTGTGAATCCGAAATGTCTCAGGATGCTAAGGTCCTAGAAAAAAAGCAAAAGTAAGTAAGGACAGTACAGTTGTCACTGAGGGTTGCTCAACGGCAGCCGACACACCCATGTCACCCGCATCCGGCTAACCTTCTAATGGCTACATGAAACAGCGGTAAGGCACACTGTATTTCTATTTTTTTTATAATATTTTTTATTATATTATGTTAGTCACCATACAGTACATCCCTAGTTTTTGATGTAGTGTTCCATGATTCATTACTTGCGTATAACACCCAGTGCACCATGTAGTACATGCCCTCCTTAATACCCATCACCAGCCTATCCCAGTCCCCCACCCCCCTCCCCTCTGAAGCCCTCAGTTTGTCTCACTGTATTTCTTCACGGGATCTTAGCGAGCTTCAGTGTGAAAAGTACACTTTAGTCCACCAGTAGTGTGAACGAGCCTGTCCTCCCTCCGACTGATACTTTATCTTATACTCCAGGAGCCTGGATAATCTTCTGTCCTGTTGACCTACCATAACCTCTACAGAGAGCAATTTAGAACTATCTATCAATACCTTTTGACGGAGCAGTTGTATTTCTCAGAATGTATCCCACAGATACAAGGATATTCGTTGTGGCGTCATTTGTGGTAGCAACAGACTGTGGGCCACCCCAATTCCCATCAAGAGGGGGCTGACTGAATAAATTAAATATATATGTAATAACATATATAAAGCGGAGTTCTGTGCAGTCACTGAAAAGAATGTGCTAAGCTAAATGTAACCCTAGACTAAGATGCACCGCTAAGTGAAACAAGTAGATGAGGAACCGTGTGTATGGGACAGTTAACATGGCGTGTAAGCACGCAGACATAGCATTCAGGGTTATGTTTGATATGCAAAACAAGCTTAGAAGTATGCATATCAAAGTGGTAACAGTGGCAGCCTCAGCAGGGGAACTGTAGGTCAAGAGAGAGAGAAAAAACTTCACTGTAGGCTCGTTTGTACTGTTTGATTTTCCTATTTTGTGCCAATAATACTCTTCCACTCTAAAATCATAAACTACGGGCTTCGGCAGAATGTATGCAAATGAATGAGGATGTGGTATAATACATTACATAGAAAGCACTTATTCAACCAACAGAATGAATACAATCTGAATGCAAATTAGAAAATAAGTGTTAAAGTTTTTCTTAAGTAGGGGCGTCTGGGTGGCACAGTGGGTTAAGCACCGGACTCTTGGTTTTGGCTCAGGTCATGATCTCAGGGCTGTGAGATCCAGCCTCACGCGGGGCTCCGTGTTCAGCATGGAGCTCTCCTCTCCCTCTGCACCCCCCTTAGATAAACAAATAAATCTTTAAGAAAAAAAAATTTTTTTTAAATGATTTTTTATTATATTATGTTAGTCACCATACAGTACATCCCCGGTTTCCGATGTAAGGCTCGATGATTCATTAGTTGTGTATAACACCCAGTGCACCATGCAATACGTGCCCTCCTTACTACCCATCACCGGTCTATCCCATTCCCCCACCCCCCTCCCCTCTGAAGTCCTCAGTTTGTTTCTCATAGTCCATAGTCTCTCATGTTTCATTCCCCCTTCTGATTACCCCCCCTTTAAGAAAAAATTTTTTTAAGTAAAAACAAAAAAGAGGCCTTCATTTGGTGCCGGAAAACTCCGGGAAAGGAAGAGTAAACGGGTCCTTTGGGAAGGGGTAGCAAGCAAGCAGGTCAGAGTGAAGAGGTGCATACGAGGACCCCAAATTCCTAAAACCCTCACTGTGGGGGTGTTTTTTGGTTTTAAGTAAGTGATTATCCTGTTTGTGGATTCAGTGACCTCTTCAGTGACAGGTCCCTCTCCCTCACGTGTTCTCTAGCCGCCCAGGTCCCTGCCCACAAGGCAAGTATTATTCGGTTTTTAATCTTCCTGGGCTAGTTAATGCATAGCAAGCAAATATGTATTAACACATACTTACCCCCTCCTTTTTAACACAAGCGTAGAATGTTATTCACAGTAGTAACACAGTGTCCCGCACCTTGCTTTTCCTTACTAAACCTATCTTGGCATTTGTTCCCTCAATAAATACACAGCTGCCTTATTCTTTATGACAGCAGCAAAATATCCCACTGCATGGAAGCGTCATAATTTATTTAACCACATTCCTAGCACTTAAGCTGTTTCTGATATTTTACTGTGAAAAAACCAGGCCCACATCCTTTCACATGCGGGAAAGTGTATCTGTAAGATAAATTTCTAAGTGCAACTGCTGGCTCACAGGATATATGCATTTGTAATTTTAATAGCCACTCAGGACAGTGCTAACAATTTCTTTTCAGTTGTGAGGGTGACCTATTCCCTGCCAACAAAGGAGTGCGAGAATGTGAGGCAGTGATGGGCCAGGCTTATGTGCTGTACGGTAATAAATACACAGTCAATATGTTCTCCCGTTAAGCTTTTATAAAAAATTCTGCTAAGCACATGGAAACATGAAAAGTTACTTTTTATACTTCTCTAGCTGTTACATGTAATAAAATAATGTCTAGAGTGAAGAGCTGGAAGACCTCCAACCCTCTTGGAACCCATTTTCTATAAAATTGGTAAAACAGGGGGGCGCCTGGGTGGCTCAGTCATTAAGTGTCTGCCTTTGGCTCAGAGCGTGATCCCAGGGTCCTGGGGTCGAGCCCCGCATTGGGCTCCACGTTCCGCTGGAAGCCTGCTTCTTCCTCTCCCACCCCCCCCCACTTGTGTTCCCTCTCTCGCTGGTAGTCTCTCTGTCAAATAAATAAATAAAATCTTTTTTAAAAAATTGGTAAAACAGGGATAATTCTCCTTCCTTATGGATGATTGTGAGACTAAGGGGCACTTACAAAGGTGGAAGTATGTTATGAACTAACATAAAGCTGGATTAAAATCGACTGATACAGATTCATCCAAAACCCTTGTCAAAGGGTCATTCCAGTGATTACTGGTGAGCCCTAACTCTTATTCTCTTATTCAGTTTGTAGTCATCGCCCTAAAAAAAAATCAGATTAAACTGAGATCCAAATACCTAATCAATGTTCAATTGGTAGTGAAGCTCACGGGGCGCCGGGGTGGCTCAGTCGGTGAAGCGTCTGTCTTTGGCTCAGGTCATGATCCCAGGGTCCTGGGATCAAGCCCCGCATCTGGCTCCTGCTTCTGCCTCTCCCTCTACTGCTCCCCCGCCCCACTTGTGCTCTCTCACTCTTGCTCTCTCTCAAATAAATAAATAAAATCTTAAAAAAATAAAGTGAAGCTCAAGCCATTTAAGGAAAAAACATTGTAAAAGACGGTCCTCATTCCTCACCTTCTATGTGCTATTACAATTTTGCCTAATGAGAAGAAAGAACTAGATGTTAGAATGGCCAGTCTGCATACTGCTTCTCCCTTTCTCTTCCAGAGCAACCGCCCCCAAGCTACCACGTAGCCGATACCATGCCTGTCTCTACCTCCATGTCAGCAGAGACCTGCAAATGCTGTCCAGGTGCCACGTTCAACCCCCAGCCCCCTGAGCCTCCCGCAGGGAGGCCTCTGCTGCGGCGCGTGGGACGGTTTACACAAGGTCCTAAACTTGGAGTAAGAAATGTAAGGGGTGGGGGTGGGCAGGCGCCTGGCTGGCTCAGCCGCTGGAGCCTGCAACTCTCTTGATCTCAGGGTCGTGAGTTCGAGCCCCACACTGGGTGATTACTTAAAAAAATAAAACGTTAGGGGCGCCTGGGTGGCTCAGTTGTTAAGCGTCTCCCTTCGGCTCAGGGCGTGATCCCAGAGTCCTGGGATCAAGCCCCGCATCAGGCTCCTCCGCTGGGAGCCTGCTTCTTCCTCTCCCACTCCCCCTGCCTGTGTTCCCTCTCTCGCTGGCTGTCTCTCTCTCTGTCAAATAAATAAATAAAATCTTTAAAAATAATAATAATAAAAAAATAAAATTAAAAAAACGTTAAAAAAACAACAACGTGAGGGGGCGGTGAGTGGAGAATGCGTCAGTAGAGAGACCAATTTTTCTGCATTGCATACCCCTGAAGAGGCAGAGCTGTCCCGCCTTTACCTATGTGGCCCCAAGCCTGTTTAAAAAAAAAAAAAAGCCTGCAGCAGGGTGACCTTGATGTTCAGGGCTTGTGTTAGAGCACCGTCTAATTTCTGAGCTCTCCAAAACGATAAAAACAAAGGAACGATAATGACCTACAATTATGTTTAAAATGTTTTAAAAAGAAGGAATTCCCAAAGCCTGTGTCCCCTTAATTAAATCTCAACTCAGAACGCAGAACACCATTTCTTTTCAGAACCCACCGAGCTCGACTGAACTAGTCATGTATTATTGACGCAGTACTTCAGGAAGATGGGCTAATTTCATTTCCTGCCACCAGGGCTTAAAAACTTGCTCTGGGTCCTCCTCAAAGGAGAGGGTTTTCTTGGAAGGATGCCCTGACACTCTTTCTTTACTTTATTACCTTCCTTACCCTCCTTCTAGCCGGTCTAATTACAGTGATAAATCTTTAAAGGAACTCACAGCATTGCCAGGAAAGAAGCAACCACAGGTCAGCAGCTTGTCACCTCCATCCTGAATACCTTTTCTGTTAGAACTTGTCATTTCAACATTAACAACCACAGTCTGAATGGCCACTACACATGAAAAACCGAGTTTCTCCCCAACTTCACCTCTTTTGTCCACTGAGAAAGTCAGTTACACATTTCTAATGGCAATGACACTCTTCCAGATCATTCTCCAGCTCTTACATTTGGATTAATGCACCCTCACTTTTGCTAGTTGTCACGGAGTCTTACCTCAAATTCTAGAACTCAGTGTGGATTGGATTCTCACTATTGCCTTCCTATAGAGATTCTAAGACAGAGGTCACAAACTGGTCACATTCTACCTGAAGCATTTTATTTGGACGATTTAATTTGTTTAAAAATTAAAGCCTCAGCAATTCCACTTCTATGGTATGCGTATGTCCTAGTGAAAAACCTTTGCACACGTACACAAGGAAACGTGGACAAGGATGCTTCCTGCAGCATGTTAAAAAAGAAAAATGGGCTGGGGCGCCTGCGTAGCACAGTCGTTAAGCGTCGGCCTTCGGCTCAGGGTGTGATCCCAGCGTTTTGGGATCAAGCCCCACATCAGGCTCCTCCGCTAGGAGCCTGCTTCTTCCTCTCCCAATCCCCCTGGCTTGTGTTCCCTCTCTCGCTGGCTGTCTCTGTCAAATAAATAAATAAAATCTTTAAAAAAAAAAAAAAAAGAAAAATGGGAAACAACCTAAACATCTATTTTCAGGGGAACTGAAAAATAACATATGGTGTAATCATATCATAGACACTATACTATTCAGTAGGTAAAAGAAGTGCATTAGAGCAGGGGTCAGCAAACTATAGCCCATGGGCCAAATCTAGCCCACAACCTGTTTTTGTAAATAAAGTTTTATTGGAATACAGCCATACCCCTTGTTTACATATTATCTATGGCTGTATTAGCTATAAAATGGCAGGGTTGAGTAGCTGTAACAGAGACAGACTGGCTCACAAAACCTAAAATATTTACTGCCTGATCTTTTACAGAAAAAGTCTGCCAACCCCGAATTAGACTTATATATATTTACAGGGATAAATAAGCAGGCTGAGTGAAAAAACAAGTGCAGAGTGATAATTATGATTAAAAATTTATAAAACAACATGGTGCTCATGGAGTTGCATTTATTTATATGTAAGTAGTAAAACATGAGATAGAAAGATATACAACAATTTACGATAGCAGCTGCCCAAACTGGGCAGGGCGAGAGGTGGAGAATGGGATTAAAAATGGGAAGGGTATTTCCATTTTTTCTGTAATATTTTATCATTTCTCTTTAAAAAAAAGAAAAGAAAAAAGAAAAGAAAAGAAAAGAAAAGAAAAGAAAAGAAAAGAAAAGAAAAGAAAAGAAAAGAAACAAAACGAAACAGCGGGGGCGCCAGGCTGGCTCAGTTGGTGGAGTGAGCAACTCTTGATCTCAGGTGTTGCTGAGTTAGAGCCTCAGGTGGGGAGTTAAGGATACTTAAAACAAAACAAAAAAATGGGAAAGGAGGCTTGAAAAAAATAAGAGTAAATATTAACAGCGTTCAATCCTGATTGTTTCTCATTTTATTCTCTGAATGCTTAAAATTTTCTCAAAAATGTTTCCCCCCCAAAAAAAACAACCACCACCACCCCCACCACCGATTTCACATTTTAAAAACACCAGGTCTTCTGCTTCTCTTGAAGAATGGAACTATCTAACAGCCCCTGGCCTGTGCCCTAAATGGGAGCTGAGAAATAGCTGCCTCTTTGGAGGACCTGACTTCTCCAATCCTCCCCAAACCCACTCCTTACTGTCTCACTCCCAGCATGCTTTGCCCATTTGTACTTCCTGCCTGGCTCCTATAGGCGTCTCTGTCCATAACCGAATTCATGTACACATGATCTCATTAGAAAGGCCTGCCATGCTAGCCCATCTTTTTAAATGACATTTACCAAGGTTCTGTAATGACACGGAAAATGTTTATCATAAATGAAAAAGCAGTTTACAAGACTGCATGCAATCACAATCATACAACAAGACACATCGAAACATCAACAGTGGTCGACTTGGGGTGATGGGACTAGAGGTGATTTCCCCTGCTTCCTCAACATTCCTGTATTTTCCAAATATTCTTTAATGAGTATGTGGTATCTTCAAATGGGAAAAAAATAAAAGCCTGGCAATTTCCCGCAAACAGGCCTGCAAGGAGCAGCGATCTGCAGGCACACAGAGCACACACTAACGCATCTGTAATCAATGCATTCCGACGCAGTGTCTGTAAGATCAGACCAGGCAACCACCTGCCAACTGCCTGGCCTGGAGTTCAAGGACTCAGACTATCTGGAAGGCAGCTGAAGCCACGGATCACGTGGGCCATCCGAAAAAACGCTGCAACTCTCAGGCAAGAAGATAAAGCAACTCCCTATTAAGCAGCCGAAAACCACTCCCATTAAGCAAGTTCCTCTCGGGGGAAGCGGCTGCTTCTACTCTGCACCCACCTCATCACCATCAACACCACAGTCTCACAACTGCTGCTAAGTGTGCTGAAGTACCAGGGCTCCTTGTTTGCGATCCCTGAGCCACCCCAAGAGAGCAAGTCCCATTCTGGGCCTCTGGTTCCCAGGATGGCCAGTGATCACAATGGGAGTTACACAATTTTCAAAGCAGGATTATTCAGCTCCTGTTGAAAATTAACATCACAGCCCTGCAGAACTTTTTTTTTTTTTTAAGATTTTATTTATTTATTTGACAGAGAGAGAGAGAGCCAGCGAGAAAGGGAACACAAGCAGCGGGAGTGGGAGAGGAAGAAGCAGGCTCATAGCGGAGGAGCCTGACGTGGGGCTCAATCCCAGAACGCCGGGATCATGCCCTGAGCCGAAGGCAGACGCTTAACGACTGCGCCACCCAGGCACCCCTAGCCCTACAGAACTTTTAAGAGGACACTGGATTTGTGTTGAGGGAACAGCTCTGTATCTGCTTATATATGCATAAAATATATTTGAAAGGCTATTCATGAGCCAGAAAACAACATTGGTTGCCTTAGGGCTGTATGGTGAGGGCCAAGAGTAGGAGGGAGACTTTGCACGTCTACCCTTTAGATCTCTTGAGTTTTAAATTGTGGGAGTATATTGTGTGGTCAGAAAAATAAAATTAGGGGAAAAAGGAGATGGAAAAATTTCGTGAAATTAATTAGTAAACTAATATCCAGGTGTTAAAACTCATTCTTTTCTTCTTTTCATCTATCCAGTTTCACTGAACACCATGAATATAAGGTAATAAAAATGTCTTGGGACGCCTGGCTGGCTCAGTCAGTGGAGCGTGCGACTCTTGATCTCAGGGTCGTGAGTCTGAGCCCCACGCTGGGTGTAGAGATTACTAATAAAAATAAATAACTGTTTTTTTAAAGGAAAAAAAATGTTTCAATTGATGAACAAAGGGCCCTAGGAATAAAAGTACTTATCTCAGCTTTCTCATGAAGTGTCATAAAAGGACTTCCATGAGGTCTACGGTAATGGCATCTTTAACATTCTAATGTCATTGCAGCCTGCCATGTAGCCTCAGCCCTAAAGGCATTTAGAGCAAAGATGTCAAAATACCAGACTAATAAAACATAGTTTGTTGTTATTACAGGCAATGTTTACAGCCAGATAGTTGCGCAAACGTCTAAAAACCTTCACACTCTCTCTTATAGTACAAATGAGAGCCACAGCTTCTCAAACTGGAAAAGACTATTTGAGAAGAGTTGAGTCATCAGTATCTTGAATCAATCAATCCATTGAAATGTAATGCTCAAAATGTTATCATCCCTTGAAACAGCAACTCCATTTCTTGGAATTATTTTAAGGACATCATTTAAGGACATCAGTAACTGAATATACGTGCAAGACGTACATACATGTTTATAATTATTACAGTACCATCTCTGACCACCTAAATACTTACCAATAAAGGATTGGTTATGACACATCTCTACAATGGGAAGTTATGCAGTCATTAAAGTGGCAATACACCTCTAGGTATTTACTTATAGGAAGATGTTCATGACACTTTGTTGATGCAGGCTACCAAACAGAAGAGTTATTATAACGTGATTTATGTTTATATGTGTACGTGCGCATGTGCAGAGAAAGATGTGGGGGAAATGGTGTAAAGTCATGGTTAAAAGCGTGAGCTTTAGTGTTCAACAGGACAGGGTTTGCATTTCTGCACTGCCGCTTAGCTACAAAATCTTGAGAAAGTTACATAAGTCATAGTTTCTTATATAAAATGCAGTTAATAACACCTACCTGAAAGGACTAGTCTATGGATTACATAAACTAATAAATGCTCAATACTTAGCCTAGTGCAAGATGTGTAATGAACACTCAGGGAATGCAAGCAACATTGATCTCGGGAGTGAGCTTACAAGCAATTTTTTTGCTTTCTTTGGCCTTTTTGATAGGTGCATATATTTTGTTTCTTATAATCAAGTGGGAGAAGAGCAAAAAAGCTATTTTCTCTTTGGGGGAAAAAAGTCTAGCACTTTGATTTCAGGGCTAAGTGTCCTAGGAAGACAGGCTACTTATCTGGAAAGAAACCTACAAAGGTCACATACAAGAAACATGAACAAATAAATTCTTGTCCTGAATTCAAATTGGCGCCAGGCATGCCCTATCATTTGATAACCCAAACAGGCAAGGAAAGCATTTAGCTAGGGGGGAAAAGAGGGAAAGAAATCCCCCTTTTTTTTTTATCCCATTGTGAAACATTCATAAAATACATTCATAAAAATATATTCAAATCTAGAGGATACTTCTCATTAGAATCAGTGTGGGTCTGGGCTTTTGTTGTATTCGATAGTCACAACTCATAGCTTATCAAGAGTGACTCCTGGGTGGTTCAGTTGGTTAAGCATCTGCCTTCAGCTCAGGCCATGATCCCAGAGTCCTGGGATCGAGTCCAGCATCGGGCTCCTTGCTCAGCAAGGAGCCTGCTTCTCCCTCTGCCAGCCACTCCCCGTGTTTGTGTGTGCTCTCTCTCTCTAACAAATAAATAAATAAAATCTTAAAAAAAAAAAGATTAAAAAAAAAGAGTTTAATGTATATTCCTCTTCTAATCCTCAAAATCACCTTAGGAGGCATAGGTATTAGCCTTATGTTAAAAATAAGAATGGGAGGTTCAGAGAAATTAATTAATTAGGTCTCACAGCAGATAAGTGGAACAGTCAGGATTCAAAACAGGGATTATCTTATTTAAAGACCTACGTAGGACTTTATTCTGAACACACATATGTATATGTACATGTGTGTATCAATATATGCATAGATAAAAACAATTCAAGCTAGCTAGGTAAGTATACAGTAAACAAGTAATCTTCTGCCTACCCCTTGGGGAGATACTCAATGCAGATGCAAGCATTAATGTATCTGTATTGCTCTCCCACTTTTCTTTCTTTTTTTTTTTCTTTCAACTCAAGTGGAAGTATACTATGTACCATTCTCCATCTTACTTTATAGATGTTTGAGGCAATTTCTGCACCACCTTCCCCTTTCAACAGCTGCGCAGATATCATGGTATGGTTGCTTCATAACGTTTTTGATGGGGCACCTGACTGGCTGAGTCAGTGGAGCGTGCAACTCTCCATCTCAGGGTCACGAGTTCCAACCCCACAGTGGATGGAGAGTTTACTTAAAAAAAAAAAAATTAAATTAATGTATAACGTACTTGATTATTCAACTACTGAGGGACCTTCTCATGGTTTCCAGTCTTTTGCTACTGCAAACAATGCTGCAGAGACTATCCTGAGCATAAACTTTAACTACAGGTAGGAGTAAGGAGCAGGATCCATTCCCAGAGGTGTAAAAGCTAGACATGTTCCTTTTTTGACAGACGGTGCCATCTTATGTCCCACTCCCCCGCTGTCTCACTAACCCCCCCCCCACCAGTGCACCTGTTGCCCACACCAGTCCAACACACAGAACTTATGCTCTCAACCACCACAAGGCTATGAAGCCAGAAGAGCCTTCCTGCCAGGAACTTCTCATTGCATGTACTAATCCAGGAAAGAAACAAAGTTGTTTCCCTGCTAAAAATGTACACTCTGTTGATGTCAGACACTTAAATCAACCAAATATAACATTTGGCTCTTGACTGGGGCCCTTTTTGGATCTTTTTTTTTTTTTTAAGATTTTATTTATTTATTCGACAGAGATAGAGACAGCCAGCAAGAGAGGGAACACAAGCAGGGGGAGTGGGAGAGGAAGAAGCAGGCACATAGCGGAGGAGCCTGATGTGGGGCTTGATCCCACAACGCCGGGATCACGCCCTGAGCCGAAGGCAGACGCTTAACCGCTGTGCCACCCAGGTGCCCCCCTTTTTGGATCTTGATTCATATGAATCAACTTATAAAATGTATGAGACAATCAAGAACATTTGAATACTGGATATTAGATGATGTTAAATAATTATTATTACTTTTTTTAGGTGTGAAAATGTTGTTCTTTAAAGAAACTTCTTACTTTTAGGCATACACACAAAAGTGTTTTCAGATAAAGTTACATGCTGTCTGGGATCACAATAAACCAGAGCGGGGTGGGATGGATGGGAGCTTATTGGTAGAACAGAAGTGCCATGTGCTGATAACTGCTGGAGGTGGGTAATGGGTTCATGCTTCATTATACTATTCTATTTTTATGTATGCTTGGAATTTTCCAAAACGAAAAAAAAAAAACCAAACAAACGCCTTCTGACCCACGGCTTTTCTTTTTTTTTTTCTTTTTTCTACTTTTAGGAAATTTTTAATTGTGAGGGCGCCTGGGTGGCTCAGTCAGTTAAGCATCTGCCTTCAGCTCAGGTCATGATCCCAGGGCCTTGGATCGAGCCCCGTGTCAGGCTCCCCACTCAGACCTGGGAGGTCTGCTTCTCCCATTCCCTCCGCCTGCAGCTCTCCTTGCTGTGTGCTCTCTGTCAAATAAATAAAATTAAAAAAAAAAAAGAAATTTTTAATTGTGGTAAATAAAATATACCCTCTTAACCATTTTTAAGTGTACAGTTCAATAGGTGTCAATTACATCCACATTGTTGTGTGACAGATCTCCAGAACTTTTTCATCTTGCCAAACTGAAACTCTATACCTATCAAACAAAAACTCCCCATTTCCCCCTCTCCCCAGCTCCTGGAAACTACCACTCCACCTCCGTGTTGTAGCAGGTGACAAGATCGCCTTGTTTTTTAAGGCTAGATAATAACCTATTGTACGTATATGCCACATTACTTAATCCACTGATCTGTCCATGGACATTTGGACTGCTTCCACCTCCTGGCTATTCTGAATAATGCTACAGTGAACATGGGTGTGCTCAATAACTTTTCTTTTTTTTTTTTTTTAAGATTTGTTTATTTATTTGAGAGGGGGAAAGAGTGTGGTGCACGAGCAGGGGGAGGGAGCAGAGGGAAAAGGAGAGAGCAAATCTCGAGCAGACCAGGACCCTGAGATCATGACCTGAGCTGAAATCAAGAGTGGGATACTTAACTGATGGAGTCACCCAGGTGCCCCTCAATGACTTTTCATTTTAATCAGACTGCCTTTCTGCTGGATAGAGAGCCACAGCAAAATCTACATTTAAAAGAGGTAAGTGGCCTGGAATAATGAGGGATAGATTCAGACACACCTGAGATTGAAACCCAGTCCTACCATCCCTCACTCTGGGGCTCTGCACAAGTTCCTTCACCCCTTTCAGCCTATCTGCTGTCTGTAAAATGGGAAGACTGCCAATACCCTGCCTGCTGCTTGGGGCTGTGTGAGGATCAGAAGAGACAAAGCATTACAGTGCCTGGCCCGCAGGAGGTGCTTCTGCCCTGACCCAATTTAGAGGAGAAAAGTCCTGAGACGGCGAGAGGGAAGTAACATGGCACACCAGGTTAATAAGTGGCAAAATACTTAGAAACCAGGTCTGCCTGGCTCCACAGTTCATGGCCTTTTTTCCACACCAGCCCGCGATATCAGTCACCCGGTTGTCTCTTCACCTTTTTTACCATTTCCAGGCACCACCTGTATTATTATTTACTCAAGGTTTTTGTTTAAATCTATTTTTTAACCCAAATTTATTTTTAAAAGAAACTTTGTATTACTAACATGAATAGGAAATCAGTATCACTTACTGTAAATAGAAGGTAACTATGAAAATAAATATAAGGACACACAACAATGTTACTCAATTCTAGCTAGATACTGCAGCTTCCCTAAGGACTGAGGTCTGACCTCTCTTGGTTAGAAAGCCAGCTCAACAAGTGTTCAACAGAACCAAGCAAATACTCTCCGAGACATAGTCAGAAGAAGAACCAAAGGAGCTGAAAAGGGAATAACACTCGGCGCACCTGGGTGGGTGCAATCGGTTAAGATTAAGCCTCAGACTCTTGGTTTCACCTGAGGTCGTGATCTCAGGGTCCTGAGACTGAGCCCCGCTTGGGCTCCGTGCTCCATGCTGAGCATGGAGTCGGCTTTGAGTTTCTCTCTCCCTTTCCGTCTGCCCCTCCCTCCCCCCAAATAAATCAATACATCTTAAAAAAAAAAAAAGGGGGAATAACGCTAACATGCCGTTCAATGTAATTTAGGCTGTTGTATTTGAGGGCCACCGAAAATCTTCTCCTGTTCCACCTGGTTTAACTCTGCAGCATCCCACCACATCTAGATCCCCAAAATCAGAATCCCATTTTATCAAAATTTCTGGTGATTCATGTGTATGTTAATGTTGGAGAAGCTGTGCCTACGTGTGCTACCCCCTACAGTAAACAGTTCCCAAAGTCGGTGAGGCAGAATTTCCTACAAATCACAGCACTCATTTTAGTTAAATGATGAGGGAAATACTTTTTCAAAAACCCTCTCGGAAAGTCCACCGTCATGGTTCCCTGTCCACAATGGTACGCGCGCTCTCGCAGCTCACGCAGTGCACAAACCTGACAACGTGTGCACAGCGTTTCCGGTCAATGTCGCCAACCAACAGCCCTGCAGGGAATGGAGGGTTGAAATAGGCCCCCGTTCTGGGTCTTACACATTGGGAATTCTGTATCCAAAAGAAAAGTGGATTAAGGAGAAGCAGCAAAGAAGGCTGAGAAAAATTACTACAAGATCCTGTGATATGTGAATTAGATCTCAATAAAGTTTTTTAAAGTACTTTTAGAAGCTCCTAATAAAATTTTAAGAAGGAAAATATACACTTCTTTAGAATTTTTTCAAGTTCTAACTTTCCCCAAAGCATTTATTTAGAATTGTTCTCTTATGAGGCTGAGAGAGAAGCAGAGATGTTCATTAGAGCACTATATGTGATTATAAAAAGCTGGAAACAAACGCCCCATGCTAGGGACAGTTTACCATAAACATGGAAACATGGTTATGAAATGTTAAATGAACATTTCCAAACGGAAAATAAGAAATCCGCTTTGAGTGCATCTATCTAAATACATATCTGCAAGTAGACAAGTGTGCTGAAATTGAGATAGGATACCATTTTCACAGGTAATCCCTCCCACCAAATTGTAATAATGTCTGCTTTTGCAACTTTATTTAGACACTGCCTTGTTAAGAACATTATTGAAGGAGGCTGCCTTTATAATTAAAATTTTTAACAGTTAAATCATCTAGTTAAAAGAAATGGTCAGAAATGCAGACAAAGGCATTTACGCAAAGATAATCATCAAGATGTTCTCTGTAGCATTATTTATAATATTAAATATTGAAACTAGCCTAAATGACAACAATAGGGGAAATAGGTAACAACTGTGCATCCACAAGAAAAAAAATATATTTAGGATACATTTGCCTTTGGATGGTAAGATGTTACAGAGATTAGTTCTGGGTGGTAGGGCTTAAAGTGAATCTTTTAAAGCATTTTTTTTAAGATTTTATTTTTAAGTAATCTCCACACCCACCGTGGGGCTCAAACTCACAACCTCGAGATGAAGAGCCGCACGCTCCCCCGATGAGCCAGCCGGGCGCCCCAAAGTGAATCTTATTTAATCTTCTCAGGACTTTCCTCATTTTTCCTCAACACAAATTATTTTTATAATCAGGAAAAAAATTCTATTAAAAAATGCTGGGAAATAAATAAATAATTTAAAATGCTGGCAACTGAAGAAATAAGGAAAGAAAAACACGATATATTTCTTAGGCTAGAATCTGAGTCGTTACTGCAGATCTTGCAAAACCAGTAACTATTTCCACCAAGAACTATCTTCTTGCGGTTATCTTAAGTAACCCGAACTGATAATTCATTCTCACCTGAATGGAATCTTTTGTGATTTACTAGCTAGATTTTTTTGCTTAGGTTATTGAAATGTGTTATAAAGTAATGATTACCGCAATCTGCTATACTGCTCCGGACGGTGCTATGAGCTTTTAGTTTCTATTTACTTTATTCCCACCCAAAAGCCTCAAAGCGAGCAGTTCCTGGAACCACGCTGAAGGTGATATGAAGGACCCCAGAGTAGGTAAGAGCCTGTCACGTCTCAACTCGCAACAATCTCCTACAATTTCTAGTTCCCTTGGACCCTCTTCCATTTATACACCATGTCCCAATATGACAAAACGCACGTGCTGCAGATATCTTGCCAAACACTTTAAAAGGAAAACCACACCCACCACAATGATCACTGGGTGCTCTCTAATGCAAACCCTGATTTAAATAAATCAGCATACTAAAGATAGAGCTGCCTGTGTGTGTAAGACCTCAATGCCTGCAGTGTGACAAAGTGAGGAGACACAATGTGTCACCATGACTAACTGAGCCTTAAACAAGAACATCCCGAGCTGCAGTGCAGATGTGTGACGCTGATAAGCAGAGCTGATTGCAATCAATGATCTCCGGCTGCCAAGAAATCTGCTCTAAAAGCCCCACCCTGGAAGGTCTGGGTGAAAGCCCAGCATGAAGTCACCAAGGAAGAAGAAAATACCACTCAACTCCATGCTCAGTCTTCCAGGCAGGGCTGGAAGAGCCTTAGAAGGCTGTCCCAGGTCCTTATTTTGTGTATACAGAAACAGGTCCGGAGAGGTCCAGTTATTTGCCCCAGGTCACACAGCAAGTGGCAGAATTGCTACTAAAATTCTTGCCCCAACCCCCCAGACCCTACCTCCTTTTCACACCAGAATTTCCTGTGACGGCATACCTTGACCAAGAAATCTTTCTAAGACTCTGGGGAGATCAGGAGATGTTCAAAGGAAAATAATGTGCCCACGGGGCAGAGAGGGAAAACTGAGGCACCACAAAACTGAATCCTTCGCAGTCAGTCAGCAGGGTGGTATGGGACTTGGGCTGCCCTCTTCTCACCCATACAGATGTTATCACCACCACCAAGAAACAGTGGAGGGCCGAATGACTCAGTACAAGCTCACAGTTCCCACCCGCGTCAGCTGTTTTGGCCTCGAGTGTTGGACTGCTAAGAAGTGTGAGAGGTGGCTTATCTTATAAATTGGATATCTGTTTACTGACTACTGGTCAAGTGGTTGACATCCAGGTTCAGTTAGAATAGCTCAAGGGTTTTTCCCCTGATTTCCTCAAACATTCTTTGAAGTCACTTTTTCATCAGCATTTGACATTGGTTACCCACAAACAGAAGAGAACGGCTCTTGACAAGACAGCAGGGATATACTGCCCCCCCCCCAAAGATGAATGAACTCAGTGGTAGAAGGAGCAATGGACTCAGACTTAGCAGATCTGGGAAGTTATTTTACTTTTGTGTGCCTCTACTTTCCTCTTCTGGAAAGTGGGATTCATAACAGTACCCATGTTCGGGGTTGCCGTGAGGACTACATGAGACAACCTGTGTCAAGTACTTATGCCAGCGCTTGGCTCAATAAACATCAGCTATTCCTATTACTTTTATTATCATTATCATGGGCAAGGCCTAGTTTTGCCACATATTACCAAATGAGTGCACCTGAAGTTTCCACTTGTGCAGGACACACCCGGGGGTCTTGGTGAAATGCAGCCTGGTGTATCTGCTTGAGGCCCAGATTTCTAACAAGCTTCCAGGGGACATGGGTACTTCTGTCACACAAACACACTCAGCAGCAAGGATCTACCTGTAAACTGGGGATAGTACATATGGCACGCCATCTCCACCGACCGGCATTGGTAAGTAAGAATGCACAGGAAAGAGCATTCTAAACTGCTCTACAAGTGGAGGTGGTGGGATTATCAGTCTTACTGTTTCCAGCGTGGAACTTACAACATTGTAAAGCCGAAATTTACAAGGGCAATTATTAGTATATTTGAAAAAAAGGCTTGAATTCTCTGGCTCAGAAGAGATACTCCATTCAAGGATCGTCTAGGAATTCTGGCAGAACACAACAGCTTTTCAAAGGATCCCCAAATCAAAAGCTCTGAAACTTTAGAAATGTCATTTGATGGCCAAGGAAAGAACCACTTTGGCAGGGAAACTGTGGCCATGTGAAGCACTGACAGTGAGCTTCACTACAGATTCCATTCTCTCTCCCAGAGCTGGCCAGCCTCCTTCTAGCCTTCATCAGCCAAGATCTCGAGTCAGGACAGCGACGCCAACAGCATGAGACAGATGGCCACTGCCCTGGCAAAGCCCACGCCTGCCACTCCACAAACTGGCCGAGAGCCAGAGTGCAAGAAAAGCAGGGCTTGCGGATGTCCGAAGTGGGGGCTTCAATTAGACACATCTGGCTGTCCTCCTGCAGCATAAGCTGGGATCGCTTCCCCAAGGACTATAAGGTATGATGTTTATACCTTCTGCCCCTCCAACAGGTTCAGAGCGAGCCATTGCTCATTCCTCCTCACAGGGCACCTTACCACAAAGTTCTTCCACCCTTTGAGAGGCAGATGGCACCACCAACATCTACCTAACTGCTCAGGCCAAAAACCCAGGAGTCATCCTTGATTCCTTCAGCTCTTCTCCCAACCACCATCCTGCCGGTTCTGCCTCCAAAACACATCCCCAATCCAGCCTCTTGTACCCATGTCCACTGCTACCCCGCTAGCAGGGCACGCACCATCACCTCCTTACTGGCCTCCTAACCACCCTTCTGGCTGCCATGCTTACCCCCCTTAAAATTCATTGGCTACACAGAGGCCAAAGTGATTTAAAAAAACAAAAAACCGGGGCACCTGGGTGGCTTAGTCAGTTAGGCGTCTGCCATAGGCTCAGGTCATGATCTCAGGGTCTGGGGATAGAGTTGCTTCCAGCTCCCTGCTGAGCGGGGAGTCTGCTTCTCCCTCTGCCCCTACCCCCTGCTTGTGTTCTCTCTCTCTCTCTCTCTCTCAAATAAATAAAAATCTTAAAAATAGACTATTGTCACTCCCCTTCTTAAAGCCTTCAATGGCTTCCCACGTTTGTTTTTTTTTAAAGACTTTATTTATTTATTTGACAAAGAGAGAGGCAGCGAGAGAGGGAACACAAGCAGGGGGAGTGGGAGAGGGAGAAGCAGGCTTCCCGCTGAGCAGGGAGCCCGATGCGGGGCTCAATCCTGGAACGCTGGGATCATGACCTGAGCCGAAGGCAGATGCTTAACGACTGAGCCACCCAGACGCCCCCCACATTTTAAAAATCAAATCAATCACTTACTCTAGCTGATAAGCCCTGTATAATCTGAGGCTTCACCCCTCCTCGTCGACCCACCTCTCCATTCTCCTCCTTTCACCTCCAACTCACCTGCTCCAGCCACTCTGAGCCTTCTTTCAGTTCCCAGAACTCACCAAGATTGTTCCCTCAGAGCCTTTACCCTTGCTGTTCCTTCTGCCACATTTCTAAATGGGTGGCCCCTTCTGGCAGCAAATCTCAGCAAAAATGTCACCACCTTAGGGACGCCTGGGTGGTTCAGTCAGTTAAGTGTCTGACTCTTGATTTTGGCTCAGGTCATGATCTCAGGATCCTGGGATCAAGCCCCATGTCTGGCTCTGCGCTCAGTGGGGAGTCGGCTTGGAATTCTCTCTCTCCCTCTCCCTCTGCCCCTCCCCACTGTGTGCACGTGCAGCACTCTCTCTTTCTCTAAATTAAATAAATAAAAATCTTAAAAAAAAAAAAAAGTCACCACCTTAGAGAGAGGCCTTCTGACCGTCCAATCAAAGTAGCAGTGCCCCAATCCCCATAAGAAGTTACTCTTTCTGACATCACTGTTTTAGTGTTTTCACAGTCCTTACTTCTGTCTACATTACCTGTTCATTTATTGGTTTATTTCTCCATTGCTGCCACTGGAATGTAAACTGCATGAAAGCAAGGACCTCATCTACCTCTGAACCATCGTATCTCCAGGCTGGAACAGGGTCTGACACACATGAGGTGCTCAGCAAATGTGGCATGAGAAAACCTGAGGCAGCATAGGGCAAGAGCCCTGAACTTGGAGCTGGAAGACCCAATTCCCAGGTGAAACGGGCCACTTGCTAGCAGCATGGCTTCTCTTACCTCACGTCCCTCGACTGCAAAATGGGGATCTTAAATCTGCACCTTACCTTCCTTATAGGGCCAGTAATAATACCAAATGAGTGAAGGCACCCTTAAACACTTTTGCAAACCACTAGGCACCATACAGAGAGCGCTGGATTATTAACCACATAAGGGAAGGCTCTTTCTCAGAGACCCACACATCAGTTGTCAAAATGAAGCTTCTAAACCAGGCACCCAACAGAAGCCTAGGGACACAAAAGAAGACATGTGGACCATCAGCTTCACTCTGCAGTAGGGGTAAACACAAGATAGGAATTCATTTTAAAAAGTCAAATCATTTCCAAAGCCAGTAATACGCAAACTAAGTTGGGAGGCCCTTGATGTATATGGCATGGGGACTGATTTCCACATCTTCTGTTGTGCTTGGCACAGAGGGATTTAGTACACATTTACTGAATTGGGAGTTGGGCTACCAAACCTGATCCCACCATCAGCTCTCATCTTTCTTCACAATCCGTTCTGGCATGGGGTGGCAGGTTCCCGGAGCCACCCTGTCATAATACTAACATTGATGTCATACTGTGACAGCTACTATTTCAAGCTTGCAAGGACCTTCTGAGGTTGACACACCTAGTGCTGTGAGCACATACTTTAATTTATTCACTCACCAACCATAAATAGAATATAAAGTTTGGCATAGGTGCTATGTTAAGCCCAAATAATAATGGCTAACATTTATCAAACATGCCAGGTACTTTACATGTATTAGGCTCAAATGAATCCTCACAACAGCCAGACGTGGTAGTTGCTATTATTATCCCCATTTTACAGACGAGGAAGCTGCAGCACGGAGGTGAAGTCAGTTGCTCGGTGGCACGCAGCTTCGAGGCGGTAGAGCCAAGCTTTGAACCCAGACAGCCAGACTCCATGCTTTTAAAACACTAGCGTGCAATCAGAATTGCACAACAGCACTGACAGGGCCTTCAGATGTCATCTTCTTTCATTTTAAAGAGGAGGCGAGTGAGGGACAGAAAAGCCCCCTTTTGAATATGCCAGCTCTTTTTTGAGGTCCACCCTTTGGATGGTATCTATTTAAATGAAGCTTTATAGAAGATCTTATTTCCCTGCCACTGGAAAAAAAAAAAAGCCTCTAGCCACAGCAGTTAGAAGAACAAAAGAATACCCGGTGGCTTTGTAACAGCTATTAATAGTTGAGAAAGCAGAGACATCAGGATACAGGGGAGAAAATATGGGATTTACCTGGCAAGGTGTCCAGCTCCACCACTTTACAGACATAAGATTCTTAGGCAAGTCATTCCCCTTTCTGAGCCTCAGACTCCTCGTCTGTGAAATGGGGATAATATCACCACCTACCTGGCTAACACTACGTGAAGATGAAGCGAGATAATGTACCTGAAAAGTGCTTCTAAATCATATACTTGCAAATAGCGAGTAAGCTTTAAGCACTTTTCAACAGACATAAAAATAGTCATTCCCTTTTGCTCTGGAAGGGTCAACAAAGCCCACCATAACTTCAGTCACCTACAAGAACTTGACCTCAGGGTTTCCACAACCAGGGCTACCTGTGCAGGTCCACATCACATCCCCTGCCCGGAGAAAAGCAGAACGGAGAAGGAAAACTGGGGGCGGTGGGATGTCAACATCGAAGGAATACACAAATGAGCCGGTGCTCTGCACACCTGAATCCCACGTCTCAAAGTGTCTCCTGAAGCCTCGCCCCAACCCACCCCCAACATGCCTCATAATAGCTTGTTGGACACTTACCATGTGCCAAGCTACCTGACATACCCGGTTTCATTGGCTTCCCGCAGTGGTTCATTAACTCATTTTACAGATAAAGAAAAGGCGGCTCAGAGATTAACTTGCCCAAGACAAGGCCAAACAATTACTAAATGGAGATGCACAGTCTCCGACTCAGACACTCAACTTGAAACTGGACTCTTGGTCCCCATGGCAGGTGCCCTAAGAATCCTCCCTCTCCTCATTTAGGGCACTTTCAAACGTACACACCTCATCATCTTAACCACTCTGAGCAGCAAGTGTTAGGAGATCCCTGAACAGTCAACTGAAGCCTGACAGGGGAAGAGACTTGCCCAAGGTCACACAGTGTGCCAGGGGCAGCGGCGAGGTTCGGACCCCAGGCTCTCCCTTCCCTTCCTCTCTCCAGAGCTGGATCCCTGACCACCGCCGCAGACCCCTCCGGATGGACCCCGACCCCTCGCGGCCGGGTCTGAGGGTCGGGCCGCACCTCCGCCCAAAGGAGGAGGGGCGAGGCCGCCCGGACCGCTGGAGGATGCCCGGGAGGCAGGGCAGAGGATGCTCCCGCTCGCCTAGCAGCAGAGCCAGGGGAGGCGCCGGCGCGGGCCTGCGGGCAGATGGCGGGCGGCGGGCAGGATGGGCCTGCCCCGCGGGAGCCCGGGCCCCTCCCCGACTCACCTGCGGCGCGAGCCGACAGCGGGCGGCGGCGGCGGCGGCGGCGGGGGCGGTGGCAAGCCCCGGTCTCAGCCATTCCCCGCTGCCCCGGATGGGGAGAGACGGCGGCCGCTCACTTCCTTAGCAACCCGGCTCAGCGACCCACTTCCTTAGCAACCTGTGTCAATTTCAATAACTTTATTGGAACAGGAGCGGAGAACAGGGAAGCCCGCGGAGCGAAGCCAGGCCGCTCACCTACCGGCGCTTCGTAGGTGCCCAACGCGCTTCGGTCCTTTCACCCACCGAAGAGGTGTGAGGCGAGCGCGTCGTGGCCCGTCTCCGTCTGCGGGCTTTCGTGCCTCAATTTCCCCGTCTGTAAAATGGAACTCACCGCCTTGGTCGCGCCACGCGATTTCAGCCGCCGTTTGACCTTTCCTAAAGCGCTTTCACATCCATTATCTGACTTAAGTCCTGAACTGCTACTGAGACTGCGCCCATTTAGGGTCACTCAGTCACTGGAGCCAAAAAAATTTAGGAATGATTCCTGTCTCTTCCCTCTCCTTCACCCCCTCATCCGCTCAGTCACCATATCTCTTCATCTACCTCTCAACTATTCCTCCCTTCTCTCCACCTTTCTCCATCTTCGGTGCCACAATAACAGGCCAGGCCGGTCTCCCCTCACCTCTAGATTGCCTGAAATATGTGCTTCTACTCATGTCCAGCCCTGCCCTGCCAAGCCATTTTTCCCTAAGGCCGCCAGAGTGATCACTTAAAAGGTAAAATAAAGCATGTCATGGTCCTGGCTTAACATCCTTTGATGGAATCTCACTGCTCTTAGCATCAAATCCAAAGCGCCTTATGGCTTACTACAAAATTGCTATAAGTCTGTCCAGCCACATTGGTCTGAAAGGCCAGTCTAATCCCCCCATAAGAATCCATATGCTGGGAGCCTGGGGTGGCTCAGTCCATTAAGACTTGATCTCAGCTCAAGTCTTCATCTCAGGCGCATGAGTTCAAGACCCATGTTCAGCTCCACGCTGGGTGTGGAGCCTACTTAAAAAAAATAAAATAAAATCCATATGCCATTCCCGACCAAACAGAAAGCTCCCAGAGAGCAGAGTCTCTGTTTACCGCTATAGCTGCCATGCCTAAAACCGTACCTAGTCTACAGTAGGTGTTCAGTAAGTATGTGTGGAGTATTACATGAATGGATACCTGAGACACTCTTCCTTACCCCACACCCTACTTTTGCCTATTCTAGCAGATATTGCTACTTGCTCCCCAGAACTTTTTTCCTTGCTCCTGAACACACAACTAGACTATACTTCACAGCCTTCCTTGCAGTTAAGACCAACTTCTGGCCAATTGAGTATGATATGTGCACTCTCAGGCCTAGCCCATAAGAACTTCCCATACACTTGCTCACACTTTCTCCACTTTAAAGTGAAGGACTCCATTGCACATCTGAAACTAACATAACATTGTATGTTAACTCACTGGAATTAAAAACTTAAAAAAAAAAAAAAAAGCAAAGGACTCCAAGACCTAAGGAGATCAGTGAGACACCCCTTAAAGGACAGCTGGCCAGGAAGCCAGCCAACCTCCATCATTTAAGATGGACAAGAAAATAAACGTTTGTTGGATTCAGTGATTGAGACGTGGAGGCTTTTTGTCATAGTAGTTAGCTGATCCCAACTAAGATACCTAATTCTGAATCATCCTTTGGGTCCCAGTTTACTTCCTTTCTCCTGTTAACCTACCCTAGTATCCTTCCCACTATTATTCAATATAGTTAGGTCAGTAAATCATGTTTACCCTATAATGACTACAAATACTATTTTTTAGGGCGCCTGGGTGGCTCAGATGGTTAAGTGTCTGCCTTCGGCTCCAGTCATGATCTCAGGTCCTGGGATGAAGCCCTGCATCAGGCTCCCTGCTCAGCAGGGAGTCTGCTTCTCCCTGTCCCTCTGCTTCTCCCCCCCCCCCCATCATGCTCTCTCTCTCTCAGAAATAAATAAAATCTTAAAAAAAAAAAATACTTTTTTCTACTGAATCAAATAATGTGTTTATGTTTCATTTCTTCCATGTCTTTTGGTATTTTCTGAGGTTAATAATTGCCTTGATTTTTTTTCTTTTTCATTAGTTTTCTTTGTAGCTATTGTTAATTTTTTTGATATAGGGTCAATAAATCAGGCAAATGCTTAGCCATGAGTTTTCCAGATGCTTAGACACAACAAATAGTCCATGAGTTTTGTTTTGTTTTTTCTCTTGAAGACCTCAGCTCCAGTCTGGACTGGTGCTCTCCAAACCTAATACACAACTGTCATACTTGCTCTTTCTTATATCTTTCTCCTGGATTGGATTCCCTGTTCCCTGGACCCAGTATCTTCCAGATTATGGATTTATTCATTTCTGTGTAGCACATTTTTCAGTAGATTCCTGAGAAAGGGTGCATGGAAGCAAATATGTTTAGTCCTTGTATGTCCAAATATGTCTTCATACTGTTATCACACTTGATTAATAGTTTAGCAGGGTATAGAAATCTAGTTTGAAAATTAATTTCTCTTGGACTTTTCAAGGCATTACACTACTTTCTGTTGGTATCTACATTTAAGATCTCTAACACTGTTCTGAATCCTGATCCTTTGTATATGACTAATTCTTTTTTTAATCTTGGGAAGTTTTTAGGCTGTTCTCTTTATCTATAATGTTATGATATTTGATGATGACTCCCCTCAGTGAGTGTGTGTCCTCGTTGTATTAGCTGAGTCCTTTCAATCTGGAGACTTGTATCTCTTTGTTCTGTTCTTGTATTATTTCTTTGATAATTTTCGCCTATCTATTTTTTCCCTCTCTGTTCTCTCTTTCTGGAACTTCTCTTAGTCAAAAGTTGTACCTCATGGAATGAGCTCTTAATTTTCTCATTGTTTTTCTCTTATTTTCCCTCTGTTTTGCTTTTTTTTTTGTTCTATTCTCTGGGAGATTTCCTCAACGTTAGCATCCATCCTCTCTATGGAAGGATTCTGGACTCACCTTTCCATCATCAATATTCCCTTCTGCAGACTCTAGGTCATAACTTCCTCCCTCTGTTAAGTCAGTTACTACTTGCCCTCTGTCTATGTCTGCCAAAACCTTGCTGAAATTTCTGAACCACTAATGTCTCCCTCCTGTACCATTAGCATCATGGGATGATACATTTTTTTAATTCCTTATTGTCATATAAGTGGAGTTCATATAAATGTCATCAATCCACCATATTTAACTGGGTGTCTTTATTGCTTCATAATTTTCAAAAAAAAAAACCAAAAACCAAAAACAGGTGGATGAAAGAGGATGAACAGATATTTCCAAGAAAAAGACTAGAAAACATGGCTTTTAAACATACAAAAACATGCTTCTGCTCACTCATATTAAAGGAAATGAAAATTTAAACAATCATAAGATTTTTTTCACATAATTGAAAAGAAAAAGAACCTTTGATAAAGCACTGTTGATGTGCTGATGAGAGTCTCGTGTCGATTGTGTTCTCAGCAAGCTGTATAACACTGTGTGAAGGAACAGGATTAGTAGTGGTAATAGTAGTACGAAAGTGTAGAGTGACCAACTCATCCTGGTTTGCACAGGACTTCCGTTGTGTTAGCACCAAAAGTCTTATGTCCCAAGAAATGCCTCAGTCTGGGCAAACGGGGGTGGTTAGTTACTCTAGTGCTGTGAGATAAAATTTTTCTGATATATTACTGTTATGGTCCATTTCCTTTTCACAGTGTGACACCTTTTCCATCCAACCTGGTCTGGGAGGCATTTATTGCTCAGGGAAGAGTGGTTTCAGAAGAAAAATATGGAAAGGACTTTCTCAGTCCCCAAGTTCCTAGAGAAGAGACTCAAAATGAAAGAAGTCTTGACAAGTCAGAGCAGAGCTTCCAACCTCCTGTTTCCAGAGATTTGCTATGTTAGGAAAGCAGGGGCGCCTGGGTGGCTCAGTCAGTTAAGCATCTCCCTTCGGCTCAGGAAATTATCTTAGGGTCCTGGAATGGAGCCCCATATTGGACTCCCTGCTCAGCAGGGAGCCTGCTTTCCCCTCTCCCTCTGTCTGCCTACTCCCTCTGCTTGTACTCTCTCTCTCTCTTTCTCTCTCTCTCTAATAAATAAATAAAATCTTTAAAAAAATAAGTTTGAGGAAAGTAATGGTAAAATGCAACAAAGGGAATGAGGCCAATGGGGTGGGGACAAAGGGTCTTGCTATAGAAAGATCACGTGGGCCAGAAAAGAGACCCCTCCCTGCCAGATGGAGCAAACTCCAGCCTAGAAATGATCTGATCTAATTCCAGTGAGCACTACTCATCATAAGCAATAGACACTAATTCTGACTGAAGGCAGCAGAAATGGGATTCATTAAAAGGGTAATGGGAAGTTCAAAAAGTCATCAGGAATTTTCTAGAAGTGACCAGGAATGAGGGAGGCCAGGTCACGTGGGAGCATGTACTACAGACTGATGAGGACACTGGATGCCCAGCTTTCACCACAGACATCTGGCCATGGGCACTGTCTCAATACCACTCTCACCCACCCTCCCCATAAGGATTTTCCACAGTCCCAGCTTCTTTGTAACCCAAGCTCTGATTGTTTGAGCTTTGATCACATATCTATCTCTTACCTGTAGTAGAAGCTATAAAAGCAAACATTTGAACTTTTGGGCTTCTATGGTGGCAGGAAGACTCTGTCTTCATTTACAAAATTAGAATACCCAAACTCTGGAAAGAGTTCTGTTGCTAGGCAGGAGAAAAATAGCTCATTATAACCAGACATTCTCTTGCCAAGGAGCTCCATCAGTCCTCCCTCTCATTGTCACTCAGTGAGGACACCTCTCTCCAGTGGCAAGCGTGACACCCAGTGACCACCCAGCCAGAACAAAGCCCACTGTGCCATGAAATTTTGCTCAGTCTTCATCTGTCATATCGTATGTCACATCCCATTTTAACGGCTGGAGGCATCCCAAATGCTCTGTGACAGAGGAGGGCACTGGACAGTTAGGGGCTTGGGGGCAGGAGGAGAGTGAAGAAAGATATCTGCGGGTACCTAGCCTCGGTCGGACTAGATGGAGCCAGCTTGCATTCTCCTACCATACCAGGAGAAAGGTAAATCAGACACCCGTGGACAGTTTTATTATGAGCTCAACCAGAGAAAATAACTTTTGATGGACTCCACAGGGAGTTGACAAATGACAAGTGGCCTGGCTCCTCTTGCAAGGGGAAAATCACCAAATTTCCTTTCTTCTCTCTGACATTCAAGGACAGCGCTGTCCAGAAAGTATTTCTACAGTGTTGGAGATGTTCTATGTCTGCGGTGTCTAACATGGTAGCCACCAGCCACATGTGGCTATTGAGCCCTTGACATGTGGCTGGTGCTCCCGAGGAACTGAATCGTATTTACTCGATTTGAATTAATTTAAGTTTAAATGGGCAGTGCAGCTCTGGGCTGTGAAAAATGACAAGCCTGGACTGTGGGGTGCAAGAGGTGGAACTGGGATTCAAACCTAAGACCATCTGGACCAGATGAGCTGAGTGACCCAGTGCAAGTCACATTAACTCTCTGGGACTCCGTTTCCTCATCTGCAAAATGGGGCTATTAATGCTACTGCTCAGGTTTATTGTGAGGATTGACTGAGGTATGGTGTGGGACAGTGCCTGGCACTTAGTTCATGCTCCGTAAATGGTGGATCTTTTTCCTTCCTTTTTTGGGTGAGGGCCATAGTGCCCTTCAGGGAAACAATTATTGCAAATGTAAGGAGTCCTATAAGAGAGTCATCTCTTACAGGGGAGTAAAACACAGAACATTTCCATCATTGTGGAAAGATCTTTTGGACAGCGAGGCTCTTGAACGTCAGAGAGAAGAAAGGAAATTTGCTGATTTTCCCCTGAGTAAGAGAGTAATGTAAGAGAGTTTGATCTTTTTGGAAATTTAATACCATTTGGGAAAGGGGCTGAAAGGGGATCATATAAAAAGACTGCAAAAGCGAGTGAAATAAGTCAGACAGAAAAAGATAAATACCCTATGATCTCACTACATGTGGAAACCAAAAATCAAAATAAAAACCAAACAAAACAACAACAAAAATCTGAGCTTGTGGATACAGAGAACAGACTGGTAGTTGCCTTAGGTGGTGAGTGGAGGGTGGGCCACATGGGTGAAGGGGGTCAAGACGTACGAACTTCCAGTTACAGAATGAGTAAGTCCTGGGTAGGTAATGAACAGGTAGTGACTATAGTTAATGATTTTTAAATTCCATATTTCAAAGTGACTAAAAGAGTGTATCTTGAAAGTTCTCATTGCAAGAAAAAAAATGTTTAACTGTGTGTGGTGACGGATGCTAACTGGATTTATCGTGGTGATCATTTTGCAACATAAACAAATACCAAATCATTATGTTGTACACCTGAAACTAATATAATATTATGTCTGTTATCTCTCAATTTAAAAAAAAAAGACTGTAGGGGCGCCTGGGTAGCGCAGTCGTTAAAGCATCTGCCTTCAGCTCAGGGCGTGATCCTGGCCTACCGGGATCGAGTCCCACATCAGGCTCCTCCGCTAGGAGCCTGCTTCTTCCTCTCCCACTCCCCCTGCTGTGTTCCCTCTCTCACTGGCTGTCTCTCTGTCACATAAATAAATAAAATCTTTAAAAAAATAAATAAATAAATAAATAAATAAATAAAAAAGACTGTAAAGGGAATGATTTATTAGAACGCAAGGAGGTGGCATCCCAGAGCCCCTTTCAGGAAGAAACAAGATGTCAGGCTTGGACCAAGGCCAAGCACCTGAGACAACCTGGATGGTTCTTGCCTGGCTGAGTGCCCAGGTTCAGCGTGGAGGAAACTCTGGGACCTGCGGGAGGCTCTACCAGCTGAACAGCAAGCCGATGCCTTCTAAATTCACATCTTTGATGTTTTCTGAAGAAAACCAGATGCGAGCTGGCTGCTAATTGCTTCCTCCTCAGGCACTTAACTGGCTGTATGACCTTGGGCAGGTTAGTTCACCTTTCTGGATCTCATTTCCCTATTTGCCCCCTGGAGGGCCGCTGTGAGAACTTACCCAGAGAATGCGCAATCATGGGAGATGAAGAAAAACAACGAGAACTAACATCTCAGAGCCGGAAGGAGGGCATAGATGCCTGGTGACTGAACCAGGACCATAATCAATGTCCCAGGACTGGGTTTCGGTCTTACTTCTTTGTATCCTGTGGGAATGGCACAGTGCCTGACACAGAGCAAGACACAACACACAATTAAAAAACATATATTATCGACATTTGTATTTCACATTAGTAGATTTTTAAAAGCATAATACTCAATGTTGGCAAGGATAGAGAGAGGATCACTTTTATCCCACTGCTGATGGGATGAAATTGGCACAAATTCTAAGGAAAATTAACATGATGACTAAGAACCACCTGAGTCAGCCCATTCCACTTCCGGGAATCGATTGTGAGAAAATAATGAGAGGTTCTCCTAAAGATTTAGGTACCGGTATGTTCATCCTGGCTTCATGTACAACGGGGGCATATTGGGTCCAAAATTAGGAGAATGAATAGATAAACTAAGATTTGTTAGGAAGAAAAAATATTAAATGATGTTTTTGAAGAGCATCTAATAATATGGAGAAATGTTCATGAAAATATAGTAGGGGGAAAGGTATATATTTATATCCATTAGGAAAACTTTCAATTCTCCATGGTGGTCACTGAGAAAGAGTCTCTTATACAATCAGCAGAATGAAAAGGCAACTTACAGAAAATAATATTTGTAAATCATATCCAGTATATATGAAGAACTCCTACAATCAACAACAACAAAAAACTGGGGCTCCTGGGTGGCTCAGTCAGTTAAGCATCTGCCTTTGGCTCAGGTCATGATCTCAGGGTCCTGGGTTCAAGCCCTGCATTGGGCTCCCTGCTCAGTGGGGAGTCTGTTTCTCCCTCTGCCCCTGCCCCTCCCTGACTCATGCACACGCACTCTCTCTTCCTCTCTCTCTCACTCAAATAAAGAAATAAAATCTTTAAAAACAACAAAAAACTAACTTGATTAAAAAATAGGCAAAGGACTTAAATAGACATTTCTCTAAAGAAGATCTACAAACAGTGAATAAACATATGAAAAGAAGCTCAGTATCACTAATCATTAGGGGAAATGCAGATCCAAACCACAACGAGATCCTACCTCACACCTGTTAGGACGGCTATTTCCAGAAAACAGAAAATGCTGAGTGTTGGTCAGGACGTGCAGAAAGTGGAACACTCGTGCACTGTTTGTGGGGATGTACAATGGTGCAATGACTGTAGAAAACAGTATAGCGGTTCCTCAAAATACTAAAAATAGAGTTATCATATGATCCAGAAATTTGACTCCTGAATATATACCCAAAAGAACTGAAAGCAGGGTCCCAAAGATATATCTGTATACCCATGTTCATAGCAGCATTATTCACAATAGTTTAAAGGTGGACTCAATCCAAGTGTCCATTGGATGGATAAACAAAATGTGATATAAACATGCAATGGAATATTACTCAGCTTTAAAAGGGAAGGAAATCAGGGGCACGTGCCTGGCTCAGTCAGCAAAGCATGCGACTCTTGATCTCAGGGTTGTGAGTTCAAGCCCCAGGGTGGGCATAAAGCTTTCAAATAAGTAAGTAAATACAATACAATACAATACAATACAATACAATACAATACAATACAATACAATACAATACAATACAATAAAAGGAAAGAAATTCTGACACATCCTACAGCATGGATGAACCTTGAGGACATGACGCTAAAATGAGGCAAGCAAGACATAAGAAGGTAAGTACTGTATGATCCCAAGTACGGGAGGTACTTAAAGTAGTCAAAATACGGAGACAGGCCACAGGGTGGTGGTTGCCAAGGGCTGGGGGCCGGGAGTCATGAGGAGTTGCTGCTCACTGGGTAGATAAACTGTGGCACATCCCGACAATGGAATATCTTTCCCCACTAAAAAGAAATGAGCTTTTAAGCCATGAAAAGACATGGAGGAAACTTACTACTAAGTGAAGAAGCCAAACTGAAAAGACTGTGTACTGTATGATTCCAACTGTATGACATTCTGGAAAAGGCAGAAGTATGGAGACGGTAAAAAGATCCGTGGTTGCCAGGAGTTGGGTACAGGAAGGGATGAAAAGGCACAGCGCAGAGGATTTTTAGGGCAGTGAAGCTTCTCGGCATGATACCATAAGGACGGATGTGTCCCAATGCATAGAGTGTCCAATACCAAGAGTCAACCTTACTGTAAACTTCTATAGTCTCTGGGTGACGATGATGTGTCAATGGAGGTTCATGAATCGTAACAAAGGTACAGCTCTGGTGGGGGATGTTGATAATACGGGAGGCCACGCATGTGGGGAGAGACAAAGAGTATGTGGGGAAACTCTGTACCTTCCCCTCAGTTTTGCTCTAAACGTAAAACTGCTCTAAAAGAGTAAAGTCTCTTAAAGAAAGAACCTAGGTAGGCGTCGTGATCTTACTGCAATCTGTCAGTAGCAATCCCACCATCCCGGTGCTGGTGATCACAGTTCCTGGGGTGGCCACCATCCGGAGGGTCATGAGGATCCATCAGGACACGATTGCTTCCCTTTCCTTCCCCTAAGCAGCAAGGTCACCTCTGCTGCTGCTCACAACCAGACCCAGTCCCTGCATCAAGCTGGCATCTGACCCAGGATAGCCAAACACCCGTCAGGAAATGTTCACTTAAACAACTGTGGGCAGGAGTGAGTGTAGGAATAACAAGGCACCTGAAGGTGGCTAAGATGTGGAGTGAGCACTGAGCTAAGACTCTGGAAGCACAGGGAGTCTTGGCTATACCAGTTCTGTGTGGCCTTGGGCAGGTCGCTTTCCCTCTCTGAGCTTCAGTTTCTTCATCCACGAACTGGACGTGACTCCTGCCGGATGACCTCACAGAATTCCTACAGGAGAGTTGATAACGAAGTGCTCTGGTAAAATGCTTCATTACTTCATGGCCAGATGGGAGAAGCATGGTGATTATTCTAAAGGGCAACTAAAGGTTCCGCGTGAGGACTGGGGAGCGCGGCGTAAGGGAGAATCTGCAGGTGTGGAGCCGGGCAGATCTGGGTGTGGATCTCCGCTCTGTCACTGATGCTGTGCGGTCTTGGACAAGACACCCAATCTCGGGGCGCCTGGGTGGCACAGCGGTTAAGCGTCTGCCTTCGGCTCAGGGCGTGATCCCGGCGTTATGGGATCGAGCCCCACATCAGGCTCCTCCGCTATGAGCCTGCTTCTTCCTCTCCCACTCCCCCTGCTTGTGTTCCCTCTCTTGCTGGCTGTCTCTCTGTCAAATAAATAAATAAAATCTTAAAAAAAAAAAAAAAAAGACACCCAATCTCTCACAGCCAGCAAGTGTGTGAGGCCCAAGGAACACAGTGTGGCATCAAAGTTTATGAGCTGAAGAGTCAGACCTGGACTCAAGACCCCTCTGCCATTTATCAGCTATGTGTGATCTTTCGGCTCTTCCCGAAGGGCGTCGGAAGGAAAGAAATTCAAAGACATATTTTTGACCAGTAGGAAAGTGGGATCAGGGATGAAATAAGAGCAGATGGGATGGGAAGACAGGTAATCTACAGATACAAGGTGGTGGCCTATGGTAAGGAGACAAAGTGGAAGGCCACTGGGAGAGCTGAGAGTCCCAGAAGAGACATTTATGAAGCACTTACAATGAGTCAAGAACGTCAATCCTTACGATTCCCTAGTATGAAGGTACTAGTACATCGGCGCCCTACAGATGGGCAAACTGGCCAAGGGGGCATAGTTACCAGCTGAGCCTGGAGCCCACAGTCCCCCGACGCACACAGCCAGGTGGCCCGTGCAGGCCCTTCGCTCTCTCAAGTCCTCTGCAGGTAATAGGTGTGTCTCTAGGGCAGCAAGATTTAAAAAAACATTCTATTTCCCCCTTCCCCAGAGGCTCCCTGACTTGTGGATAGGAGACACAAATTCTACTCTGATTTGAGGGAAGGCCTGTGGAAGCACATTCAGTGGCTGGCAAACCATGATAATTCTCAGTTATCCCTGTCCCACCCCTGCAGACCTGCCCTACCCACACCTGCTGGATGGCTCCTCACCTCCGGGACGAACAGGCCGGAGGCTCTTCCTGCCGATGTGGACCCACCTTGCTGTTGGACGTGTTTCTCTTCTCTGTCTGACGGGGCTCCACCAGCTCACAGGCCTCTCTGTGCCTTTGTTCTAGGGTTCTTCCTGCCTGGAATGCCCTCTCCCGCAGACCCCTCACACACACACACACACACACACACACACACACACACACACAGGCACCGCACATCTCTGTCCCTATCCATTCATCACCTCCACCTGGACATAGGAATATGCTGCACGTTCTAGCACCTAAGAAGAAAACGGGAACAATTAAACAATCAAAATAATTAAATTATAATTAAATTAAATTTAAACAGTTACATTAAAAAAAATTTTTTAAGATTTTATTTATTTATGTGACAGAGAGACAGCCAGCGAGAGAGGGAACACAACAGGGGGAGTGGGAGAGGAAGAAGCAGGCTCCCAGCAGAGGAGCCCGATGTGGGACTCGATCCCCGAACGCCAGGATCACGCCCTGAGCCGAAGGCAGATGCCCAACGACTGCGCTACCCAGGTGTCCCTAAACAGTTAAATTAAAATTAAAACAAAGTCCCCTAAACTTTGGAATGTACCTCAAAAACCCTTATTGAAGATCACCTTCATAGGCAGGCTTGGGTCAGTGGACGAGAGCCAGAGAGGCCCTCGCAGTGTGTTTATTTACTGCACTCATTTAGCACTGCGTATAAATATTTTTCTTTCTTTGGTTCGTTGCTCCTTCTTCCCTCCCTCTCTCTCTCTCTCTTTTCTTGTCTTTTTTCTTTTCTTCTTTTTTTTCTTTCTTTCTTTCCTTCTCCCTCCCTCTCTTTCTTTTCTTTCTCCTTTTCTTTCTCTCTTCTTTCTTTCTTTCTTTCTTTCTTTCTTTCTTTCTTTCTCTCTTTCTTTCTTTTTCTTTCTTCCTTCCTTCCTTCCTTCCTTCCTTCCTTCCTTCCTTCCTTCCTTCCTTCTTCTTCTTTCTTTCTTTCTTTCTTTCTTTCTTTCTTTCTTTCTTTCTTTCTTTCTTTCTTTCTTTCTTTTTACAGCACTGCATTTATTGGCTGCTTCCTATCTGCCAGGCACTGTGGTTAGCACTTTACAGTCTATCTTTCTTATCACATATCTATCTCTTTAAGAGGAAGGACCTATTATTATCCCCACCTTACAGCCGACAACTAACGCTAGAGTGATTACCAAATGAATAAGGGGCAGAGCCACAGTCAAAGTCTGTTCTAACCCAACTTGAAAGCCCGCTACTTTGGCCTTTTCTGGACTCACAAACTGGTGGATCACAGGCAGCATCTGCCTGCAGTTGGGTTTAATTTGGCCAACTCAACGTTTTATAAAGAATTAATTGCCAATATTTAAAAACCAGATTTCCCATATACATCGGGATATCCAGCTTCTCTTGAAATACCCAAGGACTTGGCCATACTGGACCTGGGTTTCCATGCGGCAATCATTAGCTAGAGGGAGTAACAGTTGCCCCAGATACAACCAATGTGTGTGTTCCACTTGGTCATATGCTCCCCAGCCCCCCACAGACCCACCTCATTCATTTATATTGCCTGTCTGGCTCCTGGAAGCATTTGAGTTTATGACTCCTGGGTTCACACCTTCTGGTAGCTGGGTTTGCCTTGGGATATTGTGAGCTCCCCATCACCAGAGGTGTGCAAACTGAGGCTAGCTGGCTACTCAGTAGGGAAAGGATTTTAAGAGCCAATTAGGGAATTGGGTCAAATAACGTATAGTCCCTTCTAGCCCTGCAGTGCCAAATATTTACTTAAGACTTTGAGACATATATTGTTAGGAACTAATTTCCCCTCCGGTCTCAACTTACAGTTTCAACTTTCCCTTCACCTTGGTTTCTGATCTATTTTTATATTTCGATCACATGATTATGCTGTATGAATTCTTATAAGCTTCCTCAAATCCTTTTTGGAACAAGGCATGGGGAACAGATAAATCCATAATAAATATTTACATAAAGGGTTTGGTTCCAGGAATAGAAAAGAAACAACAACAAAAAAGAATTGTAAGTGGTATAACCTGTATAGCTTGTAAGTTGTGTGAGTTGTAACTGCCAAGTTGTCTCAGTTTCTCTGAAATTCTCAAGCTCAAGGACATAAAGAGCAGAAGGACCTAAGAATCTGGATGCTGCAGTTATGAGTTTGTGCTTAGGTATTCCCAGGAAAGGGAGCCTCAGGAAAGGCAGCCTTGAAGTTTTACTTCCCACTTTTTACCTGAAATAGACTTTAAAATTATAAAACCGCGGGCGGAGCACCTGGGTGGCTCAGCTGGTTAAGGGCCTAGCTCTTGATTTTGGTTCAGGTCATGATCTCAGGGATGTAGAATCAAGCCCCACATCCGGCTCTGCACTCAGTGGGGAGTCTGCTTGGGCTTCTCTCCCTCTCCCTCTGCCCCTCTCCCTGCTCACATGCATGCACTCTCTCTCTCTCAAATAAATACACAAATCTTTAAAATTATAAAACTAACTGTGGCAGGGTTGTTGTTGTTTTTTTTTTCACTGCATATTTGTTGACACTCCTCCTATTGAGAGAGGGAATCTACGTCCTCTTTCCTCAATTCTGAGTGGGCTCGTGGATGATTTAACCAGTAAAATATGGCAGAAGTTACACCATGTGACTTCTGAGACTGGGTCATAAGAGACACACAGCTTTGCCTGGTTCTCTTAAAATATCTTCTCTCCAGATGCTTCCTTCAAGGACATTTTTTTCTGGAGCACAGTTTCCATTCCATGAGGAATCTCAAGCCACACCGAGAGGGCATCTGTAGGTATTCTGAACAGTGACCCTATCTGAGTCCAGGTGCCACAAATGAAGTCACCTCCCACTGTCACAGTCTTCCAGCTTTGGAGCTGAAACAAACCAGTGCTGCCGTGCCTTATCCGAATCTCCAACTCCTAGGATCTGTGAGCAGAATATGAGGATCGTTGTTTTATATCACTAAGTTTGGGGTGGTTTGCTCTCCAGCAACAGAAAATTGGAATAGTAACCCAATGATCCAAACCATAAAGAAAAATATGTGTAAAAGTGGTTAAGTTCCATTTCATGACATTTCATGTCATGTCAATCCCCAGAGGTAACGCTGTTAGCAGTTTTAAGCGTATCCTCCCAGAACTTTTTCTATACATTTACATATGGATGTCTAAAAGAAATACATAGGTTTTCTGTTTCTTTTTTCTAAGATTATATAAAAAGGCAACTTGCTTTTTTCTCAATAACAAAGTCTCAGTGATCTCTTTAAATTTACAAAAGAACTTGAATTGGTAGTGATCCATTCACATGCTGTGGTAGCCAGTTTCCAAGGTCACCCTCAGTGACCTCCCCCACCCCACTATATACAAATCCTTGTATAGTCCCCTCCCATACTGAACTGCAATGGCTTGTATGACCAAAAGAATACGGCTGAAATGTCTGCTGTGTGCCACATCTAAGATTAGGTTCTAAAAGGCACTGCAGGAGGGTGCCTGGGTGGCTCAGTCGGTTAAGCGTCTGCCTTCAGCTCAGGTCATGATCCCAGGGTCCTGGGATCCAGTCCCACATCGGGCTCCCCGCTCAGCGGGGTGTCTGCTTCTCCCTCTGCCTGCCGCTCCACCTGCTCGTCCTCTCAAATAAATAAATAAATAACATCTGTAAAAAATAATAATAATAAAAATAAAAGGCACTGCAGCTTTGGCTTAGTCTCTTGCTCTCTCTCTTTTAGATCTTTTGTTCTGGAGAAAACAGAACTGCCATATCACAAGCAGCCCTGTGGAGAGGCCCACATGGGGAATAACTGAAGCCTCTTGCCAACAGCCATGTGGACGAGCCGCCTTGGACATAGGCCCTCCAGCCCCAGACAAGCCTTCGCATGAGTGCAACCCTGGTCGACATCTTGGCTCAACCTCTCGAAGGACCCTGAACCGGAACCACCCGGCAAAGCGGATCCCAGATTCCTGACTCTCAGAAACTGCATGAAGTAATAAATGTTCATCGTTTTAAGCTTCTGAATTTAGTCAATTACTGAATAATTTATTTGCAACAATATATAACTATATGTGGGTCAAGTTTTTAAAAAATATAAAAAAGGATGTAGCAAAAGCTCTTTGTCACTCTGACGTCTCAACTCTCACCTGGTCCACCATCCTCTCCCCGTACCCCTACTCAACTTAGAGTAAGCCCTTGGGAAATGTTAGATTTGTTATCTTGGGTACGGAGCAGGCGCGCCCTTGGCCCCTCTCACAGATCACCTGACCTAAGAGAGGCTGCAGCAGTATGGCCTTCCCTTTCGGCAGCTGTAAAATCGTGCCCTTCTCTCTCCACAGGAACTGGGCCATTGGCCTTTTCAGCCTAGATGCCATTTTTCCCGCCAAGGCCTCAGACACCCACGTGCATCCCCACATCCTGTCTCAGGTCTGGGGGTGGGGGCTTCCTTTCTGTGCACACTGGTGGAAAACATTATCTGGCCTTTTTCTTCAACCCATAGACATCAGAAACCAACCACTCACCTCCCAACATGTAGTCCCAGCCCATTCTTCAGACTTCTCTCCCATGGTGCTCCCCCTTCACCCTGCCTCAGTCCTCCAGCCTTCACCCCAGACTTCCGATCTGCTCTGAAACCCCTCTAAGACATTGCTCATGCTAATCCTTCCACCCCGCATGCTCTACCCCCCACCCACCCTTCTGAAAACCACCGCCAATCTTTAAGACTCAAACGAGGGGTCATCTCTGTGACTCTTCCCCTATCAGTCCCACAGTTCTCTTTGCTTCCAACCTAGCCCTGTTGGTCCACAGTGTGTGTGACAGCCAGAAGGATTGATGTGATGAAACCTGGGGCCATGCTTCCAGGTCCAGTAAGATGGGTGAAGAGTCACCCCACCTCTGCTGCTGAAGGTAGCTCCGAATTCTGGACAGAAGGCACGGAGCAGTTAGGTCAGGCCTCAAAAAGTCAACAGCAGCAGGCAGACTGGACAACAAGTACCACCAATCTGGCAGTGAGTTTACACTTGTTTTTTCCTCTGGTATTCCCTGGGCTGTGTCAGTGCAGCCTTGAACCTAGAAGTGGGCAATGGCATGAGTGGAGGGAGCATCAGGAGATACCCTCTAGTTCTGGCTCCAGAAACAGAAATGGAGAATGCGGCTCCTAACCCTCAGAGAGAGTGAGGGAGATCCCCATTTCTTTTCCCCATTCTCTTTTATCCTAGCCCCCAGACCTCCCAGGTGGTGGAGGTTGTGGCGGGTGCCTACAGGAGAACCTTCTGCTCTAACTGAAGAAGCTATGGTCCCAAGATGGTGGGATGAGCCTATATTGCTTGGACCCCAGATGTGGGTGCAACTGTGGGAAATGCACATCAGAGTCTGGTAAATAAAGCCTCAGGGAACCACAGAGTCACAGGGAGTTGGCAAGGAGAGAGGAGTGTGGGAAAGTGACCCCACAAAGTTATTTATGGATTTCTGGGCTCACCCCCTAGGTGCACATGAGGAGATCTAGCCTAGACGGCTCACCACGGACTTTGAGGAACTGAATCACGAGCTAGGCCAATGAGTGACACTCAGAAGGGGCAGATGCACGTGGCATCACACAGGGTTTGAAAAGAGGACTGACATTGGAACCACAACCCAGAGAAGGCAGGCAGAGTTTGCAGCTTGAAACCACTTTGCCAAGTACCAGCGAAGAAAAAAATATCAATATTCTCTACAGGATTTAGATGCGACCCAGAGCTCAGAGCTCATAACATAATATTAAAAATGTCCAGAGCAGATTACTTCCAGTATAAAGAAGCAGGAAAATTTCAGCTTGCTCGAGAAAAGACAACTCTGAGATGTTGGAATGATCTGAAAAAGCCCTTAAAGCAACTGCTGCACAAATCCTCCATGGGGAGAGCATGGGGAGTCAGTGCTCGGTGGGGATGGAGTTTCAGTTTGGGAAGAAGAAAAAGGGCTGGAGGCGGATGGTGGTGACAGTTACACAACAGTGTGAGTGCACTTATTGCCACTGAACTGTATACTTAACATTGATGAAAATGGTAAATGTTAGGAGGGGCCTGGCTCAGTCAGCAGAGTGTGCGACTCTTGATCTCAGGGTCATGAGTTCAAGCCCTGTGTTGGGCCTGGAGCCTACTTAAAAAACAAACAAACAAAAAACCTCCAAGAAATAAGGATGAAGACTCTGAGCTTTCTTCAGCTTTTTAGTACATAGAAGATATATACTAAAATTTCCATTTAGTATCTGTATATATACCAAATATGTATTTGAAATTGAAAAATACAATAACCAAAATTTAAAAGATCAATGGATGGGCTAAACAGCAGAACGGAGATGTCAGAGGAAAGAAAGAATCTACGAACTCCAAGCTAGTTCAGTAGAAATTACCCAATCTGAACAACGGAGGGAACAAAGGTTGGGAAAAAAAAAGAAATAAACAGGGTCTATGGGGCCTGTGGCACAATCTGCAAAGGTCTGACATAGCTATCGTCAGAGTAGCAGAAGGACGGGAGAATGAGTCCAGGGCACAAATGCTTCGAACAGCTCTAGTCACCACCCCTCCCAGTCTGGAAATGCCCCCTTCCGTGGGTAAATCAATAAACGAGTGTGGTACCTCCATTCAACGGAACACAGCTCAGCAATAAAAAGGGCGAACTCCTGACACCTGCTACAACTTAGATGGGTCTCAATGGCATCATTCTGAGTGGAAGACGCCGTTTCAAAAGGTGACATACTGTATGATTCCATGTATGTGACATTCTCCAAAAGACAAAACTACAGTGATAGATCAGCGGTTAACACAGGTTAAGGGTGGGGAGAGTGTGTCACTACGATGGGAAACACAAGGGTTTTTTGAGGGGTGCTGGAACGACTCTATTTCCTGTTTGTGGTGGTGGTTACGCAAATGAACATGTGTTAACATTCGTAGACCCATTTACCAAAAAAAAAAAAAGAGTGAATTTTACTCTATGTTAATTGAAATAAACAAAAAACTTGTGGCAGGGGCGTCTGGGTGGCTCAGTCCATTAAGTGTCTACCTTCAGCCCAGGTCATGATCTTAGGATCCTGGGATCAAGACCTGCATGGGGCTCCCTGCTCAGCAGAGAGTCTGCTTCTCCCTCTCCCTCTGCCCCTCCCACTGCTCTCTCTCTCTCAAATAATAAATAAAATCTTAAAATAACAAACGAACTTGTGGTCATCAGGCTCCAAGATGGCCCACAATGATCCTCACCTCCTCATACATCTGCCCTTGTATGGACCTATCACAATGAAGAGGGCTGGCTTGTGTGACCAATAAAAGTGGCAGAAGTGACAGGTATGGTTTAAGAGGTCAGATCATAAAAACCATTGCAGCTTCTGTCTTGGTCTCTTGAAGCACTCACTCTGGGGAAAGCCAGCCAGTGTTGTGAGGACACCCAAACAATCCTGTGAAGACAAGCTGAGGCATCTCACGCACAAATTCCAGTGCCAGAAACATACCCTACTGATGCGTTTGCCCACATGGGAAACGGTGCCTGTTCACTGCAGCTTTGCTCACAAAGGCCAAAACATCAAACTTAAACATCTCAGAACAGGCTACATGCATGATAGTCCATTCACGATGTGGAATATTAGGAGGAGCGTAAGAAGAATGAAAAAGAGCTGCATATCTGATATTGAACAAATTCTAAGGGTGTTATGTGAAAAAGGCAAAAGCCAGACAGTATGATTTTGTGGGTCTTTCCTTTTCTTTTTTTTTTTTTTTTTTACAGGATATACACATGGATGTATTTCTAGAGACAGCATGAAAAGTTTCTGGAAGGCGTACAGCGTTTGCCTCTGGGGAGCGTTCTGGGCTAGAGTAGACATTTATTTTTCACTCTACAGGTATATTCTTTCGTACTTTTTCAATGTTTTACCTTGAGCAGGAATTTACTTTCAATAAAATTTTTGAATAACTGACACAGCCAGGGCTCTGACTTTTGGCACTGCCCTCAAGGGCACCAGGGGGACCCCTTTACTCATAAAGGGCTCAGGTGGCCCCTCAGTGAACCCTGAAAAGCCCCTTTCTACCACCGCCTATTTGCTTGCCCTTGACAAACTGTGGTCCCCTATTTGTACCTCTACTCGCATGGTTTCCTCCATCCAGAATTCCTTTTCCTCTTTCGTATGGGCACCCGTTGATAACACATCCATCATTCAACGCCACTCCAGCCTTCTCCATGAATCTTGCACGAGGTCAGAAGTCATCGCAGCTTCCCAGACCACTTTCTCTGCGTCTCATTCATTCAACCCATATGTGGTGGGCACTCTTCAAAGCCACGTACCGGGTCAGGTGCTGGTATAGGGAGATACATCAGGCATGGTCCCTGCTCTTGGGGAAGCTCCAGGCTAGCTGGGGAAACCAACAAACAAATGTCCTCAGATAAGTGACCTGAGAGGCAGCCTAGCACAGGGGTTAAGGACACTGGCTCTTACCTCCTACTTCCAGCATTCAAGTCCTAGTTCTGCCACTCGTAAGCTGTGTGTCCTTCAGCTAGTTGCTTCACTTCTCTGTGCCTCGGTGCCTTTATCTGTAAAATGGAGATGACAGGAGGACCAACTTCACAGGGTTATTCAGTGAACTAGATGGTTTAGCTTATATAAAGTGTTTCAACACAGCCTGGCAAGTGGTAAACAATACATATTGGTTATTACTACAATTTCAAGGTGCTATGGCCGCTCAGGAGGGGAAAATTTCTTAATGTAAGATCTTGAAACACTAATGAGTATGATATAAGCAAAGAGAAAGCCTAGACAACAGTGTGGAGATGTGAAGGGCAAGTGGAGTATGAATGCACAGTAGAGTTTCTCTCTTACAGTAATTTCAGTACTTGCTCCCTACCTCTGACAGCCTCCTGGGTCTTGTTCTGAGGGTCTTCAGGGTCTAGCAGAGAGATGAGGCTGAGTGAGTTTCCCAGATTTCATCTTCATAATCCACACCACATCCTTTACTTAATATATTTCTCTAAATCAACTTGCTTTTTGTAAACTAAATACATTTCTTAGAAGGAAACTGTAAACCACATCTGTAAATGAAAAACAAACGCAATACAAAGCATCTCCAACACAAATATAATGAAAGCAAAACAGTGTCGCTAAATTCAGGCTAACTAATGTCTGACTCTGAGGTCTGCTCTCTGTTACCAGGACAGATTATTAGCAAATGGTAGAGAAATTAATGACATGCTGGCATTGAACTGAGACTTTCTCTTTGGCATTGTTAGCAGGACTGAGAAAACAAAAAGATAATTCTTTTTGCTAGTGCCCTGTCCTCCTAAAACATCGTGCACATTGTTAGAAAGGGAAATACCCCCTTCCAAGACAATCCATGTGAAATGGCTCGGTGTGTTGCCACTGGGGGGGGGGGGGGGGCGTTTCAGAGAGGGATGGGGCATCCTCCCAGGCTCCTCCTCCGCCACCCCTGGGTGGGCCATTGTTCCCCACTTCTGCTGAGTCACTGTACTTGGGGAAGGAGGCGGTTTCTGGGGAATGCCTTTTGTCCCTCTCCATACTGCTGTTTACCTGGTTGGGCCTGGTGTCCTGAGCTGATGATCAATAAAGGATTAGACGTAAAAACAAACCAAACCTGCTTGTCCTTAAATAATGTTATTTCAGGGTAAACGTCTCAACCCTGAAATGAACCAGGTTTCAAGTAATAATATGAATTAATTCTGACAACATAATCCAGAGTGCAGGATTTGCCTTCAGGCTATGTTTTTTTCTTTTTTTTTTTTCTGTCAACTCCACTAACGAAAGAGAGAAAAGCTGACGAGGAAAAGGGATCTTTATTTCGGGCCAGGGAAATCTTATTATTCACCAAGCTTTTCTGAAGTGGTTGGAACACGGAAATGAGAGCTCACCTCTTCCTTCCTCCCTCTATCCCTTCTCTCCTTTCTTTTTTCTTTCCTCCCTTTCTCTCCTCTCTGTTGTGTGTTTCTGAAGGATCTATGACGTATCCGGACAGCGTTTCTGAGCTTTGGTTCCTTTGAATACCAGCTTCTCCATTTCTGCCTAATCTGCAAGCTGCCTCTACCAGTAGTTACTTCATCTTTTAAAAATGTAATTCCCATTGTTTTACTTGTATAAAATTGGTCCCATCCTAAAACAGTGAAATCCATTAAATCAAATTCTGTCTAGTTCTACATTTCCCCTGAAGCACAGTAAGAGAAAAAAATGTTACAAACCAGACTGAACACTACCAGGTACCTAGAGCTATCCCGCGAGTGTTGGTGGAACCTTCAAGGCTTGCCAGGGAGGGGCCTGCAGAGAAGGCCCTCCAGGAATGCTTGCTGGCTGATCGCAGTGCATAATCCCCACATCCTTCTGCAGCGTTGCTCAAACTTTAGCTCCTGGAGAGATCGTTAAAATATTCCTGGGCCACATTCCCAGGGTTTCTGACTCAGCAGGTCTGGGGTGGGGCCCGGGAGTCTCCATTTCTAACAAGCTGCCCCAGGTAATGTTGATGCTGCTGGTCTGAGGGCCACAAGATAAGGAGGTCTTGGGCCACCGAGGATCAAAATCACTTGTAGGTACTTCTTAAGACGCAGATACCTGGGGGGTGCCTGGGAGGCTCAGTTGGTTAAGCGTCCGACTCTTGATTTTGGCTCAGGTTGTGATCTCAGAGTCTTGAGATCGAGCTGCGTGTCAGGCTCCCGGCTCAGCGTAGTCTGCTTGTCCCTCTCCCTCTGCCCCTCCCCCTGCTTGCTCTCTCTCTCTCTCTCAAATAAATCAAATTAAAAAAAAAAAAAAGGTGCAGATACCTGGACACTACCTACAAAACATTCTGATTCTCCGGGGGGGGGGGGTGTCCCTGGAATCTGCCTTGTCAACCAGCTTTCCAAGGAACCTCTGGAGACCACCTCTGAGAAACACTGCTTGGACCACCATTAGCACCTGGAACTTGGAGGAAGGTGGCCCACCTTCAAAGTCTGCAAGTCGGGGACAACTCCCTCCCGTTGCTTGGGCTCTAAACCTTAGAGCATCCTGGATTTCCCTGTTTCCCTCCTAGCTTCCATTCAGTGGGTCAGCAAATTCTATTGGCACTTCTTTTAAAACATTCAGATTTTCTTTAAAAGACTGTAGCATGTGGACTTAGGGGTGGAGAGATAAATGAAACAAGACTGGTAAAATGTTGAGGATTGTTGAAGCTGGGAGTTCACTTTATTTTCACAATTTTTATGTAGATTTGAATTTTTTTCATAATAAAAATTTTTTATCTTTACGTCTTTGACCTAAAATCCATTTCTGGGAATTTATCTTAATGAACATTTTAGATACAGGAAAAAATGTGCAAAAAAATATTATTCAAATAATAACAGTGAAAAATTTGGAACATACTAAGTTCTAATAGGACAATAAACTGTGGGACACTCCTCAAAGGAATCTTGTCATTAAAAATATTTACTCAGGCCATGTACCAACACGGAAAAGGTGATATACTATTAAGTGAAAAAGACGACATTAAATTGTATACACTGCATGATCAAAACTATACAAAGACTCCTATCTTTAAAAAAAGATTGAAATTTAATGGGGCGCCTGGCTGGCTCAGTCAGAACATTTGCCTCTTGATCTCGGGATTCTAAGTTTGAGCCCCACGTAGGGTGTAGAGATTACTTAAAAATAACATCTTAAAAAAAAAAAGTGTGAACTTTAAAAATAATTTTATATATCCAGAATCTGCCCACTTCCCACTCAATGCAATGATCTTTGCCCGAGCCCCACCGTCCGGCCTGCACCCCTGCATCAGCCCTGCACTGGTCTCCCCACTTCTACCCCTCCCATCTTTTTTCCATGTGGCAGCTGGAGGGTCCTTCAAAGTGTAAACAGATCATGACCCTCCTCCACTTAGAATCCTGCAAAGGCTTCCCATTTGTCCCAATAAAAGTCTTGCCTTTACTACTGCCCTCCAGGATATGGGACCTTGCCTGCTCTGGCTACTCCAACCATGCTGGCTTCCCTGCCATGTCTCACTCACTCACTCTAGCTTCAGGACCTTTGCACCTGCTGTTTCCTCTGCCTGGAATGTGCTGCCTCCAGGTATCTGAATGAGTGGCCCCTTCCTTCCTCCTGGTGACTCTTCAGAGAGGCCTTACCTGAACTCCTCATCCAAAACAGCATTGCTCCCTCTCTCAACTCCCCCATACCCTTTATTTTTCTTCTTAGCAGTTAGTCAATACCTTCCCTGATACATTTGTTCCTTGCGTCCTATACTTACTACAATACAAATCCCTTGAGAACAAAGGCTTTCTGTCTGATTCTCTGCTGAATCCTCGTACCTAGCATGGAGCCGTGCACACAGCAAATTTGAATGAAAGAATCGTGGACTAAATACCCAAAAGAACTGTAAGCTTCACGCGGGCTTTCTTTCCTGGGCGATTCTCCTTCCCCCAAACCTCCTGGCAGTGACAGACCCATACGTAGCAGGAGCCCAGTAGGAACTAAAGTGGCTGATCGTTCTCCCACCTGAGGTCTACACAGCGCATCCTGTGAACTGGTGGCAGTAAGGTGTGCAGCTAACGGTAATGGCTTTGGGAGGTCAGATGCTGGCTTACCACCGCCAGCTATGTGGCCTTGAGAAAATTACGAGAATTTTCTGAGCGTTCGTTTTTCCCTGTGCAGAGGAGAAAGATATTAACAGCTCCCACTCCCCAGGGCTGGAGTCGGGACTCAGTTCCCATAAAGCACCTAACGAGCACAGTGCCGGGCACAGAGTAGGTGTGTGACAAGAGGCCGTCAAATTAATCAGCAGCCATGTACGTGCTTTTGGCTCTTTCCAGTTTACGAAGCGCTCTTACACCTGCTTTATCTGATGGGAGCCTTTCAACAACCCTGTCGGTTTTATCACCATTTTCATAGGTGAGGCAACTGGGTCAAAGAGGAGCAAAGTGCTTACCTATGGAACACAACTGAATCTGACTACAACCCCGGCACCTTCTTGTCCAGAAACACAGCTGTTACCCCTGCCGATGCTAATCAAAGTGGTCTGGACGGCCCGTTAGAGCCCCAGACTCTAAAGCATGTGCCTAGTGTGAGCCTGTGATCAGCAAATGAATTCAGCCAACAAAAGCAGCCAGTGAGCCCCTCCTGCCCAACGAACCCATGGAGCCAGGGGTGCATAGGCTCCTGCACCTCTGAACGAAGCTCGTGAACAAGTCTGGACAGACAAGCTATCTCTCAGAGTCCACCCAGGATTTAGAACATTCTACTGTTTTCCCAAGAGGGAAAACACAAAAGCCCTTTCTCCAGTTTCTCCGCCTCAAGTAGGGCAACAGGTCTAAGCAGCAAATGCCACCTTTAGTGTTTGAGATCCTTGTTGCTCTGCAACCACTGGCCCGGTCGGCCTCGACAGAGACAGTGTTTCTTCCCAAAGGTAATCTGAGGGGGAAGCCCTGCGTGGAGCTCTGGAACTGGCTCTCATCAGTTTCTTCCACCTTCCTAGGATCGAAGGCCAAGGGAAGCCACATGGTAGGGAAGAGACCAGCAGGTGTTGGACATGAATTTCAGAACCACAAGGCCAAAACACCACAGACTCTTAGGAGTCATGGATTACCACAACTCTAGCATCTGAGAGACAGAGAAAATCATGACTTAAGCCTCATGGGGTTGGCAGAGATTCCACTGGATGGGAAGGGGCAGACTGGGAATCTGATGGCTTCTGGGTCAGGGGCAACTCCCATCTGGTCAGAGGCTTAGCATACATGCCCTAGTGAGAATACAGCCTGAGGGCTCCAGGCCCAGGAGGGAGGCTGGGGGGACAGGCCTTGGACAGCAACTTAATGGTAAAATTCTATAACCAGGTCCCTTGGGAGACACATGAAAGGGGGTAGGGCAGCCTTCAGAAGGATGCCACCAGGCCATCCAGCCCTGTCCCCCGGCGCTCCAAGATCTCAATGGAGCCAGGTTTGTGGCAGGTCACCAGCCACTAGGAGACTCTGACAGCAATACCACGATGGTCGGGCTCGACAGCACTTGCTCCTTGCTTGGAACGTGCTGTGGGGGCAGGACTCAGTGTCTGCTGGAGCGGATCGCTGCACAGTATCCTGATCACTAACTTCTATTTGCATAGTGTTTACAGTGAAGACAAGTGCTCATGCCCCGAACCCTGGACATGGCCTCGAAGACAGGCTGACAATGGCTCTGGCCAGGCCGGGGAGATGGCTCTGGCCTGGTCTAAGAGCTACTTTGGGTCATCTAGAAAAAGGGTCATTACAACCACTCCACCGTGGCCTCATCCTCATTCAAGGTCACTTTAGGTATCTATGCTAATGAAAGTCACTAATTTTTAAAAAATGAGGGAGAGTTCTTGGGTAATCATGATCTTATATCAAAACTATGAGAATCTGTTTCTCTCTCTATAAAAAATTGCTGAAGAAATTAGCCCCCCCCGCCCTACTCAGAATAGGGCAGACCAAAAGACAGGCTGGACTGCTTTGGCAGTGTGCGAAATTCCCAGAAGCAGCAGGAGGCACACGGGGAGGGGAGATGCTCTGGCTCCAGGAGCCTGAAAGCCCTGTGCCCTGGGAGATGGAGTCCTTCTCCTCCAGAAGTCCCTGTGCTCTTCTGTCTCTGGCAGGGGAACAGAAGAGCTTATACTCTTGGGAATCAATGCTGCAAACACTGCTGGCTGCCAGGCCTGGCAAGCGGGACCAGCTCAGACTGGCGATTGCTCCAGCCAGGATCAGAACTCATCCCGCAGCTGAGGGGGCTTGTCCATGCCGAAGAAAGAAGACGGCCTCCCCTGGAGGTCCCGTTCCCGCTTCACGAAGGCAGTGAAGGAGGAGACACAGTTGCCAATAAAGTGGTCAGCTTGGCCAAGGATGTATAGGTCGATCTGGGCCACTTCAGGCTTCAGGCTCACCACCTTAACCTGCAGGAGGAAAGGCAGAACGTTTTCACCAGGGCGGTGACCAGTTCCGCCAAGGCCTGCAGCCAAGTCTCAGCTTCCCGCCCACCCTCGTGCAGAAGTGACAGACACAAAAGTCGGGGCAGAGAGCATTAAGACATGGGGTCAGGCATTCTGGCAGCAGTATTGCCCGGAGGCTGGGGAAAGGCAGAGGGAGGGAGAAGCAGGCTCCCTGATGAGCAGGGAGCCCTACGTGGGGCTTGATCCCAGGACCCTGGGATCATGACCTGAGCCAAAGGCAGACACTTAACTGACTGAGCCACCCAGGCACCCTAAGCTGAATGCTCTTAAATGGTGCCCTACTGCTCTTCAGATGAGGATGACAAGTCTTGAATGGGGCCTACAAAGCCCTGTTCAAGTCACCTCTCCACCTCTCATATTCTCCCCATCTCCTCTTGAGCTCCAGCCACTACCCACTAGGCTGCCTCCTGCCTCAGGACCTTTGCATGCACTCCCCCTCTGTTCAGGGTGCTTAGCTTTTTGTCTGGTTCTTACTTAACCCTGACTCTGCAGCTCCAGTCTCACCTCTGTGGACCCCGATCTAGGTCAGAGTCCTCTGCTCCGCATTCTCCCAGAACAAGGTTCCTTTACTTTGGAGCACACATCTCAGTTTGTCGTTTCCACTCTGATTAATATCTGTCCCCTGCACCTGATGGGGTTGGGGCTGTGGCATTCTTCTGGTCACTGCTGGCTGGGGCTGCCTCAATAAACATCTACTGACCAGACAAGTGAATGAGTGAGGCCCTGCCCCTACTCGAGCTCCTGGAGCTCTCCTGCAGCATATATTAGAGTTCTGTGCAAAGTCTCTTTTCCTGAGTCTAGACTGGGAGCTTTACAGGGCTTACTTATCAGTATCTTACTTATCAGTATCCCCAGCCCAGCAGGGCCCCAGCTTAAATGAGGAGCAAGGGTGGGCTCTGAACCCATGGAGAAAGGGGCTGAGGAACAGGGAAGGGTAAGAACAGTGGCACAGGAACAGGAAATAGAAAATGACAAGAGGCTCAAGGTGTAACAAATATATCAACTCTAAAAACTCACAAAAAAACTCCCTGGGACTCTCCAAATGCTTCAACTTAGTACAGAGGTGGGGGTGTGGGTAGAGCTGGGGCTGAAAGTGCTTTGCTGTCACACAGAGATTTCTGACGTAACAAAAATCATCATCCTGCTATGTGGATGGTAGCAAAGAAATAATACCAGTTTAATCATGGCCAAAATCCCCGAGCAATTCCGCCCACGCTCTGAAACTTACCCGCTCTGTGTCATGCCCACTATAATTAGCTCTGAGACTTCTTGGGTAAATTCTATCCCTTCTTGGGGCTTTGGTTTCTTCAGCTATAGCAGGGGCTCGATCAGAGGAGTCCCGAGGGCTCCCAGCTGTGATGGTCTTCTATAGAGTGGGTGGGTGGGAGGGAGGCCAGCATGCACGGCTTCAACTCCTTCTCTACAAGTCAGGGCTTCCAGCCCGTGTCTGGGGTAAAAGGGAGAAGGGGCCCCTCACGTAAAGCCAAGGGTTCGCACAGCTAGAAAGCAAACCCTTAAAGGTCTGTGCAAGCATTTAGGGCTTTCATTCACTCTACGAAATCTTACTGAATGCTTACCATGAATTCAGTCATTTTATCGATACATACTTACTTATTACCTACTGTCCACTGATACAGTACCAAACACATCCACTCTTTATTCACACACTGAATATTTACTATTCACCACTTCCTGAAGCATTTACTAAGGACAAAAGAGCCTTCCCTTTATTCGTCAATCACCTACTCCTACTATCGGTGACTGTTAACATTAATGAGGACTTGTTTTGTCCTGGAACTGTTTTAGTTCCTTCATATCTGATCTTCACAACCACCCAATAAGATAGGACTGCTCCCATCCGACTTTACAGAAGAGGAAACAGAAGCAGAGAGAGCTCAAGTCACTTGCACAAGACGGCACAGTGAGTAGCGCCCACGTTCTCTGGCTCCAGAGTCTAGGCCCTTAATCTCTGCTACACTGGATTTCTCCCAAGGGCCCACTCTTTACGTCCTTACTCGACAGTTACTGAGCGTCTACCGTTGTTAGGCTCTGACCTAGACATTGGTGATGGCAAGGCCCCCAGATGCTGAGGAATACGGCAGTGGGTCAGCCTTGGACTCTGCCTTTAAGGAGCCCCAACTCTTGGGAAGCGGGCTGTGTTCCTGGCCTCATGAAGACTAGACAGTGCCCCCAGAGCAGATGCGATAAAATGCTGTGACAGCTCCAGTAGGGACACATTAGCTACAAGAGTGCAGGGAAAACTGGAGAGAATGTGCCAAGGTGTTGGGGCCGGGGTTGGAAGGAAGGATGGGAACCGGAGCAGAAGTGCACGGCTAAGTGTCGGGAGGACATGAAGCATGTAGAGGGAGCGGTGGGACCACCCTGGAGCTTTCTTCGACTCCCTTCCCCCTCCGCCCCCGCTGGGACCACACACACCTTCCCTTTGAAGAGCTCTTGGATCTCAGGCGCATAACTCTCAGAGTCCGTGGCGATGTAGACCGACTGGGCGCTCAGCGCGCCCACCCAGAGCTGCACGGCCCGTCTGATCTCCTTCAGGTCAGGCAGGCACATCGTCGCGGTGAGAGGGGCGGCCGTGCTGCGGCTAGAGCCCACACACTGCGGGGAGGCCATGAAGTGCGAGCCCGCCGTCCCGTCCTTCAGCATGGCACAGGCGTTCTTCTGTGGGGTCGTGGGGGGACAGGGTTCAAGACAGCAGCTGGCCTGGGACCCCAGAAGCAAGAGCCACTAAGTGGAAAAACCTATCCAAAAGCTCAACTATGTTTTTTACAAAAGTATTGAGGGAAGAGGGAAATGTATCAGGACAGTAACAGTGGCTGTTTCTGTGTAGTGGCATATTGGCTTTTTATGAAATATTTTTTTCTTAGTCTTACTGTATTATCTGTGACCTCCAGTAGAATTCTGAACTGTGGTGGTGATAATGGGCAGCCTTATCTGATTTCTGACTTCAGTGGGAATACTGCTGATAGTTCCCGTGAAGTACATGTTTGCTGTGGGTTTCGGAGAGATAGGCTTTATCAAGTTAAGGTGGGTCCCTTCAATTCCCAGTTGGTTAAGAGGTTGGTTTTTTTTTTCCAAATCATGAATGAGCGTTGACTTTTATCGAATGCTTTCTTGGCCTCTGTTGAGATGATTATATGATTTTTCCTCTTTGGGTGCTAATAGAGTGAATTTCATTTCACTCCTAGGATAAAGTTTTCTTATGTCGTATGCTCTTTAATATGTTATTGGAGTTTACCTGCTGATATTCTACTTAGGATCTGTGTTTGTGAGAATGAGCTCTACTCTTCTGAACTGACCTTATCTTAGTTTGGTTTAGTGTCATGCTAGCTTTATACAAAATAGCATCTTACATCTTTTTATGTTCTAAGCATGTATAGGTGGAAACTGTTTCTTAAAGGTTTGGCTGAAACCACTCACAAGATATTCTGGGCCAAGATATTCTGAGCCTGGCTCTTTTCTTTATAGAAGGAAGGCAGGAAGGGAGTCAAGGCAGGAAGGGAGACAATTGCATAAATGTGTGACTACAGTTGACCTTGAACAACACAGGGCCTATATAGGGGCTGCCATCCCCTACCCCATGTAGTCAAAAACCTGCATATAATTTTTTACTTTCCCAAAACTTAGCTACTAACAGCCTATTGTAGACCAAAAGCCTTACTGATAACATAAACAGTCGATGAACACATATTCTGTATATGTATCTCATACTATATTCTTACAATAAAGGAAGCTAGAAACAAGAAAAAGTTACTAAGAAAATCACAAGGAAAAGAAAACCCACATACAGCACCTCACTGTAAAACCTCGTCAGCATGTTAGGGGACCCACACGGTTTAAACCCATGTTGTTCAAGGGTCAACCTTCTCGATTGACTCTGAGTGAATTTTGATCTAATTTCTATCCTTTGCATTATTTTTAAAGTCTTCAACAGTGAGCATTTCTAACATACGTACATACATACATATATCTTCTTATGTAAATTAAGGAGATTGTCTACATTTTTCTTGTTATTTTTACACAGAAGATAATCTAATGAGGTTTCTGCACATTTAAGCAGCCTCTGAATTTGGAGAATGACATCTTCTTTTCTTGGGAGCCCCACCCAATCTCCAGAGCCTGTTTTTCAACAAAGAGTCTACTGGCTAAACACTGAGCTGGACCACAGGACTCCTGGGCTGTGGGTCTCTCTCTGGCTTGCTGCCTGACTTAGAGTCTAGCTTGATGTTTATTTATCCATCTGCAAAAGAAGGACGAAAATGGCAATTGTTAAAATGAGGGCTGGCAAGGAAACACTTTGGAGCCACAATTCTCATGTGTCTAAGGCAGGATCGAGTCCCCATGGACTTGGCTGAGTGAGACCTCTCTGCCCTGGCTGACACTTGGTGCAGTGGGTTCAGGGTTCAACACCCACAGGCATGGGTCCTAAGCAGGGACACGTCCAAGCCAGCCCTGACAGGAAGGGAGAAATTACCCAGTCGGAGCCAATGCGCAGGTGAATGCCCACGTAGGGCCGGATGAGGTGGGTGCGGATGTGGGCCTCTCCCGTCCTCACCATCTCGTCTGACCATACCATGTACTTCTGGAGCGGCCTGTGCTCCTCCAGGACGGGGAACTGGGCCGGGGCTCCTGGCAGGGCGAGCACTGGATGCTCCTTTGGAGAAAATCTAGGCATGAGACAGAACAAGGGGAAGTCAGACAGAGGACACAGAGACAGCCTGGCCGCTGCCCCCACAGGACAAAGCATGGTGTTGTGCCATGCCCCAGAGACCCTGCAGAGGGGCCCCTCTAACATGCAAGAAGCACGAGAGGCTGAGAAACCCCAGTAGGCTGATAAGGAACCGTGGCGGCGACAACAGGCACAATATAAAATACTGTCCCGCCGCACGGAATTTACAACCCTCTTTGCTTGCTTAACAATTAAAAATTTACAGTAGAGCATTCCAACCTTTTGTATGTCATGCTGGCTTCCAGTCTGTGGTGTGGTAATTCACTCTGGGGTGGGGTGTCTGGACCGCACCTCTGCCCTTTTACCCACATGGCAGGACTGGGACAGGCAGCAGCTTCCAGAGGGCCGTGGACAGGTCAGGCTCACAGACAATGTGTACACTGGGTGAGGCCATTCGCTCAACATTTAACATATATTTGTTGACTGCCTACTATGTGCTGGGGCCCAGGGGAGAACAAGACAGGCATGGCTCTCCTTCCCCCTTGTACACGACGCACCTTGTAATTATTTCACCCTGTCTTTCCTGCTAGACACAGACTTCTGAAGGCAGTGCCTCCATGTGCCTAGGACAGTGTCTGGCACATGTAAGAGCTCAGTGAATATTTGTTGACTGAATGAGTGAGGAGCGAGCCTGTGCTCCCTCTTCAACTAAATCCAGGGTCTATCCTAGCAACACGAAACATCCTGGAGGTTCCATCAACTCGAATGCACTTTCAAGCTCCAGATCTCTGTATGCTTCTTGCCTTGACCTGGACTGCCTTCCCTCTGTCAGCCAAAAACCTTTTCTTAAAATTATGAAATTGGCATAGCCACTCTGGCAAACGGTTTGGCAGTTTCTTGTAAAACTAAAATGCAGCTACCATATGCCCCAGCAATTGTACTCTTGGGCATTTATCCCAAAGAAATGAAAACCTATATTCACACATGAACCAGTAAACGAATGTTCAGAGCAGCTTGGGTCATAATAGCCCCAAACTGGAAACAGCTCTAATGTCCAAGAAGCGAACAGCTAACCAAACCATGGTGCATCCCACCACGGAATGTGACACAGCAATAGCAAGGAACAAACTACTGAGACAGGCGACAACGTGGGATGGATCTCAAGGGAGCTATGCAGAGCGAGAGAAGCCAAGCCCTCAATCTTGTGTACTGTATGATTGCATTTATATAACATTTTTGAAATGACATAATGGAGAAGAGAACAGAAGTAGAGATTAGTGGTTGTCGGGGAGCTAAGGTGTGTATGCACGTGTGTGTGTGCACATGCATGGTTAAGGACATGGGTGTAGTTATATACTGGTCACAGAGGATCCTTGTGCGGTTAGAAGTGTTTGGGTATTTTGACTGTGGTGGTGGATACACAAACCTACATGTGTGTAAAATCGAACAGACCTAAATACACACACACACGTGCAAGTGAGTACAAATAATACTAGGACAATCTGAATACGATGGGTGGATTGTATCAATGTCAACATCCTCCTGGTTGTGATACTGTACTAGGGTTTTGCAAAATGCCAGCATTGGGCGAAACTGGGTAAAGGGTATCTGGGACCTCTTTGTATTCTTTCTTTTCTTTTCTTTCTCTCCCTTTTCTTTCTTTCTCTCCCTTTCTTTCTTTCTTTCTTTCTTTCTTTCTTTCTTTCTTTCTTTCTTTCTTTCTTTCTTTCTTTCTTGCCTTTGTATTATTTCTTACAACATGTGAATCTACAATTACCTCAATAAAAATTTCAATGAAAAGTTATTAAATATTTCAAAGCATACAGGAAAATACAGAAAATAACTTTACAACCCACATACAAATGACCCAAATTAGCAGATATTAATACTTCGCAGTCTTTCAGATTTTTTAAAAAAGAGACACAAATAAAAGGTCTATCCTGTCATCTTTCCCTCCTTTACTTCCTCTTCCCAGAAGATTCTGTGGCTTTATGCATGACTACATTTTTACTATTTGTACAAAAAGGTATTATTCTGTGTGCTTTTCACACACTGTAATGGTAAAGGCCCAGGCTGTCGAGACAGACGGCCTGTGCTCATGTTGACTATGCCGCCTATTAACTTGGGCGGGTGACCTACCCATTCTGTGCAGCAGTTCCCTTATCTGTGTAATAGAGCTAATAACAGCTCCTGACTCGTGCGCCTCTTGAGAAGATTAAATGGATTAATATGAACAAAGCATTTAGAACAGTACTTGGCGCACGGAAAGCTCTTAAGAAATTCTGACTATCACCATCACCATCATCGTCCTACTGCATGAAACCCGCTGCAACTTTTTAGAAATTCAACTTTATGTTTTAGAGACTTGGCCACGATGACCATGTTAGCTTCTCTCGAAGTTTTCCATTCTGCAGTGGGCACGCCCCTTTCTTCACACCCAACCCAAACACCTCGCTCTGCAAACACCTCCCAACCCTCCAAGCCCAACTGCTGCTCCCAAGCCTCAGCTCCTGCAGGAGGGCTCCCTGTCCCACTTCTCTGCTGCCTTCCGCACACTGATGTGCTCGACAAGCGTCTTCCTTGCTTGACCATCAGCCCACGAGGGTAGGGGCCTGAGCCGTTCCGGAAGCTCGCCACAATTCCCACACACACTGGTCCAGGGCTTGTGTCAAGGAAGCAACAAGAAAGTGCTCACTGACATCCTGGCTCTACATAACACTCGTTTCATTATAATAATCTCGTACGTACATGTATGTGAATCATGTATCGAGCCTTATCATGTGACAGGCAACATTCTACTTGCTTTACGCGTATGAACTCATTTGGTTCTCACAAGAGCCCTGCGAGGTAAGCACTACTGTTATTCTCCTTTTACAGATGAAGAAATCGAGGCACAGAAAGGTTAAGCAACACGCCCACGGTCACGCAACCAGGAACTGGTGGAGCTAGGATGTGAATCCAGGCAGTCTGCTCCAGACGCTGTGTTCTTAACTATGCACCTCACTCCCAGCTCCTCCACTGCCATCAGTGGGGCCCTCAAATGCGGAGTCTGTGCCTTCTGATCTGTAGTCCCTAGCACAATGGGGACAATCAATATTTTTAGAATGAATGATTGAGGGAATGCGAAGGATTCAGGGGTCTTACCAGGCCAGGTTGTCAGGGGCCAGAGGAAGAAGCACATATGAGCTAAACACCCACTACCACCAGGCCCTCAGCCAAACTTCTTTCCGATGTCACCTCATAAGGTTTCAAGAGGAGAAGGCCAGAGTTTGTGATCTCCTGGGCAGTGGAAGACTAGGAGAAATCAGGAACTGAGTGCTCTCCGAGCTCTTGGAGAGAGCCTGCAGCTGACCCTTGGTGAATGCTAGATTTGGAACGTCCACCCCCTCCCCCTAGATCTGGATTGGCACATGGCTGCCCCACTGGGACATCAGCTCAGACCTGAGGAGCATCAAGAGACTCAGACTGATGTGCTCTTTTACTCCCAATGACAGAGGAGAGCGTTGTTTGGAAAGAAAGGGAGCGCTAAGGGTGTTGTTTGGAAAGAAAGCTTAACCAGCTCTACCTGCCCCTGAGCGCCCTAGGTCAGGCCCGTAGCCTGGTCACTGTCCAGCTGAAAACGGCATATGCTCTTGCTGCTGGGTGCAGGGGACCTCTGGGGTTCTTCCCCACACCCCTCTGCTACTGAGATTCCTCCACCCGGCTGGGGTTTCTCTATGAACAGCATCCCCCAATGTGCCCAGAGCCCGTATGTCGGACAGTGGATGAAAAACATACTGAGTGCAAAGGTTGCAGGGACAGGAAGGCAGCAGGACCTTGCTCTCTATGTCCCTGTCAGGAAGGACTACCTTTGTCTCCTGCTCTTTGCAAGGATGGCTCCTCATCCTTCGGGTCTCAGTCTGGTCCCAGCCCTGCCAATTACATGTCGCCTGTTTATGGCCTCTGAGGAAGGCTGCAGCCTGAGAGCACAATAATAACAAGGGCTGAGGACCGAGCAGGGAAGACGGTTGTCGAGCACATCAGTGTGCGCAAGGCAGCAAAGGAGAAGTGGGACAGGGAGCCCTCCCGCAGGAGCCGAGGCTTGGGAGTGGCAGCTGGGCTTGGAGGGTTGGGAGGTGTTTGCAGAGCGAGGTGTTTGGGTTGGGTGTGAAGAAAGGGGCGTGCCCACTGCAGTGCTGCTGTGTTTACTGTGCAAAATGGAAAACTTCAAGGGAAGTTAACCCGGTCAATGTGGCCAAGTCTCTAAGACATAAAGTTGAATTTCTAAAAAGTTGCAGCGGGTTTCATGCAATAGAACAATGATGGTGGTCATAGTTAGAATTTCCTAAGAGTTCCAAATACCTGTTACCTTCATGCCACAAGAATGGTTCAGCATGATGGTCCGTGGTCTTTCAACATTTGATTGCAATTAGTATCTGTTGAATCAAACCTCTGCCAGGAGTATTCACAGACTCAGAAGCAGCAGAGCTAGAAGGATTCTCAGAAATCACCTAGTGGGGAAGAAATACCTGTTATCCCCTTCTCCTAGAATTAGCTGGACACATGGCAGCCCCAAATAAAGAGATTTCTCTGTACTTCTTGCAGCTAAGGTATGACCACGTGTGTAAGAACCAGCCAACGGAAGAGAAACAAAAGATAAAATGAATTTATGGGACTTCATCAAGATTAAAAGTTTCTGCACATCCAAGGAAACAGTCAGAAAAACTAAGAGGCAGCCCACGGAATGGGAGAAGATATTTGCAAATGACACTACAGATAAAGGACTGGTATCCAAGATCTACAAAGAACTTCTCAAACTCAATACACGAGAAACAAATAAACAAATCAAAAAATGGGCAGAAGATATGAACAGACACTTTTCCAATGAAGACATACAAATGGCTAACAGACACATGAAAAAATGTTCAAAATCATTAGCCATCAAGGAAATTCAAATCAAAACCACACTGAGATACCACCTTACGCCAGTTAGAATGGCAAAAATAGACAAGGCAAGAAACAACAATTGTTGGAGAGGATGTGGAGAAAGGGGATCCCTCCTACATTGTTGGTGGGAATGCAAGTTGGTACAGCCACTCTGGAAAACAGTGTGGAGGTCCCTTAAAAAGTTAAAAATTGAGCTACCCTATGATCCAGCCATTGCACTACTGGGTATTTACCCCAAAGATACAGACGTAGTGAAGAGAAGGGCTATATGCACCCCAATGTTCATAGCAGCAATGTCCACAATAGCTAAATTGTGGAAGGAGCCGAGATGCCCTTCAACAGATGACTGGATTAAGAAGTTGTGGTCCATATATACAATGGAATATTACTCAGCTATCAGAAAGAACGAGTTCTCAACATTTGCTACAACATGGACAGCACTGGAGGAGATAATGCTAAGTGAAATAAGTCAAGCAGAGAAAGACAACTATCATATGATTTCTCTCATCTATGGAACATAAGAACTAGGATGATCGGTAGGGGAAGAAAGGGATAAAGAAAGGGGGGGTAATCAGAAGGGGGAATGAAACATGAGAGACTATGGACTATGAGAAACAAACTGAGGACTTCAGAGGGGAGGGGGGTGGGGGAATGGGATAGACCGGTGATGGGTAGTAAGGAGGGCACGTATTGCATGGTGCACTGGGTGTTATACACAACTAATGAATCATCGAGCCTTACATCGGAAACCGGGGATGTACTGTATGGTGACTAACATAATATAATAAAAAATCATTTAAAAAAAAAAAAAAAAAAAAGAACCAGCCAACGGGATGCAAGAGGGTTACATGGGACTTCTAGAAAGGTTCCTTAAGAAGGTGAGGCTGTGCCCCCCTTCTGCCCTTTTTTCCTTCCAGCTGCCTGGGGCAAGGCTGTAACAGCTAAAGCTTCATCGGCCCTGTGAGGGGACACTGAGGATAAAAGCCAGTACTGGGCCAGTACTGGGCCGGCTAGGCGGAGCTGGGAGCCTGTGTCCTGACAACACGACGGAGCTGCCATCGAGTGGTGGGTTGCGTACCTCAGTACTTCTCTTACTTCAGAAAACAACACATTTCTAGCTTCTTAATCTGCTGTTATTTGGGGTTTTCTGTAACGTGTAGCTTAAATTAAGCCTAGTATACCTAGACCTGTGGCCATCCAAACTTTTAGTTGATATATAAGAGGATTACTGGTTAAAGGCAGTGGGGGAAGGGACCTGAGCCCCTCCACGCTGGCCCTGCATTGCCAGCCTCGTGGCACCAGAGGCCCTTATCGAGAACTCTGAGGAACAGTATGGAAACCACGGACCTTGCTCACCCCCTTCACTTTACAGAGGGAACGCTGGCCAGAGAAGGGAAGCAATCTACCTCGTCATACAGTGAGCCGGGGAAGAGCCTGACCCTTTCGAATGCCATTCTCCCTACACCCATACCCCCGCCCCCAAAGGACAACTTTCTAGAGCAAGCAAGTGTGCTCTATTTTAGAAAATGTTTAGAATATACACACTCTCCGCCTCGCTCCTACAAAGCACTCAGGCTTCTTATCAGCCTGCTTCGCCAGGGCCTACAAAGCCCTGTGCACTCTGACCCCTGCCCACTTCTTCTCCAAGTTCCTCGCCTGTATGGCAGATTAATTCTTCCAATCTCCTCTTGTTAGGTGGACTCTATGTCCCCTCCCAATGGCACGTAGCAGATGTGACACTGTCTCAGTCACCAGGCCCAGGCTTTAGGAGCCAGCGGCTTCTACTTCCCATCTCTTGAAACATTCACTCCCTGGTTGTGCCCTGTCAGAACTTGGCTGATAGGCTGTCAGAAGTTCAAGCTACATGGAGAGACCGAGCATGCTCACACCAACCAACTGCCCCAGCTGAGCTCCCCGATGACAGCCAGCATTACCAGCTAGCCATGAGCCTCTTGGACATGCAGCCCAGCAGGGCTTCCAGACTCCAGCCCCGCTGACAGCTCACTGCAACCACAGGAGACCAAAAGCAAGGAGTGCCCAGTGACCCCAAGTATCCATCAACAGATGAACAGATACACAAAATGTGGTCTGTGCACATAATGAACTATTCAGCCTGAAAAGGACTAAAATTTTGATACATACCCCAACCCAGATGAGACCCGAAGACATTATGCTAAGTGAAATAAGCCAGACACAAAAAGACTAATATCACAGAATTCCACTTATATGAGCCCTAGAAAAGGCAAATTCAGAGACAGAAAAGTTGAACAGAGGGATGGGGCGGGGGGCATGGAAGAATGGGGAGTAGTTGTTTAATGGGTACAGAGGTTCTGGGGTGATAAAAACATTCTGGAGACGGACGGTGGTGGCAGCTGCACATAGCACGGCACAGCACTTAACGCTACTGAACGTACACTTAAAACAGTGGTGACAAAATAACTAAATCACACACACACACACACACACACACACACACACACACGCTCCGTCGGCACAAATACACATATATACCCCAGTAACCATTTCTGGAAATCTCGTGTTTATGTTTGGAACTGATCCTGCTAGCAATATTGACTAAGCTGGTAAATGTTGATATTAACTCCTCCCCAGAAAAGAACAGTTAAGTAATCCTCGACTACAAACTACACACAGTAGTTTCACTGGAAGCTCATCTGTACAGGTATACAGATGTGTACAAAAGTACCTGGGGGACGGAAGTAATACGTCAAGCTGCTAAGAGTGGTTTTTGAAGGGGGGGAGGTGGATTATGAGTAAATGTAATTCTCTTCTTTATTAAAAATTTAAAAATCTCCCACTAAATCTGTGGTGGGTATTCTAAAGGGTATTTATGCCAAGAAATTAGATGTTTAGCATGGACTGAAACTTTGTACGGCTGGCATTCTAGAAAGAAAATGGAAAATGAAGAAGAATGCCTCACTGAGCTCTGTCAACTCATGGAACTCTGAGAAATAATTACCCGCTGTTGGGGAGCCGTTCCAAAACCGGGTTATTATGCAGCAACAGATGACGGAACAGTCCCCATTCTCCTCCTCACTCACTCTACGCCAGCCACACTGGCCTCCTGTCTGTCCCTCCACCACACCGAGCCTGTTCCTGCCTCAGAGCCTCTGTGCTCCATGTCCCCCGCCATGAAGACTATCTTTCCCTCCAGCTTTTTCCATGGATGGCTCCTTCTCTTCAGGTCTCTCGTGGATTGAATGTGTTCCACCTCCTGCCCCCTCTGATTCATAGTTGAGGTCCCAGCCCCCAATGTGATGATATTAGGAGGTAGGGCATTTGGGAGGCAATAAAGTTTAGTTGAGGTCATAAGGGTAGAGCCCCCATGATAAGATTAGTGCCTTGTAAGTAAGCCTGCTCTCTTGAACATGAGAGGACACAGCAAAAAAGGCAGCAAGCAAAGAAGATCACCAGAACTGAACCATGCTGGGACCCTGATCTCGGACTTCCCAGCCTCCAGAAGCAGGAGAAATAAGTGTCTATTGTTTTAGCCTCCAGTCTGTGCTGTTTTGTCCTAGCAGCCTGAGCTGACTGAGACAAGGTCTCAGCCCTCCAACCACACATCACCTGTTTATGTCCTTCATGGCACTATGTCTTCTGGAAGCAAGGAGGTGATCAAATGGGAATGCCCTATCTGCAATCAACCACAAGGAAGGAGCAGAACCTGCCATGACTGAGTATCCTCAGGAGCTCTGGAATTAGCTCAGAAATCCCAAATGGGAATGGGCAGCTGTAACAGGCACAGCTATTCTCCACAGTGACTAAGAATGGGTGCTCTGGAATCAGATTGCCTGGGTTCAAGTCCTAGCTTTGCCACTTCAAGATGTGTGACCCTGGGCAAGTGACTTCACTCCTCTTTGCTTCAATTTCCCTATGTGTAAAGCAGAGAAGACAATAACTCCTGTTGCACAGACTTGTGGAAGGATCCAATGAGTTATCACCTCAGAAGACTTAGGCAGTGAAATGAAAACTTAGAACAGTGTTTGGTACACAGTAGGCACTAAATAAATAGCAGCTTTATAGCGTGTTAAAGAGTTACATTCAGCCTGCTGCTGCCCTCTCAACAGCTGGGTTACCCTGGGCAAGTTATCTTACCTTACTGAGCTGTTTCCTTAACTGCCAAATGGAAATCGATCATAAAACCCACTTCATGAAGTTTCTCAAAGGCTCATATGAAACAAAGCACGTGAATAATAATATTAACAACTAATATTGGTTGGCCCCCTACTATGAACCATGCACTCTAAGCCCTAGGAGGCAGACGCCACTGGGCCCCTTCCATTCAACCATGAGGAGATTCGAGCCGGACAGCTGGAGAGGCTGCTCAGGGTCTCCTGAGAAAGAGGCAGGGCTGAGTCCTGAGCACGGACTCCTTTCTCTACATCAGTCTATCCTTGGTCTATGGAATGCCGAGGGCTATGACCATGCATGCATTCACATGTTCCTCGCAGCCCTGAACCCGAGTCTGACTTTCAAGCCCACGTTCCTTCTTGCCGTGCTATCGCATCAAGGCAAGTGCCCTCTGTTCCTTAGCATCGTTATGACTAGCCCGTGGCTCCCTGAACGCTGAGGCTGGGTCTTCCTCATTTTTATATATCACCTCTGGCCTTTGAGCACTATGTCTCATACATGACAGACGCCCTATAAATATTTCACAGCCTGTGCCTGTGCCCTGCTAACCTATTTTTTTTAATAGGGCCTACTGGAGTGCAATTAATAAAGCACATCCAATTATTATCAGGATGACATCATTTCTCAGTCTGCACCTGAAGTTGCTTTTCTCTAGAAGCTGCTTCCAATTTTCACCTTGTGAAGAGGAAGGTAACAGGGGAGTGATTCTCACGCCTAGAGGAGGAAATCGAGACCCATGTGACTGCACAATATTCTTTTTATGACATCCTTTATCGGCCGATAAACTCTTGCTCAACCTTGTGGCAGGTCAACGTCCCACCGTGTCAGGCGTTAAGATGGGAACAGATCACACAGGATCCCAAGTTCAACAGACAGAATGGCTGCACCTTTGGTCGCAAACATCAGGGTGTGGTAGAGGGGGAGAGGGCCAGGAAGGTGCTGCATTCTCAGGGGCCCCATGCCCCTTCCCTAAACCCAGCAACACTACCCCCTCCAAGTACCTCTGGATCCACTGGTCTTTGTAGGAGGCGCTGAAGGAAATGCCGGAAAAAAGTTCAGACTTGTTGAAACTCACATGAAACTGATCCCAAAATGGGCCAAAGGGATTTCCTTCCTACAGAAAGAGAGAGATCAAAGACTTACTGAGAAGGAGGGAAAGCCCTCTGGGGATGTGCTGAGGAACTCTGGGTGGGGGATCCCTGGTGGACTAGACTTAGGTTGGAACACCTCATAGGATGGCCAATAGGAATGTCACTTTGTAAATCCTGAGCTGGGGACTGAGGACAGCAGCCTGGCCTCCAGTCTGGTTTCCAGCAGACGTTCACCACAGTGTCTAAAAGAGTCTTTCCGACTGCCATCCCACATCCCACTGACCCTGCAGCACTGGTGGGGGTAGAAGAAGGAAGTGGATCTTGGATTTGGGCTTTAGATCTTGGACTAGAGCTTTCAGAGACTTTCAAGACCGGCTAACACTATACCTTTATTTTCAAGATGGAAACCAGGGCCCAGACAGGGTAAGACCCTTGTCCAAGGTCAAACAGCAAGTGAGGGCAGTGTCATGGCTCTAAGCCAAGCCTCCTTCCTCAAATTTCACGGCTCTTTCAACTACCCACCCTATACTTTAGCATAAGCACTGAAAGACATATTGGGGATTGTCTTATTCCCAAAGTGCCAGAAAATTACAAATTTCTCTTGATAAAATATGATCGTTTCTTATTTACCTGCTTAAAGGTAGGAAAGTATACAAGTTAAGAGGGTGGGTAATGGAGCCAAATTACGTAGGGTTGAATCCCAGCTTATTTGCTACGTGACCTTGGGCAAAATATTGAAACTCTGTGTTGCACTCAGTGTCCTCTCTATAAAATGGGGATATTAATAGTACTTCCCTCATGAAGCAGTTTAAAGATTAAGTGGGTTAGTATGTGTAAAGCTCTTAGCATGGTACCAGCATATAGTAAGTGCCACAGAAGCATTAGTTATTATTTGGGGCACCTGGGTGGCTCAGTCCAGTTAAGTGTCCGACTCGATTTAGGCTCAGCTCATGATTTCAGGGTTGTGAGATCGAGCCCCCTGTCATCAGGCTAGCGGAGCTTGCTTAAGATTCCCTCTCTCTTCCCTCTCCGTCTGTCCCTCCCCCCCCCAGTCTGGAAAAAAAAGAAAGTATTAGTTATTATTACTCATGTGGCACTTTACAGTTTATAAGCACTCTTGCACCTGGCCCTCATGACATTTATGAGTGAGACAGAGCAGGGATTGGTGTCTTTATTTTGCAGGTAGAAATAAAGGCTCAGAGGAATCAAGGTCCTCTGCCCAAAGTGACACTGCTGACGAATGTCAGACATGGGACTTAAATCTCCATCCTTCTATGTTAAGCCCTTCTAGTGCCTTTCCCCACATTTGCTATCACAGTGTCTCGGGGGCCTAGACAACCTGCAACAGGCAGACAGGGTCCCCCAGACCCACCTTCATGGGGCATGTCTTCTTATCAGGGCTTCGCTGGGCTGCCACCTCAAAGCAGTAAGCCACTCGCCTCTCAGGGGGCCAGTGAGTGGGTGCCAGCTTCTCCATGAAGTCTTCCAGGCTGATAACTCGATGGTAGGCCTGGAGGGGCTCCAGCTTGAAGTACTTCTGGTAGGACACATGCAGCTACAGGAAAAGATGCAAAAGGAGAGGCAGAGATCCCTCCTCAGTATCCTAGTGGCTCTTTTAAAAACATCAGTTAAAACCATACACTCCAAGACCCAGACAGCTCAGACTATAAACCAATGAAAAACTTTTGGAAAAGGTCACCAAAGCTAGAAGAGAAAAAGGTTGGGAGAATTGATTTGCAAACTAACGAAGAAATAGCTAACACCTTTTGTGTTCAAAAATGCTTGCTGATCTAGATGAAAAAAGACAAATGATGTAAAGGGAAATGTGAGCAAAGGATAGAAGTGAACAACTCAGAGCAAAGAAAACCCACAGAGCCAACACACTCAAAAGATGTACAAACTCACTAGTAATTAGAAAAAAGCAAGTCACAATTATAACAAGACCACTTCTCACTTATTAGACAGCAAAGATTTAAAAGCTTAACTTTTTTTTTTTTTTTTTTTTTTTACAGATTTTATTTATTTGACAGAGACAAAGCAAGAGAGGGAACACAAGCAGGTGGAGTGGGAGAGAGAGAGGCAGGCTTCCCTCCAAGCAGGGAGCCCGATGTGGGGCTCGATCCCAGGACCCTGGGATCATGACCTGAGCCGAAGGCAGACGCTTAACGACTGAGCCACCCAGGCGCCCCTAAAAGCTTAACTTTAATTGCTGGAAAGGAAGTGGGGAAACAGGGGCTGCTGTCTATGGCCGGTAGTTGAAATGTAAGCTCTGCAACAACCACTTTAGAATGTAATCTTGCAGCATCTACTAGAATTTAAAATGTTCCTTCCACCTCTATGTATTTTCCCTAGCTCTTCCCCTTTGCACCAGGAGATGGGTATATGCATGCTCAGTGCCACAGCAGAAGTACAAGAAAGACCTCAAAGGGAGTCACACTGAAGACATTACGTTCACGACAGTGGCTGCCTCTCAGGAGCCACGAGAGACTATCTTTTGACAACCTCATCTACAATATTTTTTCTTTTACTTAAAAATAGAAAGATGAAGCAAAGAAGAGAAAATGTTAACGATGATCACTTCTAGTTGTGGGTACATGGACAGTGATTGTATTGTTCTCTGTAGTTTTCTCAATTAAAAAAAAAATTCTTAGAACACCATGGGATAAAAATTGACTTTATCCAATAGGTCAGGGTTCCCAAGCAAGTTCCACTAGTTCATGGGGATAAAGAGTTCTGCAACCAAAAGGCTCCAGAGTTAAACAGACCTGGGAAATGCTGTGTTAAGCTGATTTCTTTACTACAGGACTTCTCAGTATGCTAATGTGTATTTTGAATCTCCAATCAAGGAGGATGGGGAATTGAGAATATAATTTCCCAAACTGATTTAACCACTGCCCCTTCCTTCATGACACACTGGCATTTCAACAAACAGAATTTGGGATATCTAACTATTAGCAACAAGGTCTTGTTGAAGGATTTTATTTATTTTTTTAAAGATTCATTTATTTATTTTTTAGAGAGAGAGAGGACACAAGCAGGAGGGGCAGAGGGAGAGGGAGAATCTCAAGCAGACTCCACGTTGAGAACAGAGCCTTACACGGGGCTCAATCTCATGACCCTGAGGTCACAACCTGAGCTGAGACCACGAGTCGGATGCTTAACAGACTGCGCCACCCAGGCTCCCATCGCTGAAGGATTTTAAACAGAAATAATAAGAGATTTGCCTTTTAGAAAGATCACTCTGGTGGCAGAGGAGAGAACATATGGATAGTAAGATTAGGAGAGGAAGAGGAATAAGGAGGCTATTGCAATGGTCTTTTTATTTGTTCAAGTACTCACTCAACATGTACTTTTGAGCACTAAGTCCAAGTGAAGATGCAGGGCATGGACGGCTTAGGAGAGGTAAAGGAGGGTGAAGCAGAGGGTAAAGGGAGGCATTCAGGATGACTTCTAGGTTCCTGGCTTGGTATCCAGGTGAATGGAGGTAACATAAACTAAGGCTGGGAATATAGGAAGTGACACAGGTTTGAGAAGGAAAGATGCCAAGTTCAGCTCTGTTTTTGTAAATTTGAGGTATCTCTGGGAAATCCAAGTAGACTCAAGGGCTTAGGAATTAGAAACACAGGCTTATGATCAGAGGAGAGTCTGGGCCACAGATAAGATTGGGAGGTATGTGGAGAATAGTGAAAGCCACAAGACTCAACAGAAATTTACAGCAAAGCAAACGATGGTAATAATAGCAACTGATATTTATTGAGTCCTGACTTAGCGCCAGGTGCTGTATGCATCACATTTCATGGCCTTGCTCAGCTAATTCTAAGCGGTAGGAATACAACCATCTCCAGCTTACTTAAGGAGAAACCCAGGCAGACAGACTCTAGATAACTCATCTGAGGTCTGTAGCTAATAAGCAAACAGAAAGAGGAGACACGCCAACATTTATTTTTTATTTTTATTTATTTTTTGAGAGAGAGGGAGTACACATGTGACGGAGAGGGTTGGGGGGTGGTGGGAGGGGCAGAGGGAGAGAGAGAGAATCTTTTTTTCTTTTCTTTTCTAATTTTATTTATTTGAGAGAGGGAGCGAGAGCATGTAAGGAGGGGCAGCAACAGGCAGAGGGAGAGGGAGAAGCAGGCTCTCTGCTGAGCAGGGAGCCCGATGTGGGGCTCAATCCCAGGACCCTGGGATCATGACCTGAGCCGAAGGCAGATGCTTAACCGACTGAGCCACCCAGGAGCCCTGAGAGAGAGAATCTTAAGCAGGCTCTACGCCTAGCACAGACCCCAAGTTGGGGCTCAATCTCACAACCATGAGATCATGGTCTGAGCCAAAATCAAGAGTTGGACGCTTAAGTGACTGAGCCACCCAGGCGCCCCAAGGCACACCAAAATTTAAACAGTGGGTGGAGAGAGAGAAGCCTCCCGTAGTAAAGAAAAGAAAAGGAGAAAATGCTGAGAGGTCAGGGCTAAAGTAGAAACAGGCTGTGCCTTAGAAGACAGGGGAGCAGGGATGAGAGGCTCACAGGTCCAGGTGCCACCAGGAGGATAGCTGGAAGACTAAAAAATGACCCCTATATTTGGCAATTCTGAGGTCCCTGGTGGCCTCTGTGAGAACAGTCCCAGTGGGGAAGGGGAGCCTAATGGGATGGGTTGAGTAACCCACAGAAAGCAAGAAGTAGAGACTCAGAAAGATTCTTGGCTGAGAAGCCAAGGCAAGAGAAAGAAAACAAGGCAGAGGGAGATGAACAACGTCTAAACTATAACAGTGAGTGCAAAAAATGAGCACATCGGGGCGCCTGGGTGGCTCAGTCGTTACGCATCTGTCTTCCACCCGGGTCTGGCTCCCTGCTCAGTGGAGAGCCTGCTTCTCCCTCTCCCTCTGCTGCTCCAACTGCTCGTGCTCTTTCTCTCGCTGTCTCTGTCAAATAAATAAATAAAATCTTAAAAAAAAACATCAGCACATCAGTGGCTCCCAGTTACTGAGGACTTCCTATGATCTAAGCACTTTGCATTGATGAACTACTGATTCTAAGAGAGAGGCACACAACGTTCGAGGCATGCTTCAATCACTAATGCATTATGGGAGGTAGCCACGGTTACTACCGGCCTCTTTTAAAGATGGGAAAACTGAAGCACTAAGGGATCAAGGACTCTGTCCAGGCTACACGGCTAGTTACGTGGCAAAGACAAACTATGATCTCAAGTCCTCTGGCTTTTAACCTCTAATTGATAAAAACCTCTCTAAATATAGGCATGCAAAATAATAATAATAATAATAATAATAATAATAATAATAATAATAATACCACCTACGCAGAGAAAAGGCTGTAAGAATGAAATACATTTTTTTGTACATACAAATAGAGTTTTTTAAAGTTTATTAAAAACTTTTAAAGTCAATTCATTAGATTAATTCAGTTCCTACTGCCAGGCCCCTGGGGATACAGTGTGAACAAAGACAGACATAGGATCAGTGGAAGACACAAAGAAAAAACAAGGAATTAGAGGAGTTTGAGTATCACCATGATGGGGCAAGACCGCTCTGCAGCCATACTGCCTGGGTTTGTGGCCTTGAACACAATATTAACAAACCCATGCCTCAGTTTCTCCTTCCAACTGACAATACCATCCATCGCCCTTTGACTAATGGGATGAGCAGAGGATGGGACCAACCAGGGGTGGAAATGGAGCTATAGGTTCAGATCATAGGCTCTGGACTCAGACGGACATGGGCTTGAGTTCCAGCTCTACTACTCATAAGCTGTGTGACCTTGAGCAAGTTACCTAACCTCTTGAAACCCATTTCCTCATAGGAATGTGATGAGGGAGAAAAGAGCTAGTCCTCATGCAGTGCTCAGAACAGTGCCTGGCAGACAGAAGGCACTGGATAAGTGTTAGCCAGTTACCCAGGGAAGACAGTTTGGGGTGGGGACTGGGGAAGGCTCAGAGGAGCAGGAGGTAAAGCCCAGAGAAGGACTTGGGGTCAAGAGGAGGTAAGCAGGATTGGGGTAGGATGGATAAGGGCTAAGGCCAGTGGGAGGTACTCACATTGGTGAAGGGAGGCCTGTGATGCTGGTACTCAATCCAAGGGGGTACAGCCAAGGTGCGGTTCAACAGCTTTGCAAAAGCCAGGGAGCCCAAGAAGTGATCAGCCTGGTTCCCGAAGCGCCCTGGATGGTATACGGTGGTTGAGGTGAGGCTGGGGCATCGAGGGCATGGGGCAGGCAGGATTTGGAAAGGATGTGGGGCCGGGGTGGGGAGGGCCAGGACACCAAGGAGAGCCAGGGGAGCTGGCAGCATAGGATCAAGTCTGGACTCATAGGTCTGACACTCAAGGCCCTCAGGTCCTACCCTTCTGCCTCAGCTGCTCCAGGTTCCCTGCCATTTCTCAAACGTGCTCTCCACCTCCCATCCTGACTGCATGCCTTTGCTCCTGTTGTTCTCTCATCCAGGGGTGCCCTTCCACCTGTCTCCACTCATCTGTGCATGAAGGGGCAACTCCAATGCCTCATTCGGTGGAATCCTTTCATCAACCCCCTGCTATACTCAATCCCCTCCTCTGCCTCCCACCTTGGATTGGAGCTATCTATGGTTCTTCGCTTTTCCTCAAATGTCCTTTCCCACTTCCTGGCCTTTGTACTGGCTGTTTCTTCAGCCTGTGAATACCTCAGGAGCAAGGACCCTGTCTGATTCTTTTCATTATCCCCAGCATGACATCCATTCATTCATTCCACAGATACTGAGAGGCTGCAATGTGCCAGCCTCTCTGCTTGGTGCTGGAATACCGGATTCAGCAAGAAGGATAAGGTCTCTGCCTTCGAGGCACTCACAGTCCAGCTACAGAGACAAGTATATAGTGGTAGAGTATATAGTGGTAAATTCTGATAATTTCAAGGAAGAAATAGAAGAAGTTTGGTGATAGCAGTAAGGTGGAGATTATTTGTGTTGAAGTCACCTAAGCCCTTTCTGGTGACATTCAAGCTGAGACTTAAGAAGGGGAAGAAGTTGACCTGGCAGAAGTGAAGAGGAAGGTGTTCCAGTCAGAGGGAATAGCACAGGTTTCAGGACCTGAGAATGGGTGAGGAACAGAGAGGGAATAAGAGTGGCTGTGGCTGGAGCATCTGGAGAGAAGGGAGTGGTGGTAATGATGGGCAGAGGGCCGAATCATCAGGGTCTGGAGTGTGGAGGGTTTTAAGAAGGAATGACTTTTACAGTAACGATCCACCATCCCATTTAAATTGCAGCTTTTAGATTCTCCCTTACTCTTCTCTATTTTATTTTCCCATAGTGTTCATCCTCTTCTAAGATACTATGTATAATTACTTATTTTTTCTCTTTTATTGTCTGTATCTTTTGTCTATTGTGTGTTATCTTTTATCGTCTGTCTTTCCCAGCTAAAAGGAAGGTTCTACAAGGGAATGGCATTTTCTGTCTTACCACTGCTGTATCCCCTGAACAGAAAACAGGGCTGGGCACAGGGTTGGGGGGGGGGGGGTTTCCGATAAATATTTGTTGAACGATTAAAGAATCGTCCAGAGCCAACGTTGAGTCAGTGACATCAAGTCCTGCCCCACTAACTCCATTTACTGAACTGTGGGCTGGCTTAGACCTTGCACAAGACACATAACCTCTTCCGGCCTCAGTTTCCTCATCTGCCAAATGGAAGGGTGGATACAGAGGCCCCTGAGGGCCGTTGCAACTGGGGCAGAGAGGCGAGGAGCAGGCCATGCCCCGCGCTGGGGTTCTCTCCTGGACATGCCAAGGTATCTCTGGGCGCCTCAGAAGAGGGCCTTCTCCTCTCTGGGCCTCAGTTTCCCCATTTGAGCTGACGGCTCGGGAGGCCTTACCCATGCATGGGCAGTAGAGCAGGTAACCAGCCGGGTCCCAGGAGCCCGCGGGCAGCCCCGGGAGCGGCAGAATCAGCAGCAGGAGAGACACACGCAGCGGCAGGGGCGACGATGCCCACGCGGCGGCGCCCATGACGGCTCCGGAGCCCAAGCGCGCCGCGGTGCGGAGGCGGGGAGAGGAGGGGCGCGAGCGTCCGCCCCGCTCCCGGCGGTCCCCGCGCGCCGCCCGCGCGCCGCCCCGGCCGCTCTAGCCGGCAGGCGGGCGGGACCATAGAGAGCCCGCGGCACCGCCCCCTCCACGGCCCGAGCGCCCGCTCGCGCGGCTCCCACAATGCACCGCACAATGGCCCGACCGCCGCCACTACCGGGGCCTGAACGGGCCTGGCGGAGCCCGAGCGCGGCCCGGCCCGTAGCGCGGGGCCCCGAGCGCGGTGAGTGCCGGCGAGGGCCCCGGGGAACGGCGGGGAGCGGGGTGGGAGGCCGTCTCGCTGCGCCCGCGCGCCCGGCACCCGGAGCGGCGGCGCCTCTCATTTCGGGCCCCACGGCGCGGTCGCCCACACCCCTAACCGGGGGCCCCCTCCACGCCAATTCGGGCCCCGATAGGCCCCAGGGTGACGAAATCTCTCCGCGGACCCGATACCTGGGTCGGGGGACCGGAAGAAACCCCACTGGTTCCCTCCCTACCGAGACCTGGAGACTCAGCCCTGAGGGTCCCCTACTCTTGACCCCCAGGTTCCCTGGAGACCCAGATAACGCGCCACTGACCTTACTAGGGATCCGGGTCTGGGGGACGCAGATAAGCTGCACCTGCTCCCTCCCCTCAGACACGCCTACCCGGACCCACATAACCCCCTTTCCTGCTCCAAATACTCCGCTTTTTACTCTCTGTTTCGTTTTCCAGAACCACATAACCCATTTTAAGGCTTCCGTCAAATACCTGGTTTTGGAGAATCCCAGTAAGCTCTACCTATAAGTCCCTCCTCAGTGACCATACTCCCAGGCCTTATATATCATCCATTTGGTTACCCTTTTGAGACTATTGAAATTCGGAGAATTCACTTCTGACTATCTTCAATTCCTGGAATCCTCCAGCCCTTATAATCCCCCATCTCTTTCTTTTGGGGGGAGGGAGGGGCAGGTCCCTTAGAGACTCAGTTAACTTGCTAATGATTCTTTATCATACTTTCCCTTCCTTCCCATCCCTGAGACCTCCTCCAGACTTCTCCCCGAATTTTTGTCCCTTCTCTGGCAGGCGTCCAGTGCCGTCTCTCCCAGCTCCAGGGGAATTGAACCTTTCTCACCACACAGTGGAGTGGTCTAGAAGCTGCCTGAGGAGCCTGGTTATTGCCTGTAAATCCAGTCCCAGGCTCTGGGCCCAGCTTGATGGGGCAAAGGGACCTGTAAGGTGGAAGATAAGGGGACCACTGGTGTGGGGGAGTTGTTGGTGCTTTCACCTGCAAGAGTAGCCTGTCTCCTGGCTTGATGTTTTTCCACCTGTTAGTTTGGGACTGTGATAGAGTCTGGCCTTGGATTCCTAACCCTGCCCCCACAGGGAGGCCACTCGATTGTGGGGGGAGTCCTTGGGGGTGTCCAACCAGGTTTCCTTGTAATGAACATGGGGCTCTAGTGAGTTGCAGCCATTTGCTCAAGGCCTCCTCAGGAGTGAGAGGCAGCGGGAATGGGAGGAAAGAGTGAATCAAAGGGACTGCAAAGAGGGCCCATCTACAGTGACAGAAGAACTAGCAGCCCGAGAGTAAATCCAACCCCTGTTAATCCTGTTTGATGTCTCTTGGAATGATGCAAGTCATTGAGACTCTCCGGCCTCCCTGTAATTTAATTCTCCCACCACTCTGGAGTGTGTGGGAGGGAGGGAGGGAGGGGGGCAGCTCTTCCCATTCCCCCCTTTCCTTCTCACTGTTTTCCAGCCAGTGTGTCATTTGGATTTGTTTCTGGTGCTCAGGTCAAGACCTGGGTTTTTTTTGTTTTGTTTTGTTTTTTGTTTTTTGTTTTTTTCTTTCTCTCAGTCTATTTATAATTTCCCAGTTGCTATTTTGGGTTCTGCTTAAGGGAAGATTCTGTCCACCCTAAGGAACGTTCCAGGGTGTGTTCCCCGGGCATGTTGCCTCCTCTCCTCCTCGGCAGGTGTTGAATTGAGTTCTTCAGATCCCCAAGTAGCTCTTGGGCTGGAGGGATAAAAGCTATTTTAGGGTAGTCACTGAAGTGGAGCTGTTAATCCTCTATGGGTCTCTCTAGTTAAGAACACTTAGAGATTAACCCTCTCCTTGCTGCAGGGGGGCTCCCTCTCCACAGTTTTGGGAGGGTTGGGAGAATTTCCTGCCGCAGCAGAAGGTGGGATAGGAACGTGCAACTCAATACAAAGGCAAAGATAATAGCTGCCTTTTGTGGGGTACTTACAGCAAGCCAAGCCCTGTGCTGTGCCCTTTGCATACCTGACTAAAATAATCCTCACAACAAGCCTGTGAGGTAAGTATTTTTAGCTTTACAGATGAGGAAACAGGCTAATAATGGAGAAAGAACGCAGTTTCTATAGAGATGATGTAACACCATAACAACTATAGTTTCGTCAGAGGGCAGCAGGCATCGTGGCCCACAGCAGGACACACAGACTAAGGAGCAGTTCGTCTCCTTTCAGCCTCCAGAGAGGGCCTTCGAGAGTTAGAAAGCATTTGCGTTTGGGGTACGGAGCCTTAGTAATAGAAGAGATTCCTGAGGTGAGAGAACTGTGGCCCAGGATGTGGTGCTGGAGGAAGGGAGCGCAGGGGGCCTGGTTGGAGGGGATGTGCTGCGGGTTGACTGTGAGGGAAAAGGGGAAGGCTGCATTCTGGGGACATGTGAAGGGAAGGAGGCCTGAGAAGTAACATTAATGGGGGGAAAAAGAAGTACTACTCAGGCCCCTTGCGGAAAAGAGGCAGACACAGTGTAGACCTCGGAGACGGCACTGCATGTGCTCATACACTTTATATCAGACACTGCATCCGCCATGAGACTATTATAGGTAAGGAGAATAAATCTTTGGTTTAGAAATTGAGGAAACGGAGATTCAGAGAAACAAAGTAACCTGCCCGTGGTTTCACAGCCAGTAAGTGGCAGCTCTCCTGATAGCAAGTCCAAGGTTCTTTCCACGCTGCCTCCCTCTTCAGATCAGGCGCCAGAAGGAATCTTTGGATGAAAATATACCGAGTTATACCAGTAACTGGGAGGGATTGATTGTGTTTGTTTTATGGGAACAGGTTCCGTCAGCTTCTCTACTGTTGGTAAGGTTAGAGTGGGAGACCAGAAGAGCAGCTTTGAAAGAGAAGCAGAATTCTTTCAGTTTTGCCGAGAAAGAAGGAGAGAGGCCCAGGAATTTTCCTGGCGGAGAGGAGTTTGCAGACAAAGGACAGAGGGAGAGAGACTAGATTCCCAAAAGTGTTCCTGAGGTAACACTGGCAGCGTTGGTTATCCAGCAAGCTGTTGGTGACTATAGGTAAGGACTTCCACTGTGCCTTTTTAAAAGGGTAGGGGGAATAGGATCAGGGTGTTGGCTGTTTCCTTTTAAAGCCATAGCCCATTAAACGCAGATCAAGGCAAGCACATGGCTGCCTCCCTCCTTTGGTTCTGTCAGTACAACCTCGTGAGCTCTCCTTAGCCACCACCGGCCTCTTTCCTAGAAGCCCATTACTCACGCTTTCAGAAGCAGTGTACTAAACTGCTGTGTCTTGTTTGTGCTTGTTCAGGAGAACAGAAGAGGTGGACGTGTGGGAGGTGGGGGACGTACTGTTCTCTTTCTGAGTTTGTGTGGAATTTCCAGGGCTAGGCTCCCCTCTCACGTCAGCCAAAGTGATGTGACTTGCTTTCCTCTGGCTGCCATTCCCAACTTTCCAGGGGCTGAGGTGCATGATTTTGGGAAGCAAGAGGGAGCAGAATTTGACTTTGAGGGTAGGGGAAATTCCCTCCAAACTAGATGTTCAAACTTGTGCTTGCTCTCTCCCCAGTTCCAAGGTGCATAGTAATCACTGGTATTATAAACAGGTAATTCCACTCTTGAGAAGAAGGAAGGACTTAAACCATGAAAGGCAGACGTCAGAGGCCTTTGAGATTTATAGTGAAGCAGGGAGATACGCCAGGATGACTTGAAGGCTCAAGTGGGACTAGTTTTTAGTGCTGCCTACCCCGCCCCAGCACATGACTCATGCAAAATGCAGCCACCTTTGTGCCCATCTTTCTAGGCAAATCTCCACTCGTGATGGGGAAATGTTTATCATGTTACATTGCAATGTTTCTTCAACAAGAGGAATGGTTCCTGAACAGGACGTAGCTCATGTTAGTGATGAGCAAAGCTCTCTGGGGCATGAACCCGCTGATCCCATCATCTCGTTCACGGCCAGTCTGTTGGATGAATGGTCACTGTAAGCAGCAGGTGCTAATGAGCTGAGCAAGCATTCTGTGGCCCACAGCTGTTTGTGTGGTTGGAGCCCTCCCCAGATTCTCGTGGACAATCCCCAGATACCCCCTTTGCTCCCTTCACATGGAAAAGCCTCATGACCAGATTTTGGCATGACCTCTTCAAAAGGAACCCCCTGTTGTAGCAAGTTGCTTTGCAGTTGGTATTCTATGATGAGTTTGTGAGTGAATATGGGTCTGAGAGTCTGTACGGTAACTCCCATCCCCTTTTCCTTTGAGTTGATGTCAGGAAAAAAGCTCTGTCATCTTTGCTCCAGTTTTCTCCCTTCCCACACTCCTCCCTCCCTCTGCCTCAACAAGAGAAAGGATCAGACTTCAAGATATTGGCTCCCCGCTTTGGAAGGGCTGTGACCCCAGTTTAAACCAGAACTTTCTGAGGCATAAGTTAGCCTTGCATCAACTTGCATTCAATGACTAAATTACCCATCTAAAAGAAAGTTGAGAGCCCTTTTCTAGATGCTAAGTGTGTGGAAACTGTGATCTGACCCTTCAAAGAATCAGAGTTTGGTGGAGGAGTTCTAATGCAAAGATGCTACCTGCTTATAATGGAGAAGTGCATGTGTGCTATGAGGGTCTGCCGGGGCGGGGGGCACTCAGCACCTGGGATGTTGGACAGGCTTTGCTAAAGAAGCATGGCCTGGGATACCCAGAGAGGTGGTGGTGGGTAGGATGGGACCAGTACTGGTTTAGGGGAAATGCCGAGTCTGCTGTTGCCTCCTTAGGCAGAACCTCTTATCGATGCTCTGCTGAGAAACACATCTGGCTCCGGGGCTGACTTTCCAGGGTGTAAATTCTGAAGCAAAGTCTTCTTCCTTCCCTGTTGCCTTTTGGGCATTTTATTGCTCTTTAGCACCTCCATGAGGAGGAGAATTGTGGACAGTAGTGGGTAAGGGGGAGGTAGGGTAAAGAGGAGAAGGAGGAGGAGCTGCTATCTCTAAATTTAGTGGAAAGGATATAGAAGTGAAGTTGGAAGAGAATAGCTGGAGTTTAGGGCTTTTACTTCCTCAGATTATCTTACTTAATATTAGCCGAGGAAGTACTAGTAATAACAGTTATCATTAAGCACTTACTAGGTGCCCGGCCGTCTGCTGAATGCTCTCTCTTCATTATCTCATTCAGTCCTCAAACCACCCTTATGATTTAGGAGATTATCAAGCCTGTTTTGTAAATGAGAAGACAGCTCAGGGAAGTAAGTGGCTGAAATTCACATGTCTTTGAAGTGGAGGGGCTGGGATTGGAACGGGATCTGTCGCCTCCAGAGCCCATGTTTTCATGGTATTGGGCTCCCTAACACCAGGTGTTCTGATGTTTCAGGTGAAGAGATTGTTTTCTGAAGGCTGCGTTGGAGGCTGTGACAGAGCAGAGAGCCCGTGTGGAGCTGATGGGGAGGCTTTCTGAATAACATGGCCCTTCGCCATTAGTCTTGCCATGACCACATTTTTCACCAGCGTCCCCCCCTGGATTCAAGATGCAAAGCAGGAGGAGGAAGTGGGCTGGAAACTAGTTCCCAGGCCTCGGGGCCGGGAGGCGGAGAGTCAAGTGAAGTGCCAATGTGAAATCTCGGGGACGCCCTTCTCAAATGGGGAGAAGCTGAGGCCTCACAGCCTCCCCCATCCAGAGCAGAGACCGTATAGCTGCCCTCAGCTGCACTGTGGCAAGGCTTTTGCCTCCAAGTACAAGCTATATAGGTAGGTGACACTCCCATATCTCTTCCTGCCCTGAGGTTCCCAGAGGACAAAGCCAGAAAGACTCCACTGAGTATATGAGGCTTTATCTGTGACAGAAGAGTGGAGGTTAATTGGCCCATAAGTGTACCCTGAACGCCAACCATTTGAAGTCACTAAAAACTAAAGCTGGTATTTGTATTCAGACACTAGATTCTGATGGGGAAATATCAGACAGTCATGAACAAACCAGATTGAACGATTTTGTCAATACTACTGTCGCCACCTTGTCAGGTAATGGTGAGACTCCTAGCCAGAAATTAAGAATCAGCCGTAGAACCTTAGAAGGAAAAGGAGACCCCCCTGGTCCAATCTGTAAATTTTAAAGTGGAGGCTCAGAGTGGGGAAGTAATTTACCCAAGGTCACATAGCTTCTTTGGTCCTGCAGTGCCTCTTCTTTTGAACCAGCCTGCTACTCACATGATTACTTCTGTCTCTGTAGAATCCCTGGTGTCCTCTGGGTCAGCAGCTGTTCTGAAACTTGTAAGCCCAAGAGCCCTACATAAAGTGAAATGGAATGTGAAAGTCCTGGTATAAAGTAGTACGGCAGAGCAGCTTGGAAGGGGGGCTCAGATTTTATCCTTGCCTTTCCATCAGAGGAACAGGAACATGCCCTGTACGAATGAGATAGACTACCCGATGCACACCCCTTCATCCATTCATCTAGCCAGCTATGGTTTATTGAGCTCCTGCTATCTACCAGGCACAGTGTTCAGTGCCAGGGACAGAGTAGTGGGCCAGACAGATGGGGGTGCTGGCCCACTACTCAAGGAGGGCCAGAACCTCCATCTCTCTGGCCCACTTTGAGTTCACTATCTCAGTAGTGGGGACAGACAACAAACAAGTAAATTCATGAACAAGATGACCACAGAAAGCCTTAGTTCTTTGGAAAACAGTTGATAGGAAGGAACTAAAACAGGTAACAGGGTAGTGGGTGACCAGGATTGTCCTCATGACAGTTCTGTGGTCCTCAAGAATGCTTTGATTCTGTGTCTTACATGAACTCCAGTTGGGGTCATCATCTCAGACTTTCTTAGTACGTTCTGGGTGTCCATGGGAGGCTGCAGGAAAGATCCCAGTCTGGGGGGCAGGAGCCCTGACTCCAACTGTGGTCATTGTGTGAGCTTAGGCGAGTTACTAAACCACTTAGGGCCTCAGTTTCCTCACTTGTAAAACGAAGGAAAAGGACTGGATCACTCATCACCTCCGTCTCATACGTTATGTCTGTTATGCCCGAGGAGGTTCACAGTAACTCTCAGGCGTGGGCACTCACACGTAGCGTGAGTGTGAGGGCTGTGTTTGATACCTTCCAGGTAGGAAGGATCACTGGGTGCTATAGTGGAGGCAGCGGTGGCATACCTAAGTGAACTCAGGTTTCAAGAAGGACTGTGTTCAAATTCAGCCTCTGCCACTTACTGGTGGGTGGGGCTGTCCTGTGCTTTGGCCTCTTGTGGAGAACAAGGTTAATGACAGCTCACACGAGGCCTGGTAAATGTGGGTCCTTGAAGTCCTGCTCTGTTGATTCTGAATGCCCTGTGGAGCTCTGGATTGTAACTCCTGGACTCTGAGCTGCTGTCCCTCCAGAAGGGAGCAGGTAAACCAAAGGACACTGAGGTGCTATACTATGGGGACACTTAAGTGTTTCTGGTTTATATGGCAAATACTTTAAATGGTACAGACAGACATTCAGTGAAAAATGAACTGTCCTCATGGTGGAAGCTACCATTTTCCTCCCCAGAGGGGTCCAGTGGGGTCAGTTTCTTGTGTATCCTTGCTAAGACATTGAAACATGTACTCCCTTCCCTTTTTATTTTCACAAGGGATTGTATTACGCACACTCTGCTGAACTTCCTTTTTTAACTTAGCCCCCCTTATATTTTGGGATTGTTCTAGATCGGGAAGTTTAGATATATTTCATTTTCCTTTTATTGTGTCATTTTAAATGTTTTAAATGTAATTTTTTGAAAAGGAGATATAGTCGCATAAAACAAAATTCACAAGGTACCGAAAGGTGTACAATGGAAATTCTCCATCACACCCATAAGCTTCCTATCTCTTCTCCCCATAGGCAACCAGTGTTGTTAGTTTCTTGAATATCCTTCCAGAAATATTTTTGAGTGCATACAAGCAGACGTACATCTATTTGCCCTCTTTTTCCTGTGCATAGTACCATTCTGCATGCACTGTTTTATCCCGTTGCTTTTCACCACTTCATATATCCTAAGAGCTTGTTCCCTGAGGGTACATATAAAACTGCTTTTTTTTTTTTTTTAAGTTGAGTCATTTTATGAACTTACCATAATTTATTTCACCAGTTCCCTATTAATGGACATTTAGATTGTTCCTGACTTTTTGCTACTACAAACAGTGCTGCAAAGACTAGGAGTACGTATGTGATTTTGCAGATGGGCGAGGATATCCATAGAATTTAGATACTGACTGGCACGGTATCCCATTGCATTCCATCGCATGGCTCGACCATAATTTTTGTATCTAGTTCCGTCAGTGGACACCTCGGTTGTCTGGCCAGCCCTTGTGATCTCCCTTCTTTCTTTCTCCTTTATCCTCCATCCCTACCCCCAGGCACATGGCCACCCACTCAGCCCAGAAACCCCACCAGTGTATGTACTGTGATAAGATGTTTCACCGCAAGGACCATCTGCGGAACCACCTGCAGACCCATGACCCCAACAAAGAGGCCCTTCACTGTTCTGAGTGCGGTAAGAATTACAATACGAAGCTAGGCTACCGGCGCCACCTGGCTATGCATGCCGCCAGCAGCGGTGACCTCAGCTGTAAGGTGTGCCTGCAGACCTTTGAGAGTACCCAGGCCCTGCTAGAGCACCTGAAGGCCCACTCGCGCCGAGTAGCAGGCGGTGCCAAGGAGAAGAAGCACCCCTGTGACCACTGTGACCGGCGGTTCTATACGCGCAAGGATGTGCGGCGGCACCTGGTGGTGCACACGGGCCGGAAGGACTTCCTGTGCCAGTACTGTGCCCAGCGGTTCGGCCGCAAGGACCACCTGACGCGTCATGTCAAGAAGAGCCACTCGCAGGAGCTGCTCAAAATCAAGACCGAGCCAGTGGACATGTTAGGCCTACTCAGCTGCAGCTCCGCAGTCAGTGTGAAGGAAGAGCTGAGCCCTGTGCTGTGCATGGCCTCTCGGGACGTGATGGGGGCCAAGGCCTTCCCTGGCATGTTGCCCATGGGCATGTATGGCGCCCACATCCCTACCATGCCCAGCACGGGCATGCCACACTCCCTGGTGCACAACACGCTGCCCATGGGTATGAGCTACCCTCTGGAATCCTCACCTATCTCTTCCCCAGCTCAGCTTCCTCCAAAATACCAGCTTGGATCTACCTCATACTTGCCTGACAAATTGCCCAAAGTGGAGGTGGATAGTTTTCTGGCGGAGCTTCCTGGAAGCCTGTCTCTCTCGTCCGCTGAACCCCAGCCCGCCTCACCTCAGCCGGCGGCAGCTGCGGCCCTCCTAGATGAAGCACTGCTCACCAAGAGCCCCGCCAACCTCTCTGAGGCCCTCTGCGCTGCTAATGTGGACTTCTCCCACTTACTGGGCTTTCTTCCACTCAACCTACCCCCGTGTAACCCGCCTGGGGCCACAGGAGGCCTGGTCATGGGCTACTCCCAGGCTGAGGCGCAGCCCTTGCTCACCACTTTGCAAGCTCAGCCTCAAGATTCCCCAGGAGCCGGGGGACCACTGAACTTTGGACCTCTGCACTCCTTGCCTCCTGTCTTCACCTCTGGCCTGAGCACCACCACCCTGCCTCGTTTCCACCAGGCATTCCAGTAGCCCCCAAGGAGGCCCTCAGTCCAGTCTTAGGCTCCGTCAGGGAGCCTCTGTACCCACCCTATCTGCATCCCCCATGAAGGCAGCTGAGGTTTCAGAACTGGGTTCAAAAAGAAAAAATTCCAGTGTCTGTATGGAGCACTTGGTTTGGGGGTTCAGGCTCCAGGATCAGTTCCAGGAGGAGCCTTGAGCCCCGGGCCCATGAAAAGATCTCATACCATAGAACTTCAGGTATTTTTACTTTTACTTTTTTGATCTGAATCGGGAGCCACACTTAGCCCTCTCCCCCTCCAAAGCGTCAGAACCTCCCTCTCTTCAGAGAAGGAGGCGGTCTCTTGGAGACACAGAGGGTTTCACTTTGGATGACCTCAAGAGAAATAGCCCAAGAAGCCCGCCTCCTGGTCCCAACCTGCAGACCCCACAGCAGTTGGTCAGGCCCTGCTGCAGAGAGAGGGTCACTTGGCTCGATTGCCTGCTTCCAGCCAGTGGGCAGGAGAGAGGGCCTCTTCTTCCCACCACCCCCATCCCTCCTGTACCGACACCTCCATTTCCAGTCAGTGTTGTCCAGCAACGGTACCGTTTACACAGTCGTCTCAGACACACCATTCACCTCCCTTGCCAAGCTGTTAGCCTTAGAACGATTGCAGTGAACATTGTTTACACGCCGTGAATCCATTCCCACCAGTCCATTCCAGTTGGCACCAGCTGAAACCATTTGGTACCTGGTGTTAACTGGAGCCCTGTTTACAAGGCGGAGTCGGGTCTCGCTGACTTCTCTTCACTTGAGGTCACATTTTTCCCCTGTGGGGAAATAAACTGACTTTGGACTGCTTCAGTCTCTGCCATCTTCCATGACCGTGTCTGTTCCTGCCTTCCTCGGCAGTGTCCGCGAGACAGGCAAGAAGACTGGAGCCGTTTTCTCACAGGTCTGCAATTCTGTTTTTCTCCAAGTACATGATGACCCCTCCCCCTCCTCTTGAACTGGAGAGGGGAAGACATGAAAGGCATGCCCGCTTCCATCGCCCCCACTCTCCAGCCCCTGCCCCAGACATCATGAACTGTTATCATTAGTCTTGGAAGGAGGGACTCCGGTTCTAAGCTGGTGTGGATAGCATAGGAGAGGGTGTGAACCCCTGATTTGTGTCTCCCCTACTTGTCCCTTTTCCAGGAAGTTGTGGAATTGTTGGAAGAAGAGTTTTCAGGAAGTTAGGGCTGGGCAGACGGTTGAGTCCTAACCTGTGGGTACGTCATTGGCTCCCATACTAACCTTTTCTCTTCTCCACAGTGTCCCCTCTCTCTCCACTACTTTGCAGTTACCGTGGACTCAGGGCCGCTATGCATAGGCCTCTGCTCGCCATCAAAGAAATTCCACCTTCCGCTTGTGCCCCCACCCCCCGCCCCAATTTGCCCCTAATACTTAGCAGGGTTTCTTGCAACAAATGATTCGTTCTCTTCTGGCTTGTGGGGCTCCCTGGCACAGACAGCACGGCCCTTGCCCAGCCGAACCCCATCCTTGCTTCATTTCTCAGTTCTGCATGGGCTTCGCTCTTCCCAGTCATGGGAGGGAGGCAGCTCAGGGACCACCAGTGTGGGACCCTCATGAGACACCTCCACTCTGATTCAGAAACACACTTCTACCTCTTTACTGTTAACTCCTACAAATGCAGCCAGTAGTTTCGGGGCACCTCTCTCAGCAGTGCCTCATGCTGGCTTCTCCGCTAGGGTTTCAGGACAAACTACCAAGGAACTGCCTCAGCCTCCTCCCAGTCCTCCAACTCTCCCTTCCTTCTAGAAATCACTTTGCTTTATCACCAGGCACTGAGCAGGTCCAAGACCCAGGCTTCTGCTTCAGCCCAGGCCAGTACTCTTTGAGGTGAAAGCCTTAAAACGTAGCGCCCTGGCCCTTGATTGGAAGCAATGTGGAGTGAATAAGCATGTTTTGATTTAGGCAGGGTAGCTTGGGATACCTTTAAAAAAAAACAAACCAGATATAAGAATGTCTGGCAAGGTTAAAATCAGACTAGGTGATTTGCTTCTAAAAATTAGTTTCAGTGAGTCCCAGGGACTAATTAAGGTTTATTTTTAAAAGCGTCCCCCTTGGTACGCAGCCACCTGCATGCTGTGCATGTTACTGGGACTCGTATTACAGGACATGGTGTGTGAGGGTCCAAGCAGGACTCGGTGCTGCCATTCTCCTTATTGTCTCTGGTCCTCATCACTAGACCCAGCAGCCCTTCACCTGCTCCCTGCCACCTTCCCTGCACCCCTCGTTTATAGAGGCAGGTGGGCCTCTGGCCACAGAATAGAAAGTCTCAGGCTTAGAGGAGTCCACTCTTCCCTGCCTGTCCTTTCCTGTCCCTTCCTTGAATTCTCTACCCATTAGTGATGCTGGGAAACTCCTAGAACAGGCAGAGCAACTATTTAAAGCCTTGTAACTGGGGCCTTGCCCCTTCCCCCACCCGCTCCATCCTGCCCCTCCTTTCCTCTTCCTTCGGTGCCCTCACCATACACAAGGAATTTCTCTATCACTGTGAACTTTGCTGGTACAGAGGAACATCTGCCTTCACCTTTTTTGGACCATAGCAACCCAGCCGTTTCTTAATCTTCCCTTCCCCAAATTTAAAGTAAAAAAAAAAAAAAAAAAAAAAAAGCCTTATTGGCCTGGTTGTTCAAAGGATAAGAATAGCTTTATCCTGCACTCAGTACCAAACCCACTTCAGTACCTTTACTGAGGCCATGAAAGCCTGAGGGGTGTCTGCCCACGACAGGAGCCATGGCATGTGGCAGAGACCAAACAGGGACCAGGAAAAAGGGGTGATGTCCCCTTTCCCCACCACCTCCTCCAACTTGTCAGTGATGAGCCACCCTGAACAGGGCGGGCACCTCCCGTCCTGCACATAGCTGGTCAAGGCTGAGTGCAGTCCTGGGGGCCAGGGATGACCTACCCAGCTGTGTCAGCTCAAAGGATTTGTGCACATCTTACAGAGGGGAGAGGTGGGAAAAGGAGCACCAATGAGTTTTCCCCCCACCCTTTTACAAATGGCATTTAATGGAAATCCGGGAAGCAGGTGTGATTACTTTTTTGCTCGTAGATATTGTCCTAAGTTGAAATTCTTCCACTGCCCTAAACTTCCCCTAGTAGCCTGAATCCCTGCCCCTCTTTCTTTTTGGTAGCTGTTTTCCCCATTCCCTCTACCTCCCCTCTTATCTAGGAGCTGTTTTTAAGCACGATTTTTTTTTTAACAGTTTATATTGTACAGGATCAATATTTTGCTTTTTAACAAGGATATTTATGTAATAAGAAACTTTGCCTTAGGCAGGTGTTGGCCAGAAAAGTCCAGATTCCTCTGGGACCCCACCCTGGCCTCTCCTGGAGCTCTGAACCTGCTGTGGAAGAAATTGGCTATGACCTTCACCACTGGAGAGTAGGGTCTGCAGCAAGGGAAGGGGTGTTCTGGTTCTAACAGGAGAAGGATTCACCATGATAATCTAGTGCCTCTGTGGAGGGGTTTGGAAGAAGTATCCCAGCCCAGTTTCTTCAGATGCAAGCTCACTTCCGTAGCTGCCCGCTCCACCTCTGACTACTCGGCGCTAGAACTCCTGAGACACCACTTCTCATTCGCCTCCCTCCCTCCCAGTGATCAAGGCTTCGGGGCCACTCTTTCGTAACGCCAGATTATTTAAAGAGAGAAAAATACAAGACAAAAACCTTCTAGCACTTTGTAAACACAGTGAATAACCTCTTGGAGTATTTTTGGCTTTATATAAAACAAGGTTTTTAATTGTAAAATATAAGTGCCATTAGAAAATGCACAGGGCGTATCTTTGTTAAAGTAGATTTTTCAATGTTTTACAGAATTACATTTTCAAAAAAAGTTTTTATAATGAAGTTGTTTATTAAAAACTTCTGAATGATGTGTTTGGAAGTTGTGAACCTGTCTGATTGGGAAAGGGGTGGAGAGTACCTGGGGATCTAGAAACTCCAGACACGTTTAGCCTCCAAGGGATGGTGCGTGTCGGGTAGACAGTAACAACCCTTCACATTAGCACACACCTACAAACTTTGTACTTTGAAATGAAAGATCTTAATGGGATGTCTTTGAGGTAAGTGGCATCATATTATCACTTAAACTTGAATGCAAGGGTCAGAAAAATCAAACTGGCTTCATGAAACTTCATATAACTAAAAATGCCAGATGTAGCACAGTTTTTAGAATTGGTTCAGCCACTCAAACATGGTTGGCCTTAGCATTCCTGTTTCTCCTGGCCCCATCGTCTGTAGTTGTGACTTCATCTTCAGGCCCTACAAAGTGGCTCGTCCCTTTGTGTAGGAGTAGAATGCTGCCATGATTCCATCCCTGTCATTCTCCTGCAGCGGCTGACCAGGAAGAGGAAGGAGAGAGGAGTCTGTATTCACAAAGCCCCACGAGGCATCTCCTGTCTCACTGGCCTTGATAGGGCTCTGTGCCCTTCCCAAAATCAGCGATGGCAAGCCTGAGTGAGACAGGAGTGGTTTCTCAAAGGAAATTGGGGCTACAGTTAGGATGAGGATTGAATGCTTGTTGTCCAAAAAAAAACCATGCCATCCATTGCCTGAGATGCACAGCTGGCAAGTGACAGAGCTACGACCTGACCTTGCTCACCCTTGGGCCTATGCACTGGGTTCAGACAAACTGCTGAGAGACTGACATGGCTTCTGACTTTGCCGCTTGGCCAGTCTCTAACAAAGGTAGTCCTCACCATCCTGGGCCGTGTAACTCGTCCTGAGATCCTCCTGTCCACGGCTAAGATTGAGCTTGCTTTTCTGTGGTCTGGAGCCAGTGCCAGCCACGCGGTGTAAGTCACTCCTGAGTCCAGCCCAAGAGTCCCTGGGACAGTAACAAGTGTTAATGTGTGTAACAGGTGTTTTGTGTGCAAAGGCAGTGGGCTGGCCCTTCCATCTCTTTGGCCTTCCATTTACTTCAACATTCAGTGTCAACCCCAGTGCCTTCAGATCCCTGGCTGGACCCCCAAGGGAACCCACCTTGCTCTCTTGGGGATGTACACCCCACGGTGGGACCAGGGGCTCAGAGCTATCTTACTCACTGGGCAGGAGGAGGCTGAAGGCTTTCTGGAGGAGGTGGCAGGGACTTCCAGGCAGAGGGGGCATTAGGTGTGCTGACCATAGGCCACAAGTTTGGGAGCCAAGACCACAGGAGTGCAGATGCATTTGCAGGATCAGGGCTGCATGGCTGGTTCGTCCAGGCTCATCCAATCCAAGCACATTCCCTGCAATTCAGACTGGAGTTCACAGGGGTGAAATGTCTGCTATAGAGCAAGAGGTAGCCTGGGCCTAGGACAAGGTGGAAACATCCACCTTTTGGCCTACGAGCCCAGGAGGATACAGTTCCTACACACAGATGCCAATTTGCTCCTGGTTCACAGCGTTTGAGACATTCCCTTGCCCAACATCCTTGTACTCCAAGTTTCTTTCTTTCTTCCATATACATATTTCCAGCACCTCCGTGTGCCAATCAATTACCATCATCTGCGGCTCCCAGTTTGAGTCTGGTTAGCCTGTTCGGCATATGCTTGAGTAGTTGATCCTGTGCAAAGCTGCTAGTTACCTACAGCTGCCCCCAAACCGCAGTCGAGTGTGGGCGTCAGGCGGTCCCCACTGCCACCGCAGATTGGGGGGGAGGGGGCGGGGAGAGGAATCGCTTGGTGTAGTGGCTGTGATGGAAAGTTCTATCTGTGCGTGACCGAGACCGGAGTTATGCCTGATCCTTGGTGCCCGCTCTGAGCTGCTCCTTGCTTGGTACACCCCTGCACTTCACTCCACTCCCACCGCCAGCGCCCTCCTAATCAGGGGCCCGTTCTGTCTGGCGCTCGCGGTCGCATCCCCACCAGGCAGCCCCCTGCCACTCTGCCAGGCTGGCAGGTCCCTCGTCCCCCGCAGCCCGGGCACCCCTGCGAATCACGCCCCGCAGTGGGGCGCGAGGGGCAGAGCGCGCCCCGAGGAGGAGACCGTGCCTCCACCTCGCGCCGCGCCGCCCCTCTGGCGGGCCCCGCAGTGTCGCCCCTGCACCCTGAACCGCTCCAGGCCAGAGGCTCCGGCAGGTGCTGGAGCCCCCGAGCGCCCACCGCCCGACCTCGCCGCTGGGGTCCCGAAGCCGCGGCACGCGGGCGCCCCCCACCCCGGGACCGCCCCGCCTGCTCCGGGGCGCCGGGCAGCGGCCTGGCCCGGGCCAAGGCCCCGGAGACCTGCGGCGCCGAGGGAGGGGGTGGTGGCGGGAAGGCCGAGGAAGTGACGACTGGGCAAGGCGCCATCTTCGTGGAAGAGGCGGAGGGGTGGAGAAACCGCTGCTCTGGGTGGAGACGGAGGGGCGGGGGGCGGGGAGGAGGAGCTGGAGGTGGGAGCGGCGGCGCAGCAGGGCCCGGGGCGCCTAAGCCTGGACGGCCCGGCCGTGGAGCTGGAGGCTGGGGAGTGCCCAGGCAGACGGGGCCTACCGGCGGCTGCCGCGCAGGTTTGGGCGCACCGGCCGTCTGCACTGGCCCGTAGGAGTTTCGTCATCCAGAGTATTCCTGGCTTCTGGGTCACCGTCTTTCTGCACCACCCGCAGCTGTCAGCCATGATTATAACTCATGATGAAGACATGCTCTGCTACCCGATGAATTTGGCGGTGAGGGAGCTCGGGCAAGCCAGCATCCAATGCAAGTTCAAGTTCCGCTTTTGGAACAACCCCTAGGCCCGGAACAAAGTGCTCATGAAGGAGTATGAGTGCAGATCCTCAGGACCCGTGGTGTCAGCTGCAACTCGTATCCGATGGCACCGGAGCCAGGAACCCCCTGTTCTGGTCCACCCGGACACTGTCCGCAGCTTCTTCACCTGGTTCTAGAAGCACAGCCTCCCAGAGGCTGACAAGATTTTCCAGATTATTAGAGAGGAACTGTGGCCCACCTCCCTGCAGTACCGCCTGCTCTGCATGTGGATAGGCCACACAGAGCCAGGAGAGGCCTGGCAAGGTGGTGCACAGAGGCCCCCCCTAGACTCTACAGGTTCCAGTCTGGCTAAGTCCCTCGCTAGGACCTGCCTGCTACATAAAACTCCCTTCTACCTGTGCTTGGGCCAATGGCATAAGCCTGCTGTCTGCTTGCACTTTCAGTGCACCCTGGCTCCTCTGAACATTCAGTGGACTCTGCTCCAAGTTTTGGCCTCCATGGCCAAGCTCTTCTGTTTCCAAGTGGCCTTCATGCATCACACAGGTGTCACATGCCACAGTGTCTACCCAAGCACCCCATGCTATGGATGAGTACTGCCATCATCTTCGTGGTCTGCGCCTACCTCTCATCATTGCCTTCCTTCCCATCCTTTTTTTTTTTTTTTTAAGTAAGCTTTATGCCCATCGTGGGGGTGGAACTCACAATTCTGAGATCGAGAGTTCCAAACTCTACCGACTGGGCCAGCCAGGCACCCCTTCCCACCCATTTTTGACATGGCACCCACAAGTCATTGCTAGAAGGACCAGGGCCTCTTCGAGGCCTACTACTTCAAGGCCACAACATGGTGGGCTTCCTATTTACGCATCCAGAATATTGGCTGTGGCAAACTGAGTCTCATCACACAAGAAGAAGCAGATGCGTTTGGTGCTGTCAGCCAGCCTTGGACACTCCATCCTAGGGCCTCAGGACTGCAGGACCACAGGCCAGGCTACCGCAGGCTACTGGCTGGTGGGCATCTGGCAGAATGGTCACACAGCCAGTAGACAACTACTGGGCACGGGAGAGGTCAAGGGCATGAAGCGGTGGGCAAGGCATTCTTTGTAATCACCCTGCTCGTCTTACCCGTGTTGGTGCCACCTCACAGCCCACCTGCTTGTCGAGATCTGGTACCGGACCAGTGTCAGGCCATCCCCCTTTCTGAGTTCTGCCGAGGCCGCCACCAACATTGTTCCTGCTCCCAGATCTGTAAGGACCTCAACAATCACCTGCCCAGGCACAAGAAAGCCCCCAACTCCCTAGGAACTCTGGCGTGCTGGTATATCTGGGCCTGTGCTCCAGGCAGGGGGTCCCTCCCAGAAGCCTACCTTCCTGAGCCCCAGTCACTGGGCTCACACAGAATCCCGCTCCCCCCCACCCCCCGGTCTCTGCCTGTTTTCAGGCTGCCAGGCTGCAGGTACAGGAGGGGTGTTTCTAGTCATGGGGCCTGTCTACACCTGCCCAGATCTCACAACTTTCTTTTCATTTTCTTTAAAATGACAGCTCAGAAACAAACAACTGAAGAAGCCAAGTTTTTAAAAACAGCTAGGGAGGCCGTCTTTCTTATTGAATTTGCCGTTAGGTGACCGGCTCTAGAGAGAAGGGTTGTGCGGTAGACCGCTGCGCGGCGTGCGGGCAGCCCCTTTCCCATGCCCCGCCCCCTTCAGCACGGCCCCCCCGGGGGCGGGGCTAGTTCTTTGTCCTGTGCGGCGTTTTTTAGACCAACTCTAGCCCCAGTCTACTTTCTTCTCCTCCCACCGGGTCCAACCCCCACTGTGGGATTGTGTAGGTGGAAGAGTTTAGCTGCCTCCCAAAGTCCTCCTTCCCGTGGAAGGCCTTGTATTTTGCTTCCCAGAACCTGGGGAGTTCTTGACACAAAACGTGGTGGCGGATGCTCTCCCCCTGGGAATGCAATGGAAGCAGAGGCAGCTGGGAAGTTTCGGGTGGCTGAGAGACCATGGGTGTCGGGAACAGAGCCCCCTGGTTCTTCTGAATTTTCTGATTCACCAAAATGTTTTTTAAATTAGAAGAATTACTAACCGAACACTGAAACTTGAGAGGTTCTCTTGGTCTGGGTGTGACCTGCAAATGTGGAAAGCGAATGCTGTTTTTCATTTCACTGCTTTTAAGTAAAACCCTGTGCATCTCCTTCCCCGTTTCCACCCAGTGGAGAAATTGAGCTGTCCAGGCCTGCTTACTGCTTTTAGTTGAGAACATTTACAAGAATGTCCATGTAATCTCTCCATGCCACACCATTTGGAGACTTAGGTGGCTATTCGTGGTGATTACCAAGTTGTTGTGGCCTGTTAATACAGCCCTGTACTCAGAAGTTGTCTGAATAAGGTGGTTTTGTAGGTAGGACTTAAAACTGAGAACTGTTAGCATGTCCTGTGAGGATAGCCTCCAGAAAGAAATCGGTAAGGTCCTGATGATTCTGTGCCCTGGCAGCCATGATGTAATGGGCATTGCTGTAACTGGTGTCTCTGCTTCTAAACAGAGAAATATTCATGGGATGGCTTTGTCCAATCAGAAGAGGATTCAGGGCACTTTTGTCTTCTATCTGCATGGTTAAAAAATAAAAACCTTTCAGTCTGGGGGAAAAAAACCCTCAGATCATGTTATTCCCCCATCCAGAACCCTCCATTGGCAGGAAAAAAAGTCCTAATTCCTTACCATGGCTGACAAAGCCCAGCACCGTCTGGCCCCTGCTGGCATCTCCCACTGATCTCTTCACTCACCCTGCACTCCCCTCTCTGCTGCTCCTTATGCAGCACGTTCCGGCCTCAGAGGTTTTGCACTTGTCTTTCTCTCTCCTAAATTTTCTTCCCACAGATATTCTCCTCTCTGACTCCCTCCATTCTTTCAGGCTTCAGTCAAATGCCACTTCTCCAGAGGCCGTCCCCACCTTCCCTGTCCAAAGTCATTCTCTACCCGTTCCGTCTCTCCTCCCCGTCCCTTCGTGATTTTCTCCACATCACTGTAACTCTCTGAAATGGTCTTCTTTTCCTCTCTTCTCCTTCCTCTTCTGATGGGTCAGGAGAGCAGCAACCTATCCATCGGCTGCTTGGCCATGCCGCACCTCAGGAATTACTTGTGCGAGTGAATGACTTTGTCCGGATGTGTCGGAGTATTGTCCTGGGCCCCGACCGAACAACCAACGAGGCGTGGTTCCTGCCTGAAGAATTTCAGCTGGGCGGGGCGGGTCGTCACGTGACTTGTGCAGCTGGAACACATCTGGGGGTGAAAGGGGCGCTACTAACAATGACGCCAGGACAAGAAGCCTAACTGGTATGGAACCATCACCCCAAAGAGACAGAACCCAACTAAGTCCTGCTTGGCATGCAGCTCACCAGAAATGTGCGTGATGGAATGGGAGAGTGGAGACTTCCCTGACGTTGGGACATGGGAGCTGGGCCTGGAGGAAAAGGCAGCAGTTTAGGTAAAGTGGGGCTGGAGAGGGAATTCCTGAAGGAGCAAATGGCATGACCAAAGGCACTGGGCAGAAGATGCCTGATGTGTTCAGGGCACAGCACGGACCCTGGGTGTGGCTGTTTGGAAGAGGCAACACTGGATGGTTAGGTAGGGTAAGGCCATTTTCTGGAAATTCAAACTCTGAGTGCAAAGCCAAGGCATTAGGCCATGCATAGTGGGGAGGGATATCAGATGTGGTTCAGAGGTAGGAGAGCTCACAGGGCAGCTGGAGGCAAGGGGAGGGGAGTGTCTGCAACTCCAGCTCTCTAGTATCTTCAGTTTGCTCCCAGGCTGCAGCTCTTCCAGGAAGCCCTCCACGATTGCCCTTGCCTGCAACAATCTCTGCCACCTCCCAAGTACAGCCTAGAACCCAAATTTTGGATACTACAGCCTGGCAGGGCTACCTCTTCTGTGTCAAACACCTGTTCGTGATGCTCCCAAGGGAATCAGAGTGAGCCTCAAAACATCCTGGTGACCCTAGAAACTAGTGCTCCAAGTCATTTGCCTGCCCTGCTCCTGGTGCTTGGCAGGTCACTTTGGCTCCTGCAGCCCAAATTTGGGCCCAGTCGCATCCCCCATGTCCTTAGGCCCTAGACGGTGGTGCTTACCAAGACGGGCATTTACCTGATCTTTCTGCTGCACAGCCAGTGGCACGTTTCTGTCACCCTGTGACTGATCTCAGCAAGGGGCCGCGCCAGCCATGTGTCCCGGCCACCCATCAGGGGCAGGAGTCTCGTCCTGAGAACCCGCTCCTGCTTGCTCATTCGCTCATGGCCTGAGTCACTCGTTTGTTTATCCACATATCTTAGCAACCACGCCATGATGGGCACGGGGGTAAAGATGACAGTTCTGCTCTCTGCCTCAGTGACCTCGAGAGCCCAATGGTGAGACTGAAAGAAGTGACACTAACCACTGACATTAGTGAGCACCGACTAGTGCCAGGGGCTTACATGGACACAGCAGCCAGAGTGGTCTCTAGACCTGAGTCAGGCCATGTCCCACCTCTGCTCCCCACCCTCCGAAGGCCCCAATCACGTGCAAGAGGAAAAACCGACGTGCTCGCACGAACTGCAAAACCTCATGATCTGACCTCTTGTCACCGAACTTCATCTCTTCTGGCTCACCTCCTCCAGATCAATTTTCGGCGACGCCTCCTGCTAGTCTTGAAACCTGGCTCTGGACCTTGCTTGCTCTGCCCTGTGCCTGGAACCTTCTCCTCCAGATACAAGTATGCATGGCTGGTTCCTCCATTCCTTAAGGTTTCTCAGCTCATCTGTTACAATGTCACCTCTTCAGGAAGCCTTCCCTGATGACCCCTTCTCAAAACTGCCCTGTTGGGGTGCCTGGGGTAACTCAATCGGTTAAGTGTCTGACTCGTGATTTCAGGTCAGGGTCATGATTTCAAGATCATGAGATCGAGCCTTGTGTCAGGCTCTGCACTCAGAGCGGGGAGTCCGCTGGAGATTCTCTCTCCTTCCTCTGCCCCTCCCCTCACGTTCACTCTTTCTCTCTCTCTCTAAAATAAATAAACTGCTCTGTCGCTCTCCCTCCCTTTCTGTGGTTTGGATTTTGTTAGAGCACTTCAACCACCTGACATTATAGTCATTTATTCACTTACATACCTGCTTTTTTTCCTACCCTTGTGGGGACTTCCCTTTATTCACCGCTGAATAGCCCTCAGCTACATAGCACCTGGGACACCTGGCGGTTCAGCAATGCTTTCTGCAGTCAGTGACTGCTTCACGCGCTCATGGTGTGGGAGGGCCTCCCAGGTGGGCAAGGGGAAGATTATCTCTAGGGATAGGAACCCTGTGAGGCCAGTGTAGCCCTTTCCAGGCAGTGTCTGCTCCCATTCCTGGTCCCTCCTACAGAGAGATGGCCGCCTGGCTTACACCTGCTCCAAGGGTGGAGGAAGGAGGTCAGAGCGAGGAGGGGCTTCCTGCTCTGGGGTGAAGAGCAACACGAGCCTGACCCCAGGGCTTCACTCACCTCTGCTCTCAGGTGTCTGCCCTGTTCTGTTGGCCTGGGAGGAACTTTGGACAAGTTTTTACAATCAGAAAAATCTGTCCCGAAACTATAGCAATTAGTTGTTACCTGTAACCGCCCTGATTACAGTTTGGGGGACTTTGATTTTTTCCTCCAAGGACATGATTTCAGCACAGAAATTCAAGGAAGTCTCTGGTATCTGCTTGCCCTTGCTCAGCAGAACTGAACATTGACTTGGGTCGGTGAACTTTGAGGCCCCCACCCCATGGCTCCCCCATCAATGCTGACTCAGGATCTCAAGGGCACGGGGCGGTGGTGGGGCCGGCACCAACTGGAAGGCTGGTAGGCCTGCGTGCTCTGGATTTGCCACGGTGTGGCCCTGGGCACGGCTCTCTGCAGTTCTCAGCCTGTTTCTCATCTAAAGGAGAACTTGGAATTCCTTAGCAGGGGGAGAAAGTCCCTGCAAGGTGCCCTACCTCCATTTGCGCCTCCAGCCCACCCGGTGGCTGGCTCAGCACAATACTTCTGGTTGCATCTCAAAGAAGCTCTAACTATAATTGACTTAAACTCTCCTTTTTTCCTTACGTGAACGTCCAGAGCTGAGACGGGCTTTCAGACTGTTCGATTCAGTAGCTCAACGATGTCTTCAAGGACTTAGCCTTCTTTGATCTGCCGTCCTTCCTGTTGGTTCCATCCTCACTCAGCTTGGTGCCAAGATGGTGTCATTAGCTCCAAGAGTCACTTTCAGAAGTGGCAACTCCAGAGAAGGCCAATTGTGTCTTCCCATGGCTCCCTTAAAATGGAGAAAACCTTTCACAGAAACTACTCTAGACTTTCCAGATCCTGTATCTAACTGGCCAGAGCTCGGTCACATGTCCTCTCTCTCTCTTTTTTTTTTTAAAGATTATTTATTTATTTATGTGACAGAGACAGCCAGCGAGAGAGGGAACACAAGCAGGGGGAGTGGGAGAGGGAGAAGCAGGCTCCTAGCCGAGGAGCCCGATGTGGGGCTCTATCCCGGAACACCAGGATCACGCCCTGAGCCGAAGGCAGACGCTTAACGACTGCGCTACCCGGGCGCCCCAACACATGTCCTCTCTTGAATGAGTTATTGGCAAGGGGGAGCACAGAGCCATGACTTTGGAACCAGCATCAGTGGTGAAATGCATATCTGCCCACAATGTCCAGTAACTTAACTGTCAGGGAACGAAGCTCAAGAGTATTTGCAGGATACAGAACTATCCAGCACCTAACAAGGTAAAAATCACAATGTCTGACATCCGGTCCAAGATTAGCAGGCGTACGACGTGGCAGGCAACACGATCCGTATCGAGGAAACAAGTGATCTAAACCAACGCACCCCAGAAACTGACGTCAAAACGAGCAGATTAAGGACAGTGAAAGTTAGAGCTGTATTGCATACGTTAAAAAAGGGAAATATACTCTCACACGGTCAAATGATCCTGAGATCAAGACCTGAGCTGAGATCAAGAGTTGGACGCCTAACCAACAGAGCTGCCCAGGGGCCCCACAGTCAAATGATTTTTGACAAAGGTGCCAACCATTCAATTGGGAAGGGACAGTTTTTTAAACAAATGGTGTTCGGAAAACTGAATGCTTACGTGCAAAAGAATAAAGTTGGACCCCTACCTTATACAGTATACAGATATTAAACTCAAAATAGATCACGGACTCAACTGTAAGACCTAAAACTATAAAAGCTCTTAGAAGGAAACATAGAGGAAAAGCTTCATGACGTTGGATTTGGAAATGATTTCTCAGATGTCACACCACATGCACAGGCAACAAAACAAATAGATAAAATGGGCTTCGTGAATGGGGCGCCTGGGTGGCTCAGTCGTTAAGCGTCTGCCTTCGGCTCAGGGCGTGATCCCGGCGTTATGGGATCAAGCCCCACATCAGGCTCCTCCGCTATGAGCCTGCTTCTTCCTCTCTCACTCCCCCTGCCTGTGTTCCCTCTCTTGCTGGCTGTCTCTCTCTGTGTCGAATAAATAAATAAAATCTTAAAAAAAAAATGGGCTTCATTAAAATTGAACTTTTGTGCATCAAAGGACATTATCAACAGAAGGGACAGAGAACTCAGATTATGGGGGAAAATACTTTGAAAATCATATATCTGATGAGAGATTAATATCCAGAATATATAAAGAACTTCTTTAACTAAAGAAATGGGCAAAGGACATGAATAGACATTTCTCCAAAGAAGACATACAAATGGCCAATAAGCACATGAAAAGATGTGCAGTATCACTTATCATTAGATAAATACAAATCAAAACCATGATATATTACTTCACACCCACAAGGACAAGTATTATAAAAAAACCAGAAAAATAAGTGTTGGCGAGGATGTGGAGAAATTGGAATTTTCATAACGAGAATGTAAAATGGTATGAATACTGTAGAAAACAGTATGGTGTTTCCTCAAAAAATGTAACATAGAATTACCACATGATCCAGCAATTCTACTCCTAGGTATATACCCCCAGAGAACTGGAAAGCAAGGACTTGAACAGATATTTCTATACCAGTGTCCATAACACCATTATTCACAATAGCCAAAAAATGGAAGCAACCCAAATGTCCACAGGTGGACAAATGGGTAAACCAAGTGTGGTATACACATACAATGGAATATTACTAAGCCTTAAAACGGAGTGCAATTCTGCTCCACGCTACAATGCCGATGAACCCCGAAGACATGCTAAGTAAAATAAGCCGGACACAAAGAGACAGATATTGTATGATTTCTCTAAAGTAGTAAAATTAGAGTCAGAAAGTAGAATTGTGGTCACCAGGGGCTGCAGTGGGAAGAGAATGAAGAGTCAGTGTTTCGTGAGTAGAGTCTCAGTCTGGGAAGATGAGGAAGTTCTGGAGATGCCTGGTGGTGACGGTTGCACAACATGATGAATGTGCTTAATGCCACTGAATTGTACGCTTTAAAAAGGTTAAATGGTAAATGATTGTATGTTAAGCATATTTTACACAAAAAGTTAAGTAGACATACGGAAGATAGAAAAAAACCCCACTTGAATCAAGTTTCTAGAGATTAAAAAGGCAATGTCTGAGATGAAGACCAGACTGGATGGGATTCATGGCAGAGCAGACATGACAGATTAGTGAATTTAAAGGCATAGCAAAAGAAACGATCTAAAATGAAACACAGAAAAAAGAATAATAATAATAATAAAAAAAGAGGGGCGCCTGGGTAGCGCAGTCGTTAAGCGTCTGCCTTCGGCTCAGGGCGTGATCCCGGTGTTATGGGATTGAGCCCCACACCAGGCTTCTCCGCTAGGAGCCTGCTTCTTCCTCTCCCACTCCCCCTGCTTGTGTTCCCTCTCTCGCTGGCTGTCTCTCTGTCAAATAAATAAATAAAAAATCTTAAAAAAAAAAAAAAAAAACGAGAAAAGAGGCTCAATGAGTGGGCATCAGTGGTGAGAACTTCAACTGCCTAACATATGGGCAATCAGAATTGCTGAAGGAAAGCAGAGAGACGGGGGACAGAAAAAATATTCAAAGATATAATAGTCTAAAACTTCCTGAACTTACTGAAAATAGACACACAGTGCTAAGAAGCTCAATGTACCCTTAAGCATAAGAAATATGAAGCATAAGAAATATGAAAACTGCACCAAGGCATCGTAATTGAACAGCTCAAGACCAGTGACACAGAAAAAGCAGTCAGAGGGCGCCTGGGGGGCTCAGTCGGTTAAGTGTCTGCCTTCAGCTCAGGGCGTGATCCCAGGGTCCTGGGTTAGAGTGGCTTCCGGCTTCTGGCTCCCTGCTCAGTGGGGAGTCGGCTTCTCCCTCTTCCCCTCCCCCCTGCTTGTGCTCTTTCTCTCTCCGGCAAATAAATAAAATCTTAAAAAAAAGAAAAGAAAAAGCAGTCAGAGAAAAGAGACTTGTTACATACAGAGAGGACAAAGATAAGGACATCAGATCCGTTGTTGGAAGCAATGCAAACAATAAAAGACAGTGGAGTAACATCTTTAAAGAACTAGGAAAGGGGGTAAAAACTTGTCAACCTAGAATTCTATACCCCACAAAAATATTTCAGTAACAAAGGTAAAATTGAGATGTTTTAGACATACAAAAGCTAAAAGAATTAATCATCAGCAAATCCTCCCTATGAGCAATGTTGAAAGATGTATTTCAGGCAGATGGAAAATGGTACCAGAAAGAAATCTGGATCTACACAACAGAATGAAGCCCACTGGAAATGGTACCTACCTGGGTACTTACCTAAGATTTTTTATTATTCAAATTCTTTAAAGACAACTGTTTAAATAAAAACAGCAACAGTATATTGTGGGATTTATAAAGTAAAAATGAATGACAACCATACCATGAAGGCTGGGAAGGGAGAAATGGAAGTATACTATTTAAGGTTCTTATACTACATGTAAAGTGGGATGGTATCACTGGAAGGCAGACTGTGATAAGGTATATATACATATAAGCCCTAAAGTAATCATTAAAATATCAAAACAAGAAGGTATAGCCAATAAGCCAATGAAAGAGATTAAAATACAGTAGTCCCGGGGCGCCTGGCTGGCTCAGTTGGTAAGAGCATGTGACTCTTTTTTTTTTTTTTTAAAGATTTTATTTATTTATTTGACAGAGATAGAGACAGCCAGCGAGAGAGGGAACACAGCAGGCGAGTGAGAGAGGAAGAAGCAGGCTCCCAGCGGAGGAGCCTGATGTGGGGCTCAATCCCGGAACGCCGGGATCACACCCTGAGCCGAAGGCAGACGCTTTAACGACTGCGCTACTCAGGCGCCCCAAGAACATGTGACTCTTGATCTTGGGGTTGTGAGATCAAGTCCCATGCTGGGCGTAAAGCTTACTTAAAAAAAATACAGTGATCTCTCCTTATCTGTGGGGGGATACATCAAGACCCCCCACTGGATACCTGAAACCATAGAGAGTACTGAACCCTATATATACTATGTTTTTTTCCTACACATACGTACCCATGATAAAATTTAGTTTAAAATTAGGCACAGTAAGAGATTAATAAAAACAAATAATAAAACAGAACTGTAACTGTATACAGTAATAAAGTCTTGTGATTGCAGCCTCTCTTCCTCTCAGAGTATCTTCTTTTTTTTTTTAAAGATTTTATTTAGTTATTTGACACAGAGAGAGACAGCCAGCAAGAGAGGGAACACAGCAGGGGGAGTGGGAGAGGAAGAAGCAGGCTCCCAGCGGAGCAGCCCGATGTGGGACTCGATCCCAGGACCCCAAGATCACGCCCTGAGCCAAAGGCAGACGCTCAACGAGTGAGCCACCCAGGCGCCCTATCTTCTTGTACTGTATTCAGTTTTCTTCTTGTGATAATGTGAAATGATAAATGCCTACACGTCAAGATGAAGTGAGGTGAATCATGCAGCCATTGTGACGTAGCATTAGGCTACCATGGACCTTCTGATGATGTCAGAAGGAGGACCATCTGCTTCCAGACTGTGGCTGACTGCAGGCAACTGAAACCGTGGAAAGCAAAGCCACAGAGAAGGGGGGACTACTGTACTTGATTTGTCCAAAGGAAGGCAGAAAAAGAAGAAAAAGCAAACAACAGATGGGACGCATAGGAAACAACAGGCAAGATTATAGACTTAAATCTAGTCAAATCAACAATCACGTGAAACATAAATAATCTAAGGACTCCATTTAAAAAGCAAAGATTACAAGGTTGGATAGAAAAGCAAGACCAAACTACATGCTGCCTATACAAAACTATTTATTTATTTTAAAGATTTTATTTATTTATTGGACAGAGAGAGACACAGCGAGAGAGGGAACACAAGCAGGGGGAGTGGGAGAGGGAGAAGCAGGCTTTCCGCTGAGCAGGGAGCCCGATGTGGGGCTCGATCCCAGGACCCTGGGATCATGACCTGAGCCGAAGGCAGACGCCTAACGACTGAGCCATCCAGGCGCCCCTATAAAAAACACTTTAAACATAAAATGCAAATAAGTTAAAAGTAAAAGGACAGGCCAACATACACATGAAAGGATACTCAACATCACTCATCACCAGGGAAATGCAAACCAAAAACACTGTGAGACATCACCTTACACCTGTCAGAATGGCTAAAATCAAAAACACAAGAAACAAGTGTTGGCGAGGCTGGAGAAGTAGGAACCCCTGTGCACTGTTGGTGGGGATGCACACTGGCGCAGCCCCTATGGAAGACAGTATGGAGGTTCTGCAAAAAATTAATAGAACTACCCTATGATCCAGTAATCCCACTACTGGGTATTTACCTGAAGAATATGAAAATGCCAATTCAAAGGGATACATGCACACCTATGTTTATTGCAACATTACTTACGATAGCCAAATCATAGAAGCAACCTAAGAGTCCATCGATGGATGAATGGATAAAGATGTGGTATGTATATAACTATTACTTTTAGGCCATAAAAAAGAATAAAATCTTACCATTTACAACAGCATGGATAGATCTACAGAGTATAAAGCTAAGCGAAATAAGCCAGTCAGAGAAAGACAAATGCCATATAATTTCACTCGTATGTGGAATTTAAGAAACAAAACGAATGAACAAAGGCGGGAAAAAAGACGAACGAGAAAACATACTTTTACCTCTTATAGAGAACAAACAGATGGCTACCAGAGGGAAGGTGGGTGAGGGGATGGGTGAAATAGGTGAAGGGGATTAAGAATATACTTATATTGATGAGCATACAGTAATATACAGAATTGTTGAATCACTATATTGTACACCTGAAATGAATATAACACTGTATGTTAACTACACTGGAATTTTTTGAAAAGTTCTTAAAAAATAAAATAAAAGAATGGAAAAAGATATACTGTGATAACATAAGTCAAAAGAAAGTGGGATTGGCTATACTAATACCAAAGCAGATTTCAGAGCAAAGATTATTATTAGGAATAAACTCATCTGGAGGACAATATGCACCTAACAGAGTTTCAAAATGCATACAGCAAGAACAGAACTGCAAGGAGCAATATACACATCTAAATTATAGTAAAAAAATTTCAACACCCCTCTCTCAATCATTGATAAAACAAGCAGGCAGAAAATCAACAAGGATATCATAGACTTGAACAACACTACCAATCAACTTGCCCCAATTGACATTTATAGGACACTCCAACAAGAACAGCAGAATACCCATTCTTTTCAAGTGTACATTGACCAGGATAGACCATATTTGGGGCCATAAATTGAGTCTCAATAAATTCAGAAGGATTCAAGTCATACAAAATCTCTGCCCATTACGGTTTCTGCCCACACAGAATTAAATTAGAAATCAGTAACAGAAAGATCCTTCAAAAAAATCCCCCAGTATTTATAAACTAAATAACACACTTCTAAATAATGAATAAAAAAAGAAACCAAACAAATTTAAAAGTATCTTGAACCGAATGACAATGAAAACATTGTCAGAATTTCTGGGATGTCACTAAAGCAGTATTTAGGAAGAAATTTCTAGCACTGAACACCTACATTAGAGGGAAAAAAAAGGTCTTAAATAAATGAACACCTACATTAGAGGAAAAAAAAAGGCCTTAAATAAATGACCTTAAATAAATTTCACCTTAGGAAACTAGAATAGAGCAAGGTAAAGAGAGATGTCCACTCTCACCATTCAGCTCTGTATTAGAAGTTGTGGCCAATGCAATAAAGCAAGAAACAAAAACAGACGGCAGCCAGATTGAAAAGGAAGAAGTAAAACTGTATTCACAGACAACATGATCATTTATGTAGAAATCTGATGGAATCTACAAAAAAAAGCTACTAGAACTAGTAAGTGAATTTATTAGCAAGATTGTCAGCCTATAGGATCAATATATAAAACCTTGATTGTATTCAATTGTGTAATGAAAAATCAGAAATAAAAAACACCATTTATAATGGCATCAAAAATATGAAATACTTAGGAAAAATCCAACCAAAAGATGTGAAAGACAAAACACTGAAGACCACAAAATATAGCTGGGAGAAAACTGAAGGTAAATAAATGGAGAGGTACATCTTGTTCACGGACCAATTCTTCCCAAACTGATCCACAGATTTAACAGAATCCTGACCGAAATTCCAGCAGGTGTTTTTGTAGAAATCAACAAGATAATTTGAAAATTCATATGGAAATCAAAGGGCCTAGAAACCCTGAGAAAGAACAAAATTGGAGGGCTAAAAACACCTGATCCAAAGAATTATAAAGCTACAATAACAAAAAGTGTGGTATTGGCATAAAAATAGACAAATCAATGGAACAGAATGGAAATTCCAGAAATAAATCTACGAGTATACTGGCAACTGATTTTTGTCAAAGGCACAAAAACAAAAGAGAAAAGGTAACTTTTTCAATAAATGTTAAGAAAAATGACCTTGGACCCATACTTTGCATCACATACAAAAATAACCTGATAATGGATCATAGACCTAAACCTAAAACTGTTCATAAAACTATGAAAGTTCTAAAAAAAAATAGGAGAAAATCACTGTGACCTTGGGTTAGACAAAGATGTCTTAGATATGACACCAAAAACCAAATCCATAAAAGAACAAATTGATAAATTAGACTTAACTGAAAATTAAAATTTTCTGTTCGTCAAAAGACACTGTTAAAAGAATGAAAACACAAGCCACAGACTGGGAGAAAACCTTTGCAAAGCATATATTGATAAAGGACTTGTATGCAGAATATACAAAGAACTCTCAAAACTTAATTAAAAAACCCCTAAAACCCAAGCAACTCAATTAAAAAGAAAGGCAAAAGATTTGGACACTTCACCAAAAAAGATGTATGAAGGACAGATAAGCACAGGAAAAGATACAGCATAATTTGTCACTAGGGATACGTAAATTAAAATCACAACCTGATGGGGGCATCTGGCTGGCTCAGTCAGAAAAGCATGCAACTCTTGATCTTGGGGTCATGAGTTCGGGCCCCACATTGGGTGTAGATATTACTTTTGAAAAATCACAATGTGATATTATGCACCTGTTAGAATGGCTAAAATTAAGATTACCCACAGCAAGTGTTCGGCTATGGAGCAACTGGAAGTCTCACCTACTTGGATGGGAAAGTGAAGCGCTGCCATCATCTCCGAGAAGGGCTTGGCATGTAGTTTACACGCCCTACCATATGATCTAGCCATGTCACTGCTTCACTTACTCACGGCAACTTCATTTGTAACAGCCCCAAACTAGAAACAACCCAAATGTTCATCAACAGATGAGCAGATCAACAGATTATGGCATATCCATACCATAGAATGATACTTGGAAATAAAAATGAACTACTGATGTACATAACACATGGATGAATCTCAAAATACGTATTCTGTATGGAAAAAGATGGGGGGAAAAGCATACTGTATTTATACAAAGCCCTAGGAAACACAAACTAATCTACAATGATGGAAAATAGATCGGTGGTTTCTTGGGGACGGTTAGAGGCTGGAGGGCAGAATTACAAAGGACACAAGGAATCTTGGGTTGATGGGTATGATCACTATCTTGATTGCGGTGTTTCATGACATATATACCATGGTCTCATTTTATATACATACATAGATGTGTAGTTCTTTTAAAAGGTGGGTATGGTAGTGGTGGGAAGAACACATTTGGGAGTGTTTCTGCTGAATAATACTGCAGCTCACACCTGCCACGGGACCCGCAGCAGGCTACCTCAAGCGTGGATACCTCAGTTACCTCCTCTATAAAAGGGGGCTATTATCAGAACATGCCTTAGAAGATCATACTCAGGAGTAAACGGGCTAATACATGGGAAGTGGAACAGCGTCTGAGCACTGAAAGTATTCCATGAATGGCACCCAGCACCCTTCTCACCGCAGATGAGGAAATTGAGGCATGGAGTTGGAGGGTGCGGGGTTACAATAGGCAACTGGTGTTTTTGTTTGCTTTGCATCCCTTACTGTGGGAAATTGTTCTTTCCACACATTCCGAGGGATTTGGGTGAGGCTAAAACTCAGTATCCAATATCCTTGCAGTATGGAGCCTGTAAACAGAACTCTGTCTTCTTGGATATAGTGACTGGTCCAAGATGTGCGAACAGTAATCCAAGCTGGGTCCATCAGAACCCTCCTCTGGGATTTAGCTATATTACATATACTGAAGTAGGGAAAGAGAGATCTTTTTCCTCTAGGCTTTCCAAGCTGGCCAATGTAACGTGCCCTCACCCCCTCCTCATAAGGAAGATTTTTGACAATGGAACAGAATGGGCCAGAGAAAAGCACAGTGGAGAAAGGAAGAATCCTAAGACTACTCCTTGAGCTCCCAGATCTATCCAGACCCGAAACCAAACCACTCTTTTCCTTGACGACTTATGAACCAATCAATTTCCCTTGGGACATAAGCCAGTGTGACCTATGTTTCTATTTGAAGGAGTCTCAGATGACGAGAGAGGTGAAGAGAGTTGGCAGTAAAATACTGGAGCTGGGAATCTAAAACCAGGTCTCACTGCTACCAAAGCTCACACCTGACTGCCCCTTCCTACCCGTGGGAGGGGCGCAGATGCTTGTGATTCAGGATGGAGGGACTGAGCGGATGGGAGAGGTTCTGGGCTTGTACCACACAGGGGAATAACAATGGCCGAGCCCTAGAAAGCCTGACAGAAGACTGAATTTTGAGGGAAACCCCTCGGCTCAACCCATTTGGGGAAGTTGTCTCACCTCAGGCTCCTCACCTTTGCAAGAGATTCTGGAGACATGACAACAGGACAATGGCATATTTATTTACAATTGGACCAAAAAAAGGCATACAGGCATCTTTTAATTAAAAATAATAACGATGATGATTAAAAAAGTCAGAAAAATCGATGATGTCTGAACCTTCGTGAGGAGTCCATCCCCTACTCCCCCCAAAAGAGAATTTCTTAGGGAAAAAATCCGGGATTTGAGTGAAAGCCTGCAATATCATTCTCTACTGCTTGGGTTCCCTTTTCTCCAACCTGATTCTTGGTGGACACCGCCTGGCGATACGGAGTCACTGTGAGCAAGGTCGAAAAGTTCACTGGTTTGACTGGTGGAGCTGGTAGGGGCTGCTGGGGGGAATGTGGAGTTGGGGTGCAGGGTGTTAAGGGAGTGGGGTGTGTTCCTAGCTTAGCCAGCATCCTGAGCTTTGTCTTGTGGTGGGAGTCCCAAAGGGGCCGGAGCAAGGGTGAGTGGCTGTTACTTAAACCCTAATTCCAGGGTGGGTTTGGTCTCTTGCAACTTAAGAACAAATGTTTGGGACATGCATGGGGTGGGCAGGGACAGAGGAGCCAGGCCTGCCACGTTAGCTCCCTCTTTCTAACTTGGCTCCTTGCCTATTCCTGGGAATTGGGGACAGAGCGACAGACCTGACCTTCCATCTCCCTTCCCACAAGCAATATTCTGGTGTCTCCCAAAAGAGGCAAGAATCAGACGGGAAGCAGAGGGGATGAGACTGGCTAAAAGAGCTGGGTAGGAGCACTGGGGCTGGAGGATGTCAGGGAGAGAACGCCTCTCCCCAGCCATCTAAAGGAGGGCATGTGAGGTCCCCCAGCCTTGTTCTGCCCTGGAAGGCGGGGGGGGGGGAGGGAGAGGGCCCACCACCAGCAGACTTTGCAAAGAGCAGCAACCCCCCGAGGAAAGTACTGGGGAGCAATCCTGAGGGGTGAGGACCCTCATTCCAGACAAACATGTGGATGCTTGGCTTGACTCTGTAAATACTTGGCCCTGGATCCAGGGTTTCTTGGCACAAATAGTTCACTGCAAGTCTCTTCTCTGGTCCAGCAAACTCCCACTGCTCTGAGCAGGGGTGAGTCCTGCTGTCCTGGGAAACGTGGCCCCGACTACTTCCAGGGGATTTTCCTTGGAGCAACCAAGACTTGGTTGACCTGGAGGCCTGGCTGGAAGCCCTGCATTGGGCCACCCTGGGAGGGGGCTGGGGAGAGAGAAGAGCGAGGGGCAGGGCTGGCAGAGGCTGGTTGGCACTGAGGATGCGTGTCCGGGCTAGAGCTGTGCTTTGTCGTGACATCAATGGTGAGCACGGGCTGTGAGAGGCTCGGAAACCTCACCGAAGCCCCAGAAGGCCAGACATCTCCTCTTCCAGTTAACCGTGGGGTGGCTAACAGCCTGAGGAACCGAGGTGGAGACAGTGACCAAAACCCAGCGTCTTGGTGATTTATCCATCCTGGATCCGTATGTTAAAAAAACTAAGAAGAAAACCCCCAACCAAAAAAAATAAACCTGAATAAACAGGTCTGAGAGTTCCTGCCGGAGGGAACTTTCTTAGCACTGAAGAAAAAACAACCCACAAAAAACTCATCCCCCACAGAACTGGAATAAAATGATGAAGAAAAGTCCGAGAATTATCTACAGGCCCTCCCGCCCCCCACGCAGCCCCAGGATCCAGGAACACTGTGCCAGGAGTTACATTCCAAACGAGCAGGAGTTATTTTATTTGCGTGCCTGCAGTTCCCCACGCAGAGTGGCTTCCTGTCCGTGGACGGAGCGGGCCTGGCCATGGTCCACCCCCATCAGTCTATCTTCACAGCAGCGTAGATCTTGCGGACAAACATGTAGGCTGCATAGAAGCCGATGGTGCCCGTGAGAAGCCAGAAGGACAGGACCATGAGGGCCGTGTAGCCAAAGTACAGAAGAGAAGGAATGAACTCAACGATGTCCAGCTGGGGCACGAGTGGAGAGAGAAGGGGGGGACACTTAGTGTCAGCCTACTGTGGCCAATCGGGGGCCCCCCTGACCTTCTCACTGATCTTGTGGCAAAGCTGAAGCCTGGGAAGGGGAAGGGGCTCGCTCCTGGTGGGCAGTGAGGGGCAGGCAGAACTCATAGCCACGGCGAGCCTTCGTCGGCACCAGGGCCCGTGCATCGCCGTGAGTGCTCGTGACCCCCGTGGTAGCTTATTAATGGGACAAAGATGGGGCACAGAGCGGTCCAACCGCACCCACAGTTACCCAGCTAGGAAGCAGAAGGACATGGGATTTCAAACTGGGGCTGGAGGGCTGGAGGGCTGGGGGGTCCACGACCCAATTCCACTGACTCGGGCCATTTCTTGAGGGGGGAGGAGCGGGCAGGAGTCTTCCTGGAGCTGGGCCTGGGAGCTCACTGGGAGACGGGGGGACTCCAGGAGCCAGGGCCAGAACGCCTTAGACAGGAAGGGCCACAGCTGTGTCACTTCTTCACCCTCCACAGTCCCCAGAACAGCGCAGTGACATTCCTGGGTGGCTGGAGCGGCAGCCAGGGAGGGGAGCGAGGAGAGAGGCACCCAAGGCTCCCAGCTTAAAGAGCAGAGAGCCACCATAAGCGAGCCTATGGTCCTCACCTCCTGAGAAAGCATCTGCCACTTCCGTTAACGTCTCCCAGGGTTTCATCTGGGAGCACACTGGACTGTTCTGTAGAGCTTAGTGGCCTGGCAGGGATGCCCGGGACCTGTGCTGGGTCGGTGTTTGCTGGGTTAAGTGGAGCTAATCTGGAACCTTGCTATCAAGACCTGCTCGGCACACCAGGCCCCGAGGGAGGACTGTGCCAGGGCTCGTGGACACAAATGTCAGGAGCTCAGAGGAAATCAATAAAGACCTCTCCCTAAGGTCAAATAGCCTCCAACTGGGGGTGAAGGCCATGTTTTCAGGCTCAACCCCCCTCGTTTCACAAGCTTTCTCAGGGCTGGAGAGGGCATGAGGGAGGTAGGGGACAGGGTAGTGGTGAGTCCAGTGGTGAAACCGGGAAAGGGACAAGGCAAAGAGGCATGGCCAGAAAGGCCCTTAGAATTCGACAGGCCACGGCCATCATTTTACAGACAGGCTCTGGGACTAGGGGTGGAGGTTTTTAGAACAGAGAGGAAAGACTGGGGCACAGGGAGGAAGGACAGGAGGTCGTGATATGACCCCGGGGGGTAGTACAGGAGACCGTGTAGCTAGGTTTTGTTTGCCCAACACTGTCTCCTGTCTTCCATCTTCTGGGGTTTTGGCATGCCCACTCCCTACTCTGTGGTCCTGCGGGGCTGTCAGTTTTAATATAATACCTAAGCTAGCTGGAGAGGGCACCGTCCCACCAGACCTGAGGCACAGTGAGGGATGGCATGTAACCTGGGCTGATAAGCAGCTTCCCTGGGACTGATCACTTGACAGGAGAGGAAAAGATGTTCTTTTAGCTCTAGAGCTGTGAGGCTAAAAAAAGAAGACTGGCTGCCACAGGCATCTTTCCACTCTGAGGCAAGATCCCGTGTGCAGATTAAAGCCAAGAAAACACGCAGAACTGAGGCATGGATACGGAGCCCCAACATCCTTTGAAATGCTGGATCGAACCATGCCTGAAGCTAGGACGCCAGCTTCTTAAACTTTCCAGCTATACCAGTCAATACATTCTCCTCCTGCTCAAGCCAGTTGGAATTCAGTTTTAGTCACTTTCCACTCAAGAGTTCTGATGAATATGGTCTATAGAGGAGGGAAATTAGACTTGTTCTGGATGATTCTAGGACTAAGACTATGGCCTATATAGAGGAGGGAAATTAGACTTGTTCTGGATGATTCTAGGACTAAGACTATGGCCTAAAGATGGAAGTGACACTGGGCTGGTTTCAGTGTGAATCAAGGAAGACCTTGATAATGACAGGAGCCAGCCAAAGAGCATGAGAATGCCAGGAGGGGGTGTCTTCTGTCACTGGATGTGCCAGAGCTGGGGTCAGCAAACTTTTTCTTAAAAGGCCAGATTATATACAGTTTAGGTTTGCAGGCCATGTGGCCTCTGTCACAACTACGCTACGCTGCCACTACCGTGCGAGCCGAGCTACCGAGCAGCCGTAGATAATATGTAAATGCACGAGCATGGCTGTGTCGCAGTAACACTTTGTTTACAGAAACAGGCCCACCGGCACACGGGCTCGAGTTTGCTGAGCCCGGAGCCCCACGCTCACTTGCTGGGACGGCAGTCGGCAACCTGGCAGCAGGTGGAGCACCATCTTAGGGTGACCCACACCGTGCTTTCGAACCTGACCATCTTGCGGAAGGGCGTCCCAAGTTTCCGCCAAGTGGCTTGTGACTCTGCTTTGGGAACACGCCCTGGTTGCAAGGAGAGGACTTCCTGTCTCTGGGTTCTGGAGACCTGAAGCCCAGCGGGGGAGACCGACTCCAGTGGTAGCCTTGGCAGTGACGGGTCCACCAGAGCGAGCCTGCACTCCCCCCAGGGCCCATCTGGCTTACGTGTCACGCGTGAACCTACCACAACTAGCGTGGCGAGTGGGGAGCTGCTTGTATTCTTCCTCATGCCACTCCGGGGGGCAGTGAGCTCTGTGCGTGTACCTGACTTCCTAAATTTGGCGCTAGAGGGGATTTCAGAATTTTCTGCTTGTATTCTTATTGACTCCTTCTCATCTTTCTTTATTCTTTCATGTTATTGCTCTCTTGTTCCTAGCTTGAGGTGAGCACTACATTTTCAGTCTCTCTTATTTCTTATGAATAGCACAGTTAAGGTGAGAAATTTCCTTTAAGCTCTACTCTGGCTGTTATCTCACAGGTTTTACATGCAATGCTCTGTCACTTATCCTAAAGGCTTTTGTCTCCCAAAACACACAGAACACAGATCCTCTCTGGCCTAAAAAGATGCGTGTTCTAGAACAAAACGGCTTTGGTTCTCCCCGCTCTTGGCAGGAGAGACTCAGACACTTAGGTTTTTCCCCAGCACCCTCCTCTCCACCAACCTGCCCTGAAAGGGCTGGGGAGCTTCCTCACTTAGGGCAGTACCTTGTTAACAAAATAAAAGATGGCATAGACGAGGACGTAGAACGCAGATCCCCCGGAGACTAGGAAATTCCTCCACCACCAGCGGTAATCCTGAGGAGGAAACAGAGCAGAGTCACTATCTCCAGGCCTAACGTCCTCCCCAAGTTTCGTGGCCGCCTGAGGCGCTAAAGACCTTAGGCAAGAACAATAACATTTGGGGTGATGGGAATGTTTTATATCTGGACTGTGATACTGGTTACACAACTGCATGCGTTTCTAAAAACTCACTGAACTGGAGATTTAGAAAGGGTGAACTTTACTCTTTATAAATGAGATCTCAATTAAAACAAATCATCGAGGACCACAGCAAGAGAACAGCAATAACAACTACTAACATTTCTTGAGCAAATGCTCACCATGTGCCAGGCACCATTCTAAGTGCTACACATGAATCAGCCCATTCACTCCTTGTAGTAGGCCCGAGTCAGGCCCTACTGCTGCCCTGTCACGTGACGAGGGACGGGAGGCACAGACACGTTAAGCAACTGCCAACCAGAGCTACTAGCAGAGGAACTAGGGTTTCAGTCCCGGCTGTCTGTCCCAGAGTCCTTGTCAAGGAGCTCTGCCAAGAGCTAGTCCCCAGAGGGAGGGAAGGTTGCCCAATCTGCATCAGCTACTGGAGAAACCACTACTGGAGTGGACTCTGTACTGACAAATCTACTGTCCTTCCCTCACGTTGCTGTGACTACTTCACGTGACTATGCTGTGAGGTAGGGATCATTAACTCCAGTCTACGGCTGAATAAATGGAGGCTCAGCAAAGTGGTGTACTTGCCCAAGACCTCATAGCCAGAGGAGGGAGGCCCACATAGGAAACCCAGACAGCTTCAATGACCCATTCAATGCTGGACCCAGCTCTGCTCACCCCCAACTCCGGGCCCCATTCCCCTCACCTCTGCACAGAGCTGGAAGTACACCATGACGATGCTGATTTGTGAACACGACACCACCAGGATGATGAAGACAAGGAACAGGAAGCCAAAAAGGTAATAGAACTGATTCTCCCAGATGGCCTGTGGACACATCACAGCTGGCCTTCAGCAGGCCTGCCTCCACCCAGCATACACTGGCTGTTCTCAGAAAGCCATCCCGTAGTTACGACTGCCACACCACCGGCCACCAGGGCAGGAATGGAGACACCACCATGACACCACGGGGGCCTGACTGGCCCTTTCTCTCTGGGTGAGCCAGGCTGTTCTTAGGGAGGGGCTAGGGCATGGCTGACCCTGCAATGAGCGGGCCCCAGCCTGAACTCAACAGCTTGTGGGAAATAATGAATCCCATCCCAATCAAAATTACACAGAAGTCACCTCCAGTTAGGGGCAGCCGGCTGCGTGCCAGGCACGGGCTTCAGGCTTTATGTGCACCTCCAAACGTAAGCCCATGAACATGCGGCCATTTACGGACGAGGAAGCCAAGGCTCAGAAAGACTGCTGACTGGCTCAGGGTCACACAGAGAAAGGCGGCCTCCTGTGCGTGGGGAGTGGGGGGGGGCAGCCAATCCATCCTCTGACCCTTTTCCTAGGCAGGACTGAGTGGGCAAGTGGGTCTCAGGAGGGAGGGCTGGACCGCTCAGAGCAGTGGGGCACCGAGCTGGGTCAGCCAGGCACAGATGGCTCTGAGGAGCCCTTCTGCCAACTTCCATCTTGGCACGGCTGGGACAGGAGTCATCATCATCACGACAGCCACTATTTAACAAATGCTGCCTGAAAGCCAAGCATGTGCCTTTTGTAGACATTCTCACTCCAGCCTCACAGTGATCCTGAGGATTAGGAATCACTCCCCCCACTTTCCTGAGAGTTCTGAGTAGCAGGTCAAGATGGGGGGGGGGGGGACCTGCAACTCAAAGCGGAGACCGCCATATGAATAATGGTGGACTCTGGCCACAACGTCACTGAGGCAGCCCCTACTTCCTGAGCGCTTCCCACATACCAGACCCCATACACGTGGCCTACCTCATGTTTCCTTCCAAGCCGTCCCGAGGGGCGGGGCCGTTAGCCCCACTTCAGGGTGGGGAGTGGGGACCCAAAGGTGGAAGGCCCTGTCTGAAGTCTCATGGGTGGTAAGAGGCAGAACACCAAGTGCAGGGATGTGGACCAGGCTAGTGGGGCGGGGGGGAGGCTGTGTGCGAAGGGGCAAGGGAGCACCCAGCCCCGGGGAGAAGCAGTACTCACGCTGAAGATGAAGAAAAGCTCGATGAACATGGCGCCAAAGGGCAGGATCCCGGCCATGAGAATGCTGCAGCAGAAGGGGAGCGTTAACGCCGCTAGGAGACCCAGGCCCCTCCCAGGCGGCGCGAAGGACAGTGCTCACGCAGCTGCGGTGGCTCTAGTTGTCTGGCATGCTTTCGTACCAATACAGCCTCCTGAGAGGGTGGCAAGATGGGCATCACTGTCCCCATTTTATTGACGGGGAAACTGAGGTACAGAGAGGTAGGGTGAGTTGCCTCGATCCAAGTGATGGTCTTAACCTGTCTCACCGGCACTTTTCCACCCGGCCCTTCCCTGTCCCGGATCCTAGGCCCACACCAAGTCTGGCTGCAACTTGGTCCTCTGGAGCCTGGAGTGCAGTTGAGCTTCCAAGAAGTTTACTAGAGCCTGCGGGAGCTGCGGAGCACCAGTCACAACGGCCCTGGGGGACGGGACCCGTTCCATGTCGTCCTAAGGAAATGGCTCAGGGCAGTGTCCGCCTCGCCCACTCCAGAAGTCCTTGGCCTGCCCCTGCCGGAGACTCACCCGACAAATCGGTTCATGTACCACCGCTGCTCAGGGATCTGCCGGGGAATCTGGTTGGTGCGCACGGGGTTGTCATATGGCTGCTTGCGGAAGCCGAAGTAGTAGCCCAGGTAGACAAGGGGCAGGGAGATCCCGAACCACATGCACAGCAGGGCCACCATGGTGGGGAAGGGCACCTGTGGGCACAGCACCATAAGCTCCCCTGCACAAGGCCCAGGGGCTGTGCAGGGGAGAGGGGACCCACTGCGTCCCACGGAAGGAGGGCCACCATGGTGGGGAAGGTCCTGCAGACACACCCCCACAAGGCTCCTGGCCAGAACCTCCTGGGCCTGAGCCAGCCCTGGGGAAAAGCGGAGGGCAGATGGAGGACCATTCGGGCTGTGAAGTGGAGAAGGAACCAGGGCCTCTCAGAGGAGCTCGTCGGCCAGGGAGGAAGTGGGGAAAGAACGAAGAAGGACAGAGAACAAGAGGGGTAGATGAGGCCAGAATGAAGAAGAATTATGTGGTATGTGAACTGGAGGCAAAAGGGAAAAAACAAAAGAGCACAAATCGTGTGGTTCCGATTTTGTCAAAATAAAACACCATATATATACCACGAAGTAAAAAAAGCAGGTTGTAAAATTGTATGTACAGGACTCCATTTTAAAAGAAGCATCCCAAAATTTATGTGCCTACAGGGGGCTGTGCCCAGAAGTTAACAGTACTTCCTCAGATGGGATGTAGGGGTTAGAACTGACTTTTCATTTTCTTCTTTATCCTGTTCTATTATTATGTTTTTAGAAGAATCATACAAACTGGAAGAGGCGAATTAATATATGCAAAGGGTTTAGAACAGTAGTTATTCCAATGTAAGCACAATATAAATGTTTGCTATTTCATTATAATTTTAAAGTTACATCATTCTATTTTAAATATAGCTAAAAAGACCACAAAAATATACTAAAGATTGCATCAACTTCTCTGTACTTTCCAAAATTTCTATGATGAATGTTTATCATGAGCGGTTGGTAACTGGGAGGAAAATGCTGAGAGAGAGAAGGAACACAGGTAGAAAAGAGGAAGTGAGAGGAAGAGCATGACTCTGTCTTTCCTGAGGGCGACTTCCCTGACTGCTGCAAAGAAGCCAGCCCGCCGGCACCCCAGACTCCCAGCCTCACCCGACGGCCTCTAACGAACGGCACCTGCAGTGAGGGGACGCAGCTCTATCCACTAAGGCTGAATGGTGAATGCCTGCCCCACCTCCACTGCAGCCCTGCGAGGGATCGAAACCCCATCTCTACCCGCCTGCCCCCCCACCCCAGTTCACAGTCCTACTCAGTGAGTCCTGGGCAGCTATTAGCAATGACTGGGGCTGGCAGGATCCCTGCGCTGAGGGCAGGACACCCTGCGGGGGCTGGTGCCGAGGGCCAGGGCCAGGACGAGGAGAGCCTTGTTTGGGATACTGACCCAATAAACTCGCACCAGGCAGCCTTCCCTTGGCGGAGGCAAAGGGAGATTCCCCAGCTGGCCCCTGGACTGTGGAAATCTCCCTTTAGAGAAGTGAGCTTTGGCCAGCTGTCTGCAAGAGCCCACAGGAAGGCCAGGGCCGGGACATGGGCAGCTGGATGGGCAGGGAGGGGGAAACCCCGGGTAGCCCTCAGGCCCTGGGCCTGGGAACAGAACCCCAGGGATTCAGAAAAGGGAAGAGAACAGCAGGAAGTGACCTGCCGGAGTGGGACCGAGCACAGCTGGTTCCCCCCCCCCCCCCGCCGGCCCGTACTTACTGCTCCTGATGAGTGCTTTCCCCAGATGAAGCAATTCAAAACGAAGCAGATGCCAAAGACCACGCCAGGGTAGAGGGTTGCCGTCTGGAAGCAAGGGAGACCAGGCTAGGGAGCTGCCACCTCCTCCAGTGGGACCCCCAGACTAGAGGCTCTCAACCCTCCTTGTCCTTCAGGAGCCAGCTCCAGGATAATTCCTTCCAGAAAGCACTCCCTGAACTGCCCGTTGCCTGCCCTCATCCCAGTCTGTAATTATGTACTGTTAGCTGGTCAACGCCTGCCTACCCCCAGAGACTGTAAGCTCCTTGGGGGAGTGTGTCGTCGTGTGTTGCCCCCCCTCCGCCCTGTTCACTGATGTACACCCAGCATTTAGAACACAGTAGCTGCTCAATAAACATTTGTTGAACAGGAGTGAAAGAATAAAACTTTTACAAAACATGTATGTATGGGCCCAACCCAAATTGCCTACAGTGGTGAGTAAGCTTTAAGTGAGTCTTTGGGGTGGCGGGTGCTGGCCTCCGCACACATCGGCTCACCTAATCCTCTACAGGCCTGGATAGAAAGGATTATCATTATCCCCTTTTAAAGAAGAGGACACTGGGGCACCTGGGTGGCTCAGTCAGTTAGGTGTCTGCCTTTTACTCAGGTCATGAGCCCAGGGTCATGGGATCGAGCCCTGCATTGGGCTCCTTGCTCAGCGGGGAGTCTGCTTCTCCCTCTCCCTCTGTGCTCTCTCTCAAGTAAATAAAATCTTTAAAAAAATAAGAAAAAAGAAAAAAAGAGGACACTGAGGCCCAGCAATGTTAAATACACACCCCAACTTCATACAGTTAAGGGGAGATCAGAGGTTCAAACACAAGCAGTCTGACCCCAGAGGCCAAGCCCCTGACCCAGTGCCCTGTATTCCATCCAATCACAGTCTCTCGGGCTGGGGCCCAGGCACATGGAGCCAAAGTCCCGGACCTACAGGAGCCTTCTTCGCTGCTGCGGCGGCCTGAGCACCCAGGGGGGCCACTGAGCACAGCGCCTGGGGCCCCCTGCAATCTGGCACTCAACCTCCGATGCCAATTTCACCTTTGGCCCATAGCTCTCCCACACCCAGTAACTGGTCGCTGCTCCTGCACGTCGCTGTCCCTGGGCTGGTATGTAGGCAGAGTGGTCAACACCTCAGGGTACCTGCTGCCTGAGTGCTCGTGCTGTGCCAAAGGCCTTCCCTGAAGTCTCTTTCCATCCACACAACAACCCTGAGACGCAGGTGTAACCATCCCCCACTGGACAGATGGGGAAACTGAGAAAGAACAGAGCCAGGACTGGGATCTGGGAGACTCCAGAACCCCAGGCCACCCCACTGGCTGCTTCGGTCCAACTTAAACCCTCCTCTGTAAAGCCCAGCTCAAACGTCATTTCCTCCCCGCCTGCATGTTTCTGCTTTTCTCTGCTGGATAGCAGGGCATTCATCTGCTCTCCCAGCAGAAATGTACAGACTGGACATAGTGCTAGATACCGGGAGTGAGAGCAGGAAGAACGTTCCAGTGCGGCAGACAGACCCACAAATGGAGAACCGCCTCCATGGCACCGCTTGCAGGCACAAGGCTCTGCCTAGCTCCTCCGGGCTGCCAAGGACACGGGGCTGGAAAGGGGGAAGAAGGGGAGGAGGCTTCTAGAGGGTGACGCTGGAGCTAAGAGGGAGTGGTGTGCCCGGGCAGAGGGGAAGACAGGGGCTGGAGGAGAGCGGGGCAGTGCAGTCTCCGCATCGCTGCGGGCCACAGCACACGCCCACCGTGGGCGGAGGCAGAGCACCAGGGAAGGGTCAGAATCTCACAGGGACACCAGGGACGCCTAGGACAGTCAAGGGTCTAGGTGAGGGGCAAAAATGCCCAAAACCCGGGCAAGAGCTCTAGAGCCAGAGCTGGAGCTCGGAGGGAACTCATGGACTATTTGGTGGGAAAACCCTTAACACTTGCTGTCTGAAAGGAGGTGGGCAGAAGGGAATAGGCGGTAAGGAAGCAACCCAGCGGCCTGGCCTGGGGTCCAGGTGAATGATGCTGCCACCGGATGCAAGGAGCAGGTGCGGGGCAGAGAGGTGGCGTATGGCGTGGGGCCTGCAGAGGGAGGTCCTGGGGTATCTGTGGGAGGCCCCCCAGGGAAGAGTTGCACAAGGAGTTGCCTGGGTTCCACACCTCTGTAGGTCCCCGGCTCTCAGCACACAGTGGCCTGAGGAAAGTGCTCAATGCATCAACAATTCAGGACCTTTGATTCTTCCAGAATAGTCACCTTTGCAGCTCTTCTACAGCGAGGGCTTACTCTGTGCCAGGGGTGTGGCAGCCAGAGCTGAGAGAGCCTGGGCTGCCCTGGGGCTTTTGACAGTGAGAATGGTTTCAGAACGCTGGACTACAGGCTTCTTCGAGTCTGGCACCAGGGGTTTCCCAGGGCCTGAGGGGCCTCGCTTGTCTGGGAGAGGGGCTCAGGGCTCCCTGGGAGGTAGGGTCAAGTTCCAGGCATCCGCCAGTTTCTTTGGTCTGTTCTGCTGCCCAAAACTCTCCTGACCACCAGCAGGACAGAGAAGGGCAGGAGCTGTCCTTTCTGAAGAGGAAATGGAGGCACCAAAATCCAAAGACGGGCTGAAGGCAACATGGGCCTGGCCTCTTCTGCCCCTGGCACGTAGTTCCCTCTACTCCACTGGGCAGGGTGTCCTCCCAGCAGCCCTGCTGATCAGTTTTTGGCCTTAAACTTGGACACCGGGGCTTGGTATCAAATCTTGTTATTCTGAATCTTCTATTTCTTCCCTTGTTTGAGCCGTTGGACAAGGTAGGCTAAAAATCACCTAAATTCAGCCCCCTCTTCTTATGGATGCAGCAGCAGGGGCCCTCAGAGGTCCCAAGGTGCCTGTGGTGAGAACCCAGTGTTCCCTACGCTTGGGTGTGTGTTCCCCCCACTCTATCACACTGCTGCTCTGCCTCTGGTCCTAACCCCCACCACAGACTGCCTACGCTGCTGAGGAGCCCAGGAAGGAGCTTCTCAGCTCCACGCCATCACTGGGAGGAGGTGAGGACACTTACACAGAAGGCTCCTTTCTTCCACCGATGGCCTTTCAGAGTACGGTACAGACGGCCAGCAGAAAATCCACCAAACACCCTGTGGGGAAATGGTAGGGATCCACACCGAGGGGACTTGTTAGCTGGAGGGCAGGCTGCCTGTGCCAGCCCCGGAGTCCACGCAGACACACCTACCCCATGAACATGAAGAGGAAGCAGGCTGTGGTCATGAGAGCTCCCCGGCTGGAGGGTGACAGCATCCCGAGCATGGCCACGACTGTGGAGGGCGGAGGAGAAGAGAAACAGTCAGGGCGGCTGACGGCCAGGGGCCCAGGGCAGATGAGGCTAGATGAGGCTCCCTTCTCCCTTGGCCTTCCTGACAGCATACTCCCCTGCTCTCTACAGAAGACCGGTCTTAGCTGGGGTTCACTGGGGAGCAGCCGCTGCTGGCCGCTGGCTGGCCCCATCTTCACGGCAGCTTCCAGCCCACAGGCCCCTTGCAACCAGCCTGGCCGAGCTGAGAGCATTATGAATGCCAGCTCACTGCATCTGCCTTATCAGCCCTACGACGTGGAGGCCGGTTATCCATTTCTCAAACGAGGAAACTGAGGTTCGCAGAGGTTAAGTCAGTTGTCCAAAGTCACAAAGCTTAGAGGCATGAACCTGAGATACAAACTTAGGCAGATCAGCTGCTAAGCGATTAGATCTTAATTATGTCACTATGTGCGGTGACGAATGCTAACTAAGCTTACTGTGGCAATCACTTCACAACGGATACATACAGCTGTACACCTTAAACTTACACAGTGTTATATGTCAATTAAAAAGTAGTTAATATGGTAAAAAAATTTTTTTTTAGGCAGACTGACTCAGAACGGTCTATAATGACTATATATTAGGATTTTGGGGGGTTGTTTTCTGAGAAAAGACCTGATTCCCCTCCCAATCCTGGTGTTGACTTGCATAAGTCACTTAACGCCTGACTGCTGCGGGAGGCCAACCTCACAGCACTGACGTGTGGCTTTGCTGACGGAGTGGACGTGGCAGGTGATCCATGGAGCCGGAGAGCTCTGAGGGGGCAGCAAACCACCAGAGCCCAGTGCTGAGAGGAGCCAGCCTTCCTGCTGCCATGGACGACCCTGTCTGGCTCAGTAATGCCGACTTGCCCCATTCTCCGGGGGCGGGGGGGGGGGGGCGGCCACTCCTCTCTCAGTCTCAGGCCTGTGCTCTCTGGTGACAGGACCCCACCCCCAGTCCCCCCAGGCCCACTCACAGATGACGATGAGGATCATACAGAAGAGCTGAATGCCTGAGCCCAGGAGGGAGCTGAGGATCATGGGATACTGGGGGGGCCTGAAGACATCACCGTGCACCAGCTTCCACCCAGACTCTTCCATGGTGTCTTCCTGCAGCAAAGGGTCAGAAGTGAGGCTGCTTCTTGGGGTTCAGAGGAGGCAGTCCGGCAGGGACCCATGCCCCCTGACCAGGGCTGAGGGTCCCTCAGCGGTCAAGCAGCCTCCACTCTGACAGGATTGTGAGTGACATGAGATAGTACTCCTCAGAGAAGTGTCACATGGAAAAGGAGGGCACATGCACGAGGCTTACAGCTGCATAAAAGGCAAACCTCCTCCCCAGATTCCACAAGCCTCGTACATGGAAAAATAATGTAAACATCAACACACTGAAATGTTAACTCTGAGAGTTTTTGAGTGGTGAAATTTAGAAGCATTTTTTTTAACTGATTATGAAAGTAATATGTGCTCTTATGTAATAAAAAAGTGAAAAAAAATTTTTTAGCACATGGCATGCTATTCAAATGAATGAAAAGTAATAAATGTTTATAGTAGATAATTTCTTAAAAATCCGGAAAGACTGAACAAAAGTCTAAAACTCATAAGAAAACATTCAAAAAATTTTTAAAAACCCAGAAAAACATACAAAATACAATAATTTATACTCCTGGCATTTAATGATACCACTGTTTCGATGCATTTCCTTTACCACTTTATGTGTGTGTGTGTGTGTATGTGTGTGTGTGTGTATGTGTGTGTGTGTGTATATGTATATATAATTTTTAAACACTAAAACTGGAACCAGACCCTATTTACCGCGTACTTTGTTATTTTCAGGTGATGTTTGATCATGAGCATTTCCTCATCTCCAATAAGTACTCTTTGCAATTAGTATTTTAATGTCTGTGCAACTTTCCATTGTATAACTGCACCATAACACAACCAATCCATTATTATGGAATATTAAGCTACATCCAGTTCATTTAAATTATAAATAAAGCGATAATAAATATTTCTACACCAAGTCTTTGTGGTTTAGATGGCTTTCTTCAGAAAATTCTAGAAGAATTACTGGGTCAAGGCAAGTTAACTATTTTATAGTTCATGGTGTGTACAGCCAACACATAACTGTTCAGAAAACTACCAATTTATACTTGCATGGGTGGCATGGAAAAGTGCTTAGCTCACATCAACCTTGCTGCCAATGACTACTATATGAAAACACACTTGGACTGATGTGAAGGTCCAAAACTGTCTTCTCATAATTGTGTGAATCTGTATGGGGGGGGATAGCCATCCCTGAGGTAAAAATTGTTTTTCACACGTTTACTAGCCATGTATAGTTCCTAGTCAGTAAATTTTTTGTTCATTCTCAGATTAGAGATTTTGGGAGTTTTAAAAACCAATTCTTTTAACTATTGCCTCTTTTTTCAGGTTTGTTGCAAGTACTGTTTAGCACTTTTCTGTTTTGTCTATATATTCTGACACGCAGAACAGTTTTTAGATTTTTTTTTTTTAATAGGCCCCACACCCAAGATAGGGCTTGAACTCACAACCCTAAGATTAAGAGCTGCGTGCTCTACTTGACTGAGCCAGTCAGGCACCCCCAGTTTTCAGATTTCAAATGTCATATTCATTAAGTTTTCTTTCTGTGATTTCTCCCATTGCTTTTAAGCTTAGAACTCAGAACACTAATCCCTATCGTTTTGGGTCATTACACATTATTTTTTCCTTTTCAAACTACTCTATGAAACACACACACACACCTCACTCCCTGACCTTCAGTCTGGTAGGCCCAGAACGTGACTGCTAGTCTGCCCTCCCTCTCCAAGTCCACCCCCCAGCCAAGACCTCGTACAATGTCATCCTCCTTGTTGTAGTTGGCGATGTCCTTCCGGAGGGTCCGGATGATGATCATGCTGAGGATGCCTGAAACGAACAGCGTGGGGAGAGAGGCGTGAGCACTGCCAGCGGAGTCTCCTGGGCTGCGTGCCCTCCTGGGCCTCGTGCTTGGCCGAGTGATGGCTGGCAGGAGTGGCCTCCTCCGGTGGGCGGTGGCCAGGCAGCTGCCTCAGGCCCTCTGCCAAGCAGAGCTCCAGCCCGGCTATACAGAGAGGGGCACACGGAGGGTCACTCCCCTGGTAGGGGAAGGAAAAAGCCACCGGGATGGGTTTGGGCAATCAAGGGACACTGCTTTGTACTCCAGGGAGAACAGCGTCCCGGCACCTCCATGTCTTGTCCTCCTGACCTCTGCAGCCTCGCTTCCTCCCGTGCTTACCTCCCCCGCTGCCCCTGCTTGCCTGTTATTCTGTCACCAGTTCACAGCCTCCGTGCCTCTACCAGGGCTGCTTCCTGTTCCCTTTGCCCTGACGCCCGCTCCCACTTCAAGACTTACCCCAGGCATATTCACCTTTCAACACCCCAGTGGTTCAGAGGCCCCCCCACTTGTACCTCCACAGCACCCTGTCTCCCCTCCAGGCAGATAGTAATAGTGGTTAAGACAATGGCTGTATGACCTCAAGCTAACTTAAACGTTTTAGGCTTGGCTCACAGAACTTGAAGGATCAAGAGATTTATAAAGTGCTTACTAAGACAGCAGCTGGCCCCCCAGTAAATGTTTAATAAAGAGCTGCTAGCATGAGCTCTACTTCCCATGATACTGCAATGATCGGTTTCATCCACCTCTGCCCACTACCCTCCCCCTGGCTCGCCAGCCGGTTTCTCACCAAGCTCGTCCCACTGCAGGGCCATGGCCTTTGCTGGACCAGTCTTTCCCTGGGTCTCTGAATGGTGGCTCCCCCCGATTCAGAGAGGTCTTCTCTCAAGCAGCCTTCATCCTTTCGCGAGAGCTGTGTATCTGGTCACCCTGTTTATCTGCTCCACAGCACTTACCCTATCCGGACTCAACCACTTCTCTGCTTGTCTCTCCCACCACCAGAACAGACGGTGAGGGGCTGGGCTCGCTCAACACCACATCCCCAGCAGGTGGCCCAGCACTTGCACAGAACAGGCAACGACGAAATCGGGCTGAATGAGTCAGTGAAGGTGTGCACGGAGAGATGTATCTGTCTTTCCCTAGGGAGCTCTCCAGAGCAGAGACTAAATCTTGTTCACCTTTGCATACCTGATGCTAGCACAGACCCTGAGGTCTGTTTCTGACCTACACTTGGCCCCGAGGGCACCCTTAAGTCATGTGATGCCTCAGACCTTCATCTGTCACCCCTCCTCTCCACCTCCCATCCCACAGATGTCTCACCTGATAGGAAGAAGACCACCACGACAGAGTTAATGATAGAAAACCAGTGGATCTGCACGTCACTCATGGTCAGATAAGTATCCCAGCGAGAGGCCCACTTGATGTCACTTTCCTGGAGGGGGAGGAAGAAGGGTGGAACCGAAGCGCTTGGAGTCGGGCCTCTTGCTAGGTAACTCCTGCCCAGACTAGAACCCTCCTCCCCTGCCGTGGGCTCCAGCCCCTTCTCACCTCCCAGTGTACAGAGTAGGTGAAATACAGCTGATTCTCCTTGCTGGGGTCAATTTCTTGGGGCGAGGAGTTGGTACCCTCAGGCAGGGTGCACGAACTCTTCTCATCTGCTTTGATGTCTGTGAGAGACAGAGACTCAGTATGTTCCTGTGGGGACCCGTGCCACTACCCAGGGCTGTTCGGGGGGGGGGTGGTTTGCCCTCAGGGGTTGCCTGCTGCTGGGACCCAGGGTCTGAGTGCAGGCAACAGAGTTGTAAAACTTCCTCCCCAGAGCCCTGACCTTCCTAAGAGCCTTTGGGGCTGCTGGGTGTAGAGGAGGGGGTCTAAGTCCCTCATGTGATCTCTCTTCACTCAATTCAAGCATTCATGTATTCACTCAATCAGCCCCGCTGAACAGGAAGAACACCCCCGAGTCCTGCTATCATGTTTACTCATTCACCCGGTCCCCAAAGTCCCAGCACATCAGTTAACTCAATCACTCAGATGCTTCTTTCTTCATTTGCTCCTCCGTTCATCTTGTGATCTGTCCATCCATTCAACCAACCACCATATAAGAAGCACCTACTCTGTGCCCAGTACTCTGCTGGACAGAAAATGGTGAGAAAGGAGACAGAGTCTCTAAACTCGAGGAAATGGTTGAGGGGAGAGATGATGTCAAAATTATCACACAATAAACGTAAAGCTGTGCTCACGGCACTCACCAGGAGGAGAGGCAGTACAGTGCTCTGAAAGCACAGGATCTATGTCTTCTGTGAGATTTTTGGCTATGATTTTGTTTGAAAACTAGATTCCACAGCTTTAAAAAGAAAAAAAAAAAAGCCAGAAACCCATCAACGCTGTGGACAAAGGCCAAGCTAAACTGCTAAACTGAAGTGTGCCCAGGGGTGAGCAAGGGTGGACAGGTGAGAAGCCAGACCAGCTCCTATCAGGGCTATCGGGCTGGGCTCTCAGATCCCCGCACAACTGTTGACCCTGGACCAATTTTCGTCTCTCCCAATCACTTACACAGAGGAAGACAAACACGGAAACCCACTGCCTGACCACTCTGTCTGCATCCCTGCCCCTTGTTCTTCAGCCCAGGGGAAGCTGGCTGGCTCTTCTGAGAGGCCCAGCCAAATCCTAGTCGCTGTTTGTTCTTGGCCAAGTCCCTAACCTCTCTGAGTCTCCAGTTCCTCATCTATAATCACCACACACTTCCAGGGGTTGCGGGGGGTGGTAAACGGGGAAGGTGCCAGGCCAGGACACAACAGATGTCAGCTCTCCCCTTGCTCCCCACCTTCTCTCATGGGAATGCAGTGATCCTACCCTGGTTGGGCCATTATGCCACACTGTGGCCTATCAGCCATCCCAGAATCAAGTGTGAGAAGACCCTGGGTGTGAAAGCCCAGGCCCATCCAGCCCTGCCCCTCTGGTCATACCTCCCCACTCACCCTCCAGCCTGATGCTCTGGGGAATCACCTCGAAGCGGACGACGCGGTACGTGTGCTCCTGGTCCTCTTCCAGGTCTTCCCGGTGGTAGTAAAGAATGAACGAGAGGTGATTGTGCAGGTAAATCTAAAACAGCAATGGAGAGAACAAAATACCTAGTAGTCAAGAAACAACCAGAAAATCATCCCAGTCCTTCCCCTCGTCCAGCAGACTCAGCTGTTTCAACCTGCCAAAAACACTCTCACAGCACTCCCCACTCAGAAACCCTCCAGGGCTCCCGGGAGCTTACTAGATAAAAGCCCAGATCCCTTAGGCCTGGCATTCACGGCCTTTTTGCATGTTGTCAGACATCGAGTTTACCTGGTCTCCCCCAGCCCTTCCTTGCCCCATGAACAGTTTCCATACTGCAGCTCTGTCCCTGGCATTCACTCTGGCTAGAATGCCACCCCTGACTCCACTCAACTCAAGCCTCCCTATTTTTCAAGGCCCACCTCCTCCATGACAACCCGAATGCACAACAAGCTCTTCTGAGCTCTGCTGGCATTGACTGTCACGGCACTAGCACATCAGTGATGGCAACTGGGACCTAGGATGCAGGGTCCTACATGGTCAGTTCTCTTCCCAGCTGGGACTGGAAGCTCTTTGAGGTCAGGGGCTATGCCTCAAAAGAAATGGTTTGTCCTTTATTTCCTACGTAGAAGGTGTTCAGTTTAGAAAATCAGAAAGACAGGAGAATCACTGTTACTGTCAGTGCCATTACTAGCATATCTCTCCGAGGCTGGCTATAAAATAGTAGACACACAAATCATCTCCTTTACTCCGCGTAACAAGCCCTAAGGGCCGCTGTGGACACTGCATACACGTTACAGATGAGGAATCAAAGCCTCGGAGAGGAAACAGGTAGGCTCAAGGTCACTCAACAACTAGTGGGTGGTGGAGGCAGGAACCAACCCCCAGGGGGCCAGCATACTCTTGACCACTAGCCTATCTAGCCCTCTCTCCTACGTACTGTTGACATTCCGTCTTTTTTTGTTTTTTGTTTTAATCTTATAAATATGGAATCTGACTTTTCAGGGACTGTGCCTTCCACTTCCTGTGTAGCATCTGCCAGTCTTGCCCAAAGAACAGACTCCCACAGACCACGCCCAGGGCCACCAGGAGAAACCTGCCTTGGCCAGCCCACCTTTTGTTATAAACCTAGAGCTAAATATTCCCCCCTTCCCCGTGGCCCCAAGGGCTGGTGACTTACCAGGGGAAACTCCCCCAGCCCTTCGAGCACACCGAGACACTCTACCTTGTTGACATCCGTGAAGCCGAGCCGGTAGCCGTGTTCAAACTGCACATCTTTTTCCTTCTTCTTGTCATCTCCTTCGCGGTTGGAGTAGAGCTCCAGCCGGGTGGCCACAGGCAGGTTGTCGGCAATGCTGGAAACCCAAGGCCCCGCTCAGTCCCCCTGGACTGCCTCTCCCACCTGTGTCCCACCCCACACCAACTCGGGGGCCGGCAGGGAGCAGAGGACAACTTACAGGTGGACATAGTAGTCTTCCGTGATCCGCTCGGCCACAAGCCGGCTCTGTTCCACGGTCAGGGTCACGGGCTTGCTGGACTGACTGCACAGAACCTCACACTTCTTTTCGCTGTTCATTAGCACCTGGAAAGGGGTGTTGACAATCCGGTCCCCTCTCAGCACCTCTCCTGCCGTAAGAGAGACACATGGATCTCAGAGCTTCAGCCCTGAGGTTGCTGAGGTCAGCAGAATCGTGGAGACATTGCTGACTCGAAGGGCAGTTCTGCAGCCTGGCACTCAGTGCTCTACCCTACCTGGAGAGAGCTGGCCCCTCCGACTCCCACCTGTCACCCTGTCCGCCCCCTCTGTGACACCGCCACCAGACTCTACAGGGCCCATCAAATATGCCTCTGCGCCTCATGTGCCACTTCTCGCCCACGTTCCTGGGAAGCTCCCCCTCACCCTGCGAACCCAGCTTCACCCTCCGGGAAGCCCTTCCTGACCTCTTCGGCCGAGCCTGTCACTCTCTCCACTGGCTCCCCTCTGTGTAGAGGCAGCGCCATACAGCGGTGAAGACAGGACCGGCTACTGAGCCCTGGCTCTGCCGCTTACTATCTTAGCAGTCTTGGTAAGTTACGTAACCTCAGTGAGCCTCAATTTCTGTATCTGTAAAATGGGGATAATGACAGTAGCCATCTCACAGGCTCCCAGTAAATCAAGCGTGAGGCACAGAGCATGCCGGCAACAAATACGAGCTTTACTGTCAGCATCGCCTCTGCACCTTTTCACATGCTGACGACGTGACTTTGCACCGTGCGCTGCCGTATTAAGTGCTTGCCACCGTGACTATGAGCTCTTTAAGGACAGACAGTGGTTCCCATTGATTTCTGTGTTTTCAGATCCCACTTCAGGCAGGGAGGGAGGTGGGGTAAAATCCAGCGCCTGAGATTTTTAGCCAAAACAGGTTCTTACTTAATGAACTGGCACAGTCGCTGCAAGCCTACCGCCTCAGAGCGGCCGGGCGCCAGGCGTGTAGGCGCGGAGCTCAGGGCTGCCAACGACAGCCAACGGCACTGTCATCCTGAGCTCTTCCAACGACTCTACCGGGATGATGGGGAAGCCGGGGCAGGCTGAAGACTGACCAAAGCCAACAGGCGGGACTAGCACCTGCACACACACGGGGTCCCACACGGGCTTACCAGCAGGGACCTGCCTGGACACGGCGCTCTCTGCCTAGTCAGTCATCCCTTCATCTATTCACTCACTCCCAGCGTCTACCTGGTACTGCTTATGGGCTGGGCCCTGAGGATGCGATGCTGAACAAACTCACGGAGCTTATGGTCTAGGAAAGACAGACTTGGTGGAATCATCACGTAACAGGAGGAACCTGCTCTAGACCCGGGGAGCAGGTCTAGGAAAGTTTCTCTGAGGAAATGATGTCTGACGTGAGCTCTAAAGGAAGAGGGGCATTGACTACGTAAAGACACAGAGGAAGAACATTCTAGACAGAAGGAACAGGACGTGCAAAAACTCCTGGGGGGTGGGAGACGTGTGCCGAGCTGGAGAGGCCTGTGTGGTTGCGACGCAGAGAGCAAGGGGAAAGTGACTTAAGTTGAGCCCAAGAAATGGGCTGGAGCCAGACCTCGGGGCCTGTGGGCCGTGCTGGAAGTCTGATCTTTATCCAAAGAGCAAGAAAAGCCCGTGAAGGGTTTCTTTTTTTTTTTTTTTAAAGATTTTATTTATTTATTTGACAGAGATAGAGACAGCCAGCGAGAGAGGGAACACAAGCAGGGGGAGTGGGAGAGGAAGAAGCAGGCTCCCAGTGGACGAGCCTGACGTGGGGCTTGATCCCACAACGCCGGGATCAGGCCCTGAGCCGAAGGCAAACGCCCAACCGCTGTGCCACCCAGGCGCCCCCCGTGAAGGGTTTCTAACAGGGATGGAGGAAGACATGATCTGATTCTGATGACAGAAAGATCACTCTGGCTGTTTCGTGAAGAAAACACAGAAGATGCAAGGGACTGGCTGGGGCGATGCCACTCAGTCATGCAAGTGAGTGAGGACGGTGGCCGGACTGGGCGGTGCTGAGGGTGAAGCCAGCACGTGGATTCAGGAGCCACTGAGCGGGGGCAGGACGAGTGAGCAGTGGTGGGAGACTGAGGTTTCTACAATAGGGTGCTAGGTGGGAAAACAGAAAGAGGAGCAAATTTAGAGGAAGGCATTTTTTCGGTTTGGATACGTCAAGCAGGCAATTAGACACCCAAATTCCAGGCTCCAAGGACAGGTCAGGGCTGCGGACAGAAGTTGTGAGCTGCTGGCGTACGAGCAGTTAAGTGGCAGGGTGCTAACTGCACCCTTGGGCAAAGCAGCAGCCTTGGAAGGTGTGGACGAGGCACTCAGGGGAGAGGGAGAGGGAGACGAGGGGCTCCCCTTCCCCCCATTTTAGAAGCTGAGTAACGCAGCCGAGTCTACAAAACCCAGGGGCGGACTGGCCAGTGGAAAGCAAGGATGCCAGTAGGACATCTGCACGGTCTGCTGTGGAAACGATTCGGGTCCCCTTCTTCATTTCACGGAAGACGACACTAGAAGCAGAGAGGGATGGTGACTTGCCCATGACCACACGAGGGGACTGTCGTAGTGCTAAGCTCTTGGGCTCCTTCCTCCACACCAAGCCCTACTGCCCACTTCTTAGTCTACAAGGAGCTTACTTGAGGAAAGGAAGAACACACACAGAGAGGAACAAGGCTGTAGACCAAGTAAGCAGGTATCTCTCCTTGATATTTAGAAATTAAATTTACACCAAGAAACAAGGCATGCTGGTCTGGAACGGCTCATCTCTAATACGCAAACGTTCCTTTTAACTTTTTGTAGCTGGAACAGATCGCCGGCCAGACTAAATGAGCAACAAGCTAGGAATGTGGACCCTGTAAGAGAGTCTGAGGCTGTGGCCCAGTATGTCTGCCTCAGACACTCCCACACACGCCATGGTACAGAGCTCCTCGAGCTCTGCCCTCAGCCCAAATCAACCTCTGGAGAAGGCGGTCTGGACAACAGAAAGAATTCTGTCTTTAGAGTTAAGAAAAACCCTGGGTAATATGGCACTTTCTCTACCTACTAGCCATGTGACCTGTGGAGCAAGTCTTAAACCCCTGATGCTGCCGTTCCCGCTACTACGAAATGGGAGCAATCATATTGGTGAGTGACTGGGGCAAGGAATTAGACCTTATACCTCCTTCGCCTCACTTCCCTTCCCGACGTTGAGGGGATGGTAAAAAGACCTACTTTGTAGAGCTGTTGTGAGAATTAACGAAGTTAAAGCACAGAAGTGCCTAGAACAGCACCTGGCTCACAACGAGAGCCCCGTAAGTATTAATGGTGGTGATGATGAGAACAGAGTACAAGGCTTGCCATCCATCAGGTATTTAACCAAGGAATTTTCTCTTCCATTTAAGTAGGACACTAACATTGACTGAATCCTACCGTGTCAGACACTGGGTCAGAAGTGGGAGAGAGAGAGGAATATAAAGCATGATCCCTCCACTCTAAGACCTGCAGGCCATGAAGGGAGGCACTCCACAAAGACAGAATGAGATACAATACAGCAAGGTAACTTCTGTACATAAAAGTTTCCACTTCTGTGAGGCAGAACATTCCCCAGCTTCACGGAGGATGCAGCAGAGACTCAGAGAGGTTAAGGTCACCCAGGGTCACACCGAGGTGTGCCCAACTGTTGAGCCATGGGCTGCCAACGAGTCCACACCAGCTCCTGGGCAAGGGAGGAGCTGTTCTGAGGGTCCTTTGACCAAGAGGACAAAGCAAGTCCAGTTTCTCAGGCAGAGACAAGGTGGTCAGAACACGGTGTGGTATGGAAAGGGAAAAGAAGGGTAAGTGACTGGCAGGAGGAACAGCCCAGTCAGTCGGGGGAAGTCAGCCCCGGCCCCGAGACAACATTACGGGGCAAGATGAAGAGACGGGAGGTGCTGCCTGCTTTCGGTTAAGCTGACTGCAAGCCTGCCTCCAGCTGGTCATAGATACACTTGTCAGCTTAGGGGTTCTGGAAACATCTGAGCCAGGGGTAGCTCTGTCAGAGAAGGCAGACCTTTTGGAGGCAAGCCTGCCTCCAGCTGGTCATAGATACACTTGTCAGCTTAGGGGTTCTGGAAACATCTGAGCCAGGGGTAGCTCTGTCAGAGAAGGCAGACCTTTTGGAGGCCTGCTCAAGAACCAGTTCTCTCCTTCCTCCTTTCTAAGCTCTAAGAGGAAAGTCTCCTAAGTTCCTTGAGGTCAGGGACAGCATCTACCCACATTTTTATCTCCAGGACTCAACACCAAGATGGGCACAGGGTAAGTAGTAACAATCGTGTAGGGAATAGAGGCTTCCGAATGTCTTTTGCTTTAAGCCCGAAATTCTACCAAATGGAGAATTATCTGAATTAGAATAAAATGGCTACTATTTATGCCAGACACCGCGCTGGGTGCTTCACACATTATTTGAGGCAAGTCTTGCACAGTCACTTAGCAAGAACCACGGTGATGTCTCTGCTTCCTTTAGGGCCAGAGGTAACCACTCGCTCTCCTAATTAAAAGCAGAGCAGGTTGCAGAAGCCATGAAAGAGAAATCAAGGGAGAGCTGGTCTGAGCAGTAGCCAAAGGCTGCAACGCTGAAGTTCGACTACGTGGACTCCACGCCCAAGTTAGCCGTCAATTAAAAATATAACCAGAGGCAAGTCACTGAACCTGTAAAATGGGTATAAAAACAGCAACTGCCTCCCAGGGCTGTTATGAGGCTTGAATAAGCTGCTATGTGTGCAGCACACAGTGACGTCAGGGTTAACTGCTGCCATCGCCATGTAAAGATGCGGCTTCCCCTCGGGGACAGGCTGACAGCGAGAGAGGAGAACTTACCCAGGTTCTCTGCCTTGTAGGTTATTTTACTGGGCTGGCAGAAGGGCAGCGAGTAGTATTCATAAGGTAGCTGGGTTCGAGAGCTGGTGAGCTTCACAGCCTGGTGGGAGAAGAGAGGCTGTTGTTCGTCAATCCGGAAAGCCCGACGGCTGTTCGCATAATCCTCCCCGGTACCCACACATTGTTGGTACACTTGGTAATGTTATCAAACTAACTCAGCAGATCACAGCTGCAGGATACGAGATACTACCCAGTCTACAATTCTGCATTATTTCATGTTTCATTCTGTTTCAGACTACGTTATAGATTTTGTTTAAAATCATAACCAAATTCAATATAGACTGAGAGTCTGATATCCCTTGACCCTATAATTTCATTTCTGGGCTTCTTTCCCAAGGAAATAACTCCAAACGAGGGTAAACTTTAGGAACAAAGAGGTTCACTCCTTCCTCATAACCACAGTGCTCTCCCGCCTGCAGTTCCTCAAGGCCGTCCCGCTCTCTTCCGCCTCGCTCCACGCCTGTCTGGCGCCTTTGCACATCCAGGTCCCAGCTTACGCCCCCTCGCCTGGAAGTCCTCCCTAACTAGCTCATCTAAGGGAATGCCCCATTTGCTCTATTCCAACACGCGCAGTTTCCTAGGTAACATGTCTGATAAAACATAATTATTTTGTTTACCTGTTGCTTTAAAAAAACAGTCTCCTCCTAGAATTTAAGATTTAGGCTCCATGAGGACAAGGACCTACAGAGCCAGGCACACAGTAGTGCTCATTAAATGTTTGCTGAGTGACGGAAGAGAGGAAAAACGCCCCCACAATGGGAAACTGGTCAACAAACCATAATATACTCATTCAGTGAAATATTACGCAACCATTAAAAACAAGGTTTAAGAAGACCATGAAGGAGAATGTTCAGGAAGTGATACATGCATACAGAATACAGCTCTGGAAACGGTGACAGTCATAAGCAATGCCAAACCACAGATAAACAGAACTAATCAAAATGTTACAAAAAATAAATTCTGGTCCACATGCAAATACAATTATCTTTGCTATTTAGAAACTACCAACCGTCCCCATGCACCATCTAAAAAACTGTCAATAATTTTTAGAATGCAGGTCCACAATCCTTATTTAAAACTCATACTTTGGAATTTTTTTGTTTTTAAAAGGGGAGTATGGACAACACTCCCTAGCTGGGTCTGGGGCAGTACCCCATATTTAATGACTATTTGTGCAAAGAAATGCAAAAATATTCATTCTAAGTGGGACAAATAAAATCAAACATTTCAGGCCAAGTCTTGTCTATGAAAGCTTAGAAAACTGGGTTTCAGAGGTTTTTAGATGTTGGACTAAGGGACTGAGGACTACTATTAAGAATTTCATAAACCACTTGAGGGGCGCCTGGGTGGCACAGCGGTTAAAGCGTCTGCCTTCGGCTCAGGGCGTGATCCTGGAGTTCCGGGATCGAGCCCCACATCAGGCTCCTCTGCTATGAGCCTGCTTCTTCCTCTCCCACTCCCCCTGCTTGTGTTCCCTCTCTCACTGGCTGTCTCTATCTCTGTCAAATAAATAAATAAAATCTTTAAAAAAAAAAAAAAAAAGAATTTCATAAACCGCTTGAGCCAAAATGGCCAAAAAGTTACTGCCTATTATAGCAGCCTGTTATTTTGTGTTTCTTACATTCTCTCTTTCTGGATCATCAAAAAAGAATCCACGTTACAAAGAGACTGAGGTCCCACCTTTATGTTCCCTCCTCCCCTCCCGCACCTCCCCCACCCAAAGTGTACCCTCTCACACCCCCAGCCTGGCAGGCCTGGAAGCCAGAGCCACCCTCTCCTCCTTGTGCCACAAGCTTTGCTCTGGAGGGGGCTTTCAGCAGAAGCACTGGGAGGAAGGGTACTGCAGTAGGTAAGAGATGGAGTAGTTAAGGACTACCCTATGCCTTCCTCACCACAGGACCCTGGGCAGTGGTTTCCTTATCTGCAAAATATACAGTAACTCTGTGACAAATACACAGTATCTGCTTCAGAGGGTTCTTGGGGGGCATCTGAGTTAAGTCACCCATAATGCCTGGTATGTAAATAACCCTCAATAAATGTTACCTTCAATACTCTTCCTGAAAGTTACAAGTCTGACTTGGGAGGAAGAGATATGCTCACAACAATGCAACACATGTAATGTTGCATTTACTCATTAATCATTGCTTAGTTCTAAATGAACTTTTACAAAAGATTTTAGTCATTCATTCATTCATTCATTCATTCATTCATTCAGAATGAACAGGGGGAAGGGGAGAGGGAGAGAGAATCTGAAGCAGACTCCATGCTGAGCACAGAGCACGACACAGGGCTCGATTGCACGACCCCAAGATCATGAACTCAGCCGAAATCAAGAGTTGGATACTCAGCCAAGAGAGCCACCCAGGCACCCCTAAATGCAGATGCTTTTTAACAGCCATTCATCACACATATTTATCCACCCTGCTATGTATTAGGAGTTCGTAACACAGCAATAATTGGGACAGAAAAGATCCTAGCTCTTTTAGAACTTGATTCCTAACAGTTTTCTTTTTCTTTCTTTCCTTTTTATTTTATTTTATTTTTATTTTTGTTTTTTTTTTAAAGATTTTATTTATTTATTTAACAGAGATATAGACAGCCAACGAGCAAGGGAACACAAGCAGGGGAGTGGGAGAGGAAGAAGCAGGCTCCCAGGGGAGGAGCCTGATGTGGGGCTCGATCCCAGAACACCGGGATCATGCCCTGAGCCGAAGGCAGACGCTTAACTGCTGTGCCACCCAGGCGGCCCCCCCTTTTTTTAAACAAATGTATTATTTACATATTTATCCTCTTAACTGGTTAATTCCCCCTGGATAATCACAAGTTGCTTGTATGTGATGCCCCAAATAAGCATGACATGTAGCCATCTGTAATTTCACTAATACCTAACATGTGACGGCAAACGAAGGGGCGTGAGCATGATGGCACACCCTGAGGCTGGTCCTCTGTGACCCTGTCTTCTGCTTCTCCTTTTGAACACTGTGATTCAGCTCAGGAAAAGACAAACACGTGATTTTCACGCAATCTTCCTGCTTTGCTTTTGCACAGACCAGTAAACACGTGGTTCAACACAATAATGAGGCAAGAAACGTATCTTTATTTTAGGAGAATTTATTTCCATAACCTTATAAGTTTTGTTAGCCCTTTTTACACACTCACTAGGGACTGAAGGACTACTTAGAAATTTCAACTACACATTACTTTGCCAAGGGAGGAACAGTGTGGTAGTCAAGTAGCGGGGGATTTACGGAGGTGAGAGAATGCCAAGTGTCCTACACTGTAAACACTGCACAGGAAAAAAACCCCAGAAAAACACGAAAGTATTAAAAGTGGTTATATTTGGGTGATGACAGAGGAGAGTCCCTTTGGCTGGGAGCCCTTGTACAAGGTTACGCCCCTGCCCTGGTGGTAGTCTATATCCAATGACTGGTTCACGGAGGGATACAGAGAACCAGTCCTCTGGCTTCAATCCGGAACAACTCCAAAGGGCCAGCCATTCCCGTTCCAGAGCTTCCCACAGGCCTATGCTATACCACAGCTCAGTGTCACCCTCTGCCCAGTCCTGCTTCCCTCACTCCCTCCCGAGTGCTGACCCTGAGGGCCTACCCAGCCAGCCTGCACCGTACCTCCCCTCTGGAGTTTGTGCCCTGGGAAACCAGGTCCGAGAAATCCACCACCAACCCCTATCCCTGCTTGGGGCTCTGAGAAGGCCACCAACACAGTGCACTGTTAAAGAGCCATTAATCAACATGCCAGCCTGCCTATTGTCCCCGATCAACCATAGTTTAAGTGACTCCTTCCCCACCTTTGCCAACTGATTGACCCACAGTGGGCATCTAGCTTGAAAAGGTGCCTGGTTAGATGGCTTCTCTCTAGACTTGAATCATTCGTGCACCAAATTGCCTCATCTACCTACCACTGATCTACTCTTTATCTGGATCTGATTCATTTTTAGGGAAATACATTTATTTAAGGAGCTAATACTCTATCACTATTAAAAACTGAAAACCAACAGCAGCCATAAAATCATGAGTTGAAGTAGCAGCTAGATTTCTTAATACACATTAAAAGAAAACAGGTATTAAAATAAAATAAATTTGTCAACTACTTAAAATCATCTCCTATACCACCATCAGACAGGCAGGACGCAGTCTGGAAAACCCGAACTAGAGAATCCAGCTGGTGGCAGAAGCTGCGAGTGAAAACACAGAGGCCGTAATAGACTGTGTACGCACAGACAATCAGAGTCATGTGGACAGAAGCTGGGAATAGAGAGGAGGATGGAGCCAATGAAACAGGGAGGCAGGCTGAGAGAGACAGACAGACACACAGACATACACACCTAGAAACAGAGACACATGTGAGGGTGAGAGTGAGAAACACAGATGTGGAAAGAACCAGAGCCAGAGCCAGAGTTGAAGAGAAAGAGAGGGACACAGAGCGAGAACACACGCACACAGGCAAAGCTGCGGAGTGGGAGAGACAGCTGAGGAGGCAGAGCTCCTGGAACTGTGGGCTCCCTAGAGCACTCCCCTTCCAGCCACCCAGCAGGCTGCAAACCCACTTTTTGCCATGGTGACTGGCACTGGCTTTTGTTCTCTGTAAGCACGGGACGGACAGGACCATCTCGCCAGGGTCCTCCAGCCAGGCTGCCCAGCACAGAGGCTCCAACAGTCCAGCAATGCACCTACCTTGATTTCTACAGGGTCGTTCTGGTGGAAGTTGATTGGTGCAACCCCAGGGACGTAGAAGGCGCGTGTATCATATGTGAGAGAGAGAAGCAGCAGGGACCACGGCAACCAATCCTGCTTGGAAGAAGAGAGGTCGTAGTTGGAATGGGGTAAAGAAGTAAATGTCTCTCTAGGGCAGATCAAGTCATAGCACCCTCACATGTGCTTTAACTGACCCGGTCTATCCCCACTCTGTAAGTGCTGTCTTCCAAATGCCCCCAAGAGTCCCGCAAGGCACTGATTCTGCACTTCCAGAAACAAGTCACAAAATGAGTGAAGTAATTAATGTGGGGGCAAAAGGGAAGACTGTAATACAGTAGCCACAGCTCCCCACTTCCAGATAGATGTTCTTTTCACCATTTCACACTGTGTCACTCTCCAGTATAGCTAGCAGGAAACAAAGCTCCATGATGGTCCACCAATTCCCTCTTCTCTATATAGCAAGAAGCTCACTTGGTCAGGAAGCCCCTATGTGACCTGTATATTTTCCTACAAGCCCTCTCCAGATTGTACTGACCTCATCATCGGCCACTCTCCTCCTCACTCAGCCCCAGCTACACTGGCCTTCTTGCTGTCTCTTGTCAGCAAGCCCTTCTCTACCCCTCAGGGCCATCACCTTTACTGTTCCCTCCGCCAGAATGCCCTTCCCACAGATATCTCCGTGGCTAATCTCATTCCTTATTTCATTCAGGTCTCTCTCAAATGTCAGGTCCTCAGAGAAGCCTTCAGTGCCGATCCTACCTAATATAGCACCCTCAGGGCTCCCGCTCCCCATCCCCCACCCCTGTACTCCATTTCTCTTCATGGGCTTATCGACGGACACGCACAGTATGCATGCACACGCTCGTATCATGTACAATATGCATTTGCTTATTTGTGCAGTCTGTCACCCTCCACTCGAATGTGATCTCTGTGGGAGCAGGGACTGTGTGTCCCCAGGGCCTGGCCCCCAGCGGGCACTCAGTAAATGACCTACGTGCAGGATAGTCACCTAGGAATTAAGGCAAGAAAGACCAATTACTGGCCTCAAGAAATGCACTCCATCAAAACATCTCTTTCCCTTAGTTAGCAACATGCTTCACCCCCTCAAGGAACTAGAAGAGCTTCCTGATTCTCTCTCCCCATCTGTGTGAACAAGGAACTCATATCCAGACACCTGGATCCCCGACTCACTAGCGCTCCTGCACCTGCCCTCTCTCCACCCCCTGCAGCCCTGCAGACCCTTGTTTCACCCACCCGTCACTGGCCACAGCTTCTGACCACCTTGCCTTCACAGCCCCTCCATCCTTCAAGTTACTGCACCCCCCCCCCCACACACACTCACTCTCTCTCTGTCTCACTCAGCTGATTCTTTCTGGAACTCAGTTTTATACGGAATCAGAATTACTCAAGGGGCTTGCCAAAAATGTAGACTCATCTGCATTTTTACCAGAAGCACAAGCTGGCTTTAATAGTCTAAGCTTCTTTTTTTTTTTTTTTTAAAGATTTTATTTATTTATGTGACAGAGAGACAGGCAGCGAGAGAGGGAACACAAGCAGGGGGAGTGGGAGAGGAAGAAGCAGGCTCATAGCGGAGGAGCCCGACACGGGGCTCGATCCCGGAACACCGGGATCACGCCCTGAGCCGAAGGCAGACGCTTAATGACTGCACTACCCAGGCGCCCCAGTAGTCTAAGCTTCTAAGCTTGGTGCACTTTTTGTAGATACATAGCTCGGTCAGAGTCTTTTATTTATTTATTTATTTATTTATTTATTTATTTATTTATTTATATTTATTTATTTATTTATTTATGAGAGAATAAGCATGAGCAGGGGAAGGGGCAGAGGGAGAAGCAGGTTTCCTGCTGACCCGAGAGCCCCATGTGAGGCTTGATGCCAGGACCCTGAGATCATGACCTGAGCCTAAGGCAGACGCTTAACCGACTGAGCCACCCAGGCGCCCCCCCCAAAAAAACTTTTAAGTTTAAAATAAATTTAGATTTACAGAAGAGATGCGAAGATACTGTGAGATTTCCCATATACCCTTCACTCAGCTTCGTCTAATGTTAACATCTTACATAACTACGAGCGGGCAAGGCTTTTAAAAAATAGCTTAAAATGTTTTGAAAAAGTAGCACATACACAGTAAATAATTCAAACACAGTACAAATGGGTATACCATGAAAAAGAACTCCTCCTCCCACTTGGGCTCCCCACAGACAACTGCTCTCACCAGTTCCTTGAAAATCCCTCTAGAGACATCTTACACATTCACAAAGGGAAGGGCTTAGTTGTAGTATGGGTTTGCCTTGAATACAACAACGAACAGCATTTATTCTTTCTTTCTGTGACGGAAAGCCTACTGACTGCGGGCTGGCTACAGCATCTGCATCTAATTTCCTCTCGATCCGATAATTTCCTCCAATTGACCTGCTGTCAGAAGATTCTGGCCCTCCCTCCTTGGAACCCTGCGCTAGGCCTCACTGGTCAGTCTTTAGAAATATGAGCGCTTTGAGTGACAGAAATAAGCCCTGTCCTCTTCATACATAAATTCCAGTTAACTGAAGTGCAAGGAAAACCAATCCGGCAGTACTGGCATAAACTGCTACACGAAGTTTGTTTAAATAACCACCACAACAATAACGCAACTCCGAATTTTTGAAAAATGATGCAGGAAACAGATAATCCTCTCACAAAGATACTATCAACAAACCACAAATCAATTGATCTTAGAGGAAGGATCAACAGATGAAAAATGGCAAAGGATATTTCATTAATGTGCTACATTCTTTGAATAATATAATTGGCAACCAAAAGCAATTCAGAAGTTCAGTTTAGAATTAATGACTGCATCACAATGACACTGTCAATTTTAGATATTAAAATGTCGCTGTTTTGATATTCTCATAATCGCTAGAGGGATAATTACAACACTTCTGGGGGGGCAATTTGGCATTCTATCAACCCCCCCCCAAAGTGTATACTCTGACCCTGCAATTCTACTTTGAGACATGTTAAGAAAAATATGGCAAATATCCCAAAATGTATATAAAAGGGTGTTCACTACAGCATTATTTAAAATAGTGAAATCAGGGGCACCTGGATGGCTCAGCGGGTTAAGCGTCAGACTCTTGGTTTTGGCTCAGGTCACGATCTCAGGGTCGTGAGATCAGGCCCCACGTCCAGCTCCGCTATCGGTGCACTCTGCTTGCGATTCTCTCTCTCCCTCCCTCTCCCTCTGTCCCTCCTCCCCCTTCACACATGCGTGTGCCCGCTTTCTTGACCTCTAAAAATAATAATAGTAAAATAAAAATTAATAAATAAACAAAATAGTGGAATCATTCACTACTTTTAATAGTAAAATATCCAATATTAGTGGAATGGGTTAAATTTACCCATTTGTGTACTAATTAAAAAGGAAATATTTCTAGAATAGGAATATTTAAGCTTTAGATTTAAGCAGAAAAAGTGGGGGATAGAACATTGCATAGCAGGATCCCCCCCCTTTTGAAAAAAAGTTATCTTTGAGAAAATGTTTAGCAGGCAAAATGGGTTATCTAAGTGACAGACTTTCTTTCTGTATATCTCTATTTTCTAATTTTTCTTAGGGGATTATAAAACATTTATATTACTTAAGAAAAACAATAGAATAAATCAGGCAAAAAAAAAAAAATCACCACTCTAAACACCTAGGTTACAGGAATTCTAGCTCAGTGGGGAAGGCCCTCCACCTGCCGGCCCCAAGATACCTTTCCATCAGCACCTTCCACATTTTCCTTCTAAGCCTTCAGGAAGATCCCAAGACTGTCTTGGCCTTTGGTGAGCACACTTGGTCAGGTGAGGCTGCCTTCAAGCTTCTGTTCAAGCTGGTTTTGAAACCTGCCCTCACCTTATTCAAGTTCTACCTAGCCTTGAAGGTCCAGTGGAAATGTTTCTTCCTTCAAGAAACCCCTCAGATCTCCACAAGGGGAATTATTTTTCTCCTTTCTTTCCAAGACACCTTGTAAATATCTTGATGATGTCACTAGAGGAAGAGAATGGAAACTACCCAATACCCAACTGAGTTTTCACAGCTATATATGTTCAAGGATTAGTGCTTAAGTTAGTTGACACATATTTAAATATGCACTTGTCTAAGGCACTGCTATAGTACTTTTTTTTTTTTTAAGATTTTATTTATTTATTTGACAGAGACAGCCAGCGAGCCAGCGAGAGAGGGAACACAAGCAGGGGGAGTGGGAGAGGAAGAAGCAGGCTCCTAGCAGAGAAGCCTGATGTGGGGCTCGATCCCAGAAAGCCGGGATCACACCCTGAGCCGAAGGCAGACGCTTAACGACTGCGCCACCCAGGCGCCCCAGCTATAGTACATTTTGTGTTGAATGATGGTCATCTAAGTTTCTGCCATCTCTCCACCTGCATTAATTGCTTGTCTAGCTTTGTTATGGGAGTACTCAAACAAATTAATAAGCAACAAACAACTCCCGATCTATAAAAATATAAAACCATCCACTCACATAGGACTGAGTGCTATGGTTTGTCTGTTTGTTTAGTAAGCACTACACCTAATGTGGGGCTGGAATTCATGACCCTACGATCAAGAGTCACACGTTACACTGACTAAGCCAGCCGGGCGCCCCTGAATACTTTGGTTCTTCATCTTTGCTGTATCCTCTTGAGAATGACTTTTTTTGCTTCTCAAATTCAAGGAGTTCTTGATACCTCCCACCTTTCCACCTGCAAGGACCTAGTTTGAGACTCCCTGAGAACATCTAGATGTGTACATCTAGATAGTGGTTCTCAACGCTGACGCATATTACAATAACCTGGAGAGTAAGTAGATTAAATTCCCAATCCAAATGCATAGAGTGGCTGAACGGATACAAAAATAAGATCCAGCAATACACTGTCTACAAGAAACTCACTTTAGATCTAAAGACACACATGGGCTGAAGATGAAGGGATAGAAAAAGAAATTCCACATAAGTGGTAACGAAAAGAAAGCAGGGGTGGCTAAACTTACATCAAACAAAATAGACTTTCAGTTAAAAACTGTGTCTACGGGACATCTGGGTGGCTCAGTCCATTTGGGTGTCTGCTCTTGGCTCAGGTCACGATCCCAGGGTCCTGGGACCCTGCCCCACATGGGGCTCCCTGATCAGCAGGAAGCCTCCTTCTCCCTCTGCCTGCTGCCCTCCCTGCTGGGTGCACCCTCTCTCTCTGATCAATAAATATTTTTTAAAAGATTTTATTCATTTGAGAGACAGAGAGCACAAGAGCAAGAGAGACGGAGAGAACAAGTTGGGGGAGAGGCAGAGGGAGAAGCAGACTCCCAGTGGAGCAGGGAGCCCAACGTGGGACTCGATCCCAGGACCCCGAGATCATGACCCAAGCCAAAGGCATCTGCCTTAACCAACTGAGCCACCTAGGCACCCCAAATAAGTAAAATATTAAAAAACAAAACAAAACAAAAAAGTGTCTAGAAACAGAGAAGGCCATTATATAATGACAAAAGGGTCAACTCAACAGGAAGATATAAGAGATATAAATATATAGATACCCAACATCAGAGCACCTAAATGTATAAAGCCAATATTGACAGATCTGAAGGGAGAAATTGACAGCAACACAATAATAGTAGGGAACTTGAATATCCCACTTAAAATAATGGCTAGAACATCTGGACAGAAAATCAATAAACAGCTGACTCAAAAAAAACTACAGACCAAATGAACTTAAACATATATAGAACCTTCCACCTGACAGCAGAAGAATATAGATTCTTCTCAGGTACACACAGAACATTCTCCAGGACAGATCACATGGTAGGTTCACAAAATAAGTCTTAACAAATTTAAGAAGACCAAATCACTCCATCACTCTTTTCTGACTGCAATGGAATAAAACTAGAAATCAATAACAAAAAATGGGAACTAGGCAAATATGTGAAAATTAAACAACACACTCCTGGGCGCCTGGGTGGCTCAGTCACTGGGCTTCTGCCTTCAGCTCAGGTCATGATCCCAGCGTTCTGGGAGCCCCACATCAGGCTCCCTGCTCAGTTGGGAGCCTGTTTCTCCCTCTCCCACTCCCCCTGCTTGTATTCCCTCTCTCGCTGCCTCTCTGCCAAACAAATAAATAAAAATCTTAAAAAAAAAACAACCAAAAACCAAAAACACACTCCTAAACAACCATTGGGTCAAAGAGGAAATCAAATGAGAATTTAAAAGTACCTCAGACAAAAGAAAATAAAAATAAAACATACCAAAACTTACAGAATGCAACAAAAGCAGTATCAGGAGTAAACTGCTACGTTAAAAAAAAAAAAAATCCCAAAAAACCTAACTTAACACCTCAAGGATCCAGAAAAATAACAAAAGAAGCCCAAAGTTTGCAGAAGGAAATAATAAAGATTAAGCAGAAATAAATAAAAAGAAGAATTTTAAAAACAGAAAAAACCCTACAACAGAGGTGAGTTGGTTTTTTTTGAAAAGATAAAAATCAACAAACTAAGTGAAACGAAATGAAATTTAGCAGCACCAACGAGAGAAAAAGAGGGAAGGCTCAAATAAAATCAGAATTGAAAGAGGAGGCAGTATAACGGGCGCCAAAGAAATAAAAAGGATTATAAACAATCATACATCAACAAATTGGGTAACTTAGAAGAAATGGATAAATTCCTAGAAACACGTATAATCTCCTAAAACAGAATCAAGAAGAAACAGAAAACCAAAACAGACCAATAAATAAGGGGGACTGAATCAGTAATCTAAGACTACCATTCACAGGTGAATTCTCCCAAATGTTCAATAAAGAATTCTTCTTAAACTCTTCCAAAAATAAAAGAGGGAATACTTCCAAACTCATTTTATGAGGTGAGCATCACCCTGATACCAAAACCAGACAAAGGTACCAAGAGAAACCTATAGGCCAATATCCTTGATGAACGCAGACGCAAAACTTCTCAGTAAAATACAAGCAAGCTGAATTTAACAGCACATTACAAGAAGCGTACACCAAAATCAAGTGGGATTTATCCCTGGGACACAAGGATGGTTCAATACATGCAAATCAATCAGTGTGATACACCACATTAATAAAATGAAAGAAAAAACACGATCATCTCTATAGACACAGTGAAAGAGTACGACAAAGTTCAACATCCATTCATGATTTCAATTCTCAACATAAAAGGTATAGAAGGAATTTACCTCAACACAATAAAGGCCATATATGAAAAGCCCACAGTTGACATCATTATTTCTTGCTAATCAAAATTTTTCTCTCCCAGAAAGCCAGATACCAGGCCTTTTTGCCTTATCTAATATGTGATTTGAAGCCAGGGCAGAGGATTACAATCTCCTGTAGTCATCAAGCCAATTAAATCTAAGAAGTTACTCCAATTCTACCTTCTTGTGAAACAGAATCCTCCAATCTTAGCAGAGAGAGGCTGCCCTGGACAGTTGAAGGGCTCCCTGACAGCTTACACTGCAGAGAGATGAAGAGCAAACCCTGAAAGACTCCAAGAGGCTTCTGTTCCAAACTCTCAAACCAATAGCATGAGTACACACACAAAAACCAAAAACAAACAAAGACACAAAAATGAGGATTATACTCACCCTGGTGGAAAACACCACAAAAAAGAAACAAGAAGCCATAGAGTCATTGAGCACCGGCCAAGTAAGCACAAGGTACTGTGGCACACAGTCCTTTCCATTTACGAGTCCCTACTTTATGCTAAGCACTTACAAACGCTGACTTGCACCATTCCCACAACTACAGCTGCCTGGGGATTGCTGTCTCCATTTCACGGATGACTGCTAGTTAACTCGAGACCCAGAGATTAAATACCTTGCCCAAGGTCAGAAGGTAGAGGAACAGGTACGCTCTTTTCAGGCACGTGAGCTTCATTAAAAGATGATGAGCATGGAACGATGATCCTGATAACAATGGCAGCCAACACTGAATGATGACTGCATTCTACTAAATATTAAAACACAGGGCTACCCAAAGACAGAAAAGACTTAAACATACAAACTGAAATAGAAGTGTTAGAAGCAAATATAGATATACTTTTAAATATTTTATTTTATTTTTTAGAGAAGGGGAAGAGAGAAAGAGAGAGAGAATCTCAAGCAGGCCCTACACCCAGTGCAGAGCCTGATGCAGGACTCAATCTCACAATCCTGAGATCTGGACCTGAGCGAAAATCAAGAGTTGGATGCTTAACTGACTGAGCCACCCAGGCACCCCAATACAGATATACTTTTTTTGGGGGGGGGGATATTTTAAAATTTATTTGACAGAGAGAGACAGCCAGTGAGAGAGGGAACACATGCAGGGGGAGTGGGAGAGGAAGAAGCAGCCTCCTAGCGGAGGAGCCTGATGTGGGGCTCGATCCCAGAACGCTGGGATCACGCCCTGAGCCAAACGCAGACACTTAACGACTGCGCCACCCAGGCGCCCCCAGATATACTTTTAAACAATCTTGACATGGAAAGTTTCCTAAGAATGAAACAAAACCCAGAAACTATGAAGAAAAAGGATACATAGGAAGAAGGAAGAAAATTTTAAAAATATATACATCACAGACAAAGAAAAACACAATTTGGGTAAAAATATTTACCACACACCACAGACAAAGGACTATTCCTTCAGTATACCAAAAGCTCTGATAAACCAATCAAAGACAACCCAAAAGTATATGAATGGGCAGTTAAAAAAAAAAAAAAGCACAAAAGGCCAAACACAAAAAGATGGTCAACATCGTTCGTAACTTAAAAAATGCAAATCAAAATAATGGCATCTGATTTTTTTACCTATTAGAGTCATAAGGCTTTAAAAAATTTGAATATACTAAATACAGATAAACTGGTACAGTGTTTGGGGAGGGCAATTTAGCCCTCCATACTTAAATGGAAGGTAGAATCATTTTTGAAGGACTCCCAGCATAAGTTATAAATTATAAAATAAATAAGACGTACAGCAGTGAGTGTATAGTATAATCTCACTCATCTAAAAAAAATTTTTTTTAAACCTGTACCAAAGCCAAAGACATCACAAGAAAAGGAAACTTACATATAGTCCTCATGAAAACAGACGGAAAAAATCCTTAACAAAATATTAGCAAATCATATCCAGCAATATATAAAAAGGTTTATACATCATGACCAAGTGGGGTTTACCCCAAAAATGCAAGGTTGGCTCAATATCTGAGCCAATGTACCCATATAAATAAATGACAAAACCACACAATCTGGGGCGCCTGGATGGCTCAGCTGGTTGAGCATCTGCCATCGGCTCAGGTCATGATCTCAGGATCCTGGGATCAAGCCCCACATCGGGCTCCCTGCTCAGTGGGGAGCCTGCTTCTCCCTCTCCCACTCTCTCTGTCAAATAAATAAATAAATAAATAAATAAATAAATAAATAAATAAATAAAATCTTAAAAAACAAAACCCCAAAACAAAACCCCAAAATCTTCACAAAGTAAAAGCACTTGACAAAATCGAACACATATTCATGGTAAAACCTCCCAACAAATTAAGAATAGAAAGGAACTTCCTCAATCAGATAAAGAGCAGCTATGAAAAACCCACAGCCAACATCATACTTAATGGTGAAAGACTGGAATACTTCTTCCTAAGATGACTGACAAGGCAAAGATGTCCACTCTTGTCATTTCTATTCAACACTGTGCTACATAAATGCAAATAATGTGCACTGAAGCAAATAATTAATTAATTAAAGGCATCCATATTGAAAAGAAGTAAAGGATCTTTTACTTGTAGATCACATATCTTGTATTTACAAAATCCTAAGGAACCCCCGAAACAAGTACTAGAACTAATAAAGTAGGGTCAGAAACTACAAGATCAACATATAAAAATTAACTGTATTTCCACATACTAGCAACAAACAACCCCAAGATTAAATTAAGAAAATAGCTCCATTTATGGGGCGCCTGGGTGGCTCAGCTGTTAAGTGTCTGCCTTTGGCTCAGGTCATGATCCCAGGGTCCTGGGATCGAGCCCCGCATCGGGCTCCCTGCTCAGTGGGAAGCCTGCTTCTCCCTCTCACACTCCCCTTGCTTGGGTTCCCTCTCTTGCTGTCTCTGTCAAATAAATAAATAAAATCTTAAAAAAAAAAAAGCTCCATTTATAATATCTTCAAAAAGAATAAAATATTTAGGAATAAATTTTTTTAAAAAACTTCTATACTGAAAATTACAAAACATTCTAAGTAACTGGACAGACATTCCATTTTCATGGATTGGAAGACTCAATATTGATTGGATGGCAATTGTTTCCAAACTGATCTACAGATTCAAGGCAATCTCTATCAAAATCCCAGCAGGCTTTTTTGTAGAAACTGGCAAGTCAACCCTAAAATTATTTGGAAACACAAAGGACCCAGAACATCCAAAACAACTTTTATTTTATTTTTATTTTTTTTAAAGATTTTATTTATTTATTTGACAGAGAGAGAGACAGCCAGTGAGAGAGGGAACACAAGCAGGGGGGAGTGGGAGAGGAAGAAGCAGGCTCCCAGTGGAGGAGCCTGATGTGGGGCTCGATCCCAGAACGCCGGGATCACGCCCTGAGCCAAAGGCAGACGCTTAACGACTGCGCCGCCCAGGCGCCCCCCCAAAACAACTTTTAAAAATAAACAAATTCTAAGCTTATTATATTCCTAAGTTTATTATAAAGCTACAGTAATCAAGATAGTGTGGTAAGGATATGCATAAAGATCAAAGGAACAGAATTAAAAGTTCAGAAATCAATGTATATGTTTATAGTAAATTGATTTTCAAAAAGTTGCCAAGGCAATTCAATAGGGAAAGGACAGTCTTCAATAAACGGTTCTTGGACACTTGGGTAGCCGCATGCAAAAAGAATCTCATACCATACACAAAAATTAACTCAAAAGGTATCTTAGGGGCGCCTGGGTGGCTCAGTCGTTAAGCGTCTGCCTTCGGCTCAGGGCGTGATCCTGGTGTTCTGGGATCGAGCCCCGCATCAGGCTCCTCCGCTCTGAGCCTGCTTCTTCCTCTCCCACTCCCCTTGCTTGTGTTCCCTCTCTCGCCATCTCTCTGTCAAATAAATAAATAAAATCTTTAAAAAAAAAAAAAAAAGTATCTTAGACCTGAATAGAAAAGCAAAAACTATAAAACTTCTAGAAGAACAGTTACAAGAAAATCTTTGTGACCTTGAGTGAGGCAAAGATGTCTTAGATACAACAGCAATAGCATAATCTATATTTTAAAAATTAATAAAATGGATTTCATCAAAATTTAAAACTTATATACTTCAAAAGATATATTTAAAAAATGAGGGGTGCCTGGGTGGCACAGCGGTTAAGCGTCTGCCTTCAGCTCAGGGCATAATCCCGGCGTTATGGGATCAAGCTCCACATCAGGCTCCTCCACTATGAGCCTGCTTCTTCCTCTCCCACTCCCCCTGCTTGTGTTCCCTCTCTCGCTGGCTGTCTCTATCTCTGTCGAATAAATAAATAAAATCTTAAAAAAAAAAAAAAAAGAAAGATATGGACCTAGAGGGTATTATGCTAAGTGAAATAAGTCAAACAATGACAAATATCATATGATTTCATTTATATGTAGAATCTACAACAAAACAAACGAACAGACAAAACAGAAGCAGACTCATAAATACACAGAACAAATCAATGGTTGCCAGAGGAGGTGGGATGGGGGGATGGGCAAAACAGGTGAAGGGGATTAAGAGGTACAAATCTCCAGCTATATAAAATAAATAAGTCCAGGGGTGCCTGGGTGGCTCAGTTGGTTAAGCACCTGCCTTCGGCTCAGGTCATGATCTCAGGGTCCTGGGATCAAGGCCTGCTTTGGGCGCTCTGCTCAGTGGGGAGCCTACTTCTCCCTCTCCCTCTGCCTGTTTCTCCCCCTGATCGTGCTCTCACTCTCTAATAAATAAACAAAATCTTAAAAAAATAAAATAAGTAAGTCATGAGGATGTGAAGTACAGCATAAGAAATACAGTCAAAAATACTGTAATATTGTAATATCTCTGCATGGTGACAGAGGGTAACTACACGTGCAATGGTATGCATTTTGTAATGTATATAAAATACATCATCATGTTGTACAACTGAAACTAGTAATACTGAATGTCAATTCTACTTCAATTTTTTAAAATTAAAAAAAAAGAAAATGAAAGGCCACAGGCTAGAGGAAAAATCTTTGTAAATCACCTATCTGATAGAGGACTTGTATCCAGAATACATAAAAAAATTCTTACAACTTAATGATAAAACAAACAGCCCAATTTAAAAAATGGACAAAAGATCTGTACAAAAGATCTATACAACTGGCTTAATAAGCACATGCGATGACGTTCAATATCATTCATCATTAGGAAATGCAAACCAAACCCACAATAAGGCACACCACACACCCGCGAGAATGGCTAACCTCAAAGACACAGACGATAACAAGCGTGGATGAAGATGGAGAAACTGGAACCCTCATATACTGATAGGAATATAAAATGGTAAAGCCATGGGAAAGCTTGGCAGTATCTTTAAAAAAGTGAAACATAAACTTACCATACTACCTGGCAATTCCCATCCTAGGCATTTACCCCAGAGAAGAGGAAATAGTTTTCCATACAAAGACTTGTACATGAATGTTCCTAATAGCTTTGATCACAAAAGTCCAAAGCTGGAAACAATCCAAACACCCATCAACTGGTGAAGGGAGAAACAAAATGCAGTACAGTCATGCAATGGAATAGTATTCAGCAATAAAAAGAAGTGAACTACCAATTCCTGTTACAGCACTGACGAACCCCATAAACGTTATGCCAAGTTAATGAAGCCAGATGCAAAAGTCGATATGGTCTATGATAACACTTATGTGAAATGCCCAAGAAAGGCAAATCTAGAGACAGAGAGATCAGCGGTTGGCTGGTGTGGGAACAGGGACTGACTCCAAGTGTCAACCCCTTGGCTGAAAGGGAACCTGCTGGGATGACAGAAATGGTCTAAATTTTGTGTCATTGTGATGAGCACAAGTCTATACATTCACTAAAATTGAATGAACTATATTCACTGAACTACACACTTAAAATAAGTCATTTGAATGATAAATGAACTATATTATTCATAATATTCAGTTCATAAAGTAAATGAACTATATTCATTGAACTATACACTTAAAATCAGTCATTTTATGGTGTTAAGTGACATCTTTATAAACCTGAAGAAGAAAAAAAACCAGCTCAAGGGAGGACTTGCCACAGTTGAAACAAGTCTGGCAAAACAATGGTAATTGTTGAATCTGGGTGATAGGTTATGGGGGTTCCTTATACTATTTCTTCTACTTCTGTAGATGTTGAACATTTTTTATAATAAAAAGTATTTTTTTTAATATACAGATTTTTTTAAAGATTTTATTTATTTATTTATTTGACAGAGATAGAGACAGCCAGCGAGAGAGGGAACACAAGCAGGGGGAGTGGGAGAGGAAGAGGCAGGCTCATAGCAGAGGAGCCTGATGTGGGGCTCGATCCCATAACGCCGGGATCACGCCCTGAGCCGAAGGCAGACGCTTAACCGCTGTGCCACCCAGGCGCCCCTAAAAAGTATTTTTTTAAACAGACATTTTTATGTGTACAAAAATGTTCTGGGAAAAAAAATTTTAATCAAAGACTTGATACCTTTGATGAATGGACTGGGAGTAGCTGGGTGACTTTCTTTTCTTTTATAGCTTTTTTATCTTAACTTTTTTCCATGTACATGGATCACCCATATTCAAAATAAAAATTTATATTTTAAGAAGGAGAAGGAAATGGGCTGCCTCTGAAAATACTTGGGCAAATTCCCCTGAAAATGTACAGAAAATGGGAGCTATAAGGTAAGAACAATCCAGAGGGGATTCTGGCAACAGATATGTGAATAACCAGTGCTCGTTCCGGCAGCACATACACCAAAACTGGAACGATACAGAGAAGATTCGCATAGCCCCCAGGGAAAGACATGTGAGTAACCAGACCAGGTCAGTTCTTAACCGTAGGGAGAGTATTGTAGACCCCTCTGAGAATCTTGTAAATCACCAGACCTAAGGTAGGACACATGGAATACAGTCAAGGATACTGTAACAATGTTGTATGGTAGTTACACTGTAGTAAGCATAGGTTTAGAGTTGCTGAATCAAGTTGTTGAATCACTATGTCGTGTGCCTGAAACTAATACAACATGGTGTGTCAACTATACTTCAATTAAAAAAAAAAAAAAAGGTTACAGACCCTGTTCCCAGAAAAAACACTCCAAACACAATCTGATGTATGATTCCAGGAGGATCAAGGTCCTAGAAGTTCATGGGCCCCAGATAAGACCCTTGTACTGGTTACCATTCAAACCTCTTGTGACTCTTTCACTTCATTACTTCTGCAGCCCAGGCAGCCTGATAGAGAATGTATGACCTGTAGTTTGTTTCTGTAAGGAAGCTGGGGAGTAGCAAAATACCTGCTTCTTGGGAAAGTCCTTTGTATCTTCCTTTAATTTTCAATTGATCATCATAGGAACTTCCATGTGAAGTTCAGTCTGAAAAAGCCAACTAAGTATTTAGCAAATGCCTGTTCAGAGCCAAGAAAGGAGTAGGAGTCCTAACCTGTGAACTAGCCCATTCAACATTATTTTGCTTCACTTGGTTTCCAAGTCACGAGACAGCAAAAGCAGCGTGTCAAGAAGCAAGGTGACAGCAATCTAGAAGCTCTTCATGCTGTAATCTAACACATCACTGTAGATATGGGTGATCTGGAAAGTTATAAAGCTCAAGAGACCCAAGAATCAAGGTCTTGCCCTCCCTATCTATTTTATTCTTGGGGGGCTGGGCATGTAGAAAAAACTCTCCCAAGGACCTGATGAAGAACTGCTAGGACTCGAAAGTACCCCCTCACCTCCTAAAATTTGCTCTACCCAGTTTGAAAGGTACGAACAATGAACTTCAAAAAAAAAAAAGTTTCCTCCTGCGAACTAAAAATTAGTTCATTCACTCACATTTCTCTGTGGCCAGAAGTTCACCTTTTCTCTTCTGGAGCCCCCTGCCTTGCAGTCTTCTTTCCCATAAATAGCATCACCTAGCGATTGAGTCTGGCCTGTCTGAACAGCCTTTCTGGTTCCTGGTTCCTAGTCCATACATTTCCTGCCGCAAAAGCAGCACATTCCTGAACAGTAAGCTAGATTCTTGTATTTCCCTCTCAAAGATAGAGTTACCATTTTAAGATCATGTAGTAACTACTCCCCAGATTAAGAAAAAAAGGGAAAAAAGAAAGAAAGAAAAAGGCTGTGGGGCACAGTTTGCCAACAGTTAGCTGAAATCAATTATCCAATCACAATCAGTTAAAGCTCCCCAAGAACTCAAACACACATGCAAGATGGCTAATGACAGCTCAGGACCACTTACCAAGCAGCCGCCACGGAGCTAAAGAACTCACAGAGGAAAAAAGAAAAAAAAAAAAAAAAGAACCAAATTAGCCACAGGAGGCTCTGAAAATGTAGCCTTTATTTCAGAGCCCAGAGATACAGAGTTGCCGTTGAGCAGAGATACACAGAAAGACTCCAAGCTGTTCTCTGGAGTAGGGAAAAACCCGCAGGCAGCTGTGGAAGTCCAAGTGAAATTAGTAACTACCCTCACCAAGCAAGCAACAGACAACCAGACCTAAACCTTGAGGCCAAAAAGGGCAGAAATAAAACACAAGCACTGCACTGACCTTCCCTCTCCCCTTTGGGCATTTATAAAAGAACGCTCACTTAGTTGAAGCAACAGGCTTAAATGGTTCACCTCTGCAAGACTTCAAACTTTGGAATAGAAAAATTACAGAGAGCTCTCTTTGTGCCGGGCGCTCTCATCTCATATTTTATTTAATAATCACAATAATCCTTTGAGGACAGTGTCACCCCTCATTTTAAAAGTAAGGAAGCTGATTCAGTATGGGATAATAAAAAGTTCTGAAGATGGATCGTGGTGACGGTTGCACAACTATGTGAATGTAATTCATGCCACCGGACTGTATGCTTCAAAAACTTAAAATGATACTTTTTGATATATATATATTTTTTTACCACACATGCACAAAGATTTTTAGAATGGTTAACTGTGGCTTAAAAAAAATAGTTTGTCCAAAGTTATGAAATCAATCACAGTGTCAAATTCTAGCCCAGGTCCTTAGACCAAGCCTTAGTTTCTTCATCTGTAAAATGGGCTTTCATAAGGATCACATGGAATATTGGATGGGCATATGGTTTATCAACTGAAATGTACTGTGTGAGCAGAATTTTTTTCCCCTTGAAATCAGGTCACATAGGGGATTACCACACACCTTTAACAGCTTTTGAATTAGAATGTGAGAGCAGGAAACACTTTATAGAGAGACTATCTTATAGCAAATTCAAACACTTAGTGGGACCATGCACGTGACCCACACGGTGAAACCAATCAGAGTGATACAGGAGGGCACCGAGAAGGAAGTGATGAACTGGGTCCTATGTGGGGAATGCCCCTGATAGGGAATCTGGGCCCAAATTCTCAAAACATAATGAAAACCTAGAAGCTTTTAAATGTGAAATCTCCCAATTAAATGTTGGCGACCAACTCAAAAACTTGTAAGTCTGGTGCCAGTCAAAAGCAAACCAAACCAAACTAAACCAAACTACCCCAAATCCAGTCCACGTGAACATGTGGTCCATGGACTGCCAAACTTACAGCATCTGGTGTACCATGAGGAGAAACTGAGGCTCAGAGACGGTAAGTGACTTTCCAGGGCACCCAAAGGCCCTTCTAAACTGGCTTAAGAATTCAGTTCCAACTTGTGTTTTGATTTTGTTTTTTAAGAACTGCTAGTAGCACCCAGCATATCCTCTGAACACAAAACCTGGGGATTTCAGACAGTGGGAGGCCTGTCAGTTTAATGTTCAGGCATAGGTGAGAAATCATGTTAGGAAGGCAGAGAAGGAAGCAATGAAGAGGACTGAGATGGAACTGAGAAGCCCTGGGTGTTCCCAACAGTGCCCCATTTGGGAAACACTAGTGTCAGCAAATGGTTCAGGGATCAAAGCAGGTTGGGGGTGGTAGGTGGCTATCATTCGTCTGTGGCCAGATGGCCCTGCTCATCGTGGGTCCTTCCCACCTTCCTGCCAGTGCCCAGAGATCAAAACTCGACCTTCTCCAACATTCTGCGACCCGCTTCTTTAATGCCAAGATCAAAGGGGAACTTTTGTCCAAGTTGTAAAAGAGAAACCAAGAGGCAACTTAATGTTGTCTCAGCCTCCTCTGAACTTCCTGAGAGGATGAAGGCACGCCTTTAAAGGGACTGCTCGGAGAAAAACATCTGACCCAGGGCCTGGTGTTGGCACCTTAGCTCCAAGGACACAGCGGCTCCAATTCATGCCAGGTAGGGCAACTGGAGAGATCAAAGAGACAGCACAACCAATAGACAGCAGCTTGGAAAGACTACAGAAACTAGGAGCATGGAAAACAAACAAACTTAAATTCGAGTATTTTAAACTGCAGAAGTTTCAACCTGAAATTTTGAAACCATCAAGTCCAAACCTTCATTTCATATATGTCATACGTGGCTACAGACCAAAAAATGCCAAAGTGATTCACCCCAGGTCACACGGTGGATCAGTGTCAGTGCTCGGACTAAGCCCTAGACTGCGGCCTCCCGCTCCAGGACTCCACCCTCCATGGGCTGATTCCAGTCCACACGAGGGGCCCAGACAAGATGGCAACTTCCCGCTCATGGGACCGGTGGCAGAGTGCAGGCCTCCTGCCTCCTGTTCCAGGCGTCTGCCATCCAGACTTCGCCACGAGAAACAGTGCCTGTGCTTCTGACCGGGGCTGCGGGGGTTGCCTAGCACTGCCTCCATCTGCTCAAATGAACCTTGTGGTCATTCAGTCCATTCCCCTGCCTCCAGACTGGATCAAACCCAAATAACCCCAGACCACTGTCAACTGACCTAGCAATTCTACTCCTAGAGAGCAGAAAACTGAAAATATGTGTTCCCACAGAAACACATATGTACACATAAATGTTCACAGTAACATTCACAACAGCCAAAAAGTAGAAAAAAAAATCCCAATGTCCATCAACAGAAGAAAGGCTAAACAAAATGTGGTGTATCCACACAGTGGAATACTATGCAGCCACAAAAAGGAAAGAAGTCCCAACACCTGCTGTAACACGAACTTTGAAAACATTATTTTGTCTTAAAAAAAACAACAAACCCAGATACAAAACACCACATATTCTATGACTGCAGTTATATGAAATGTCCAGAATAGGCAATTCTTATATAGACACAAAGTAGACTAGTGATTGCCAGGGACTGAGGAGAGTGGGGAGTGGGAAGTGACTGCTAATGGGTTTCTTTTTGGGTGATGAAATGTTCTAGAAGTAAATGGTGGTGAAGGTTGCACAACTTTGTGAATATATGAAAAACCACTATACTGTCTATTTCAAAAGGATAAATTTTAGGGTATATGAATTATATCCAGTAAAGGAAAAAGAGAAAACCTGGACAGTATGGACAATGATAGATGTGAGAGAAGCACACAGTTTTATTCTCCAAATGCAGGTTTCCAGACTCCTGTGATGCCTACAAACGTACTCGGAGGACACTTTCCAAGTTTCACCAAAATAATATTCCCCAGAGCATATGCCATAAACTCAGTATTTCCATAAAGAATGAGATATGAGCCTGCCTCTCAGCTAAGACCCAGATGGATCAACTCGGTATCCTGTAACTTTATAAAGTTACCTAAATCCACAGTAGGAGGGAAGCAGAAAAACTAGAGAGAACTTCTGCAGATGTCAGCTAAATCTCTTGCTATGGTGGGAGAAGTCTCGTCCTGCAAGTTTAGGAAACACCCACTGTGCTAACACACCTGAGAGGTAGCAGCCCAAGCCCTGGGAAGAAGAGCCAATGACTAAGAAAAGCAAGGGAGGGAAAAGCCCATAAAATATCTCTAGAAACTTGTATCTATAACCCTTTTTCTTTTTTAAAGATTTTATTTATTTGAGAGAGAGAGAATGAGCCAGGGGGAGCAGCAGCCAGAGGGAGAAGTAGGATCCCCACTGAGCGGAGAGCCCAACCCAGGGCTCCAGACCCTGGGATCATGACCTGAGCTGAAGGCAGCCGCTTAACCGACGGAGCCACCCAGGCGCCCCCTAACTTTCCAAAAACCCAGCCTGTTCCCACGGGTCACTGCATCCACTAGCTTAGTTCTTGGGTTGTATGAATTGCTACAGAAACTCATATACCCCAAAGCAGGTCCACACCCCACCATCCCCACTGGTTGTGAAACAGTTAATGTATACAAGGGTGTGGGGACTGTTCTGACTTCCGTGTAATAAAGTGCTTGACATAGGCCAAACTCAAGTCTATCTGTGACCCCACTTTGCCTGTTACACAAACCCCTCTGTAATAAATTCACTTCCATGCATTTTCACTATTGCATCAAACATAAAGTTTCCCACGTGCACTCTTTAAACTGGCCTCTGTGGCTCACTGTATACATTACATCCTCAGTTCCTTAAAATCAGTTTCTGTATCCACCATGAAAGCACAGGACAATACTCCCAAGCAACACGACATACACTGAATCACTGTGCTTTCCACTGAGCTTATAATAAAATCCCAACTCCCTTTCATGGTTTTCTGCAGGCTGAAAGCAAGCCGGCTCCCCTAATGTCATGTTCTGGAGGGGTGGGAAGGGGAAACACCCTAATAGAACAGTCTATTTCAAAATGCAGCCCATAGACTGCAACTGTAGACTGCAATCCAGGGCAATCACAGGCGTGCTTTTAGAAACACAGCCGCTCCTGCCTCTCTCCAGTTCCATCTTGTATCAATCCCTCCCGCCCCCACCCCTCACCATGCTTCAGCCCCTCCAGCCTTCTGTGTTCCTCAAATATACCACACTCTTTCCCACATGGGTCCTTTACACTTGTGATTTCCTCTGCTAGGAACACTCTTTGCCTTGCCGGTTCCTTCTTGTCAGTCAGGTCTCAACTCAGGTCACCTCTGAAAAGACTTCTCTGACCACGTAATCCGAAGTAGTTGTGTCACCCCATTGCCCCCAGTCACTACCACTTCGCCTTGCTGTCTTCACAGCATGTACCACGATGTGCCGTTATCTTGTTTATCTACTTGTTTCCTTGTTCACTGCCTGTCTCCTCAGACTAGAAAAGCTCCACAACACTGGGCATCTTAACCCTCTACTTCACAACTACACTCCTAGGTCTTGGCACAGAGCACGCAGTTGTATATTTGTTGATTAAGTCAACATGTCCTAGAAACACGTATTACTAACTTACTACCTCTTAAAAGCCTCTGAAAGGAGGAGGAATTACCCAGTGCAATGCTATAAATGCCACTTTATCGTCCTTCTTTGTTATGGCAAGGGAGGGTGTGACTCCTCCCCCCGTCACATTCTTATACCATTCTTGTTCTGAATGTGGTCCAGAAAAAATTTGGTTTCGACATATCACTCATAGTTTAATTGAAATCTGAGACCACAGAAATCAGGCAAGGCTGGGAAATCTTTTACCTGACGTCAGGTTCTAAATAAGGAATCCCTCATTAAACAAAAAGGATGTTATCTTGTTGGTTAACAGAAGGAGGGAAACTCATTGTTGGCCAATAACCCGCCCTTGTTTGGAGAAAGCCAACACCAAAGAATTTAAACAAGAATCTGCCTTTGCTAAAGTCAAATGTCACCTCCTTTTTTTCTGTGTTCTCCTTTGCATTCACTCCTAGGATAAAATTATCTGCTGAGGAAGCAATATACAGGAAGACCTAGAAAATCACTCTGGACGAAGTGACTTCAATTCTGGTTCTGGTCTCTTGACAAGCAGAATGTGAGCTGAAATTCTGGAAGAAAGGCCACTCCTTCATAGTTCTGTTTCCAGGGTTCTGTATAGGAGCCAGTAAGTTCTGATCCACTTTCCAGGCACAGCTCTTTCACCTGCACCCTTATCCACACACAGCCTTCATCCTAACGAGATCCATTCTAATGAACTTTTTCCCTAAAGAGTTGCGTGCCCCTACAGGGGCACCCAAGGGGCAGGCAGCCAGACAAGGCTACTAGAGTGTTTTTCAAAACATAGTTCACAGATCACCTGCATCATAATCACTGGAGTGCTTATAAAAGTGCAGATTCCTGGGCATCACCTAGACCTCTGGAATTAGAACTTTGGGAGTGGGGCTCAGGAAACTGCATTTTTAACATGCCTCCCCCACACACCCCGAGAGTCTTATGCGCAGTGAAGTTTGAGAACCAATAGGATAAAAGCTTTCAAGGAGAGAGGCAGACAGTTGATTCAGAGAAGACCCGATAAATGTTTAGGAAGGGTCTGGAGACAGAAAATGGAGGAGAGGGGTGTAAGGTCATGCTCCGGGGTGGCGGCAGTCAAGACCTGTGCGCGGTGGGGACACTTGTCGAAGATGGAAATGAGGACAGGCCTCTGGAAAGAATCTGAGACGGGGCTTGGGCTGGGAGGCTGGTCAGAGGTGAGGTCGCATTCGCGGACTGGTCAGGACAGAGGGGAGGCGGAAGGCGGAGAGCAAAGTCTGGACGTAAGGAGGAGGAGCGAGGGTGGGAATAATAGGGGACTCTTCGGAGGGATCGGGGCTGGGAAGTGAAAATTAGAAAAAGGGGGTCACAGGAGGCGGAGACCAAAGCAGCAATAGGAACCGGCGGAGACAGTCCGAGACCTTTCCTCCGACCGAGTGCCTCCCCCAAAACTCCGGGCCTTGACAAGCCTGAGTGCGGGGCCAGGGTCGGGTAGGGGGAGTTTGGGCGGGACAAGCCCAGTCAGGTACGTCCCTCAAGCCTGAGCTAGGGGTCCCGGAGGTGGCTCGGGCCAGGCATGGGGAGCTGGAAGGTCCTGGGATCCCCCGGAGGGCCCAGCTCCAGCTCTGGCTCCCGGAGTCTCCTTCACTCACCATCACCGTCGCCATCTTGGATCCACGTGTCGCCGTAATGACGTCAGCGGAAGTGGTGTTTCCCTGGTTACGGAGTTTAACTCCGTTGGGTGCTGCCTGACTTCAAACTCTTCTGTAGTCGTGGTCAGCGGAGGGGCGAGAAGACTTCGCTCCTGATCTGCAGCCCGGTCTGAGCGGTGAGGTCGCTGATGAGGTGACGAGCGGATGGTGTAACTATGGGAGCCATATTAAGTCCTGGCAGAAACTGCTACTCCTCCTCCTCCTCTTCGTCCTCCTCCTTCTCTTTCCCCCCCACTGTATTGTGGGTAATGGGGGTGTGCGTAACGCGCCTGTACTCTGGACGCCATCTTTACTATTGGCAGGAGATCCGTTGCCAGGGTTACCTGAGGCCTTGATTGGATGAGTGGAATTGGTACCAGGACTTCAAAAACCGCCCAACTCCGGGAATAATTTGTAATTAAATATATAATTATTTGTTTGACTACTTTATATCCTCTCTAATAGATTGTAATCACTATGAGGGTAGGATCCTGTCTTTTATTTAACCTTACTCCACCTTATTGCCAAAATAGGTTCGGGATTATAATAAATTTATGATGAGGATTCAATGACATAATGTTACGTAGTATGTATACAATAAATAATTGTCATTATATACTTATGTATACTTCTTCGGGTAGATGGCAAGTGCCCAATACAATACACTACTTATTAAAGGAATGAATGAAAAGCAGTGTATTTAGTAGAGGAAGACATCTTTGAATGTGGACCTCACCATGGTCTGGTTAGCTAAGACTGTGACCGAAGTAAGTCACTCAATCTTCCTAAGCCTCAACTTCCAATATCTGGAAAGGGTCTCAAAGAGTCACAGTGTTAAAATTGGGAGAGGCCAGAAAGTTCATTTATTCCATGTATTACTGTAAAGTGGATACAGTACCAGCACTACCAGTGACTGTCTCAAAAAGTTGTTAAAAGAATAATAATGATTAAAAATAATCAGCACTTACTGAGCATTTGCTGTGTGCCACAGCCCTTAGCATTATCCTAACACCATTCATAAGACTCTCTTATCTAATCCTACCTCTTGGCAGGAGGACAGCTGAACTCTGATCCCCACCGTGGTGCTGGGTAGTGGATTGTCCACAAAGATGGCTGCCAACAAATCCTCCTGTCTTTGCCTGAGCATGCTGTTTCTTCCATCAGGAGGTAGATTCTATTTCTCTTCTCTTTGGATCTGGCTGGTCCTGTCACTTGCTTTGACCAAAGAATGTGGTATAAATGACTCTGCTGGTTCTGGTCTAAGCCTTAAGAGGCTTGGTGGCTTTGGCTTCCACTGTCTTCCACTGTCTGGCTACCCTGCTAGGGAGCCACATGGAGAGAGAGGGAGGCCCACCCAACTCCTCAAGATATTCTAGAAACTCCAGCGGAGCACGACACATGTGAATGAAGTCATCTTGGACATTTCATCCCCAGCTGAACTGCCGGCTGAATGCAGCCACATGCATACCCTCATCAACACCATGTGGAAGAGAAAAACTGCCCAGCGGAGCCCAGTTGTCTAAGATTTTGGAGTGGTTTCTCATGTGCAGTGGGTAATTGAAACACACATCCATTAACTCTTGTGACTCACACAACCATCCTGGAGAAGAGCAGAAAGATATCATCCCCAAGGGCGAGGAAAGATTAAGAGACTAGGAGGAATCTTCCTGGAGTCTCAAAGCTGGTAAGCCATAGATTCCAAACTTGCAACCAGTTCTCCTGGTGCTTGAATCCTGGGTGTTTCCCACCATTTCTGGATGCCTGAAGAGGAATGACTGATAAGGAGCAAATCTCCATGAATGGCATATTATTCCTCAGTATTTTCCATTTTCCCCCTCCTTGTACTTTCCATTTCCCCAGAGGGCTTTCATATCTCAATCTCTTTTGGTAACATACACTAGAATCCTAAAACTAGACTGTCAGTGTTCAGTTCCCATCTCCACCACCCACCAGCTCCATGACATATTCAAGTTTCTTCTTGAAAACTTTTTTTTTTAATTGCGGTAAAATCAACACATAAAATTTACCAGGCATGCAGTTCCAGGTACCTGGAAAAATGCTTCTCCAAGGAGAATGGGAAGGTAGAGCTGGGCTTAGGGGGAGCAAATCTGATCCTTAGGTGTCTCCAACGAGAAGGGTAGGATGAACTAATCTGTGTTTTTTCACACTGGTTTCAGTTGTTTATTGCTAAATAACCCACCACCCTAAAACTCAGTGGCTCAAAACAACAATTTATTAATCCTCTTAACTCTGTGGGTTAGCAGTCTGGGCCATTCTGATAGGCTCACCTGTGATCTCTCATGCACTTTCAGCGGACAGCTGGGTGTTTGCTGCTGGCTGTCAGCAGGGCCTCTCTCTCATCCCCAGGGAGGGTAGTGAAGGCTCCTTCACATTATAGTCTCAGGTCCATGGCGGTGAGAGAAAGCTGCAAGGCCTCCTAAGGCCTAAGCTTCAGAACTCCTATAGCATCAGTTCTGCCACACTCTGTTGGCCAAAACAAGTCACAAGGTCAGTCCAGAGGTCAGAGTGGGAGGGGACCACACATGGGCATGAATTCAGGGGGGCATGATTTCTTGAAGGTCATTTTGTAACAATCCACTGTGCCATCCTTGCTTCACACCCCATGAGGCCTCTGTGGCAGCTTTCTATGTGGCCTCCTCCTGCTTGCTGCTCCTGTCACCTCTAATCTTGGTTCTCCATTTAACAGCCATTGTGACAACATAAAATCTCAAGTCCTCACCATGGCCTGCAAGGCCCTGCATGACCGGGCTCGTCTCCTACCGTTCTTCCCCTCACTCACCGGGCTCCAGCCACACAGATATTCCTGGAACTGGCCTTGCTCATCTGCACCTCAAGACCTTTGCACGTGCAGTTCCTTCTATCTGGAATATTCTTCTCTCAACGTTTTGTGTGGTTAGCTCCTTCTCATGTTTGGGTCTCAGCTCAACTGTCACCTCCTCAGAGAGGTGTTCCCTGGCCCGCATATAGATATAGATATAATTTGGTCATTTGTTATTCTCTATCTCCCATGAAGACCTGGGCTGGATTTATGTTGTTACCAACTGTGTCCATATTAAGTACGTGCTCAAAAAAATTTTTTTTCCAATGTTTGCATTATAAATTAATCTCAAGCCTCACTCTATCAGTTGGGAAACGATCCAGCAGTAAGGAAGAACCCTCCCACACACCCCAAAATAACAGTGGCTTAACAAGTTGGAAGCTTACTTTCCTCTGTCTTCACTTGGTTTCCCCCAGCAGCCAACTCTGAGAAAGGATTCAAGCCAGAGTAGTTTACTTGGGAGGTGAAGGGACACCAGAAGGCAATGCCGTGCAGGAGCTGGCTTATACTGCTTGCAAGAGCCAATAGTTAAATTTTTGGGAATTTTGTAAGCCAATTGTTGGCCGTAGGCATTATTGAAAATTAAGTTATGTAAATTTTAAATTAAATAAATAATATTAAAACCAAAAATATGAAATATGCAAAACTCCACTTCTTAATCACTTTACTATATTTTACTACTACCTATGCTCTTGAGGTTATTCATATCTATTTTATCTGTACAATAGAAATACTATGAAATGGTGGGCTAGTGCCCATCTTTCCCCAGTTCTGAGTTCAGTAGCTTTGAATTGGTAGCAGAGCCAACTTACCCATTAATTCAGTAGGCACAGTTCACAAGGCCCACTCCACTTTCAGAGGCCATGAGAAGAAATTAATTTCTTTTAAAATCAGAAGGAAAATACGAATTTTGGGGTCAAAGGGAAAGTTTTCATATGTCCTATTGGTATATTCATCTTTCTATCGATGCAGTTATCGACTAGATATTTAATGTTTAAATAAATATTTATGTATATTAAATATATAGAACTTAAAATATTCTTTTTTATATTTATAAATATAAAATATAATATATATTATAAAGAGGATGGGTCCTACAAAGGCAAAAGTGCCTAAGGCCCATGAAAGTCATAATGCAGTTCTGGTTGGTAGCTTGAAATTGGCAAGAGTGGGAATATTTATACCCCCCTAAATTAGCAAATGCTACAAATCAGGGCTCGAATTTTTGTTTTGCTAGCAAACATTTTCTGTAAAGGGCCAGGTAGTAAATACATTAGACTTTGTAGACTGTGTGATCGTGTCATAATTCTCAACCCTGCTTTGCAGTACGAAAGCCACTACAGACAACAAATAACGGGTGTCGCTGTGTTCCAATAAAACGTAGTCTGCCCTCGTTTGCCAAAACCTGGTCTAGACTTCACGTGCTAAACCATAAGGCAATAGTGCAGGTAAAGCGTTAAGTGTGCTGTATCTGTAGCTGTTACAGTGTGATCAGCACAAAAATGTGACAGTATCTGAAGCTCTTACCTGAGTTGGCAAAGAAGTTGCTCATGTCATTGACTGAGTGAAGTTCCAATGTACATCTTCATTATTTCATTTTCATTTTATTCATGAATATAAATGAAACTATCAACCCACAGGCATGTCAGAACTATACTTGGAGAAGGTATGTTGTCAAGCAACTTACCTCTGTGAGTAACTGAAGCATAATCCTATGGGGAAACTCTGGGAAACAACCCAAAATACATCTCACAGTTACAGCACCAAGGGAGCAAGGGAGCTGGGGTATTTATACACCAACTCCCAAAAGTCATTAGTTGAGGATTTATCCCAGAGCGGCTAAATTCTTCAGCCCTTTGGGCCTTCTAGGAACCCTGGCAGCTGAGGCTTTCTGCAACTTTAAGAAAAGAGCCCTCAGGCATACAGTGGTGCAGATAATGGCAGCTAAACGTCTAGCCCTAGCCCGCTTCAAGGGTTACTGACAGTGCATGCCACACCCTCTGAGGTAAAAGTCTGGAGGATCCTCCTAGTTGCTCTGGTGGCTGTGCTTAAAATATTTTCCGAGATCTAGGCCCCATCCAGCTTTGCCATCCTTTGAGTTAATTCATGTTCCTCAGGGTCCAAGATGGTAGCTAGAGCTCCAGCCTTCACATGCACGTTCTAGGCAGCAAGATAGAGGAAGAGATGAAAAATAAGTGGCAAAGAGTCCACATCAGTTGTCTTTTAAGGAAGGGTACCGAAAGGTGCTATAGCACGCTTCCACTTACAACCCATTCATCAGAACTCAATCACCTGGCCACACTTAGCTGCAAGAGAGAGTGGGAAGTGCAGCCTTCATTCTGGGCAGGCATCTGCCCCCTGATAAAAACGCTACTTCTCTGGAAGAAGGGGGATCATGGATATGGCGACAACTAGCAGTCATTGACAACTTCCAAAAGGCAAGAGATGCAAATGGAATGCAAACTGATATAGCCTTACATCAGAATATACGGTGATGAGGACAGACACTTGACAAAACTGAGGGCCCAGGTCAGGGAATAAGGAGGCAGTTTTATTTCAACTCACGGGGGGGGGGGGAATGAAACAAGTACTTTCCCTGTGTTTAAACTCAAAGCCACAGCTAGACACTAGATTACAGCAAGTCATTGACATCTTAGAATGGGGCACCTTATCTATGCCTTCCTTTGACGCCTTCCAGAGGAGCGGTGCATGCAGTTTTCCCAAAGAATTGGTGGCACTAAATTTATCTCCATGTTTTTGTTTGCCTTTTTATTGAACAGACTTTATTTTTTTAGAGCAGTTTTAGGTTTACAGAAAAATGAGTAGAAAGCACAAATACCCTCTCATCCAGCCCCCAGTTTCCTCTATTATTAACACGTTGCCTTAGTGTGCTACCCATGTTACAGTTGATGAGCCTATTAACCTAGGTCCACAGTTTACATTAGGATTCACTCTTTCTGTTGTACATTGAGTTTTGACAGATGTACCTATCATTAAGAGCATCATACAGAACAGCTTCACTATCCTAAAAATCCCCTATGTTCCATTCTATTCATCCCTCCCTCTCTGCCAAACCCCTGGAAACCATTGATCTTAGGATCTCTGTAATTTTGTCTTTCCCAAAATGTCCTAGAGTTAGCATCATATAGTATGGAACCTTTTCAGATTGGCTTCTGTCACTCAGCTATGTGCGTGTAAGTTTCTTCCATGCCTTGATACCTCATTTCTTTTGATCACTGAACTCTATTCCATTACATGGATATACCACTGTTTGTTTATCCATTCACCTGTTGAAGGACATCTCTGTTGCTTCCAAATTTTGACAATTATAAATAAAGCTACTACAAACATTAGTGTGTAGGTTTTTACATGGACAAAAGTTTTCAAATTGCTTCAGTAAATATCAAGGAGTGCAATTACTGGACTGTATGGTAAGAATATGTTTAGTTTTTTTTTAAGATTTAATTTATTTAATCTGACAGAGGAACAGAGCACAAACAAGGGAGCAGCAGGCAGAGAGAGAGGGAGAAGCAGGCCCCCCACAGAGCAGGGAGCCCGACTCAGGCCTCAATCCCAGGACCTCAGGATCATAACCTGAGCCAAAGATAGACACTTAACTGACTGAGCCACCTAGGTGCCCCAGGAATATGTTTAGTTTTGTAAGAAACTGTCAAATGTCTTCCAAAATGGCTGCAACATTTTGCATTCCTGCCAGCAACGAATGAGAGTTCCTGTTGCTCCCTGTTCTTGCCAGCCTTTGGTGTTGTCAGTGTTTGGATTTTGGCCATTCTAAGTAGTGTGCAGTGGTATCTCATTGTTGTTTTAATTTGTATTTCTCTAATGACATAAGATGTTGAGCATCTTTTCATAAGCTTATTTGCCTTCTGCATGTCTTCTTTCATAAGGTGTCTATTTCAGGTCTTTGGCCATTTCTTTATTGGGTTGTTTGTTTTCCAATTGTTGGCTTTTAAGGGTTCTTTGTATATTTTGGATATTGGTCTTTTATTAGATAAGTGTTTTGCAAATATTTCCTCCCAGATTGGAGCTTGTCTTTTCATTTTCTTTTTTAAAAAAAATATTTTATTTATTTATTTGAGAGAGAGAGAGAGACAAGCAGGGGGAGCAGCAGGCAGAGGGAGAAGCAGGCTCCCTCATGCTCATCAGGGAGCCCGATATGGGGCTCGATCCCAGGACCCCGGGATCGTGACTGAGCTGAAGGCAGACACTTAACCAACTGAGCCATCCAGATGTCCCCATTTTCTTTTTTTTTTTTTTAAGATTTTATTTATTTGACAGAGAGAGACAGCCAGCGAGAGAGGGAATACAAGCAGGGGGAGTGGGAGAGGAAGAAGCAGGCTCCCAGCAGAGGAGCCTGATGTGGGGCTCGATCCCAGGACCCCGGGATCACGCCCTGAGCCGAAGGCAGACGCTTAACGACTGCACCACCCAGGCGCCCCAAGATGTCCCCGTTTTCTTGACAGTGTCTTTCTCAGAGCTGAGTTTTTCATTTTAATGGAGTCTAATTTATCAATATTTTCCTTCCTGGAATGTGCTTGGGTGTCATATCTGTCCCCATGTTTCAATCTGTCTTCCCTGTGACCAGAGGGATGAATCACAGTATAGACAGTGTAAACCGACAGAGCAGGAGGACGGGCATGGACCCCTGGTCTTGTCTATGTAGCAATAGGCTCCCTCCTGTAGATTCCTGAACGGCAGTACAATGTACCACAAATCATGAGTGCAGATTGCTACTAACGGAGTCTGAGCTCTGCTTTCGGATACCCAAAGTCATATACCAAACGAGAAAGCAGGAGAGAAATTCAGTTACTAACTAGGTAAGTTGAAACACTGCTAGCTTCATTTTCCCTGCTTATCCCCAGTTCCTCTGTGCTACTCAGGGGTGCAGAACCAATTCCATATAGGGTTCCAGGGGACCCGGAAATGTGCTGTGATGTAAATCCTTCAGGAGATGCAATAATATAGAAAGGTGTCATTGGTTCCCCATCTCACTGTCCGCCTCTTCCCATCATTCTCCCTACAACAAAAGCTAATGCTTTCAACTGAAACAACATGCAGGAAGGGCCTACTGCCTCCTTGTCTTCTCTGCTTCCTTCCCACATCTCCCTCCCCTCCACTGACAGCTTCCCATGCAGCCTACCAGATACCTCTCAGGAACCACATCTCCAGACCCTGGTATTCCTACAATGGTGGATACCATCTCAACAACCATGATGGCTGCTTGGCCATGGGAAATGCCCAGGCTGTGGACAGCCGTGCAGCCCTAGGGAGACCCAGACGAATCAGCTTGTGTATCAGTGTGGGTTGTCAGGAAAGTCAGGACCCCAATCATGAAAAATTGTTCATATCATCTTGGCAAATTCAGCTCTTTGGAGACAAAAACCCAACCAGCATTCCCGTGCCAGTGTGATAAGCAGAATAATGTCCCTTGTCCACACACAAGATGTCACTGTCCTAATCCCTGGAACCTGTGAATGTGTTGCCTTACATGGCAAAAGGGCTCTGCAGATGTGATTAACGATCTTGAAATGGAAAAGTTAGTCTGGATTATCCAGGTGGGCCCAACATACCAACAGGTGTCCCTACAAGAGAAAGAGGGAGGCAGGAGACCGAGTCAGAGAAGGAGCTTTGATGACAAGCAATTTGGAGTGATGAGTGTAAGAGAAGCATGAGTCTGGGGACATGTCAGCCTCTAGAAGCCGGAAAAGCCAAGGAAATGAACTCTTCCCTAGAGGCTCCAAAAGGCACGTAGCCTTGCCAAACCCGTTTCAGACATCTGACTTCCAGAACTGTATGACAATGGGTTTGTGTTTTAAGCCACCAAGTTTGTGGTCATTTGTTATAGGGGCCATAGGAAACTAACACAGCCAGTGACTATTTGGGGGCAGTTAGAAACCGTGGGAGCCTTGCGAATCTCCAAGGAACTGTTGAAAAGGAAAAACAAAGCTGGGGGCATCACAATGCCGGATTTCGAGCTATACTACAAAGCTGTGATCACAAAGACAGCATGGTACTGGCACAAAAACAGACACATAGACCAATGGAACAGAATAGAGAGCCCAGAAATGGACCCTCGGCTCTTTGGGCAACTAATATTTGATAAAGCAGGAAAAAACATCCGGTGGGAAAAAGACAGTCTCTTCAATAAATGGTGCTGGGAAAATTGGACAGCTACATGCAAGAGAATGAAACTTGACCACTATCTCACACCATACACAAAAATAAACTCCAAATGGATGAAAGACCTCGATGTGAGACAGGAATCCATCAAAATTCTAGAGGAGAACATAGGCAACAACCTCTACGACATCGGCCAAAGCAACCTTTTTCATGACACATCCCCAAAGGCAAGAGAAACAAAAGATAAAATGAATTTATGGGACTTCATCAAGATTAAAAGTTTCTGCACAGCCAAGGAAACAGTCAGAAAAACTAAGAGGCAGCCCAGGGAATGGGAGAATATATTTGCAAATGACACTACAGATAAAGGACTGGTATCCAAGATCTACAAAGAACTTCTCAAACTCAATACACGAGAAACAAATAAACAAATCAAAAAATGGGCAGAAGATATGAACAGACACTTTTCCAATGAAGACATACAAATGGCTAACAGACACATGAAAAAATGTTCAAAATCATTAGCCATCAAGGAAATTCAAATCAAAACCACACTGAGATACCACCTTACGCCAGTTAGAATGGCAAAAATAGACAAGGCAAGAAACAACAATTGTTGGAGAGGATGTGGAGAAAGGGGATCCCTCCTACATTGTTGGTGGGAATGCAAGTTGGTACAGCCACTCTGGAAAACAGTGTGGAGGTCCCTTAAAAAGTTAAAAATTGAGCTACCCTATGATCCAGCCATTGCACTACTGGGTATTTACCCCAAAGATACAGATGTAGTGAAGAGAAGGGCCATATGCACCCCAATGTTCATAGCAGCAATGTCCACAATAGCTAAATCGTGGAAGGAGCCGAGATGCCCTTCAACAGATGACTGGATTAAGAAGTTGTGGTCCATATATACAATGGAATATTACTCAGCTATCAGAAAGAACGAGTTCTCAACATTTGCTACAACATGGACGGCACTGGAGGAGATAATGCTAAGTGAAATAAGTCAAGCAGAGAAAGACAACTATCATATGATTTCTCTCATCTATGGAACATAAGAACTAGGATGATCGGTAGGGGAAGAAAGGGATAAAGAAAGGGGGGGTAATCAGAAGGGGGAATGAAACAGGAGAGACTATGGACTATGAGAAACAAACAGGACTTCAGAGGGGGGTGGGGGAATGGGATAGGCTGGTGATGGGTAGTAAGGAGGGCACGTATTGCATGGTGCACTGGGTGTTATACACAACTAATGAATCATCGAGCCTTACATCGGAAACCGGGGATGTACTGTATGGTGACTAACATAATATAATAAAAAATCATTAAAAAAAAAGAAAAAAAAAAAAGAAACTGTGGGAGCCTTGGACCCTACTTCTCTTCATACTACTGGTCTTTGGAAGGGTCCTTCCCCCCTTTCTGACTTGTCATCCAGCAAAAAGGCAAATAGATGATTTTCAGGAAACAGCAGGACAAGACAAGCTGACCTGTCAGGAAAGCCTTTAGCATCTGTATCTTTTATTTAAATATTTATTTCATTATTTTTAAGGTTTCCCACCCAAAGCACAGCTGTCACAGGAATCCAGCTGTCCTACGCAACAGAAATATCAACTTGCAGTCTCCTGAGGCTGGTGGATTGTAGGTTGCTAGAGTCAAAAAGAGAGTGTCCAGTTCAGCCCACGCACCTGACAGATGAGGAACGGTGGCTGGAAGGGGGGGGAGCGTCTGGGAACGGGAAGGGTGAGCGGGCACCGTGCAGGTGGGGCTGGAGCCACCTCTTAGGTGTCCTCTGGGTCCCTGGCCCCGCCCATCACGGCTGCTGTTGGTACTGGCTCTCCGTGGCCGTGTAGAAGTCATCCAGCACACTCTGGATGTATTCGAAGGTGGGCCGCTCCTCAGGGCGGTTCTTCCAGCAGCGCGTCATGATGTTGTAGAGCTCCTCGGGGCAGTGCTCGGGTCGAGGCATGCGGTACCCGCGCTCCAGCGCCCGGATCACCTCAGGGTTCGTCATCCCTGAGAAGGAGCCATGGAAGTAAAGAGCGAAGGATTGGGACAGGGAAGCCCGGGGTGGCAGACGCTGTTGCCTGCCCCGCACCCCTCAGTTCCCACCTGCCCTGGGAGCTGAGCCCCTCCCACTATGAAAGCCAGGGACCCCTTCCCCAGCCTCCCCTACAGCTAGGTCAGGGGCATGGCACCCGATGTTGGCCAATGGGAGCTGAGGAACTTTGTCCTGGAGACTGCCAGGAAAGGTGCTCCTCCCTTGGAAGATGCTCCCCTCCTCTTTCCACAACACTGAGAAACAACCCAGCCCCCAATCCGCTCTCCGTGCTGAACCAAAGCGTCACTTAAAGATGGAAATCAGATGATGCCACTTCCCTGGCCCAAACTCTCCAACGGCTTCCACACACTTCGACTAACATCCGCAATCCACGCTCTTCACCATGGCCATGGGCCCTCTGTGATCTGGCCCCTGCCAACCTTACCGTTCACCATCTGCTCTCATTCCTTGTCTCCAGCTGCCAGGCTCCCTTGCTCTTTCTTCAGACACACCTCAGGGCCTAAGAGCCAGCAGTGTCTTCTACCTGGAATCTTTCCCCTAGCTCTTCACTGAGCTGCCTTCCAACTCAAATAAGGACCCGCTCTGACAGGAAGATGGGGAGCACCACGGGCGCCCCACATCACTCCTCTCCCTCGCCCTGCTTCATTTTTTCCTCAACAGTGTTCTCCAGCTCAGAGTGTGTGTCTGCTGTGTGTGTCCCCCAGGCTAGAATGTGCTTATCTCACCGTATCCTCAGTGCCTGACACACAGGAGGGATTTCATCAATACCGATGAATGAACCAACTGTTTACACCTTTTATCTCTAATCTTCACCACCACTTCTGCAACGTAGATATCATTACCTATATTTTTTAAAGGTGAAGACACTAGGGTAGGGGAAGTAAAGTGAATTTCTCCAAGTGTAATTGTTGATGGGGTGAGATTCAAATTCAGGATGATTTATATACAAAGTCAGAGACTCTTTATATCTGCCTTTCTCCATCTGCCCAGTGTTTTGGCCACAGATACCCCAGGAGGCATCCCAACCAGAAGGGAACAGAGAATAACATGGAGTCTCAGGCAATCTACATATTGGGTATGCCTTTGTAACTACGTGGTCTACTCAGCGTAGCGTGCTGCCCATAGGCATGGGGATAAATGTATCCATTCAACAAGTAGTTATTAAGCACCCACCATGTGCCAAACTCAGCGGTGGGCAGCTCACATACACTAGTGAGGAATACAGACATGATCTCTGGCCTCATGGAGCTCAGTGTCTGGTGGGGAAAATGTTAAACAAACATATAGTTATCAACTGCAATGAATGCTATGAATGAGACAGTACGGGGTATTATGAATGAGAAGTGGGGGCATGTATGATACTTTAGATGACTGGATGGTGGAGTACAGACTGAGATGAACCTGGAGAAATAGGCAGGGGGTAAAGGCCATATTTAGAAGTTTGAGATTTTGTCCCAATTAGGGTGGGAGACCATTAAAGAGTTAGAGGTGGAGAAGGGACAAGATCTGTTTCACAATTCTAGAAGGATCCCTCTGGCCTCAGTGGAGAATGGCCTGTGGGGCAGAGGACAAATGTAGGGAGACTGCATAGGAGGCCACTGTCCCATCAAGGTGGGAGACGATGCTGGCCGGGATGTAGGTGGAGGCAGCGGAATTGGACATGAGCATGTATTTTGGAGACAAGTGGCCAGAACCTTGAGACTGCTTGGATGTGGTAAGAGGTGAAAGAAAAGGAAGAGCCAAGGAAGCCCCCAGATTTTCAGCTTAAGAAACTGGGTGGATGGTGATACCTTTAACTGAGATGAAGCAGGTGAGGGGAGGTTGGGGGCAAGGATCAAGAACTCTGTCCGAATGGATACGCTGACAAGAGAAGAGACCCAGGCTGGGCCGTGGAAGCAGCCGCAAGCTGATGCCCCTTTAGCTACCTGGGTAAGGGATCCGGCCGTAGGTGACGATCTCCATCAGCAGAATACCAAAGGACCAGACGTCTGACTTGATGGTGAAAGAGCCAAAGTTGATGGCTTCGGGAGCTGTCCACTTGATGGGGAACTTGGCCCCTGTGGGGTTGGACAGAGCAGAGTCAGGGAGAGTCTGGGAGCAGTCAGGGCTGGGTGTCTGCTAGGGAGAGGGGCAGGACAGGGGTACGGCTGCTAACATCTGCCCCTCTGTCCGGCCTCCGCAGAAGCAAGGGCCATCCATCCCAAGGACAGATGTCTAGAGTGGAGAGGAGTGGGCAGAGGGGTCTGGGGCGTGCCAGGGGAGCTGACACTCTGGGCCAACTCATTTATTCAGCCGTTACCCCAGTGAACTACAGCTCCTGAAGAGTACAGTCCTCAAGGACTCCTATAAATGGAATCATACGATATGCAGTCTTTGTCACTTAACATGATGTTCTGAAAGTCTATCCACGGTCAGCATCTATCAGTCCTTCCGTCCTTTATTGTGGCCGAATAATGTGCTCTTGTTGCTTCTACTTTTTGGCTGTCACAAACCATGTTGCTATTCATACACAAGTTTGCCTGTTTCTGAATTTTGTATAAATGGCGCTATCCAGCGTCTACTTTTTTTTTTTTTTTTGGTATGATTTCTTTCATTTCAATATTATGTCTGTGCGAGCCAACCATTTTGTTGCGTGGAGCATTGGTTTGTAACTTTTCATTGCTGCATAATATTGTATTACATGAATGTACCACAATTTATATATCCGTTCCACTATTCATGGATATTTGGATTCTTCCCAGTTTTTGTCCATTATGCATAAAGTTGCTCTCACCCTTAATTTCCGCATGCACTTGGCTGGCTCAGCCTAAATCTGATCAGAGTCACTGGGTGAGAGAGTCTACAGGCCAGGATACTCTATCTAGAAGGAATCCAGCAAGCTTACTAACACACAGCTAATACGGAGACAAACACATGTCTCATCTCTCAACGCTCGCAACCCATCCAAGTGGGCCCGTGGGTCCCTTGGCTGCGCTCCCTACCTTCCCGAGCCGTGTACTCGTTGTCCTCGATGACACGTGCCAGGCCAAAGTCGGCGATCTTACACACCAGGGACGCAGAGACCAGGATGTTGGCGGCTCGGAGGTCTCGGTGAATGTAGTTCCTCTGCTCGATGAACGCCATGCCTTCTGCAATCTCCACCCAAAACAGAGACATCCTCATCCTCACCTCTGGCCTGGCCCGAGGTGGGTCCCATCCCAAAACACAAGAGGCATGTCCAAGTTTGAGAAAATGGGAAAATGTGTGTGGCAGCTTCCCCTTTCTTGTGGAAGGGTCCTGAGCTCGGGTTGGCATTTCTCTATCTCCTCATCTATGTTGGGGGGAATCTCAGGACCTGGGTCTCTTTGGGGGCTTCTCTGGGGTTTCAAGACTTCCAGAGACTACTTTGAGGAAAGAGCAATGGCATTATTTCCCCAGGAACCACATACACACACACCAGAATACTATAAGGTCCTCTCATCTCCAACCTTCTTTCTGGGGGACAACCTAGGCTAATGTCATATTCTGCTCTATCTCTTATACCTTCCTCATCCTCAAGCCTGGGTAGGGACAATTCATCGATTCATTCAACAAATATCTACTGAGTGTCTCACAGGTGCCAGACATATTATTGGAACCACTGGTGAGCCAGGCAAGGGCCCTGCGGGTAGTAGTAAGTGCCATAAAGGATAAAGCAGGCTAGCAGGACATGAAGTGTAGAGGGCTGTTTTGGATTGAGTGGTCAGGGAAGGCTGTTTTGAAGGGGTGAAATTTTAGCAAAAATCTGAGTGGCGATAATAAGTGTGTCAAATAAGAGCATTCCTGCCAGAGAGAGCAACACATGCAAAGGCCCTGAGGTAGGAATGAATTTGGATGTTCATGGAACAGGTGACTAAGCAGAAGTTGCCACAGAGAGATGGGGGGTGGGGTGGGGGGAGGTGAGGTTGAGAGGGAGGCTGCTGACTTTGAAGAACCTTCTAGGTTTGGAGGGGTGTTTAGATTGTACACTGAGCATCATAGGAAGATGGTAGAAGTCCTCGAGCAGGAGTGTGACATGGTCTGATGTATATTTTAATGCCATCATGGCTGCTAAATGAATAATAGACTGTATGGAGAATTCTCATTCACAATGGGTCCCTGGAAGCCTCTGATGGAAAGATGTGGGATTTTTCATTAGGGACCTTTTTCAAGGGCTTGTGCATTAACCCTTATAAATAGGCTTATAATTAACACCCAGACACCCAAAAACAGCACTTATGGCTTACAAATTAGCCTTTGGGGGGCGCCTGGGTGGCACAGCGGTTGGGCGTTTGCCTTCGGCTCAGGGCGTGATCCCGGCATTATGGGATCGAGCCCCACATCAGGCTCCTCTGCTATGAGCCTACTTCTTCCTCTCCCACTCCCCCTGCTTGTGTTCCCTCTCTCGCTGGCTGTCTCTATCTCTGTCAAATAAATAAATAAAAATCTTAAAAAAAAAAATTAGCCTTTGGGCTCCTCGAGCCAGGTGTTACTACAATCTCTGTTTTACAGAGAGGGGGACACTTTTTCCAGATCATCCCATCAGGAAAATTCTCAACGTCAGACTCAAACCAGTCTTCAGATTTCCAACCCCTGTGCCCCATGTTGCCTCTAATTACTGCAGAACTCCAGTGCTCTGGAGGACTGCAGCTGGGCGCAATCTGGTGAGATTTGTGGGGTAGGGTGGGGTGGGGGAGCCTGACAAGACACACCAGACCAAGCCTTACAAGCCTGCTCAAGGTCAGAGGCAAGTCGATGGCGCACTTGTGGGAAGTGGCCAGCAGGGGGCACCCGATGGCTACCGGAAACGAGGTGTGAGGCTTCAGACTTTCTAACAAAAACTTGAGACAGATTTTTTTGGGGTCACAAGCCTGGGGTGAGATGAGACAAGGTCTTGCAGGGGCAGGAGGGGTGGGGGATGGTCGAGGAGGGGGATTTATCAGGAATCCTGAGACACAGAACAGTTGATGAGGGCTGTTATGTTAATGGCAGGCATCGTAGCTTATTCATTTATTGTAAGATAACACTTGAGCTTCTATAGCATTTGCTCTGTGCTTTGGGGGAGGCGCAGAGAGCCGTATGTCACAGGCAAGAAAGCTGAATTCTGGAGAAATAAGTAACTGGTCCAAGCGGAGACCAGGAGTGGACCTCCAGCAGCCCTGCTCACAGCCTGTGCGCGGATCCATCCCTCTACCTGCAGTTTTGGCCTTGGATTTGGCAGAGCGGGCTCTAATGCTGCTAGTTACCATTTTTTCAGTACCCACAGGCAGACGTTCATGTTACTGATTTTCGCGTGCACTCAGTGGGGCAGGTGGGATTAACCCAATTTAGGAGACAGCAGACGATACTGCTAAGGAACTCTGGAGGTACTCTGGAGTTGGACCGGCTCAGCCTGAGCCCCACAGCTCTGGGAACTCAAGCAAGCTGCTGCACTCCTCAGTGCCTTCCTTTTCTTTGTAAAATGAGGACAAGGATAGAACCTGCTTCTGCGGGGTCAGGTGAGGATTAATCCTCTAAGCCTACGTCAAGGGTGTAGAACAGTGTCTGTCACCTAAGTATTCGCTCGGTCATGGCTCTTCATGCTCCCTGTTGAGGAAGGTGGTGTTCAGAGAGGTTAAGCAACTGGCTCAAAGCAACACAGGCAGAGATGGGATCAAAACCAAAACTCTATGTGACTCCTAAGCCCAGATGCTTACACAGTGTTGCTTCTCAAGGGTTGAATGAATAATGGAGAGGTTCACTGGGCTCAGGGTTGGTCTAAGACCTAGGGGTTGATGAATTGGTGACATTTCATGACCACCAAGCAGGCCGCCATGATGTTGGGCATTAAAACTTAGGTTTGAAAAAAATAAAAACAAAAATTTGGGTTTCCTTCTGAGAGCATCAGGGAGCCACAGAATCAGAGCTGGATGGGCCTAATCTGGGCTCTTCAGACTGAATCCTACTGATTCCTAGGGGTTGCTGGCGGGGGTGCGGGGGGTTGCAAAGCAAAGGGCACCCTCTTCGATCCGAGCAGCTCTGTTTTGACCTATTTTAAAATATTCAGCTACTGTATAAGATTTCATTTGACCAAAAGAATTAGGGCTTTCCAAAAGGCTTTTGCCTTTTTTTTTTTTTTAAGATGTTATCTATTTATTTGACAGAGAGAAAGAGGCAGCGAGAGAGGGAACACAAGCAGGGGAAGTGGGAGAGGGAGAAGCAGGCTTCCCGCTGAGCAGGGAGCCCCATGCGGGGCTTGATTCCAGAACGCTGGGATCATGACCTGAGCCAAAGGCAGACGCTTAATGACTGAGCCACCCAGGGGCCCCTCCAAAAGGCTTTTGAACTCGGAAAGCACAGATGTGGTCTAATTCCCTCCTTTGACAAATGAAGACACTGAGGCCTGTAGCAGGTCTGAGGCCCATACGGCCAGGGGACGAGGCACGTTTTACTGCACTGTCTGACTTTCTAGGACTGGAGGTGAAGACCTGGTCCCAGGTTGTCTTCTTCCTTTCCCTGGGCTCTCTGCTCCTGGACACACAAGGGTCAGGAATCTCTTTCCCTCCCTGGGTTTCTGTTTTCCCATCTGTGAAGCGGGGAGGGTGGCATTTGCCCAGGCTGACTCTCCCCCAACAAGATTTCTGGCAGTTTGATGTTTATAAGTTAGTTATAGGCCAGACTATTGTTTCCCTAGGGACAGGGCCCATTAAAGTGAAAATGCCAGGCCTTGATTTCCATATGCCTCTGGCATTCCAGTCTCCAACATTTAAGGCCTTTTTTTTTTTTTTTTTTAATATCTCTGGACATTCCCCCTCTCCTGGGATTTGCATACTCAAATGAGTTCTGCCTTAGGGAACTCCAGAAGGCCCGGCCCTAGGCCCTGGGCAGGTCTCCCTTAACACCCTTCAGGCTGCAAACCACACCTGCTTCGGCTTTGCCAGCCCCAGGTACCAGCTGACCAGGCCCAGATCTTTTGCTTTACGCCATGGGCTTTGGCACAGGCTGTTTCTTCCATCTAGAATATCCTCCTCTTTCCAATTCAGCTGCCTAACTTCCACTCATCCTTCCGGTTTCAGCCCAGAAGCCATTTCCTCCGGGAAGCCTTCTTGGGTTGCTTCTGGACCAGGCTAAATGCTCCAGCCACGTCCTCCCACAGCATCCCTTTCCTCCCCTGTTTTCCCACAGAGGAGGGAATGAGAGAGAGCAGAAGCAAAAAGCACTCAAGCTGGGGGTAGGAGGAGCTGCAGAGAGTGAAGGGAAGATAAGAGAGAAAATGGGATTTTCCGAAGTGTTGCTGTGGTTTGTGCACATTATTTATTTTGCTGGATACTGACTGCATCCTTCAGCTCTGAGCCAGGACCACTCGGGCAATGGCTCTCTTAGAAATTCAGTTGTCTAATGCCTATTGACTCTGGGAGGACAGAATTACTCTCTATTTCATTCACTGCTGTATCCCCCCCAAATCAACCCAGTAATTTAGGCAAGCTACTTCACCTCACTGGGCCTCAGTTTCCCCATCTGTACTCAACTGCTTCTCGATGCCTTACTTTCCTATTCTGTAAAATGGGATAACCTGTCTGTGGCCTGTGACACTGGTGGCCCCCAATGGACTGTGCCTCCTGGGATTCATGCCCTCGTTCAGCCCCCTCCCACACTGAGCCTGGGCTGGGCCATGGGCCATACTTTGGCCAATGAAAGTAGCAAGCATGATGGGAACAGAGGACTCACAAGTGCTGGCACATTAGGGCTTGGCCCCTTGGACACTCCCTCCTGGAACCTAGCCACCGTGCCATAAAGAAGCCCTGGCCGGACTCCTGAGTGATGAGGGGCCACGGGAGAGAGATCCCAGAGGATGAGCCCCCAGGGAGAGAGATCCCAGAGGATGAGTCCCCAGGCCGGATATTCTAGCCCTAGGCAAGCTCTCAGCGGAATGCCTCCACAAGACTGACCTCAGTCTCACCGCGGGGAGCAGAAGGGCCACCCGGCCAACCCCAGTCAACGCACAGCATCACTAGAAATAATAAACGGTTGTTGTTTCAAGCTATTAAGCTTTGGAATAGATAATAAAGGAGCACCTGGGTGGTGCAGTCGTTAAGCGTCTGCCTTCGGCTCAGGGCGTGATCCCAGCGTTCTGGGATCGAGCCCCACATCAGGCTCCTCCACTGGGAGCCTGCTTCTTCCTCTCCCACTCCCCCTGCTTGTGTTCCTTCTCTCATTGGCTGTCTCTCTCTGTCAAATAAATAAATAGAGTCTTAAAAAAAAAAAAAAGCGTCTGCCTCCAGCTCAGGTCTGATCCTGGGGTCCTGGGACTGAGTCCCTGGTTGGTTGGCTCTGTGCTCAGTGGGGAGTTGGCTTCATCCTCTCCCTCTCCCTCTGCCCCTTCCCCACCTCGTGTGCTCTCTCTCGTGTGCTCTCCCTCTCAAATAAATAAATAAAATAAAAGAATAGATAATAGAAATCCCACTCTCTAAGGTTGATGTGAGGACCGAATGAGTTAGTATCTGCAAGACACGTACAAAAAGTGTACAGCTGACTCTTAAACAAGGCTAGGGTTAGGACTCCTGCACAGCCAAAACCCGACATACAACCTCTGTCTCCCCCAAAACTGAACTACTAAGAGCCTACTGTTGACCCAAAGCCGCACCACTGCCGTAAACAATGGATTAATACGCGTTTTGTAGGTTATATGTATTACACCCTGTATTTTTACAATAGAGTCAGCTAGAGAAGAGAAAATGTTATTAAGGAAATCCTAAGAAAGAGAAAATACATTTACAGCACTGTACTCTATTTATGAAAAAGAATCTGCTTCTAAATGGACCCAGCACAGTCCAAACTCAGGTTGCTCGCAGGTCAACCGTAGGTTCACACGGAGCGCTGAGCGCATGTCAGCTACTATTGCTGGCACTATTAGGGCATGTGTCCAACAAACCGGTGTGAAAGAAGTCAATGAATTCCTGCCCCCGCCCCCGCCCGGCCCCCTTAGACTCTCACCTGAGCTGAGAAGTCGATGAGCTTGGGCAAAGGCTGCTTGCTGCCCTCCGCGCTCTTCAGGTAGTCCAGCAGGCTCCCTGTGGGGGAAGGGGAAGCGACCCGTGCTACTCAGTACTCAGTACTCGCGCTCCTTCGGTGTATGGTTGAAATTGCTCATAGTCGTGGATTTAAATAAAAATATTTATTTACCACTCCTAGTGTTTGCGAACTAGAATTTGAGTGTCTTAAAAATGACTTTGTGTTTACTGGGGGGTGGGGGGTGGGGGGTGGGCAATCACAATTTCTTTGACTGAGAGAGTTTTCTGAGCCCGGATGATGGGATGGGATGGGATGGGATGGGATGGGATGGGATGGGATGGGATGGGAAGGGGCGGGGGTGGTGGTGGCGTGCTTTCCCCAAGCTGGCGTTATTGTGTATTTAGAAAATGAAAAGCGTTCTGAGATTTCAAAATCACTCCCAATGAGGTTGTGTGAGATGTTTCTGTTTATCGACAAAGGGGCAAGGATTGAAGACGGTGGTGAAGTGGTGGCCTAAAAAAAAAAGTCTCCGGGAAATCTTGGATCATGGGCAGGCGGGGTGGGGTCAGCCTGGAAGGAATGCTTTGCCAACTCTCTTTTCCAGAGCATTGGTCCAGACCGGGAAGACTGCTGGTGAAGCAGGGAGCTGCCCCCAGCCTCAAAGCCTCACCGTGAACCCATAAGCCTCTTCTACTATCACCCAGAGGGGTTCTGGCTCCACTCCCCTCTCCTGTAGCCCCCTGAGCTCCCCTTCTCCTGGCATCCCCTTGAATGGTTTCACCCCATTAACCAGGAGGGCTTGAGCCATTGCCTATCAAGTTCAGTGAGCACTTGTCAGAAGAGCTCCTGGCCAGACGGGGGCACCTGGAGGGCAAGAACCATGTCAGCGTCACCTTTGAGTGTGCAATTGACCAGTATGAGTGACGGCCTGCATCCCCAGCGCCCAGAGCGCAGCAAGCACCTTTGGCCATGAACTCGGTGATGATGTAGATGGGCTCCTCTGTGACCACCGCGTGCAGCTTCACCAGCTTGTCATGCTGGAGAGTCTTCATGAGGTTGGCCTCCGCCAGGAAGGCCTCCACGGACATGCTCCCTGGCTTCATCGTCTTCACGGCCACCTTGGTGTGCTTGTTGTAGGTGGCTGGAGGAGGAGAGGGAACAGGAAAGGTGGTCAGAACCCACTACTCCTTCCCCACGGCCCTGGGAGGCCCGGCTGCAGAGCTGCCTCCTACAGAACGCCTTCCCTGCTCATCTCAGCCCACGGAGAGGGGGAGGGAGACATGGGCTTTGGTCTCAGAAAGATGTGAGTTAGAAGGCTGGCTCCCCGCTTCCTAGCTATGTGCCCTTGGGCAAGTCACTTAACCTCTCTGAACTGTGGTTTTCTCATCTGCAAAGTGGAAATGATCGGCTCTGCCTTTCAAGGACTGTCGGAGGGATTCAAGAATAACCTCAAAACATCACTCAGATGGCTACTTGCGTACACACATACACACCGCCTTTGCTTTGTCACTTACACACACACACCCCATCTTCGCTTAAAAGGCTTTAATCACAACATTGCTCCCAATTAAATGACCAATCTCATCATGGTCCCCAAGCCCTGCAGGATTTGACCTCGCCCACCTTGCCAGCTTCCTCATCCACCAAACTCCCCCTTGCCTTTGGTGCACCAATCAATCTGCGTATCAATCAGTCTCAAGCCCCCAGGTCCCCCTCCCACTGCAGGGACTCAACCCTTCCCACCCCTGCCTCATCTTGTTGATCTTGTAAATCTCATCATTACTTGTGTTTCCATTTTTGCCTTGGCTCCCAGGAAGCTCGACTCTAGATTTGAGGTCTTTCTGTAGTGAGAGTCTAAGGCCTTATATAATATTTTTAGTTTTCCAACCTTCTCACTCAGATCCATTTTACATTCTTCTCTCTACTTTCTCTGCCACATTCTCTTATTCAATGCCTGGCACACAGCAGGGTCTCAGTAAATGTAGTTGAAATGTGTGGATTTTAAACTTACTTTTTCTGGCTGAATTGTTTGCATCTCTCTAAGTCATCTTCGCTCCCACTTGGAACGTGGTGGAGTGCACCAGGCACGGGGCCAGGCATCGCATCTACCCCACATTGTGCAAAGCAGGCATTGCTGTTCTCAAGTTATTAGGGGCAGGAAGGTGGGGCGGCGCATGCCTCTTCGGTGCCCCACAGTGCCCTAGCATGGTGCTGGGCACATCATGGGTGCTCAGAGCAGCTTGCTTATCAGTTGCCAACATGGAACTTACCTGAAAATCTCTAAACTACATTTCCCCACTCTTAGTTTTCATCATCTTAAGAGGCCTCTGATGATCTCAACCCCGAACTGGTGGACTGTCCCAGCTCCATATGAGGAAGGGGGAAGAGATTCCTCATCCAGGACTGCTCCTTCCCAGAAGGGAGATTTGGACCCCAACAAGCCTGGCCTCAAAGGCAAATCAGTGTTTGCATAGCAGGACAATGTGGTTGCTATCAGAGGAATTGCTCCTTTACTGTTATTATTCAAATCTCCCCTTCCACCCTGGGTGGCATCCCCACTTTGCCTCCGGCTGTTCCTGGAAGCAGTGACCTCCCTCATTCCGCCCTCCCTCCACCCTCTGTCCTTGGGTCCTTACCCATCCAGACTTCCCCAAACTGCCCGGCTCCAAGTTTCTTCTCCAGCTTGAGGGATTCCCGGGGGATCTCCCAGGCATCTTTCTCCCATGGTTTCTGGGGCTTGGAGGACACGCAGGGCACTGTCAGCTTCTGGCAGAGTCCATCACTCCCCTCTGGAACAGAGCCCCTGGTCAGTGGAGGGCAGCCAGTCAGAGGCTTCCCCTCGGAAGCCTCCCTGCCCTGTCCACTGCCTGTGGCCCATGTCCCAGTGGGTCACCACCACCAGGGACAAGAGCACAGAGCACGATGAGATGTTCCTTCCACCCTCCTTCTCAACAGGCCTGAGACTTCCCGAGAGTCAAAGCACCTGTTTGTCTGGGGAGGGTCAGGAAGAGCTCAGCAGGCCTTGAAGGCTGCAGCACACCCTTCACGAGGATTCCCGGGGGACGGGTCCACCTGGCTGGGATGCAGCCCCGGGCAGGACTCACTCTTGTAGTGGGCCACCAGCTCCTGCAGCGTGCCGAAGGTGCTCCGCGGGGAGATGTAGAAGCCGCCGCTGTCCAGGGTCCGAATCTTGTAATGTTTCACCGCGTCCCTGAGCTGGGGGTCATAGTCTCGCACAGACAAAGAGTAGCTTCCTGCGAGGGCCAGAGAAAAACCTCTCAGGAGTGGGATCTCGGAGCCCTGCCACCTCTTGTTAGCACCCTGACGCCCGCTCCTGGCACCCATGCAAGGTCACCGTGGGCACCGTGCGGGAACCAGGGCAGCAGAGTACCGGGGAAGAGTGGGCTGTGGGATCAGGCTGTCTCGGTTCTCGTCCAGCCTCCTCCATGTCCAGCTGTGAGACCCTGAACAAGGGACCATGTCCCTGCTCTGTGCCTCGGCTTCCTCATCTGTAAAATGGGACTGGTCATCACACCTCCGTACCTCGTCACATTGCCTGATGATTAAAAGAAGTAACGCTGTAAAGCACTCGGGATGTGAACACTTCATTGTCTTTATCATCTATCATCTATCACAGAAGCCAAGACACCACATCAGATTGGTAAATAGGGTACTCAGAAACAGCAAACAAAAAGATTCACAACATAAAAAATAAAAAAAATAAATAAAATAAAATGAAGCCAGAGGGGGGGAAAAAGGATTCACAACAACAATAAAAGGCAGTCTGACTCTTGAAATGTAGACATCGAAACGTAAATGTCAACATTAGGTGTCGTGGTAGCCTGAATAACAGCCCCCCAAGATGTCCATGTCCTAATCACTGGCACCTATGACTTTGTTAGGTTAAAGGGACTTGGGGGCTGTGATCCCGTTAAGGATCTGGAGATGGGGAGATTATCGTGGTTGTCCAGGTGGGCCTGATGGAATCACAGGGTCCTTATAAGAGGAGGTGGGAAGGTCAAAGTCAATAGTAGGATAGGTGAAGATGGAAACACAAGGTTGGAGGGGTGTGAGAAAGGGGCCATGAGCCAAGGAATGCTGGCGGCCTCTAGAAGCTGACAAAGGCAAGGAATCAGATTATTTCCGGAAGCCCCTAGAAGGAACCAGCCCTTCGGACACCTTCACTTGAGCCTAGAGAGACCAATTTCAGACTTCTGACCTCCAGAACTATAAGATGATACATTCGTCTTGTTCTAAGCCACGAAGTTTGTGGTAATCTGTGACAGCAGTGATAGGAACCTAACATGCATGACATCCCATAGACCAGAAACACGTTAAGTCTTTCAGTCCCTGACCATGCTTCTGCTGTCTGCAAGCTGTCCGCCCTTGGGCCCACTATTAGCCTCTCTGTCTCTCAGTCCGCTCTCCATGCATTGTGTGTACTATGTCATTGGATTTTGAGGAGGCTTAAACTGTTGCACGTATAACCAGTGACCAGATAATGCCAGCCACTGTTCTAAGAACTTCTTCCAAATAAACTGTGAGTGACTATGAATGACAGTCACGAAAATGGATTGTAATTATATGAATATAAGGCATTATGTTATTCCTGGCAGTGAATGAATAACCCCACAAGGTCAAGGTTTTAGATCACCATCAGTCTATAGGCAAGTAGACCGAGGTCCGGGCCCCGCTCTTTGCCACTCTGTGCGGCCAAGGTAAGGCTGGCTTGACTGATACTAGATGAGGGTGGGGTAGAATCCAAGAAGCAGCAGGATGGGATTCAGGGCTCTCATGGTGCCAGTTTTATTCAACTGTCTAAACCCGCCCCTAGGGTCCTCCGCCTGGGGGGAGCTGTGAGAGCGAACCAGACTTGCATTCATGCCCTGCAGGGCTGGGGTGGTTTCTTTGGCTTCCCTGCCCCTATCTGTGCGAGGGACCAGCTCAATCAATCCCCCAGATGTCCTGGGAGCAGCTGGAGAGGAGAAGCTGGGGACTGTGTACAGCTTTGCCTTTTTTGTCCTATTTCCCTTGCCCTGAGGCTTGAAGGGGACTTACTGGGTGGGAGGAAATAAAACCTAAATATTCACTGGCCTGAAACCATGATGGTGAGTGGCCTTATCCTACCATGGTTCGGGCTTGATCAATTCAGATATCTAGGGGTAGAGGAGAAGGCCACGCAGATGCCTTTGGTGGATATCCCCAAAACTGTCGGGTCACACTTTGAACGATTGACTTGCTTAATCTGAACCATGCAGCTTTGAGACTAAACATATTAGTAAAGGTGCACTCCACGTGTGAAGTCTGAAATCACGAGGCTCCTTGTTGACATCCATTCTTTTGGGGAAATTAGCCTCAACAGATGCCAGTTTGAGCTACGTGATGTTTTTGGGTACTGTTCTTCCTTCCCCGGCACCGACCCAGCAGAAAGCCCCCCTCACAGCACAGGAATTTCAAGCAGTTCACCAACATCAAAACTTCCAAAAACATCAAAAGAGCCAGTGTAAGGAGAGTCTCCGAGGCGGCTGGCCTGAGGCTCTTCCTGCGGCCTGGTCTACCCCTACCTTATGGAGGGAGGGGGAATCAGGGTTGTGGACAAGATGTATTGTGATGGGTATTTTAAGTAATGCAAGCTCGTGAAGGTCAAGCTTCAACAGAAAGATTGTTTTTCGGGGTCCACGACTGCTTGGACCTCCGTCCAGAGACCCACCCAGGAACTACAGAGGCTGAGAAGACCTGAACCAGGCTCAAGCAAAGGGCAGGAGAAAACTTGGCAGTCTGGTGGGCTGGGTGAGGCGCTCAGCCCTCCCGGGGCATTTGCAGAGGGAGAGTGGTGGCCAGTCATGCCTGCAGGGTGGGGCAGGGTGGGGAGGGCCGGCGTGTCACCTTTGGTGGTCTCGCTGTCCCGGATCATGAAGGAGCCCAGCACGTTGCCTGGGGCCAGGAGTTGACGCTCTGCATCCTTCCTGCTGATGCCCTTGAAGAACCACCTGGTGGAAAGGGGCGGGAGTGGTGTGTAAACTCTGGGGAAGGGGTCCTGTCCAGGCACCAAGAGACGAAGGCCTGGCTTCCTGCAGCATCAACTTTCGCACAAGATTCTTTTGGGAAGAAGAACCATTCTTTTGATATAAAAACAGACATTTGCCAGGAGTGAATCCAGTTTGCTGAGATGGAAACTTACGCAGTTCGGGGAGCTTTCTTTAAGAAAAATAATACCAAAAGAAAGATTCCCCCAAAAAACTTTAAAAACAAAAAAAAAACCCCAAAGACACCCTTTTTTTTTTTAAAGAAAAGAATACAGTATTACAAATACAAAATGCCCATGGGTCATTCCAATGCCACCCAATGTGCAGGATATGGTGATGGACAGAAACACTGACTGGGAAGACACAGCAGTCTTAACCAACTGTGGTCAAGTCTTGCTTTCGCCAGTTTCACAGGTGCAAATGAGCATCTTCTCAGGGTCTCAAAGGTCCATGTGAGTGGGGGCCTGAGCTTTGTAAACTTTACAATGTATCTTCTTCTGTGTGTGCAAAGTTGAATATAAAGTCAACATGAATTTTCAAGTGAAAATGTGAGTTTCAAATAATTTTATACTTGGGGCCGTATCCTTCGATCTTTTCATTTTTCTCCCTGGATATTTGGGATATTGAGTGGAAAAGTCCAAGCAGCAGCAGCAGCCAAATCCATTCCTACCCTCAGCAGGGTGAGGAGTGGTCCGTACACTGTAATGGAAAGCATCCCAGACTCGAGGTTAGCAGGCCTTGCACCTGCCACAAATCTGCTGTGTGACTTTGAGCAAGTCGCTTTCCCTCTCTGGGCCTCTGTTTCCTCTGCATCAACTGGGGGAGAAAGTCAGCTAACATTCATGAAATTCTCGTTATCCACCCAACAACTGTATGGAATCATAGCCCTTATTACCCCCATTTTATAGATGAGAAAACTGAGGAACGGAGAGAGCAAGTTACTTGACTGGCGTCATACAGCTGAGAAGTGGTGGAGGCAGGATTCAAGTCCAGGCGGTCTAACTCTGGAGCCCACACTCTTTGTCACCATGGGAAACTGACCGCCTGCTTTCTTTGCTTTCATTTGTGAACTGACTCGTGCTCTGGTGAAACATTCAAGCGATGTAGCATGGTGTATGGTAAGAGCTGTCTCCCTGGCAATCCCACCCCTGGGAACTTATGACAGATACACAAGGAGAGTCACTATAGCCCAGCACGGGAAGCGAACCAGTGACCACTAATAGGGGATGGTAGGGCATTTACGTGATGAACACTGCACCTGAACAAGGACTGTGTGGGACGGCGTGTGTGGTATTGGCCCCTGGTGTAAAGTAAAGGGAGGTATGTGTATTTTCTTACACAAGTAGAAAGCATTTGGGAAGACTCATAAGCAATGGGTTGCTTCTGGGGAGGGGAAGTGGCTGGTTGGGGACAGGGTGAAAGGAAGATTTTTCACTTTATTCTATCTCCTTCCCCACCATTTGCATTTTGAAACATTCAAAGTATTGTCTGTTTCAAGGACGGGGAGGAAGTAAGATTCCCCCCGTACTTCCCAATGCCTGGACTGCTCTCCCCAAACGCACCGTCCCTTGGCCGTTTCTTGATGCAGACGCAAGAATGCGGGAGTGCCCTCGGCAAGCCCGATGTGTCTATTTAGGTCAGTGGTTCTCAAAGTGAGTCCCCGAGCCAGCAGCATCAGCCTCACCTGAGACCTTGTTAGAAATGCAAATTCTGAATCAGACAGTTGAGGAGCAGGGCCCAGAAACCAGTAGTTTAGCCAGCCCTCCAGGTGATGCTGGTGCACTCAAGACCGAGATCCACCATTTAGGGTATCCCCTTTGTTCACAAACGATAACCCGTCACATATGTTGTCTGCGCCCCGCCTTTTCCACTTGGCAGGTATGTTGCCCTCGAGGAGTACTGCCAGCCGGTGCCTCCTCTAGACGGCTGGGGGGGGGGTGCAGGTGTGCTGTGAGTGTTCAGATCCCGGAGTCTGGGAGCAGAGCACTGGATGCCCCAAGAGAAAGCCTAGAAGGAGTGAGAAGGAACCGAGCCCTGCCTGCAGCAGTTAAGGGGTGTGCTGGGGGGTGGTCCAGGACAGGGGGTCAGCGGTAGGAGAAAGCCCTTCCTCACGGCCACAGAAGGGAGACTTCGCGCAGCAAAGAGGTTTCATGTGCACTGAGAAGGGCATGACTCTCAGATGGGGAAAGCCCAAACATTTTAATTTCTAATAGGTCAGCATTTCAAACCCTCAACACTATCAAGCCAGAGGGAGGCGGCAAAAGAGAGAAAACCAGAGGGACCGCCATTTCTTAACTTTCTGAATGGCTGGTTGTGATTGGGGTCTGTGGTCGCCCCATAGCATGGCCACCGTTTCACTCGCCAGTCTTGCCCACCACGCTGTGAACATCTCCAGGGAGGAGCCCTGTCTGAGGCACCCAGTGTCCCTGGAACGGGGTTGCCGGATGGCCACAAATGTCTGTTGGATGATGGCATGGATGCATGAATGCCGTGTAACTGTTTATGTTTTCAGAGTCAAGCCAGACACAGAGAAGAGCCTGCAGCCTAGCCCGCTGGGCTGCAGGGAGCTCTCTGAGGGGGGCTGTGTCTGATGCGTCCTTGCAGGCCCCCGTCTGGGGCTTGGGGACGTGCAGGCACGTCATTCACTTACTGAATGAACCAAAGCGGGGATGGCCGGCCAGGTGCAGGCGGGCTCGCCTCGCCGGAGACCCTCTTCGGCACGGCCGCATACTTCAGTCCACAAATATGTATTGAGCACCTACTGCATGCCAGCCTGTGCTGAGGAGGCACTGGCAGATACACAAGCTCCCCGTCCTCAAATGCTCCCCACTAGTGGGGGAGGCAGGCCATGAACGTGAGAAACAAGATTGTTCCTGCTAGCCAGAAGTGTTCAGGAGGGAACAAAACAGGTCTCCATGAGAGACACAGTCCGGGAGGGGATCTGCCTTAGACAGGGCGGTGGAGGAAGGCCCCTAGGAGACGTGAAGGGCGGGAAGGAGCCAGGCAGGGACAGACCTCTAGGAAGAGTGTGTCATGCAAGGGAGACAGTGAGTGCAAAAGCCCGAGGCAGGAACAAACCCGATTTTGCTCGGACTTCCTTCGGTAGGGCAGGAAAAATGGAACACTTACTCCTCTGTCTCCAGAGAGTCAACTCGGGCGACGTAGTTGCTTGGGATGTAGCCTTCTTTCCGGGTGGCCAGGGATCGAGCCTTCCACCACTCCCCAGACCTGAGGACAGGAGGGAACAAAGGAGTCAGAAAGAAGTGGGAATCCCCTGGTCCTCCTGGACCCCCCAGCCTTGGCCTAGAATACCCTCCCAACCCCAGGAAGCAGACAGGGTAAGGGGCAGGGTTACCACGGTCCTGGCCCCCAGCCTGCACTCTGTCGTTAGGGCATGGATCTTTACAACAGCCCCACTGTGCATCCAAGGGTCTAGAATCAAGCCCGGTCCCTGCATTCACAGCCCGCAGCCCTAGGTCTCTGGCCCCACTCTTCCCCTGGCCTTGCAGGGGTCCATACTTAGGGTATGGGGCCCTGTGCCCGTGGCGGACTCATTGTGGGCCAAGAGCCACAGGGAGTGGTCTGACCAAGTAGAACCACTCCCATTCCTGAGGCCCAGCACACAGCGACACTACGCTGGTGGTGAAGACTATAGGGGACCAGAGGTGGCAAACTCAGAGATCCAGAGATTTCTGAATACAAAGGTACCTCTGCAGGGTCTGGTCCCTAGATAAACCCGTAGCTTAGTTACAGGAGCCCAAGGAAGACCTCCCTGAGAAAGCCCTTTCACCTGTTCATTGTTGCCTGCATGTGCACTGCTAGTAAGTACACGAGCGCCTTTGTTGTGGCTCTCGTCCAGGTTAACAGCAAATCGTTCCTCCTCTATTATGATTCTTATCAGCCATTTACCCCCTAGTATAAAATAGTCTATCAGGTTCTTTATTGAAACACAAAAGAGAGCATGATTGAGTACTGCAGGTAGCTATGTCTTAGGATTGGGATAGGGACTCACTCTTCCAGGACCACCATCTGATCTCCCTTCTGGAAACTGAGGTCTTCATGGTGAATGGCCTCATAATCATACAGGGCAATCACAATGATGTCATCAGGACCTGCTGGGAGAGAGACACACAGGATGGTGAGGCTTTATCTGAGCGCCACCACAGCCCTGGATGTTTCCCATCCCAACAACTGGCACCCAGCCCTGGACCCTTCGACATGTCTGTCTCACGGTATAAGGAAGGATCTTGCCATGTGGCGTGCGATCTAGAGTTTAAAGCTAAAGGTGTATTGTTCACATTGGTAGACAGTGTAATAGAAATGAAATAGCCGTACAAAGTGCTTTGGGAGTGATGTAAAGGATTTGCAAGGGCAGTTTTGACAGTTTGGGATTTTTGCCTTAAGCTCTGACTGAGCCCCTAACCTAACCCTCTCCATGACACAAGACTCCACCACACGCGTTTGCCAAATACTTACCATCCGTGGACCCTGGTGGGATGTTGTTGCTGTTGTCAGGACGCTGTGGGGAAGAAAGGGGAGAAGGGGCTGAATCTGTGTGTGGGGAGCCCCAGAAGGTCTGTGTCAAAAAGGATACCCCAGAGTATCTCATCCCAGGCCTGTGTGCCATGGGAGGAGGATCTGAGAGGGCTGGGGACATACGTGAGGTCACACAGCACATGAGAGGCACCGCAAAGACCCAGGTCTCTTGGGTTGTGGCCTTGGCCTTGGACATACTGGGGGATCCTGGCTTGTTCCCCCCCCTTGACATATGGTGAGGGGGTTGGTCCAGATCAGTGTTTTCTAAGATATGCTTGAAGAAGCTGTAGGTCTACCAATGTGTCCCACGCATCAAGGCTCCATCACGTACAGGAAGGACCCTAAGTGTTCATCCAGAGGCGCTCTGACACCTACACGGTGGGGCTCGAAACCCCTCAGCGACACGGAACTTCATTCCTGGCTCAACTAGGCCTTAAAGACACACTGTTGAGTGAAAAAAGCTTGTTCTTCAGAATGAGAAACACAATCCATGTACAGAGAACACGTACACACATCCTAAGTATGAATGTGTGTGAGTGTAAATTCTTGGAAAAAGGTGTGCAAGGGTCCACACCAATTGACAACAGTTGATGCCTCTGGGGAGAGGTGGGATACCTCTGGGGAGGGGGACATCGGTCAGAAGAAACTGTAGATTTCACTGCCATTTGTGATTTTTCTTTTCAAGGGGAATGTGTTTGCGTGTCGCATGCTTAAGTAAACTTAGAGAAACAGGTGTGGGAAACAAGGAGAGGTATGTCTTTCCTTGGGGAGATCCACAAAGCCCGTGAAGAGTCATAAAGCTCTGAGGACCCCCGCAGGGAAGGAGCCTGTTCTGCCCAGTGCTTTGTAAACTGATTTGGCTTGGGAACCCTCTCTCTGGAGGAACACTTACCAACTTACCACTGAACTAATGCCCTGCAGGAGAACGACACACGGCCAATAATAGCATCCCATAAACTTGATGCTCAGGAGACCAGAAACTGGTAGGAGAAAATCCTCTGCTTCCCACTGGTGCCAAGCTAGAGGGCCTCGGAGAACCTGGAGCCTGAACCGCAGAAAGGGCCCAGGGCCACACAGGTTAGGAGAGAGAACAGATCTAGGAGTGACTTAGGGTTTAGGATGTCAGTTCAGGACATCACTGGTGTGAGAAGATCATTAAATCTCAAGATCAGGATGTCAAGTGTCAGAGGGAGGGAGGTGTATTCCACTATCTCCACCCCCCTTGCCGCATTCCCAGAATTAGCCCTGTTCTAGACATCAGGCCTGGAGAAGGGCAAGCAGAATGGAGAGAGCCCAGGAACCCATGCGTGAAAGATGATTTGGAAGGAATGGGTGGGTTGGGATAAGATGTTTGCTTTATTCTCTGCTAGTTGTCATGGGGCAAAGGGAATGGATGTATTTGGTGTGGGGCTAAGGGTTAGGTTTGGGAACAAGGAGTTAATTATGAGACAACAGGCCTCCCTTCAATCTGAGGAAGAACTTTCTAAGGGCCTGCCCCAGGAAAGAGAGAGCACTCCTGCCTCTGGAGGCAGCAAGCAGAGGCCGTGCTTCCCTAGATGACTTCAGATTACAGCACGGACTGCAGGATTCCAGAGTAGAGAGCACCCCAGCCTCAGGACTGGAAAGACCCAGCTCTGCTGTTCCCAGCTGTGTGGCCCCTGGGAGGCATTTCACCTCTTTGAGCCTTAGTCACAGGGGCTTTCAAGTGGCATAACTCCTGCCTCACAGCTTTTGGTGAGGACTAATAATGTGGAAGCACCTGACCCCAGTGCCTAGAACACAGTAGGTGTTCCAAGAACGGTAAGATCGGTACAGCCATTCCTGTAGCTATAGTACCGTCACCACCACTCCTGGTTCTGTTATTGTTGACAGCACTGTTACTGTTACAGCCACTCTTCCATCACTCTCATGACTACAGGAGTAGTGGCCCGACTGCCATGGCAACTATTGCTCCCATTACCACCACTAGTACTGCCCTGACTACTGCTCCTCGTTAGCATTTGGCTTCTGCCTGTTTCTCCTGCTCCAACCACTGGTACTTGGGAGCATGCATGGCCCAAGTTTGAATCCTGCCTCGACCCCCTATTACCCATACGGCCTTCGGCAAGTTATTAAGCTCGGTGTCTCACCTGTATAGTAAAAATCAAGACCTAGGGTTACTGTGAGGCCACTAGGTATTGATAACCATATAGCACTTAGGACAGTGCAGGGTTCGTCATGAGCCCTGTATAAGCAGAGGATAAGTAAGCAAACACCTCTACGAGTATGACCACTTCTTTTATTTCCTGCATCTGCCCTTGCCATTAAACTCCACTGGTCTTGCTGTTACAATTGTTATTATGGTTATTGTTACAGCACTGATACTATCCTTACTATCACTACTTCAACTGCTGTTGTTACTGGTCAGGTCACTGGCTACTGTCAGCGCTGCTTGTGCTACTGCCCAGGCTTGGGGCCTCTGCCATGCCCACCAGGACCTGGTCCCTGGAGCCCGGGTGCAGAGGCCAAGGCCTGGGCAGCTGGACAAGGAGGAGTGATGTCATTGTCCCAGGTCCTTGGTGCAGGTGTATTCCAGAGAGTTAGGGCATTGCTGGTGACGGGTCAGCTCCGTGTCACCCCAAACACACCTTGCTGACCGTTGGAAAAACAGGAAGCTGTTAGGGCAATTTGGGACAGCATGGGGCAGCCCCTCAGGCTGCCGAAACCCCCTTTCTTCCCCCACTCACCCGCTTGCTGGTAGACGTGGGATCTGGCACATACACAGGGTTGTGTGGGTTGGTGCTGGGCTCAGTTTTTGAGACCTTGCCTCTGTCCTGGAGGAATTTGGACTTCATGCACCCCATCCTGCATCAGAGAGAAGGTAAGTGAGCCTGCTTGCCCCGAGCTCCACACAGAGGAGTCTTGGATGCTGGGTTCCAGGCCCCCTGCCCTCAGGCTGGCTCCCTCTCCCCTACCCTGTCTCCCCCCACCCCCTGACCCACTGCCCCTGCCAAGCCCACTCACTCCACCCTTGCCACCCCTGGGCTTCCCCACGTCCATGTCCGCCACATACCCACACAGAGTTGACAAGCTGTCATAGTCATGCTACCAAGGACCCCTGCAATGGGGAGTTTATTCAGAGAATAAATCATGAGGATCATCAAAACTCAACATGCAGAGCCTTGGAGCAGAATGGGTGGTAGGCACCACGGGTGCTGGGATCAGAAAGCCTTGAGCTGACGTTTGACCCCTCCACCCCACCAACACCTCACCCATCACTCGCCCTGCTCCCCAGTCTCAGTTCCTCATCAGCGAAGTGGGGATAATAATAATACAACACACTTGCAGGGTGTTGGAAGGATGAGAAAACATGTAGGCGGGGAAATACTTAGCACAGTGTGGGACTCAGAGCAAACAGTAAAGTGAAACTATACCATTATTATATAATAAATGACCATTTTATAGTCAACGACCAAGATGAGGTCACGTCATACGGCTCAAACAACCCAGCTACATAGTAGTCAAGGCATCGTCTTCCTTGTATCATTTATAACTGCCTTATAATAGTTTCCTTCCTCCCTTCCTCCCTCTCTTTCTTTCTTCCTTCTTTCTCTCATAAGTTTATTTGGTCATTCATTCTTTAGTTTACTCAGCAAATACTTATTGAGCACTCTTCTATTTTATTTCTTTCTTTTTTTTAAGGTTTTATTCATTTATCTGACAGAGAGAGCGAGCGAGCACAAGCAGGGTGAGTGGCAGCAGAGGGAGAAGCAGACTCTCTGCTAAGCAGGGAACCTGATGCGGGGCTCGATCCCAGGATCCTGGAACCTGACCTGAGCCGAAGGCAGGCGCTCAACTGACTGAGCCACCCAGGCGCCCCAGAGCCCCCTTCTAAACCATGAATAAGATAAGCGAGTTCATGCCGTTATGGAGCTCACCCTGGAGACGAACGGGAGACCCAGACAACAAACAGGTAAACAAATACATAACAAGATAAATTTAGTTAGTGAAAAGTGTGAGGACAATTATAAAGGATGTGATAGGAAACAACAGTGCAGGGCTTTTTTAGACAGGGTGATTAGGGAAGACTTCTCTGAGGAGGTGATGTCAGACCTGGGACCCCAGTGGCACAAAGGAGCCAGTCATGTAACACAGTGAGGGAAGAGCGTTCCAGGCAGAGGTAACAGCAAGTGCAAAGGCCCTGCGGCTGGAATGTGCTTGGAGAGAACAAGGTACTGAAAGGAGGCCGGTGTGGCTGGAGGTCACAGGCAGGCAAGAGGAGTGTGGCTTGGGACTAGGCTGCCATATCTTTTACAGCCAGTGGGGAATCTGGATTTGATTCTAAAGATGATGAGAAACCATGGAAAGTTTTAAGCAAGAAAATGATGGAATTCATTTGCATTTCAAATAATGGCTGCTGGGTGGAGTGTGGACTCTAGGAAGCAGGGCAGGGAACCCCATTCACTGCGGGAGTGAAGGCATGAGAAGATGGTGGCCAGGCCCCGGGGTGGTGGCCACCGGGGAGGTAAGCAACGGACAGATTCAGGAGGGACATTTTGGAGGTAAAGCTGACAGATATTACCGATGGGTTCACGAATTTTAAAGATACTTAAAGAAAACACATTTATCAGATCAGTCAAAACTTAATTGCAAAAGTGGCCGAAATGTTTTATTTCTTCTCTCAAAATGCTCATGTGTATTTGCTGAGATGAGCCCTAAGCAGCCCCATGAGAGAGTAATTGTCTTCCTCAGCTCTACACCATTGTAATTCTCCTCCAAAAGCGGTTAGAACTCAGTTACACTTATCTTGTTAAAATAAACACATGTTTGTGGTTTAAGAAAAAAAATCCATATTCCTAGGCTTTGGGGAGTTACTTTGTTAAAAAAGATTCTTTTTATTCACAAGGATGTTTCTGTCCGTCTGTGTGGGAATTGGCAACAATTTACCACTTCAAGACTTAAGCGGTCTCTGCTTCATTTGCCTGTTGTGAATAAAATAAGGAACTGCTTCAGACCCCCAGAGTGCTGGCTCATTAATTTGAAAAATTATCACAATTAATCACGGCTTTATAATGTACTTGTATGTATTTAAAACACCTCTCTTTGACTTATGATAAATGTGTCTTACGGTTCTGGAAATAAGACAGCATATCGTGTGGTTCTGTATGGCATACAATCGTATTACATTTCGTATTTTTTGATTATAGAAGAGCATTCTGGGAAGAACACTGCTGTGTGATGCGGGGCAGCTCCTTCTGCTTCTCTGAGCTCCTACTGAGTATCATTTATACCAGCAATTTACATATTTGAGATGGCCTCGGGGTCCTGAGCAACGGGACTCTGCCACCCTCATGTTGATGCATGATCCGAGGCCACCTCTGAGAAAGGACGGTGGGGTTCTACCGCACAGGGTGGTGGTGAGCACTGAACGAGTTGATAAATGTAAAGGTTCCCGGCACAGCAAGCCCTACAGAAATGTTAACCATAACCAATTCTGCTAACTAGCAAACGTGGAGGATAAAGCAAACACAGATACAATTCCTCTGACCCACAAGCTTAGAGATAACAGCAACACTGCAGAAGTTAACTTTTAATTTTAATTTAATTTAATTTTATTTTAAGTAGGCCTAGAGCCCAATGGGGGCTTGAACTCCCAACCCTGACATCAAGACTTGAGCTGAGCTCAAGAGTAAGATGCTTAACCAACTGAGCCACCCAGGTGCCCCAAGAAGTTAATTTTTTAAAATAGGGAGTTCCCGTTAGTTCAATTTTTGCACAATAAAATATGATTTTTAAAAAGTTATGTACTGGCAGAAGTCAAATTTGCATAAAATGTGACTGTCCCCTTAAACCAGGAGAATTGTTCCACTGCTTGGCGTGACATGACCTCAGACATGCTCATTTTTGTGACCACCAGAGCTGGAAACGTAATGAAAGCCATGTATGTAATTAAAAAATTTCTATAGCCGTATTTTTCCAGGTAAAAAGAAACAAGTGAATTAATTTTAAGATGCATTTATTTTCCTGAACATGTCAAAAATTATTAACATGGAATCAATATAAAAATTATCAATGAGGGTTGCCTGGTTGGTTCAGTCAGTAGAGTGTGTGACTCTTGATCTTGGGGTCAAGAGTTCAAGCCCCACATTGGACTGAGAGCCTACTTAAAAATAAAAATAGGGGCGCCTGGGTGGCACAGCGGTTAAGCGACTGCCTTCGGCTCAGGGCGTGATGGGATCGAGCCCCACATCGGGCTCCTCCGCTGGGAGCCTGCTTCTTCCTCTCCCACTCCTCCTGCTTGTGTTCCCTCTCTCGCTGGCTGTCTCTATCTCCGTCAAATAAATAAATAAAATCTAAAAAAAAAAAATAAAATAAAAAATAAAAATTTAAAAAATAAATAAATAAATTTTAAAGTTTAAAAAAGTATCAATGAGACACCTTATACTTGTGTTTCGGACACTAAGTCTTCTAATCCCAATGTGTACGTTACAGGTATAGCTCATCTCCTCTAGGATTCGCCAGTTTCGGGTGCTCAATGGCCACCTGTGGCTCGAAGCTGTGGAATGCAACAGTGCAGACAGACAACCTTTCCATCATTGCAGCATAGCAGAGGCTGGTCCTACTCATGGCTGTGGCCCTCAGCACTTGGCTTAGCATCTCCCTGGCACATAGTAGGAGCATAAATTACAATTAGTGAATAAATGAATGCCCAGAGCCTGTAATCAGTCCACAGTAAAAGCATCAGGATGTGGTTCCGGCTCCAGGGACTGAGTTGAATAGGGAAGACTAAATATACAGAATTATGTTCCAAAGTCACATACAAAGAAGCTGTTACAGATTGGCAAAGACAGTCAAAGCCATGCAAAGATTGCCAAGATACTTATTGACTTAAAAAAAGCAAACTTCAAAAGATATATAATATCAAGCCATTTCTATAAAATGAATACATCGGGGTTCTGCCACTAACACATATATGTTAACATGTTCATAGAAAAAGCAACCTGTTTATAATAATCGAGCAGCAGGATAACAAGTTGGGTTTTGAAGAATGGGGAGGATTCCAATCAAGATTTGGGGAAAGTCAAGAATGTTCCAAAGGGGCGCCTGGGTGGCTCAGTCGGTTAAGTATCTGACTCTTGGTTTTAGCTCAGGTCATGATCTCAGGGTCGTGAGACTGAGCCCTGCATCAGGGTCATGCTCAGCAAAGAGTCTGCTTGAGATTCTTTCCCCCTTCCTTTCCCTCCCTCTCTGCTCCTCCTCCCGCTCTCTCTCTCCCTCTCAAATAAATAAATAAAATCTTTATTTTTTTTTAGATTTTTATTTATTTATTTGAGAGAGAGAGAGAGCATGAGAGGGGAGAGGGTCAGAGGGAGAAGCAGACTCCCTGCTGAGCAGGGAGCCCGATGTGGGACTTGATCCTGGGACTCCAGGATTGTGACCTGAGCTGAAGGCAGTTGCTTAACCAACCGAGTCACCCAGGCACCCAATAAAGTCTTAAAAAAAAAAAAAGAATGTTCCAAAGAAGTACTGACTTCCACAAAGAATTGAGGGAGTCTGTAATATTAGACCATATCCAGAGTGCTTCAAGACTCAAAAAGAGTTATGCTACCCCATTTAGAAAGGAAAGAGTATTGAACCAGAAGCCCAGGGTGCCACTGCTACTGCCTACTAGATTTCTCTCTCAGCTTCTTTATGGGCAAGGTAAAAATGGGAATTTGTACATTGTCACCATAAAATTCCAGGGAGCACAGCAATTTGTCAACAGAAACAAATATTTTGTGAGCACTAAATTCAAACGAGAATTTATTATGCAGCTCCGCCTATAAAGGTTCCCGAAGATCACAACGGACAGTGTCCCCAGGAATGACTTGGGACTTGGCAGCTGAGTCTGCAACACGTTGATGAGTTGGTTCCCTAATAGATGGCACTGCTGTTTGGGTGGGTTTGGGGGCCATGGGATGGATGAGGGCAAGGAGAGGATGAGGGAGGAGGTTACACAGCCTAGGCCCTCTCTGCAGGAAGGGACTGAAGAGGCCTGGTGATCCAGTGGCTTGAAGTGAGCTTAGAAATGTAACAGAGCACGTGGCTACCGTGTGTGACAGTGTGAGACCAGCAGCAGCATCACAGAGGAGCTGTTGGACATGCAGAGTCAGCACACCTGGGTGGCTCAGTCAGTCAAGCGTCTGCCTTCGGCTCAGGTCATGATCTCAGCATCCTGGGATCGAGCCCCGCACTGGGCTCTCTGCTCAGGGGGGAGTCTGCCTCTCCCTCTGCCCCTCCCCTCCTTGTGCACACACGCCCTCTCTCCCAAATAAATAGATAAAATCTTTTTTAAAAAAGGAAATGCGGACTCACAGCCCACCCCCAGTCAAAATGTGCATTTCGACAAGGCCCAGATGATCTGTGCGATCCTCCTACTTGAGCAGAACACCTTTTGCTCTTGCTTCCTCAGCAGCCATCCCTCTTCTGATAAGAGCACCTGGATTTTCCCTGGCAAACCAGCCTTCTCCCACTCCATGCAGGGAGCTTCTGGAGGCTAACACATCCCTTGCCTTCGGGGATCGACAACTTGATACAGGTCTGGCCAACCAGAGAATTCCACATCCCCTGACAACCAACAGTGGTCGATTCAGCTATAGGTATGTATGTGGTCCTAACTGAGGCTATCAGAATCGGCCCTGGGATTTTGCTGGGAAAATTAGGGAAAAGGCACGCTCTTTCTCTAAGGGTAGCCGATGTAGGTGTAGGTGTAGGGAACTGGAACTCTTGGGAGTCATTCTGACCTCACAGGAGGGGCTGACTTAGTGTGAAGCCATCACAGAGGCCAGCAGAGCTGAGCGATGGAGACAGTGATTCCCAAAGACACGTATGAACACCTGGACCCAGCGATGCCTGAAACTTGCCAACCTCAGGATTTTTCCATTTTATGAGCAAATAAATTCTCAATTTGGTCTAAGACAGTTTGAATCGGATTTTTACTGCTCGCACCCAAATAGTCCTCACTGTTTCTTGCATACCCCCGGGCTACAATCTGGACTGAATGCAACAGAGTCTCTGGGAATGAGGGCCTGGAATCTGCATTTCTCGCAATTCTTCAGGAGATCCACCGAGGTAGTGGAGTGAGGGCTGAACTTGGGGTCAGAAGACTTGGGTTTGGATCCCGGTTCTGCCACTGCCTGGCTATGTGACCGTCAGTAGGTCGCTTCCCCTGAGCTTCATTTCCTGCCCTGTAAAATAGGAGGCCCTTGCTTCTCAGGCTTGGCCCGAGGTCCTGGGTGACAGGGATGTGAGAAGCTTATTAAAAACTTCTGAACACATGATTCTTGTCTAATGTGACTCAAAGCCAGGCTCTGAGAGCAGAAGTTGTTTGCCTGGTCCCAGACTAGCTTAGAACTCCTGACCCCTAGCCAAGACACTTCCTCAGGTCACTGCGAAGCTCCTGGAAACTGAAACTCGCTCCCCCTGAGCTTCTGCAAGCATTACACAAAGGGAAATGAGAAAGTTCAGCTTACTCACCGTGGGTGCTTCCCACGGTCACCAGGCAGGCCATGGAGCCACAGAGACTCCTCCTGCACGCTCGGAGTGAAGCCCGAGGCAGGGAGGCCAGGGTGCTGCCTGGGCTTCCTGTGGGGTGGGCAGGAGATGGTTTTTAAGGAGCTTTTAGGCTCAAGCAGAGGCCTGTGAGGGCTGGGGCTGAGGAGCCCTGGATTCTGGTTTCACCTCTGTCACGAGCTCTCCGTGTGAGCTCAGGCAAGTCCCAACATCTCTCTGGGCCTCAGTTTCTCCAAATATGGAGCGAGATGTTGGAGGATAGTTCTTTCCTGTATAGTCTCTGCTCCCCCTTCTTCTGAGAACCACTCCACAGTCTTCCTTTGGGAACCACCTCTCCCCCATCCTCATTTCATGGATTGGGGTAGAGCTGACTTCAACCTCCAGCTGTAGATGTCAGTGGGGGGGGTGTGTGTCTGACCAAGTCTGGCCAATCAGAGTTGCAGTAACAGAAGCAAAGGTGGACACGTGAGTCCATCCTGGATATTAAGAGTCATGCATTGGCCTTTGGCTGGAAAAGAGTTGCAAAGCAGAGCCAAAAAATGGAGAAACACAGATTCCCAAGCCCTGGAATGCAGCCCTTCCTGAAGGAGATGTGTTCATGGACTTCCCAATAATCTCCCTCTCCTGCATGGGCCAGTTTAAGTTGGATTTCTGCCCCCCTTAAACCTCAAAGAGTGCTGCCCAGTGCAGAGGAAATTCTTACTAGGGATTGCAATTCATACTTAAGTGTAAATGGCTTATGGCGAAGACTTCACAGACAGTAGGTTTTGATGGATGAGAAGAGGGTTCTAGATCCATTAGCATAGGTGAGGCTGTGTGGAATATGGACCCCACGAAGCTGAAGGCATTGACACCATGCCTAGAATGTGCCTGGCATGTATTAGGCCCTCCATATATGTTTGTGGAGTAAATTTATTGTGTTCAACCTTCTACAGGCCTGACCATAGTTGGGTGAAGTCAGCAGGACCAGAGTTAAGAGCCTATTTTACAGATGGGGAAATGGAGATCCACAGCAGAAAGGTTTCCCGGGTGGTCGGTGGCAGGTAGCATGAGAACCAGCTCTCTTGCTTCTCACTGGGGTCGGCCCCAGAGGCTACAGTGGGGAACTGCAGCATGAGGACGAGGAACCCAAACAGGAAGTTCAGGCAGGCAGACCTCTACCGCCCCGGGCTCAAGACTGTCCAATTAGAGGAAGCTTCTCGGTACAGCTCGCCATGGAGGTGGAGAAAAAGACTTCCCCCCACAGGGACAACTTCCGGAAGAGTTTCCAGGCATGCAGAGCCGTGCAGATCCCCTCCTCTAGTTCCCTGTTTTCTCAATGAACCACCTAAACCCCCAAGTGATTGTTATCCCCAGTGGACATGTTGGGCTCACCCCTGACTCCTCTTCACTCCCTTTTCTTGACCCTCAGTTTCTTTCTCATCAAAGAGCTCAAAACATGGACTTGGCAAACACGAAGGGGTTGGTGAGACCTTCCTTATGCAGGTGGAGCAGCGCCCCAGGGAGGGTGAGCGTGGTGCCTGGTTTACACAATAGCAAGGGACAGAGCAACACGCTGAAGAGGAACTCAAGGCCTGGGGTCATTCGCCTGACTCGGCCAGAGGGCTGGCTCTGAGATGCGTGTGTGTCAACTACTTGTCCTAAACATGGAGTAAATTCCTAGCATGTTCATTGTTACCTCCAGGTCACCTGTTCAAGTTCAGAATTCAAGGGCAATTGTGAACCTCCTTAGAATAATTTTATCTTTAAGGTAAGCAGGCGGCAAGCAAGTTTGTAAACTCCAGGATAGGATTTGATGTCACGAAGAGCTGGGTTTGAACCCCCATCCTGCCTCTTAGAGACAAGCAAGCTTTTTAAAATATTAATCAGTTCACGTGCCTCCTCTGCTCACCAACTCCTGGGGCTCCCATCTCACTTGGAATAAAAGCCCAAGTCCCCTCTGTGGCTAACAAGGCTCCATGATCTGGGCTCCCCCCAACCCTGTAGTCCTGCCTTCCTCCCTTGATACATCCTTTCCAGCCACACTAGCCTCTTGCTATTCCTCAATTCACCAACCATGTTTCCACCTCAGGGCCATCGCACATGCTACTTTCTGAAATGTTCTTCACCCAAAAAGCCTCTTTCACGTCACCCAAGTCTCTTTGCAGATCTCACTTGCTCAGAGAGGCCTTCCCTCATCACCCCCAACTCCCATCACTTTTTAGCCCTTCCCAGTTGTATTCTTCGTGGCTTTACCCAGCAGCTGATGTGGTGGCCATGAAGATGGGCCTCTCAGATCTCCGACTGCAGAGAGTGGAATTGACCAATGGCCCAGCTGCCATGCTTTGAAGTCCATCATCACTATTGCTATGGGCTGTTTCCAGCCAATGATGGAGTGTGGCAGGGAAACTGAGGCAGGCCATGCCAGTGGGACCTCTGACAGGAGGTTGTGGCTAAGGGCTCCCCAAACAGCTTGCCAAGCTTTCCTTGAAACTGCACTAGAGTCTAAGACACTTCCACCTCTCCTTTCCTTCTTCCTTCCTGCCCTCCTTTCCTCCTTCCCTTTCTTCTTCATTTGGAGTCCAACATGCCTTGCCATCTACTGACTCTCCTAGCCTCTCCTAGTTGCTCCCACACTCATTCCCGCTGAGGTATTTCTTGCATATTTAGTCTCTCTGAGATGAGAGTCTGCTTCTCAAAGGACCTGAACTAACACACTAATAAATTACCTAGGGATCTGTTTATGATCTGTCATCCTTGGAATGTAAGACACATGAGGGAAAGTGATTGTTTTGTGCACTGCTCTATCTCGGTGTGTAAAACGAGGACACAGCAGGTACTCAATAAATTCTTGAATAATTGAATGAAGTCTCCTTCAGCCTCCTGGGTGCCCTGGTTTTCCTCATTGAAACGAGTTATAAATGCGTGTCTAAACTGAAAAGGGATATCCATGTTTGTTCATCTGCGCTTGGAGAGGAATGAAGCCCCTCCTTGACTGGAACTGAGTGGAAGCTGCCCCCTTCGGACAGGACATGGGTGCCAGTTTGCCCCTGAGGGCCAACTTTGAACTCTAATTTCCCATCATGCTCCAAGGTCAGCTGCCCCCAAATCTGTCCCCTACAAATAGAAACCTTGAAGCCACAATAATGCACGCTCTGACCTTTCGACAGCTGCTTTTTTATAGTTGACAGAGTCTCAGTTTCTTTTCTGTTTTGGAGGGTATGTATTTTGTTTTTAAAATTACCTTTCATCACCTGGTAAGGCAGGACATCATCCTTATTAAAGAGGAAAACCTTACAGAGGAATCTAAGGTGCCTTTGGATTACTCACTTTACAGGCTCTCCACGGCCACCCCTTGCCCCTCGGGTCGCTGTGTCTCTGCACTGACGCACACGCGTATGGACGCACGCACGGTATCTGTCCGTGCGCTCCCCCACCACGCTGCCCTTCAGCGTTTCAGAGCACTCCTGCTGGTGGCACCTGTATTTCTTTGCCTGAGAGATTTCTGTGTGGCCATTAGCGCCTACTCTGCCCGTGAGCTTGGCAAGTGCAAATGCTAGAAAATATCACCCCCCAGGAGCAGCCCTCAACCAGGGACTGACAGAAGCAAACGGATAAATACGCCAGGTCCCTCACCGGCCGCGCATGCTCACTGGCTCCCAGGGCTCCTAGCGTAACTGGTTTCTTGGGGCCCACGGTAGTGACTGGCTTGATAACACACTGCTATTGGCTGCCTTCTCTTCTGGCTCGCTTCCCCACTCTCCTCCCAGGGGTTTCTGGGATCCTCTCCCAAATAGTAAATGCACATGGCTCCTTTTCTAGGGTCTGCTTCCAAAGAAACGTATGCCCACAGAAAATACGGAACATTGTTTTTGTGTGTGTTGCCATCAAAGGACTTCTGCTACGTGACTTGGGAGGTAGTATCTTTATTCCCATCTTTCAGACGAGGAATCTGAGACTCAGAGAGTGAGGGATTTGCCGAACGCATCATAGCTTCTATGAGGCAATGTGGGCCCTCACCCTCAGGTCTCCTGCCCTCCATCTACGGTTCTTCATTTCTCCGGCAGAGACGAGGAAAGGTCTCCTTTTTTTTTTTTTTTAAAGATTATTTATTTATTTATTTATTTATTTATTTATTTATTTATTTATTTGACAGAGACAGTCAGCCAGCGAGAGAGGGAACACAAGCAGGGGGAGAGGAAAGGTCTCCTATTCGCTTGGCTGCACCAAATCTCCTAGACCAAAGGCTTTCAGGGTGATGGTAGAGCTTGGGTGGGTGTCTTAGGGCAGTATCAGGAATGCAGACCCCAGTGTAGTGACATTCGGAGGGTGCAGCGACACGTAGAGGGCCACAGGCACCAGCCAAGAACAAGGGTGTGTTTTATGGTGGAGCAAGGGTTTCTTCAGCATCATTACCCAAGCCCCTAGAAGTACACTGAAACTCCCAGCCCTGGGGTGGAGGAAGCTGGAGACAGGGGGTGGGGACCAAAGTGCTGTGGGGGGTTGTTTATAAAGATGGAGGCTAAAAGAGATTGTATCACTCACATGCTGTGTAACTTTGGGAAAGCTACTTACCCTGTCTGGACCTGGTGTTCTTTTTCTATAAAAGGGGAGGCCTTATCATGACTGGGGGGCAGGACTTGAAAACTCAAATGGCCGTAGAGGCCCACGGGGACACCCACATGAGGAAAGTGATCCAAGAAAAGGCGGTGCAAACCGGCAGCCCTGGGGGTAGTCCACAGGGGAGCTCCTGCGAAGCTTCACCTGCCATGAGTGGATAGCAGAGGGGGATGGGAGGCGGAGTCTCTAGTCCCACTACTGCCAACTTCCTTAGTTTTTCAAAAGACAGAAATCCAGATTTGTGTGAGTTCTCTTGGTGTTAAAACTTGGCAACCAATTATAAAGAATCAGTATGTGGGGCCAACTGACATACACCTATGTGCTGAAGTCTCAGGAGGGGAGAGGTTGTCCAACATTCCTACGTTCAAAGTTTCTGAGGCCCTACTATGTGCCAGGCACCTACTATGTGTTAGTGATACAGTAGTTTAGGAGACCAACACGTCTTTGCCCTTACTTTCCAGAAAGAGTTTAAAGTGCAAGACCTGCCTGTTCCCTTGAATGCAGACAATTTACTCCTCACCCTCAGGGCTAAAGGCCCCCAGGGAGCAGCCAGGTTAGGGTGAGATTAAGATCTATGCTTCCCACACCCACTAGGGTGGCTACAATAATAGTAATTTTTAAAAAAGGAAAACGCCTTGCAAGTGTTGGCAAGGAAGCGGAGAAACTGGAACCCTTCTACGTGACTGACGGGAACGTAAAATGGTGCAAAACAGTCTGGCAATTTCTCAAAAAGTTCAACATGGAATTACCATTCGACTCAGTGATTCCACTCCTCGGTGTAAACCAAGAAACTGAAAACAGGTGCTCAAACAAATACCTGTAGGCGCATGCTCACGGCGGCACTATTCACAACAGTCAGAAGGTGGAAACAACCCAAATTTCCATCTGCCGACGAATGCGTAAGCAAATTGCGGTACATACATACAATGAAATATTGTTCAGCCGTAAAAAGAACTGAAATATCAATACATGCTACAACTTGGGTGAACCCTGCAAACATTATCTTATGTGGAAGAAGCCAGAATAAATTAATCCTAAGATACAAAAAGCAGGCTGGGGGTTGCCAAGGGCTGTGGGGAGGGAGGAGTGGGAGTGACTGCTTTAATGGGTTCAATGCTTCCTTTTGGGGAGATGAAAATATTTGGGGACCTTATGGAAGTGTTGGTTGCACAACACTGTGAATGTAGTAAATGCCACCAAATTTTTAGTTTTAAAATGGTTAAGTTTATAATGCTACGTGAATTTTGACTCAAAAGAATTTACGAATTGCAAACTACATTAAAGTGCTTTCCTAGGATGGTTAAACAAATTATAGTGCATCCAGACAGTGGAATACTATGTGGCCATTAAAATATCTAAGGGGGGTGCCTGGGTGGCTCAGTTGGTTAAATGTCTGCTTCCGGCTCAGGTCATGATCCCAGGGTCCTGGGATTGAGCCCCCCATCCGGCTCCCTGCTTCTCCTTCTCCCTCTGTGCGCTTGCTTGCTCTCTCTCAAATAAATACATCTTTTAAAAAATAAGAATAAAGTTTAAAAAATTCCAAGGATATTTGGGGGCACCTGTCTGGCTCATTTGGAGGAGCATGCTGGAGTTTGACGTGGAGTTCGACATATATGACATACATCCAGGATGGTCCCAGCAGAATGGTTTGTTGTAGTAAACACCTTGTTCCACACCTGAATGTCCAGCAACAGGGGAATGAGAAATCAGGTAGGGTGGTCACCTGCTGGGGCACTCCACTGAGAAGGAAGGAACTACTTACATCTCTGCTTCTCACCCTGGCTAGACCCTGACAACTTAATGATAAGGCAAGGAAAAGAAAAATGATATTGCAGAAGAATCTCACAGCTGGATAGCATTTTTGGAGATCTTTAAAACACAAAAAAACAATTGTATGCATTATTTATGCATCCATATCTATGTAATAAATTCTTGAAGGCACAGACTGGAAAGGACTATATTTCATGACAATGGTCGTCTCTGGGGAGGGAGAAAAACAGGACTGAGAGAGAGAAAAGGTGGAGAGGGTTCAATCTGATCTGCCACTTTTAATAATTTTATTTTTAAAAAATCAGAAGCAAACATAACAAAATGCTAACATTAAACTCTGGGTGGTGGGTTCATGGGTTATTAGTATATTATTCCCTTTACTTTATTTTAACATCTCTCCCCCACCCTCAAAAAAAAAAAAAAAAAGGATAGTGAAGACAAAGCCAGGGGATAAAGGATCCAATATCTGTTGAAGGCTTTCTCTGTGCTGGCCATTTCTCTGTGCTGGCCAAAGGCTACCGCAGTGGTTCTCAAAGCATGGTCCCTGGACCAGCAGCGACAGCATCACTTGGGAATGTAAATTCTCAGAGCCCTGGACTGAACATACTGACTCAGAAATCCGGGGTCAGGGCCCAGAAATCCGTGTTTTAACAAGCCTTCCAGGTGATTCTGGTATACTGCCAAAGTTTGAGAAGCACTGGGCTGGACCGTCATAGCTACGACAATAGTTCATCGTGCTCTAAGAGCTTTCCATCAGTAACAACCTAACCTTCAAAACGACCCTGTGAGGGAGTCATTATTAATAACCCCATCCTACAGGTGTAAAAACGGAGGCACAGGAAGGCCAAATCCCTTGCTCAAGGTCAACAGGCCGGTTGCTCCCGGAATCCCACTTTCCCTTGCATGACCCCCACACCTAGCTCACTGTAGCCTTGGAGAAAGAGTAAGAGCCCCATCTGATAGATGAGGAAACTGGAATTCGGAGAGAGAGAACGACTTGGCCCAAGGTCTGACGAAGAGGAAAATGATGGGGCAGACACTCTGTGGTCTGTCCAGGAGGTTTTGAGGTTTGACCCAGACCTGCTGGGGATCGGCGCGCAGCGCGGAAGGAGGAGGGAGCGCAGCGAGCGGGCCCAGCTGCAGCCCCGCCCGGGTGTGGTTCGCACGTCGCGCCTACGGCCAGCTGTCCCCTTCCCCACGGCGGCTGCCAACCCGCTGCCCACCCGCCGTGACCCGTCACCCACCCCCACCAGGAACCGTAAGGGCCTTCCCCTCCCGGTCTCCGTGAAGCCCCATCCCTTCCTTCTCGTTTTTCTTTTCTTTTGCAGAAAGGGAACCTGGACGGCTCCGAGAAGCTGAGCTGGATCGAAGTGACTCGGTGGCCAGAGCTCCCCTCCCCAGAGCTTCTCCAGGTTCGCAGCTGGGCCATCTCCTCCGCCGGCACCTCAACCCACCGCCGGTCCGCGGCTCCCCCCGACGGCCCCTTCCCGCCGCACCCCAGCCGGCCCTGCCCCCCACCCCGGGCTCCCCGGCAACGAAGACCCTCAGGCGGCGCTCAGCGGCCCTGTGCGCTCCACTCACCTGGGCTCCCGCCTCTCGTCCTGCGGGCAGCCCGGATCCTCGCAGCTCGAGCGCCCCCCCAGCTCAGCGGCCCCCGGGGTCCCGGGGCGCCCGTGCCCAAAGGGAGACGGGCTAACTTTCGAGAAGAGGCAAGGGCGGTGCTCTGAGGGGCTTGGGCGCCCCGCGGCTTCTCCGGCTCCCCTGGCGCTGAACCGCCCGGGTTCTCTCCCGCTCGCCTCTAGGCCTCGGTGGTGCACCCCGGCTGGGACCAGGGACGCGGTGGCACTCAGAGGCCATCTGGGTTCCTTAGCCGCGCCCTGAGCGGTGCTAACCCCACCCCCATGTATCCTAACTCCGCCCCTGAAGATTCTAACCCCATCGCAGGGACTGGAATCCCACACCCCACCTCCCAGCACCCTAATCCCACCGCCCAAGGATTTTTTTTTTTGAAGATTTTATTTATTTATTTATTTATTTATTTATTTATTTATTTATTTATTTGAGAGAGAACAAGAGAGAGAAAGAGAGAGAGAACAAGAGCAGGAGTAGAGGCCGAGGGAGAAGCAGATTCCCCGTTGAGCAGGGAGCCCGATGGGGAACTCTGATACCAGGACCTGGGACCATGACATGAGCCGAAGGCAGACGTTTAAGGAACTGAGCCACCCAGGCGCCTCCAAAGATTTTTTTTTTTAAACACCTCCCATTCAAGGCTTCGAACTCTGCCCCTAAGGATCCTAACCCTGTCAGGATAATAAACCCGCCCCTAAGAATTTTAATCCGTCCCCCACAGATCCTAACCCCACCCCCTCCTCCAAATAACCTTACACCTGCTCTAATGCATTATAATCCCCGCCCCCCCAAACCCTAATGCTGTCCTCAAAGGGATTAAATCCGTCCTCCCAAGACCTGCAACACCAACTCGTCCCAAAATCCTAATTCTGCCCCCAAAGGATTTTGAATCTCACATTTGAAGGATTTTTTTAGCCTCACCCAATCAGAGGTTTCTAATCCTGCCCCCAAGGATTCTAATCCAGCCAACTGGATTTTAACCCTTCTCTTCAAAGGATTCTGACCCAGCCCTCCAGATTCACAATCCTAACCCCAGGGATTCTAATCCTGCTCCTGGATAATCCCAATCTTGTTCCCAAAGGATTTTAATCCACCCCTCAGGATTCTAATCCGATCCATCCAAAAATTTCAACCGTACCCTCCAGGATTTTAACCCCTCGTCAAAGGATTCCAACTCAGCCCACAAGGATCCTAACCCGTGTCCTGGGCACTCTCACAGAATTCTAATTGCTTCCCTCCCTCCCCAGGCGTTCTGATCAGTTTTCCCTACCGTTCCAATCCCCTCTTACAAGCCCAGGCCCCTCCCCCACACCGTGTCCCAAGCCTTCCCGGTCCTTCTGTGGTCAGCGGTTTCCGCTCCACGGCCCCGCGCTATTCAAAGGGCATGCAAAGTTTCCTACCCGCAGGCACCGCCCTGGCTCATTCTTGGCCAGTTTCCAGCTGCTCAGAGGACTTTGAAAATTGAGGGGGCGGGATGCTGGAGGGCAATGGGAGGCCACACATGAATGAGATGTGCCCAGGACCAGGCAAGGACAGAGCACATCTGCTCCTGGAAAAAGAGAGGTATTGTCACACTAAACTCTGCCAGGTACACTTCCAAGATGTGTAAGAATCTTACAGCGTTTCTGTAGTCCCACGGCTAGCAGCCACTTCAGGCCACCATCGTCTCTTCATTCGCTCATTCACTCATTCCTTCAGCAATACTGTGCAGGGCTACACAGGGCTTCTCCCTCTCTCTCTCTCTCTCTCTCTTAAATATTTTATTTATTTATTTGACAGAGAGAGACAGGCAGCGAAAGAGGGAACACAAGTAGGGGGAGTGGGAGAGGAAGCAGGCTCCCATCGGAGGAGCCTGACGTGGGGCTCGATCCCAGAAACGCTGGGATCACGCCCTGAGCCGAAGGCAGATTCTTAACGACTGAGCCACCCAGGTGCCCCTACACAGGGCTTCTCACCTTCAGTACTATTGGCATTTGGGCTGCATAATTCTTTGTTGGGGGGGCTGTCCTGGGCATGGTAAGATGATGAACAGCCTTCCTGGACTCCACCTATTAAGTGCCAGTAGCAACCTCCTTCTCCACTTGTGACAAACAAAAATGTCTCCAAACATGACTAAATGTGGGGGGGGGGGTGAGGGGGGCAGAACCATGAATTAAAAGATAATGACCTTGCTCTTGTGTGTTTGGTATCTGTGCTTAAATACACATATATGATTTTAAAAATAAAATTTTTTAAGATTTATTTATTTATTTTAGAGGGGGGAGGGACAGAGGGAGAGAGAGAGAAAGTCTCAAGCAGACTCCATGCTGAGCATGGACCCCGACGTGGGGCTCGATCCCAGGACCCTGAGATCATGACCTGAGCCAAAACCAAGGGTTGGACACTCATCCGGCTGAGCCACCCAGGTACCCCTTTAAAAATAATTTTAGGGGCGCCTGGGTGGCACAGCGGTTAAGCGCCTGCCTTCGGCTCAGGGCGTGATCCCGGCGTTATGGGATCGAGCCCCACATCAGGCTTCTCCGCTAGGAGCCTGCTTCTTCCTCTCCCACTCCCCCTGCTTGTGTTCCCTCTCTCGCTGGCTGTCTCTCTCTCTGTCGAATAAAAAAATAAAATATTTTAAAAAAATAAATTAAAAAATTTAAAAAATTTTAATTCTGTGTTTAATTTACTTGAATGGTACTTACTCAATTTTGTGCTTCCCCCCACCCACTCCATCACTGTTGTTATTATTTCGCCGTGTTGCTAAAGGTCATTGTCTGCATCCTCCACAGTTTATGTGTCCGTCCGCCTGGTCATGGACACCTATATGGCACACAACTTTGGGCTACCATGTGCCCTATGGACCTGTGTAAGAATTTTGTAAAGACTTGCTTTGCCAAGAATGATGGTTGCTTGCAGAACGGCTGCTGCCAAAATTCTTCTCCTAACATTTCCCCACATCTCTTTAAAATTTAAATTCAATTAATTCAATCAGTCTTTTATAACACCCGGTGCTCATTACATCACATGCCCTCCTTAATGTCCATTGCCCAGTTACCCCATCCCCCCAGCCTCCTCCCCTCATTTCCCCACATCTTGACTGACTCTTGGTATCATCCAGTAGTCTTTAAAAAAAATATTTTATTTATTTATTTGAGAGAGAGAGAGAGAGCGCAAGAGCAGTGGAGGCGCAGAGGAAGAGAAGCAGACTCCCCGCTGAGCAGGGAGCCCGACACGGGGCTGGATTCCAGGACTCTGGGATCATGACCTGAGCTGAAGGCAGACGCTCAACTAACTGAGCCACCCACGTGCCCCTAATCCATTAATCTTAATTTGAGCTCCCCAGAAGCAGACCCTAGACATGGATTCAGGTGAAACTGGGTTATTTGGGAGCTGCAGAAAACACTGGTTGGGGAGCAGGTGGATAAGATAGGACGGGGAAGAAAGCCAATCAAGGGAACATTGTCAACCAAGTTACTACTGTGGGCTCCTGGGACTCACTCCTGCTGGAGAGGGACTTCTGGAGACAGCGTTGTATTCCCACTTCATCGTTATCCTTCCTGGAAGGTGTGGCGGACATTGGATGAGGGATGATCCTGGGGGTATTAATCCCCCAGCACCTCTGGCCTGCCCCATGCTTGCTCCAGCCACCAGAGAGAGCCTCCCGGAAGAGCAATGCCTGTTTTGGGGACACGAGAGGTCATCATTAGCATCAGCTACACCTTCTTCCACAAGTTTGTCGTTCTGATGGCAAAGGACCACAGACAGCAGAAACCTTGTCCTGTTACCAGCCAATTCCACCTCCCCCTTTTTTTGCTATTGAAGTAATGCTGCAACAAAAATTTGTGTGTGTCTTTCCAATGCTTCTATCAACGTTACTGTGGCATAGTTTTAGACATAAAATGCACAAGTAAAATACTCAGCTTGATGAGGTTTGGTAAAGGTATATACGTGTGTAACCACCACCCCAAACAGGATATAGAACATTTCTATCACTCCAGAGAGTTCCGTTACACCCTGTTGCAGTCAACTTCTCCCTCCTCCATTGCCTTAGGTAACCACTGTTTTTGGCTTTTTGTCTATTATGGGTTAGCTTTGCCTTTTCTAGAATTTTATATAAACGCAATCATACAGTATGCTTCTTTTACGTCTGTCTTCTTTTACTTACATATTGCTTTTGAGATTTTCCGTGTTGTTACGTGTTGTGGTATTTTGTTCCTTTTCACTGCTGAGTAGTACTCCCTAGTAGCCACGTATCACTCTTTGTTTATCCATTTACTTGTTGACAAACATTTGGATTGTTTTCAGGTTTAGGTTACATGAATAAAGCTGCTATGAACATTCATGTACAAGCCTTTGTATGGACACGTTTTCATTTCTCTTGAGTAAATACTTAGGACTGGAATTGCTGGGTCAAATGGTAAGTGTATGATTTAACCTGATAATACACCACTATATTGATTTTCAAAGTGATTATACCATTTTGTATTCTGACCAGCGATGTATGGTTTCCAGTTTCTCCACATCCTTGCCAATTTGGTATTGTCATTCTTTTTAATTAAAAAAATATTTCCCGGCGCCTGGGTGGCGCAGTCATTAAGCGTCTGCCTTCGTCTCAGGGCGTGATCCCAGCGTTCTGGGATCGAGTCCCACATCAGGCTTCACCGCTGGGAGCCTGCTTCTTCCTCTCCCACTCCCCCTGCTTGTGTTCCCTCTCTCGCTGGCTGTCTCTGTCAAATAAATAAATAAAATCTTTAAAAAAAAATATTTCCCATCTAACTCAGATTGGCATCAAAGAACATTTATACAATTACAAATTTATCCTAAAACACTGCCTTACCAGTACTTGGGGTGGCAAGCATTTCATTCATTCATTCATTCATTCATTGTCATGGGGAATGCAGCTGACGACAAGTAGTGCTAAATGCTGCATCTTGGTGTCAGTCTAGAGTTCAAACCCTGGCACTGCCATTTATCAAATCACCCCTCTGAGCCTCAGTTTCCTCATCTATCAAGTGGAAATAAAAATATTATTTATCTCAGTGAATCACTGTGAAAATCAATTGGCATCTTATGTACAAGGGTGATAGGATTACAAGAAAAATAAAGCAGGGAAAGAGGGTGGGATGTGACTTGAGACAGAGTGGTCAGGGAAGACCTCTCTGAGGAGGGAGCATACAGCAGAGACCTGCTGAATTGGGAGAGTAAGTCATGGGATAATCTGGGAGAAGTGGTTTCCAAACAGAAAGAACAGTAATGGTCAAGGTCCTGAGGTGCAACCACACTTGGTGTGTTCAAGGAATAGAGGAGGCCGTGTAGCTGGATCAGAGTGGGTGCAGGGGAGAGTGATGGAGATGATGTTGGAAAGGTAGTTAAATCAGATTGTGAGGCCAGAAAGTCTTGGTGTTGGTATGAAACTCTAATTGACACAAGATGAGAGCCATTGGAGGGTTCTGAGCAGAGGAGTAAGCCACACTGGCTTGTGTTGTAATGGGATCTGTGTGACTGCTGGGGGGAGAATGGAGTGGAGGGGCACGAGGAAAGCAGGGAACTCAGTGAGCAGGCTGAGGCAGTCAAGCAAGGATAATATGATGGCGGCAGGGGCCAGGGTGGTGGGAACTGACAGTCGTAAGAGCTCAGAGAGAGAAAAGATCAGAATACTTGAGACTTCATGGGTATGTACAAGGGAAGTCAATAAACCACCACTTTTACTAGGAAAGGGTTGGAAATAACCTAGATATCCATCACTGGGGACTGGGAAAATAAATAATACAATAATGGAGTACAAAGCTGTTGTCAAAAAGAATAAGGGTGTATAAAAACTAATGGCATTTTATTTATTATTTATTTATTTATTTATTGGGAGGGGCAAAGGGAGAAGAGGAGAGAGAATCATAAGCAGACTCCACACCCAGCACAGAGCCCAATGCGGGGCTTGATCTCATGACCCTGAAATCTCACGACCCTTGATCTCTTGATCTGAAGTCAAGAGTCAGACGCTCAACTGACTGAGCCACGCAGGTGCCCCAAAACTAATTGTATTTTTATACACTAGCAATGAACAATCTGAAAATAAGGTTAAGAAAACAATTTCAGGGGCGCCTGGGTGGCACAGCGGTTAAGCGTCTGCCTTCGGCTCAGGGCGTGATCCCGGCGTTATGGGATCGAGGCCCACATCAGGCTCTTCCACTGGCAGCCTGCTTTTTCCTCTCCCACTCCCCCTGCTTGTGTTCCCTCTCTCGCTGGCTGTCTCTATCTCTGTCAAATAAATAAATAAAATCTTAAAAAAAAAAAAAGAAAAGAAAAAGAAAACAATTTCATTTACGATATCACCAAAAAGAATAAAATGCTTGGGAGTAATTTTAACTAAAGTAGTGCAAGATAATTCAAAAACTAAAAAATCACCCTTGAAAGAAACTGAAGAAGACTTAAACAAAGTCATCTCTTAGGATGGGAAAGATAGCTCATGGAAAAGACACTTCTTCATCGAATGGAAGACTTAATATTGTGAAGGTGACGATAGTCTTCAAATCAGCATAATTCCCACCTATCAAAAAAAAAATAGACAAGCTCATCCTAAAATGTATATGGAAATGTAAGGAATTCAGAACAGCCAAGCAATGTTGAAAAAGTAAAAGGAAGTTGGAGGACTCAAAATTCCCAATTCCAAAACTTACTACAAAATTAAAGTGATCAAGACAATGGGGTACTGTCATAAGGAGAGAAATATATAACAATGGAACAGAATTGAGAGTCCAGAAGTCAACCCTCACATTATGGCCAAGTGATTTCCCACAAGGGTGCCAAGACAATTCAATGGGGGAAAGAATAGTCTTTTCAATAAATGGTGCTGCAACAACTAGATATCCCCATGCAAAATAAAGAGATTGGATCCCTATCTCACACCATCCACAAAAATAAGTCAAAATGGATCATAGACTTAAATGTCTGAGCTAAAACTATAAAAATCTTCATGACCTTGGGTTAAGCAAAGCCTCCTCAAATGTGACACAGGTAACAAAAACAACAAAAACTGATAAACTGGACTTCATCGAAACTAAAAACTCGTGCAGCAAATGAGACGATCAAGAAAATGAAAAGACAACTCACAGAATGGGGGCGAATACAAATCTCCTAAGGGACTGGGACCCCAAATATATATACACTTACAGCTCAACAATAAAAAGACAACATAATTGAAAAGTGGATAAAAGATTTGAATAGACATTTCTCCAAGGAAGTTATACAAAGAGCGAATAAGCACATGAAAAGATGCTTATTATCATTAGTCATTAGGGAAATACAAATTAAAGCCACAATGAGATGTCACTGCACAACATTAGAATGGCTATAATCAAAAAGACAGATAGTAACAAGTGTTGATGGGCTGGGTGACAGAGCAGGAAAGGAGACTTACTGGCCCTACCATACCCTTTGTAATCTTGAAATCTGCACTACTTGGATAAATTAACTACTCAAAATTAAAAGTCAATTTATTTTTTTTAAAGATTTTATTTATTTATTTGACAGAGATAGAGATAGCCAGCGAGAGAGGGAACACAAGCAGGGGGAGTGGGAGAGGAAGAAGCAGGCTCATAGTGGAAGAGCCTGATGTGGGGCTCGATCCCATAACGCCGGGATCACGCCCTGAGCTGAAGGCAGACGCTTAACCGCTGTGCCACCCAGGCGCCCCTAAAAGTCAATTTAAAAATCAGAGACTTCAGGGGCGCCTGACGGGCTCAGTCTGCAGAGCAGGTGACTCTTGATCTTGGGGTTGTGAGTTTGAGTCCCACATTGAGTGTAGAGATTACTTAAAAATAAAAAAATCTTTAAAAAAAATATCAGAGACAGAGATAGAATTGAGGCTGGGTAGGATTTTTAGAGGGTGAAAAAGTCAAGAAAAGTTTTTGGTGTGTACTTGACAGTGGGTCAGGGATGGAGGAACGATGGAAACAAAGGCATTGAAGCTGGACCGATAACCTTTCACTAGCCGTGATTTCATTTTCTCATCTGCAAAGTGGAATGATAAGAGTATGTACTTCACCGGGTCATTAAATTATTGCATTAAAAGCTCTTATTATTGTGCCCTCACTTTGTATTATCTCATTTAATCTCTTTGAGATAGGAATGATTATTAATGGATGGCCCAGAGAGGTAAAGACACCTGCCCATGTCACACAGCCAACAAGCGGCAGGGCTGGGATTCAAACCCAGGTCTGTGAGTCTCCAGTGTCCCTCCAAAACCAGTGCTTGTAATGAGTACACAAATTCAGTAAATGTGCCCTGGAGACTGAGGAGTAGAGAGAAAATTTGGACTAGAGGACACATCCCAGGGCTCAGTGCTGGAGGGAGGACAGGAGCTGGAGAACAACGTGGGCTTCACTTTACAGTGAGTCAGATGATGGCTCTTTCAAAAATATATTTTCCTATTTCCAGAGGGCATTTGCATTTCATATTCCAAATTCTTTGGGACCACTGTTGATTGTTTTGTATTCAAAACAGGATAGGGGATGGGGAAGAGAGCCACGATCATTATTTCAGGGCTCAGATATTTCCCCTTTTATTTGCAAAGTAGCCAATGTTCATTTCACAGCAATATCTTCCCAGGCAGGCCACTGCTGCCCTCATCTTTCGAGAGAGGCAAATGAAAATCTGAGAAAATCAGCCCCTGAGAAACTCACAACAACCCCAACAGGTCCTGGATGCCCCTTCCTAAAGTTCCTCTATTCTCCGTCACCTCTAGCTCCTTCCTCCATTGTGCCTTAGTTGTCTCCAGAGAACTTGTTCCCACCAGACACTATAATATTTATAATTAGTTAATCTGTTTATTGTCTGTTTCTTCTGCTTATTTGCAAGTTCCATGCAGGTACTATTCCTATGCCCATTTTACAGACGAAGAAACTGAAGTTCAAGATTTGCAAACAGCCAGTGAAGGATAGCACTGAGATCCAAGCTCTTCATTCTTCGATTAAGTCTATTAATATTTATTAAGGGCTTATTACGTGCATGTCTGCCAGGGGCTGGAAGAACAAAAAGATGAACAAGATAGTCTTGGCCTTCAAGCGACATCCAATCGAATTAGGGAGACAAAAACTTAAACCGGTAACTCAGATACAGAGTGGAGAATGCTGCGGTAGAGAGCGAGAGGCCCATGATATTGTAGGACCAGGTAGGAGGGACGCTGGTCCAGCGTGGGGTGCATCAAGGAGGACTTCTTGAAGGAGGTGATAGATCGGCATTTAAAGGATGCTGACAGAAGATCATGGCAAAGGGTATTTCAGACAGAAGAGACAGCCTGACAAAGACTGTTGTGAGGAACAGCCTGGCCTGACGGATGAACCACAAACACTTCTGTGTCCTCCGAGCCTGAAGCCCCTGGGCGCAGACAGGTGGAAAATCAGGCTGGAAATGGCCGCAGAAGCTGGTAAGGAGCTGGGGCTTTCTCCTGTGGGTGGGGGAGACTACGGGTGTCTTGGAAGCTCACCTACACCAGGTACCATCCTAGTGTCCGCTGACCTCCGACTCAAGGGTTATGGCGGGACTGGGCAGGAAAGGGGGTGCTGAGGGGAGCCCAAGAAGTTGTTTTTCTGCTTCCAGCTGCGTGGCCTCCTCCAGCTGACGGGTTTCCCCGTCCCCCCCAGGGGGGTTGGGGGACAGTTCGGTTTCACAACCCCCTGCCTTCCCCCAATGTCCCCGGAGGGTAAGAAAAGAGGAAGCACTCATCGGACTTCCTCCTGGGTCCGGGTTGCACGCAAGCTCAGGCAGGTCCCCTCTGCCAGCGGGGGTGCTAAGCCAGACCTGCCACCCCCCAACATTCCGCGAAATAACAGGGCCTGGGTCCCGGCCCCGCCCCCACTCAGCCAAGGCCACGCTCCCCGGGGTGCCCCCGGGCCCCAGAACAAGGAGAACGGGTTTCCGTCGCAGCAATTCTGATTTACTGTTCGCTCTTGGACAAGACGTCCTCTCTGAGCTTTGCATCCTGAACAAGGCAGATCCTATTGAGCCGTTTGAAACTGAGGCGACGTGCACGAAGTGACATAGAGAGGTCTCCAAGACACACTTGCAGAGTAGTATGAAAAGACACTCATTTAGAAAGTGACGTGGTTTTGTATTTACCTCTATATGTCTGTAAATGCAAAGAGAAAGGTGTGGAAACTATACAGACGACAAGAACAGAAGTTGTCACTGTAAGAAGATAGGAACGTTGGAACCAGGGGGAAGAGATGGTGACTGGTTCTCAGGGTTTTTGTTTTTTCCATTTTTAAACTAGACTGTGTTTTTATTTATGTAATTAAAGTAGAAATAATAAATGAGAGGACTGATATATGTGGTTATTGAAGGTCTTTTCCTCAAACATACAGCAAAATTGAAAGATTTACAACAAAACCCCTCCCGTACTTAACCATTTACATTCCACCGTTAACATTCTACTTGCTTCATCACATGTCTGTCCATCTAGCTGTCCCTCGATTTATTTTGTTTTTTATAGATTTTATTTATTTATTTATTTGAGAGAAAAAGAGAGCACAAGTGGGGGGGAGGGGCAGAGGGACAGCAGACGCCCCACTGAGCGCCCAGCAGGGTGGGTGGGCCCGGCAGACCCTTAACCGCTTAACCACTTAACGGACTGAGCCACCCAGGTGCCCCAACACGAATGCATCTTTTTAAAATGCATTTCAAAGTAAATTACTTCAGCCCACATATTATTAACTAAGGTTCAATGTTTGTTTACAGTATTTTCTTAGAGGGGGAAGGGGCAGAGGGCGAGAGGGAGAGAGTCAAAAGCAGGCTCCACGGCCAGCGAGGAGCCCCCACGGGGGTCTCATATCAGGACTCTGAGATTATGACCTGAATGGAAATCAGGAGTCCGATGTTTAATCCATTGAGCCACCCAGGTGCCCCTGTTTGCAGTATTTTTAATGTAAAATTTACATATAACAAAGCGCATGAGATTAAGTATACATTTGCTGAGTTTTTACAAATGCGTGTACATCAATGAAACTTCAGCCCTCTAAGATATACATTTCTATCACTCTAGGAAGTTCCCTCTTGTCTTATAGTGTATTTTAATTGCCAACATTCTATGAGTCAGCATTCAACACAGGGCCAGGTATATAGTAAGTGCTTAATAAATGTTAGCCCAATAAATGAGGGGCGCCTGGCTGGCTCAGTCAGTGGAGTGTGTGTCTCTTGATCTCGGGCTTTTGAGTTCGAGCCCCACGTTGGGTATAGAGATTACTTAAAAATAAAATCTTTAAAAAAATAAAAGTAAATGTTAGCTGAAGGAATGAATGTGCACGTGGCCTGTTTCCCTGGAGGCAGAAGCATGCCTTTTTCTCTTGCACTCCCACAGAACAGAAACTCAGTAAATGCTTAGTAAAGACTATTGATTGCTTTAGGTATCTATCACTGTGTAACAAACTACCCCAAATTTAGCAGCTTAAAACATTATAAAGGGTTACTATCTCACACAATTTCTGTGGGTCAGGAATTTGGGGGCAGCTTGGCTCCGTGGTTTGACTTGGGGTTTTTCATGAGGCTGTAGTCAAGAGCAGCCTGGAATCATCCAAAGGATTGGCAGGGGCTGAGGATCCATTTCCAAGATGCCTCACTCACAGCACTATTGGCAGGAGGCGCCCTTTCTTCACGGAGAGAACCTCTCCATAAGGCGTGAGTGTGCTCCTGATTCGGGGGCTGGCTCCCCCCAGAAAGAGTGATCCAGGGGAGCAAGCTGAAGTATCACATTGGTTACGTAGGTCCCCCATAGTCAATGTGGGAGTGGTCTACACCTGCGCAGGAATACTGTGAGTCTAGACTAACCGGGATCTTCTTGGAGAAGGTAGTCATTATGAACACGTATTCAAATTTTCTGAGCACTCGCTTTGTGCTGGGTGCGATGCTGGGCTCCAGGGAATGCAGGAATGAGTCAGAACTCACCGTCCCTCTTCCCCTGTGTGTGTGTGTGTGTGTGTGTGTGTGTGTGTGTGTGTTGGAGTGGAGGATGGGGGGGAGATCAGACAGACATGGAAACAGATGGTGTTACATACAATAAATATCACAATAGCGGTTTTCACAAAATTGCTTTTCTGTAATTCATATTTGTGGTACAACATTTAAGACACAGCATGCAAGTTTCCTTCTCTCATTATATAGCCATACACTCTTCCAGCTCAGAGGCAACACTGGAACCTGTTTCATTTATCCTTCCAGAACTATCCTGCGCATATACACAAAGACATTTCCCACCCTCTTTAAACAAAAAGACAGCCCTATTCAAAGTGCATTGCTCTGCACCCTGCTTTTCCCCCCTCACTTATTTTATCTTGGAAGTCATTTCCTATCAGTCCGTAGAAAGCTTCATCATTTTTATTAATGGCTGTATGGCATCCCACTGTCTGTGTGAGCCGTGGTTTATTCAACCACCTATCCCTGAACATTTGTTTATTTCTAATCTCAACGATTTTCCTTGCACACCCATCACCTCCACTTGTGTGAGTGCAAATGTAGAAGTTCCTGGCAGTGGAATTCCTGCATCAAGGGATCCATGCATTTAAGATATTGTTAAATAGGGTTTATAGCAACGTACCCTTCCACCAGCAACATGTGACAATGTCTGTGTCCGCACACCTTTACCCACATGGTAAGTGACCAGACTTCCAAACCAAGCCAATCCAGTGACTGAACAATGTTCTCTTGATGTGTGTTTCTCTTACTTGGGTGAGGCTGGCACTTGCCACATTTCAGAGTTACTTGTATTTTCTTTTCTGTGGACTGTACAATAATTTGCCTATTTTTCTATTGTTTATTATTTACTGGAACATCCTCTTTACACATCAAACGCATTATCCCTTTTGTCTACATGATAAGCCTCAAAAACGGGGGGTTTTTGGTTTGTTTTTTGGAACAAGTCGCTTTTAGACAGAAATGAGAAGTTTCTGCAGGTCGTGTCATTTTCTGGGCATCACCGCAGAGCTGCCCACGGTCTAAGGGAGTAGCTGTGCCCCGTAGGGTTCCCGTCGTGGGCTGGGAGATGGGGTGGGCAAGGAGGCAGTGGTTAACTCTTGCACTGGATGGAAAGGGCTGTCACAGGAGACAGTGAACTCACCATCACAGGAAGTGGGCAGGACAGGCTGGCCTGGCTCTAAGACCCTTTGCCCTTCATCTGAAATGTCTGAGGATAGACAAAAAATGGGAGGACACACCAGTAGGGCTGCCAATTTCTGATCATTGAAGCCTGAATGGGTGGAGACTATCGGGAAACTCCAAGCAACATTACTTAATAGTAATATAAACTTTCTAGAATGTAAACACCATGAGGCCAGGGTTCGAGTTCTGAAAAAACAGCTGCGGAATGAAGGAAGGAAGGAACGAACGAATGAATGAATCTAATCAAAGGATGTGAGAGTCAGCGTATCTGAGCTGGGGGGGAGCCCTCTTGCCCCTGCCCCTCCCTGAACGTGCTCTCTCCTCTTCCTTCCTCCTACCCCATCTGAGTCAGGTCTCAGCCTCAGTCATCAAGTCCTGCCCCAGCTCCCAGGGCCCAGACTCTCCTCTGCCCTCCAGTCAACCCTCTCCAAGCAGCCAGACCCACTTCAGCAAAACGCAAGCCCTTTCGGTCAATCCCCTTTACTTGCACTTCAAGGGCCTTCTTAATCGGCCCACTCTTCTGCTTTCCTCTCCTATAAGTCCGGCTTCTCACCCTCCACACCCCATGTTCCTCCAGCAATAGTTACGGTCACATTTATTGAGCACTTACTGTATGTACTTTCACACGGATCTTGCTGAAGTCTTGCAACAGTCTACGGGATCTATGAGGGTGATGCTATTATTATCCCCATTTTATAGATGAGGAAACCAAGACCAGAGTCACTGAGGAGCTTATCCAAGGTCACCCATCTAGCAGATGATAGAATTGGGATTCAAAACTCACTCAGTCTGAGCCCCGGGGCCGGGGTGCCTGACCACTGCGGTAGAGCGAACTGGCTACCAGTGTTGAAGTGTGCCGTGCTCCTTCGAGCTCCCTGCCCTTTGCTCATGATGGCCCCACCCGGAGGGCTCTCCTGTCTACCTTCCTCTACCTGCCAAAAGTCTTGCTCATCCTTCAAAGTCCTGTTTGTAAATCACCCCCTCTGCAAAGCCTTTTCTGTTTTCCCTAGGAAGAGCTAGGCTCACTCTTTGATTTCATAATTGAGAACTTTATCTTGTCATTATTTGGGGACCTGTCTCCCCCATCAAGCCGTGAGCTCCCCAGGGGACAGGGATTGCTCTGTGTCGCCCTCCTGTCTAGCACAATGCCTGGTACAGAGTGCACGTTCTCTAAACATTTGGTGGTGGAAGGACGGTGGCCCGAGGACTCCTCCCCAACATGCCGTTGTGAAGGTCAGCTAGGAGTCTCTGGTGGGACGCTGGGAGGGAGTAGGACGTTGCAGGGCCCCAAAGTGAAACGAGCCACACTGTAAGGGGCAGCTGGAGACAATTTCACTAACGTCACCACTTGTCCCTGGATCAAAACTGTCCCCAGGAGATCTAGCCAGAAGGGAAGTCCCATCGTTACCCCACCCCTAGAGGTCTTTGGGAAGCAGCTGTCCCCCCGCCCAGGGTTTTCCCCCTCTTGCAGTGCCAGGAATGAAACCACAATGGGAAGTGATCCTGGAAGGGTCTCTGGATGCTACAGGAGGAAGTGGGGCCCGAGTCCTCATGCTCAGAGCCTGGACTGCCCCAGACAGGGCCCTTTGGACCTCAGAAACCAAGGGGTTACATGACTTTGGTAAGACGGTCGTTCCGGGATGGGTGGGGACTTCCTGGGGGTGTGAGGGAAATTGCTCCATCCCCGGAGCTATGGGGTAAGAACTGCCCAGGGACTCTCAGCAGCCCCGTCGCTGTGCTTCTCCCTCTGCGTCTGCCTCACACAGGAACTTATTAAAGTTCCCTATAGTTTCAGGACAAATGCTCAGCCTGTGGTCACTACATCCCAAAAGCTGGTGGACAGGATAGCAGAGCAGTTAGGACTATGGGCTCTGGGGTTGGCCAGATATGGGTCCAAATCCCAGCTTACCGTGTGACCTTGGGTCAGTCACTTCACCTCCTTAAGCTCCAGTTCGTTCCCTCATCCGTAAAATGAAGATAAATACATTGAAAACATCAAAATTAAGTGTTTGTTCAATGGAACAAATTCGTTCAAAGGAAGGCACAATGGGCCAGTGGTTTGCAAAGGGTGCTCCCTGGACCATCAGCATCACCTGAGTACTTGTTAGAAATGCAGAATCTCGGGTCCCAGCCCTGCTCTATTGAGTCAGAAACTCTGGGGTGGGGCTCAGCAATCTGTGCTTTAACAAGCCTTACAGAAGATTCTGGTGCATGGTAAAGTTTGAGAACCACTGCCATAGACAAACCCGACCTGAGCAACATATTGGGGACAATATTGGGAACATCAACATCCAAAAAGATATTAATATCTAAAATTTACAAGCTACTTCTGCAAATTGACAAGAAAAAGATAGGAAACCCAAGAGATAATGGGCACAAGCCATGAAGGGGCAGTTCACTGAAGGGGAAGCCCGCCTGACAAATACAGAAGATGCCGAATCTCATATTATCAGAGAAATTCAAACAATGAGATGCCACCTTACCCCCAAACTACAGGCAAAAATTACAGTCAGCTAATGTAAAAGCTAATGAAAATGTGGGGAGACAAGCATCTTTCACATGCCACTAATAGAATTTAGTGACATTGAAAACACATATGCAATCTACTAATTCCACTCGGGTGTAGGGTCCAAAGAAATTTTCACAGAGGCCCATAGGGTCATGTTCAAAGGTGTTCACCACAGTGTTGTTTGTAATGAGAGGAAGTTGGAAGCCACCTGGGTGTCCAACACTGGGGGGTGGGGGTGGATAAATAAAACCACGCATGCTCAGCTTGGAATGCTTCGCAGCAATTTGATTTTCTCACAGCAGCATGGGTCGAACTTAAAAACCATATGATGGAGTGAGAAAAGAAAGCAACAGAACGAGATCTTTACCCAACACCATTCATGTCACGTCAACGCACGCGCAAAGCGCTGTGTATTTTATGTTCAGGGACATAGATCAGGGACATAGGGTGAGTGCACACAGTGGGGAGGGGAAGCCGTGTGGGCAATGCTTGGCTAGAGGGGTGAAATAAAGAAAATAAAACATCAGAGGGCCTTGAAGGACTAATTATATGGGATGGCCGTTTGCCACGGACTGAGGATAAATCATGGAACTCTGGACCCGAAGCCGTAATAATAATATTACTTTAAAATTGGTGATAATTGTACCTACCTCACGGTAAGTACCATGTGTCTGGCCATGGAAGGCTCTGTAAAGTTTTACAAATACATTTTTGCAGTTCTGTGTGAGTCTCTGGCCTCCTCTCAGGGCTCATTCCCTTTAGCCTCCAAGCCTTTACGCAGGCCGCGTTGAATGTTGTCCTTACGCTGACTTCTCTACCTCGCCAACCCTGCCACCAGGTTTCTTCAACTACCCCGGACTCCCGTGATGGCAGCCTGCAGAGTCTTGGGGACTTTTCATTTGGGGCTTGAGCCCAGAGCCAGGGTGCAACAGAGCCGTGAGGAACAAGTCCTATTTCCTCTTCACACACTTCCCTCAAGGGTCTTCTTACAGCCCACCCCCACCTCAGTTCCCACCCCACTGCTCCCAGGCAAGACTGGCGACCAAGTCCGAAAGTGTTCGACGTGGAAGGGAACAGCTTTTATTGGGTGCCTATCATGTGCTGGACCCAACACTGAGGTCTCGACTTTTGTTAGTCCCCAGAACCACCCTGTGAAGTGGGAGGGGCCCATCGCATCCGACCTGAGGGAATGGAAGTCACCAAGAGGTGAGAACGCTAACCGGACAGGAGCCCTAGGTCTGTCTGGCTCCAAATTCAAGATCTGAACAAGCAACTTGTTCAGTCTTAGGGCCAGGACCGGGACCCCCATCACCTACTTCTGACTCAACTGCCGGTAGGGAAAAACCTGTATTTCACAGGACCCAATTCCTGCCAGCAGCGGAGGGGCGACCCTGCCGTTTAGAGTGCCAGTTTGAGGAGAAACAGGAGATTCCCTCAAGTTCCTTCCCCTTCTTTGAACCTCAGTTTCTCAAACTGTAAAATAGGAGGAACAGCCGTCGGTGGGCTCTGGGAAATCTTTTCTCAGTCGGCCAGCAGGTGGAGCCCACCCCTCATCCCTCCCTGGACTCAGAAAGCTGCGGAAGTCGCGGGAAAAGCGAGTTGTCCTGGGGCCGCGCCTGGGGCTAGTGGGACAAAGTATGGCGCTGCCCTTCGGGGTCTGGCGGAGGGGCCCGCTGAGCCTCAGGCGGCTGCTCGCAACTTTAGAGCCCCGCCCCCTGCAGGACATTCTCGGTATTGCAGGGACTGCGGCCCCGAGGGCAGGGACGGATCCCGTGGGGGAGTGCAGGCCCGCGTCTGTGGCGAGGGGGTTCCTGGGCCCGGGGAGCCACAGGCAGGAGCTAGTGAGATGCAGGCGGCAGTGCGGGTGCGTTCCCGCTGTCCACAGGGGCTGCGGCTACAGGTAGTTGTCCTCCGCCGTGTCGCCCCCGCCCGGGGAGTCCCGGGCCTCCTCATCTGTGCTTTCGTCGTCGTCGGGGGCCAGGGCCTCGATGTCGTGTGTGATGTCGGCCAGCAGCCGGTGGAAGGCCTGCGCCTCGGGCCGCTGGGCCGCGCCGTCGTAGCTGCGCACCGCAGACGCCGACGTGGAGCTCATGCTGCGCTTGATACGGCCGAAGCTGTCGGTGAGGATGCCGCCCTCGCGGATGCCCACGCCCTCCAGGAAGCCCTCGAAGTAGCCGATGTCCTGGTCCGGGATGAAGGGCCGCATCCCTGCGGGGCCGACAGGCAGGGGGACTCCTCGGGGGCGGGCCCTCCCCTCCCCTCCCCTCCCCCTCCCCTCCCCCTCCCACCTTGGAACCACCTTCTCCAGAGATCTGCGTTAAGATCCCCACCCCGCCGCTGGCCGGTGTGTGGTCTTGCACAAGTTCCTCGGCTCTGTGCCAGAGAATAATGACCTAATGCTCGGCACAGAGTAAATGTTCACTACAGGTTAGCTTGTTGCTATTATTGTAACGGTTATAGTCCCATTTATGACTTGTGTGACCCTCATTAAATAGCTACTCCGAGCCTTACTTTCCTTGCCTGTAAAACTGAGATAATTGCACCAGTTCTCCCGGCAGGGATGTGAGGAGGTGCTTAGCACACACTGAGTGTCCCAGACAAGTCAGCTTCGTTTGCTTTCATCCCTACTCACTAGCTATGCGACTTCAGTACTCTGCTTCCTCACCTGCAATACGGGGAGCCTCAGTTTCCTCATCTGCAATACGGGGGCAATAAGGTTCTACCTTGTCCTATTCCTGGTGCTATTATTAGCCTTCCTTACCAGCTGTGTGACCTCGGACAAGTTCCTTAGCCTCTGTGAGCCTCAGTTGCCCCGTGCGGTAAACGGGGAGAATCATTCCCTCACCCAGCTTTGCTGTGAAGGTGCGTGGTTATACTAGGGCTCTCTTCTCATGCGCCGTGACTGCAAGCAAGTCCCTCCTCTGCTCTACACCTAGCTCCTCAAACGCACCATGGATTTCACGATCTTGGCTTTATTGCAGGCTGAAGAATAGCAGTGAGCACCTGTAGCCTGATACCTGATTGGGGACATCATGGACCATGTTGGGGCCTTGGCTGAGCTTGGGGGGGCGGCAGGGGGCTCACCAAGGAGGAGGAACTTGCGCCGGTCTCCATAGAGCTTCAGCAGGCCCGCGCAGTAGTCCTGGATAGGCAGCCCCAGCCGGTACTCCCGCAGCAGCATTGCGAACTGCTGGATCTCAGGGGGCCCCAGTTTACTCCGCAACTGCAGGGACAACATCCAAGATCAGTCCCGGAGAGCAATCCCCACCCAACCTTTGTCTCAAAGACCCAGAGCCCTCCGTAAGGGTATATTTGGCCAAGACTTCCCTTGAAACCCTCCCATGGCCTCCTGGGGGGCATCTCGTCCCTCTGGACTGCGTCTTAGCATGGGATGTGGACTCAGGCTGCCTGAGTTCAAATCCTGGTCGCTTGGTCGATCAGCTCTGTGATCTTGGGTAGGTGACAACCTCCTTGACCCTTGCTTTTCTTATATATAGTGAGGATAATGCTGGCACCTCCCATTTTGGTCATTGGGAGGATTCAAATAAATGCATACAAGTGCATAGAACAGTACCTGGTATACAGCAAACACTCGATTAATGCTAGCTGACATGAGTTAAGGCCTTCGCAAGCTGGCCTCAGTTTACTTTCCTAACCTCGTGTCCCACCCTGATCTTCAACGTCTGCTTCAGTTACGTCAGGATTATTCACGATTCCTGAAACACTCCCCGTGCTTTCTCCAGCCTCCAGGCCTTTGCTTGTGTTGTTCACACTGCCGGCCCCAGCTCACCGTGACCATGTAATCTTGCAACTGCTCGAGGCCCAGGCCGCTGTGGTCACTGCCGCTGCAGTGGGAGCCATGGAAAGAGGGTGTGGACGTGCCACTATAACACGCTTCAAATGTATCCTGGGAGCCATTGCTGCAGAGACAGGCAGAAAGGGGGTGGGCTCACTCACCTCCCTCCAGCTCCTCTCCCTGCAGCAGGTGGAGGTGAGAAGGCACAGCTGCCGATGCTCTGGGCCTGAGGCCTCATCCTTGATCCCATTTTGGCCTCCAAGGCCCCACATTATCCGGCCCTGGCTGCCTCTAATGCCTCATCACGCCCTTGTTCTGCATGCTCCAAATACCTCTTTACCTCTGGGCCTTTGCACATGCTGTTCCCTCTGCCTGGAATGGCTCTCTCCCCCTTATCTTTTGGTCAACTAACTCTCACTCATCATTGGAGCTTAAATGTCACCTTCTTGACAAAGTCTTCCCTGACCCCCTCTCCCAATGACTGGGTTAAATCCTCTGACAGATGTGGTCACAAACCCATAAGTGTAACCATGGCATGCGAGGCCTTTCCAGATCCCATCAATGTCCACGGCGGCCTCTTGGCTGCTCCTCAAATCCACCAAGTTTCATCCCGCTCAGAACGCTTGCACTGTCTGCCCCTCGGCGCTCTTCCCTTTTCCACCTCTGGGTCTCAGTTCAAGTGTCATCAGCTCTGCGAGGCCCTCCTGGCTCCCCGGATGAGGCAGGCTCCCTTGGTCTCTCTCTTGTACCCTGAGGTGCTTATTCTCTTTCGTGCTTATCATTAACGCTTATTTCTATTAAACGCTATTAAACACTTATTTCTATTATTTCATCGTCTCCTGTGCTAGACACTATAACCGTGCTTGCCGTAAACCACGCAAGAGCAGGGACCTCGGTTTCTTCATTTGTTAACTACCTGCTCTGTGTCAAGCACAGGTCTCGTCCTTGTCTTGTTCCCCACTGTAACCCTACCACACAGGACAGTCTCTGGCGCATGACGGGTACTCAAGAAATCTCGCTTAATGAACAGTCAACCTGGGGCGCCTGAGTGGCTCAGTCTGTTAAGCATCCGACTCTTGATTTCAGCTCGGGTCGTGATCTCACAGTTGTGGGATGGAGCCCCACATGGGGCTCAGCGTGGAGTCTGCTTGGGATTCTCTCTCTCTCTCTGCCTCTGCCCCTCCCCCTGCTTGTGCCTGTGTGCTCCCTCCCTCTCTCTCTCCCTCAAAATGAATAAATAAAATCTTTTTAAAAATAAATGATTCTCTCTCCCTCTGCCCCTCCCCCTGCTCTCTCTCTCTCTAAAAAAAAGTCAACCTGCCTCCTGGTTTCTAAATTGTTCCAGAACCATCTTGCGTTATTGGCTACAGAAAAGCAGTGTAGCATAGTGTTTAAGGGATGTGGACCTGGAGCTTGCCTGCTCAGATTCAAATCTCAGGCCCACAACTTACTATCTGCTTGACCCTGGGCAAGCTGCTTAGCTTCTCTATTCCTTAGTTTCTCCATCTGTAAAATGGGATGACAAAAATTGATGTCATAAAAATTAGAGGAGTCTATTTGTACAGCACTTAGAGTTATGGACTATAGGCAATAAATAAACAATAACCACTGTAATATTGCTATGTTGATTTTTTTAAAAATGAAGCGTGGGGCACCTGGGTGGCTCAGTTAGTTAAGAGCCTGCCTTCTGCTCAGGTCATGATCCTGGAGTCCTGGGATCGAGCCCCACATCGGGCTCTCTGCTCAGTGGGGAGCCTGTTTCTCCCTCTCCCTCTACTGCTCCCCCTGCTTGTGCTCTCTCTCTCTGCGTCAAATAAATAAATTAAATCTTTAAAAAAAATAAATTAAAAAAAAAAGGAAGCACTTGGGGGCACCGGGCTGGCTCAGTTGGTAGAGCATATGACTTTGATCTTGGGGTTGTGATTTCAAGCCCCACATTGAGGGTAGAGTTTACTTTTTTAAAAAAATGAAGTGCTTTATAGAACAGCCCTAGGTACACAGCAAGCTCAAAAATTCATCATGACCATGATTGCCATCTCTCCAGCAGATAGCAGGTGGTTTACGGACTGGCCCAAGACCACACAGCATTAAGAAGGCGAATATATTGCCACCAAAGAGGAAAAAAAGGTAAGGTGTATATTACCGGCAGAGATCGCTACCTGTCAAGCCTAAGGCGTTAGTAACAGAACCGGCATGACCGACTTGTCCCAGTTTGCCTGGGACTTCCCTGGTGTTAGTACTGAAATTCTCATGTCCTGGGAACCCCCTCAATTCTGGGGCTGGGGGGAGGGTTGATCACACTAAACAGAACCCTGGACAATGTTCCCAGGTGAGTTTGTTAACACTGCCCTTCCCAGCCTTGCTGGCAGCTAGTGGTGGCCACGTGACCAAGTTCTGGCCAATGAGACATAAGCAGAAGTGTCAGGTGTACTCCCAGCGAGGCTCTCTACTGAGGCCCCTGGCAGGCCGCCACGATGACTGCAGCGTTGACCATCATCCATGGTCCATGAGGTGACTTAGAGGAAGGGAGCAAGTGCTGGGGAGGGAGGAGGAAGAGAAACCTGGACCCCTGCTGACCATAAGGCCATAAACTCCTGGTCTATTTTATGTAAAAGACAAGGGCGGGGGAGGGGGGAAGCTCTATCTTGTTTAAAGCTCTATCTTTTTTAGGCTTTTCTATGGCATGGAATTAAAACTAGGGTAAGCCACAATTATTTGTTGGCATTAGCTGTGATTTGGAGTCTGAAGGCCACTATGTCTGGATGACAGGCAGAGAACTGCAGGCCTACATGGGCCGAATTCTGGGTTCTGGCTCTCCCCTGGGCCTCTCGGAGTCTGGGTCTGGATCCTCTGCGCTCACTGAAGCTGGGAGAAGTCAGTTTACCTACCCCTCCCTCAGGGCCCAGGGCGTCAGCACAAATCGAGGGGGGGTCATTTTCTTCCACCCTCTCTTGCCCACAGGGGGCTCAAGAATGCCCAGAAGAGTGACCCTGTTTCTGCAGGGGCACGGGGGTGGGGGCGGGCAGGGTGGTGGTACCCACAAGGAGCTGCAGCAGCTGAAGTCGGCGTCATAGGCGCACGTCCCATCCGTGCGGCAGCTCTCACCTGGGGTCAGCAGACAGACAGGCTGTTAGAGGCAGCGGACCAGGGACAGACATCCCCAGCTCCCTGAGGCCCCAACCTCAGCCCCTCCCTGTGCTTGGGATGGTGGCTAGAGCATGGATGGCCTTGTAAGCAACCGTAAGGGTGTTCACTTTGACCCTGAGTGAAATTAGGCCGCCGCTGGAAGATTTTGACCACGATTCCTACCCCCACCACCCACACACAGCCAGCCTTGGGCAACTCACTTCCTCTCTCCTGGCCCTCAACTTCCCCAAGGTTGGGACAATACCACCTTCCTGCCTGCCTCGTGGGGGTCTTGGGAATAGCAGGTGAGGGAACAGGGGAGGGAATGTTTTGAAAACTGTTTGAGGCAAGAAAAAAGAAAGAACTTTGAGGGAAAGAACCCTAAATCTTGAGAGGTTAGAAGCACCCTTTACAGGGAACCCGCTCTCTGCCTAGCCCTGTTACCTCTCTGAATCCAATAGCCTTACCCTTCTGATCTTGGCTCACTCAGTGTCACTTCCTCAGGAAGCCCCCCTGACTTCCCAGGTGAGGCCGGTTCCCCAGTTTGTGTTCTCAGAGTACGTGTGTGGCTACATTTTATTTGGGTAACTATTTAATACCATGGGCCTACGTCAACAAGGCAAGCCTTGTGAGAGCCCGGCCCCATCTGGTTTTGCTCACGTATACCTTGGTGATAGCAGGCGCTTCAGTAAATCTTTGTTGAATAGAATGAATTTGTTGAAATATTTGTTGACTTATCTCATTAATTTAGTCATCATCCTTTGAGAGTTGATGAACCATCCCAACTTCCCAATAACCACGGTTCCCACGGATCAGAGTGCCTCCGGGAGGAAGGAGCGCTGTTGCTGGAGTTACGCAGCCAGGGATCACATTGCGGGGGCTGTGGCTGAGGAAATTCATTTAGTGGCCTTGAAGGCAGCATGGGAGTACGGCTGCTGCAGATAGAAGCTTTAGAAATCAGGCACACCTGGGTTTGGATCCCGACTCTGCCACTTACTCGCTGTGTGACCTTGAGCAATTTATTGACTACTCTGAGCCTTAATGTCCTCATTTGTAAAATTGGAATCATAAGGCTTCAGAGAGTTCTTTCATCTACTCAAAAAATACTTGTTGAGCATCTGTGATGTCCCTGGTCCCGTGCTAGGCACAGGGGATACAGTGGCAGATAGGACCGACAAGGTTGCCATGGGGATTCAATAAGACTTGGCACATTCGTACTGTGCTTGCCACACAGTTGGTGCTCAAGAAATGCCTCTATTAGTCTCATTCTCATTCTAGCCCTTGACTGCATTCAAGGGTGGGTCTGGAAATCTTGGTTTTGACCTAGATTCCTAGTGGAGCTAGACAACTCAGTAAATAGACAATGTATGTGTTTGGATTCTGCAAAGCAAGGACATCAAAAACTAAAGCGGGGAAAAAAGTTCAGCTTTGAGGGGCTCATTCTGAATCTGGCAATCAGAACATCTGTGAAGAAGCTAAGTTTGAGGTCATTGTGAAAATTGACATTTTATTTTAACCACTAAGGGCGGCGGGGATAGGGGGGGACACGGTGATTGTGGTAGAGACCAGGACCCCTAAAGGCGTTCACTGGCCCTGAGTCCTAGGGCAGCCCCCCTCCCTGGCCTTTTGGGATGTCTCACGGCGTCGGGAGGGGGGTTGCCAAGAGTTCCAGTACTCACTGCGGCTGCAGAGCCATGGCCGCTCGGGCGTGGACGTGTAGTGGTAGCCGGCCCGGTCCACGCACTCAATGCTCTGGTCCCCGTAGATGATCTGGAAGACTTGACAGATGAGGGCACAGGACTCCTCAGCGGCATCCTGGCCCAGGGAGGAGGACAGAGCATTCAGGGCCTCTCCAGTGCCCAGGACACCCCTCCTCCCTTAAACAGTGCGAGGAGGCTCGCAGGGCCACACACGCACCTATGGGCACCTTTAAATCAACTTGGAGGGCATTCCCCATCAAAACTATGTGGCCATCCTCTGGGTCTTGAACTCCTTAATAGAGTCAGCAGCAACTCTAAGTCTTCTGCTCTGAAAAATGCACCCCAAATTTCTGGGGGACTCATAGGACCTCCTGAAGTTTATCTAAAATAAGCCCTAGGGACATCTGGGTGGCTCAGTTGGTTAAGCGTCCAACTCTTCTTTTTTTTTTAAGATTTTATTCATTTATTCGAGAGAGAGAGCACAAGTGGGGGAGAGGGAGAAGCAGGCTCCCCACTGAGCAAGGAGCCCAACGCAGGGCTCGATCCCAGGACCCAGGGATCATGACCCAAGCCGAAGGTAGCTGCTTAACCGACTGAGCCACCCAGGCACCCCTACCGTCCATCTCTTGATCTCAGCTCAGGTCTCTATCTCACAGTCGTGAGTTCAAGCCCCACGTTGGGCTCCATGCCGGGTGTGGAGCCTACTTATAAATAGAATAGAATAGAATAGAATAGAATAGAATAGAATAGAATAGAATAGAATAGAATAGAATAGAATAGAATAAGCCCTAATGTAGTTAAATTTACTGGTAGGAAGTTGAGGCTCAGAGAGGTGAAGTGATTAGCCAGGACGAGAACCCAGGACTCCTGATACCTACTAGGAGGAGGAAGAATTACATGTATGGAAATTTTAGGCTCCATGTAGTTCCTACTACTGGATGCCATATTTAGATATGAGCTTCCTGGCACCCAGGGCAAAAATGGAAGTAGGATAAATACATAAACTTCAGTCTCTGATAGGAGGCCAGAGTTTCAAATCTTGGGTGAAAGTTTTTCGAGACTGCAAATTTGAAGCGGAATTTGCCTTTCTGATTTACCTCTTTATGTCTTTAAGCAAAAGACCCAGAAAGACAATCACTGATGAGACCATCTCCATGGTACATTTCCTATTTTGTGCCTCTAAAAAGTCCAGGGTATAAGTTAAAATGTAACCCAGGAGAGGCAGGATTGATCCTTACAATAACCCCACAAAACACACACGGGAGAGAGTATCCATCTTTTATAGTTAAAAGCACTGAGGCGTAGAGTGGCCAGGTAACTCGCCCAGCTCACACAGCAAGTTCATAGCATGGGTTACCCTTGGCACTCAGGTTTTTGAACTCTAACCCCTGTGCCCTCCTTGGGACCACAAGGCCTTGGATAGGAGGCCAGAGAATCAGATACTCCTGAAAAACAACTCTATTTATTTACTCATTTTGCAAATTCTCATTTAGTCCTATTTTAGGCACTGGGCCAGACTCTGGGGTCTCAGGGGTGAATTAGACGAGGTCTGTACCCTCAAGCCCTCACAGTCCAGTGAGATAAACAGGGTACACTGTTCCCTCTGCCCAGAATTCATTTTCCTGCCTCTTCACCTTGCTGACTCCTTCCTCCCCTTCACATTTCAGTTTGAAAGGCATAGACTCACTTTCTCAATGGAAAGTGGGTCTCTTCCCTCATTATCGCTGCAATCTGTTTGTTTTCTTCTTGGTTCCCATCACAAGGTATACTAATATAATATGCATCACTTCGTCCATTCATTCAATATTTATCATGTGCCAGGCACTGTTTTAGGTGTCAGAGATACCAGAGTGAACCATCCAGAATGCACAGATCTCTTGCACTCTACAAGGAGACCAGTCTGGCTGGAGTGAAGTGCATAAAGGGGGATGTAGAAAGAGACGAGTCCAGAGAGGAAATGGGCTTCAGCCACCACTATAAGGCAGGTGGGCTTATAAGCAGTTGTAAGGACATTAGCTCTTACTCTGAGTGAGATGGGGAGCCACGGGAAGATTTTGAGCAGGGGTATGATGTGACTTATGTGTTAACAGGACTGCTCTGACTGTGGGGGGAACAGATTATAAGCAAGAGCTGAACCTGTGATCTAAGTGCATGATCTGGATGGTAGAAGAGGGGACGTGGACCCGGGTGGGGACAGTGGAGAATGGGAGAAGTACATAGGTTTGGGATATATTTTTAAAAATAGGGCCAACAGGATTTGTTGACAGAATGAACGCGTGTTGTGTGAGAGCAAGAGGAGCCACAAATCAATGCCAGGTTTTGATCTGAACGAGGGAAGGTCAGAGCTGCCATTAATCAAGACAGGGAGACCAAGGGAGGAGCAGGTTTGGGGGAAATGATTGGGCGCTTGGCTTCGGACGTGTTAGGTTTGAGATGGTCATTAGCCCACCAAATGGAGAGGCTGATTGGAGAAACGTATCTGGATATTTGCTGAGAGAGAAAATTTGGGGAGTTCTCAGTGTTTTAAACGCCACGAGACTGCTTTGTTCACTTGGGTGTGTACCAGGTGAGGGGAGGGGTTGGGGGGCCCTGGGCCAGAGGAAAAGTTTAGACAGCTCAGGACTTGAAGGTGTCTGCTGGATTGTGAGCTCCCTAAGGGAGGGCACCAAATATGTCTTGTTCATCTCTGCATCCATAGCACTTAGCCCAATGCCTAGGACGAAGCTGGTGCTCAATAAAAATGGTCAAATGAATAAAAGCAAGGAAGACTATGGAGAATGGGGGGAGGGGAGGAAGGCAAGAATGGAAGGCTTCTGCCTTGGCTGACTGCCATAGTTAACAAGAGTGCGGGCTCTGCACTTCCTGGGCCCCAGTGTTGACACCACCACCCGCTTCCTGTGTGACCTTCCACAAGTTACTTAGCCCTGGGTCTCAATTTCCTCCTCTATAGAATAAGGATGGTTATAATGTTTGCCTCTAGGGATTGGGGAGAGAGTGAAAGGTATTAATGCTGGTTCCTTGTCCGGCAAGGGTTGGCATTCCATTCGTGCTGGTAATGAGTGTCCTCATGATTGTTACTGTGGTAGTGGCGACACTGACAGCGTGGGAGAAGGAGCAGGGCTGGAGGAGGGGGTGGATCAAGTCTGTTTGGCTATTTTGAGTTTTCATCCCATTGGGATGGCAAGGGGGAGGTGTCCAAGCTGGAGATTAGAAGCCCTGTGGCGTCGTGGGCACACAGGTGGTACCTGAAGTCCTAGGTAGGGCCTCAGGAGGGAGAAGGAAAGAGGCCAGGGTAGACGCCAGGAACGGGGCGGGGCGGGGTGGAGAGCTACGCCCTCCACCGCCCCACCGCCCTCTCCCCCCGCCGACGCGCCCGGGAGGCAGGGCGCAGGGGCTCCGGGAGCCCTCGGGCTCACCCTGTTGGCCACAGCCAGGATGACAAGGTTGCAGTAGGCGTCGGGGCTGGGGTCCTGCGGGTCTAGCGGGTTGGAGCCCGGGTGGCGCCGCTCCCAGCTGCCGCCGCCGCCGCCCGCCTGCCTGCGCTCCCAGCTGCCGCCCGGCTTGCCCGCGCCGCCGCCGCCGCCCGCGTGCCGCCGCTCCCAGCTGCCGCTGAACGTCTGCCGCCGCTCCCAGCTGCCCGACGCCCGCGCCCCGGCGCGCTGGCGCTCCAGGCTGCCGCCGCCGCCGCCCCCCGCCCGGGCCTCTGCGCCCGCGCCCCCGCCCCACGCCATCCGCCAGTCCAGGCTGCAGATGGTGTGGCGCCGCTCCGTGGTGCCCCCCCGCCGCTTCTCGGGCGCCGCGCCCGGCGGGCCCGGGTCGCGCCCCGCGCCGCCGGGGCTGGCGTCTACGCCGGCTGGCACCGGGTCCACGCCCAGACCTAGGAGAGGCGGGATGGCGGTCAGGAGATCCGGGCTCAGAACCCCCGCCCCAGACAGTTGGGGACCCGCGACGCCTGGCCCCACCTCTGCCTTCAAAGCCTTGAGGCCAGATCCGCCCCCGCGGTGCCCTTGCTTTTGGGGCCAGTCCCCGACCTCGGCTCCACCCTCGTCCTGCTCGGGGTCTGACCTTCTCTCCCAGCCCGGAGCTCCGCCTCCCCGGCATCTGGCCCTGCCCCTAGATCAGACTCCGCCCCTCGCCCGAGCTCTCAGCCCGCCGCGGTCCGGCTCTACGTCCCCGAGCTCCTTAACTTTAGGTCCCAGAATTTGGGCTCCTCCAGCCTTCCCAGCCCCGCTACCTGGCCTCAGGCTGGTGGACCAGGCCGTCCACCCTTCAACCTCGACCTCAACCTTGGGCCGCGTCTTCTTGCGTATGTGGCCATGGCCTGCCCTTAATCTCAGGGTACTGTGGTCAGGCCTTTTCCATCACACACCATCCTCCCGCAGCAACCCATCCCGTCTCCACTCCACGTCACGCCTTTCCCAAAACTAGACGCGAGGGCCCTTTCTCTCCCGGTTTGCCTCCCCGCCCTGCCCGCTGTACCGGTCTTAAGCACCAGCAGGTGCAGTGCGTCGTCCTGGAGGTAGGAGGCGGCGGCGATCTCATGCGTGGGGATACGCAGGATTAGCTCCTCGTTGTCGCGCCAGGTGAGCAGCAGGCAGCGGGCCGACAGGCTCAGGATACTGTCCTGCTCCGCCGTGGTCTTCAGCGGCAGCTCCTTCAACTGCTGCAGGGTGGGTCGGAGCTCTTGGGTCCCCGAGGGCCTCGGGTGGGAGAGGAAGAAGGGGACAAGACCGAGCCCTAACCCTCCCCAGGGCCTCACCCTGGCCGTGTCCAGCAGCTGCAGGAGCTCATCGCGACTGGAGGGGTTCAGTGAGGAGGTAACCCAGGTGAGGTGGCCCAGGAACTGGACAGGAAATGGGAGGTAGGGGTGGGAGAAAGGCACAGAGATGTCACCTTAAAGCCTTGGATAACCCAGAACTCCTCACTGACCCAATGTATATAGACTGAGGTAGAAATATCTGAATTAATAATAACCTGATAATAACTATTAAGGTGGACACAGAAGCCAGATCCCCAAAAATAATGTCCCAAATCAATACAATAATTCTTCATTCATTCTTAGTTATAACTTAATGTTATCACGAACTTTAATGTTATTTAATGTAAGAAATAAACGTTTTTTTAATTTTTAGTTTTGTTCTTCTAGGTGAATTCCACCAAACTTTTTTCTTCTTTTATTCTCTACGAAATTTCAGTCCCCAATTTTTAAGTAGATTTATTGGTTAGCATTACCCTCCATATATGGTTGCCAGGTAAAATACAAGATGCCAGTTAAATTTGAATTTCACATAAACAGTGAATACTTTTTAAATTTTTTAAAAAGTATTTTTAGTCCCATACAATATTGGGGACATATTAATATTAAACAAGTACTCATTGCTTTTCTGAAATTCACATTTAACTGGGCAGGCTGTGTTTGCCAAATCTAACACGCCCACCCCCGTATCAATCTTCCTTGGGTAGTGAGGATTCTCCGATCCTCCTTCATGGTGCTCACGAAACAGTAAAACCCTTGAGTGAGCTCGGTCCTCTCTGGCTTGCTGAACTGGCTTCCTTTAACAAGCTTATCCACTGCCCGACTAGCAACATTACTGTGGTGAAACCTCACAGGAGGGTATGGCTTTTCCCATGTGCTCTCCCCTCGGGGTAGGCTTTGAGCCCCATGTTGAGATGGAAACGCTGAGGCTGAGCCGGTGGAGGTCGTTTGCTGAGGGTCCGCAGCATAAGGCAGGAGCTAGGCTGGCAGGAGCCCAGGTCTCTTGCCCCTGAGCCTCCCCTGTGTAGACAGACTGGTGAGGGCTTCGTGTGAGGGGGAGGTACCGTCGCTCCTCGTGGGATCCAGAACACGCTACCCCCAAATATGGCACCTTGGCACACTGGATATGTTAAGCTTGAAGGAGTCGAAGAAAATGGTAGAAGCAGGAAGGTTACTCTGACCTTCCCCCACCCCCCACCCCTCTTCCCTGAAAGCAGGAGATAAATCTCCCACCTGAAAGATACCCTTGTGTCCCTGGAGGGAGACCTCCTTCTCACCAGACACAGGGAATTTAGGGCCGAGAGGGCTGTTTAGACAAACCTTGTTATTTCTTCACCTTTTACTCCCCCAGCCCAAACCCCTCTGCCTTGTCAGTTCTTCATAAATTTATTGTTTGTCTAAAAGATATAAAAGCTTCCTGCTCTGGTCACTTCTTTTGTCCTCCATCTCTTGTGAAGGCTCTCGTGGACGTGTAAACATTGGATAAAATGTGCACACTTCTCTCCTTTCATCTGTGTTTGTCGGCTTCATTTTCAGACCCAGCCAGGGGCCCTGAGAGAGTTGAGGAAAAGACGCCTCCTTTTCTCCTCATCCCAAGATTCTGCCCACCCTTCTCCTCATCCCACACGTACCTTGACCTCTTTCTCCAGATAGTCACACAGTAGAATCTGAGGGTCGATGAGGTAGTCAGGGGGGTAAAGGGGCATCGAGTGCAGGGGCCGGCGGCTCACACTGGTCCGAAAGGCAGCTCGGCGCCCAGCCTTGGGGAACACCAGCCTCCGGATGGGGGATACAAAGCCCTGGGAGGGGGAGAGGCAGGGAGATGGCGGGGGGGGGGGGGGACAACAGTAACAACAGCAACTAACTTTATCGAGCACTTCCACATTCGGCATTTTACTTCCTTACATAGTACCTAATTTAATTCTCATAGACTCTGCAAAGGGAGTACCTCTGTGATCCCATTTTACAGATGGAGAAACTAAGCCTCAGAGAAGGAACTAGCTGATAAGGTCACCAGCTAGTAGCAGTCGAACCACTAGTGCAGTCTGGCTCCAACACCTCCATTCTCAACACTCAGGTGATGTGGAGGGCCGGCTAAGGCCCAGGCCCGGGCTGAAGGCGTGAGTCTAGGCTGGGGCAAGTAAGAAAAATATTAAGATTCCATGTGGCTGAGTGGTGAATGCACAGGTGTTTGTCACCCTATCCTCTGCGCTTTCCCCAAATTAGAAATGGTTGTAAGTATGTTTAAGGACAATCCAGCAGACACCTGCATACAAAATGGCCTACAGCAAGGTTCAAGAAGCCAGTTCCAGGGCTCCAGCGCAGCCCAGAGGAATCTAAATCTCACAGCAAAGTGTGAGCGTTACAGTAGAGCAGTTCTCAGGGAGTATGGTTCCTGGGTCAGCAGCAGCACCGAGGAACTTAGGAGAAATGCACATTCTCCCATTCCATCCTAGATACTGGATCAGAGCTTGGGGGTGAGACCCAGTGATCTATGTTTTAACAAACACTCCAGGTGATTCTGATACAGGCCCTGCTCATATTCTAAGACCAGTATCTTGGAGCTTAGATGAAGTATCTGGAAGTTCTGAGAAATGAGAACAAATGATCAGGGAAAGGGCATTCCAGGCGGAGGGCATCGCGCGTGCAAAGCCCCGGGGCTGGCTGAGGCTGGTCTGTTGAGGCTGAATGATGAGATGAATGGGCCACAGAAGGCCTGAAAGCCAGCTACCGAGCTGGGACTTTACTCTGTGTCTGCGAGTGTGTGTGTGTGTGTGTGTGTGTGTGTGTGTGTGTGTGTGTAGTGGAGAGGTAAGCATTTTGTCTGTGGCCTCTAATGGTCCAGCCCTGCCCACCTCTCCAGCCTCATCTTACCCCTCACGGCCCCTCGCTCCTGCCCTCCAGCTACAGGGCCATCTTTCAGTCCTCCCTACTTGCTCCTTTGCTTCCCACTGTGGAGCTTTTGCACATGCTGTTCTCTGCCTGAAATGCTCTTCCCTACCCCCTTTCCTTCCACGCATCAGATCTCAGCTCACACTGACCAGGCTAGGGCTGGGTCCCCTAATATTCTGTATCCCAGCACCGTGTATGGAGTCTCTTACGCAATTTTGTATTCATTGCTTTTTAAAAAAAAAAAAATTAAGAGTTGCCTTCCCCACCAGACTGCAAGCTCCAGGGAGGGAGCAGAGACCTTGTCTGAATTTGCTCACCATTATATCATCACCAGTACCAACCACCGTGCTTGGCACATTTAAGTGCTCAGTATATCTAGAGAAGGAATGAACCCAGAGAGAAGAAACGCTATGTCTTGACTCCCTTCTGAGCCCTCATGATTCACACGGGAGCCCTTCAGACCAGCCTGACCTACGTTTCTTAGAGGAACAGGGCTGGGGTGGGAGTTGGAATCTGAGGGACCCCCTGAATGGCAAAGACAACCAGGTGAGGCGCCCAGGGAACCAGACTAGAACACTTCTGACTGTAAGGAAGGGTGAGGATCTAGGGGGTGGGGGGGATGGCCCTCAGGCCGAGGTCTCAGAAGCAGAGCTGTCCTGGCATAAGGATGGGGAGGGGGCAGGCTAGGCTGGAACCCAGCAGAGGAGAAGTGCCTGGGTAGGCAGCTTATAGCACAGAATTTGCCCTGGCTGAGGTCCTCCTGTCTGGGGAGGTAAGGAGCAGAGGAACAGGTCTGTTAGGTGTCTGTTTGTCTCTCAGTCTGAAGAACCCCCAGGAAAGACGTGGAAACAGGTTGGGAGTATCTCCCAAAGTAATCTCTCTGGCTGGGTTTCCCTGGAAGGTGCCCGTCTGTCTGTCTGTCTCTTCCAGGGATGGCAGACGCCACTTGAGAGTGGGGAGACAGGTTAGGGAGCTTGAGCCCAAATGTCTGAGTGCCCAAGTTTGGGAAGGACGGTCTTTTCAGATGAGAGGAAAGACTCTACCCATGCCACTCACTGCCCATCACCCCCACCCCAGGCCTCCCACTTCACCAGCTCCAGGGACATTTCTCTCCCCTGCATCCCTCCCAAACTCCCACTTACCTTTTTCCCTTTCTTGACTTCATATTCCATGGTGAAGTGTCCCCTCCACTCTTGTCACCCTCCTGGCCATCCCCTTCACCCTCTCCCCCCACGCAGTTCCTTTGTTCTTTTTCCTGCCTGGTCGGAAACTCCACCAGCCCCGGAGTTCCTGCCGCTCCCGTCTGATAGCGAGCAGAGGTGGGGGGCTGGAGGCGGGTGGAGGACACGGGCTCAGTTCCCTGTAGCTAAGAGTGGAAGGCAGCCCAGCCAGAGCAGCTGACCCGGGGAGATGCCTCAAGCCTCCCTCCAGAAGCCCTGCTGGTGAGGGAACTTGGGGACTGGGTAAGGCTGGGGAAGGGCCCCCCAATTTGGAGTCCAAGAATCCCAAATTCCAACCCTATTTCTGCCACTGACCTTCTTGTGTGACCTTGGGAAGGCAAGTCAGTTCCCTCTTGCACAGCCTCGGTTGCCCAGTCCTCCTGTGAAGTACGAATAAACGCTGCCTCCCTCTCAGGCTGCTGTGGGGAGAAATAAATGCCGGAGTGGGTAGGAAAATGCTTTCTACCCTATAGAATCCTGTGTCCGAGCAAGTCAGGATTTTAAAAATTAATTGTTACCATTAAGGGAGGCAGTATTCATGGGCTTCCAGGATAAGCTGCCTGAGTTTGAATCCTGATTTTGTCACTTACTAGGGTGATGACCTTAGGTAAGTCCCTTATCCACTTGTCTCCCCATCTATAATAGCCGTGTGACCTCATGGTGACCTTGGATTAAATGCACTTAGAAGAACTCCTGATACATATGAAATGTTCAGTAAATATTAACTATGTACCTATCTATGTGTCTGCGTGTCCTGCGCTGTTTTACTGTTTCCTGGGAGAATATTAGTGAGGCGAGTTTCCCTTTGCGGTTCTCTGCTGAGCACTTTACATATTTCATCTGTCCTTTTCCTTACAACACTGGGGTATCATGATACCTATTATACAGATCGAAAAATCAGGCGCAACTGCAGAGGCTGACCCAAAGAAGTCATCAAGTTTATAAGAGGAGGACCTGGGGTTTCTGGCCAGTCTGGATCTGTAGCCTAGTTCCTTATCTCTAGGGCCCGTGTGGTCAGCATGTCCCACCCAGGACAGCTGTGAAGGTTCCAACGGACCCATCCACACCTTGCCATGACACCTGGGTTCTGGAAGCCCCAGTTCTGGAGCTGATTTGCTATATGGTCTAGGGCAGTCTCTGGGCCTCAGCTTCCTCATCTTTCCAATGGGAACAATAATCCCAAATGCCCTGCCCTGTAGTCAGAGGTGTGGTGAGAAAGACCTCGCACTATGCATGAGAAAGCAGTTGGAAATTGTGACGTGCAGGGGCTAATGCATTGGATTGTTCTGAAAGTTTCTTCTGAAAGCACAGGTGTGAAGGAGGAAAGAAAGAAAGAAAGAAAGAAAGAAAGAAAGAAAGAAAGAAAGAAAGAAAGAAAGAAAGAAAGAGCAAGCACATGTGTGCCAGGTCAGTGCCCACTGGAGTGGGAGAGAGCTCCCCACTGCCTCTGGGTGTGGGGGCCACTGGAGCCTCCAGCCACTCGCCTTCCCCCTTCCCTCCCCCTGGGGGAGGGGAAATGGTCCAGGCTGCTTAGTGCTAGCTCACAGAGCCGCTCCCTCCTGCTCCCCTGTATCCGGTGGGTCTGGCCATCACCTCCCAGCAGCAGGAAGTGAGAGCTCCATCAGCCTGCCAAGCCAACAGGAAGAAGCCAGGATGTGCAACCCAATTCCTGACTGCCCCAGACACCAAAACTCCCACTTAATTCCTTGAGCAAGTGCCAAATTCCTCAGTATCCCTATCTGTAAAATGAGGACTTCTGTTATTCCTGAACTAACTCCAGTATCACTGAACTGCTGGGAATATTAAATAGGACAAGAAGTGTTCTGAATGCTGTTAGAAATCGCAATCTGTCTTTGCATAACCTGCAGTGCCTACCCCAGGGCCATGAACAAACAGGTCAAGTGCTTAGTAAATGTCAGTGGAAGCAGGTGGAGACAGGTGGACATCGGTTCAAATGTGTATGACCTTGAGCAGATGATTTCTCAGAGTCCCGGAGTCTCATGTGTCAAAAGCAAGCTAATGATGATGTTTGCCTCGTAAGGCTGCTGCAGGGATTAAATGGGAATAGAAGTATATATGATGGTAACATTGATTATTAAAATTGGCTTGTGAGGATAAAGAAGAAGTTGTACATATATGCATGTATACACACACACACACACACACACACACACACACACACAAAAACACACGCTGGAATATTACTCAGCCATGAAAATGAACAAAAACTTACTCTTTGCAATGGCGTGGGTGGAACTAGAGGGTATTACGCTAAGTGAGATAAGTCAGTCAGAGAAAGACAAATACCATATGATTTCACTCATATGTGGAATTTAAGAAACAAAAGAGATGAACATACAGGAAAGAAGAAAGAGAGAGAGGCAAACCATAAGAGACTCTTTTAAAGATTTATTTATTTGAGAGAGAGAGTGAGCATGCTCGAGACGGGGGCGGGGCCTGGGGGGGCAGAGGGGGAGGGAGAGAACCCCAAGCACACACCCCCAACTGAGTGCAGAACCAGATGAGGGGCTAAATCCTACAACCCACAGCCCTGAGATCATGACCTGAGCTGAAATCAAGAGTCAGATGCTTAACCGACTGAGCCACCCAGGCGCCCCAGGAGACTCTTAACTATGGGGAACAAACTGAGGGTTGCTGGAGGGAAGGTGGCGGGGGGAGATGGGCTAAATGGGTGATGGGTATTAAGGAGGACACTTGTGTTGAGCACTGGGTGTTATTCGTAGGTGATGAATCACTAAATTCTACTCCTGAAACTAATATTACATTATATGTTAACTAACTAGAATTTAAATAAAAACTTGAAACATTAAAAAAAATTAGGGGCACCTGTCTGTCTCAGTCAGCGGGTGTATGACTCTTGATCTCAGGGTTGTGGTTTCAAGCCCCACGTTGGATGTGGAAATTACTTAAAAATAAAATCTTAAAAAAGTAACTTGCGAATCAAAAAAGATGAGAAAAACGAAGTCCTTGATCTCAAGACTCAACAGTTGTGGCAAATAGGATTCATATCTTTCGAGCCACCTCCAGTGGATTGGCAGGGGCTGCCGTGGGCTCTGTGTAGAAGATTATAAAAACCATATCTACTGTCAGCATGAAAAAGGGATTGATTACCAATGCCTGCCATGGGACAGGAGGCGGGAACGTAGCAACAGGTGCAGAGTGCATATGCTGACCCTGATCCGGCTAGAGAGAAAAACCCATAAACAAAAACGCTGATTGAGGCCAAGCAACTTGTTTCGAGAAGGCAGGATCAGGAGCCATACACCAAGCCCGTTATATTCAAGCCAAGCCTTGAAGGACATATGGAAGGAAGGTCACTCGAGACAGAGGAAACAGCTAGAGCCAACACACAGTGCCTGGGTTGTGATGCTTTGGGCTGCAGAGAAGAGACTGCCCAATCCAAGGGCTTTGACAATAAGGGAAATATACGACCTCTCAAGACAAGAAGTCCAAAGACCAGTGATTTCAGGGCTGGCTAATCGAGCAGCCCCAAATGGCATCAAGTTCCATACATTTTCTACTGTTTTGCTGTTATGGGCTGAATTATGTCCCCCCAAATGTACATGTTGAAACCCTAACACCTAGTACTTCAGAATGTGGCTGTTTTTGGAAATAAGGCCTTTAAAGTGGTAACTAAGTTAAAATGAGGCTGTAGAGTGGGCTCTAATTGAATCTGACTGGTATCTTGAGAAGAGAAAATCGGACACACAGAGAGATACCAGGGACACACACACACACACACACACACACACAGGGAACACCACACAAGGACAGAGCCAGAAGGCAGCCGCCTACAAGCCAACGAGGGAGCCAACCAACCCTGCTGACACCTTGATCTCGGCTCCTAGCCCCCGGGACAGTGAGAAAAGAACGTTTCTGTTGTTTTAAGTCCCCCAGCCCGTGGTATTTTGTTATGGCGGCCCTAACAAACTCCTACGGTTGGCCAGATGGCTGCAGCGGCTTTTGGAGTAATACAGACGTGATGTCATTCGTCATTACCCTGCTTTTGATGCCATCGACCCTTGATGCGGCTGAAGCATTTCCCCTTCTTGTGTGTCTTTTTATTGTGAAGGAACACCTGTCCCACAGATGCTTCAAAAGACTTCCCTTAGGAAGTCTAGGAGCCAGATGTATTAGCCAGGATATATTTTGGCTGCAACAAAGACACAAATAACAGTGGCTTAAACATAATAGAAGTTTCTCTCTTCTATCACCTAAGCAGTTCAGGGCAGCGTACCCGGGACTGCTGGGTCTGGGAACCAGGGGCTTCCTATCTTGTTGCTATGCCATACTAGGATTTTGTTCTCACCTTCAACACAACTATGGTCCAGCCAATAGGAAGGGTAAACCCAGCCGGGAGAGCACAACCCCTCCCTTTAAAGGGATGACCTGTAAGTAGTAACAAAATTCTAGGGCTCACATCCCACTGACTAGAACTGGTTTCCTTGGCCCCACCTAACTGCAAAGGAGGCTGGGAAATGTAGTCTTCTATTCTAGGGGTCTACCCGACCCAGCTAAAAATCCCTCTATAGACAAAAGGGAGCATGGATACTGGGGAGCACATAGCAGTCTCTGCCTCACAGAATTGAGTCATATTGCCCCTGCCCCCACCAATCCTAGGTCAGGGGAATGATCTTGGACCAGTGGTTCTCAAACTTGAGTGAGCATCAGAGTCACCTGAAAGACTTATAAAAACATGTTGCTCTCTACCCAACCCCACAGGTAGCTGATTAGGTGGGTCTGGGTGGGGCCTGAGAATCAGCTTTCTAACAAAATTTCCAGTAATGCTGGTCTAGGGACCATATCTTGATAACCACTGTCTTGGGCCAATTGTGACTTGCCTCCTGGGGCCAAATGGGGGCTACATTCCCTGAGCACTGGGATGGGGGACCCCAGGAAATTGGGCTCCACCTGCATGAGAGTCTAGTTAGAAAGGGTGTTGGGTGGCAGCCAGGAGAGGCTTACAAAAATGGGAGGTTGAATGGTTTGGGGAGGCTATGAGGGCCAGGTGGGGTAATGTTGGAGATAAGGATCAAGAAGTATTTGGGGCCCAGTAGTGAAAAGTCAGCATCACGCAAAGGTTTCAATCTTTACCCTGAAGGCCCTGGGTAGCCATGGAGGATCTAAAGCAAGGAACTGTCATGATCAGATTTGTAAGAGGATGAGGATGCATCAAAGCAGTGGTCCTCAAAGTGAGGTTCTCAAACCCCTTGCACCAGAATCCCCCGGAGAACTTTAAAATGCAGACTTCCGGGCAAGCTCTTTCCACCTCCCTTCAGGAGATAGAAACCTGCATTTAAAACAAACCCCCTCTATGCCCAATGATTCTGTGCGTTTTGAAGTTTGAGAACCACTGGATAGAGGGTGGAAACCCTGCAGGCAGGGAGATCTTTAAGGGCAATACTCACGGGAAAGTAAGCTCTATGAGGGCAGGGACCATGCTTGTTTTATATTTTTCTTGTTCAGGGTACCTAGAAGCGTGCCTGGCACATAATAGGTGCTCAACAAATATTTGGTTTAGTGGCGTTAGGAACTTCAGTCTGGGTTCTGATTTTGTCTCAGATTCATTCTGGGACTCCAGGCGAGTCCGTCCCCAGCCGCATCTCTTTTTCCCCTCATTTGTAAAATGAAGAGTTTGGAGATAATCCCTAAAACCTTGGTGGGGGGGCATTCCAGTTGATTGATTGAAGTTCTGTCCAATCAACAGGGATTTCTGTGTACTCTCCTCTTCCTCTCCCAGCCTAATGCTTTTGTCCCTGTAGGGAGCCAGAGGGAACGGAGGGATCGTGGCAGAAGATGTCCTTCCTTCCTTCCCTCTCCCTACTTCCTCTTCGCCTTCCTCTGGCCAGGAACAACCAAAACAACAGGACACAAGCAGCACGTACTGAAATGACTTTTAATATCTCATGTCGCAGCAAAATTAAAAATATACAAAAAGTTTGTGGTGTACAAAAGAGTCTCAGTACAGACACCCCAGCTTGGGGTCTCCTCCCCCTCCTGGGGGAAGCGCAGAGGGGTGAGTGGGGGCGGCGAGGGGGGTGGTACTAAGGATGGCACAGATGTAGTAAATACCAGAAGGTGGAACCAGGAATGGGAAACAGAGGTGGGCAAGGGTGGGGGCCGATTAGGGAGGGAAGAAAGAACCTGGAGGGGAGAATCACCCGGAATTGTGCTGAGGGAGGGAAATCATTCCCTCAATCATGGCTAGTGGTTCCTGGAGATGGAGACAGTGGAAGGGGAAGCATCAGCTGGGAATGTTCTGGTGGGACCCGGAAGGACATGGGCTCCGGTCCCACCCTGCCACCAACTGGCCGAGTGACCTTGGGCTGGCTGCCTCTGGGCCATCCCCTTCAGGAAAACAAGATGCTGGATGAGTAAACCAGATTCCCACCTTGGGATCCCTAAGGATCAGTGGAGGCAGGAATGGGGGCCCTCGAGTGGTCTTGAGAATTATATGTTAAACCCTCCAATATAATACAAATATTCCCCCACCCTCAAGCCCTGAAAGCTAACTTGAGGCCTGGGTAGCATTTATCTATGATCAGAAGCTCAGCTTGAGTTAATTTAATGTGGGAAGATTAATTATTCTTCAAGAAGTGAGGCTTGTTTGGAAGAAAAATCTCCCAAACTATAGGACCCTCAGGGGTGAAAATTCTAAGAGGGGGCTCTGGGAATCATTCAGGTCCTTTCTAGCTATTTTACTAGTTTGGAAAACCAAGTGGTCGGTTGGGGGTTGTGTTTATCTGAGAGCACCCTCCCTCCCCCTACCAAGTTTGGTGGGTTAGCCCAATGGAGACATGTCTGGTTTGGGTTCTGGGATATTTGGATGAGAGAGAGATGGAGGAATATCCTTTTCCCCCCAGTGCCCTTCTCCCCTGCTTTTGTCTCAGGCTACCTTCCAGTCTGGGATTATTGCCGGTGCCCCGGGGCCCCCACCCCTTCAGCCTGGCCTGGGGGTGCCCTTACAATGATTGTGCATAGAAAAAAAGGCCAGGATTGCTGGGGAGAGGGCAGCGCCCACCTTGCTGTGATCGCGGAAGCGTGGATGAGGCCAGGCATTAGAGGACCAGCCTTCTCCCCACTGGGGAGTTTTCTGCCTCCAGGAACCAGGCCATTCCTGAAAGGGGCGCGTTCCTTTCCCACTTCCACAGCTTCCTGCTCTTCCTCCTCTTGCCTCTACCTGTAGCAGCCAAGGACCCAGGAATGTTCTAGCCCCTTCCCAACCAGAATGGCATGTTCTAGTCCCTTTGCCCCACCCCAGATCCAGGGTCTTGTTGGGAAGAGGGCGCTCAGCCACCATGCCCGCTGTTGCCCAGGTGGCTTGGCACTCATTCCGTCCCTTTCAATGAGAACTCACAAAGCAGATCAGTATAGAAATGTGTAGCTCCTCCCCCTGGAGGCCCTACCTCCAGCTTTGAGATGGGGGCCAGCGCGAGATGGGGGCAGCTGGGTCTTAGTTTTCAGTCCTTATCCTTTCCCTGGACTCGCCCTTCACACAATGCAGGTTCCTCCTAACAGGGGACCCCAACCCTGGAGAAGACCCCAGTCTCTAAATTGCCCCCTTCAGGCATGGAGGGGCCTCTAGCCCTTATCAGATGATGTTCCCCAGGCAGGGACCCTGTGAAGGCCCAGGTCTCCCTCCCCTGTCCACTTCTCAGATGAGGGGGAAGAAAGGACAGCTCTCAAGTGGTCAGTTGGTAGGGGTTTAAAAAATTCTCAGAGGGAGCCAGGGCCTCTGTCCTTGACTTCCCCAGAGGGGTTATCACATTCTGCATGGCTTCCTATAACCTTCTCAACATTTTAAACCAGAGATTTCAAGCTGGTGGCCCATGGGCCAAATCTGAGATTAGTTTGACCAGCACAGGGATTTTCAAAAATGTGAGCTTTGGGTCCTAGCGGCAGGGGCAGGTATTCCCCCGTTTCCCAGAGTCCCCACCACCCCCTGCGGTTTAGCACTTGCTCCTCTCGCCTTTCCTTCATTACCTGAAGGCATTTGAACTTGCAACCCACACACTCCTGTCTGGGAAAACGTCCTCACTGTCTGTGGCTTCTGTAAACTCCAAGCCCAGGTGAGCTCCAAGGGAAGGACCTATGGCACGTTAGCCCCTTAGGAGGGCATCGGGCTGCCAGATAAGAGCTGCCCTAGACACTTCCAGCCCCCCTGGCCCTCATTAGGTCTTGTCCTCCCTGGGCTCTGCTTTCCCCAACTCTTATGGTGACACGCCTCTGTGGGACTCAGAGTAGCAGGGAGCTGGCTGGGGATAAGGCAGATCTGGGGGAGACACAACGGTGGGACAGATGAGAGGAGGGGACCAAGAAAGCCTTCCCTGTTGGCAAACCCCTGCTGGGGGGGCGGGGTGGAGGTCTGTGCTGTCCAATCGGGGTGACAGTTACAAGGCACATGGTTTATCAGTGCAGGGAGGTGTGATGAGGGGTGTGTGGTCCTGGAGAGGTTTGGGGAGCCCAGTCAATAAGCTGGGGGATCAGTTCAAGAAAACTGAGACAGAAGTCTACCCTGAAAATGGGGACAGTGTCTCCTGTGGGTAGAGATACTGAGGGCGAACTTGGTACTCAGTGACCTGTTCTCTTCCTGACAAAAGTAAGATGGACCCAACGACCTCTCTGCTCCAGGAAAAGCCTAACTCTGCCACTAACTTCCTGTGCGATCTTGGGCAAGTCCCTGGCTTTCTCTGGGCCTCCATTTCTCCTCTGTAATAGATGTGGAGGGCAGGTAGCTTAGGGCACCTCGAGGGTCCCTCTGGGCTGTGGTTCCGGAATATTCTCTCACTGCAAGGACCCTGTAGGGATTCTGGGAAGAATTAAGCAGCCAGGCTGGGGTGCAGGACAGAGAGTGGGGAGCAGGAGGCAGGGACCCAGGGGGTCCAATTCTGGCAGGGAGGAGAGGGACGGGCTGAGGTAGATTGTGTCACAGAAAAAACAACAACACGAATGGGCTGGTGCCCCTTCCCCACTCTGACTCCTCTATATCAGTGAAGGAAGAGGACTGACGGGGACCAGATGAAGTGGGGGGACAGGCCAGTGGAGAGCATGACCTCAGGACAAGAAGGGATGGGGTCCTGAGCTCTTGGGCATATGGTGGTCCTTGGTGGCTAAGCTCTTTCCTGGGGGTGAGGAGAAGGTGACTGAGGCCTCTCTGAGGGCCCTTGACTGTGGCCATTTCCAGGGCTTGGTTGTCCTTGCAGGCAGAGGCCCTGAAGGTGGGTTTTGTGGGACGGAGATGCGGGGGGTGGGATGGAGGAAGGTCCAAAAATGTGGCCCTGGTTTCCCTGAGAGCCTCATGCCATGTCTTAGCACTGCTGGCTCATTCCTATTCCCTGGTTCTCTGGTGGCTTCTGGAGCTGTAAGGACTCCCAGCTCCCAGGGAACTTAACTTTTCCTTCTGGAATGCTGGCTAATGGGACAGCCAGATGGGCCATTCGAGGACGCTGGGGAGTAAAATAACTTGCCAAGGCTGACCCTGATGTCACTTCTCTGAGCCTCAGTTTCCTCCTCTGTAAGCTGGGTTGCCAAGAGCACTCTTGGAGAGCTGCCACCGGCAGGAGCGAGTTTGGGGGAGAAGTGGTCAGCAGGACCTGGGTCTTCTTCCCCAGTGTTGTCACCTGACAAAGGGATTTAATGCGTAACTGGCCATGGAATTGGGTCTCTGGAGATAGATTTGGGCAGAAGAAAAGGTGTCTGGGTGAACCCACTAGAGGGGGCCTGGGTCAGCCCCGGACCTCCTCCACCACCCATCACCTCAGGCCTGGTTCTTGAGGCTTCTGAGGGGTTGGGGAAGTAGAAGAAAGAAAGTAGTAAAAGCATTCTTTGTGTGTTGGCGGGAGGGATGCACACACCATCTGGGCCCGTGTGGATGTCTATGCAGTTGCTGCGTGCTGGGGCGGTGAGGTGACTTGTGTTACAGGTGTGATGTGTGCTTGTATATATGTGTATGTGGACAGTCCTGTCCTCTTTGCCTTTGGGGTCACCCTGCACCCTGAATGTGGCCCTCTCCTTGTATCCTCAGTAAATGCACTATCACCAATTACTATCTGATGGGACAGCAGGATTCTGGGACCCGTGAGACTAGCTGCCACACTGGGCCTCAGTTTCTGCGTTTGTCACCCAAGGGAGGCTGAACCAGAGAGGGCAAAGTGTTGCTCTAATTTGCATAGTCTAGGATTCTCATGGGCCTCCTCACCCCCAGCCCAGGTCTGCAGCTGTCCTTAATATTGCCTGTTGTGCCCTTGTAGGGAACGCTCCTTAGTTGGCATGGGGGAGTAGGGACATGGGGGGGTGGCTCCAAGCTCTGTTTAGAGGCTCTGTTCCCTCACCCCACAGAACTGCCCGCTTCTTTGCTCCCATCCTCCCCAACCCTATCCAGGACTGGCTGTCGCAGACAGAAAGGAGGGGCCATGGGCAAGGGGTCCCATGGGCACCCCAGGATGTTCGGGAATAGACTAGAGGTCCTAGAGATTTGTCATATTGGAAGCGAAACAAGCCAGTTTTCCAGCTGCTATCCCAGGGAGCTGCCTCTGCAGCGTGGCAGAGAGCCAAGATTTATGTCGTGTCCCCAGAGCTAATTTTTTTCAGCTGGAAACCAGCTGGCAGTTGAAATGTCTCAAGGGTTGTGAGGACAATTTCCTCGGGGGAAGATGACTGTGGACCAAGGTGGATGGGGCATAGAACTCCTATAAACCCCAGAAATCTAGAACTGGAGTAACCGTTCCTAGAATATTCCACTCACATGGGGTTCTAGAGCCCCCTCCCCCACCCCCATGGGAGGAGCTAGAATCTCTCAGAGCAGAATAGCAGGGCCTTCACCCTCATCACAGAATCCAGAGCAGAGTGACTCCCTGGACATTTTATCAGCTAAGTGTGCCAAAACTTAACCCAGCATGAGAATGTCTCTCTGGAACAGTTTCCTCTGCTGAATGTGCTAGAACCTCATGTATAATTGAGCCCAGAGTATCTTCCTAGACATTTTATCTGTTGTATTCAAGACCTTTATCTAGAAGAAGCGCTCTAGATACTCGTCTAGAACAAAGAATGGCTCCTGGAAACATTTCACCTGAGGGGTCTGGACCCTCATCCGCAACAGAGCCCACAACAAAGGGTGTCTCCTGAGGAGGTCACTTTGGGAACATTCTCTATGCGGTGAATTGAGGGTTCCCCTCCCCCACACCTGCTGTCCCTTCACGCCTCTGCCGGCCTAGACCCCTCAGTTGCCTCGGGGTTCTTCCTCCTGTCCAGCTGCAGCCCTGTCAGCCCCCGCCTCAACTCCCCAGCCCACCCCAACTCCCTCCTTTAATTCCCCTCTTGCCCAGGCTCCAGACCTCGGACCCCACAGGAACTGTACCAACCTTGTCCACCAGACGCTCCCACCTCCCCTCACATCTTCCACGGCCTCCTCCATCCTTCTCAGAGATCTCCTCTCCCCAGAGAAGCAGCCCACCCCCCACACCCCCGAGGAGCACAGGGCCTGGGTCATGGACCCCAGACAGTGGCCTGTCTCTGGCAGGTCCGCCAGGTGCGACATGTGGGTGACTCCAGGCAGGGCAGAGGGTGGGGTGCCCCCGGCACCAGACGTGGTATGGAGGCCTTCATGAAAGTGGGGGAGCTAATGAGGAGTGTAGCACCAGTTGATTCCCTGGGCCCTAGTTCAGGGGAGTTTAGGAAATGGGCCACAGGGCTGAAAACAGGGCCTAGGGCTGGGGCCTCCACAAGGCTGTCCCCTCCCCTGAAAGAACCCAATGGTGGGCCACTCTACCCTGGGACCAACAGATCCACACCCCTTTTAGCTGGGTGGCCCTGAAATTCTGGGCTCAACACTGTGGTTGATGTGGGGTCAGCCAAGCCTGTCCCTCTTTCCGTGGGAGACTGTGGCCTACACCGTGGTCTCATACTCCAGCAGCTCCTGGGCGGTCCCCACGCTCCGGTACTGCAACCGAGGCGTGGCCGGAGAGGAGTACTCCAGCGCCAGAATGGTCTTCCGGAGCCGGCGGTCAATAAAATGAGCATCCCAGGCAGGGTACTTCTTCCGGGGCAGGTCAATCCGAATGACAGGCCCTTCTGTCCGCAAAGGACGAGCCACTGGGGTGGGGGGCACGCCAGGCCGCACCTGGAAGACAGGTGGCGTGGGGGTCCCTGCGCGCTCGCCCCCCACCGGGGCCCCATCCCGCTCTGCGCCTGTAGTCCTCGGCAGGGACCTTGGGGGACTTGTGACAGCGTCGGCGGGTGGGCCACAGGGTCCGGGGGTCTCCGGGCAGATGCAGCCAGGCGTCTGGGGACCCAGCATGGGCCCGTTGGGGTGCAGGAGGCAGTAGTAGACGCACATGAAGAAGATGCCCAGCGCGAAGCTGGAGGCCACCACGCAGACCAGGATGAGCGAGCGGAAGTCGGTGGAGAAGTTGCGGCTGGAGTACCAGAAGCCCGTGAGCGCGGCGTTCTCCAGCAGCACGATGCAGTAGTAGAGGGCCATGCGGCGGCGGCTGCGGCCCTCCTTGACGTTGAACCAGCAGAAGACGTAGATGATGCCCACCACCATGTTGTAGATGATCTCCTCCCACTTGGACATGCAGAAGTCCGTCTCGCCCTGGATGACCCAGAAGGTCATGACGCACCAGTGGGCCACGATGAAGATGCCGAAGTAGAGCTTGTAGACGCTGGCGAAGAGCGCGAAGGCCAGACTGCGAGCCGCGATGGTGAACAGGTGCCACAGCACCTGGGCCACAGCGCCCTTGTAGGACAGGGGCCGCTTGTCGTCCCGCGAGTCCCGCAGCACCTTCTGGTAGGAGGCCAGTGTCCAGGCCAGGGACACAAGTGAGGCAGAGGTGGACAGGGCTGCAGAGACAGGGTGAGGGCAGGGTGGGCTGGGTTAGGGGTGGGTCTGGGTCAGGGGGTTCTGGGGAGAGGGGGAGGGTGCTGGGTCAGGAGCTGGGTTCTGAGGAGGCGGGCGGGAAGGGTCTATAAATCAGGACGGCTGTGGGGAGGGTCTGGGTGGGCGGTCTTCCAGAGCAATGATGGGAGCAGGGAGAGCGGATGGGGCTGGTACTCCTGCAGGAGCAGGAGCATAAAGGAAGAGGGAAGGTGGGTGACTTTGGTCTTCATAAGGAAGTTCGGGGCCAGGTCTCTAGAATAGGGATGTCAGGGTTCAGGGGTCTTGGTGGGAGAGTGGGAAATTAAGGTCCAGGATTCTGGGAGCGAAAAAGAAGGTGAAGAGTTGGGGGGGGGGGAGTCATGATTAGGGCATGGAGGAGCCAGGAGGGGACTGTTAGTAGCTATAGGCCCCCAGGGTGAAGCTGGGGTGTGGGGAGGGGTACCCAAGCTGAGCACAGCTGAGGGCATGGGAAGACATCTGCGGTGGGAAGTTTTGATTGGGTCCCAGTATCCTGGGCAAGGGGTCCTGAGGGGCCTGAGAGGTGGTGATAGAATCTTCCGGGTCATTGAAGGTGGGATGGGCAGTGTCTGGGTGGGAGGAGCTTTGGGGGGGTGTTTCTCTGACAGGGAAGGGGTTGGCCTGGACTGTCGGAGTTAGGGGAGGGGCAAGGTTGGGGGCAAGTGCAGGGGGACCAGGAATAAGCCTGGGAGGAGTCCCCAGGGAGTAAAGACCATTGAGAGGGTAGATGAACAGGCTCTCTGGAGACTGAGGGTGACTGAGCAGGTCCGGGAGTCAGGGGTGTCCCCGGGGGACGGGGGACGCAACCTGGGATCAGGACAGTTTGGGGAATGAAGGGCGGGGTCTGAGGTGTGGTGGTGGGGTAAAGGGCCTCTTTGGACTTAGCAGAAATGGGGTCCTCTCTGCCCTGGCAAGGGGGAGGGAGGAGGGTGAGATCGGGGAGCACCCAGGGGTCCCAAAGGGAGGAAAGGAGGTGGAGGGAGCAGGCCCCTCGGACTCGAAGGGTTAAGTGGGCCGCTGGAGGGGCCACGGGGATCTGCAGAGGCCGGGAGGGCGGTGAGAGTAGCGGGGGTGGGGCCTCCAAATCCCCGACAGCGAGGGGGCCGGAGTAGGGGGGCCCCTGCAGCGGACTGCGGAAGAGGAGCGAGCCCCGGGGCGAGGGGCGGGTGGGAGGGCGGAGCTCACCGGGCAGCAGGTCGGGCTCGCCTCCGTGGTGCACCAGGAGGCTGAGCTGCAGCACGAGCTGCGGCGCGCTGCGCAGGAAGGTCTCCAGCAGGCGCAGCATGCTCACGTCCGCGCTCTCGAACAACATCCGCCAGTAGAAGTGGCGCCGCAGCCTCTCCCCGCGCCAGCGGCTCTGCAGCCCCAGGTACATGGCGCGCAGGTACCTGCGGGAGGGACGCCGTGCTCAGCCCCCGCGTGCTCAGCCCGCTCCCGGCTCTCAAGCCGCCCCCGGCCCGCAGGCTAGCGAGCGCCAGGGGCGGGAGCGCAGTGTGTCGTCGCGCGCTGCGCCGCGCAGAGCCTGTGTCCTCGGCTGTAGAACCAGCTCCGGGGCTGTGATCGTCGGGGAACTCCAAATGGGCTCATTAGCTTAAAGCACTGGCATAAAGTAAGCCCTTAATTCAGCATTCTCATCATCATTCCCTGCTCTGGGGCCTGCTTTCTTTGCAGGGTTCCTGACCCCTTAGAGTGCACTGAGGTTAGCCTCGTTATTGTCCTCACCTGACAGATGAGGAAACTTGAAACCCAGAGAGGTTGCCACCTGTCCAAGGTCACACAACTAGAAAGCAGTGGAACCAGGGTTCAAACCCAGGCAGCCTGGTTCTTTCAGGAACAGTCCCTGGTGCCAACCCCCAGCCTCCCTGCCTGTTCCCCAAGGCCACCTCTAAGTGCCCAGGTCTTCCCCCACAGAGCACAGGGAAGCTGCTCATAGGTCCCCTGGCAGGTGAGACTTGGCTGCTTCCTCTTGAGCCCTTTCTCCCACCAAACTTCATGGCTTTAGCTGCTCTGCACAGGCCACAGACCCCGGCTCCTGGTGTTCTCCCTCATCGCTGGGCTTTTGCACCTGCTGTTCCCTCTGCTGTTCCCTGTCCTCCAACTCCACTCCAGCCCCACCCCTATAACTCCTGCTTTTCTTCCAAGGCTCAGCTTTTAAACGTGACCTTTCCCAGGAAAAGATCACTTTCCACCTGGGGTAGGGACCTCTCCAGACAGACTTCTGTTTAACCCACAGTGGGCTGTGACTGCCTGGGTATGCAGCCGTCTCCCCCAGACTGTGAACTCTGTGAGGATGACTAGGTCAGCCTGATAACTGCTGTACCCTCAGTTCTTAGCACACAGCAGGTGCTCCATCCGTGTTGGCTCAAAGAGTGAATGCAGGCATGATTGCAAGTTTGTTTTAATTGAATGGAACTCTGGTCACCCGGGAGCGGGTATGGAAGGGATTCTGAAGTCCTGAGTTCAAGTGCTGACTTTGCTTCTAATTTACTGTGTGCTTTTGAGCCAGACCCTCTCTGAGCCCTAGTGAATCCCTTCCAAAGTGGCTGTGAGGATGAAATGGATTTGAAAATGCTCTGTCCCTATAAAGTGCAGTGCCCATGTAGGATGAGAAGGAGTCTGCCACCCAGATCTACGCCCCCAACCCCCAAATTCTCTGATTCATGGAGCAGGCACACCCTTTGCTGAAACCAGAGAGCACTCCTCTAGAAGTTATCTCCCCAGAAATCAGGGAAGAAAATCCCAACACAGATTCAGTGATCCTATTACTTGAATCTGAGATTGGAGAACCAGGTATTTGGGGGTCTATGCCCAGATGTGAAGTGCTGGCATTTTTAAGGTGTTGTTTGGGAACCTGGGGACCAACTGTATTCAACTGTGTGTTGCCAGCCCAGGAGAGGAATCACAGTACTCCCTGGAATTTGGGATCAATGGATACCCAGAGTTTCCCAGACTGAGTATCCCAGGCATAGCAATGGTGTGGCCCTCACTGGGCCTCAGTTTCTCTAACTGCCAACAAGAAGGATGGGCTTGATGACTCCGGAAATCCTTTTAGAGCTAACGTTCTGGGACTCAAACTCTCCTCCCTAAAACATGGCCAGAAACAGTCCATTGAGGGCCCTCCTCCCCATCCCTGGGTCTTCCTAGCACCGATCAGTGGTGTAGACACACCCTCAACATGACACAGTGTGGGACCAGCAGCTGGGAAGGGTAAGAGCGCTGTTCCCTCAGAAGCAGAATCAACAAAAGCAAAGACCCCTCCGTCTAACTCTCCCATCCCATGCTGGAATTCCTTCGGCAAATCCTAGCCCCGTGTGTTTACTCCTTCCGCTTGCACGCTCCCCAGGATGGGGAGTCCTTACGTCTTGAGGCAGAGCCTTTGCCTTCTGAGCACCTCCAAAACTCGATTGTGTTTCTTTTGATGCACAGAAATTTGTTTCCCTGTACTTTCCATTCTCTAGGCCCCTGACTTCCCCCCACACAAGGATCCCTGCAGCCCAAATCATTCATTCACTACCAAATATATTTTGATCACTTGTTATATGCCAGGTCCTGTGCTCTTAAGTATCTCACACTCCCATGGGACTGGGACAAGATACCATCTGAAGTAGATGCTCTAAGATGCTGTGGAACCTGGAGAAGAGATGGGCAACTTTAGCTGGAGTGGGGAGGAGATCAGGGAAGACTTCCCAGAGGAAGAAACATTTGATCTCAGCTTTAAAGCATGGGTAGGATTAGAAGGCACACAGGAGGCAAAAGGGCATTCCAGGTGGAAGAATCAGCCGACGCCAAGACATAGAGACATGAGAGGGCGTGGCCTTTTAGGGGAATGGATAGTGGTTTGCTGGGCCTGGAGGGGTGGCTTTTCACTGGAAGGGGCACAGGAAGACTAGAATTGTGAAGGGCATCAAATTCTGGACTGAAGAGTTCATATTTTATTTTAAATCTGAATTCTATCCCACAGTCAGGGGATGTGTGATCAGCTTGCTGGCTTAGAAAGCTCGCTCTGGAGGCTGGCTTGGAGGAAAGCCAGGAGAGGCTGGGGTTTGGTCCAGGCCTGAGCTGAAAGGCTGAACTAAGGCAGGGCACCGAGGAGGGGCAGAGAGCAGAGGCGGAGATGGCCAGGGGTGGGGGGCTACGGGAGAGAGACCAGGACGACCTGTAGGGCTTCTGGGGGCCCAGAACCACAGACCACCTTTTCCAGCCTCTATCTTCCCCCAGACCTATTCTCTTCTCCATTCCTGTGGCTCTGGCTTTGAACAGAAAGGAGAGACCAGCTGGTCCAATGTGAAGGGGCCTGGGGAGTTGGGGGGAGGGCGACACCCTGGAAGTTTCTCTCAGGCTGGAGGACCATCTGTTTCCTGGCCCGGGTCAGCATGAGGGAGGCCCTGGCCAGGCCAGTATCCATCACCACCTGACAGGCTGCCTGCCCACCTCCCCGCCACTCCTGCCCCCTCCTCTGCCAGCTCCCAAGGCCCCTTGCCCCAGATAACCACAGACAAAGGGCTCACCCAGGCCAGGGCTGCTGTGGGCCAAGTGGGGAAGGGGAGGGGAAGAAAGGAGGCCTCTGAATCCCAAAAATGTGGCGTTGGGCAGCGTAGAAGAGTCCGGCACAGTCTGGGGATGAGAGGACCTGGGTTCAACCTCACTGCCTCTTTTGGCAACAGGACCCAAAACCGTGACTGTTCCTTCCAGCCGGCACTAAATGCTCGTTGCCAAGGGCCTGCGAGGTTTTCACGGGCCTAGGAAAACGTTGGAGGCCTGGAAAAAAAATTGGCTCTAAAACACAGGGAAAAACTGCAGAATCAAAATTAATAAATGTTTAATTAAATGTCTGCAAAACAGAACATGATATCAGCCAGTCGACTGCAATTTGGCTTTTATCTGGTTATATATAATTTACATTTGGTGTTTGATGTGGCTGCATTTTAATATGCTTGATAGATATGGGGCCCACAAAGGTTTTAAAACAGCCCTGCCCAGGACATGTAACCTAATTTCCCCGTGCCTCAGTTTTACCTTCTTTAAGAAGGGGCCAGCACTCACCATCCTGCCTGTGTCACAGCCCCTGGGGCGGGGTTCCGAAAGGCAAGATGGCAAAATGCTAGACTTGCGGATTTGCTTCCCAGCCCTGACCTGCATGCTGTGTGGCCTTGGGTGGTCTCTTTGCTTCTCTGAGCCTCATTTTCCTCTTTGTTGTGAGGTGATGGGTTTGAAAATAATTTGTACAGTAGGCGGGGCGTGCACGTAGAGAGAGGGAGCACAGGCTAGGTGGAGGCCCTCGGGCTCCTCCTGATCACCAAGCAGCCTCTCTTGAAACCTCCTCCAGGAAGTCCACCCTATTTCACTCTAGTTGACGGGAAGTTGGAAGAAGTTGATTTTCACCACAAATGGGACCAATACCACCCACAGAGAAGGATGCCTCATCTCAGAGAAAGGAATCCCACCTGGGGGTGGGGTGCAATTGGTCTCTAACAAAAGGCATCTCCAGTCCATCCATTCTCTCCACTCTGGTCCAGACCACCACCATCTTTTACCTTCTCGGTGGGTTCCCCGTATCCACTCCTGCCCCCCTGTAGTCCATTCTCCACGTGGCAACAGGTGGGATCCTTTAAAAACCAGTCAGATCATGTCATTTCCCTTCTCAAAACCTTCCAAGGGCCTCCCCTCACACTTGGAATAAAGTCCAAGGGTTTTCCCTTGGCTTGCGGGCCCTACACCATCTGGCCCTGCTTATTTCCTCATCTCGAGCCACCGCCTCATTTGGTGCCGGCCCTCCAGCTGCCCTGGAGGTTCCTTGAACCCAGCCTAACGTTCCTGACTCAGGACCTTTGCACTTGCTACTTGCTCTGCCTGGAAGGCCCTTCCCCCAACACCCTCCTGTGGCTAGTTCCTCCGCGGCTCCCATGTCACCTTCTCAGAGCGCCCCCCCCCCCGGGTCACCTGTCCCACGTGGGCCCTCCGCCCTCACCAAACCACTCTCGTCTGCTGCACTGTCCCGTCAGGTCTTCTTGGGAACATACGTTATCAATCTTATTAACGTACACATTGATTTTCTGTTTTACCACTACGGCCCTATGAGGGTAGGGACTCAGTCTGCCTTGGTCACCCCTGTCCCCTCAGCATCCGTGCATGTAGTAGGCACTCAGTAAATATTTGTTGAATGAAAAAGGTGAGAGAGCGTTTGCCTGTGTCTTTCTCCAGACCTTGGAGGCCCCGGGGCTCCTCTGCCTGAGTTGGCTTACTGCCAGGACACCTCGTGGGCAACTCCTGTCCTCACTGACTCATTTCTATCCTTCCTCCTCCAGGAAGGCTTCCCTGATACTTCTTAGCCTGGTTGGGCCCCCCACAACACTGACTTCAACTACCCGAGGCCTGTGTGAACCAGACCTAACAGGTTTACCACCACCCGCTTTACCGTGTGTGGGAGCAGATGCTCAGGGGTCTATTTTGGATCTAATTTGCTGACTGCCTGTCTTGTGCTCAGAGAAGCATGTCCAGGAGGAAATTGGAAGAGCAGATAAATGTGTGTTGTTGAAGATGGGGTTGGGGGCAAAAAAACCACACAACTCTAGGGAAGAGAAAAGGCGGCAGGTAGGGTGTGAAACCTCTTACCCAGGCATCCAGAAAGCTACCTCTTCTGACCCCCGTTGCCTCTGAGAGTAGGCAGCAGGGTCAAGAAATGGACGGAGCTTATTCCTTGTTCCCCGGGTCCGGTCGCCTTTGTCCCCACACCTGGGGGGGGGGGGGAGCTGCTCCTCTGTAATGGGTAGAAGGAAGGAGGAAGGGATCTCATGTCCCTGAGAAGCCAGGAAGCTTCTGGACCCAGTGCCTGGGTCGCCCTGTCTCCCCCTTGGTTTTGGTTCTTGTGTCAGCTGGAGTCTCCAGGACGAGTCAGGATTTCTGGTCTGGGCCTCCATCTCCATGCAGACGGCCAGCTTGGACCCGTCCTTTCGTCTGCCCTCACTTCTGGGTCTGGGTCACTGTCTCTGTCTGTGGCTCAGTCGGCCTGTTGTTGTGTCTGTCTCTTGAACACGGGGTTAGCCTATTTATTTATCTGTTTATCTGTCAATCTGTCTGTCAGTCAGTCTTGCCCTGGGACCCTGGGTCCGTCCACCTGTCTATCCCTTGGACTACAGGTCATGTTGTCTCTCAAATACTATGTCTGTTAGTCAGACCGACCCTAGGGTCCTGGGTCAGCCTGTCTGTCTGCTCTTAGAGGCTGGGAACCTGGGTCTGTCTGCCTGTTGGATGTCAGGATAACTTATCTGTCCCTTTGGATACTGGGCCTGCTTTTCTGTTTGTCTGTCTGTCTCTAGAATTCTGGGTAGGCCTATTGGTCTGTCTGTCTGTCTTCCAGTGTCTTGGCTGCCTGGTCCATCTGGTGGTCTGTTGCTCAGCTCGTGGCTTGGCATGACTGCCAGCTTTCCTGCCATCCTCCCCTGCCTGCTCCTCCTCTCCCCCGACTCTAGGTCTCTTTCTGTCTGTCTGCGTCTCTCACATCCTCAGCTCCTCCATCTGTCGGTCTCGGCGTTTCTGAGTGTGTGTTCTCGCCCCTTTCCACTCCCCCTCACGGCTCCGGGCCAAAAACACAGCAGCTTCCAGCGGCTCCTGCACTCGGGCTCCATCCAGGAACCGCCCCCCTGCACGGCCAGCTCTCCTGTCTCCCCCACGGGCCAGGCCTGCAGACTCTGGAAGGGGAGCAGGTGGCTCGGGGCAGGCAGGGCTGGCCAGAAGGAGCAGGAACTGCAAAGAGCTGAGCCCCTTACTGTTCTGTGGGTCTGTAGGGGGACAGTGTGCAGGTGTGACTAAGGATGATAATAGCTCACATTTATTGAGCGCTAACCGTATGCTAAGCCTTGTTATACAGAATGTCCATTCCTCACAGCCAGTCTTTGAGGTAGGCACTATTCCTATCCTCATTTTACAGACGAAGAAACTGAGAGCCAGGAAGGGAGTGGGGCTTGTATAACGTCCCACAGCCAGTTAGTGCCAGACCTAGGACTCAGACTTGGCCCTCCATGGGCCCCTGCCTCGGAGAAGGTGGTTGGGTTCCCTGGCAGGTGTGCAGTTTGGCCGCCAGGGAAGAGTTGGATGGGGACAGACCTGAAAGCTTTACCTGGCATGGCATTGGTTCGGAGAAAACAGGAGGAGGGGTGACCGTAGTTGTTGGAGTCAGGGGACCCAGGCTCAATCCTTCACTGGACTTTCTGGGGAAGTCCAAGTCCTCTGGGAGCCTTGGGTCTTCTGAAAAATGAGCCCTAGTAACTGGACACTTGCCTACGGACAGGGGTTTCCATCAGGCCCCTCGCCCCACCCATTCAGTTCTGGTAGCAGTTGTCCTGAATCCAAGTCCTTCCCTCCACCAGGTGGCACCACTCTGGCACCGGCCACTGAACTCCAAGCCGAGCCGGGGCGGCCTCCGGCCTCCCTCCTCCCTGGTCTCCTTCCTTCCTTGCCCTCCCCGAGCTGCTTCTTCACACAGCTGCCTGGGGGGGATCCTGTAAAATCCTAGATCAGGTCGTGCCATGCCTTAGAGTAAACTCCTCACCACGACCTTTGAAGCCTAGTGAGAGCCAGTGTCCACCTCCAGGACCTCGTCTCCCTCCGCCTTCCCCCTCTCATGAGTGTCCAGCTGTTTCCCGAATATCTCAAGCCCATTCCAGCCTCAGGGCTCTGCCTAGAAGGAGCTTCACCCATGCCTGGCAGATTCTCATTCTTTTCGTCTCAGCTCAGTGTCACTTCCTCAGGGAGGCCTTCCCAGATCCCCCTCACCTCCCTTCCAAAACACTTCTACACGCCCCTCTGGCCACTTTCCGTCCTGTCACCCTGCTTTCTTTTCTTAATTAACACATATCACAACCTGAAATGGTCTAATTTCTCACTTCTGTATTTGTTGTCTGTCTCTCTGACGGTCTGGGGACCCTGGTTGTCCTGTTTTCTGCTATGCTCCTAGGGCCTGGCATAGAGTTACTGTTCAACATATATTTGTTTCTTGAATGAGTGAATGTGTGAATGTACTTTATAAACTCTGCTTTATAAGCTCCCCCAAGTAAAGGCGGTCAAGTGCAGAGGGAAAGGACCCAAGCTTGGGAGTCAGGGAGACCTGGGTTCAGATTCTAGATCCAACATTTACTGTCTGTGTATTCTTGGGCAAGCTGCTTCCTGCTTTGAACCCCTCGGCTCAATGCCCACTTTATGGGGTAGCTATGAAATCAGAAAGTGGTGATAGGCATAAAATTCCTAGCCCAGTGGCAGGCACTCGACCAGCGACCAGCGGGAAGTTTGAGGAGTTGTCTGACTCAGAGAACTAAGCAGGGAGAGGAGGCCTCAGGGCTTCCAGTTTAGTTCCTGGTAGGCCTGAGACCTGCTCCTGGACTGGCCTTCCCAGCTGCTCATTGAATCTGTCCCCAGGAGGCAGAGGGTCAGAGAAGTTCCTTTGGGGAAAATTCCTAGGGCAGGGTCTTCTTTGGGGGGGTCTTTGTCCTTCCCCTGAAAACAACGGCCACTCATTGAAAGGCCTTCTGAACATACTTGGCTAAAATCCTCACTGCAACCCTGGGGGTTTTGGGGACATGATCCCCATTTTCCAGATGAGGAAACTGAGTCTCAGAAAAGAGGAGGTTTATTTGACATTGATTCACCCAGCATTTTAAAGAACCTACTATGTGCCAAGAACTGTGCTGAAAGGGCTAGTGGTGAGCTAGACAGACCCAGCCCACCTGGTGTGGCCCCAGGAGGAGACCTGGACACTGTTTAGATCAGCATGTAAACTGGTAATGACGAACATTCCATGGGTTCCAGACATGCTCCAAACAGGGCTGTGCTCTAGCACTGAGGAAGCCCGGGCCTGGCCCTGCTGGCAGAGGCGTGGCAGGCAGGGAAAGCTTCTGCAGGAGGGGGCTGCTGAGCCGTGATCTGAAGCAGGCACAGGAATTAACCCAATGAAGGAGGGAGGGTAGGGAATTTCCGGTGGAGGAACAACATGGGGAAAGGTCCTGAGTGGCGAGGAAACAGTAGATGGTCAGAATGGCTGTAGCTCAGAGAAGGAGGCGAGAAAGTGAGACGTGAGGGGGCCATAGTGAAGCCTTTGGCCTTTATCATAAGAATAATGGGGAGCCATGGAGAGGTTTTAAACAAGGGAGCAATGGGAGCAATGGGAGCAATGGTAGAACTAGCTAGAACTTCTGCCTTTTAGAGGGAGCACTCTGTGGGGAACAGAGTGGGGAGAAGCAAGGGGGCAAGGTGGGAGCCCAGTTACAGGTGAGAGGTGAGTATGGCCCCCCAGAAGGGCATGGACTCCAGAGGCAAGTAGCAGGCATTTGGAGAAGTGACTCACCCAAGGTCAATAGCCAGAAGCATCACAGCTGCATCTCAAATCAGGAACAGTGACTCCCCCATTTCACCACAGGGCGCAAATCAAACTGAGTCAGGCCCTGAGGACCCAGATGCAGTCCGTGGGTCCTCTGGGAAAAACTGGACTCCCCTCCCCGTTACCTGCAAGGGGGCCCAGGAAGCTCTTGTAGGGAATGGCCTTGAGGCTCCCTTCCCATCTGTCTATCCCTCAATGCTGAGCTCTCCTGTAAGGATGCAAAATAGGACCTTCCTGGGGTTGGCAGCCAAATGAGTCATAAATGTCAGAAAAGAATGTGATTTTACACGTTTGGCTCCCATTTCGTGCAGTGCTGAGAGCTGGGCTGTTTCCCTCCTCCTTAGCAGCCCTCTACGAAGTCACGGCACCTCTTTTTTTGCTGGGCTAAGGCCAAACATTTCCCTGCCACTAATTTTAGGCTCCGGCTGAAAAGCTGAGACCCTCTCCCCTCCCACCCACTGCCACCAGCTCTTCTTTTCACTCAGCCCGGAAGCAGGCAGCCCCTCTCCAGCAAAGCATCTGGGACTGGGTTCCCACCTCCTTTTCCCTTCACTGCATGAATGCAGCCAGATCTCCTCCTCTCTCTGGGTCTCACTTTCCCTATCTGTGAAATGGGTGCAGAGCAGATATTAAAGCCCAGTACCCCATATTCTAGCCCAGGGCTCGTTGCTCCCCCACCCCCCACCCCTGCTTCTCTCTTTTCCTGATATCCCTGGGCGGAGTTGTCCCTGTGAGGCAGGGCATGAGCCAGTGGGGGAAGGGGGTTTGATCCAGTCTCCTGGTGGCATCTGAAAGTACTTGGAGACCAAGGAGGGCAAAAAGTGCCATTTCTATCTGTCCCTGGCCTGTGAGCCCCTAGAAGGTAGAGAGGCCAAGCTGTTATTATGGGGTACTCTGGGGAAGGAGAGATGGGTGCCTTGGCTAGAAAGCAGAGAAGCTCTAGCTGATTGCTGCCCTGGAGAATGTTGAGCCCAGTGTGGATGGAATTTCAATTTTTAAAGAATAGATGGAAATTAGAATATTTGTGCAAAAAAAAATTCCAATTTGGAAATACTGGCAACTCATTTTTTAAAACACCATATGAATTTTTATTTATTTTTATTTTTTTTTTTAAGAGAGGGATAGAGGATGGGGAAGGGGCAGAGGGAGGGGGAGAAAGAGAATCCCAAGCTGGTTCCATGCCCAGCACAGACCCTGACTTGGGGCTCGATCTCACAACCCTGAGATCATGACCTGAGCTGAAATCAAGAGTTGGATGCTTAACTGACCGAGCCACCCAGGCGCCCCTACCATATGAATTTTTAAGAAATTATTATTCCTTTTTAAAGGTGTAGTAATGGTATAATGTATTTTAGTTATACTTTTTAAAGGTCTTTTTATTTATTTTTTTTTAAAGATTTTATTTATTTATTTGAGAGAGAGGGAGAGGGAGAGGGCATGAGCAGGGGGAAGGGCAGAGGGAGAAGCAGACTCCCCTCCAGCAGGGAGCTCAATGCAGGGCTCCGATCCTAGGACTCTGGGATCATGACCTGAGCCCCAGATAGATGCCCAACCAACTGAGCCACCCAGGCACCCAAAGTCTGTCTCTTTAGAGATGTACTGAAATATTTATAGATGCAGTGATATGATGTCTGAGATTGACTTCAAAATAACATGGAAGGGAAAGAAATGGGGTGGGGTCTAGACCTATAGTCTCCAACATCGACGTGTCCTACACTCGCCACACATGGCTATTCAAATTTAAATTCATCAAAATTAAATACAATTTAAAATTCAGCTTCTCAGTCACACTAGGCACACTTCAAATGCTCAATAGTCATGCCTGGCTAGTGGCTACTGTACTGAACAGTGGAGGCATTGAGCATTTCCATCACAGCAGAAAGTTCCATTGGATGCCGCTGGCCCAGATAAAGCAAGATTGGCCAGGAGTGAATTGTTGAAGCAGGGTGGTCGCACAAGGGGGATCATTATCCTGTTGTCTCTACTTTTGTATATTTAAAAGTTTCCCATAATAGGGGCGCCTGGGTAGCACAGTTGTTAAGCGTCTGCCTTCGGCTCAGGGCGTGATCCCGGCGTTATGGGATCGAGCCCCACATCAGGCTCCTCCGCTGGAAGCCTGCTTCTTCCTCTTTCACTCCCCCTGCTTGTGTTCCCTCTCTCGCTGGCTGTCTCTCTCTGTCAAATAAATAAATAAAATCTTTAAAAAAATAAAAATAAAAATAAATAAAAGTTTCCCATAATAAAAAGTTTCATCTAGCAGTAGGGAAAAAGTACTGCGTGGGCCAAACAAACACAACCTCAGGCTGGATTTGCCCACGGGCCACGGATGTGCAACCCATGGTATGGCAGCTAAGCCTCGTAAAGCCCCCAACTTCGATCCACAGAGTCTTAAAACTGTAAGGGGCTTTACAGATCATGTAGTTTACCCTCCAAAGCTACAGCTTCCCTGCCAAAGTCAGCCACTTCCGGCTGCACGCGTGTGGCCCCAAGGAGTTCCCAGCCTCAGGAACAGCCTACTCTGTCCCGGGCAGCGGGGGACAGAGTGATTGTCCTGATGATTGTTCTAGATGTCTTGCTCCTATTCAAACAGAGTCTGCCTCCCTTGGACCTTGGGTTGTCATCTGTCCTCACACTATCTCTGGAGCTAGTCTCCTTCCTTGAAAGACTGTCTGTGGATGACCCTGAGGCCCCTCCTCCACCTGCTGTCTTGTGACTACGTAAGTGCGGTGGGCTCTCCCTGGGCCAACAAGAACAGTGAGAGCAGTAAGTACCTTCTGAGCATCGAGTCTGTGAAAGTCCTGTGCATTTACATCATCTAGGGACGTGTTTACAAGAACCTTAACAGGTGGGTATTATCACCATCCCCATTTCACAGATGACGCTAGAGCTCTGGCTGCTGAGGCCATGTGCCCGGGGTCACACAACGAGGAAGTCCTGGAGCCATGAGCCCACCAGCACCCCATGCTCTCTGCTACCTGCCCTCGCGTCTGAGTCCGAGGGAACTCAGCCAGTGTTCTTGGGCCCCTAACTGGACTTGACAGGTGGGGTAACTGAACCTCAGGCAGGGAAGTGTCCTGCTGAAGATTCTGATTTCAAAGACACCATTTGGTTCACATGAACATTTACTGAGCACATACTAGATCCGGCTTGTAAGCCAGCCCGGTGGCCACACCAGCATCCTCCTGGGAACCTAGCCCCGGCGCTGTTCCTCCCACATCTCATACAAATATAAATGCATTGCCTTTAGCCTGCATTTGTCCACTGCCAGTGTGGAAGGCTGCAGATGGAGGCCTAGCAGACCCCAGCCGTGCCCACAACTGCCCTGGGGTCCCACACTGCCTTTGCACCCCCCCACATCAGCCACGGATACAAAGCCTGCTTCAACAGACTCCTGTTCTAGTAACTGCGAGGGACCTCACCAAAGCTGGCCAGGTGCAGGGTCCCCAACAGCAACAGAGGCCAGTCACCGTGGGGACCAGAGAAAAGAAAGGGCAAGGCCTCAGCTCCCCAAAGGCTTGTAATCTGGTAGGAAAACCAGGAAGGTGGGCAGGCGATCACAACAGAACACGATCAGGGCTGTGGGGCTGAAGAGGACTGAGTAATTGTGCCTAGAGGGAAAGTCTGAGAGGAAGAACCCAGCCTGTTAACAGGGGGTACTTTATATTCAAATCAAATTTGAAAAATATCTGATTTTTTTTCCTCTTCCCAAAGCAATACGTGATTGATTGTGTTGTAGGAATACACTGAACTAGCGGAGGACAGGGTTGCTTGGTGGTCACACATGTGGGCTTGGGAACCTGACTGCATCCCTTTAAACCCCAGCTCTGCTACTTACTAACTGGGAGGCTGTGACCTCTTTGTGCCGTAATTTCCACATCTGTAGGATGGGCCCATAACGCTAGCTCATGCTAATTGAGCACTTATGATATGCTGAGTCCTTTGCAAAGTATGTTCCTTATATTTATCGGTAAGCCTTCACAGTGGCTACCTGCTAGCCATGGGACATTATCCTCCCATCTCACAGATGAGGAAACTGACAGAGGTGAAGTGACTTGCCCAAGGTCATACGGCTCACACGTGGCAGAGCCAGAGGTTGAGCTCCACAGTCCTTGTTCTTTATTGCCAGACCCCCTACTTGACAGAATTGTGGTGAAAAAGAACGATCTCATTGAAGTTTCTATAAATGTAACTAAAATTTTCAATAATATCTGACTTTTTAAAAGCAGGTGAATATATACTTGTATTTCTTGGTTAATTATAAACAAAAGGAAATCTTTTAGCAGTACAAGAACTATCTAATTAGTAAGTGGAAATCTCCATAACCCCACCTCTGTGCACCCCCCCCCCAGATAATGAGGGGAGAGGAGTCTTCTTTATACCTTTTCTGTGTCGCCCGAAGTTTCAACAAGAGCCTGTCGTTCCTTTATAAACAGACAAGACAACTAAACAATTTCCACTTTAAAAACAACAACTGGCTGGACTGAGGGAGTGGGAGGTGGGGGCTGAAGGGCTGAAGGGCTGAGGGCACAACGGGTTTGTTCAGGGAAAGCTTCTCAGAATAGGTAGCATTTGAGCTTGGCTTTGAAGGATGTGCAGAATTTCACTGGAGGAGAATGGGACAGGGTGTTGCTAGAAGGACCACAGGCAGCGGCTCGCAGGCATGAAGGGAAAAAGTGTGTGGCTTGGTTTTTAGAGCGCTGGAGCAGTGAGGAGACAAAGGGCAAGAGGCCAAGGGCTCCGATGCCAAGCTAAAACATCTGGACCTGCTCGAGGGGCAGAGGGGAGCCTAGGCTGGCCCTCTGGGTCCAGAGTGGTGGCAAGGTCAGATCTGAGCATTCGAAATATCCTTCCGGCTGCAGGTGGAGGCGGGATGGGGTGGAGTGGGGTGGGGAGGGGGGAACTGGAGGCTGATAGGATTTCCCAGGGGAGGAATTTCAAGACCCTAACAAAGGCAGGGTGGTGAATGGAGAGGCCAGAGTGGATCCCAACCCATCCTCCTTCCCCTCCCTAGGGACCTGCGCCCCAGCTGCCTAGGTTCAAAGCCATTTCCTGGCAGCCCTCCATCCTCCCCACAGGGCTTCTCCTGTGTGGTCTTTATAGATCAAACAGGGGGCGCTGGGCCCAACTGCCGCCGCTGTGTCTGTTAGGAGCAGCTCTAATGGCCTGTTGCAGCCGGATGGGCAGGGAGAAGAGGGTGGGGGGAGGGTGGAGCACCTCCTGGAGAGGGGTCTCCCAGGAGGTGGGTGGTGAAGCTGGCCTGGAGCAACCCTGCAAAGTCAGAACAGGGAGGAACCTTGAGGATAATCATCGAGTTCCGGGGTGGGGGGGGGGGGGTTGGGGGTTATAAACATGTTTCAGCTGTGGTATAGTCAAAACAAAATCCTAGATAGGTAACCGAAATATCAGAAATGAGAAACTCAGAGATTTCAGGTTGAAACGATGGTGCGAAGGCAGTGAAAGCGTTTGAAAACCACTATGGAATCCAGTCCCTGACCCGTTTTATAAAGAATAATACAAATAGTAAAGGCTGAAGAGAATTGCACACTTCCTGTGTTCTAGGCGCCGTGCTAAACACTACGTATACATTATTTAATTTAATTACCCCCTCAAGCCACATGGGAAATGTACTATCATTAGAATGTCCATTTTGCAGATGAGAAAATCAAGGCATGGACAAGTTATGCCATTTGTCCCAAATCCCAGAAAGTGGCAGACGCAGGATGCATAGGGCTGATTCCAAAGTCCGAGTTCTTAGTCATTAACATTCTGGCCCCCGTGGGGAAAATGACAAAAGAAGGACAGATACCCTGTCCACTGTGCCTGAAACAGACCTCTACCCCTGCGGCTACTACTGTGGTCCAGCCCCCGTCCTCCCTCACCTGGATCACGGAGCAGCGTCCTCCTGGGTCTCCAGGCTTACCCTGGCCTCCCGCCACTCTCTTTTCCAGCAGCCAGCGTGCACGTTGTAAAACAGAAGCCAAGACCCTATTCCTCCCCTGCTCAAATCCTCTGGGGCTCCCACTTCACGCAGAGTGAAAGCCCTAGTCCTCCCGAGGCCTATGAAGCCCTGCGTGATCCAGCCCCAGCCAGCCTGTCCACCATGGTCTCCTCCACCTCCCCTGACTCTCTGCTTCGGCCATACAGGCCTTCTTGCTCCTTCTCTTTCCCTCTGCCTTGGGCATCCTTCCCAAGGCCTCCACATAGCTCACCCTCACCTCATTCAGTCCTCTGCCCACATGCCACCTCCTGGCAGGGCCCTGCCCAGACCACCTTTCCTCAAAGGGCCACAGCCTCCTCCCTGGGACTTCGTAGCCCCCTGTGCTGTTTCACTTTATCCATGGCACTTACCAGTTGACCCGTTAGATTTCGTATTATATTTACAATATATATTATATTTGATTGTACTGGTTTATTGGTTCCCCCCGTTAGACTATGGATCGTCGTGAGAGCAGGGCCTTTGTCTTAGTCACCACTCTATTCCCAGCATGTAGCACAGTGCCTGGTATACAGCAGGTGCTCCATATATTTGTGGAATGTATGACTACAGATGAAATGAACAGGTAGCTTCGAGGCCCTCTTGCCCTCCTGCCCCCTCCTTGGCCATGTGCAAAGTGAACAAATCTTCCACAGGGAACAAAGACCAGGCTGATGGCACTACTCACTCCAAGCGTCCTGAATACTGAACAGTGGGACCAGTCCTTTGCTAAATCCTGGGTACACATTATCAGATGAAAGCTAGAAACAACTCAAGAGGTGGTACTATTATGGCCCCTAGATGACAAAGGCACAACTCAGGCACCGAGAGATTATATAGCTTGTCACCACCACATATAGGAAGTGAACTGAGGACATTTGAATCCAGAGTCCATACTCCTAACCATTAAGCCAAGAATATAGCTTCCCAGAGAGAAGACCCAGAAGCTGACTTTCAAACCCAGCTGGTCACTGATTCATTTCAGAACTTCTCTCAAGTGCAGGTTTGTGAGGAGGTGGAGGGAGAAGTGCTGGGGCAGAGAGGGAGTGGTTAGAAGTAAGGCCTTCCCTCTAAAGGCCTGCCTGCCTCCCTCCCCATTTTGGGTCCCCAGATCCTGACAGCCTCAGAGGAATCCCATGCCAGATCATCTCCCACTAATTGGCTTAGCAAACTATGCTTATCTGGGCAAAGCTTGGCCCAGTGAGTTCAAGATTAGGGAAAGCAGGATTCACGGTTTGCCGCTCTGCTGCTCACAGGGTCAGAGAAGACAGGGTTAGGACTTTAATTGGCTTAACAACCCTGAGTGGCTTAACAGCTGCGAGGGTTAGGGTTGGGGAGGGATGAAAACACAGGTTGCTGTCCAGCTCACAGCCAGCTTCATGTCCCACCAAAGGGTTGATTTTCTCAGGGATCCGTCTTTGTGTGGGGCCACTGCTCTGAGAGCCTCCCATGCAGCCCATGTGGGGTGCCAGAGACAGGGCTTGGGCTTGAGAGCTGGAAAAAGCTGGGTTGGCACCTCCCTTCCCCCCACTTCCTCAGTGGATGACCTTGGACGAGTTACTTGACTTCTCTGAGCCTCATTTTCTTGTCTGATGGGGTATATCAATGGCCAAAGAGGAGAGGTTTCAGGGGAGAACGAGATCCAGTGTCTGGAGACCTCACCTCGGGCTTGTTGGGACGAGGCGGGCACACAGCATCCATGAATTCCTTCCCCCCCTCTGCCTCCTCAGAGCCCCATTTTGTGTTTAAAATAATAATAATGACACCCATTTCACAGGGTTGTTTGGGAACAGAATCCAGCCTTATCAGCTGAACCCGTGTGCTGCCAGGTCTGTGTTATCTAGCTCCTCCGAGGACTCAGACTTTTGATTCAGCGTTGTTTAAGTTAGAGGAGTTGAAAGCTATTTTTATAATTCAAATTATTTTATTCAGAAGTGCGGGTGTGGGATCAGAAGGTGGGCTGGCTAGTCTCCCAGCTTGGATCCTGTAGGGCTCAGACACACCTCTCCTTCCTCATTACTCCAGGTTCCACCACTCAGAACATCTGCACCAAGGCCGGCTGAACAGTGAACATGTTCATTGTGGGAACATTTCACGTGGTAAGCAAACATATGCCAACATTGCTTAATTTCTAGGAATGCCAGCCCCGTGGCTTCTATCTTGTCTGGGTTTTCTTCCATGTAGCCAGAACCTCAGCCATTTTAGAATCCAGAGCTTTAGGGACAGGGGTCCAGAGGCTTTAGCTCTGATAGCCAGTCCCAGAGTCAGAATTCCAGAAAGGGGAAGCTCCTAAGGTCATCGGATCTGATATTCTCATTTCACATACAGGGAAATTGAGGCCCAGAGATGGGAAGAGTCTCACCCAAGGTCACCTAGCAAGCTAGTTACAAACCCCGATGGAGTCATGGGTTTCCTGATCCACACCCCCAGTCCAGCACTTTCACCACAATACACACTTTCTCCTCATCCTCGCCCACAATGTTCAAATCCCTCCCCCTCCTTTCACATTCTTATCTCAGTGCAGCAGAAGCTCTGACTTCCTATCTCCTGGAATCTTGGGATCTCAGACTCATAATTCTTTGAGCCTGGGGGACACTTTAGTGGCAGAACTGCAGGGTGGATAAATTGAACTTGGGCTTTGAAGGCAGAGAGTCCTGAGTCCCAGCTCTTCTACTCCTTAGCTGTGTGACCTTGGGCAAGGATGCCCCCTTTCTGAGCCTCCATTCCCTCAGCTGTTAAGTAGGAATAACAATACAACCACATCCCAGGAGTATTAGGAGGGACGCAGCAGATGAAACAGGTAAAAAAGCAACCAACAGGCTTGGCACAAAGTGAATGCTTCATAAACTAATTGTTATAGAACTATAAATTAGGGCTCTCACACCCCTAATGCCTAAGTGAAATGGTCCAGATGTGATCAAAGGGAATGAAACTGGACAAACTGAAACAAATATATACCCTGTCTAAATTGCTACAGGCTCCATACTGCTAGATTTCTTTTTTATTTTCCAGGAGAAGCTAGACCTCTGGATTTTTGAAATATTATACAAGCCACATAAGACACTTCTGTATGCCATATTCAACCACTGGGCCATTAGTTTGTCATCCCTGCAAAATCATCTCATCCCAACGCCCTCACTTTACAACTGGGGAGAGTGGAAATAGCCCTTTTATCTGGGAAGCTATGGAGCTCCATGGACCCTCAGCCATCTCCAGCCACTCCCCTGAGACCTCCACCCCCATCCCCATGGCCATTTTTTGCCCTGTTTGAGGGAAGCTCAGTTTATGTTCAAGAAGGAAGTATTTGTTTCTTGTAAGTAGATTCAGAACAAGGGAAGGAGGGGGTTTGAGGTACCCAGTGAGTTGAGGGGCAGCTGGCCCACTTTAGGCTAAAGGGAAAGGGGGATGAAGCTTTGGCTACCAAGAATAGGAAGTTACCATTTCAGAATCTAAAAATATCTATCACCATCTGTCCACTCGGGCACAGAATGATAAATGCAGATTAGTTCCTGGATGTAGACATGAATATTTTTATGTGTCAAGCTAATAATAATAACACCACCTTGTGTGGATAGAGCTCCACCTCCGTATTCCCCCAGGGCAAGCTAAATGGAATACACACATCATCTCAGCAAGGCATGGATGGGGAAACCAAGGCAGAGAGAAACTCAGCAACACAACAACGGTGACACAGCAAGTGAGCAGCTGGGACAAACCCTGGGAGTCCTGTTTCCAACCCTCGCCCAGTACTGAATCTTCTGAGTTAGGCAGAATGTGTTAACAAGTAGCAGAATAAATATAACAACAGCAGTAATCACCCTTTACATCTCTATAGTGACTTTGACTTTTTCCATGCTTTCCCCACATCTGTGATCATGATGATTTAGTATGTTCCTAAAATACATTACAGTCTGCAAGACCTTCACACAAACCTCCTCTCACCTGACCAACCATCCCAACAGGTAAGAAAATGTAATGGTAGAACAATAAGATGAGATAAGTAGGGATTCTCCCTCATTTCACAGGTGAGGAAACTAAGGCTTGGAGGGAGGTTTATCTAAGATCACATAGTGGGCAAATTCCTTCTGGCAGTGCACAGTACAGCCTAAGCTACCAGAGCAATTCTGATTCAAGGGGAACCCCAGGTTCAGAATTCCCCCTGTCACCAATTAGCTCAGCTCAGCAGACAGCCTGGAAGTGGGCTGCTCATAGAAAGCCTCAGTTTTGTTTTACTGCCCTGGGATTAAAGGACAGCTAGTGGCCGTCTAATCTCAGATCGAAGATCCCAAATTCCTTCAGCCCTGTTGGGGTGGGGGAGACACTGGGGGAGTCCTAGGAAACAGAAGAAGCCAGACAGCTTCTCAGCAGGGTCTGACACTTCCTTAACCAGAAGTCCAAAAAGTTTGGGCGGGATATTCATTTAGCTGCCTCCAATTCTGTTTCTCCTGGGAGGTTGGGAATGGACTGCAATTCCAAACAGAATCTTTTGAGAGCAAGGAAGGACTTCTGAGATCTTTCCTAAGCTGAGGCTTGGCATTCAGGCAGAGGAGTGGGTCAAGGCTGGAGGAAGACCTGGGGCCCTGTTCCAAGCTTCACACACCCCCTTCAGCCCCAGGCCCTCCTCATTCACACCCCTGAGGATCACTTTCTCTCTCTTCTTGCCCCATCCCTTCCTCCCTCAATGGCCAGATCAGAGAGGATGGCACGGGGGTTGGTCAGAGTTTGAGGGCAGAGGTCAGAGAGAAGCGGGCAGAGAAGAGATCAGAGCTGCAATAGGGTGGGGCGGGGCGGAGGTCAGGATGCAAGGGGGGCCTGGAGAGGTCAGAGTAGGGCTGGGGCGGCAGGTAGCCCCTTGCCACCCCCACTCCTCGAGCTCAGCTCCCTCCACCTGCGCTTCTCCTACCTCCAGACCTGGCCGAGCTGCAGGAGGTGGACGAGGGTCTGCAGCAGCCAGACGCAGAGGCGGCAGCAGCGGCGGCGGTAGGCGCTGGCCGAGGAGGGCGCGGGCCCGGGACCCAGCTGGGGGCTGACTTCTTTGGTCCGGAAGGCGGTGGCGCTGTCCTTGGTGCTGATGGAGGGCCCGCCGGGGACGCTGTCCTTGGTGCTGACGGCGGGTCCCGGGGCGCCCGCGGGATCCGAGTAATCGTAGACGAACCAGCGGAAGCTGAGCAGCTGCACGACCAGCGAGGGCAGGAGCACGAATAGCAACGTGAGGCCGAAGTAGGTGCGCTGACCGTGCAGGTAGTAGGAGGCCGCCAGCCACAGGTCCGTGGCGCCGTCGGAGAAGAACACGAGCAGCGCGCACAGCACCCAGCAGCAGTCCCGCAGCTCGTAGCGCGGCCCCGAGCCCCCCGCCCCGGTCACTCCGGGGCCCCCGGCCGCCGCAGTCGCCTCCTCCCCGTGCCCGCCCGCACCACTCCGGGCTCCTCCGGCCGCCCCCTCCGGCCCCGGGCCGGCCGCGGCCGCCGCTCCATCCGACTTCGCGGCCATGTTGGCGGAGCAGGAGGCGGGGAGCGACTTCCGGGCGGCGGAGGGGGTGGGGTGCGGAGTGGGGAGGACCCTGTGCGGGAGGCTCTCGCCTCCTCCTCTTCCTCCTCTCTTCTTCTTCCTCCTCCCTCTACTTCAATTATTCATTCCCCTCGGCGCCGCCCCCGTCCCTCCCCCACCCCGCCAGGGCTGCGGCCGGATGGGGGCAGCTCCCCACGGAAGAGGGGGAAGGGAGGGGAGAGCATCCCAGGTCACCCTCTCCTTCCTTCCTCAGAGGCGTGGGGCCTGAGCCACACGCTTTCTGCCTCTCATCTCCACCCCACTGCACTTCCTTATGTCTTCTTTTCTTCACCGCTCCCTTCTCCATCCTCTCCTCTTCCATTTATCTCCTCTGTTTACCTCCAGTGGCCTAGGTCTGAGGAGGGTAGAGGTTAGGGGACTTGGAAACAAGGAGCTGCCTAGGCGAGCACCTCAGGAACTCTCTAGCAATCACTGGATGCTAACCAGCCATTTCCTAGTTTCCAGAGTGTTTGCGTATTGTTCCATCCCCGTCTTTGATCTTGAAGAGTCCCTTTTCCTATTGTCTTTTTCTTATTGGTTTGAATGAGAAAATTGCAGCTCTGAGAGTTGCTGTCTCTTCCCCACTCTCCCCTTTCCCTCCCTCAGGGACTGCTTTCATCTGGCCACAGCCCTAGTAGAGTTGGGCAGGGAAGGGGCAACATCAGAGGGAAGGGGATGGGAGGAAGCACCAGGTAGAGGGAAGACCAGGTGCAAAGGCCTGCAGGCCTGAGATTTGAGGGCATACTTTCAAGGAATTCCGGATCACAGATCCAAGGAGGTGGAAAGCTGGAAAAGATGGGGCTGGAGAGTTCTGAGGGATGAGATCCTAAAAGTCCAGAAGATGTACGTTATCCAGGAAGCAATTGGAAACTACTGCAGAATTTGAGCAGGAGACAAATGTGATCAAGTCTGGATTTGGAAAGAAGCCCCTGAAGCCAGAGGAGAGAAATGCTCACTAGGAAACAGCTTGAGGGTGGAGAAGCCAGAGACAGAATATAACAGTAATTCAGCAGAGGAGGTAGGGTTGCTTGTACATCCTGGATACCCCAGCTCACCCCCAAACCTTTTGCTCAGATTGGATGTATCAGGCATTTATTGTAAAAAAAAATTCATGTAGCAGTTTCTCTTTGCCTGGGACACTGGAATCACTATACAATTACTAACTCACTTTATCCTCACAATTTGTGAAGTAGTTTATGTTTTTTTCCTCCCATTTTACAGATGAAGAAATTGAGTCACAGAGAATTCATTTGTTTGGAACCACTCAGTGCTAGAGCAAAATTCAAGCCATCATGTGGCCCTAGAGTAGGCTTTGCTATCTCACAAAGGGAACAGAGTTTGGGAAGAAGGGGAAGAAGTGGGGGGAGGGGAGGCTTGAGGAACACCCTGCATCAGAGTAGCTGGGAAGGGAAGATGAAGGGTGACAGCTGCCCTGGGTCAGAAAGGAGCAGCCATCTGCAGTCCTGCAGCCCAGCATCCCTTTTGTGTCCAGGGACTGTTTTGGTCCCAGCAATGCTCAGGAGGTTGGAGTGCCAGCTGTGGCCCAAGGCTGAACACAGAGAAGGAAGAGTTAGGGATTAAGGGAGTTTTCTAGGCTGCATTCAAAGCTAATAGTCTCTATCCGCAGGCATGTGTAGACTAGTGGGAGTTTTTGTGGATTGGGCTGGAGGGGAATCTGAATCCTAATGTGATTTAGGCAGGAACAGTATCTTCTCCTTTTTTTTTTTTTTTCTGTTCTGCAGCCCTAAGCAGGGAGACTCATGGGGTCTTTGGACCCACTATTGGCCCTGGGCCAGTTCTGAACATGTCTGGATCTCTGCCTTCTCATAGGTGCCTGGATGGAGCTGATAGTTAAGTCCTTACCTCTGGGTCCCAGCCCAATGGAGGCAGCTCCTCTACCTCCATGCCTAGCCACATCCTAGGATCAACCTGTTCAAACAGGTAATAGATGACATGCTTTTATGTCTTAGACTCTAGAACCAGGAAGCCTGGGTTCGAAACCTACTCACCTCTTCCTGACTCCATGACCTTGGGCAGTTACTCAATTTCTCTTAGCTTCAGGGAAAAAAGCAAAATGGGGAATGGTAACCAGTGCTCTCCTTGTGGGGCTGGGGTGAGGACAAGTAATGCTAATTATTAGCTAGGGTGATGCCTTCCACAGAAAGCTCTCTTGGATTCCACACCCAACTGTGCCCTGCTTCTTATCCCTCAGAGAAGTCTCCTTGACACTCCCCTATTACGAGCTCCCATGACATTTTAGTCTTTTCCTTCTTAACATCAGTACACTGGCAATTTATCTTTTTATGTGTGCCTGTTTGGAATTGCCTGGGAGCTCCATGAGAGTTTGGACAATTTATCTATTTTCTTCACCAACAAATTGCTGTGTGCCCAGTGTTGTGCCTGGCACCCAACAGGCATTTTATAAACATCACTGAATGCATGAGTGAGTGATCAACTGTATGAAATAGCTTCCGTTGTTCTCCCCATTTTATAAACAGGGTAACTGACCCGGTCAGTGGGCAGTGACTCATAGAACTATCAAGCCCTCCTGTATGTCAGGAATTGTGCTAAGAACTTTATGGATATTACCACATGTTGTCCTCAAACCAGCCCTTTTTTTTGCACGAGGAAACTGAGACCCAGGCGGGTGCTGCCACTTGCCCAAAGCCATTAGTTAGGAAGTAGCGGAGCTAGCATTCAAGAGCTCTACTTCAGGCAACTGGAGCGGTGACAGAAGAAGGATTTGATGGGCTGTCTGAGGTGTGGACCAGGAAAGCGTGACCCATCAGTGGTACTATGGGAGGGGGGCTGATCTGAATGGTTTGGACTGGTGTATTCTGAGTGGCCTGAGATCAAAGATCAGGGATTCAGACTAGAACCGATAAGGGAATACAGGCATGGTGTTTTAGTGGAAGTGGGGTGGGGCGTGGGGCGCAGAACAGCTTGAGCAAAGGCTCTGCAATGGGACTGAGTCAGGCTCATTCAAGGGCCGAGAAGAGGCTTGGGTGTGACTAATGTGGAAGGAGAAGGTGAACCACAGCTGTTTAGAACTGGACAGGCCCTGAGATCTTGTCCAGTTCCCCAAGCCCCTCTCTCATTTTACAGATGGGAACACTGAGGCCCAGAGAGAAGTCCCACATTCAGCAAGTGGCAGAAACCAATCTGGGAGCCTTTCCTTCGTCCCTAAGGGCATGGTCTCTGAGCTTCTTTAGGAATCTTGGGGATCATTCTGGGGAAAAGTCTTATTTTTATTTTTATTTTTATTTGAGAAGGGAGCATGAGCAAGAGAGCACAAGCAGAGGATCAGCAGAGGGGGAAGGAGAAGCAGACTCCCCACTGAGCAGGGAGCCTGATGTGGGGCTCGATCCCAGGACCCTGGGACCATGACCCGAGCCAAAGGCAGCTGCCCAACCGACTGCACCACCAGGCACCCTAAGGGAACAGTCTTTATCATAGCTGCAAGTTCAGTCCATGCCTACTGCACCCTCTACTTGGACCAGTTTCTAATAATGTTCCTTTAGTTCTTGTGTAAACTACGCACAAGATAATTGGCACAGCATTGTTTATAACTTCAAAACTGGGAATGACCCAAATGCCTATCGGTAGGGGATCGGCTAAATAAATCATGGACTTTCTGACAACAGAATAGCACGCGGGAGTAAGGGAGGTGATGGAGCTCTCCGTCTCCTAATACAGAGAGGCCTCCATGGGGACAAGCAAGGGATAGAATGGGAGGGTGGGGAGTGAAGCTGGGTAACAGGGAAGATAATAATCTATCTTTGCGTTTGTTGTATATGCACAAAGAAACTTCGGAAGTCTACGTAAGAAAATGAGATTACCGAAGAAGGCACTGGGCAGAAGGGGAACAGGATGGGAGAGGGAGATTTCATTACATGCCCACTTATAATTTTTCTTTTGGAATCACGTGAATGTATTTACCTATTAATAAAATATAATAATAATGAGGACAGCTGCTACTCAGCTAAGGCTGAAGGCTGTCATATGGGAATAAGCGGTCAGTATGGTCAGATTTTCTAATTACTCGAGAGAAGCCAGAAATCTGGATTTTATTGTTCAATCGCTTGATTTTTAAATGTTGGCTCCACTTTTGCTCAGACATTTTTCAGGCCAAGTAAATAGGTCAGTGGGTCAGACACAGCCTGAGGGCCACCAGTTTCAGCCTCTAATGGCTTCCTGCTCCCAGGGCTGGAGTTCTCAAGCACCCCAGGGCCCCACCCCCATGTGGGCAGTGAAGAACAGAAAAGCGCCCCGTCCTGCCCCCTCTCCTGGCACCCTCAAACCCTTGCCCCTTGGGGCTGTGGCATTTGGGGCTTTTAACTCAAGATCTGGAAGGCAGAGAGGGGTTACGAACTCTCAGATAATTCCCTCCCCCGGGGCCCTGCCGGCTTCGAGGCCCAGCTGCCTCCTGCTGCCCACCCATCTGTCCCTGGGAGGTGGGGACCGCAGTGAGGCTGGCAGTGATGGGGGTGGGCAGGAGTCCCCGCTCTGAGCCTCAGATCACTGGGCTCTGTCCAGACTCAGAATCCAAAAGGACAAATCTAGAGACTGTGAGAAAAGGAAAACGGGTGTGGCTGCGCCTCCGTGGTATACGCCGAGCTAATTCGCGGAATTACCCGACGCCAGAACTGGAAAAGCCCGAAGGGACCATGTCATCCAACTCCTTCATTGCACAGACGGGGAGACCCATGTCTACTCCCCACCCACCGCCCCAGGTTGTGGCCTTGTCACCTCTCTCCTGGACAACTGGACCGCACCAGCCTCCTCATTGGGCTCCCTGCAGCCCCTCTTTAGCTCCTAATGTTCAATCTTACCCTTAGCCGGAGGGGCCTTTTTAAAAAAAGAAATCTGATCAGTTTCCCCTGTCTGCTCAAAGCCTTCTGACTACTTCCTGCCCCACTTCAAGCCAAAGTCCTCAGTACTGCCTACAATCTCTCTCCTGCTCTCCTCTCTAACCTCACCTCCTCCTGTCTTTCCCTCCTTCGTTCTGTTCCAGCTACTGGCTCTTGGCTACTCTCTTACCAGGCCAACCTAATCTGTCCTGTGCGGCTTTGTTCCTGCAATTCCCCCAGGTATTCTCAAGGCTCCATCTTTCTTTTCTCTAAAATGTTGCCTCTTCGAGGGATTTTCCTGGTAACTTCCCCCTGACACTCTGTCTCCTCACCTGCCTTATTTTTATCCACAACGTTTATCACTGTACAATGTTATAATACACATTTCTTTGTTTCTTGTCTAGAATATAAGATCTGTGAAGGCAGAAGTCATGCCTATGTCGTTCACCACTGTGTCCTCCACACTTGGGGCAACTTGGCACGTAGATGTATAGAGCTCCCGAGCCAGTCGTGACATGAAAGGACACAGGTCTATAACTGAAATGACAGCCGGTCGTGAGTCTGCTGTTACCTGCTTAGGTGACCTTGAGCAAGTCACCTCACTTATCTTCTCTGGGCCTCAGTTTCTTCATTTGTTAAACAAGACTGTCACTAAGACACCTTCAGTTCAACCATCCTGGAAGGTCTTCCCTGTTCAGATGTCACTTTTTTCTCCATAGAATCTGAAAGGCCTTTAAATAAACATAATTATGTTTATTTATTTACTTATTGAATAGTTAACATAGTCACATGGTTCAAAGTCCAGAGGTGCAAAGGGGACCCATTTGTCTGTCCTACCTTGTCCTCCAGCCATCAGTTCCCCCTTTCAGAGGCAATCAATGACAAGTTTCCTCTCTCCGTCTCTCTCTCTCTTTCTCTTTCTCTCATCTACTTACCTTTAAACCCTATTCCACCATTTTGAAACACATGGTAGCTTAATTATACATAGTTCTGACCTTTGGCTTTTGTTCACGGAATAGCCGTTTGGGAGATCGCTCCTTGTCAGTGCAGAGAGAGTGCCCTTGTTCTTTTTATGGCTTCACAGCATTCCCTTGCATGGGTGGTCCATAGTCTACTTCACCAACCCCCTAAATAACGGGCAGTGAGGTTGTCTCCAGCCTGTTACCACAATCTGCTAGTGAATAATTTTGTGGACATACCATTGTGGGTGTCTGTAGACTAAATCCGCTTGCTGATGGAATGGTATGTATGTATGTTTATGATTTAGATAGATGCCTCTATAGGGACCATACCAACGCCTCCCACACGTACTGGAATTGAGTAAAAGTGCTTGTAAAAGGGCTTTATAAAGGACTGCAATATGGCCTCAAGACTCCTTGCAGATGGGGAGAGCACTCCACCTTGCTAAGCCTGTCTCCTCTTCAAGAAAAGTATCCTACTTCATGATGTGTGGTGGTGAGGATCAAATGAGACAGTGTAGGGAAAGTGCTGTGCACCTTTCCTGGCACACATTAGGACTTCTATAAAGATTAGCCATTCCTCCTCTGCTTAATGTTATTATCTGCCCCCAGACTGTGGGCTCTGTGGGAACAAGGACCTTGTCTGCCTTGTTCACTGCTATAACACAGCTCCAGGCTGATGGAAGGTGTCCAATAATTACTTACTAAGGGAATGAGTCCATCTCTCAATGTCACTTTGCCCACCAGGCCCTCCATTGTGACCTAGTCCTGCCTACCCATTCAATTTCATCTCCTATCCCTCTCTCCCCCTCTCCTTGGGCTCTGGCCGCATGGGCTTTCTCTAGGTTCCCTCCTGCCACAGTGCCTTTGCACATGCTATTCCTCCTGCCTGAAACAATTTCTCTACCTCACCTTCACCCATAGCCTCTCCATTTGCTTAGTTTATTTTTATTCATCCTTAGATCTTGGGTCAAATGTCACTTTTTAAAGAAAGCTTCTTTTACCTCCATTTCCTGATTTAGGTTAGGTTAAGATATATAATCTTATTGGACTCTGAGCTTTTCATTTGAGCCTTATTGCAGTTAGGAATGGTACATGCATGAATGTCAATCTTATCCTTGTGACTGAAAGCCTACAAGACTCAGGACTAGGCCTGTCCTGTTTACCAGTGGGTCCCCATGGCCTGGCACAGGGTAGACCCTCAGTAACCGTTGCCTTGAGTGAATGAGTGAATGCCAACACCTATTTTGCAGATGAGTTGAGCCTCTCATCTCCACCCAAGACAGGGGAAGTCTTGATTGCATGTTCCACCTTCTTTCCAGTGGAATGAACAACTCCTGAAAGGTTCTGGTTGGGGAAGAAGGAGAGGAGAGGGGAGAGAGAGACAGGCGGACAGACAGATTGGACCCTTAATTTCCTCCAACACATGATGAGGACATGGGCCCCCTCAGTTGTTCAGTAGACCTCTCCTGCAAGTCCCGGGCATCCCTAGCCTCAGAGGGCTCCAAGGCCAGTGAGAAAGCCAAAACAGTGGCCAAAAAAAAAAAAAAAAAAAAGTAGCCCCAAACAAGAAAGTGATTGATGTCAGAAGAAAGGAAGGACCAAATTCCCTCTGGAAGGCCTGAGAGAAAGTGAGCTTCCTGGGGAATCAAGGGTGTGGGGGGAGCGTGTCTTCTAGGAGGAGGGGCATTAAGGGAAGTGTAAACACTCAACAAGTGGAGAAGGAAAGTAAAGGATATTCCAGGCAGAGGGCAGAGCCTGAGCAAAGGCAGAGAGGTGAGAACGTCGGGATGTGCTGGAGGACCAGGGTTCAAGAACTGTGGAGGAAGATGAGGCAAAGAAGTTGAGCTCACAGACAAGCCTCAGGAGGCATGGACCTGAAGGGTCATTGCAGCACTTCTAATAAGATGGAAAACAGCCTAAATATTCTCCCACGAGAGAACTGTTTAGTAAAACCTGTAGGGGTGTCGACGAGAACAGCCGTTCTGGAAAGGAGTGGGGCAGTATTTAGGGAAAAGGAGCGTATTCATGCCTTACGACAAGGCAATAGCGTGCTGGGGCGATCAGGGTGGCTCTGTGTGGATTGATGGGGAGAAAAAAGGGAACTCAAGCACAACCAAGGGAAAAGACAAGTGAAATGTGAGGGAAGCAGCTTGGGTTCTCTGGAGCTTCCAGAAGGAAGTAACTAGAGATACACAGAGTAGATGGATAGAGCTGAAAATAACAAATGAGAAAAAAAAGGAGCAGGACATGAACATGAGTTATATCACAATAATATTTATCGGGATTTGAAACGTCATATCCAGTTCATCTGTATCTATTAAAATCGGACGTACCTAGCAACTCTGCTCCTGGATATACACACAACAGAAAGGCACGCGTATGTGTGTATACCCAAAGACACACCACCGTTCCTACCTGCACTTTGTAAGAGCCCCACACTGGAAACCACCATATGTCACCCACAGCAGCAGAATGGTCTAATTGTGGTGTAATTTGACCAGTGGAAGACTTCACAGCATTGAAAACAAGTGATCCATCCACAACTTTACACGATAATAGAGAGAAATCTCACAAACAAAATGCTGAGCAAAAGAAGTCAGACACAAAAGAGCACACACTGTGTGATGCCATTTGTATAAATTTCAAAAGCAGACAAAAGCAATGTCTGGTGTTAGAAGTCCGGGTGGTGGTGACTCTTAGGGTAGTGTTTCCTTGGAGGGAATCTCCTAGCGCTGTTGTTTGATCCGGTTATATAAGTGTGTTCTGTTCTCCAAAGTTCACGAACTGTCATACACTTACGATTTCTCTTCTGTGTATGTGTGACGCCTTCATTGAGATTTTTAAAAATCCGTAAGCACATAAGACAACTACTATGCATTTTGTAAGCAATCTCAAGTATTTAAGGACATCTGTCAAACACGGAGAGAGTTGAGGTGAGGTCAGAATTGAGCGGAGGCAGGGAGGAAAAGGAGGAAATGGTACAAACAAGAGAGGATCCTTGCAGATTACCTCCTGTACTAAGAACTGAGCAGTACTATTCAACCCTCTGTACTTTAGTGCATAAGAAATAAATGTAAATTTTAATCTAGAAAGCTAGAGAAACAAATGAAATATGGTGCTTCTACACCATAGAAAACATGGTAGCCGCCAGAAAACAGGAGAATGATCTAAATATACCAATCAAAAATGTCCAAGAGTAAACGGACTACAGAGGGATGCATTTGCAAGCAGTGCCCTCCACCCGCCTTCCTGCCCTGCCAGCCACACAATGGTCTCCCATATTTTCTCGGGGTTCCTAACTATCCCTTTAAATGAATATCACCATTCTGAAAAGAAACACTCAAACTGGGACTCTAAGGGGAACTGGGATGGGGGGAGGGGTGTCAAAAAGGAACTTGAGTCTTTTCTGCAATGTTTTCAATTTTGGTAAGAAGAATCTCTTCCTGGAATTTAAAACGAATAGATTTAGTATTCAAGGTAACAGTAAAGGCCAGTGCAGGGAGGCCTGGAATGTTCTGGCCTTGCATTCTCTTTGAGGTCACTTAAGATTTTTCAAGTCAAGCCATGGGACCATCTGTTGCCTGATGAAATCGGGGCAAGGGAAGCTGGAAGACAGGTCCCCACCTGGCGTCCCCATCTGGCTGCATGACCTCGGGAGGGTCCCATCCCCTTTCTGGGCCTCAGTGTCTTCATCTGTCCTACGGGAATCAGGTTTCTGTGTTAGTGGGGGATGTAGGAGGATGAAGTGAGGGCACAGAGGAAGATCGTATGAATATAAGGATTATTCTCTGGGTCAGAGGAGGAGGAGTGGAGCCCTCCCCTCCACCTGCCAAGCCCAGAGGGCGCACAGGAAGCAGAGGGAGGAGCTGGGGACCACCCAGGAGAGCAAACAGTCCATCTGTGGGACAGGGGCACATTGTCAGCAGCTGGGAGGCCCGGCCTGAACTACTCACAGGCCACAGCCTGTGAGGCAACCACCCAGGCTGCCTGGAGAATTGGGATGTTGAACGGGCTTCTTGCTGCTCCCAGCCCCAGGGCAGCCCCGGTCCTGTTGCCTCTCCAAGCCCCCATCATCAGTCTCCCACCCTTAACACCCCACTCCCAGAGCTGTACCCCTCCCCCCTTTAAGCCCATCCTAGCCCCACAGCCAGAGAGTGCTTCACAAAGCAAACTCCATCATGTCCCATACCTGTTCAAAACCTTCCAGTAGCTTCTCACAGATGAATGAACAAAATCCAATCCTCTTACCTTCGCCAACAAGTCCTGGCATGATCTGCCTCTCCCACCGCCCACCTCCAGCGTAGGGGTTAAGAGCCTGGCCTCAAAGAGAATCTGCCCGGTTAAAGTTCTGGCTCTTTTCTTCTTTCATTCACTCAAAAATGTCTATGGACCACCTACTATGCTCCAGGAACTCTTCTAGGCATTTGGGATGCGGCAGTGACAAATGAGACAAAGATTCCTGCTCTTCTGGAACTCCCTTTCTAGCAGAGGGAGATTAACAGTAAATACAAGTAAGTTAATTACGTAACACACTGGAAAGTGACACATGCTATGAAAAAAAGGAGAAAAAGTAGAGCAGAGGAAGTTGATCAGAGTACAGGGAGGGGTGGGTTTGCATTGTTTAAATGCAGTAGAATGGTCAGGGTAGGTCTCATTGAGAAGGTGAATTTTTTGTTGTTGTTTATTTTTTTTTGTCAGAGAGGAGAGAGACAGAGCACAAGCAGGGGGAGCAGCAGGCAGAGGGAGAAGCAGGCTCTCCTCCGAGCAAGGAGCAAGCCAATGTGGAGCTGGATCCCAAGACCCCGGGATCATGACCCAAGCTGAAAACAGGTGCTTCATCGACTGAGTCACCCAGGCGCCCCGAGAAGGTGAAATTTAAGCTAAGACTTGTAACAAGTAAAGGAGGAGACAAGAAGACATGAGGGCAGAGAGGACCGTGGGGAGAGAGGTGGGAAGTGCCTCAGACAGGCAGGGCAGGGCAGGCAGGGTCTTGTGGGCCTCAGCAAGGAGTCTGGCTTTTACTGAGTAAGATGGGAGTTTTGGGGGGTTTTGACCATAGGGAGTGGGGGAGGCAGGACAGGGAAGGAGAGGAAACCGAGCAAGCCTTGCAGATGTCACGTGGATGGCAGCTTCAGCCGGATCCCACAGGGTGTGGGGGGGAGGACTGCAGGGTGTAAGTTACACTTTGGAGTTATCCACCCACACCCGCACCAGCCTCCCAGGCAAGGAAGGTGGGCTTTCATATCTCTGAAATAATGGGTTACAGCTTACTTGGAAGGAAGTCAGCCCAGGAGGCTCCAGCAGCCTGTGGACAGTCCTCCCTGAGGAGCGAAGCAAGGGCTGGTCACCGAACGCATACCCAAAGAGGGTGCACAATAAAAGGGGATCCTAGGGGGATGGCTACAGCATTGCCCTTGTTGGCTCCAGTCCCCAAACACCAAAGTCCCAGCAGCCATGTCCCTTTTGGCCTGGGCTTAGGGTGGCTAAAGATTGGGGGCATGCCCAAAGTGACCAGGCAGGGTTTTTCTGGTTAGGGATCACCACCCCCCCCCAGACCTCTGCCCACTGCTGAGCCCCCACCCAAGGCTTCAGAGGGATTCATCCTCTGCAGTACCCTGACCACGCGGCAGTCCAGGCTTCCTTCTGGGATTCGAACTAGTTACCTTCATGTTAGCTCTGTTCATCTTTGAATACTTTGGATTTTAGAAAGTTCTGTTTCATGGTGAGTCTACTCATTCATTCTGTAAACATTGGCTGAGGACCCACTGTGTGCCAGGCACCATTCTAAGTTCTAGAGATACATCAGTGAACAAGACAGATATGGTTTCCTCCCTTGACCTTATGGTTGGAGAGGGAAATGATTGGAGAAAAAGACAGTATTTAAGCGCAGAGATCAGCAAAGCTGGGGAAGCTATGTGGGCCTAGAGGAGATTCCTGACCCTTGGGAAGAGGGGACGCCAAGCTGATAAGTGGAGGTGTGCCTTGGCACAGGTACAAAGGTAGGAGAAAATTAATCCAGGCTAATGGAGGAGTGAGTGCAAAGGCGCTGAGACGTCCCCCATTGCCTGCTACCCCCTTGCTACTCCCTAGCACAATGACCATCCTCTCTCACGTGGATGGTTGTAGCAGCCTCCTCTTGGGTCTCCCACAGAGGCGCAAGGAAGCTGGGCTATGCAGTCACTAACTCTTCTCCCTTCTTGGTTAAGGGTCACTCCTGTGGGCCTTAACTCACCAGCATTCCCCCACTCAGCTGGTATCGGGGAGGGGGGGGTGGTGTGGAAGCCACAGGCTTGTGCACCATTGTCTTCAGGTGACCTCCAGGGAGGGCTTTACTGATTTGGGCGGGGCACCTACAGCCCCCTCTCTAGAACCGTCTGTTTAATGCCTCCTTCCCCTTTCTAACCTCATCTCCTACCTCCTTCCCCTTGCCCTTTCCGTCCTACCAAATAAACCCTCATCTCAGGGCCTTCGTATTTGCTATTCCCTCTGCCTGGAACACATTTCCCCCAGACATTCACATGACTCACCCCTCACCTATCCCACATCTCTGCTCCAGTGCAACTTCTTCAGAGAAGCCCTCCCTGACCACCTTGTTGCAAGTAGCCTCTCCATGATTTTGTCTCTACCTTGTCCCGTGTTATTGTTTTCCATAGCCTTTATCCACCTGACACATGATATATTTACTTGTTCGTGTGTTTATCATCTGTCTCTCCTGCCAGACTGGAAGCCTTCTGAGGGCAAGGACCATGTCTGGTTTTTGCTCATGGCAGAAGCCCTATAATAGGGTCAGGGCAGCCAATAAATATTTGTGAAATAGATGGTTCTAAACATAAATGAAACATATGACTTCCCTCCCCAGCACTTCCAGTGGCCAAGGGTGCTCTCTAGGGGCCAGTCACAGTCAGCTGGGAGCCGACTTCAACCCTTCCCCACCCAGGCCCATCTGGCAGAGGTCAAGGGTCAGCCTGGTCTAGCCCTCTTTGGGCCCCCACGTGGAGGAGACCCATTCCTGGGGTCTAGGCCCCAGGGATGCCCGGTAAGCCCTGCTCTCCTTTGGCAGATGTTCCTCCCCCCTTTGTAGAGCCTGGGCCTGCGTTTCTGAACCGGAAGGTGTTTACACAAAACATCTTGGGTTTGGCGACAAAGTCACCCTCAGTGAGGAATCCTTAATGAATCTCTTTCTTTCCCCATGCAGGGCAGCTGCAGGGAAAATTAGCTCTGCCTCTGGCACTTGAAGGAAGCCAAAGGCCAGGCAAAGAGGAAGTGCTATTGGGGCTTCTGGTGCCACAATCTGGGGGAGAGTTTTTTTTTTAAGGGTGCAGGGACAGCTGTGGTATGGAGACCAGAGTGCTTCTAGACATAGGTTTACTTCTGACTTTCTGTGTGACAAAGCATTACCCTTCTCCTGGCCTCAGTCTGCAGCTCTGAAATGGGCAGTAATAACCTGTCTGTACAAAAACTGTGAAATTCAAGGAAGGCAAGGGATGTAAAAGGGCTTGGTTACAGGGACCTAATGGAGAATAAAAAGCTGGAATCAGGGAGGCAGGAGGTCAGAATTCTAGTCTCAGGTCTGTTGTTGACTTTGTAAGATCCTCACCACTCAGCTGGGCCTCAGCTTTTTCAGCTGTACAATGAGGGGTTAGGGCATGAAGATCTCTAGGGACCCTTCTTGTTCTGAAAGGCAGCCACATTCCACCTGCCCGCCTCTTCTTGGAGGTCCTTCCAAATCCCACAACCCACGCCGATTTGCTTTCTAGCACTCACAGAACTTCTTTTCTGAGCTGGCACTTCATCACTCACTGCATGTAGTTTTCCAGTCCCTTCCTTGGGTCTAGGTCAACTACTCTGGACATTGGGCCCAAGACAGGGGCTCAACGAATACTGGTGAAAGCTGAATTTTAAAAATGATTCCTGCCCCCTTCTGATCCTGCAGAGACACAGTGAGGGGGATTTTTATTCACTCTCATTTTATAAATTGGAAACTGAAGGTGTCAGCGATTAAATGTAAGTCACGCTGACACATGGGCCTTCTTGGTGTTCCTTAAACAGGGGAAGAATGATTTGTATTACTCCAAAACACTTATCGCTGCTTGCCATAGTATGTAACTACTTGTTTTGTCATGAATTGTCGGTGTTTGCCACTAGGATGAAGTTGCATGAGGACAGGGACTGTGTTTTGTTCGCTGTTGCACCCTCAGCACCTAAACGGCCTGGCACCTAGCGGGTGCTCAAGAAATAGGAAGGGAGGCAGGCAGGCAGGAAGGGTAAGAGGCAGCTCCGCGGACTATGCTCTCTGAGCCTGCAGGGGGCGCTCCAGCCCCTCCCCCAAGGCTAGGCCCCGCCTCTCGCGTCCAGCGGACGCGAGAGTTGGAGCCTGCGCGCCACTGTTCTTTTAATTGCGCTTGCGCGCCGGAAGCTCTGCCCGTGCGCGTGCGCAGTCGAAGCGGATCCCAAACGGAATTTGAGCCGGGTCGCAGCCGATACGGGTTGAGTCGGAGGTGGTGGGCACCATGCTGTCACCCGAGGCGGAGCGGGTGCTGCGGTACCTGGTGGAGGTGGAAGAGCTCGCCGAGGAGGTGCTGGCGGACAAGCGGCAGGTAGGAGGCCCGTCCGCGGCGCTGGGGCCGGGGTTCGCTCGTCGGGGCCTAGCGGCGAGCGCCGTAGGGCCGCGCGCGGGGTTCGGAATCCGGCTCCAGCGTGGGTTCCCAGTGGGCTGGTGGGCTCACGGCCGTGACCACAGACGTGGGGCGGCGGGGAGGCAAGGTGGGCCAGACACCTGGCACGGCGCCGCGCTTCAAGCATTTATTCGCACGTGTTAAATGAGCGCCTGCTCTGTGCCAGGGATTCCCTGTCTCTATTCTTCCTCCGCCCCTCGCCGTGCCCTCCGGATCCCGAGCCATTACGTCTTTGGGTTTATCTGAACACCTTTTTCAAAATGCAGTTCCTCCTCAGGCCCCGGCCCGCTGGCCGGGGGTGCACTGTCTTCGCCAAGGCTCTCAGGGGAGAAGAGGAAGAGAAAAGAGGCCTGAGTAGTCTTGAGATTGGGCAGGTGGGGACGCTTTGTACACCTGCATAGAAAGTCTGGGTCTTGTGCTAATTTAAGTGCTAAGTGTTTGGAGGGAGGTAATGGGGGAAGGGAGGATGATGTAATTGGATTTAGGCTTTAAAAGGATTCCTGTGGCTGCTGTGTGGAGCACAGAATATAGGGGGACAAGGGGCCTGTGAGGGGCCACTGCCAAGGTTCAGGCAAGGGATGGGTGTGGGCCGGGATGATGGTGATGGAGGAGACAAGTGCATGGGTCAGAGGTATATTTTGGAGTCAGTTACATATAGGAGGTGAGGGAGTAGGAGGAGCGAAGAATGATTCATAACTCCTCATTTCCAGTTAGAATAATTGGGCGATTGGTAGGGTATTTACTGAAAAGGGGAAGACTTGGATAAGTGCCCATTAAATTAAACACTGTATCAGGGTGTGCGGGATGATAATAAAGTAGCGATTAAAATGTCTCAAGCACTAACTGTGTGTCAGGTACTGTGCTAGCTCCTTTTGTTCCTGGCTCAGAAACCTGTGAGGTAGGTGCTATTCATATCTCCATGTCTCAGAAGGTAAAATGACACGGCTCACAACGGGCAGCAGGATTCATACCTGGGTATTGCGGAGGCTCTATAGCCAGCACTCTTAAGAGACTGCTGTCTCCTTAGTAGTTTCTGTGGTGTTAGTACCATCTCAGTGCCCCCCACCCCTGCTTTGCTGCCTAGTGTGACTGGGCTTCCTGTGATACTAGTCAGAATCAGCTGGACAGGGGCGCCTGGGTGGCACAGCGGTTGAGCGTCTGCCTTCGGCTCAGGGCGTGATCCCGGCGTTATGGGATCGAGCCCCACATCAGGCTCCTCTGCTGTGAGCCTGCTTCTTCCTCTCCCGCTCCCCCTGCTTGTGTTCCCTCTCTTGCTGACTGTCTCTATCTCTGTCGACTAAATAAATAAAATCTTAAAAAAAAAAAAAAAAAAAAAGAATCAGCTGGAGGAGCTTGTCCAGGGGTAGGTTTCTACTCCCCTGGTGATTCTGAAATGCCCTGAAGCTTGAGCGTTAGCACTGCAGTGAATAATAACGAATTATCTGTTTAATCAGCAAACATTTCCCCAGCACCTTCTCTGTGGAGAGGACTCCTGCCCAGAGCATTGTCTGTAAGGACCTGGAAACTGAATAGGGGAAGAAGTACATTTACACATCAGTGTGTTTTGGGCGTGACATTGGAAGAAACCCAGGAATGATGCCTTGTCTGTTGGGTTTTTACAGCCCCTGGTCTGTTGGGAGGTGATGGTTTGGGGCAAGAGGGAGCTGAGTTCCATCTTGCCCCTGTGCTTTGCAGATTGTGGACCTGGACACCAAAAGAAATCAGAACCGGGAGGGGCTACGGGCCCTGCAGAAGGATCTCAGCGTCTCTGGTAAGTCAAGGTTTCGTCACTGCAGCCCTGGAGGTGTGTTGTTTTCCTTCTAAGGCTTTCAGCTTATCCCTAATAGAGTCAGAAGCCATACATGCATGACACAGCCTGTGGAGAGGAGGGAGAAAATGTTGCAGGTCTGACGCAGACTATGGTTCAGGGTTTCAGCTGTGGTTCGGGGGGGTGCGTGGGCTGGGGGGGGTTAGCTGCTCAATCATCGATGGCACTAGGAGGTGCTGGGAGAGGGTGTGAACACAGTGCAGTTCCTGTTCTTGTGTTCTTACAGATAAAACTACGTGATACATAATTGGAAGCTGTGAGAAAGTTGAGGAAGGAATTGGACTTGGGGTGGGTGTTGGAGGAGGGGATGAGGGCTCTTGAGAGGAGGCCAGGTGGGTGTGACGGGGGGTGGTGGGGGGCAGTGGTGAGGCTGGAGAGATGGGCAGAGGCCAGGCAATAATGAAGAGCTTTGGAGGCCGAGCATTTAAAGTGCACCAGAAAGCCTGAAACCTTCTCATTGCTTCTCATCTCACCAGAGTAAAACACAGAGTCCTGCAAGACCCCCTTGTCCTCTCCAACATCCTCTCTGCTACTGTGCATCAACTCGGTTCACACTGGTCTGTTTGCTCTTCCTAACACCCCAAGTAAATTACTGGTCTTCACTGTTCCTGTTTCCTTTGTCTGGCTCACTCTTTCCTTGGATGTCTGCAGGGCTCATGCCTCAGTTTCTTCAGGTCTCTGCCCAGATGTCACATAAATCAGTGAGGCCTTGTCAGACCAGCCGGTAGAGTAACAGGTCCTCCCCTACTCTGGCATTCCCCATCCCTCTTACCCTGCTTTATTTTTCTCCAGAGTACTTAGCCTTATCAGGGTCTCACGAATCATACCTTATTTATTCCTTCTCCTCCACTATATCATAAGCCCGATGAGGGCAGAAACTGTCTTGTCCTGCTGTGTTCTCAGCATCTAAAACAATGCCTGGCAGAGAGTAGCTGCTCGGAAATATTCGTTGAAAGAGTGACCATTTGCCGTTTCAGAAGACGTGATGGTTTGCTTCGGGAACATGTTTATCAGGATGCCTCACCCTCAGACTAAGGAAATGATTGAGAAAGGTAAGGCCTTTTGGGGGTGGGTCAGGGCCACAGCTCCCCCGCCAGCCTCGGTCTTAACCCAGCACTGAGAGTCAGGCTTTGGGCTATTTGGTGAGAGGCAGCTGTGTTACAGGGCTCAGACAGATGTGAGTGTTAATCCCTGCTCTGGCGCTCGGAGTTATTTCCTCCTCTCTGAAGGGGGGGGTGCGTCTGCAGAGCATAGTTGTGAAGTGCAGATAAAACTGTGCGTACTTAGCCTAGTGCTTGTTTATCACTGAGGAACGAGCTGGGCCACAGATACAGAAAACCCGACAAACGGAGGCTTCAGGAAATCTGGTTCTGTTTTCCTCATCAGTAGTTGTCCAGAGGTGGGCGGTCCAGGACTGGCACTGACGATCAGCACGGTCACCCTAACGTATTCTTGGAGGGGCTGTGTCGTCATTGCAGGCCTCGTGTCCACAGGCCAGGCTGCAGGAACGGCAGAGGGCTTTCTCCATACATGGCCTTGCCTTCTATTTCACAATAACACTGTGCTCCTCAGAGACTTCTGACATCTCGTTGGCCAGAACTAAGTCACGTGGCCCCCCTCCCCCCAAGGCTGCAAGGGAGCCTGGCAGAGTGCGCTTTTATTTTTCACATCCCCTGCCATAGTGACTGCACTGAAAATGGAGGTTTGGGGAGAGCGAGTCTCTAGGGTCTGCCACAGCCTGGGCACTCAGCGTGTTACTCAAATCTTCATCGTAAAGGCAAAAAGTCAAGGTGCAGTTGGGTCCTTGGCTGGAAAAAGGAAAGATTATGCATGTTTTCTCTTCCCCCACCCTTGAAAATGTATGTGCCAAGAGGAACACAAGGTCACCCGAAGGCAGAATCTCCCTATCCGTTGAAATAAAATTTTAGCAAAGGAGACTATATCAGCTTAGAGAAGTTTCCAGCTTCCTGTCAAAGTACACGCTAATATTATGGTTATAAAATTAAGAGTTGTCATTGCTCTTGAGTGGTGGGCTACAAGGCCCCTCAGGCTGAGCTTTCAGAGGGGGTCACTTGCCTGGGTTCAGGATCTGGTCCTCAGCTGTCTTGGCCCACAAATGTGTGCTTGTCACCGTACCTAGAAGGGTTCTGGGACCTTATCATCACTCGTTCTCAGGGGTCGATGCGAGCTAAACAAGTTCCTAAGAGACCAGGGTTCTCATTTACCATGAGCACTAGAGCCATTGCCCAGGCCAGAGGGCTCGGCTGCTCAGGGCTTGTCCCCATCAGAAAGAATGAAAATCTGTGGGGAAGACAAACTAGCCAGCACGTCATCGTGAGCAGGTGGAGTCGGGTGACAGTAGGCAATTTTGTCACCAAGCATTGTAGCCTCTGCTTCTCTTCATGCTGTTTGCCTTCAGGTGCGATCCGTCTTGGCAAGATAACCTCTCTGTGCACGGCGAGTTGGGTTAAGCTTGAGCATTCGGCTGGCCCGCTGGTTGTTTAGGTCACATGTTACCACGGTCACGTTGTTTGAAAACCGCTCACCTTGATGGGCTTGGGTTTGTAAGATTCCTTAGCCACACATTTTCCAACCATCTTGGGCTGGGTCTAGGTTCTGCATTCTGGTCTGATGTTTCAGTTTTTTGTAATTTCACTGTGGGAGGGGCACCTAAGGTCCAGATACTGCCTTCCCCGCCCACTGAGCAGCCCAAGGTACTTTGCAGAATGAAAACAGGTCAGTGGACAGAGTGGCAGGTGCTCAGTCCTGTCCTGGGGTCACTCAGCTGTCTTGGGCAAATCACCTTCTTTCTCTAGCTCTTCAGTTCCTTCCTCAGTTGGTCTCTGAAGTCCCCTTTTTCCCGAATGCCAGGAGCCCTCGCTCTCAAGGAGGCCGGGGAGAAGCTGACATCCCTGGCTGCCTTTGGGTCAGTGTGTCTGCAGTATAACCCCATCCTTCGCCCGCCTCATTTTTTCAGATCAGGATCATCTGGATAAAGAAATAGAGAGACTCCGGAAACAACTTAAAGTGAAGGTCAACCGCCTCTTTGAGGCCCAAGGTATGGGCCTGGAGGGAACTGGGAACCAGGAGAGGAGAGAACTGTCAATGTCAGCGTGGACTTTACAGAGCAGGGGTGGGAAGCCCCTCCCAGGTGGGCGGGAGAGGGCCTGGGTGGCACATGAGCCTCCTGGAGGCTGTGGGCAGGGGCAGTGGCCGAAGCCACCCAGAGATGGAATGGGCAAGGTTTGCGGGGTCTTATTCCTGTCACAAGTCTTTTTCTAGCCATAAGGGGAACGGCCTGGGGTATCTCACGTTATATCCTAGGGCATGGTATAGGAACCAGGACAGCTCTGAGGGGACGCAGAGGGCCTCAGTCAGATGGTCAAGGGCAGAGCTGAACTTCTGGGTAAACCTCACCACTCCAGATTGGTCACAGGGCTGGCAGAAATCGGTAGGTTTCTGGGCAGTAGTCGTGACTCTGCAGGTTCTTGGTGACTCATGTGCTTTGTCAGTGCATTGCAAAATTTGAGGCCCTTCCCTGTTGGACCTTAAGGCCAAGTGTTTGGCAGCCTGAATGCAGCATAAGCCCCTTTCCTGGGCCTGACTCCAGGGCCAGCAGGAGGTTGGATAACAGGAGGCCCAACTCGCTGATGGATTGTTTTCTCCCCCAGGCAAACCAGAGCTAAAGGGTTTTAACTTGAACCCCCTCAACCAGGATGAACTTAAAGCTCTCAAGATCATCTTAAAAGGATGAAATTCAAGAACCAAGACGGGGGACCTAAGACAGCATCCCCCCTCTGTGGTCATGGAGGACCCAGGACTCCCCAGCTTTATAACCTGCAAGGATATGATTGCCCTGCTAGGAGACAGGCGTCACCAGTCTGCGCATGAGAAGCCTCTGTCTGTGGGGATTGGCTGCTCTGTGACGGCAGGAGGGAGCCCTCAGCCTGCCAGTGTCTGCTGGGTCCGACCGCTGGAGCTGGATGGACACAAGACCCATTGATAGACCCCGGCAGCCACCAGTGGTGGGTGGGGGCTGTGCCGGTGGGGGGGTGAGAGTGACCGCAGCAGGCACTTGGAACAAGGGTCTCTGTTCACATGGGCCCCTGGCAGCGGCGGGCAGCGGGGGGAGCATCATTCCTGCATTCCTTTCAGGAAGAGAGGCATTCTCAGGCAGCACGTAGTGGAACTGGAATAAAGCGGGAAGCCCACAGGTGGTTTCTGAATGAGGGACAGAATCTTGGGGCTTTGTAGGTCACGGCAGCCATCTGTGGGGCAGACACGCCGTTCCCCACCATGGCCTCCGCTTCGGGCTTTTCCTGCTTGCGCCTGGGATGGAGCCCAGAGCGGATGCTGCGGATCAGACTCTGCGCCGGCTGTTCAGTCAGGAAGGCCTCCCACGGTCCTGCAGCGGGGGTGGGGGAGGGAGCTGCCACCTCGCGTGGCCCTCCACCACCTCTGACGGCAGAGCCGGGCCAGACCGTCCAGTGTTCCCACCCGCCGGCCTTTAGCGGTCTCTCGGATCCTGGGGTGAATGTGCTGTGAAGGCGGCACCGTGTCTTTCCTGTTCATTGAGGGCTTAATAAACATTTCCTAAACGAATGGTAGCTTCAATTCTTGACGTCATCTGGGCCTTCATTGAGGGCACACTGCCTTGAGGACACCACCTATGAAGGGATACTGGCTCCTGCTGGGAAATGATAACAGGACTAGATGGGCAGTAACAACGATGGTGGCCTTACCTGGTCCCCTCGCCCCACTTGGCTTCAGCCCATAATCATATGGGAACATAGGCTGGTACGGCCAGATCCTAACGTGTTTTGTTTTGTTTTTTCCAAGAGCTAGAAATTTGGATTTTTAAGTTAAATCTCTGTCTTGTAAATATTGCTAATGCAGGAATTTTTAAAGACTTGGGTGTTGGCCAGACAGAATACCTTACATAAGCCAAATTTGGCCCATACCTATGATTTCACATCTTCTTGAGTTTTTAAAGTAGAATTAGCATGTGTTTCCCCCATGATGGCCCTACAGTGGGGAGGTGGAATTGGAAGCTAGGTGTCTGTCCATAGTAGACTAGTTACAGGAATTGGGAGCTCCAGACTGTGGAATACGGTACACCCGTCATCAAGAGTAAGGAAGCTTTCTAAGCACTGACTGGGAACACGTTCCAAGATATAAGAAAAGCAAGTGGACCGACAGGGTCTAATCCAATCACTTGTGTGCAAACACTGCATCATCGTGTGTCGTCCCCCCCCCCCCACCCCCCCAAGACAGAAGCTGCACGCTTGGAGCGCAAGGGTGAGAGACGAGGACGCAACACTGGTAGTGCCTGGGATGTGTGCCTGGCTCATGATGCATATCAACGTTGCCCCTTCCTGTCCGGCAGGGTGATGGCTAGGCCAAAGAAGAGCCAATCAGATTGGCCGTACTGGAGATGAAAGCCTGTGCCTGGGGCTATCTGGTCTTGCCTCCCTCACAGGGATGCAAGGAAGTCCCCACGCTCTGGAGGCAGGAGGCCCAGAGTGGCCTGGCTTCTGGCCCTCCCAAGGCTGGCTGGTTCACTTCAGGGGTTTGCCAGTATTTTTCCTTCCCAAAACCCTTCCCTTCCCTAGGCAGTCAAAATCTGCTATTTGCAGCCAAAGAGCTGTCCTGCCACTGGGAGAGTTGCAACGGGAGCTGTCTGGGTCCCATAGCAGGTCCCCCATGGAGCGGTTCGCCCACAGCCTGCTCTTTTGCAATCTCTCCTAAACCAAGAGTAGGCTTAGGAATGGGGAATATGGAGATAAGGCAGAACTTTTACTCTCACCCAACTCCCTATGCCATCTCCTTGCCTGCCAGGCCAAGGCTTTCTGGTTTAAAAAGCTCCCAGCTCAAACAGGAAGGTGCAGAGAGGCACCTCCATCACCCAGCTGACTCATGAGACCCTCGCTAAGCAGCTCTGCCTTCCCGATCTTTACCTTGTTCACCTGGGACATGGGGATGCTCTGGCCCACCGGTTTGCAGATGGTCAGGCGAGCTCCATGAGTTCCCTGACACACCAGGTCGAGGTGTTTGAAAGGAGACAGAGCCCAGTAAGCACAATCTAAGTGCTTGAGCAAGCACACCTTAGACCAGTTCCCTAGCCCCTGAACCCCTCCTCCTGAAGGATCATTTTAACCTTTGAGACATCAAAGGGTCAAATCCAGGAGGACTTGGCTTCAGCCAACAGCATCCCCCGAGCCAGGCCCAGTGTGCAGTGACTCCAAGTAATACTTGGCCTGTGCTCATTTATTAGACGTGGTGAGGTGGGATAGCAGGGCTTGCCGCAGCGGTCCTCGCTGGGCCTGATCGCCAAGCCAACCCCGCAAAGTTAAAACACGTCCAGTCCCAGGGATCGGCTGTCTCCCCGTGCAGAGGTGCCCGGGGTGGGGTGGGGGCAGCCAGGGGACCCAGATAAGCCCCGAGCGGCCCGCCCAGCCTGCAAAGCAGCGGTCAGGCCAGAGAGAGGGAGGCGAGTGGCGCTGCTGTGCTGGAAACGGGTGGGGAGGGGACTGGGGCGGCACCTCCCGCCCGGTCCGGTCGCTGTCCCTGCCGGTCCGGTCGCTGTCCCTGCCGAGGGGACTAACTGGAGGCTTTCTTCTGGCTCTGAAGGGAGCGGAACAGCTGCCTCAGCTGGGTGTTCCGGTCGTTGACGCAGCCTGGAAGAGAAGCCGAGTGTTAGCTGGGATGCCTTGGTAGTGGAGGCTGGGGAGGGGCCTGCACCCCCGGACGGCCAATGGTTCGCGTCCTGACTCCACTCTGCAGCCCGCAAGCAGGTCATTTATCTGCCTCCAGCTTAGTTTTCTCACCTGTAAACCAGGATACCTGCTTTCAGGAGCGAACGTAAGGATCACCAAAAGAAAAAGGTAACATTCATTTCGGCTTACCTGACCCCAGGTGCTGAACGTGGAGGAACGTGTTGAGCCCTCACAGGAATGATGTGTAGAAACTGAGGCTCATAGAAGTTAAGAAACGTGCTCTAAATCACACCGCAAGTAGCAGAACTGAGACTTGAGCCCAGGCTCTGGAGCGCCTGAGGCCAAGCTCTTAACCACTGCTCCACACGACCTTTCCTCTTGGCTTTGCTTGCTGGAAACGCCTGGCCAGCTAGCATAGTGTCTGGCCCCTAACAGGTTGAGCATTCGCTTCCTTCCCTTCCCCAACCCCCTCGGGCAGGCACAAGTGGTTAACAGACCCATTTTCCCCACAAGCGGCCCCTACGCGCCTGGGAGTGTGTCCCAGGCAGTCCCCGCTTGAGAGGCCAACACGAGCTTCCGAGACACCTCCTCCCCCAGCACATTCACCGTGTCACCCACTTCGTGCTTGTCCTCGAGGCAGGTCCATGGGTTTAGTTTAGTTGTGCCAGGCACATGGACGGCACTCACAAATGCTGGCTGAGTGACTGGATCGCTGTGGCCACAGCTATACTGGCCTGGCAGCATCTGCCATCTTTCTTAGCAGCCCCGAGCCCCATCCCTGCCTCCCAGGCACTCGCTGGTCATCAAGGCTTCACCGAACTTCAGGGTTTGCCAAAGTGAGTTCCGTGGGACCCAAGCTTTAACAGGTTCTTTCATAACTCCCAAATCTTCGTGTCCAGTGCTAACCTTTTTTTGGAGTTCTACACTAATTTCTGAGTTACCTGCCGATCTTTTCCCCAGGAAACCCTTCAACACTCCCCTCACTCACTTAGTCCACGCTCTTCCCACCCCAACCAGCCTGCCTCGTACTCACTACCATCCACCCAGACACTCCACAGCAGACTTGGGAATTATTTTTGAGACTTCGAAAGCAGTGGCTGTCAACCCAGGCTGCACTTCAGAGTCAGCGGGACCTTTTAAAAAGACTAATGGCCAGACCAGCTGTATCTTTACCTTCAACAGGCATTAGTGTTTTTGAAGGCTCCTGCAGGATTCCTGTAGCAGCCAAGACGGAGAGAACCACTGGCCTGCATCTTTGCCACTCAAACCAGGTCCAGGCACCAGCAGCATTCATACCCGAGGCGGATGATTGGCAAAGATGGCTGCAACGATCCTTCCGCTCCTCTAGGCACTCGTCTCTGCAAGGTGCTTGGCTGCTCCTCCAGCTGGAGGTGGGGCCGTTTCCCTGCCCCCTGAATCTGGGGTGGAGCGGCTTTGACCGATTGATTGTGGCAGGATGACACTATACCGTGGGGCTTCTGAGACTTGTCCTCAAGATGCTTCCCTAGGACTTCTCTCACCTTCTCGGAACCCTGAGACTGCCATGTGAGAAGCCGGGGCTGGACTGCGGGAGGACGAGTGGTCACCCGGAAAAGACGCCCAGCTGACAGCCAGTATCAACCGCCACACGTGTGAACGAGGCTATTCAAGGCCACTGGGTCTCAGTGAATCTGCCAGGTGCCGACAGCCCTCTGAGCAACCCCAGGCAAGACCTGAAGAATCAGCAGGTAAGACAGTAGTTGTGTAAGCCTCTGGGTTTGGGGAGGGCCGGTTTGTTATATGACAACAGTTGACGAATAGAGCGCCCCCTGGGAGCTTGTTAGAAACGCAGACTCTGAAGCCCCCACTCCAGACCCACTGAATCATAATCTGCATTTTAATAAGATTTCCAGATGATTATGTGCACGTCAAAGCTTGAGAGCGCTGGATAGTCAGCTTCTAACAACACAACACAGCAGACCCTAGGGAATCGGCTGGAGAGAAGCCTTCCATAAATGCCCTCTCATCCGCCTTCCTCAAGCCAATTACTTGACATCCCAGGCTTCCTTGCAGCTGAGGTGGCCATGTGACCCAGTTCTTGGCAGTAAGGTGTCAGCCCTGGAAGGGTTTCCCTTTTGAAATAGAGTCAAAACCTGTAGGAAAAGCCTTGGCCTTTGGGCTTTCCTGCTTCTTCCTACCTGGGACAAGGACACAGCGTCTGAAGTTGGAGCAACCCAGAAGAAGAGTAGTGCCCTCTCTGGGGGCCTTTTGCATCCATGATGTCAGCCCTGCCTGGCCCACCCCAAGACTTCCTGTGGCTCCAGACAGATCACTCCCTCTCCGTAACTATTAGTTGGCTTTTCAATTGCTTGCAGCCAAACTCAATCCTAAAACATACCAAACTCTAAAAAAGATTTAAAACTTCTTTTCTTAAAAAAAAAAAAGCCACAAATTAAATTTAAAAGCAAATAACAAATTCAGGAAAATATTTACCATAAGTTTGACAGAGGGGTAATATCATCAATGTATTAACATCCAAGCCCTTTATAAATTTAGGAAACAGCCCACTGAAAAATACACAAAGAGTATGGACAGCTTACAAAAGAAGAAATGCAAATCGAAAAATCTGAAACCTCACCAATGATTAATGGAACACATAAAACAAGTCAGAACTTTTTTGCCTATCAAGTTGACAAACTTTTTTTTTTTTATTTAGAGCAGGCAAATTTGTGTAATCTTTCTAGAAAGCAATTTAGTTGTAATAAGTCCATCCTTCTGAAGTAATTCTACTTCTAGGAATCTGTCTTAAAGAAACAGCAGGAAATTTCAGCTGAGCTTTGTGAGAGAATGTTCATCATGGCATAGCATTATTTATAAAAGTAAGAAATTGGAATCCTGCCAAGTGCTCAATTATAAGAAACGGATTTAGTAAGGTTGGCATATATACAAGCTGGAATGTTTTACAGCCATATAGTAGTTTTGCTTTTAACTGTGGTCAGGGACAGGATTTTCTAGGGGCCAAGCATTCAGGTTATAGAGTAAGAGAGACTAGGGTTCAAGTCCTCGCTCACCATTTATAGCTGGGACCATCAGCAAGTTATGTAACATCTGGAGACCGTGTCCCCATCTGTAAAATGATAGGAGCTGCCTAAAAATAAAATAATGTTTGTAAAATATTTAGCTTGGACCTGGCCAAAAAGTTTCCAGAAGAGAGGCTCTTATTAATATCGTTGAATGACGTGGAATACGCTATGTGGAAAAGTGGGACTCAAAACTCCAGCCCAGTGTTCATTTTGGAAAAGAAAAAGTGTGAATATATGCATTTTTGAAACACTGGAAGGAAATGCAACAGATTGTTAAAGTTAGTTCTGTCTGGATGTTTTATTTCCTTTTGGTTTTCAAATATTCTACAAGGAATGAATACTTTTTATAATCAGGAAAATTTTTCACTTTTTAAAAACCAAGTTTAAAGTCAAGCCCTGAAGTCCTTAATTTCTTTTAACATAGTGTGCTTTTTTTCCCCCACCTAAGCTTTTTGAAATCCACCTCCTGACAGATTAATAATATCTCTTCATATGTACCAGGTGGTGTTCTAGGCATATACTGAGAGTAAAAACTCTTCAATTTCCATTTTATAGATGAGGAACAGAGAGGTTAAGTCCCTTGCCCAAGGTCACACAGCTGGTAGATGGTAGGTCAAATGAAAACAGTCTAACCACTGTGCCAAGCTGTCTCCTAGACTATGTGGCTCCTCTCACGACCCATCCCCAGTGCCCATTCCCCACCTGGCCCCACGTACCAAGGTGTGTGTTGGTCACAAAGTTCCCCATCCCCGACAGGTCAGGAGCTCCCTCTTCTCTGCTGACAGGGCCATCATTCCACATGAGGTCAAAGCCTCCCACTCGCTTCTCCCTTCCTGTGAGCCTGGATGGGCAGGAAATACGAGGGGGTAATGAAGGTGCACCAGGTGGGGCCCGAAGACCCAGGCCAGTCCCCTGCTCCCATCCTGCACCCTGGTGCCCACACTGTCAGAATTCCTTCTTTTGTCCACCCATTTCCTGGGGGCCCACACAGGTCTCAGAGGGGGTCATCTCCCACGTTGTCCCAGGCTCCTGCCCTTACCCTCAGTAACATGAATCTATTTATACTTAAAGTCTGCCATCCTTTCTGGACCACAAAATCCAGGAAAGCAGGGACTAGGTCTGTTGTGTCCTTTACTGTGTCCCCAGAGTGTGGCACAGGTCCCGGCACATAGTAGGGGCTCAAATATTTGTTGAATGAATATGTGATGGTGGATATAGAGGACACTTGAGGTTCTGCCTGCCCAGCACCCACTTCAGCTTCTTTCAGCCTAAGGGTACTTGGCTTTTCGTTTGAGAACTACTCCTCCCTCCCTCCCTCACATGGCTCAGATGGGGCTGATCCCACCCCCCTGGGACATGGGCACAAGGTGTAGGCCCAGTCAATCAGAGTCACAATGATTGGTTCAGAGACGGGCATGTGACATAATCCCCACCAATAAGAATGAGAGCCCTCAAACTTTTGCTGGATTAATTGGGAAAAAGCTAATGCATAGGAAAGAGGTGAGGGGTGGGGAGGGGGAGAGAGAAAGGGAGAGGAAGGGAATGAGAGAGACAGAGAGAGACAGACAGAGCCAGTGAGCAGAGAGACCAACAAATACCAACTGAGCGCCTGGATTCAGCCATTCCTGAAGTCAGACCCTGGATTTTTCCCATTACATACACATTGTTGTAACAATGTATAGTCTCTTACTGAACACTTACAGTGAGCTAGGCACTTTACAATAAATAATCTTGGTAAATTAATGTAACAATCTTAAGAGGTAAACATGTTTCCCATTTTATACATGAGGAAACTGAGGCTCAGACAGGTGAAGTCCAGTGCCTCACGGTCAGGACGTATGGAGGAAATCCTGCTGGGCTGAATCTCAGGAGGCTGCAGTTGGTCCTTCTCTGCCTCGAAAGTGCTGAGCCCTTGGACCAGGATCTAACCCTGTGTGGACATCTGTTTGTCCATCTATAACACGGCAAGCAGGCCTCAGCCACCCCTACGTGCCGCTGTGAGTAAGTCCCAGTGCTGTGAGTTCTGTCTTCCTTGCGGGGAGCGCCAGCTGCCATGTACAGCGGTGCCTGAGTGAGGCTGCCCCTCACCTGGCCTCCATGTCCACGACATGCAGGGTGTCTTCCAAGAGGCGGGTCTTGAGCTCATAGTCCTCCTGGCTGCTGGCTGTCAGCGACGGGGACGCGTTGACCTCCAGGAGCCACCTGGGGAAGGAGGGGAATGGAGGGCCTTAGGGTTACCTGGTCCTTGGGGACCAGGAATTTCATGGAGAGGCTACACGTGGTGCCTGGGCCCAACCCTCAATTCAACCAAGGTCACTCTTTCCATTTTTCCACTAGAAGAAAGGTCTCAGGTGCTAAAACTTTTTGAAAACAATGGTCACAAACTCGAAACCCCCCAGGGGCAGGTGGTACCTGAGTGTGGCCAGCTGGAGGGGGAGGAGTGATCTCGCCGTCCTCCTATTGCTCTTCCTCCTTCCAATAGAGCCATGAGTGCGAGACCGATTCCCCTTTCCTAGTGAAGCCTGGCCTGCCAAGGGCAAGCGCCCGGCCACTGCGGGTGGTGGGTGGCGGGAGCAGGGAGGGGTGGAGACTGGTGAGCGGGAAAGAGCCAGCCACAGGAGAGCGCTTGTTGCCCCGGCCCCTGCAGGAGACCGCTGCCCTGTGGGAGTGTGAGCCCGGGTCGGCTGACCCTCTGAGTTTTCCAGAAAAGGCAAAACTCCAGATTGTTTTGTAACTGTCTCCCCATTTTTTAGAGATTGTCAATGAACTTAAATCAAAAAACCATCTGGGGGCACCTGGGTGGCTCAGTCGTTAAGCGTCTGCCTTTGGCTCAGGGCATGATCCCAGCAATCTGGGATCGAGCCCCACATCAGGCTCCTCCGCTATGAGCCTGCTTCTTCCTCTCCCACTCCCCCTGCTTGTGTTCCCTCTCTCGCTGGCTGTCTCTATCTCTGTCAAATAAATAAATAAAATCTTTAAAAAAACAAAAAACCATCTGAAGTCCAAACTCAAAGTGTCTATGGGCCAAAAGCAGCCCAGGGGCCTCCAGCTTGCAAACTCTGGTTTTGCACAACCCGGTCGTTGCCGGACAAGAACTGGGGCCCAGGGAGGGAAGGGCTCACCCAGCAGGTCCGTGACAGACACAGCCCCTCCACTCCCATGTCCACTTTAATGCCCGCAGCAGGGGGCAGAGAAGAGACCCCCTGGCTCCAGGACCCTGTTTCTCTCGAAGCTGTGTCTGATGTAGGTCTCATTCCAGGGCTCCAACTCCTGGCTCCGAAAGCCCCTCCACACCTGTCCAGTGACCCCGGGGAGGCGATGGGCTCCAGGAGACGCAGTGCTCGCCCAGAAATGATGACCCTGGGTCTGGCTCTGCCCTTGACTTATTGCGTGGCCTCAGGCACCCAGAACAACCCCGCTGGGCTTCTGAGTCCTTTTGTATCACATGGGGGCCATCGCTGTGGTGCCTGCCGCCTCAGGCATGTTTTCCTCATTGCAACCCCCTCCGTGGGCACTGTGGGAGTGCACCAAATTCTTGGCAGGAAGCGACATGGTAACAATATCCCCTTACGTGGCACTTTGCATCCTGAAAGCGGTAGGGCTTACAGAGAAGTCTCTTGCCTGGTACTAGGGAAGGATCCCTGACTCAGCAGATGTTCTGGAAAGGTCTCTCAGGGCCAGGCATGGGGTTCAGGGCTTTATAGACAGTACCTCATTTATCCCTCATACTAATGCTATATGCACAATGCCCATTTTACAGATGGGCAAACTGAGGCACAACACGAGGGAGTGGCAGAGATCAAGCCCGGGCCGTCCGGGTACAGCGTGTGCACGACACCCCCCCACTCCCCGGGCCGCCAGCCTGCCCACTTACGGCTTGAGGTTCTGGTCGATGAGGATGTCATAGCCGTACAGCTCAAAGCAGTGCTTGTCGCTGATGATCACCTTCTGCACACTCTGCAGGCTCCGGACGAAGATGTTGTCCATGTCGCCGAAGAGCGTCTCCACCGCCTCGGGCCCGTGCTTGGATGCGAGGTACTGACGGAAGCGCTGCAGCATCCACTTGCAGCCCTGGGGCCCCGAGCGCCCAGCGTGGGGTGGGAGAGGGAGCCTCAGCTAACCGGGACCCGGCCTGCTGGGACCCCCAATCACCATTGCGTGGCCCTTGGGCTTGGACAAGAGGGGCCCAGGCCTGAGGCCGGTGATTAGAACTCTGACATTGTCCCTCTTGTGGGGCAAAGCTACTGCATGCTTGGGGGGCGGGGGTGCCTACCCAGAGCCTGTGCCTCTCTTTCTAGAGCACAGCCAGGGTACCCAAGACCCCATTAGTCGCTGCCCAAACACCCAAACAGGCTTCTCCCCCTGGGCCTGCCTTCCTGGGGACAGACTGCACTGACCATATGTGTACCCAAGGCCCAAAGCCGACCAACTGGTTACTGTTTTCAGGAAAATGGGAGATGTGTGCATGCAGGAGACCCCCACTGTGTGGGATGGAGCTGGGGGAGGGAAAAGAAGGGAGTGGGTGTGAGCTGGGGGGCTAGCTCTCCCTGTGCCCCACTGTTCTGGCTCTTAACTCTGGGAAGTCTGAGAATTCTAAATTTGAACCTGGCCTTGCAGGTTATTAGACAGGCGGATGGATGGATGATAGATAGATAGAAGGATGGATGGATGGATGGATGGATGGATGGATGGATGGATGGATGGATATATACTTGTCAAGGTAGGAAGATAGAACACATTTTGTTACAGGGTGTGTTTCTTTGAGTTGTAACTTAACTATTTAGACACATGACGTGTGGGTCTCCATCTGTACTCTTGGTCCGGGCCCCGCAAGTGGGAAGGGTGCTCCTGACCTCACTGGTGAACTCTGAGCCCAAGACAGGCCTGTCCCAGGCTCCTCCCCACCCAACCCAGTCCCAAAAGGCTGGACCCGGAGGGCAGAAGCCCAGCTTCCTCACCTTCTTTGGGTGGTAGTCAGGAGATGTCTTCTGCACGGCAACATTGGTGAGGTGAACGTCTGGGAGAGGTTGGTGGTTAAGGACTAGTGTGAACACGAAAGACCAGCCCTGTCCCATGTAGCCCCCAGAGACCAAACAAGACTCGTACTTGGCCATTGATGAGGAAGGCTACCGAACAGCCCAGACAGCAGGGATATGGGCCTTGGAATGAGATGGGCTTGGGTTCAAATCCCGCCTCCATCTTTACTGGCTGTGCGCCCCTGAGCAAGTCACTTAACCTCTGAGCCTGTTTCCCCACCCATTAAGTGGGGTATATAGGTGGGGAAACAGGCAGAGAGTAAGCAAACCATCAAAACCAATCTGTAGAGAAGTGAAACTGATTAGTTATGAAATCTTTCAGCAGGAAAATTTGTTTGGCTTAGAAATGACAATAGAAATCACAGAGGAAGTCCTTGGATGAGCCAACCATGTAAACATAAAAATAATCAGATATCAAGGCAAGAATGAAAAGCAAGCATGACTAGAGACAAGATTTGTAGCAACTATGACAGGTTAATGTTTTTGTCACATGAAAATCCCACATAAATTGTTAACAATAAAAATTTATGACCCTAATAGATAAGTAGATAAAGGGATAGGAACACATCAGAGGAGACGTAACTGACAAAAGACCATCTGGGATAATGCCTGAAGTTTCCAGTAATAGAAGATACCCAATTTTAAAGGGATGCAAATGGGGCAAAGATACAATTGTCGGAAGAAATGCAAATTCTAAGGCAAAACCCTGGTTCCCCATTAAGTCAGTTGCATATTTTTTGACCTTTTTATTTGGAAAAACTCAAAACTCACAGAATCATCACAAGTATAATGAATGCCCATTTACACTTCACCTACACGTGCCAGTTGTTTTAGAAATGTCTTTTTAAAATGGTTGTCTTCAGTACTGGAGAGCAGGGATAAAATGGGCCCTGTCAATGGAAGGGTAAAAATACAAAAGAACCTTCTGGAAAATAATCTAGCCATAAGCCCTTGACCCAGAATTTACACTTCTGCAATGTCATCTGAAAGAAAACATTTAAATATAGTAAAAGATTTATGAAAAATATGTTTCTTTGCGGCCTTATATGTCATAATTGTAGGAAATTGAATACTTCCCTAATGCCTGTGGCATGGAGGATTAGTAACTCAGTAAATCCACTCAGAGGAATTTTTTATAACTAATAAAAAATGTCTGCAAGGAAAATACTGACATGTTTAGTGGGAAAACAGTTATGTTTATATGTTGGGATCACTCCTTTATAAAATACAAACACCGACAAAAAAACCATACAAATGAACCTGGGAGGAAATGCATCAGAAGGGTAAGTAGCTGTCTCCAGAAAACGGGACTAGAAAAGGCTATTCTCCCGCCTCCCCCCTTTTTATACATTTTCTGAATTTTCTGATTTGTCTTTAAAAAGCTGTACTACTGGTATTGCGAAAGCTGTACTCTTTAAATGTGTTATCATTTTTATTATTAAAGTAATACATAATGGTTGTAAAAACAATTCATAAAACAGGAAAACATGTCAAATGGGAAAATTACAGTTCCTGGCCTGATTCTAATCCTCCGTGTTTTTCAGAAATAATAAATTAGTGAACATCCTTTCTCACCTTCTTCTAAACAGCAACATCCTTCCTTAAAAGCCAAATCAGGATCATGAACCTACCAGCCCCACACCTGCGTGTTGTTATTCACTTAATAGTCTGTCTTAGATGCCTCTCCGTACCGTTCAACTAACCTCATTGCAACAGCTGTGCAATTGCACGCAGATGCTTTATTATTCCTTTTACCACCCCGCAAGGGAGTTTTAACTGATTTCTATTTATTTTTACAGTGTTGAGGTGGTTATTTTTGTATTCTGTGTATGTATGTGTGTATAATATATGTATATATATATATATATGCATATAGTATTTGAATAACTGTGTGAACCATATTAAAAAATTGAAATACATATATTTAAGGTCAGGTTAAAATATGTCGTCTTATTTTGTGATCCAAAGTTGCTTTATTACTTTCTTTTCTTTTTTTTTTTTAAAGAAGTATTTATTTATTTAGTTGAGAAAGAGGGCGAGCAGGGGGGAGGGGCAGAGGGAGAGGGAGAGAGGGTCCCTAGCAGACTCTGCGCTAGGCTCGCATAGCCTGACGTGGGGCTCGATCCCAGGACCCTGAGATCACGATCTGAGCTGAAATTAAGAGTCGGTCACTCCACCCACTGAGCCACCTAGGTGCCCCCAAAGTTGCTTTATTATTTTAAAAGTTGGGTGTGTCATAGAAGCAAATATGGCAAAATCTTAACATCTGTCAAATCTGGATGATGGATGCCTGGATTTCTCTGATAGTCTTTTCTACATTTTTCTATGTGTTTTATTCAACGTTTAAAAATTAAAAACAATGAAAGGAAGTTGTGGAAAATAATGTGTATTCACTCACTGCGCAAACAGCAAAGCCTCGCTAACTGGAAAGTAGTCCTGGAGGAGGCTGGGATTTGCTTATTAAGGCCCCAGGACCCCAGAGATACACAAACACTTGTCAACAGGGGGGAGGGGACGACTAAGGCGTGCTGAGCGCTCACTCTGGGCTCAGCACTGTCCTAAGTGCTTTACGTGGGTGATTGAATCTTAACAAAAGACGTGGTGGCCAAAAAATGAACCTAAAATAGATATTAGCCTGCATATGATGAATGCTTGTTAGAGTGACAACGCGAAACGAGCACATTAGAAATGTTGAAGTTGGAAAGATGGGGAAGTTGTAGGAAATAGGAAGGCTCACTCCCATTCCTACGTGCACGCAACACTCAGGCCATCGATCAGACACGTAATCGAGAGACAAAATTTAGGCGAGAGGTAGGAATTGGCCGGAAGCCTTGGCTGGGTTGCCCATGCCAGCGGTGTAGCAGACACAACACCTTCCATTCCTTCTCTCCCACATGCAGGTCATCTAATCCTGCTGATTGCTCATCTCCCTGTTTCTGGATTGTCAATCTCTTTTCTTCTGATGCTCACATCTAAAAGCCTTAGAAACATCATTTTTGATGTGGATCTTCTAACCGGATAATATACTCTCGTGGTTCAAAAGTCAAAAGGCATCGAAAGGTGTATGAGGACACATCTCCTTCCCGTGCCTGTCCCCGCCGCCCACGTCCCCTCCCAAAGGCAACGACTCTTTCCAATTTCTTGTACTTCCTTCCAGAGATGTCTGTGCACAGATAGAGAGAGAGAGAATCTGTAATGCGAATGGAAGCATACTTTGCTTTTTTCCAATTGACAACATACCACCGAGATTATCTCATATCTGTACGTAAAGCACGGCCCCCTTCCTTCTTAACAGCCACATGGTATTCCATCGTGTAAATGAGCCATCGCTTTTCTTTTCTTTTCTTTCTTTCTTTTTTTTTTTTTTTTTTGCTCTCACAAACAAGGCTGTGCAGAGCATGACCTTTCAACTTCTCTTTTCCTACACTGTGAGTGCACACGTAGGGGAAATTCCCCGAAGGGAATTGATTGCTGGGTCAGAGGGCATGTGTTTTTGTTTTTTGATAGACATTTGCCCGATTGCCTCCGAAGCAGTTGTACCAATTTACACTCCATCAGAGACAAGTATATCACCCCAGCCTCGCCGGCACAGTGTGTTACCGAGTTTCCGGTCTCTGCCAGCGCGCTGGCCGGAAAGGACATTGCATGTGGGTGAATACGTGAGCCAATGACCAAAGCACGTGAGAGGATGCAAATGTTCTCCAAAGGGGCTCGAACTCTCCCATCCAGTGACTCTGACCCAGGGCGGATGGCAGGCACACCTCCAAAATGATCGTCAGGCAGAGCAGTTTGGGGTGAGCTGCTCTGAGCTGAGTGGGCAGCTCTCCTGGGATCCCTGGGGGCTCCCCCACCCCTACAAGACTGTCAGGGCCTGGAGGAAGGGACCAGGTCCATCTTGTTTGCTGCTGTGTCTCTGTGCCCAGACCACATCCTCTGTGGAATGAATACGTTCTCCCAGACCAGCTGGGGGAGGGAAGGGGCAGGGTGCATGGGGGATGGGTAGGCAGCGATCCCAGGATACACTGGTCGTCAATGCTGCTCAGGGTGAAGCGGGTGTTGGAGAACCGGGCAAAGCCATCCCGGTAGAGCCAGGCCCGAAGCGGGATGTACTGCGTCCAGGAGGGAAAGGAGGGAGAAGCAGGGGAGGGGGTGAATAGGGGCCCTTTTGCCCCTCCGAGCTTTTGCACCTGCTGTTTCCTCTGCCTCGAGCATCCTTCCTTCCTTCCCACATCACCCCTCAAGAATCTGCTCCAATGTCAGCATCTGATTCTACCCCCTCCCTCCCTGGTGTTGGGGGCAGGAAGAAGATGCAGAAGGGGACAGAATGAACAGGCCTCTTCTCTGCTCCACCACCACGGGCAACACCCCGGCTCAGGGTGGGTCCATAGCCCCACCAGACAATAAGCTCCAGAGCACAGGGGCTGAGCCTGCCTCCCACACCCCCGTGTCCTGTGCCCCGCAGAGCCACATACCATGACGGTCTGAACGCTGCTGAATGAGTGGGTGGGGGGAGGGAGCATAGGAACACCTCATTTGAGAGTAGGCTCCAGGGCTAGGCTGTCTGGATTCGAACCCCAAATCTGTCAGTCACCAGTGTGTGACCTTGGACAAGTCCCTCAACCCCTCTGTATCTGTTTCTTTGTCTGTAAAATGAGGATGGTAACAGAACCTACCTCCCCGGTTATTAGGAGGGCTGCATGAAACAGAATCTGCCAAGTACCGGGGCTTGGTACTCGGCAGTGCTCAGTAAGTTAGCTGCGGTTACCGGGGATGGTGAGTGAATGAAGGACAGGTAGAGGGCAAATCCAGACTGCGGGGTCTCTAAGATGGCAAAAGTGGGATCGGTTTACCCACCCCCACCTTGTCCTCAGATGCCTCCTGGGCTCTCCCAGGCAGGCAAAATCAGACAAGCTCGCACAGGTGCCCCCAGAATGGCTTCTGCCCCGCCTCCCGGTCCAGCTGTTCCTCACCTGTGGCTGGAGGAGGCCCCCTCTTAGCTACTCACCGACATCACCAGCACATAGACGCGCAGGTCAAACTTGCGGCCTGTCGGGCGAGGGAAGCATCCATGCAGCCAGTACTGACCGTGGTCCAGGCACCGCGCTAGGTTTGTGGGTTATAGTGATGGACAGACAGACGGGAATGCCAATAAAAGCACACGAGGTACAAGGAGAGGGTGACTGGCAGGGAGGGTTAATACCCGGGAAAGCCTGGGGCGCCTGGGTGGCTCAGTGGGTTAAGCATCCACCCTGGGCTCAGGTCATGATCTCCAGGTCCTGGGATCGAGCCCCAGCCTCAGGCTCTCTGCTCAGCGGGGAGTCTGCTTCCCCCCTCCCCCTACCCCTCCCTGCCCCCAGCTGGTGCTGTCTCTCCCTATCTCTGTCTCTCTCAAATAAATAAATAAATAAATAAATAAATAAATAAATAAAATCTTAAGAAAGAAATGGCGCAGAAAGGCCGAAGACATGGGGTCAAGGAAGGCTTCATGGAGAAGTGGTGACCTACAGGAACAGAGGTGCCCACCTAACCCAGAGGGGCAGGCCTCAGGGCTTGGGGCAGGAGGAATGGCCGGGGCAGAGGCCCAGAGGGGGCAGAGTGGAAGGAGACGAGGTCGGTGAGGTCAGTGAGGTCAGCGAGGTCAGCAGGGGCCAGCTCACGCGGTTTTTGGATTGTGTTTTGCCAACCATGGGAAGCCACTGAAGGGTGTCTTGTCCCCCTGGCTACTGGGTTGGAACGGAGCACAGGGGACCAGAGCAGCAGTGGGCACCAGTGAGGACAGGAGGGGGATGGAAGTGGTCAGATGGATTCAAGAGTTGCGTGGGAGCCTGATGGAGGGCAGAGGTGGGAGGAGAGAGGGACACAGCCAGAATGGTCTCCCACCTCTGGCTTAGCAACCAGGGGCTGGAGGGGCCGGGGACGTGGGGAGGCTGGGGAATGAGCCACATGGCGGGAGGAGGGCGAGGTCGGATTTTAGGCTCGCTGTGGGGCTTGAGTTGCTGGGAGGTCCCCAAAAGGGCGGGCCACAGGCTGTGGGACATCAGGATCCGGGGTGTCGGGGTGAGGTCTCAGCTGGAGACAGAAAGCCGGGGTCACTAGCATCTGGGGTTTGTTTAAAACCACGAGAAAGGTTGTGGTCCCTGGGGGAGGGAGGGGAGGACGTTGCCCAGGGAGGTGAGAGCAGTCAAGCAGCACAGACACTGCTCTGGGCAGAGGCGTCCATCTCACCTCCTATCAGGTAGGGATTTTCGATATAGCGCTGAGCTACGTAGTTCTCCACAGGGATCTCATCCTTCTGGTCATCAGAAGTTCTCGCATCCTGGTCGTGATAATAACTATTATTAACATTTATGGAGCATTCCTTGTGTAGGAGGCATTGTGTTAGGTACTCTCCTCGGGGTATATCAACCCCTATCAGGGAAGTACTCATGTTTTCCCTGGTTTATAGATGAGAAACGGAAGCACAGAGAGGGGGAGTGACTTGCCCAAGGTCACACAGCTGTGCAGTGGTACAGCTGGGAAGTGGACCCGCAGGCTGGGCCCAGAGCCTCGACATTTAACCTCCAGACCTGTGCTGTCCATTTACATGTAAACTGATTAAAAGTAACTGAAATTAGATACTCCCACATGGATGAACCTTGCGGACATTACGCTAAGTGAAATAAGCCAGACACAAAGGACAACTACTGTCCACTTAGATGAGGTCCCTAGAGTCATCAAATCCACGGAGATGGAAATAAAAGGGTGGCTGTCAGGCGCTGGGGTGGGAAGGGGAAATAGGGAGCTGGTGTTTCTTGGGGACAGAGTTCTGGAAGTAGATGAGAGAGATCTGGAGGTGGACGGTGGTGATGGCTGCACAACAGTGTGGATATACTTCATGTCACTAAATTATACACTTAAAAGTGGCCAAAATGGTAAGTTTTACGTATGTAAAAGAAAGAAAGGAAAAGAAATTTAAAATCCAGCCCTCGAGTGGCACCAGCAGCTTTTCAGGCGCTCGATGTCAACCCGCGGCTAGCAGTCGCCACGCCGGGGAGAGCACAGGTGCGCACCGTCCCACCTCTGTAGAAGGTTCCGTTGGTCAGCACTGCCTACAGCACCTCTGAGACGCCCAAGGACGTTCTGGCCCCTTCTCTGCCTGCGAGTCCGCCCCCCGCCAGCACAGCCCAGGAAGGCCGCAATGCCTTCTCTCGCACCCGCACTGAACCTCACGTCCGCAGCACCCTTTCTCACCCTCTGCCCCCCTTCACATAACCTGTGAGAAAACCGGGGCCCAAAAGCAAGTGTCACACACTTGGTGAGGTCACACAACAGCCCTGTGACAGGGAGCCCCTGGAACTCAGGGTTCCCGGCCCCCGGAGCAGAATTTTCTACTCTTACTGTCACCCCTTCCCAAGGTAACCTGGCCTTCCCTTCCTGGGCCCCGGACCACCCCCCACCTGTACTCACATGGCTGCCGGAAGGATTGACCGCGCTCCGGGCTGGCGGGGCCTCTAAGCTGGCGAGCTTCTTTCCCGCGGTACCCTGCCGTTCCATGGGAGGAATGAGGACACACAGGGGAAGGGGAAATTCATCTACCGAGTACCAGCTCGTGAAGGAGGTGCTGGTCGTGTAGGAGCTGGTCATCCCGATCTTCTCACTCACCCTGCACTGTTAGCATCTCTAAGGTTCAGAGGGGTTCAGCAATTTCCCCAAGAACACACAGCAGTTGAGTGGCAGAGGCAGGACTGGAACCAGGGTTTCTGCTACACCCGTGTCGGGGGTAGGGATGGGGTGGTGGGGAGGGAGGGAGCGACCTGAGGCCTAGCCTAGGATCTACAGGAAGTGTCGGCCGGACTCTCTCCAACAGGTGACCAGGGGGCCCAGGTACAGAGGCCGTGTTCTCTGGTTTTAGGCATATTAACTCATTGTGTCCTCAGCAGGTGTTGTCACTACTATCCCCCATGTCCTTGGGCACAGACAGGTGAAGTATCTTGCCCAAGGTCACACAGCCCTTAAGGGGCAAGATCAAGATTTAAACCCAGGCCATCTGCGGGGCACCTGGGTGGCTCAGTCGGTTAAGTGCCTGCCTTCAGCTCAGGTCATGTTCCCAGGGTCCTGGTATCAAGCCCCACACTGGGCTCCCTTCTCAGTGGAGAGCCTAGCTTCTCCCTCTCCCTCTCCCCCTGCTTGTGCTCCCTCTCTCTCTGTCAAATAAATTAATTAAAAAAAATAAAATAAAATAAGCCCAGGCAATCTGGCTTCAGAGACCCCCTTCCTAGGGGCCCCAGAGCTTCTCTGCCAGCCCTCCAAGCTTTGAAGGGGGGAGGGCGGGGCCCCTCATTGCAGCAGGGGCAGAGGGAGGTTTCGGAAGCCAGGGGGAGAGGCAAGCTTACCTTCCTCCAGTCCATGATGTCCTTCAGCCTCCGGAAGAGGAAAATGCCCTTCCCCTGCGAGCGGGCTACCTGGGGTGAAGGTGAGTGCGGACAGGTCGGCTCTCAGCTCCGTGCAGCTCCTTGATGGCCCCTGTGCCTGGGGCACCAACCCACCATTTCTCTGTCTCTATCTTCCCCACGGGCTTCCAGCTCTCAGAGGAATGGCCGGGCCCAGCGCCATGGGGCCCAGCCACAGAGAAGGCACTGAGCCTGGCGGAAGGGAGAGGAAGCAGGGAAGAGAGAGAGGCCGACTTCGCTCACAAAGGCATACAATGGCATGAATAATACAAAAGAGCAGACAATTAAAAAACCATTTCTAACAGTCTTGGGAACACATCATCCAATTCTTTTTTTGGAAATCAATTTGCCTTCCTAATTAGGTTTTGCTTCAGCTAATACTGATCAGTCTGCCGTTACTGAATCCCAGCATGGATAATTCATGGCTTCAGAGTCTAGGGGCTGGAAACATCTTTAATATCATGCAGAGCAGTCAGCACCAAAGGCATTGCTCCCTCCTGTGAAATCCCTCTGTGCTGGTCACCGGCCTGGCCTGGCCTGTCCACAGTGCCGGGGAGCTCGCTACCCTCCCCCACCTCCTGACGCAGCCCATATGTTGCAGGATAACACTAATCATCAGTCATCCCAAAGGTATAGATTAGGTGACTACCGTGTGCTGGGCACGATGCTATCGCAGTGACCTAGACTTCATAGAGCTAACCTGTGTTGAGCTCAAATTTGCCAGCTGGCTCTGGCCTGTAGGGCCTCCTACAACAACTCTAATCCCTGGGCCCCAGAACAGTGCTTTGACCATCTGTAGCCACTAAGCAGGTCCCCCTGAGTCCTCTTTTCTCTAGCAGTAAGGCACCCACGGAATGCAAACCCTCGTTTCCCTCTGTTCTCCTCTGAGCACGGCCCAGTTGGCCAGCGTGAGGCTCTTTGTACAACACAGGGGCAGGCAGAGCGGTCGGGCACGGCTGGCCAGGTTGCCCACTGCGTGAAGGGCTCCCAGTCATGGGGCAGTGGGAGCCCAAACCCAGCCCCACCCTGCCCACAGCACCGTGTGCGTGATTTGGGGCTATGTACACCCAGAAGACGGGGTGCCCACACGGCCGTGGAGCACCGGGAGGGCTCAGGGGCAGCCACCTGTGCACCGCTATTCTGGAAAGCAACTCATCAGTGCGCATCAGCGGTTCCCACAGCTCACGGCCATGCAAGACTTAAACCCACTTCACGGAAGAAGGTCACCTCATGGAAACAATGGAAAGTCACTCAACTTCATTAGTCTCAAGGAAATGCAAGTGAAAACCCCAAGAGGATACCACTCCGCGCTCCTTGAGAGTGGTTAAAATTAAAAACGAACAATAGGGGCGCCCGGGTGGCTGGGGGGGGCGTTGAGCGTTAGACTCTGGGTTTCGGCTCAGGTCACCATCTTGCGGTGGTGAGGTCCAGCCCCGCATCGGGCTCTGTGCTCATTGTGAAGTCCGCTTCAGATTCTTTCTCCCTCTCTCTGCCCCTCCCGGCTTCCTCTCTTTCTCTCTCTCTCTGTCTAAAATGAATAAATAAAATCTTTGGTAAAAGATTAAAACAATGAAAAACGAACAACAGCAGGTGTCGGTGAGGCTGTGGAGAAACTGGCACTCACAGCTGCGGGTGGGAGTGCACGTCGTTGGAAACGGGCGGCTTCCCTAAAGCTGAACACAAGCACCTCCTGGGACCCAGAAGGTCCTCTCCTAGGCCCCTACACGGCAGAAGCGCGTGCACCCGGGCACCCACGGACACACACAGGGACGTCCACGGCGGCACAATTCACAGTGGCTCCAACCTTGAAATTCCCAGGGGGTAGACTCACGCGGTGGAACAGTCTACAGCAGGCTGGCGAGCAATGTGCGCTCGCCCGTGGCAGCCACGCAAACATAATGTTGCCGGAGAGAAACCAGGCCCAGTGCAGCTCTCCCTCCTGTCTCCCGTGATACAAAGTACACAGGCAGACACGTGCATCCATGCTGTTAGGGCCCAAAGGGCAGTGGGTGGGAGAGGGCCTGGGGGAGCTGCTGAGGGGCTGGCACTCCTCCGTCTACGGCCTGGTGCTTGTTACTCAGGTGTGCTCACCTCGTGAAAATTTACCAAGCTGCGCCCCCATAACTCGAGCATATTGTTTACTAAACTTCAATTGAGAAGTTTTATAAGGCTCCTGCCTTTTGATCTAGAAGCCTGCACCCCCACCTTCGTTGGCTGCCTTCCCTACAGTCATTCCCTTCCTTCTCTCTGGCCGGCAGAGCCCACCTGTCACACGGAGGCTGGAAAGACCACACACCTGTTTTGTCAGCCTCCCTTGCAGCTCTCGGGAAACTCGTGACTAATTCTGGCCAATGAGACCTACAGAGATATCTGCTTGGGGCTTCGGGGCTTCTAAGAATGATTTTCTTCCTTCTTAAAAATATCAGGGTCGGGGGGCGCCTGGGTGGCACAGCGGTTAAGCGTCTGCCTTTGGCTCAGGGCGTGATCCCGGCGTTATGGGATCGAGCCCCACATCAGGCTCCTCTGCTATGAGCCTGCTTCTTCCTCTCCCACTCCCCCTGCTTGTGTTCGCTCTCTCGCTGGCTGTCTCTATCTCTGTCGAATAAATAAATAAAATCTTAAAAAAAAAAAAATATCAGGGTCGGGGCGCCTGGGTGGCGCAGTCGTTAAGCGTCTGCCTTTGGCTCAGGGCGTGATCCCAGCGTTCTGGGATCGAGCCCCGCATCGGGCTCCTACACTGGGAGACTGCTTCTTCCTCTCCCACTCCCCCTGCTTGTGTTCCCTCTCTCGCTGGCTGTCTCTCTCTCTGTCGAATGAATAAATAAAATCTTTAAAAAAAAAATATCAGGATCAAGGAGGAGGAGAAAGAGAGAGGGAGGGAGGGAGTAAGAGGGAGGGAGAGAGACAAAGAGATGTCTGGCTCCTTTCCTTCTTTCTTTGAATGCTGCAGTCTGAGGAGGTGAGGCCTATAGCTGCCACACAGAGAACAACAGACAGAGAACACAGAGTGCTAAGACAGGTAAGAAAGATAAGGAACCTGGGCTTTTAACAGCATCCTTGAGCCCATCCCCAGACCTGGAACTCCCTGGCTTTCGTGTTAGCTGAGGTAATAAAATGCCTTTATTCTTTGAAGCATTGTCAGCATGTTAGCAAACATGCCCGTTCCAGGAGATGCCTTCCTAAGGGAAGAATCCCCAAGAGTGGAAAATAAACTTCCTGCATGGTGATACATCAGGGTTGTTAAGACGGGAAATCACCTACTGTCTAGCTCCAACAGATTGTAGTTTGCAAAAACAGTCACAGAAATATTTCCAGTCCCATATGTTTTTCCAGAACCTTGCTACCCCCACCCTCCGTCGAGAGGTGAAGTCGATGTGCCCTCCCCTTGAATCCGGGCGAGCATTTAGGGCTGTCTCTACTGATTGCATATGGCAGAAGTGACGTTCCGTGGCTTCCAATGCTGGGTCATCCAAGGCAATCCAGCTCCACACAGCTTTGTCTTTGGGCCTGGTTGCCCTTGGAACCTAGCCGCCCTGCAGGGCGGGAGCTCAGGTCATATGGAGGGGCCCCCATGGAGGGCAACTGAGTCTTCCAGCCCTCCACCCTGGCGGAGCTCCCAGCCAACAGCCAGCACCGACTCGCCAGCCGAGTGCGCGAGCCAGCTTGGAAGCAGATCCTCCAGCCCTCGCGGGAGCTGTCCCAGCAGATGCTGGAGCAGCCAGGAGCCTTCCCTGTCAGGCGCTGCCCCAACTGGAGGTTCGGGGGCTGAATAAGATGTGATTTTGTCTCCAGTTGCCGAGTCTTGGGGTGCGGCAATAGAACCCGGACACTACCGTCAGGGGAACGGTTTACAACAACGGCAGGTGTTTCCTACGTGCCAGGCACCAAGATTTCCACACCTCACCTCGTTAAAGCTTTCCCCCAAAATCCTCTGTAGGCATTAGCACTATCCCCATTTTGCAGCCAAGGGAACCGAAGAATAAGGCCAAGCACTCTGTTCAAGGTTACCCGACCAGTAGGCGACTAACTCAGGGAGTTAAATCCGTGCTTCACGAGCCCGAGGCCGCGCACCTCCGGCCGAGTGCCCGCCAGTACACAGACTCACAAGACAGACACGCTCCTGCCCTGGCAGTATCGGTCTTGATGACTTGGGAGTAAAACATATTATTTTTTAAAAAGATAAATTAACTGGAAAATAATAGGAATGGATTATTAGAATGAGCCATACTTTGATTTTGCACCCCCTGGAGCCACTCATGGCCCTTGACCCGCTGCCACGGCCTGCCCTGCCCCTGCGGGCCATTCACACGTGGCATTCATTGTATGGCATTCGCTGGGTGTTACAGATGTGGTTGGTGGTCTACTCAGCAACCCTGAGTAGGGGAAAAAAATTCCCTTTTTTTCTCTGCCAACAGAACCCCATTTGGTTTTTTTGTTCGTTGAATGTAAGCTCTACCCCCCAAGGTGGGGCTTGAACTCACGACCCCGGGATCAAGAATCACAGGCTCCACCCACTGAGCCAGCCAGGTGCCCCCAACAGAACCCCATCTGGATCACCTCTTCCCGGTGGTCCTGGCCTCCCAGGTGGTCCCACGCCCCTGCTGCCACGTGACTGGTGCAGGCACGGGCCAGCAGGTGCCAGGGGAAGTCTGCGGCAGTGACCTCTGGGAAGTTCGTGTCTTCTTCAAAAGGGACACAAGATCAGGGTGTTCCTTTATTCCTGCGGCAGGTAGAGGCACGAGGAAGCGAAGCTAAGGGTGTGGCAGCCGCTTTGAGACTGAGAGGAGCAGCGAACCCACTGGGGTGGGAATTGATGATGCTGTTGAGCTGCCCACCAAGGTTGCTCGATCACCCCTGGAACTGACCTTTCATCATTAAAGGAAACGTCCTGGCGCCTGTAAACTTGAATGAGAAGAGCATTTTTCATCCTACACTAAGATTTTCCCATTGCCTTCCATTATGAATGCAGACAACAAACCATAGTAATATTAGCCACGCCTGCGACTTTACTTTCAAAACATCTCAGTTATTTTTATATCACATGAAGGTTGTTGCGGGTATCTCAAACTATTGTTTATGCTCATTATGACTTTGAAATTATGGTAAGTATGGGTCTGCTATTAGACTGTCTTTAGTTTTTAATGAAACTGCTATGGCATAAAGAAGGGGCGCCTGGCTGGCTCAGTCGGTTAAGCGTCTGCCTTCAGCTCAGGTCATGATCCTGGAGTCCTGGGATCGAGCCCTGCGTCGGGCTAAGCAAGGGAGCCTGCTTCTCCCTCGCCCTCTGCCTGCCGCTCCCCCTGCTTGGGCTCTCTTCCTCTCTCTCTCCCTCTCTGTCAAATAAATTAATTAAATTAAAAAAAAACATGTCATAGTTTGTGTGGCCGTCGTGAGACGCTCTAGCTGGTCTCTAACAGCAGGACCCTGCTGACTGCCCTCAGCGCTGTGCCTGCCTGGCTCCCCTGCAGGGGCTGCTCCTGCCACCGACCAAGGACGGCTGGGACACGAAGCCTGGCCCACTCCAGGGAGACAGGGACCTCCGCTGGCTGGCAGCTTCCCTGAGGCCTCTAGGTGCCTCTCTTCCTCTGCCCTCTCCCTCACTGGGGGTCTGACAACTGTCCCAGCTCCCCCTCCCCTTACCCTCCCCCTATTCCTTACAGGCAAAACTCCCAGAATGTTCAATCGTGCCTTGGCGTCTATTTCTCAGAGGACCCAGACTATCCGTTTGTTTGATGACTGTTTTTCAATATAGTTGCTTCCTTTTATAATCAAATTAGCCTTTTAAAAACACTCCTTTGTCACAGTGTGAAACAGGATTTTTGCCAGATGCCAGAGAAACCCATGACGTGAGAACAGTGCAGAGCCCCTGCCCTCTTGTCTGAGCTCCCGTTAGTCGGGCTTCTGCTATGTGCTGCCCAAAGCACCCCCAACTCTTAGGATATTGCAGTGAAAAGATCTGAGAAGCTCTGGTGGAGGAAACTTGCGAAACAGAAGGTTAAATTCTATTCTTCCTGTCCTGCAATTTGGACAGACGCCCCCAGAGCTGGGAGCAGCCTAGTGGTTGCCCGGGATGTACATGGCCCTGAGTGAAGTGTTAAACCAGATCTGCAGACACGCAGGGACCGCAGGACAGGCCCCAGGGCTGATGGACAGGCCTGAGCCCTGACAGCCAGACCCTGCCCCCCAGCCACGTGAGGGAGGCTAGACAAGCAAGCGTGGTCCCGTGGTCTGGGTCCTGCCTCCCTCCTGCCTACCCAGAGGGCCTGAGCTGGTGGGAGGGGAGAATGTTCAGATGGAAAAGAAGTTTGAACTAATGCAATTTTTACATCACCCGGGCTTTTAAATGGCAAAGCCAGGGGCTTGTTCTTATACTCTGAGAGTGATAGCAAAGCTCTGAGAGGGGCTGGGGCTCAGGCTCCGTGGGAAGAGGGGTCCCTGAGGGTGGCATGGAGGGAACGATGCTGCTTATTCCCTTCTGAGTCCAACTCGCCCCCTCATCGCCCCTGCTCTGCTGCCGCTCGAGAGGAAGATGAAGACTCAGCACGCCCTAGGGAGCCGTGCAGAGGAGACTCCGGAGGGAAAAGGCGGCCCAGTGGCTGCCCTCCCTGGCCCCGCCACGGCAACTATGTGAAAACTCTGGCATGTGGGTGCTCGATGACAACCCGGCTCACAGAGACAGGCCTTGTGGGAAGAGTGGAGGGATTTGAGATTTTTTTTTCCCTCTATTTTCTAAATTTGGAGTAATGTCCTATTTTTTTTTTTTAACACTTTCCCTACCCCGAAGGAATCCAAGCAACAGGGTTTGTGGACTGATTTTGCCCCACCTAATACTCTAGCCCCGTGGATCACAGAGTTCTGTTGCTCTGGAGAACCCTGGCTGCTACAACTGGGACCTTGTTAGAAACGCAAATTCTTAGGCCCCACACCGGGCCTACGGAATCAGACACTGAGGGATGGAGGAGGGGCCTTAATAAGCATTCCAGAAAATTCGCATGCACTCTCAGGTTTGAGAATGACTCCTCCACAGTCTCAGTCCTCAAAGTGTGGTCGGCAGACCAGCAGCAAGGGCCTCCCCTGGGAGCTGGTTAGAGATGCAGGCTCTCGGGCCCTTCACAGACCTGCTGAATCAGCTCCGCCTTGAACCAGATCCCCGATGACTGCGGGCACATTGTGGGTTTGGGGAGCACTGGCCTAGTGCTTTCCAGGGGCAAGGGGAGAGAAGGTGTTGCCTGGACTCCCGGAAATCACAGTAAAGCTGGGCAATGACTGGACCCCTAAGTGCCAAGCCCTTTGTATAACTTGTGGACCTCCCGCGTGTAACATGCTGTGAGTTCACCGGATTCTCCCAGCCCTGTCAGGTAGGCACACTCACGAATTCCACTTCACCCACGGCGAGGACGCGGACTTCGAGGGGTGAGGAACTTGCTCGGGGTCAGCCGGCTCATAAGCAGCGGGGACAGAGTTAGAGCCCAGAGCACCCACTCTCCGCACCCCGCACCCCAGACAGGGTGTCGCAGCTCTGCAGGGACGCAGCCAAGATGCCGCCCCTTAATTACAGCCGTCTTGCGTCTGCCTCTAACAAAGGCCGTGGGCTGGGAAAGGAATCAACTTAATACGCGATTGCTCTTCCCAATTAGCACAAATTACCATTTGTCTGGGAGGATAATGCTGGGAGCCAGAACGCCCAGTGGGTTGCTGTTCTCCTCTGCCCAACCCCTTCTGCTCTGGCTACAGAGAAGACATGCAAGCCTCCCAGCAGGCCTCCCAGCAGGCCTCGCCAGGGACAGGAGCAAGAGGCAAATGCTGCTCTGGAACCCGGCTGGGAGCATCCTAGGAGCATCTGTGGTTTTCGTCTGCCCGTCCGAGCACCTGTGCTATTGACTGAGCATCGGCCAACACCGGCCCTAGTCCCCAGCTGCACAAGGAAGGGCTGTCCCCACCCTGCTCCCCACAGCTCCCTTCCTGGGGCCTGGCACATTCCCAAGCCCGGGAAATAGTAGGAGGCTTTGCTGATGCCATTCAAGGCTCTGGTGGCTTTGTGGTGAGAAAGCAGGCCTGGCGTGAGGAAGAACCGAGGGGCTGGTGGGTACTCTGCCACCCGTGCCCTCCACTCAGTTTCTGGTTCCCTGGGTTATCTCTGGATGCAAGGCTTTCCTGCAAACAGTTCCCTCTTCCTGGAATGCTCTTCCCTACCTCTGCCCTTGTCCAGGCTGACCCTCTGCCTCCTTCAGGCCACAGCCAATACTAATTCTTTTAATAACAACAACGACAACAGCAGCTGTCACTTACGGAGTGCCTTGTGTGTGCTCTGCCTACAGTAACTCACTTAGTCACACACACGTTACGCGACAGGTACCGCAGTCCCACTTGGCAGATGGGGAAACAGGGGCGCAGAGAAGTAATCTGCCTGAGGTCACACAGCTAATAAGTGGCACAGGTAGTATTTGTACTAAAGGGTCTGGTCTCGGAGCCCAGTCTCCCTTCAGAAAAGCCTGCCGGGCAGTGGGCAGCCTCCTACTGTTTCCTCTCTACTGACACTTAGCACAGCTGGACGCACACATTCGTCCTCTGTATTATCTGGCCCCAGGAAGGCAGAGACCCACTTCGACTCCCTGAGGGCTGCGTCGCCAGCGCCTAGGTCTATGGCTGGCGCATGGCAAGTGCTCAGTGAGTGTTTATGGAATGTTTGAATACACGGGTCTCAGTCTCCTCATCTTTAAAATGAGGTAATAGCTCCTCCCAAGGGCCATCCTGAGAACCGGGCAGCGCAGGTAACGTGCTTGGCATGGCCTGGCCGCTGCTGTCCCTCTCCCGTCAGGAAGAGAGGCGGGGATCTGAGCTCCAGCAAGCCTCTGGATTCCCTGCCCTGGTGTCCTGAGGATCACTTGTTCATCCAGTAAACACGCATTGAGCACCTACTGTGTACCAGCTGTCATAGCTACTGGGTCCACACACTGCAAAGAGGAGACGAAGTCAGCCCTCGGGGGGAGGCCGAACCTAAGGCTGAATTGCCAGGCAGAGTTCTGTTTCAGGATGTGCCAGGAGGGATCCCTGCTCTGTCTGGTGCCTGGGAAGCCCCCCTCCCCTCTGCCTCTCCCCCTGCTCCCGGCCCTGGGCACGCACAGGCTTCATGATCCAGGTGATTCCCGGGTTTTTGCGGAACTCCTCCACGAACAGGTGGTACTCGCATGGCATCTCAAAGGTTTTGGGGAAGAAGTCGCACTTGGCTGCCTCCAGCTTTCCAGCCTCACGCTCCAGCTGTTTCCGGAACCGCTTCAGATTCTTCACCATGTAGTTCTTGCGGGTCAGCTGGGCAGCAAGGTGGGGGAGCAGGCCGTGAGTGCTTGTGCCCACTGTCCTGCCCCAGCTCCCAGCCCCACCACCACAGCTGGCCCCCGCAGCCTCTCACCCGCCCAATAACAATCACAGTAAGAGTAACTCCGAGAGCCTGCCGTTCTATAGCAATCCCCACTTCACAGGCCGGAAAACCAAGGCTCAGAAAGGTTAAGTCAGTTGCCCAGAGTCACCCAGCTAACGGAGGCACAGCCAGGATTTGACCTGCACCTGTCTGACTCCCAAGTTCATGTTTCTAACTGCTAAGCTGTACTAACCTTTCAGATCTCAGCATCATTGGCTCCTCCGGTCCCATCTTTGTGTTCTGGTTCCTCCCAGACCTCCCTCCCATCTCTAGACTCCCAGTTGCTCAACTTGCCTCTCCCCTGCAGTCATCATACGGCTCAAAAGTCCTGCTCCTTCGCCCTTGCCCCACCCATCTCCAGTGCTGAAATGCCAACCAGACTGTGACCTCAGTCCCCACCCCAAGGCAGCCTGTGCAGGTACCAGACCCTTATTCTCTCACACTCTTTAGCACCTCATGGATCTTGGGCACGTGCTTCCCCCCCACCCCACCCCAGCATGTGCCCCACCTTCCCTTCCACTGCTCATTGCCACATTCCGTGACATGAATTGGCCGACTCAGTCCACCGGCCTCCCCAGCTCACCTCGTAGTGGTTCCGGAAGTGACTGATCCGCACGTGCTCATCCATGTAGGTGTGATCAAAGTTCTCCCGGAGCCAGCTGACGTCACACCAGTAGAAATCCCACTCCCCTTCACTGCGGGTGGGGGGAACAAAGGTCACGGCCTGAGCCGTGCTGGGGGTTCTGGGCCCCAGGGAGGTGACCCGGAGTTAGACAGGGCACGCCCTTTCCAGATGAGAGTCCCCACCACTCCCTCCGGCCCCCGACAACCAGCCAGCCTCACCTGGTCATGTGACCTGCCTGGGCGCTGGAAGCATCTCTGTTTCCACCCCCAGCCCACATTACCAAGCAGTGCAGTTAGGTAACATTTTCAAGCCCTTCCCGGTCCAGAAAGCCCTCTTCTCACTGACTCCTCAGAGCAGCCTCCAAAGGCGACAACAGTCTAGAGCCCTCAGATGAGGCTGGCCCTGCTCGCCGAGGCCCTGCAGCACTGGGATTCCTACCCAGGCCTGCCCGACTCCGAATCCCACCTGCTTCTTCACCACCACACTAAAGAGAGGGACAGGACAGCAGGCTCATCTACGGAATCTGATGCCAGGGCTGTGGGGCAGAGACGAAGCGCTTGAAGAATAGGGGGCGGGAAAGACAACTACGCTGCCATGATTGCTTCCAACATCTTCAGTAAAAAATTACAGCTGTGACTGAAGCTCCGTGTGGACGAGACTAGACTCCAGTCCCAGGCAATGGGAATCATGGATTCCCCCAGTTACTCATTAGTTTCCTCATTCATGGAGAGGCTGCTGGAACAGGGTGGAGACGAGCCTGGGACTCCACACACAGACTGACCGGGTGCAGTCCTAGCCCAAGCCCTGACAAGCTGAGTGACCTCAAACATGGCGGGTTTTGCTCCTCTGTGTCCAGTTTTCCCACTTTCAGCAAATGGGTATGATGACAGCACCTCCCAGAAAGTCTGCTCAATGAGTCAGAGGTCATGCAGGTAGAGTGCTAAAGAGCGTCTAACAGGCTTAGCTACTATTAGGCAACAATAGTCACTGGGTGCCATGTCAGGGCAGCTGGCTGCCCTCACCCCTCATACCTATTCTCTCCCTTTCTCTACAGTAACAGGATTCCCAACATTTATCTGGGAAAATGTCATCACATTCTCCAAAATAAAGATGACATTTTCCAGATTCTCTTGCAGCTAAGCTAAGTTCTGGCCAATGTGAGAGACTTCTAGGCTGTGTTCTTCAAGGGCAGGGCAGGCATTTTCTTGCCTCCTTCCTACCGACTGTGGCTTGGACTCTGGCTGTAAGGCTGGAGCTTAGACTGTCCACCTTAGACGGCGAGGACAAGGGCCTCGCTCAAGGTATAGCAGAATGGAAAGATGGAAGCGGGTGGATTCACACTTCTATACCGCCTCCGAACTTCCTACATCTGGATTTCAATGGGAGACATCAAGTTCTAGTCTGTCAAAGCCTCTTTTACTTTGGGTCTCTGTTACATGCACCCAAACCTTAACCCTAACTTATATTATGGGCCAGGCATTGGATGCTTGTTCATCTCGGTATCCCCAGGGCTCAGCATAGAAGAAGAAATGTAGGCTTGGGGTCAAGTAACTTGTTCAAGGTCACAGAACCAGTAAGTGGCCAGGGAAGAGCAGCCCTTGACCTGGAGCTGCCATCACTGGAAAATTCCAGCCAGCTAGTGGAGTGATGGCTGCATTCCTTGATTCTCCGGAGAGCTCTAAGACCCTGGCTGTGGAACAGTCCAACTGAACCTGGTGTGAACCCCACTCAGACACTTACATGCTGTGTGACCTTCAACAATTGGCTTAATACCTCTGAACGTAATCATATCTTGCTGGATGGTTATAAGGCTTAAATAAGACAGAGGGCATCCGTAAGGCGCCTGACACATTTTGAGTGCTAAATAAATGTTGGTCCCTATCACAGCTCAATTGGGACAAGTCCCAGCAGCCACTCAGGGGAACTGGGAGAAAACAGAGGGAGACAAGGACCTGTGAGGCAAAGGGAAGGAGGGACGAGGTTGGCAGGGAGCGGGGTGGGGAGGTGTCTTACTCCTTTACTTCCACCCATCCTGGCCTGTGGCGAAGGACATCCATGAGAGTATTCATGAGAGTGGTCTTGAATCGGATTGATGCTCTCTGCTCTCTGCAGACAAAGCAACGAACACTTGCTCAGGATCACACAAAACCCTGTACAGGGATGTTCGTAGCAGCTTTCTTAATAACAGTCCCAAACTGGGGGACACCTGGGTGCCTCAGTCGGTGAAGTGTCTGCCTTCAGCTCAGGTCATGATCCTAGGCTCTTGGAATCGAGTCCCACAATAGACTCCTTGCTCAGTGGGGAGTCTGCTTCTCCCTCTGCCTGCTGCTCTCCCTGCTTGGGCTCTCTCTCTCTGACAAATAAATAAAATAAAATAAAATAAATAACCTTTTTAAAAAATAGCCTCAAACTGGTAACAAACCCAGATGTCCTTCAATAGGTGAATGGTTAAACAAACAGTGGTCCATCTATACGATGGAATAACAGTCACCAATAAAAAGGAGTGAAATATTTATACATTCAGTCTAGATTCATCTCTAGGGAATTATGCCGAGTGAAAAAGGCCAATCCCAAAATGTTATTATATACCGTACAATTCTATTTATATAACTTCTAAAAATGACAAAATTATAGAAATGGAGAACAGATGAGCAGTTGTTGGGCGTTAAGGACAGGGTGGGGTTGGGCTGTGGGAGAAGGCAGAGGGAGAAGGAGGGAGTGGGTGTGGCTACACAAGGGTCATGCGAGGGATCCTTGTGGTGATGGGAATTTTCCTTACTGTCCTATATAGTTTTACTCTGTTACCATTGCGGGGAACCAAGTACAGGGCACGTGGGATCTCACTGTATTATTTCTTACAACTGCATACGAATCCACAATTATCTCAAAGTCAGTATTTAATTTTAAAAAATGTAACACATCTTTAGAAGTCTGGATAATGGCTACTTTTGTGGGGGAATGATTGGAAGAGAGCATGAGTGGCATTCTGGGGTGTTGGCGATGTTCTGTTTCCTGCATATTGAGTTAATGAAAATTCATTGAGCTGTAAACTTATGATGTATGCACCTTTCTGTATGTACAACAGAACTCTGTAACAAAACATACCACAAATAAAGTTAAAGGATTGGCTATAGATTAAGATAAAATATTTACAATGCTTACAATCTATAAGACATTAGGACCAAGTACAAAAAGAGCTCCTATAAATCATTAAGAAAAAGACAAAGAACTCAATAGAAAATTGCCTAAGAGATATGAACAGGCAAGTCACAGAGGAGAAAACTTACCAGTATGCATGTGAAAAGACACTCAACCTTCCCAACAACCCAGTAAATTAAAATACCAAGGAGAGGGTTTCTGCTACAGGTTGCAATATAAGAGGATGTGAAAGACTTTCAGTCCTATAGTCACAACAAGGGGAAAAAATGTACAAAATAAGTATCACACTTGACTACAGGTCTAGTGGAGAGGAATGGATAAAAGGAAACGTTTCCAGAGAGAAACAAGCCCTTCCTGGGGGAGTAGAGCAATGCTGCAGTTTCTAGGTCTGGGGGTACCTGAGGGCGGGCAAGTGGAGGAATGAGCCAGCCGTGGGGAGACTTTGCAGGCACCAGGAGAAAGCAGCTGAGCTTAGACAATACGTAGGGTGGCCAACCAAATCAAAATCCGGAATATCACCCCGCTTCCAAAACCAAACCAAACCAAAACAACACTGCAGCAAATATGCTTAAGAAAGAAGCAGTAGTTGGGGTGCCTGGGTGGCTCCGTTGGTTAAGCAGCTGCCTTCAGCTCAGGTCATGATCCCAGGGTCCTGGGATCGAGCCCCACAGGCTCTCTGCTTGGTGGGACCCTGCTTCTCCCTCTCCCTCTGCCTGCTGCTCCCCTTGCTTGTACTCTTTCTGTCAAATAAATAAAATCTTAAAAAAAAAAACAAGAAAGAAAGAAAGAAAGAAAGAAAGAAAGAAAGAAAGAAAGAAGAAAGAAAGAAGCAGGAGAGAACACAGTAAAGCAGAGAGAAAGCCCATACTCCTGCACGTTGATGGGGTGTGTGCATTTGGGCAGCCCTGCCAGAGTTGAATCCAAAAATGAACCCCCAAACCATAAACAACCAGAAAAAACGGAACTGCCGTCCAGCCCCCACCCAGGACAAAAGCTCAAAACAGCAGTACAAGAGGCTGGGCTTGGAGTGAACTCAGTGTATTTAAAGCTTCAGTCTAGCCCCTGTTCCACTCAGCTCTAGGAGGCATCGAATGATCAGCCCCCAATCTAACTACTAGTCAGAGGAAAGGGCTTACGGTCTCTGGAAACACAATCTCTCTCTCTCTCTTTCTCTCTCCACACATTATTCCTTTTGTAGGTCTGAGTCTCCATCTGGTATAATTTTCCTTCAGCCTGAAGAACTTTCTTTAGTGTTTAAATACATGACAAAAATAACAGCACGAAGGACCAGAGGGGCGTAAACAGAGCGTGCTGTGCTAGGGTTCTTGTGTTGTGCAGAAGGGGTATAATATTGATTCAGGGTAGACAGTGATGAGTTAAGGATGCATATTGTAATTCCCTAGAATAGCGGTTCTTGATGGGTGGTCCCAGAATTCCTCAGGGTCTCCAAGCCTTTCAGAGGTTTACAAAGGCCTCTCTTTTCCAACTACGTATCTTTGCGAGGCTGGATTTTCCTCCTATTCTTCAACAGAAACAACATATCACAACAGATTGAATCCAAAAGATTTGGGAAGCCAGATGTTTTCTATTGTGCCAGACATTAAAGAAATTCACAAAAATGTAAAAACAAGTACTACGCGTCTTAGTAAATTTGGGGGAGGGAGAACACAGCTATAGTTCATAAAAATACATTATTTATGCTACCAGGTAGAGTACGTTGTTGCTTTTTAAATAAATTAATAAATATTTTTCAATTTTTTAATTTTAAATTTCTAATATGATATTGATAAATAAAAGCCACACAAAAATTAATAAGAATCCACAATAATTTTTAAGTAGTAAAGAGATCCTGAACTCAATTTTTTTTATTATGTTTAGTTAGCCACTGTATCATCAGTTTTTGATACGGTGTTCAATGATTCATTAGCTGCGTGTAACACCCAGTGCTCATCGCATCACGTGCCCTCCTTAATGCCCATCACCCTGTGTTCCCATCCCCCAACCCCTGTTCCCTCTGAAATCCTCAGTTTGTTTCCTGGGGTCCATAGTCTCTCATGGTTTGTCTCCCTCTCTCATTTCTCCCCCTTCAGATTTCCCTCCCGTCCCCTACTGAGCTCAAATTTTAAGAACCACTGCTCTAAAGTAGTGAAGTAAGGAGTATTTAAAATTTAATCCAAAACAATGAAGACATACAATTTCAAAATCCTTCAGATTGGGGGAAATGTTTAAAATCAGACAAATACCAAGTGTTCCCAAGAATGTACAAATGATAATTACCCTATAATGCTGATGGAACTGTAAATTGGACAAATCTTTAGAGAGCAATTTGGCATATTAAAACTGTCAGGTACTATTCATACACATTAGACTGGCAAAAATCTAAAAGTCCACGTTTGGCAACAATGTGCTAAAATTGGAACCTCTTCCTGGGCTGGTAGAAGGCACTCTGGAGAACCACATGGCACTGTTCAGTAAAACTGAATTAGCACGTACTCTAGACCCAGCAGTTCCCTCCTAGCTCTATGCTCCAGATAGATACCCTACATATGCAACTGGGCATTACATGTACAGGGGTGCTCGTTTTGTAACTATTTAGATTTTTTTATAGAAATAACCTGCAACACACAGTTGATGAGCCACCCTTGTTCCTTGGGCGTTCTCCATTCCTGTGCTAGTCAATCAGAAGGCTTTCCACTGCCAGCCCCAGCAGCTCTTTGCCGGAGGGCTTTTTCTGGCCCCCAGAGTCTGCTCGGCCAGTGCTTAAAGCAAATCCAAAGTGCCCCGCCCCCAACAGCACACAACCAATGACAACTGGAGTTGATGGATAAATCCTCCAGCCTCTCATCGCTCCGTTGGGATGACTCTGCCATACGTTTGTACTATCTCCTAGGAATCCCCGTGGGACCGAGCCCCACCTGCCCACCACAATAACCCGTCAGTAATGCACCTTTTATCGGTTTCTTTCCCTTAGCTGTCTGACATCCCCTCTTCTCCGCCAATGCTTACTGGAATCACCTTTCAACCTTCCAAATAAACTGCTCTCTCATCCTTGTCTCAGGGTTGGCTTCTGGAGGAAATCAATACTAAGACACAGCCTAAAGGCCTTTCAACAGGAAGTGGAGAAATAACGAGTGGTACACAATGGCACACACACAGTAGTTAAAGCGTATCAGAGCTTCTCACACCAACGAGGAATAAATACTGTAAATAGAGTTTTGTGTGACAAAAGCAGCACGCAGAATAATAATGGTATAACATCACCCATGTAATAAATCACCCAGTCTGATAGTCGTAGCGTCACGCAGCCAGGAGGGTCCATGTCATGCAATTCTGGTCAGTAAGAGAAAAACGTAAGATTGCTAAAGAGGGTGTGTTCTTGGAAAGCATTGGTTCTTTTGATTAAACTAAAGAGAGAAAGAGCTGTGGCTTGAGTCTTCCTTGCCCACTTCTTCCCATCTTGATCTTGACATGAAGGCTGGAGCTGTAGCAGCCACTTGGTGTCCATAGGGAAAAGGTCAAGACCATCACAGAGACACGAGCTCTGACAGTGTTGAACCACTGCACCAACCCTCCAGACTCTGTTACATGAGCAAAGTTATTACAATTTTTTTAAAGCTACTATTAATTGGGTTTCCTATTACTTGTAGCTAAACACATTCCTAATTGGTGTTTGCCCTAATAAAACAGATCCCATGAACTGATGTGCCCTTTGTCTGGCTGGGGCGGGAGTGGGCGTGTAAGTTGAGGGTCAGCACCTAGAAGAGTGCTGCATGACGGAAGGGTCAGAGACCACACATGCCCACCTCGGTGGCAGTGCTGCCAGAAGTGACATTAGAAAGAAGAGAAATATCTAATGAAATAGAATAGACATATCTAAACTCTGTGCCATAGCGCGTGTGATGTAACCTCTTCTGACTCCCCACAAAAAAACTTCGGTCAAGTCTATACCCGGGTTACTGCCGCAGAGGGAAGCAGAAGATGGGGGCAGCGTGGACATTGGGGTTATCAAGCCATCACATGGTTGTTGAAGGAGGCAGGAGGGCGTGGGTAGATACAACATGGGCCCTGGAAACCAACAGGCTCTGCCACTAACTGATCCTACAGTCCTGAGCAAGTTACCTAGCCGCTCTGAGCTTCAGTGTCTCCACCTATAAAACGGACCCAGTAGTGGTATCTGCTTCAAAGGATTGTGGTAAGGACTCAAGGAGCTAATACAGCCTGGCACATGGTAACTGCTCAGTGGGTGTTTATTATTATTATCATTATCATTATTGAAGTAAAAAAGGGGTATGGAGAGACAGAAAAAGGGGAGGAAGAAAGGAAGGAAGGAATGAAGGAAGGAAGGAAGGAAGGGAGGGAGGGAGGGAGGAGGAAGGAAGGAAGGAAGGAAGGAAGGAAGGAAGGAAGGAAGGAAGGAAGGAAGTTAGTTCTGTGTTTATTAGATGGTGTGGGACCACTCACCGCTCTTTTCCCTTTGACAATCCATGGCCCTTGTAATTTTGATTCTGCAAGGAGAAAAGGAAAGCAACGTAACTGGTCCTGCATACCCACCCTGCCTTCCCAGCTCGATTTACTGCAAATCTGAAAATGCTCAAACCATCAGACACAACACTACCCGGATCCTGAGACGTGAAAGACCGGCCTGGCCAAGTTCACATTGGTCAGCACGTGCCCAGCAACTTGGTCCTCGGAATAAATCTCCAAGTATTCAAGAACCCACTTTATGGGATTGTTCCACAGGCATGAGTAGTCGAGTGAATACCTAGTTTTCAGTGCTCCAAAGGTCCAACCCTGAACCCCAGTTTTGAGGCCTGAACTCAGCAGGCTCTGTGAGAAGGAACTGAAACTTGAATGTTTGATTAGATCCATGATCCAGAAGGGGGCTGGGCCAAAGACTCAGAGAGAAGTTAATTTCTTCCAACCAAAATGGACCTTTCAAATCCTCAACAGGGGGTGGGGGTTGGGCATTATTTTGCTTCTACCATGCCTAAAACAGTTTGGCCTTTAGTCCTAGTAAGACTGATTCCCAATGGCAGGTATGAAGAAAGAAATCAAAACTGGTCTTGTACAGGATGACCATTGCAACTTGGACAGACTTGTCATCAGCATTAGTTTTCTATGCAGTAAGCATGCCAAATTACCACAACCTTGGTGGCTTAAAATACACCACATTTATGTCTTGCATTTTCCATGGGCCAGGAGTCTGGGCAAGGCTTAGCTGGATCTTCTGGCCAGGTCTTACAATCCTACAACCAAGGTGATAACCCAGGTTATGGTTCTCATACATGGGCTTGGGGTCCTTTTCCAAGATCATCCAGATTGTTGGCAGAGTTCAGTTGCTCGGGGTTGCAAGACTGAAGTCCCTGTTGACTTGCTAGCTGTTGACTGGGGACTGCCCTCAGCAACTAGAGGCCCCCTGCAGTTCCTTTCAACGTGGCCCCCTAGGCAGTGCACAACATGGATTTTTGCTTTCCTCCAGGCCAGCAGAAGCTCATCCCTCTGACCCCCAACCCTCCCCACTCCAGATCAGCCACAATAGAGTCTTATATGATGCATGGTATACAATCATGGTAGTAACTATCCCATCAAATTCACAGGCTCCACCCACACTCAAGGGGAGGGAATTCTACAAGGTGATCTAGGGGCCTTCTAGAATTCTGCCTACCACACCATCCTATTCCTCAAAGAGCCAGTGGAAAGGATAGAGGATACTGCTTTATGAAACTGATAGAAATTAGTTTCTACAAAAGCACATGAACTCTTAACCTAGTAGTACATTTAAGCCCCTAGCGCTAGTAAGGTGTCCTACTCTTTTTTGATTATATCTTTTATACTCTTTCATGTTTTCAGTTCTATTTTCCTTATGTTTATCCAGTTATTGGTTGAAAAACTTTTCCTGGGGCGCCTGGGTGGTTCAGTTAAGCATCTGCCTTTGGCTCAGTTCATGATCTCAGGGTCCTGGGATCAAGTCCTGCATCGCGCTCCTTGCTCAGCAGGGAGCCTGCTTCTCCCTCTACCTGCCGCTCCCCCTACTTGTGCTTTCTCTTTCTGACAAATAAATAAATAAATAAAATCTTTAAAAAATTAAAAAATTGAAAAATTTTCCTTTCTCCACTGAATTGCATTGATTCTTCTGTTAAAATACAGTTGACTGTGTATATGTAGGTCCATCTCTAGACTGTTTTATTATTTGTCTACCCTTACGTTGCTACCACCCTATCTTAATTACAATAACTCTCTAGTAAATTTTGAAATCAGGTACTGTAAGTCCTCTAACTTTGTTTTTTTCAAGATTGTCTTTGCAATTGGGGTCATTTGCACTTCAATATAATTTTAGAATCAGCTTGCTGATTTTTAACAAAAAAAGTGTGTTGGGATTTTATTGGGATTGTACTGAATCTACAGATCATTTTGAGAAGTGACATCATCAAGTATTGAGTCTTCCAATCCATGAATATGGTCTATCTCTATTAACTTAAGTGTTCTTTAATTTCTTCCCACAATATTTTCTAGTTTTCAGTACAGAAATCTTGGACGTTTTAAATTAAATTTATTCATAGGTATTTGATTTTGTGACGCTATTTTAAATAATATTTTTAAAATTCCATTTTCCAATTATTTCATGATAGAATATTGTGGTAGGCAAAATAATGTTCCCCCAAAAGATGTCCATGTCCTAATATCCCAGAACCTGTAAATAGGTTACATTACAAGGGGAAATTAAGGTTGCAGATATAATCAACTGACTTTAAAATGGAGAGATTATCCTGGATTGTGTGAGTAGACCCAATGTAATCACTCGTTTTTTGTTGTGAGAGGGAATTAAAGAAATGGGGGTGCCAACTCATGAGAAGTAGAACACGGGATAAGAAGCAGGCTAGTGTGGGGGGGGGAGTGTTGGATTCTAGAGTAATTTATTTCCCCTCTTTGGGTCGCATTTTTCCCATTTTAAAGTGGGGGAGTTGGCCCGTGCACTCCTAAAGGACAAGGACTTGTCTGATTCACCTCTGTGTCCTTACTGGTCAGCACTGGGCTCAGTTTAAAGAAGGCACTGATTAGCGTTTTAGGACGAATGTGTTACGAATGGATGGGTGGGTAGGCAAGAGGGAGGCGGGATGAACGGATCTCTAAGAGCTTTTCCAGGTCAGGAAATCGAAAATTCTGAGGTTCCCCCAGGGTCACACAAATCGTTGAGTACAGTTTAGAATCCCAGATTTTCCTAACTTTCCCGCCAGCAAGCCTAGTGGTGGACTCGCGCAGCACCTCCGGCGGCGCGCGGTCAACCGGAGCTTGAAGTCCTTTCTCCGTATTCATCATTTTCCTCCCACTCTATCCGGAATCACTCCGCGGGGACCCCCCAAGTCGGAATGCCTCCGTGGCCTCCCTTCCTTCTCTAAGGACGATGAAAGCATCTGGATCCCCTGGCACTCTTACCTTCGGGCGCGACATGGTACGATTCCCGAGGGCCGGACCCAAACCGCCACCTCGCAGCGCTCAAGCCTGTGCGTCCCGTTGTCAAGGCGACGGAGGGCGCCCGGACCCGCCGCTCTGATTGGATGAGCCAAGGGCCCTCCTCCTCGCGTGGTTCGCAGGCTAGTGTCCGATCCCAGTCCCTGAAAGGTCTTGCGCGCCAGAGCGGCCCAGACCTCCTTACTCGCTTGACCTTTCTCTTTCTCTTTCTCTCCCAGCCCCTCTCTCCCGCGACCCTGGGCCGCCGCACCTGGCCAGAGACTGGCTGCCCTCGGCGGGCACTGACTGCCCAGCGCCTCCTCCAGCTGCCTTTCGCTAGACCTACGAGCGCTCAGTCTGTAAAGTTGTCAGCTTTTCCTTACTTGGTACCTCACTAAGTCGCCTTGTCATTTGCTTAGTTGGTCATGAGGCCAATCAGTCACTTGTTTTTTCTCGGCCACTCTCTCTAATTCTTGGGCACCAACTAGATGCCAGGATTCACCTCAACACATGTAGTAACCTCCTGACCAGTCTGCCAGTAACCACTCTTGCCCTATCCGTTGGAGTTCATTCTTGGTACTGCAGTTGAAGAGCACAAATTTGTGAAGAACACAAATCCGATCCAGTCTCTCCACTGCATGTAACCTGAAGTAGCAATTTATTCATCATTGCACCCTGAATTGGCTCCCTGCCTTTCTCTGCCTCGCTTCTCCACTGCCCTGGGATCTATACGCCAACCATAGCTGATTAGAAACTGTTAAAGAAATGTGTTGTTTGTTTCTTAGCAACAGAATATAAGTTATGTAAGAATATATCGAATATATGCAAAACGTTTTATTAAATGACAAATTCTTATTAAGCCTCTAGTCTATGGCATGCCTCATTCTTGACTCTATGATACAGCAATGAACAAAACCAACAAGTATCTGCCCTTGCAGAGTTTATATTCTCATAGGTAAAATGACAAAACATTGAAGGACATTAAAGAAGACCTGAATAAATGGAGGGATATACCATGTTCATGGACAGGAAGACTCACTATCAAAAAGATGTGTATTTTATCAAATCCAACCAGGACTTTTGAGAGACTTTCTCAACCCGAGAGGCAAATATCAATGGAATAATATGGGGATCCAAGAAACAGGTACTGGGGTGTGTGTGTGTGTGTGTGTGTGTGTTAACTTGATGTACAATAGAAGTGGCATCATAAATCAGTGGCATCATAAACCAGTAAATGGCATTGAGAAACTGTTTCCATAGGAGTGAAAAATAGATGCCTAATTCAAGCATATTAAAGGATAAATATGGCAAACAAATATTTCAGGCTATTGGAAAAAATATTAAGAATATATATATATTTATATATGGGCATCTGGGTGGCTCAGTCGATTAAGCATCTGCCTTCGGCTCAGATCATGATCCTAGGGTCTTGGGATCAAGTCCTGCATCAGGCTCCCTGCTCAGCAGGGAGTCTGCTTGTCCCTCTCCCTCTTCCCCTGCCTTCCCCTCTGCTCGTGCTGTCTCTCTCACTTGCACTCTCTCTCTAAAAATAAATAAAATCTTTTAAAAAAAAGAATATCAGTACTACGATAGAGGAAGAAGTTTAGGATGCCTTGGGAATTCGTAACAGTGGGGTTTAACCATGTTTAATTGGGGTCAGCAAGGACTGGCAGGGGGAAACAGGAGCTAGTCTGGTAAAGGGGATGGGAAGAGCATTCCAGGTGAAAGGAATGACATGTGCAAAATTGGAAATCAGAGAGAGAGAAGCATGTTTGTGGAAGCGAATGAGGATCAGTGTCAAGGAAAGAGTGGGGAAGAGGGGAGAGATGAGGCTGCCAAACCCCCATGTTGTTGTTGTTTTCTTTATTACAAATGTGAAAACAGAGCCCTAGTGAGGAGAGCAGAACCAGGGCCTCCTAACTCCCAGTCAATTGCTCCGTGGTAATAATAATGACAATGATAAAATGATGATGGACTGTGTGTTGGTCTCTCTACTAGGTACTTGAAATATATCCTCCCATTTAACCTCACTACAGACCTATAGAGGTTTCTCCTCCCCATTTTACAGATGTTGAAACTGAGACGAAAGTTAAGAAACTTGCTCAAAGTCACAGAGGCAGACACCAGATCCAACAAGCCCTTGTGTGCAATGCCAAACATATTGAACGTTTTCCTAAGGGAACTGGTGAGTGTATTAGGTTCCTACTGCAGCTGTAATCACCACAAACTAGTGACCTAAAAGAACTCAAATGTAGGAGCTTACAGTTTTTGAAGTCAGAATTCTGAAGTGGGTTTCACGAAGCTAAGATTAAGGTGTCAGCAGGGCCAGGTTCCTAGGAGGCCTTAGGAGAGAATGTGTTTCCTTGCTTTTCCACGTGCATTCCTTGGCTCGTGACCCCCTTCCATCTTCAAAGCCAGCAATCATAACACTCTGACCTCTGTTTCTATCATCAGATGCCCCCCACCCTGACTCTATTCTCCTGCCTCCCTCTCTCACTCATAAGGACCCAGAGAATGACATTGGGCCCACCCGAATAACCCAGGGCAATCTTGCCATCTCATGGTCGGCTTATTAGCAACTTTAATTCCATCCACAGCCTTAATTCCCCCTTCCCATATAACATAATATATTCACAGTTTCCAGGAATTAGAGCATAGACATCTCCAGGGAGACTGTTATGTTGCCTACCATAGTGAACCATGCTGAAGGGTTTTAAGCAAGGCAGTGACAAAGTGAGACCTGCATTTTAGCATCTTCATATTCCTGGTTTTGTGAAACACTCTCTGCCTGACTTATTTAAAGCAAATGGAGCTTTGCGACAGCTAACACTTTCGAAGGCGGAACAGTTCATAGACATTAAACGTGTTAAGCCTAATAACTTCAGTTGGTGTTTTTACAGAGTTTTTAACGTGATGGAGTTCCTTCGTACGTGCGACTTGATTACTCCCCCAACAACCACGTACGAGTCCAAAGCACTGTTAATTACTGCCTCTTTACGGAGGAGGAAACTGATCCAGGGACATTTGGTCGCCTGCCCAGGGCCACAGAACTGCTAAGGCCAGGGCCAGGACTAGGACTAGTCTTCAGACCCCTCCACCAATCTTTCTTTACGCCATCTGTGGGGTGGGCGTTCTGGGAAACTCAAGGCAGACAGCACATCCTTGGTGAAACTTTTCATGTATGACTTGGTGCCCAATAAACTTTTGTTGAATAGACGAGTTCCTGTTTTCACTTCTGTGGCACAAAAAGTGGTTTTCAAGGCAGGAAAATGGGGAACGGTCTGAGAATTCCTCCCTTTCCCCCACATCCAATCTATTTGCAAGTCCCATCAGTTGCACTGCCAAAATATTAAGTCTGTCCCCTTCTTTCCAGTTTCTCTGCTCCCGCCATGTCCCAGGGCACCGCCGCCTCACTGGCCTCCCCGCTTTGCCTCTCTAATATACTCACCTGGATAGGGGCTAAAGTGACCAACTTAACATGCAAACCAGATGACAGGACCGGCCTCCCCTGTTGAATGTTCCCACCAACTTTCCATCATAGAGGAGGAAAACCTAAACTCTGCGTTATGGCCATACAGGGTCCTAAAGTCTTGGCTCCCCACTCCCTCTTTAGCCTCAAGCCCCTTGGCCACCCTTCTCTCCAGTCCCACTGGCTCTTCACAAAGGCCAAACTTTTCCCACCACAGGGCCTTTGCTTGTCTTGTTCCTTCTGCTGGAAATCTCCCTACTCTTTAAATACCTGGGTCTTTCTTATACATCAAGTCTCAGCTCAGATGTTGCCTCTTTAGAAAGGTTCTTCCTGCCTCCTTTTGTTTCCTTCACTGAAAATTGTGAGCGTTTGTAAATACTTTGTCTATTTGCTTATTTTTTGCCTTCCCTCCTAGACCTGAGATGTCCGACACGTAGCTACCAGCCACATTGGGCTGTTAAGCACACAACACGTGGCTAGCCTGAACTGAGACGTGCTGTAAGTGTAAAGTACACACTGGATTGTAACGACTTCATACAATAAAAAGGATGTAAAATGTTTCAATAATTTTTAAATATTGATTGCATGTTGAAAGGATAATATTTTTGATATACTGGATTAAATAAAAACATTATTAACAATCCATTTCTTTCTAGTTTTTTGATGTGGCCACTAGAAAATTTAAGATTACATACACGGCCCACATTATATTTCTATAGGGCAGCGCTGGTCTACACTGTTAGCGGACAAAGGTAGGAACCGCCTCTGCCTTAGCCACCTGTGTCCCCAGTACCTATCCTATAGCAGGCGCTCAGTAAGCGTTTGTGGAATAATTTAGTTTTTATGAGAGATGAGACAGGCAGCCCCATGTACGCTGTGAATTTGAGGAAGAAAGAAATACCAAAGACAGTTTTCTCTCTCTCCAGTCACTGCATTTCAGTCTGTCAACTCTCCGTCCTGCTCTGTACCAGCATTTCCCCCGTCATCACCTGCCACTATAGATGCAGGGCTCTGTACCAGCATTTCCCCCGTCATCACCTACCACTATAGATGCGGGGCGGAGGGTGGCTGGAGGAGCGGGCTCAGCTGCTTCTATTTCAGACCCACAGGAGGGGCCGCGTCTCAACTATTTTACCTTCTTCAGCGCTGGTCCTAGCAGCCGGAAAGGGCTCTCACCCCAACACACTGAGACACGCAGATAGGGTCGCTGGGAGCCAAGGGGAGCCGCCCAGGGTCACCCAGCAGGTCAGAGGTGAACGGGGCCTGGAACCCTCTCGGGTACAGGCCTCTAACTACATCCTACTGTAGTCTCCTTTATTCCAAGGGACCCAGGTGTCTGGACGCCCCCCCCCCCTTGCCTCCCTCTCCTCACATTTTACCTCTGATCTCTTGAGGCCCCTGAGGGCAGTTCTGCCTGGTCTCTGCAGAGCTACCCAAATGGCACCATCCGCATAGAGGCCAAAGTGCATGCGATGAAGGGATGGGAGGGAGGGAGGATGGATGGATGAATGGATGGACCGAGGGAGGGATGAATGGGTGGACTGGAGGATGGGAGGGCAGATGGCCGCATGAGTGGGGGAGGAGGACGTCCGGCTGGTAGGATGTCTGCATGGGGGCGGGGCAGGAGTGAGGATGCACAGAAGGAAGGAATTACCCACACAGTATCTGAATATAGGGGGACCCACAGCGATCCAAGGCCAGCCCTGGTCACGTTTCTGCTAGGAAACCGCGGCCAGGCCGAGGGAGCCTTACGCTCCGCCCCGGGCCCGCAGGGAGGTCCGGGCCAGCGCCGGAGCTGGGATCTGAGCGGCCGCGCGGCCGGCAGGGGGTTCTTCCCACCCCCGCGCCCACCCCGCCCGCGCCAGACGGTGCCAGGTGGGGGGAGCGCCCCCGCCCCCACCTCCGGAGGTGGCGGCCCCACGCGGCCCAACAAGCTGCCGTTGTCCCGCGGGCCCGGGGCCCGGCACACTGGGGCTTTGTCCAGCCCCCCGCCGCGACCCACGGTGGGGGGGGGCCCCCACATGACCGAGGGGGTAGGAGGAGCCTGCGGCGGTGGCGGCGGCGGCGGCGGCGGCGGCTCCACCACCATTTCCCTCCCTGGCCGGGGGTCGGCGGGCGGTGGTGGTGGTGGCGGCGGCGGCGGCGGCCGGGCAGGGGCCCCTGTTCCCCGCCAGGCTGCAGGCGCCGGGCCTGGGCCAGCAGGGCAGCTACGACCCGAGCGCTCTCCGGGCGGCGAGCTGGGGGTGCGCCCGGACCCCCGCCCCCGGGATCATGGGGAATGGCATGACCAAGGTAGGGGGCCGGGGATCGCGCAGCGCGCACCTGGCCGCCCCCAGCCCCGCCGCGGCGCCGGCTCCGCCTGGGTCGCTGTGCCCGCCTCTGACCTTCTGGCCCTCGCCCTGAGGCTCCGTGTGTCTAGGTCCCTGTCTCCGGTGACTCTCTGACCCTGCATCCCTGTGTCTCTCTGCTCGCGTCTCCGTTTTTCTGTGTGTCTCTGGCCTCGGTCTCCCTGTGTCTCTGTCTCTGCCTGTTTCTGTTGCTCTGTATTTCTTGTTGGGTCTTTCCGTGGCTCTCTGTCACTCCCACACTCTCTCTGAGTCACTTTCCGGGTCTCCAGGTGTCTCTGTCTTCCTTGCCTCTGACTCCCGGGACTCTGTCTCTGGTGCTGTTTCTCCATCCTGCCCCCTCTGCCTGGGCATGACCCTCACCCTGTCCCTGCCTTCCCATCTCCTTCCTCAGAATTCCCCACCAACACCTGGTAAGTCCCCCTCTCCCTTGCCCCCCTCCTTTGTGTTCCTCCTCCCCTCCCCCCTTTCAAGCTCTCACCCCTACCCAAGCTGGCCTCCCCTAGTGCCCCCCTCCTGCCCTCCCCAGCACCTCTCACGGGGTCCAGGCCCAGGACGGGGAGGAGATTTCTCCTTGAGTCCTGAGGTCCAGACACCTGTCATGGGATGGAGATGGGTTGTGGGCCCCCAGCTAGCCCGTGGGAAGGCATGCACCCCTACCCCACTGACCCCAGCCTGTCTCTCCTGTAGGTACTTCCTGGACTCTACCTCGGAAACTTCATTGGTGAGCACTGCCCACTCTGTCCCAAGACCGTGGCACTCTGCCTGTCCCAGGCCCGTGTCCACCATTCATGCTCTGGCCCACGCACCTTGGAAGTGCTCAGGAATGGGGCCGGGGGCAGGGAAGCAATGCCAGGCTGGGAGGGAGAAGGAGCTCATGAGGACTAAGGGATATGTCGGCGGAGGGTGTCCCTAGTGCAAAGGGCTCGGAACACCTGCCAGATGCCAGGCAAGTCTGCACCTGCTGTGAGCCCCAGCCTCTCCCTCGGCACAAGGCCCACTCGCCTCTAAGGGCTCTTACAGCCCTGGGGTTCCCGGGTGAGGTCTGTTTGGGGCTGCTGCTTCTAGCTGGGAAACTGGGAACCTCTCCCTACAACCTCTACACTGAGGCGAGGTCTCTGGAGACTGGACTCTACCCCAGAAACTTGTCAGTGAGCACTACCCACTCGGGCCAAGGCCACGGCCGTCTACCTGTCCCAGGCCTGTGCTAAGAGACAAGTTGATCCTGAGACCCCACACTTTTCCATGTGGAGTCAGAGAAGGCTTCAGAGAGGAAGGGACGTCGAAGCAGGACAGGGCTTTCCCCATTCACCCCTGCCCCCCTCCCCCCTGCCCTGGCATAGATGCTCCACTCCCATAAATCTGATCTCCTCCTCCCTGGGAGCCGCCTCAGCTGTTCACGCCACTTGGTTTCTGAGTATTCAGCGAAGGGAGCTCTGGATCCTCTTGAAGCCTGTAGCCCCTGAGGACAGGGGCCATGAAGCTGCCCCCACACCCCCACGCCCAGCCAGGGCTGCACTAGTCAGCACTCGGGAAACGTGCTGAATGAAGTAGACCTCTGGAGAAAGAGGGGATATGTGTTATTTATTCTGATTCTAAAAGATCCACATACATTGGAATTCCAGCCCCCAGGGAAGGCCACTGATAGAAGTGTGAGGTTTGTCCCTGGGTCAGTTTTCATATATCTTTGTAGCTGCAGATGTAACATTTAAAACAAAAATGGAAGTCTATTCTGCATGCCATTCTCTGACCTGTTTCCTATTTAATAATACACTGTGGCCATGCTCACCCATCAGCACAGAGAGGCCTCTTCTACCCAATGGCTGCACAGCACTCAAGTACAAATACACCATTATTTATCCCGTTCTCTCATGGTGGACGGGTAGCTTGCTCCCACTTTTTAACAATTTCTGGTATGTTTACTGTTATGAGCAGTACTGCAGAGAACATCATCTTCACACAGCTTTCTGGGGGAGCAGACTCTTCTGTAGACAGGATTCCTGGAAGTAGAGTTGCTGGATCAAGGATATGCCAGGAAAGGGTGTTTGCCATGGAAGGAACAGCAGGGGCAAGGCCGGGAAGAGGCTGGGCTGTTGCTTGTGGGTACCCCAGCGACAAGACTTAAGCCTAGGGGTGTAGTGGGACCTGTCAGGCCAGGAGCAGGAGGTGGCCAAGCAGCAGGGGGCTGGCAGAGGGTGGGCCAAAGTGGAGAGGGAGGGGTGGGGAGGGGAGCTGGGCCACGAGCTCCCACCTCTCTTGACCGACCAGGTGGGCTCAGGAATCTCGTTTCTTTCAGATGCCAAAGACCCGGACCAGCTGGGCCGGAACAAGATCACACACATCATCTCTATCCACGAGTCACCCCAGCCTCTGCTGCAGGTACTCCTTACCCCTGTCCGTGGGCTGTACACAGGTGTGGAGGGGAGCTTCAGCTCCCCACAGCACCCATTTATCAAGTACTTACTATGTGCCAGGCCCTATGCTGCCTCTCTGACCCATACTAGGTCATTCTGTTAAAAACTGCCCTGTTTTATTCAGCATCCCCATTTGATCCCTATTTGGCAACCAAGGCCCAGAGAGGTAAAGTAACTTGCCTAAGGTCACACATCCATGAAGCTAGGGAGCTAGGAGTTGACGGTCTGACCCCAGAGGCCTCACCCTGAACCTTAAAAAGCCCCTCCATGGGCTTCCCATTGCCCAACTGAACAGATGACTCACATGGATGATTCTGGGTTCTGTGTCTTGCTGTGTAATCATGAGCTGTGACTTCACCCGTCTGGGCCTCTGATCCCTCAGTCCTCTCTGCCCCCAGAGGGGCTGTTGTGAGGATGCAAAGGGGCTGCAGGGTGGTGAAGATACTTTACACTGTGAAGCATGGCCCCCACTGGAAGGATTGGTGCTGGTTTTATGGGGTCCTGGAAAAGAGGGGGTAAATGTATTCTAACAGAAGGGGAAAGTAGGAAATCCAGACCACTTCTTCTGTAATCCTGGGCACAGGACTTCTTCTTGCCGAGCCTTGGCTGCCTGATCTGTAAAATAGGAATTTTATAAAGATGCATTCATTTATTTGAGAGAGAGAGAGAGCACGAGCAGGAGGGTACAGGGAGAGAGAATCTCTTGTAGATTCTGTGCTGAGTGTGGAGCCCGATGTGGGGCTCCGTCTCACAACCCAAAGATCGCGACCTGAGCTGAAATCAAGAGTCACTCAACCGACTGCACCACCAGACGCCCCTAAAATGGTGATTTTATAACAGCACCTACCTTACTGAGTTGTTGAGAGCCACTTGACAGCCAACAAATTACAGCCGATATAGAAAAGTTAATCATACTCTGATCCCATAAATAGAGCCCCTTCCTCCTTCTCAGAGTATGTGTCTAAGTCCACCCACTAAAGGGGAATAACTGTGGGTGGAAAAAGGCTCTAGAGATCTGAGATCCAAACCAGGTTTTATTTTTTATTATTTTTTTTAAAGATTTTATTTATTTATTTATTTGACAGAGAGAGAGACAGCTAGGGAGAGGGGGGACACAAGCAGGGGGAGTGGGAGAGGAAGAAGCAGGCTGTCAGCGGAGGAGCCTGACGTGGGGCTTGATCCCAGAGCTCTGGGATCACGCCCTGAGCCAAAGGCAGACGCTTAACGACTGCGCCACCCAGGCGCCCCCCAAACCAGGTTTTAACCCAGATTTGCTGTGTGACCTCAGATAGGTTCCTTCCCCTCTCTGGGCCTTAGTTTCCCCATGTGTCAGCGTTGACCGTCTCTAAGAGCAACCTCCAATAATCTGTGATTCTCAGTGTCATTCAAACAAGACATTTCCAGGTCAATGGAGTCTGATTTCGCTTTATAGGGCAGGCTCGTTTTGGAGTATTTGGAGTATCAGTCACTAGAAGTCAGGGAAGGTTGTCAAGTCATGAATAGATTGACTAATGACATGACTGCTTGCCAAAGAGTCCCCACTCCAACAGCCTTCCCTTCTTCCCACAGGCAGCCCTGCCTCCCCAACTATCAGTGAATTTACCAGTCAGGGCTTGATAATGCCGAGCAATGCCAAGGCCAAATGTGTTGCAGAGTGAAGTTGCAAACCTTGCAAAAGATGCAGGATGGTGTGACCTTGGGAAAAGCGAGTCAGAGAAGGGCTGGAATCTCACACACAGCCATTAACAAATGAGGACCTGGCCCTACAGTCCCTTAGCCAAGGCTGGTGGTGGGCCAGGCACTGGAAAAGAGTCATTTGAATATCAAAGGATTAAAAGAGTCCTTGAGAAAAGTGATTCTTGGAACAGGAGCACAAATCATCTTTATGATCGCATGTGGAGGTTAAGCGTGAAGTAAAGGAAGTCATAGCCAGTTTGTGGGAGAAATTACTGACAGTTCATCCCTTGATTATTTTAATAATTAGCACATAGTTTTATAACCACAATTAATGAGCTATAAACTTATTTTCATGGTTTTTGTTGCTTTTCAAGATAATAAAATCTGTTTTTAATAAGACCTTTAAAAAACCTTTTTTGGGGACGCCCGGGTGGCTCAATCCGTTAAGTGTCTGCCTCCGGCTCAGGTCATGATCCCAGGACCCTGGGATCGAGTCCCAGATCAGCCTCCTTGCTCAGCGGGGAGCCTGCTTCTCCCTCTCCCTCTGCCTGCCATTCCCCTTGCTTGTGCATGCTCTCTCTCTCACTCTCTCCCTCTATGACAAATAAATAGATTTTTTAAAAAAACCCACCTTTTTAAAATAAGTAATCTCTCTACATCCAACGTGGGGCTCAAACTCACAACCCTGAGATCAAGAGGCACATGCTCTACCAACTGAGCCCGCCAGGTGCCCCTGTTTTGCCCTTTGTTTGGTGTAATTTTGTAATCGTCATTTGGAGGAGAGTCACCGTTAGTGGCCCTTTCCCACCTATTAAATAAAAGGTCCCTGAATCCTTTTTATCAAGTCCTCATGCCCAAGTCACCTATGAGGTTAGGATACCACCTTCTCAAAAGGTTCTTGAACCACAGACAGAGTTGGGAGGCGCTCAGAGGTGCTATCTACCCTCTTTGGATAGAGGCGGCAACAGTGGCTCAGAGAGGGTCAGGACCCGGCCTGGGGTCATGAGGTGCTTGGGTGGCCCTGGCCATGGCCAGAGGTGCAGCCAAGGGCCCCCAGTGCCCACGTGTGTTTTGTACTTGCAGGACATAACCTACCTTCGCATTCCTGTGGCGGACACCCCTGAGGTACCCATGTAAGTTCTCTGGAGGCACCAACAAAGGGGTCTTCTGCGGTGGTGGTCGCAAGGGCAGGGGGTGGTCTGGGGGAGGGCAGAGAGGACTCACGCCAAGAAAGCTGTCCTGGGGACCCTAGCACAAGTGCTCACTCAGACCTATGTTTGATTCTGTCTCAGCTACGCCCTTGCCTATGCCCCTGACCAAGACCCTTAATCTCCCAGAGCTCAGTGTCTTCAGCTGTGAAATGGAGAGAGTACCCTGTCTAAGGACCAGACACCCCAGCAGATTTGAAGGGGTCAGGCTCAGCCAGTTCCTGGCCCTGGAGTTAAGACACCTGGGCTCCAGCCAGACTTTGCTGTGTGACCTTGCACAAATTGCTTCCCCTCTCTGAGATCAGATGGCACAGGCTGAGGATCCAGGACAGGGCCTGGCATATAACAGGGACTCAGAAAGCAGTGTTTCTGTGTTATGAGCAGCAGTGTCTCCCAGCCTGGGAGTGACCCAGACAGACACTCCTCCCAACCCATTGCTGACCAGCATTGTTCCCAGCTGCTCTGATTGCAGACCCCACAGGAGTGGGACTCCTCTGTCTCCTCTCACCCATGTCCTTGAAAGACCAAGATAAACCCTCCATGAAACTAAGATCACAGAACCCACTGGAGAGGTGCTCCTGCCTCCATGGTGGGACTTCTCATCACTGGCCTCTCTCACTGCCTGAAATACCACTGTTGTTGCTTCACACACCCCTCCACTTGTACGATACAACAGGCCCCTGTTCGCTGCCTGAGCTGGCTGCCCTGAGGACCCAGGGCTCTTGACATCCCATCAGTGCAGAGGGGTACAATTCCTAGGAGACCTGCCGCCCAATGCTCCCTACCTTATTGCTTTCTTCTCTAGCAAAAAGCACTTCAAAGAATGTATCAACTTCATCCACTGTTGCCGCCTCAATGGGGGGAACTGCCTTGTGCACTGGTGAGTTAAGAGAGGAATGAGGGGACAAGTAAGGGGCTGTCCTCCGTCACACCCACACCCTCCATCACACCTATGGGGAATGAGGGACCTGGGATGGACTTTCTCCAGCCCGTTGCCATGCATGACCGTCCGCCATTCATCTGATGGAGGCTGATCGGGGGCTCCATCCAGAGCTCTGTCCCTTACCAGCTGTGTGGCCAAGGCCAAAGAGCTGTTTCTTCCTGAGACTCCCATTTCCTCCTCTGTAAAATGGAGAAAAGACTGTTACCTGCTGGGTTACCAGGAGAAATAGGTGAGGTCACGCAGGTAGCCCAGCACCCTCCAACCGTTCTGGCTCCCTCTCCTTCCCTCCAGGCTTTTGAGGGAATAGGGCAGAGCAGTGGGGGAACCCCAGGCTGGGAGACAGGACTCACAGCCTCCCCCCCCCCCCCGCCGCCGCCCCGCAGTTGGTGTCATTCATCCCATAACTCCCCACGGAGCACCTACCCTATATGCCGGGCTCAGGGCGGCTCTGCCAGAGCCCTAGCCCTAAGAACAGCTCCTGCAGCCTGTCACCCTCTGCCCCTCCTTCCCCAACTCCAGCTACCCTGGCCAACTCCCCACCCTTCAAATCCACCAGCTCCCACCTCGCGGACTTAGTACACTGCCCAGAACATTCTTGACGGACCCTTACCCATCTTTCAGAACTCAGCTTGATGTCACTTCCTTGGAAACCCCTTCCCTAATCCCTCCCCAGCCCCTCCACTAGATTAATACCTTTTCCTATATGATCTCTTAGCCCCTGGACTCCTCTTCAGAGCAGTTACCACCACCTGACATTGTTTCCCTGGTTAGTGGCCATCTCTCCCAACCGTCCCGTAAGCGCCAGGACAGACCGTGTCTGTTTTATTCCCACTATATTCCCAGTTCCTGAAAAGTAACAGATGGTCAGGAAATGTTTGTTGAATGAATGAAGTGATGTTTCCACTCAGGCCACTGATGTGGGAGAGTGCCCGGGGGATACTCCAGGTGGAAGGAACAGCATGGGCAAAGGAGGTGGGGAAACAGCTCCTTTGTGATGGGAGCTCAGAGGCCAGGGTGGGAGAGCTGAGGTGGGGAGGGGGTTCTGGGGGCAGGGCATGGAGGAGATTGTGCCTTACTCGAATCCTGGGGGGCGGGTATCCCAGCTTTGCAGGCATCTCCCGCAGCACCACCATCGTGACGGCATATGTGATGACTGTGACGGGGCTAGGCTGGCGGGACGTGCTTGAAGCCATCAAGGCCACCCGGCCTATCGCCAACCCCAACCCAGGCTTTAGGCAGCAGCTGGAAGAGTTTGGCTGGGGCAGTTCCCGGAAGGTAGGGGCTGGGGCGGAGGCAGGAGCTGGGCAGGGCTGGGAGACTCTTCTTCCCGCTTGAGTTGAGCACTGATCGGAAAGAAGATAACCTGTGCTTCAGACCTGACAGGAGATTTTTCTGGGGGTCTCGAACTCGTGACCCTTGAGCTAATCTAGCCTCCAGGTGTATTTTGTTTGGTCTGCCAGATGTTTTCTTTTCCTTTTTAGTTTAGAATTTGGATGCCTTTGGGCCAGACTGTGGACCCTTTCATTTGCCTGGGTCCCAGCATTGCCTGCTCTACCTGCCTGGAGCCTGAAGGCATTCGAGTGTTTGACCCTCTGGGGAGAAATGCCCATTCCCTACACCACCCCTCGGTCCTTGATGAGGCCAAAGCATCTCCTTCTCTTATGCCAACTGGGTGGATGGCACATGGAGATGTCAGGAACCAACGGCCTCCTGGGAATAAGGGATGAGAGACAGAGGAGCAGCGGGGGCAGGAAGGCTCTCCCAGGTGTCAGGCTGGTACTCAGAGGCTTATCTGCAAGTCCGCTTGAGGAAAGAGGCAGGCAGAGGCCAGTGTGTTTGGGGTTGTTGCTCAAGGAGGAGGGTTCATGTGGTCCCCCCTGGGCCGGGGGCGGGCGGGCGTTGCTTTAGCAGGTCTGGAAGATGGAGTGTCAAAGGGGAAGGGGGCTCAGGAGAGGGAAGGGACTCAGAGGAGGAGGGGGCTCCGCGAGGGCGATGGAAACTCAGAAGGGCGGGTAAGAGGATGCTCAGGAAGGGGAGGGGCCTAGCGAGGGGTGGGGAGCTCGCACAGGGGCGGAAGCGACGAGGACTGGGTGGGGGGGACCGGCCGGCAGCCTGGCACCGACCGACCCCCGGCTCCCCTCCCCCCCACACACCCCCCCCCCAGCTCCGCCGGCAGCTGGAGGAGCGCTTCGGAGAGAGCCCTTTCCGCGACGAGGAGGAGGTGCGCGCGCTGCTGCCGCTGTGCAAGCGCTGCCGCCAGGGCCCCGCGGCCGCGGCCGCGTCCCCCGCGCCGCACTCGGCGGCCTCCGAGGGAACCCTGCAGCGCCTGGTGCCGCGGCCGCCCCGGGAGGCCCACCGGCCGCTGCCCCTGCTGGCGCGCGTCAAGCAGACTTTCTCTTGCCTCCCGCGGTGTCTGTCCCGCAAAGGCGGCAAGTGAGGATCCCGGCCCGCCGTGGCGCCCCTCTTCCTTCCGACCGGAACCCCTCGGGGCTGTCTGGGCCCCCCACGGCCTCCAGGACGGGCCCAGAGCCGGTGGGAGCCCCGCGGCGGCCTGAGCCCTGCCCCTGCCCCTGATGCCCGCCCTGCTTGTCTGCGTCCGCAGTCTGTGTGTCCTCCATCCGTGCGTCTCTGTGTCTGGGCCGGCCTGCTGCAGCCACTTGGTGCCTTAGTCCTTGGGCTGGGGGGAGGGGCACCCGGGCCTCCACCCTTAAAGGCAGCGGGAGTGGGAGTGGGAGTGGGTGGTGGGCGGGCGGGTGGATGGGCCTGGAGGATATTAAAGAGACACAGAAGCTGTCTGTCGGAGCTCCTCCTAGTCATTCAGTAAGGGGCAGGGATGCAGGACCATGCCTGAGGCTGGAGCCCGCAGGAAACAGGGCTGGGAGAGGGTCTGCATGCCGTAGGGTCTGGAGGAGCCTGCCACCTCCCAAAAACTTCTCTGCGCGGGGCTGAATTCTGGGACTCCTTTCACTGCCCCCTCCATCTCCTGAAAAGGCCCCTGAATCCCTCCTTCTCTCTGAAACCCCTTCCCCCTCTGAGCCCTTCTCACCAGCTCCCTCCGCCTCCCTATTCACAAATACTAGCTAGCGCCTCCTTCGTGCTTGAGTTTTTCTATGCAAGAGTTCACTTCGTCCCTGGAAGGAAACTGAGGCTCAGAAAAGGTAGGCAGCTTGCCAGAGGACAGCTAGAGTAGGGGAGGCTGGATTTGAACCGAGGCAGTCTGTGTCCCATGGCGGCTGTTAAGAAGCAGTTCCTTGGTGCCCATTTAATCAGATTCTTGTAGGCCTTTTGGGGGTGACTTGTATAAGCTCTTTATATATTTTGCATATTAACTCCTTATTGGATATATCATTTGCAAACATCTTCTCCCATTTAAGACCCTTTCCACTTAGAGCTTAAAAGCCAAGGGGCAGCCACGGAGGAGGGAAGGCCTCGGGGCACCCCAAGCAAGCAGGAAACTGATCCAAGGGTGAACAGAGGTCATTGGAGCTGAGTTTTCTGAACTAAAAGTAACTTGGAGTTGAGAGGGGTCTGAAAAAATTCCAATCTTAAATAGCCTCCTGTATGGGGTCCCCGTTATGCACCAAGCACTGTGTTCAGGGCTGTGGGGGAAGCCCACATTCCACGACTGGGGGCGGAAGGATGGATGAAAAAATCCTCACCTGCTGCCCAGCCTCCTCCTCAGGAAACTGAGGTTGACGTCCAAGGTCACCAGCTGGCAAGCAGCGGGGCTGGGATTTGAATCCAGGCAGTCTGGCTGGGAAGTTGAGGGAACCCCATCCTCCTCATCACTATGACTCTGCCCCCCAGAAAAATGAAAAGATTGTCTGACACACTTAAAATTCCCACTTAGATGTAATTATTATGCTTGGATTGAATCCTATGAAATGCCCCTCCGCCCAACCTTGGTGCCCTACAGGTGAGTCTGTATCGTGGCTATAACTGTAGAGGGGCCAGAACTGAGTGCCTGCTGGCATGTGGCATGGGAGAACAGAGGGTGGGGAGCATGAAGAAGCCCCCCTGACAGGTGCACACAAAGGACAGTACTTCCAGCCTCTGGTCAACGCTGATCGGGCACCCAGCTTCATGCTCGCTCAGAGTTTTAGTTTCCACAACAAAGGGTGTAGCAGTCTGAGCTACTTGAGCTCTTTCCAATTCCAAACCCCGTTTGACAAATGAAAGACACAAACCCTAGAAAAATGCATAGACATGAAAAAATTTATATATACTTTCTATGGGGGGTGGGTGTCCCTCAACCCCAGGTGTAAGCCTTTGGGAGATAGCGTGGGGCTCTCTTTAGGCTCCTGGGCTTTGAGGACAGAGAGACACACAGGTTTAGGTCCTGACTGCCTCCACGTCCTAGCTCTATGACCTTGTTACAGGGCTTTAACCTCTCTGAGCCTTATTCTTCTTAATAATAAAATGGGTAATTAGACCATCTCACACGCTGTGGTAAGAACCAACCGAGAACCTGCAGGAAGGGCTTTAGCCAGGCCAACACCATAGTGAGCCATCAGGAGGCGAGTCCCAGTATTTAAGGAAATATTTCTCCAAGTGTGGCCCACGGACCGGGTGGATCAGAATCCCACGGGAGAACTCGTTAAATGCAGAGTACTGGGCTTCTTGCCCAGAAAGTCTTTTTCTGCAGGTCTGGTACAGAGGCAAGGAATGTACATTTTAAACTAGTCTCTGCCTCCCAATTCTGATGGGATTAGTCTAAGAAGCACTATGGCTTTACAACCTGTACAGTCCAGGTGCTGAAAAGAGACCTGTAAATTCCCCATAGCCCGGGAGGAACAGAGAACAGGTGCACGGGTGGCGCCGGGGCCCCTCCACGGGGACGGACAGATCGCCGGCTACCCTCCCCGTACCCTCCAGTGGGTCTTGGCGTCCCACCGTGCCTCTAACTGCCCCCCTGAGCGGCGCGACGCCCTCGGGCCAGGCTACCACAGAGAAGGGCGAAAAAATAGGGCCTCCCGGGCAGTGGGACAGAAAGGAAAGCGAAACTCGCCCATCCAGAACTTTCGGTTTCGCCGCCTCCGCGCTCCATCCAGGTGGCTTCGCTATTCCCTGTCGCGCCGGGGTCCCAGCGGCCGCGCGGCCCAGACCCGGCCACCGGCGCCCTGCGTCCCGGGTGGCCGGCGACCCCTGGCGGAGGGAGGAAGGGAAGGTCCCCGACGGCAGGAGACCGATGGCGGGGGCCGGGGATCCCCTGCGCCTCCGCGACTGGCTGGTGGCGCAGATCGAGAGCGGGCGCTACGCGGGGTTGCGCTGGGAGGACGCAGGCAAGACCCTCTTCCGCATCCCCTGGAAGCACGCGGCCCGGCAGGGCTACCGGGCGCAGCAGGACGCGGCGCTCTTCAGGGTAAGGGGGCGGGAGCGGCGGGGCGCTCCGGGTGACAGGCGCGCTGTGCGACCCGGGGCCACTCGCTCGCACCTTCGCCTCAACTGTGTCTAGCTTGCGCAGTGTTGTGCATATACGGGAGACCCCCCGACGCGCTCCGGAACAACCAGCCAAAGGTGACATCCGTGCACCATCCCCACCTCCCCGGAGGCCTCTCCTCCCTCCCCGCGGGGAAACTGGACGCCACCGATGGGGATTCCCACAACATCCCACCCCTCCAAACCGCCGATCCCAGCAGCCTGGGGACGTGTTCCGTGCTTCCCCACAGCAGCCCTTCTGGGGACCTCCTCCAGGGATGCCCTCCCTTGCCTTGGTCCTCATTCACTTCATACTGCCTCCTTCCCATCAACACTGAAATTCTGGAATCTCTCCCCTGAGCAATAAGCAACCAACTGCCTTTCGGGGCCCCCCACTACCACCCCAAACTCCACAGCCACCTCCAGCGCTGGCTTCTCTGGCGTCCCCTCTCCTTTCACAGGCTGAAGGGCCTGGTCACCACTCTTTCACTCACAGCCCCCAGTTTCTCCTCCCCAACCCCTAGTCTGGCTTCTGTCCCTCCTGCTAACATCACTAGTTGCCAAAGCCCAAGATCCCATCACCGTCATCTTTGACCCCTGGGCAAGCCTGGGCCTGGTGGACCCTTCCTCCTTGAAATTTCAACTCTCACTTGGTTTCCAGAATCTGCCCCCACCAGCACTCCGGCTCCATTTTCCTCTTGCCTTGCTGCCCCTCCCCTTCTCAGCCTCCCACCCCCCACCCCTCCACCCCCCCATCCCCTTCTCTTTGGGTGCTCTCAGCACTGCTCCAGGACCTCCCTCCTAGTGGCCCATTCCCTCCTCCATAGCCTTGGCGTGAGCCCCACAGTTCCCAGCCTTCCCTTCAGGCTCCAAGCCTGCAGGTCTAATGGCCCCCAGAACTCTCAAACTCAGATCATCAGCACCATGCTTAATAGCTCGCCTCGACAAACTTGTGTGTGTCCCCAAATGGAAGATGGCACCGATTGTCCCCCAGACCCCAAGGCCAGGCACCTGAGTCCTGGCCTCTCCCCCGCCTTCCAGTCTCACTGCTCTCTGTCACTAAGGCCCGCTGGCTCTTCTATGAAGCGTCCCTGTAGTCCGTCTGTTTGGACCCATTCCCACCGTCTCTCACCAGGACAATCCCAGTGACCTCACAGAGCGCCAGGCTTCCCCCTGCCCCTCGCTTCTCCCTCGGTCCTCCAGAGAGCTCTTCCTAAATGTCAATCTTGCCTTGACACTTCCCTACTCAGAATCCTTCTTTGGCTCCCCATTGCTCTTGTGATAAAGCTGCAACTCCTTACCAAGACGTCAGAGCAGCGCCTGAACTGTTCCTCCCTGGCCTCATCGCTCCCCACCCTTCCCTATCCCGGCTTTAGACCTGGCCGGACAGTTCTTTCAGTTTCTAAATGCTTCAAGTCTCTCTCAGTGTTAGACCTTTGCCCTTGCTGCCCCCCTTGCCTGGAATACGCTCTCCTCTTCCCATTCAGCTGGCCAACTCCCGTCGCGCTCAGCTGAAACATCTCCTCGGAGCCTTCCCTAACGCATTCATTGGTTGAATGCATATATGAAGCTCCGACTCAGTGCTTTTCCTAGGCCATCCCAGATGCCCTCCGCTTCCTCCATTGGAACAACTTCGCCTGCAGCAGCCTGCCTACAGCTACCCGAGGGGAGGGTCATGGCACTGAGCGCAGGGCCTGGCCCACAGAGGGCACTCAGGAGGTGTTGAACAGGGTTACATGGCCCGTCCCTTAGGACCACGTGCTGTTCAGAGGAGGGAGACTCTGAGGGCTGGCCCTCCCCTCCCCTCAGTCCACCACTGACCCACACGAGTGACTCCCCGGCTTCACACCCTCCTGGTGCCCCCAAGGGCACGGGATAAAGCTTGGCGGGCAAGGGCCTTCATGATCCAGCTCCCATCCGTCTCTTCTTTCTTCATTCCTCTTGCCCTTTCCCCACCACATGCAGTCGATCCTCATGATTCACGGATTCCATATTTGCAAGTGTGCTTATTCGCTAAGATGTAGTTGCAATTCCAAAATCAATACTCAAGGCACTTTTGCGGCCCAGGGGCATGTGCAGAACGGTGACACAGGGCCCCAGACGTGCGTCCCCGCCGAGGCTGACCAGGTGGCATTCTGCCTTCTCGTTTCAGCTTTTCTACTGGGAACAGGGGCCCCTTTCAAGGGCTATTTAGTGCCACATTTTTCATGTTTCTGCTTTTTGTGGGTGACTTGACTATTTAAGACGGCCCCCCAGCCAGTGTAAGGCCGAAGCACTAATGTGCCCACACACGGAAAGGCTGTGATGTGTCTTACAGAAAAAAATACACGTCAGACAAGCTTCATTCAGGCGAGAGTTACGGTGCTGTCGGCCCTGAGTTCAACAAAGCAACAGTTAATATTAAATAGTGTTTCTTCCACAGAAACACCCATAAAACAAGGTGACACGCTGATTAGTTAATGAAAAGGGTGTGACCAGGGGCTCCCAGGAACCCAGCGCTGCATCTGCTCGGTCAGCATTTGTGTCGATTTTAAAGAACGTGACTCCCACAAATATGGGAACCGACGGTACACATACCCTCAGCGAGGCATCCCCAGCTCTGGCAACCGCAGGCTGCTGGCTGTTCCCCGAACACACCAAGCCCTTTCACACCTGCAGGCCCTTGCTCAAGCTCTTCCCCCACCGGGAACGGCATCCCACCTGGCAACTTCCTACTCACCCTCAAGGCCCAGCTCAGTTCATGCCACAAATACTTACAGAGCATCTCCTGAGCGCCACGCACCATTCCGGGCACTGGGGGACACCGCAGCGGACAAAGCAAAGGTCCCTCTTTCACCATGGTGACAGCACCTTGTGCCCTGTGCCCAGGTTAACTTTCAGTTACAGCCTTACTATAATGAACTAAAGTGCAATAAAAAAGCACTGACCGTGTACCCGGCACTGTGCTAACCCCAGACCACTCATCCTACACCCCTCACCACCACATCAGGTTAGGGTACTATGCCCACTGTTTGCAGCAGCCCAGTCAAGCCTTAAAGGTCTCACCGTTGCCAAGCAGCACCAACCCAGGAGCTGGCTTTTCTGTTTGGCGTCCATGTTTCCCCACCGGGCTTGGAATCTCTGAGGGCAAGGACTGAATGGGATTCATCAGTTAAACCACCCACCCACCCTCAGCCCTGAATGTGATCCTTGCAAGCAATACATCTCCTCCTGCCCTCCCCTGTGGCTCCTCTGCTCCCAGCTACACTGGCCTTGATTTAATCTATCAGTCTTTTCCCACCGCAGGACGTTTGTACTTGCTGCTCCTTCTACCTAAACCATCCTTCCTCCAGCTCTCTGTTGGACTCCATCCTTTTCATTCAGGCTTCAGCTCAAATGCCACTTCCTCTTAGAGGCATTTCTGACGACCCTTCTAAAATAGTCTCTCATATTCTTATTTATTCATTCAATGCCTCCACCACTATGGTCATTCCAGTGTGTTTAATGAATATCTTTGGTCTGTATGCTTTCTTGCAGAGTGGACATGGCTGTTTTGTGTGTATTCTTACTTTATACACTTCATGTTGTCTGTAGATCTCATTCTGTGTCTTCCTTTTTTTTTTTTTGCTCAGGATCATGCTCTGAAGATTTATTCCTGTTCTCTGTACATCTAAAGATTTTTTTTAATTTATTTGTCAGAGAGACAGAGAGAGAGCACAAGCAGGGGGAGCTGCAGGCAGAGGGAGAAGCAGGCTCCCTGCTGAGCAAGGAGCCTTATGCAAGACTTGATCCCAGGACCCTGGGATCATGACCTGAGCCAAAGGCAGATGCTCAACCAACTGAGCCACCCAGGCGTCCTGCTGGGGGTGTTCTCTGTACATCTAATTTGTTGCTCCTGGGTGCTTCTAGATGCTGCATTGACTCTATCGTGGGCGGCCATGATACACACACACCCTTACCCACTTGCCCTGCTCTCTCATGAACCTCTGCGAGAATTCCTTTGGAATTAGAATTTCTGCTCACAGGGTATATTTAGTCTTAATTTGACGAGGCTGGCCTGCACCATCCCACGCCTACCAACAGTATCTGCATCCCCACCACCTTCTAGCATTGTGCAACTCGCTAAATATTTTATTGGTTTATAGGTGATAGCTCCTTTTTTTAAAAATCTAAGTAGGATCCATGCCCAGCGTGGGTATTGAACTCACAATGCTGAGATCAAGACCTGAGCTAAGATCAAGAGTCAGACGCCTAACCAACTGAACCACTCAGGCACCCCAATAGCTCACATTTTTATGTGCATTTCTCTGACACTTATGAGTTTAAGTACATCCTCATATGCTCATGGGCTTCTGGCTTCCTCCTCCCTAAACCAGCTTTTTTTTTTTGAAATATTTTTATTTATTTGACAGAGATAGAGACAGCCAGCGAGAGAGGGAACACAAGCAGGGGGAGTGGGAGAGGAAGAAGCAGGCTCATAGCGGAGGAGCCTGATGTGGGGCTCGATCCCATAACGCCGGGATCACGCCCTGAGCCGAAGGCAGACGCTTAACGACTGCGCCACCCAGACGCCCCTAAACCACCCATTTTGCCCTTTGATAAGAACTTTTTCTTTAAAGGATGCTCTGTGTTTCCTGTTGGTTTGCGAATGTCCTCGTATGTTCTAAAATTAGCCCCTCGTCGATTTCAGACATTGTCATTGTTTTGCCTTCTGGTCCATGCCTTTGAGGGGGTTCAAGAAGGCATTCTCTCCCCCTGGAAGAGTGTCTCCACGTTATCTCCCATTAGCTTCCAGTTTCACCTCTCATCTTTGGTTTTTGAATCATCTGGAGTCAACTTTGTATGTGGCGATAGGTCAGCATTTAATTTTATAGTTCTCCAGATAGCAAATCACTGCCATATTTTATATCCCATCATCCTATTTTTTAAAATTGACCACAATCCACAACTTGGAATGTAGTTATTTCCAGTTAGCTGTTCGCCGCTGTTTTTGCTCATTAGACTTGAGTTCCTGGAGAGCAGGGACCATGTCTGTCTTGTTCCTCATTTGGTCCCCAGCCACTGGCTCAGGTCTGGCACACAGAAGGAGCTTGAGGAATACGTGTTGGATGGAGGGAGGGAGGAACAGAGAAAAGGATGAAGGGGCAGAGGGACAGAGGCCTGGAGGGAGAGAGAGAAGGGTGGGAGGCAAGTTAGGCCCCTCCCCCTCACGCAGCAGCCCCCTCTCCCCGGCTATCCCTCCCCAAGTACCCTTGCTCATCCCCAGGCCTGGGCCATACACAAGGGCAAGCACCTAGAGGGCATTGATAAGGAAGACCCCCCCACCTGGAAGACCCGGCTCCGTTGTGCCCTCAACAAGAGTGCTGACTTCCGGGAGGTGCGCGAGCGCCACCAGCTGGACAGCCCCGACCCCTACAAGGTCTACCGGATCGTGGCCGACGGTGCCCGTGGCCCAGGTACTATCCGGCCCCTGGAGGTCGCGGCCGAGGACGGCTCTCTGGGCAATAAGGACCTCCCCTTGCTCATCTGTAACCTGAGAAATGGTGGGCTTCTTAAGCTAAACTCATGGGCTGGCAGACGCAGAAGGACCCGTAGACATTCAGTTTCCCTTCCCATTAGAAAAGGAGGAAACTGAGGTCCAGAGAGAGGTGGGCCCTCCCTGAGATCACGCCCTGATCCCTCATGTGGGATCACCTTTGTTGGGGGGGCTCCCCTGGAGGCCCAGGAAACAACAGCCTGCCTCTTGCTCCATCTAGTTGCCAGAGCTCCTGCTCCCCCTGAAAAGAACATTCTTCGGAGCCAGCAGGAACCCCCTGGAGAAGTGACGGAGCTGGCCTGCGGGACAGACCAGGTCAGTTGTCCTTCCAGCCCCCGCAGCCTTGCCAGTTCCATCACCTCTCCCCCGAACTGCCCTCCGTGGTCTCTGGCACCATCATTTGGCCTCCTCTCCCCCCTCTGCTGCTCCATCACCGTCCCCGTCCCCCCTCACCAGCTCCACCTCTTCTTACCTCTGCTCCCTCTGCATGCCCATCTTTGGCACCACTCCCGTCCCCTTTGCCTCCATCATCTCTGGGTCCCTCGTTCCCTTCACCTCCACCGTCTTCAGCTCCATCACCGTCTGCATCAGCCCTCTTCCCCCCCATTCACCCCTTGCCCCTGACATCCTCGGGTCCATCACTCTGTCCCCAGCAGATGCAGCTCTAGCACTGCCTTTCCCTCACCAGCCCCTCCAGCCTTCTTGCTGTCGCCATCACCCCAGCACCTCCACCGCATCGCTCTGTCTGTATCACCCATTACTGCCACCCCTCCCCCACCATCCGTGGTTCATTGTTGTGTCCCCATTCCCCCACCAGCCTGGTCCAATCCACTGTCCTAGTGCCTCCGTCACCATGCATTCCATATTCTGTCCCCCCTCTCTGTCACTTCTGTCACCATTCTCTCACCTCTGTCCCCCTATCTCTATCACCCCTGTCCCTATCTCTATCTCCTCTGCCCCCTCATCGTTGTCACCTCTGTCCCCATCTCTATCACTTGCGTCCCCATCTCTTTCACCTCTGTCCCCTTCTCTGTCACCTCTGTTCCCCATCTCTATCACCTCTGTCCCCGCATCTGCTCATTTGCTCCTCACACTTCTCCCCACATCACAGTGAGCTTCATCTCTGACCCCATAACCTCCAACAACCCTGTCAACTCTTTACCTCTAAGAGGGACAGGGTCTTCAGCTCTTAAACCTCAAAGTCTCTATCGACCCCACTCGCCCGCAGTCTGCCCAGACCTCCCTCTGCCCCAAAGAGGACAGTCTGGGAATTCCTGCAGCCCCCAGTCTCCTCTCCCACCCTCATAACCCTGTCTCCCAATGCCCAGGATGGCTCCAGATCAACCACAGAGGATAAAGACAAGGAGCAGCCGCCCAGGCTGGCCCAGCAGGGCTCCCTGCCACCAGCTGCCCGGCTCCCAGCCCCTCTGGCTGACCACGGTAAGGACCAGATCTCCTCAACCATCCCTGCCTCCTCTCTGGCCTCCTCCAGGACCCCGACCTAGGGATCAAGAGACCCAGGGTGAGGTGGTGCCTGACAGCTTCCCCTCCTTCCCTAGGGTACCATGCACAGGACCCTACACACCACTGGAGCCACTTGCCCTCTGAGGACTTCAGCAACCCTGGTAAGGAGTCTCAAGGCCCTGCCCTCTGACTGGTGTGGAGAACTGGGGAGAGTCAGGGGTCGGGGCCAGCTAGCCTTTGTCTTTCCCCCAAAGCACCCAGCCCCGATAAAACAATAGCTAACATTCACTGAGGGCTTAGTTTATGCCAGGTATCTTTCGAAGCCCTCCCCACAGCCCTGAGATAGATACTGCCATCATCCCCACTCTACAGATACAGAAACCTGACACAGAGGTTAAGAACCTTGCCCCAAATCACACAGTTAGTAGTCCCAGGAAAGTTACTAGCGGGTCACAGCTCCTAAGTGGCAGTGAGACATCAGAACCCAAGGGCCTGGCTGCAGAGCCCCCAGCCCTACCTCCTTAGCTTCCTGCTGGCCCCTCGGATGGGGCCTTATGGGACATGGGCATGGAGCCGGCTGTGTTGTTATTGTTTCTATCAGCATTAAAATATTTGCTAGGAAGAAGCTCCTAGAACCCCAGAGGTTAGGACTGGAAGGGCCCTAGTGTCATGCCCCCCGTTGTACAGATGGCTCCAGATCCTATGCTTTTGACCATGGGGCTCAACCACCAGTTCATTAGAATTACCATTATTTAATCTGGAGGAAGCACCCACAATTCACGAGGCGGGGGCCGGCAGGACCTGGTGTCCCTTGCCCGGTTGAGGGGGGGGTCGGTGCTGGGGCCTCTAACGCCCCGCGCGCCCCCTCTCCCCGCCCCGCAGACTGCTGGCTGCACGTGCGGCTGTTCTACGGCGCCACGCTGGTGCGCGAAGCCACCGCGCGCACTGCGGAGGGCTGCCGCCTGAGCCCTGGGCCGACCCTGGCGGCGGCCGAGCGCCTGCTGGGGCCGCCACCGCGCGTCGCGCAGGTCCGCTTCCCGGAGCCGCCGCCCGGCGCCCGCGAGCTGCAGCACTTGCTGCGGCACCTGGAGCGGGGCGTGCTGCTGTGGGTGGCGCCCGAGGGCGTGTTCGCCAAGCGCCTGTGCCGGGGCCGCGTGTACTGGCGCGGCCCGCTCGCCCCGCACCGCGCGCGGCCCAACAAGCTGGAGCGCGAGCGCACCTGCCAGCTGCTCGACACGCGCCGCTTCCTCGAGGGTAAGAGCGGGACGGTGGGGCCGCTGGCAGCGCGGGACAGAGTGGCTGGGCACGAGGGCCGTGGGCAAAGGCGCGTGAACAGATAGTAGACACACGAGATGTGAGCGCGGGGAAGTGGGCTTATGGATTCTAGGTTTGGAGTGAATGTTGAAACAAACGATGTGACACACGAGCACCGGGAGTGGGATCGAATATGGGCATTGGGGGACCTGGGCACAGATATAGACTTAGGCTTATGGGGAGTGTAGGCAGGGGGCAGGCTTGGGGCATTGGGTGGGGGGCATAAGCATAAGACTTGGGCACATGTATTGCCTTAGGGCGCTAAGTGTAGGCTGGCATTAGGGCACTGGGCACTCAGTAGGCATAGGTGAATGACAGTGGGCATGGGGTGGGAATAAAGGTATGATGGTGAGCATAGGAGCACAAGGCACAGGGCATGAGCACTGGAAGTGGGCACAGATGTGGGACATGAGACAGGTATAGGGATGTGGAAGTGGGCATAGGGCATGGGCACACAATGGGGATGTGGCTTTATCGAACATGGGCATGGGACAGAAGCGCAAGGTGTGCATCAGGTCTGATTCCCAAGCCCCCAGTCTTGGTGCCCGTAGAATTGCGCGCCCACCTGCAGGACGGTCGCCAGGAGCCCGAGTACCAAATCCGTCTGTGCTTTGGCGAGGAGTACCCAGGGCCCCCAGAGCAGCCCGAGGAGCGGCTCATCATGGCCCACGTGAGTCACCTCCCACTCCAGCGAAGAGCCACACCTTCCAATCGCCTCCAACAGCACCTTACTGACTCCCTCCAGTACTCAGCTCCTGACCTGATGACCCTCTGGTCTGCAGGACCCTGCATGTAAAGTGCTGGGGGGTGGGACTGTCACTAGGGCTGTGACTTCCCACCGGAACATAGGGGGCGCTAACTAAGAGAGTTGGCTCATTGCCCCCAACACCCTCACAGGTGGAGCCAGTCTTCGCCCGCGAGCTCTTCCTGCGCTCAAAGCGCCACTACCGTGGTTCCCCAGCGGCGGCAGGTCCCCAGCCCAGCATCTCCGATGGTGTCACTCACCTGCTGATGCAGCTGAGCCAGCAATAAAGGGTCACTTCCTCCTCTCCTACCATCCGAAGTCACACCCCCTCCGAGGGTGCGGACCCCCCCCCCCGACCTGCCCAAACTGCCGGTGGACTTGGGGCTGTCCCCCACCCATCGCCCAGGTCCGTGGGGACAGCGGAAGCAGATCCTCTCCGCTGCAGAGACGCAGCCCCGGAACGCGGCGCGTGGGCGGACAGCTCACAGCTGGGCCTGGGAAGTCAGGAGGAAACCAAACTCGACCTTGAGGTTCCGGAAACAGCAATCGGGGCAGAAACAAGCCTTCATTTCTCGTTGAGAGCCCAACAGCTCTATGGTGGTAGACTTGAGAGCCCACTTTACTTGCAACTGATTCATTATAAGGTTTGCTTGAAGTCGGGTTTACCGATAATTAGATCCTCAGGGATTAGAGTAAAGCCAGACCATAACAGAACTGCCTGGCCTCTGAGGGGCTCTGAGTTTCCAGACCTTTCCTCTCACTTGCCACTAGTCTCTATTCTTATGTGGCCAGGGAGGGGTCCCACATCAGAAAACTCGGCCTGAGCCGGGAGCTTGGGGGTTGGCCACCGAACCACCAGCACCAGTAGACACTGTGTTTGGAGGGGCAGAGGCCGACCCCCAAACACAGCCCTAGGGCAGAAGCGGAAGTTGGAGGCAGGGGTCCAGCCCCTCCCCAAACCCCACTAATCTTTGCAAACTGCAAGTTGTAGGGAGTCCTTGAGAATTGGGAGGGAGCCCCTTCAACCATGAAAGTAATTGACCCTGCCCTGGCGGGAAAGTCACTGTTTCCGGCCCCAGATATCAGACTTTGTTTCCTTTTCTGATTTCTGACTTTCTTTATAGGGATTCTCCTACCGATGGCAACATAATAAATCTCTTTTAGTGATATATTAATACACCTCTTTTATGGCAGGGGGGGAGCTGTATGCTTCAACAAAGGTCAGAAGTCAATCAGATCACTGTTTTTTATTCATTCAGCAAATGCTGATTGAGCACCTACTCAGTGTCCAGGCCAGTGCCGGACAAAACAGCATGTCCCTGCTCTCTTGGGGCTCACAGCCTATGTTCTGGTGGGGCTCCAGTGACTGTCCTCTATCCCTGCTTCTCTTCTGTAGAAGGGGTGGTGTTAAGGAGTTATAGAGTCCTGGATTCAAATCCCAGCTTTGTCATTCACTAGCTGTGCGACCTCAGGCAAGTCACTTAACCTTTCTGAGGCGTAGATTCTCCATCTATTCAAAAGAAGTCCTGAAGTCCTGTAGAGCAGGGTTGGTCCAAGGAGTAAATGCAGAGAGAGAAGGCGAGTTGTCAGGAGACTGACATGGAGAGTGGCACGCAGTAGGTGTCTTCTGACTTGGTCACTAATGGGTGGGAGAGCATGAAGTAAGCTACCCCATCCTTCAGAAGACCTGACTGTCCTAGCTTCACTAGCCCAAGGCTGCAGCTGATGGGGACCCTCAGTTCAGAGTGACATTCCTGAGTCATGTCCAAACCCCTACTCTGTGCTAAACTCTTGGAGGGTGCTGGGTGCCGTGTAAGTGGGCCTGTTGTCTCCTTACCACAGTACAGACAGCTGAAGAGTCGCCAGCTCCAGTGTTGGGATGGGAAACTGAGGCTCAGCCGGAGTCAGGGACTTGCTTGAAATGCCTCTTGGGAGGTGGTGGGGCGATGTCTGCCCAGATGGCTGTCCTTCCCACACCAGTCACTAGAGGGCGGGGGAGCTCAGCCTATGCGGTTTGGCGGGTCTCACCGCCTCCACGGTGCCCGCCCTCGAAAGCCCCGGAGCTAGGAGGGCGGGAATAATGTGACCCCAGGGGCTGCACCCTGCTGGGAGGAGAAAGTAGACCCCAGGCCTGGAAGAAGGAAAGGAGAAAAGAGGAACTAGAGGCGGGGACTTGAGGACCCCTGGGGTTTTCCCAGCAGGACCCCCAGTTCTCCAGCTCAGCCCCTTTGAATCTACCTGTCTAGTCTCTCTCGTCAGTGTGTCTCTCTCTGCATCTTCTTTCACTCTCTCTCTCTGTACATTGATCTCTTTCAGTGATTCTAACTTTCTCTGTGTAGTGTGTGTGTGTGTGTGTGTGTGTGCGCGCGCGCACGCGCGTGTGTGTATCTGGTTCTGTGTGTCTCTGTTCTTTCTGTCTTGTCTTCGTCTCTCTATGTATGTCTCTGCCTCTGTCTCCCTGTGTGAGTCACTGTTTCTCTTGTTATGTCTCTGCCTCTCTGTGTCTTTCTCTGTTTTTCACGGTCTCTGTCTCTTTTTGTTTCTGTGTCTCAGTCTCGCTCAGTTGCCTATCCTGACCCTCGAAGCCACCACCACCCAGCACATGGGGGCTGCGGGTCTCAGTCCCTTCCCTCCTATCTCCTCACCCCGGGCAGCTGCTCACAGCTTCCCAGCCCTGGCCTCCCTGCCCGCCCCTCTCGGGCCTTGGGGGAGGGGGGCGAAGGAGGAAGGGAGGGCAGCCCGGTGGGCCCACCCCTTTTTGCCTTTCCAGGCTGAGAGGCTGGGCCAGTGGGCCTTTTAACCAGCCCAGGCAGGCTGTGCCGGACACCAGCTCTGGACGCCTGTGCCTGGCCCCTCTGTGGTCCCGGCCGCCGCCCGCCCGGCCAGCCCGGCCAGCATGCAGCAGCAGCCCCTGCCCGGGCCCTTGGCCCCTGCGGCCGAGCCCACCAAGCCCCCCTACAGCTACATAGCTCTGATCGCCATGGCCATCCAGAGCTCACCGGGGCAGCGGGCCACACTCAGTGGCATCTACCGCTACATCATGGGCCGCTTCGCCTTCTACCGCCACAACCGGCCCGGCTGGCAGAACAGCATCCGCCACAACCTGTCGCTCAACGAGTGCTTTGTCAAGGTGCCCCGCGATGACCGCAAGCCGGGCAAGGGCAGCTACTGGACGCTGGACCCCGACTGCCACGACATGTTTGAGCACGGCAGCTTCCTGCGCCGACGCCGACGCTTCACCCGGCGAGCAGGTGCCGAGGGAGCCAAGGGCCCTGCCAAGGCACGCCGTGGACCCCTCAGAGTGAGCAGCCAGGATCCAGGAGTCCCCGATGCCACGCCTGGCAGGCAGTGCCCCTTCCCCCCGGAGCTGCCCGAGCCCAAGGGCCTAAGCTTTGGGGGTCTGGTAGGGGCCTTGCCGGCTAGCATGTGCCCTGCAACCCCTGATGCCGGGCCCCGGCTGCCCACGGAGCCCAAAGAAATGCCCACACCTAAGCCTGCAGGCCCAGGGGAGCTCCCTGTGGCGCCCTCGTCTTCCCCGTGCCCAGCGTTTGGCTTTCCTGCGGGCTTCTCTGAGGCCGAGGGTTTTAGCAAGGCCCCCACGCCCATCGTGACCCCAGAGGCGGGCATCGGGAGCAGCTACCAGTGCCGGCTGCAGGCACTGAATTTCTGCATGGGGACTGATCCAGGCCTTGAGCACCTCTTGGCCTCAGCAGCCCCCTCTCCGGCACCAGCCACCCCTCCAGCCTCCCTCCGGGCGCCGCTGCCCCTGCCAGCTGACCCCAAGGAACCCTGGGTCGCAGGCAGCTTCCCTGTTCAGGGAGGCTCCAGCTACCCATTGGGGCTGACCCCCTGCCTATACCGGACACCGGGAATGTTCTTCTTTGAGTGAAGCCAGCCTGGTCTCGGGCAGTCCCTGCAGGGCCCCTGCCAAATACACCCTCCAGGCTGAGCCTGACTCAAGGATCTGGGGAGCTTTCAAGGGACCCAGGCCTGGCAAGCCAAAGACCGGGACAGGAAGCCAAGACTGGAGTAGTGAACACTCAGCCAGCCCCCGGCGCCTCCGGACAGACTTGAGGGAGAGGGGAGGCAGGGCCCCCTTGGGATTTACTCTGTGGCTCTCAGGGCCAATAAAACCAGTGTGATGATGAGGGTCAGCTTCCTGGATGGTTGGGGGCTGAGGGCCGGGACACCTGGTTCTGCGTGCGGTGGCTGTGGTTGTGGGATTGCGGGGCAGGGGCAGGTGACCCTGGATGGAAATGTCCCATATGAGGCTTTCTCCTGCTGGGGACTTTCTCAGGGAGTTTCCCAGGAAGGTGGAGGAAGGGGGAGCAGGGAATAGGGAAGAAAGAAAAGGAGTGTAGCCAAGAGACACCCGGCAGGGGGTGAAGCTGGGCTGGCCTGAAGGGCTAATTCTCCAGCCCCAAGCTCTGTCACTCGGCACCCCCCCCCCCCCATTGTGAGTGGTCATAATAACTGTGACCATTTGCGGCATTTATTCTGTCCTGGGCTTGTCTATATCCTTTCACTGTGCCATTTGGAATGTTATCCCCATTTTACAGTGGTGGAAACTGAGGCTCAGATTGTTTGGGGCTCACTAGATTGGACTCCAGAAGCAAACGAGTGGTTATACCCCCAGCCCCTGTCCCGCAGTCTGAGTGAGGACGCAGGGGTGGCACACGGGGTAGGAGCAGAGCTGGTGGTGACCCCCAGAGCGGGAGAGGCTTTTATGGAATCCTGGAACACCATTACAAAAAAGGTACCCTGACCCCTTGCACGCACAGAGAAACCGAGGCTCAAAAGGCAGGCACTCCTTGCCTGCATTTCCCACATGAATGGGGGACTTCCCTGAGGCCCCAGCTCTCCAAAGTCCTCCTCATACCTCTTTAAGAAAGCATTTCTGCCATGGGGGGCGAGGGGGTGGATTTCCTGGGTACAGATCAGAAGTGACTGAACCCTGACCTCTTCTAGCCTCCCCCTTGGGCAGAAGCAGGAGAAATGGGTATACTCATGGCCCCTATCAGAGGAACAGACTCAGGGACCTGAAACCTCCCTGTCCCCACACCCTTCAATACCAGAGTTGCTGAGGCAAAGGGCCTCCTTCTGGAGCCTTGGTACCCCCATCTGGGTCCTGGAGAGGGTGAAAAGAAAGAGGGCAGGGATACTGGGGGAACCCCTTTCTGGCATTTGGTATAGGGGCCTGATGGGTCTTCCATCCCACAAGGTAACACCCAGGGGGCTGGAGACCCCTTGGTCGGGCAAGTAGCCCAGTCCCTCCAGAGGCCCTCACTCAGGCAGGCGGCCATGCTGATTTCGGTCTCTGCTGCTCCCTCCTCCTTCAGCAGGTCCCCTGGGGCCTGGGCGGAAGCAAGCCCGGCTGGACAGTCCCAACTGTCTGGTTCCCACAGACTCCAGAGCCGCCAGGGTGGAGGGGGGACCTGCGGGGTGGGGGCTCACTGCGGCTGGAAGGGGTTGGGAAAATGCCTGGCCAGCTGTGGGGCCCTTCCCCACCATGCACGCTGGACCCCAACCTGGAATCCATCTAGCAATGGGGAGAAGGGAGGGTCTGTCCTGTCTCCACACATGCAGGAAGCCTCACGGTTGAAGAGTAGGGGGAAGTTCTGTGGGAGCGGGCATGTGTGAGGAGAGGGGAAGGAGGTGCTTATGAGGGTTTGTTCCAAGGTGTGTGTGCCTGTGTGTGTGTGTGTGCCTGTGTGTGTGTGCCTGTGTGTGCCTCTGTGTGTGTGTGACTGTATGTGTGTGGCTGTGTGTGCCTGTGTGTGTGTGCGCCTGTGTGTGTGTGCCTGTGTGTGTGCGCCTGTGTGTGTGTGCCTGTGTGTGTGCGCCTGTGTGTGTGTGTGCGCCTGTGTGTGCGTGCGTGTGTGTGTGCGCCTGTGCCTGTGTGTGTGCCTGTGTGTGCGCCTGTGTGTGTGTGCCTGTGTGTGTGTGTGTGTGTGTGTGTGCGTGTGTGTGTGTGTGTTGCGCCGAGACAGATAGTTACAGAGACAGGGACAAACAGATTCAGGGGGGTAATTGTTCTTTCTCAGTTGGGTCAGGGAAAGAGGCCTCTGCCGGGCACTGTTCCCTGTGGCGCATTCCTGTGGAGACCTGGTGACCCCAGTCCCTTCCCAGCCTATGTCCTGAGCTAGTAGGAGGATGGGGAGGCTGGCCTGACCGGGGAGCCCCCGCCTCTGCATCCTGCTCCAGCCATCCTCTCTGGAGCTCAGCATCTGAACTGGGGTGGGGACTTGGGGGAAAGAAAGCCACATCCCACCCTTTGCCCTGGGGAAACATGCAAAGAAGGGTCAGTCACACACTGGTGCACAGACTCAGCTCTGGGCCAGGGTCCTCTCTCCGTGTCCCTCCCTGACCCCCCAACATAGTCAAGAAGTGAAGACAAGTCCCCTCAGCCCCAATTCCCAAGCAGGACCCTGGGCTCAGAGCCTGCCTTGGACTCACTGTATGAGCCTGGATGAGTGCCCATCTCTCTGGGCCCTGATTTCACTCCCTTTGCCCAGCAGGGGTTGGGGAAAGGGCAGCATGACTCTGAGTCTGGGTCCCAGGGGAGGGTCTGACATGGAGGACTGCCTGGAGGGGATCCCATCCCCAGAGGTGCTGGTCCAGGAGGCCCAGACACCATGATCTCATGTTGCCCTCTGCTTGTTGCCCAGCCGGGGGACCCCACCCACTGGGCCTCTTGCCCTCACATTCTTTCCATGACCAACAGACGCCCTGCAGCTCCTGCCTGGCCACCCCCACCTGGAGGGGTGGGCAGTGCTTAGCAGAGATTCAGAATGCCTAAGCCGGGCCGACCCAGAGAGAGCACCCAGCACAGATGGACAGACCGAGGCCAGACAAGGCAAGCCATGTGCCCAAGGTCACGCAGCAAAGCAGGGGCAGGTAACCCCTCGGCTGCCTTAACTGTGCAGCTCTTAGAGGACAGGGGCTGTCCCATCGGACTCTGCCTCGGGGACCCTCCTCCCTGGGGGCTTGTCTGTCTCCAGGAGGGAATCCCACAGCCCTTCCCCCTCCTCCCCAGCAGGTTAGAGCGGAAGAGGGTGCTGAGTTGCCTTGTAGAGTCAGGCTAAATCAAATTCTAACATGGTAGAATCAGGGGTATTTAAGAATATTCCAGAGTTTTTAATCACAGCAGCTTAGATTCTTGGAATATCAGCGCTGGAAGGGCGGCTCCTGCCCTATTTCGGAATCCCCTCTACACCAAGTACCAAGTCACGTGGGGTTCTGGGAAAGGGGACCCGCTGCCTTCAGAGGCCGCCCCTTCCCACCCCAGTCTGGCAGCTCTGAAAGACTGTCAGGAAGTTCTTCACCTGTGGGTCCTCCAGTCTCTGCTCTCCCTGCCCCCAGGGAGGCCACCCCACCCGCAGGGCCGGGCCTTCCTCAGCCTCCTCCACCCTCCACATCTTATCTCCCGCCGCTCTCCCGCCCACCCGCTTCCTTCCCGGGTTTCTGGCATTCCACTGCCCAGAGCTCAGCACTCCCCACACCCAGACAGCAGCGCCTGAGCTGGGGGCCTGCAGACCCCGTCCTGATGAGGACGGCCTCAGTGGTGAGGAAGAAGGGGGAGGTTGAGGCGGCCAGCCTGGCATGTCTTTCTGCAGGGAGTGTATGGGACCTAGCAATCCAGCCTTCAGCTAAAACATCCTGTCCCAAGGACACCCAACACCCGGGGGGATTCCCATCACCTCCCCCCCCCCCCAAGCCTAGGCTGCCCGAGACAGTAGGTACAGAGCGCTAAAAGCAGGAGCTCTGGAGCCCAAGTGCCTAGGTTCAGATCCCAGCTCTGTCACTTCCCAGCTGTGTGACCTTGGGCAAGTTGCTTCCCCTTTCTGTTTTCCTCATCTATAACATATGGACACTAACAGTACCTACTCCCATGGGGTTGTTGTGAGGATGACGTGAGTTAATATTTGCTAAGTGCTTGGAACCCAGTCTGGCACAAGGAAACAGCAATGTGCTTAAATTTTTTTAAAAAGTTGGGTCCTAGGGGCAGGTCCCCTTAACCTGATCTACCCCCAGGGGAAGGTCCGGCTCTTGTGGAGATGGGGGGATAGAGGGGGTGGGAAGACTGGTACAGAGACAGGCTTTGGGTTCCATTCCTGGCGTCTCCACTTCCTTGTTGTGTGACTTGGAGCAAGAGGACCCACCTCTCTGAAGATGGCTTTCTTCATCTGTAAAATGGAGGTAATGTTTTGAACCCCCAGGACCGGTATGGGGGAACCTCGTCCCACACACTGTGTGGACAATTCAGCCAACAAGCATGATATCAGAACATAAGACAGCCCCACACGGGGGGGCCTGGTACCCTCAGCTCAGCCACTCTGCCCCTTCCTTTGCACGTGGCAACCCTCTGTCCCCGCACAGCTGAGGTGCCCGATCCCTGTTCCTGCCCCACTGGTAACTGGGTGGTGACAGGGAGGCCGCTGGTGGGGCCAAAGGAAGTGGTTCCAGGCTACAAACAGGCCCGAGGCCCATTTAGTCACACACCAGAATCCTGCCTGGTGGCCGCTGGAAAGGCCAGGGCTGCCTCCTCCTGACCACAGCGCTCAGGGAGCCCTGATCCGTCTTGGATGCAAATGAGAGGCTGACTCTTCTGCCCCCAAGACAGCCAGCTCCTGGCCTCTTTCCACCTCTCGCTGTCCCCTCCACCTGGACTGCTCCCTCCCACCGGCTGACTTCCCAACATCCAGAGGCCAAGTTAAATACCACCTGCTCAGAGAGCCTCCCCTCACCCCCTTATCTGATTAGAAGCTTCCAGATTCTTCTCCAGCTCCGCATCCTATTTGTTTCCTCCACCAAGCACCTATTGCAACGTGGGGTTACGCGTTCCTAGGCGTGTTCGCTTTCATTGCGTTTTGGCCTTAGAACACTAGCTTCAGGGGCAGGATTCCTTGTATCCACTTCCCCAACCCAGTGACCGGCACACTGAAGGCCCTCGATAAAGGTTTGCTGAGTGGACGAATGGAGTCGTGGCCACCCACCCGTGTATCCATTGGCCATGGAGGAAATCTCAGAGAAGCCCCCAGGGGCTATGCGGCCCACTCAGAGCAAAAGCCCAAGTTCGGGGCCCGGGCTGTCCTGCTTCGTCCCTGCTGGCCCTATCCTCACTCCAAACAGCCTTTGTGCTTGCTCTTACTTCTGCCTGTAACAGTCTTCCGCTAACCCCCAGTGTACCCTTTGATCTCTGTTCAAACTCTGTCCTCAGAGAAGCCCTCCCAGACTCTGCCCCCACCCACCCCAGCAGTGCATTCTAAATTCTCTACCGCCCCAGTCCGAGTTCTCCCACCTTGAATAAAGTTCCACAAGGCCAGAGATGTTTGTCTCCTGGCTGCTTGCCCCCCAGCACCTTAGAACACTGTCTGGAACACAGTAGGGTCTGGAGAAATAGTTGTGGAGCAAACAGAAGCTTAGCAGCCTGGCCAGCTGCTCTAGCCACATCCCTCTTGTGATGCATTGGTCCTGGGAGGCAGGTACTATCATTATCCCCCCTTTACAGACAGGAAACTGAGGCTCAGAGAGGGCAAATAAGTAGATTTGAACCCCGTTCTGTATGACCCAAGACCAGTCTCTGTCATCAGCCTGTCCCCCTAGAGGTACACGAGACCTGCGTCTCCCTCCTGTCCCCGCAGTTCTCTCAACGTTCAAGCAGACATGGCCCAGCCTCCTTCTGGCCTCCCTGCCTCCAGCCTCTCTCTCCCACTCACTGACCTCGCTGGCTTCAGGATCCTTGTAAACCACAGAGCTGGCCATGTGCCTCCTCTGCTCAAAACCCCTCTATGTCTCCCCATTGCCCCGATTCGGGCTGGCGTTTGAGGCCTCTGCCAACTTCTCCAAACTTATTTTCTGCTCCATCATCTGTAAAAGCCATACTGGGAAGCTCCAAGACAACCTTGCTCTTAGCTACAGGCCCTTGCACAGGCGATCTCCCCGGAACACCATCCTCGCTCCATCTGGAAAAGGCGGCCCCTCCTTGCTCTCCGCTTGGATGTCACTTGCTGCCACGGGAGAAAAGAGAATAGGAGTTTGTGTCTTCTTCCATGTCCCTCCAGCTGCACCCTAACCCCCAAGCTCCCACCCAGTGGGCTTCCAGAGGGTGTGAGCTCCCTGAGGGTGGGGACATGACTCATTCAGCTCCGGGTTCTAGCTTGGGGCCAGGCCCAGAGCAGGGACTCAACAAAGAGCTGTGACATGATTGGCTGTGTCAGAAGTCAGACCGCGGGCTTTGCACTGCGACCCCACCATTCACCGGCTGCGGACTCAGGGACTTGTCCATAAACTCCCTGAGCCTCGGCTTCCTCATCTTCATGAAATACCTCATGAAAATACCCACTCGTAGGGTGGGGATGAAATGAGTTCACAAATGGAAATCACCTGCTACAGCCCCGGGAGCTCAGGGAATAACAGCCATTAACGTGCCGAAAGGAACAGGTGCGTGGGCAGCTGCGCGAATGGGAGCTTGGTGCGGGCAGACACGTCCTTCAGGACAGCCCTGGCTGCTGGACACCCTCGGGCAGCCCTGTCACCGGCCGAATCTTTTCCCACCACTGCCCTGTTGGGTCCAAGGTGGCCAGTGGAATTCAAGGCCACTGGATGCAGACAGGAAGAGGCAGCGTCACCAGGCCCAGAGTAATCCAAACCAGATGCGGCCTCAGACCCATGGGGGTGGTCACTGTGGGCCTGGCCAAGGCCCAGAGGCAGGAAATAGTCTTGGAGGAACGCTTTCTGGGCTGGAACTGGCGGGAGGAGCTGTCCCATGGAGGGTGTTAACCCTTCTTAGCCCACAAGGGGGTGTCCAGGACACTGGGCAGGGGGAGCTGGTGGCACAGGCCCTGAGACACAGTGCGCCTTGCAGCGAAGATCGCAGTGTCATCATTGTAATGGGCACCATGCAGAAGGGGCCCGCAACCAGGCACTGTGGTGGGCAGGGCCCAGCAGGCAAGGGGCAGGGGATGCTCACAGCCTGGTACCCGGGACTTGAAGAATCACAGACCAGAGCCCTGGCCCTGGCCTTGGCTCCAGCTGGCAGGCCCAGAAGAGCCATGGATTCACTCCCTCCATCAGGATGGCTCCTAGGGTGAAAAGCTTTTTCCTGCGAAGCCACCGGGGATGGGGTTCTAGTGGTGGTAAGGGGACAAGGGCCCAGGCCTGCGGAGAGGCAGAAATTCAACCCCACACTGGGGGCTGCCACCGTGACTTTTCCCTGCATGTGCCCTTGCAGGGAGCAAAATCTCTCTGAATCCCCATTTCCCCATATTGTCGAGATTATATCCTTTACCTCCAGGGACCAGGGGAGGCCAAAGGAGGCCCCTGATCAATCAGAAAGAGCTTTCCAAGATGTACTCCTGGGAGGTGATAGGGACGGAAGCAGTGATCAGCCCCGTTCCGTGGTTCTGGGTGGGCTTCCTTCCTAGGAAATGTTAATTTGCTGTGTGGCCTGGAGGAAATTACCTTCCCTCTCTGAACCTGTTTCTTCATCTGTGACATATGGTGAATGAGCACCCTACCCCATCTTGCGGCTGTCATGATGGCCTAGGAGCGCCAGTGGAGAGCAGAGCCGAGGTTGTCATTTGCCTATTATAGAGGAGGAAATTGAAACCTGTGCTGAGAGTCAGGGGTCCTGGGTTCTTGTCCCAGCTGTTCTCTGTTGAGGGGCCTTCCTCATTTTGGCCTCGGTTTCCCCAGCTGGATCCAGGCCCTGGATCTGTGTTGTGGCTGGACCTCATTTCCTAACCCCCCCACCCCGCCCCACGGCTGTGACTCATCCCTCATCATCACGCTGTGTGGCCGAGGCTCAGCCTGGGTGGGGGCCAGCAACGCTGAGAGAACTCAGAGGAAACCACAGGCCTGGCCCAGCTGGCAGGTGGCGAGCGGGCGGCCAGGCGGGCAGGCAGGCAGGGATCCACGGCCTGGGGGCTTTGCCTGTAAGCACACGTCCCATCAAGAACCCCAACCCAGGTTCCCCAGGCCCCCAAACCTTGAGAGTAAGACACACCGGGCTTAGACCCCGAAGTCTGCCCCACCTCACCCATGTGGCACGTGCCGCGGTGGGAGGCCACACCCACCTGCTGGTACAGGGCAGGGGTGGGGATGACAACGCTGGTCTGGCCCTCCAGGCCAATATTCATGGAGTCAGGGGAGGTCGGGATGAACAGGGTCCTGGTCCGTGGTCAAGTCCAAGATTTCTCAAGAGGCAGGCAGTGTAGCCATTAAGAGCAGGGGCTCTGGGCCCAAACTGTCTGGGTACCAGTCCTGGCTCTGCCTTCGACTAGCTGTGTGACCCTAAGCAAGGGGCTTAACCTCCCTGAGGCTTGGATTCCTCATCTGAGAAATGGACCTAACACCATGTCTCCCGGGTGGGCTCGCCGAGAGCCACCAACGTGCTCATGAACACGTGCAGCTGGGGCAGGGCTGGTGCCCCACAGCGCTCGACGCGCGCTGACCGCCGTCCCTGCCGCCGCTGCTGGAGCCCAGTCACCCCAAGCAGGCAGGCCGGCTGCCCCACTGAGGCCAGGCCCACCTCTGCCTCAGTTGTCCTCACAGCCAGCAAGGCCGAGCCCTCTTCGGGTCAAGTTCTCCGGCCCTCTGGGCTGCCCCCTCCAGCAGACGGAGCCCCCTCCCCCACCCGGCAGGCCCAGGCTGGCGCAGGCTGTGGCCCGTGGGAAAGAGCAGAGAACCGGCCTGGGGGGGGGACCCCATCACCGCAGGCCCAGCAAAGGCACCACAGGCCTACCCGAACTTCTGGCCCCACCTGGAGACCCCATTTTCCGCTGACACCTTGTTCTGCTGGGAAGCAAGGTGGCTCGGACTCAGAGCCTCGCTCTGGGAGACAAGAGCTCAAGGTCCAGCTTCCGACTTGTTGAATAGCCCTCAAGTTCCTTCCTGTCTCTAAGCCTCAGTTTCCCCCCCTGTAAAATGGGAATGATAATAATATCCACCTCAAGCTTGCTGTGAGGGATAAATGAGTTAATACCCATACGAGCACTTAAATGGAGCCTCGCACCCAGTAAGCACCGATAAATGTTGGACGGTGCTGTGACAGAGAAGCAAACTGAGGCCCAAAGCTGGCAGGCCACTTGCCCAGATCCTGTGCTGGGCAGCCTGGCTCCTGAGGCCGCACCGGGAGCCACCAGGCCACGCCCTGAAGCGCCACTGGAGTGCCTGGCCCACAGCAGCGCTCGGGGATCAGGGGTCATCTCTGACCTCACCCAAGTGCACGCACACACACAGGGAAGGAAGCCACATCCAACCTGTACATTTATTTACAAGGCACAAGCTGAGAGCAGGTTGGGGACTGCCCGATGGCTTTCTCACTCCTCCTGGGCCTGCTGACCCCATCATCCGAAGCCATGGGTGACCCTGGGGACGAGGGCCCCGGAGTGGCTGGGCTGGCCCGCCTGGCCCTCAGGCAAGCTCGGGGGTGGTCTCCCTGTCCCCCAGGCCTCTCCCCTCCCCCTCCGCAGGCCTGGGCTGGGCGTCCTTCTCTCACACAGAGTTCCTGTGTGTTGGTGGTCGTCAGGAAGGTGGGCGGGGGCCGGGCCGGGCCAGATGGTGTGTACGAGGCCTTATCTGTTGGGAGTGGGGGGGCGGGCGGGGGCATGGAGGTCCTCTTTCACAAAGCCTGCTCTGTCTCCCCTGGCAGCTGGGCCTCAGGAATTGGCCTTGCTGCCTTCCTGCCCCACCAAGGGCCTCCCATCCACAACCGCAGAAGCCCCACATGCTGGGACCCCCAGCCTTCCCGTTCCAGTTAGGAGCAAGCCCAAGCCAGGGATGCCCCAGGTGAGACCAAGCAGGGGTCACCATGGCAGCAGTTCCAAGAGGGGGAGCCGGGGAGGGAGCGACAGGGCCTGTGGCATCTGGGCTGTGGCTGAGGGCCGAGGCCCTGTCTGGGGAGGCATTAGCAGGATCGACTCAGGCCACATCTGAGGCGGCTCACGTCGGGGAAGCAGTCGCTGCGCGGGGTCGTGGGGAGCCCCGAGCCTCCCAGCCTGGCGCAGCCTTGTCCTAGCCAGCCCACCCTGGGGATCTGGCCCGTCTGCTCGGGCCTTCTGGGCTGTGTGGCCTCAGCCCCGGCCACCGTGCGGCTGCATCCAGGCCTCAGTCGCTCCCGGGGCTCAGACCCCCAGAGCCATGAGTGCCCCCGAGCTGCTGATCTTCTTGAAGCGGTTTGCAGCACTGACAGCAATGAAGTTTTTCTGAGGGATGAGGGAGAAGGATCCCAGTCAGCCTCTGGCCGGAGGAGAAACTGTGGCGCAGCTGAGTGGCTCCTAAGATCGCCTTCATTCCCCAACGGCCAGACGCTAGAGAGGGCGCAGTGCCCAAAATGGCCACAGGAGGTGCCATGATACGATATCTGTCAGGACTCCTCCCCTCATTCAACAGGTATGGCAGCCAGACCGGAGCACCTCTCTGCTCTGATGCTCCAGTGGTTCCTATATCGCTCCAACTAAAACGTAAGCCCCTTGCCAGGGCCAGCGAGTCCCTCCACCCACTGCCTCCCATTCCTCTCTGACTTCATCTCCCTTCACCCCTTGCTCATCCCACTTCAGCTTTACTGGCCTCTTACCTGTTCCTCACACTTGCCAGCCATGTTTGTGCCTCAGGGCCTTTGCATTGGCTGTCCCCTCCTCCCGGAACACTGTCCTCCCCAGTACCAGCATGGCTCACTCCTCACCTCCGTCAGGTTTTTTGTGCACATGTTGCTTCTCAGTGGGCCCTTCCTGACCACCCTATTTAGAAGTGCAACCTCTCCCCTGGCACGCCTGACAATCCTAATTTTTTTCTAGAGACCTTCCTTAACCCCTTTTAATAACACCCCTCCCATCCAAAATGAGTCCACAAACACTAAACTCCTGGTCTCTTTTGTCCACTGGTGTACTCTTGGTGCCTAGAAGTAGGAGATGCCCAATAAATATTTGTAAAATGAAGGGAAGGGGCCTGTGAGGGCATCAGAGATCTTTTCCTGAGCCCAAGCCTCAAATGCACACCTCCTCAGGGTGGAGGTGGTGGGTGGAGGGTCACTGCTCCGGGACAGGAACCAGCCCAGGACAAAGAGAGAAAAGCCAACCCTGTTTTCCAGACAGGGCTCGGCCTGGTCCATAGAAGCTGCCAAGGCAGGGCTGGGGCCTGGGATCTGCCAGGAGCTCTTCCCGCCTGCAGCCCCTCCCGCCTCCCCACCCGGTCCAGTGGTACCTTCCAGCGCCTCTTCATGAGGTATTTCTTAAGCAAGATCTGGGACTTAAGACGTCGGTTACAGCGCTTGGCTTTCTCTGCCAGGTTGTTGAGCCAGGGGTGGGCAAGGCACTGGGCAGCGTTCATCCGGGCCCTGTGGGAGGGGGCAATGTGGTGAGGGCGGACGGCATGCCTGTAAACACCAGACCCAGCCAGCCCTGGCCTTCTTCCTGCCCTGCCAGTGCACACACACACACACACACACACACACACTGGGTTTGCACACACGGGGTCTGTGTCCTCATGTGAGCCTCACCTCTGGTCCTTGACAATGAGGTTGGAGACAAAGTCTTTGGCCTCATCGGACACGGCCTCAAAGGTCTCCTCGTCAAAGTACCAGTTGGCAGAGAGAACATTGTTTAGGGTCTCTGTGTCATCATCTCCCAGGAAGGGGGAGAGGCCGCTCAGCCTGGAGAGAGGAGGTATCAGGAAGCCGGGGAGGTAAGATCGGAGATACTGAGTCACCTTTGGGGGCTCAGGGGATGGAGACAGATCCTAGGAGGCAACACCATGTGCTGAAAAGACCCCAGCCTCTTGAGTGGGACAGACCTGGGTTTGATTCTGGCTGGGTGACCTTGGGCAAGTCACTTCCCCTCTTTGAGCCTCACTCTTCTCATCTGTAAAATGGGCATAATCACCCCAGCTTCCCAGGGTTACAGTGAAGAAGAGGAATGATGGGTGTATGAAAAATGTCTGCTGCTCTCTGCCCCCACCCTGGGTCATCAAGGATCTGCTGTGTAGGAACCTGGACTAGGACACTATGCCTTTAGGGGTCTTCATTTCTCCATCTACAAAATGGGTACAAAGTTCCCCTTTCCTGGTTCTCCCTCGCACACCCAATCCCAGCAGAGCCCTGACTGAGGGAGTGGGGAGGTGGAACACCCCTCACCAGGACCCCAAGGCCAATTTTGGCCTCAGCTGCCCACCCATGGGCCCCAGCCCCATAGACACCACACTCCCCCAGGACTCACAGCATGTAAGTGATGACCCCCATACTCCACATGTCTGTCTTATCAGAGATTTGGTCATAATTCACCACCTCAGGTGACAGAAACTCCGGGGTCCCAAAATTCACCTTCAGCTTCTCGTTGGGATTATACCTGGGGGTGAGAGCAAGAGCTCAGAGCACAGCCCCCAGCCCATTCCCCACACCCTCCACTCTACTCTTCTCCTGTCCCCCGCGCACCTCAGAGGCTTGCCCTGCCCTCCCCACCCACCAAGGGGGTACCTCCGTGCCAGGCCAAAGTCGATGATCTTCACCATATGGCCCGTGGTGTTGACGCACAGGATGTTCTCTGGCTGAGGAAAAGGGGGTGGCCCAGATTGACCTCTGACCCAGCTCACCCTGCCTCCCCACCCAGGTCCCCCCAGGTCCCAGGCTCTCTGGACCAGAGCCCCATGCTGCCAGAATGGGAGCCCCTGCTCCAGCACGGGCGAGGACCCTGAAGCCCTGAGAGGGACTTTTCCAGAGAAGGGACCGTCCTCTCCCGGCCTCCTTGTTCCCCCCACTGTTGTCTAACTAAGGCTCCGAGTAAGTGCTCCACCAAGGCTCCTGGGAATCCTGTGGCCCCAGCGCAGGTGAGTGTGTGAACGACGTTCCTGTGAGGCCAGTCCCTCCCGGCTCTGGGCCTCCATTTCCTCCTCATGTGACTCAAGGACACAGGACTAATCAGGGGTTCCAAGCCAGAACCATTTGAGTAGTTAACAATGGTTAAAGGCAGGAGACTTCACACAAAAACCTTGTTCCCCTGGTCTTCAACACCTCCCGAAACCCCAGAAGCCCTAGCCACGTGGCCACACGGCCCCTGGCGTGAGTCGCCACTGCCCCCTGAGCCGGGTGCTCAGCCCCCGGGTCCCCGGGTTCTCTGTCGCCCTGGCCTGGCCCTTGTTACTCATCAGGGCTCTGTGGGCACTTGACCAGAGGGCCTGACCACATGCGCTCTGAAGGTGCTGTTTGAACGGGTCCATCCACTACGACCTTCACAGCTCAACCTGGTGCTCGAGCAGAACAGGGAAAGAAAAGAAAGGTCCCAGGGTACCATCTTTTAGGGGAGAAAGACAAAGTCAGTCTTCCTTCCGGAGGACACGAGACTCTGAGGAGCCCTGGGAAGGGCCTTCAGGCTGTGGTTCACCCAACTTACTTGACTGGGAGACCCCTTTTGGATGAGAAACTTATTGCTATCCTGAAAAAACACATTTTAGGATAAAGAGGTTTGAGACAGCTGCTTCCCAGGGTGCTGTGTTTTAACTGGGGACCCTGGGTAGTAAGGAGGGCACATATTGCATGGTGCACTGGGTGTTATACACAACTAATGAATCATCGAGCCTTACATGGAAAACCGGGGATGTACTGTATGGTGACTAACATAATATAATAAAAAATCATTATTAAAAAAAAAAATTAACTGGGGACCCTGCTCTGCCCCCAGAGGCTCTGGCTTTCACGGGGCAACGGCAGGCCTCCGACGCTGTGTGCAGATGCCAGCTCCATCCAGAAGCCCAGGAGTCACCCGACTCTTTCCTTTCCCTGTCTCCAACCCCCTCCCACAGCAGCAAATCAGACTGGCTCTGTTTTCAGAACATACCCATGGTCTGGCCGCCTCCCATCCCTCCACCACGGCCACTGGTGCCAGCCGCCACCATCTCTGCCCTTGGCCATGACAACCAACTCCTAGATTCCCTGCCACCATGTTGGCCCATTGAATCCCACCCCCTTACCCTCCTGGCTCCCTCACGTGTCCGTGGGGGAGCTACCTGCACACCGGGCCCGTGGGCCGTCGGAAGGCGCATACACCCCGAATGGCTCTGGCCCAGAGCCAGCACAGTGCCGGTGTTGGCCAGCCCCGGGCCTGCATCCGCTCCAAGGCTCTGGCCCTTGCCTGCTTCTCCAAGTTCACCCTGTCTGTCTCTCCGCGCCTCTCATGGGCTGTTCATAACGCTTGTCACGGTGTAAAAGGATCTGTTGTAGGAATGGTCTGTTTCCCCCACTGACCTGTAGGCTCCAGGGGACAGGGGTGTGTCCCTCGTCAACCCTGCGGTAAAGCCAGTGCCCAGCCCAGCGCACAGCGGCAGGGGAGCGGCCTAGCACGGCGGAGGCGCTCCATGCGCATTTCTCAGAGGAACGGAGGCAAGCACCAGCCTCGACGCTCACCCCGCTCAGTACCCAAACTGCGGGTTCGCCACCCGCCCCGCAGGCATGAACCCCCCGCCCTGCCGCTGCTCCTGCCTCCCCTACATCGCGGCCGGCCTCACGCGCAGGGCAGCGGCCACCTGTCGACCACAGCCGCCAGGACGCGTGAAGCCTTCGGGCTCTGCCTGGCCGGCTCCGCGCAAGGTCAGAGCAGGAATAGCAAGATCCTTTCTCGGAACGTTCCTGCTCGTGGAGCACGTGCACGTTGCTGCGCTGAGGCTGTTCTTCACGGATTCGTTTTCCTGACTCGCTTCTAGAACCTAAGTCCCACGAGGGCCCGCATTTCGTCTTCCTTGTTCACGGCTGGATCTCCACCACCTAGAGCCCTGCCTGCCACAGAGCGGGCCCTCGACAGAGGCTCGCGGGAGTCACGAACACACACTCACAGCGCCTATGAAGGCCCCACCGAGGGAAACACTCTAGCAACCCTTAGCAAGTTCTACGCGTGGGACGCTGGGCTCGGGGCTCTCAGGACGGAGGACGTGTACCTAGCACTCCACCAGAAGCCCCTGAGACCTGGGACCAAGGCTTGTTCACTCTCTGTGGGATCCCCGGCTCCCGGTACTTAGCAGAGCCTCAGTAAACCCGTTGGGGTCTACAGCTAGCAGGGTAGAGGGAGGGAGAGAAGGACGGATGGGAGCGGGGCGGGAGGGCTGGTGGCAACCCTGGTTTCGGGGGGCCACGGCCCCGGTACCTTGAGGTCCAGGTGCAGAACCCGCATCTTGTGCATGAAGAGGATGCCGTCGCAGATCTGCCTGACGAACACCATGGTGTCCACCTCAGTCAGCTGGTAGTCCTCATCCACGATCCTCTCGAAGAGCTCGCCGCCCTCGATGCTGTGTGGACAGACCCCTCCGCAGGCTTGCTTCCGGGCCGGCTGGCACCCCCACCCGGCCCCCTGCCCCACTGCCAGCACTCACTACTCCATGAACAGCACTATCTCGTGCGAGGTCTCGATGGCCGCGTAGAGCTGGATCAGGTTACGGTGGTTCAGCTGGTTCATCACCTCTATCTCAAGCATCACCATTTCCTGGGCACCAGGGAAGCCGGGGGTACCGCCTGAGGGTCACCGCTCCCTGCCCTCCCCCCTCCATACCGCTGCCCTTGACCTGACCTGTCAGGCCTGGTCTAGACCACTGCCCGGCCTCCTCCTTGCTGGCCTCCTTGCCTCCCATCTGTCCCCACCCGGAGCCCGTGTCTTCGCCGCCAGTCGTTCCGGCCAGGACACCGTTCCTTTGCCACTTCTTCCTCGTCTCCTCCTGACTCACTACTGGAGTACCCGAGGGCCAGTCCTCCGCTCACCACTTTCCCGCTGCCCTCTCTCCCTGGGCTTTCCCCTCAAGTCCCAGGACTTGCCATTCCACTTGCCTGACTGCAGTTCCCCTCAGACAGCTAAGAGACATCCTGGACCTCTCAGGTCCAAAGGAAACCCTTGCCACGGCCCCCGCCACACGGCTGAGTTGCCCTCAGTTTGCCCGTCAGCAAGAGAGCCTGTCCCCTCGCCCAGGTGTGCGGGACATCAAGCCAGGCGCTGTCCCAGATTCCTCCCATTCTCACACCCTGCCTCGGGAGACCCGTCTAGATTTCAAATCCAGTGACTTCTCAGCGGCTCGGCCACTGCCTTCCCGGCCTAAGCTGCCATTATTTGTCACTTTCAGAAAGCGTGAATGCCAACTGTCACTCTGGTGGCTTGAAGTCAGCCGAGATAGGAATATGGACACCGGGGAAATTGCCAAATGCTACAGATCGGGCCTCTCTCCCTCCCCGTCCCCTCAGCCCCCAGCATCATCCCATCACTGCCTCCATTTTTCCATTTGTTCCCTTGATTCTATTCCTTCATTCATATGGCACTCTACCTGCCGCTTCCCCAGAGAGGCCAGACCCCACCGCCCTATCTTAACGGCCCCCATCGGCCCCACACTCCCCGTACCCTCCCTGGCTCTATTTTCCTTCCTGGCACCGCTCAGTCCCCGACGCCATGCCTTCTGCGTGTGTCCTGTTGCGTTGTCTGCCCCTGTCTCGAGCGTGAGTGCAGGGACTCGGACGCTCCACGGCCGCTTCCTGAGCACCTGGCATGGTGAGCGGCCCAGAGAAAGTCCTCGCGAATTCATTAATCAAGAGCTGACTCCAACTAATCTCCGCAGCACGTGTGTCTGGACCATCTACGCTGAGCCAGGTCCGGGACGGAGGCCTGGAGACCCGCAGTCGAGTGCGCGGCCGAGAAAGGCGGAGTCCCCTGAGCTTCTGTCAGGGTCCTCCCAGGCTCCGGGCCTCCGCACCTGCTGTGTCTCCGCCTCAAATGCTCCTAAGCTCCCTTCTCGGCTCCCCTGCCTCCTCCACTGGTCCCTGTCGCTCCTGGCCTTCAGGCCTTCCCTCCCACAGCCCCCCCTGGCTTGAGACTCTCTTCCCTGCCTCCCCACCTGAACCAGCTCCTCCTTCGAGCCTTCGTTGGAGAGACAGTGCCCCGCTGAATCTGGAGGCTCTTCCACAGCCCCCGCCGGATCCCCCCCGGCCCCCGGCCTCGCTTTCCCGAGCTACAGCCCTCAGCACAACAGGTGGCTAGGTGGTCATCAGCCCTCACCCGCCTGACCCCCTCACTGCACATGAGCCTGTGCCTACATTCATCCACTCTTCCACTCGTTCCTTGAACGAACACTGCCCTCGGCCTCCTCCAAGCCAGGCCTGGGCTCTAGACCCGGCCTGATGGCCTTGGCACTCCCTGAGGGCGGGAACATACTCATTTCACTTCGGGGGGCCCCCCCACTCCCCGTGCTGGCCCAGAGCCCGTGCTCATCAGTGTTTGCCGGACTGAGCCAAACAGAAGGCAGGGACGTTCTGTGCCCAGAAGGGGACATCCCTGGGAGAAGTTCAACAACTGAGGTGTCTTGTTTATGGGAAGCGGCTTCAGGTCCCTGTGGCAGGGCTGTCTGTCTGTCCCTCTGTCTATCTGAGTGCCATCTTCAGCACATCGAGGCTCAAACACCAAGCCCCTGGTGCAGACATACGGGTGGAGGGAGGTGAGAGGTACCCACTCCGAGGATCCCCTCTCCTTCCCACGGAGCCAGCCCCTACTACCTTGTCTTTGGGTGTCTGTTTCTTGATGACCTTGGCTGCCAACTTGAGGCCTGTGGCTTTCTCTGTGCAAGTACAGACTGCTCCAAACTTGCCGCTGAAGAGAGAAGAGGTGGGGAGTGAGGGGGTTCCCAGGGGCCCGGGGCTGAGGTAGGGGCCTGTGCTCTGCCCCTGTCCGGATCCCCCTCTGTGAGCCGGGACGCTTGCCCCAGCCAGCCCAACTCCCTCCTGAAGCTGGGAGCCTTGTGGAAGGGACAGTGGCTGAACCACACCAGCCATGGGCACAGGACGGGTAGATGCACCCACAGGACGGCACCTGATTGACAGCTCACGCCTTGTGGTTAGCATGGGTTCTGGGGCTCTGGGCCCCAGGGGAAGGCACCTGGAGGGCTTTTTATGAAGCACTTTGAGGGGGTCAGGGTGGTGGCCGAAACTGAAACAGACAGGAAAATGCTGTTTGCTTCCTATAGGAAATACTGAATGATCAATGGTGTGTCTGTGTGAGAGACAGTGACATGAGTGCGTATCAACCCACGTGACAGCTTGCACACGAGGGGTAAGTAACCATGCGGAAGTAATTGTGTCCCCGTAGATCATGTCCAATCGGGGTGTGTCTGGGCCTTGCTCGGGAAGGATGTCAGGCCCTGGGGCTCCATGCTTTCCCGCCTGTGGGCCAGGGGCTCGGGGTCCCAGCTCTCACCCGCCCAGCGCGTCCTTGGAGTTCATGCTGAATTGACTGTTGACGTTCCCAGGCCTCAGCTCCACGATGCGGTGGGGAAAGGGGGCTGGGGGTGGCGGACAATCATCTGCGGAGGCAGATCACAGTCAGTGCCAGGGGCTGCTGAGAAGGTGCCCCAGGACCACCCCCTCCTGCCTGACCTGGGCCCCATCCGGGGAGGTTCACCAAGTGATACCTGGGGGACAGCTGGCTCCAGGATAGGGGCTAGGGGGCCCAGTTTCCAGGTTCAGCTCTGCCACCAACACACAAAATGGCCTTGGGACTCTGTCAGAGGGGGCTCAGCGTCTCCTGGCACAACAATGGGGACAGCTGATTGGACTTCTCAGACCCTCCCACGTGATAAGGAATGACGTCTCCATCCCAAGCTATCTGCATTTCCATTAAAGAAAAAAAGGAGGGGGGGCGGGATGATAATGGTGGAGTGCCAGAGAGGAGTGACTATGTCTGAATGATGGGGTAGGTGACATGACCTGCCTACCATCCCCTCTAGTTACAGCCCAAGCTGGCCCGTCCTGCAGAATGGCTGCCCAACCTGGGCACGGCCCAAGGGCAGGGGGAGGGCCGGGGCGGAGACCGGGCCGAGATGTTTGGTAGGGAGATGCTGCCACCTAGCGGCAACCATGGGGAACAGCGGGCCCTGGCGGCTCACAGGCTGAGTCATCGGGAATGGAAACCTCTTTATAAATAGCAAGAGGCAGCAGGGAAGCCAGGCTGGTGATAAATCTGACGGCCCTTGGAGGTTGTTCAGGTCCCGTCACCCCAAGGATGTGATTTCTGGAGGGGGCGGGGCAGAAGTCCCTGCCGCTGCTTGGGGGAGGAGGCAGGGCTCCTGGCTGCCGCCCAGCCGCCAGGCCCTCCCACCCCGTCTGGGTGGCACTGTGCCGCTGACCGGGCAAGCTGGCTGGGGGAGCCTGGTGGAGGGGGGTGTCAGGACACTCTGGGCTCTTCTGACCCCATCTCACCCCACCCCCAGCCCTGCCACACCCCACCCAGGCCCTTTCTATTCGCCTACTCCCCAAGCTCGCTCACGCTCTGTGGCTCCTGCTGCCCACTGAATAAACCACCAAGCCACCAGCTCCCGGTCTGATCATCAGTTAAGGCCACGCCACAGTCCTGCCCCATCTCACGTGCCCAGCTTCCTTGGTCACGGCTCTCCTCCACAGGCACCTGTGCTCCTCAGCTTGTGAACCTTCTATGGCTCTCGTGACCCTCCCCACTCCCTCCAGGATGACCTTTAACTACCAAAGCCTGGCCTGGGAGCCCTTCTACAGACTGACTTCAAATTCCACTGGCTAGAGAGTTGGTGCTGCTCCAAAACCTGATTTTTTTTTTTTCCAAAACCGCATTAGAGACAAAGTAGAGGAAAGTCAAAAGTGGAGCTCCAGAGTGGGTCCATTTGGACAGGTTCAAATCCGTCCTAACTGTGGATTTGGGGCACTCGCTCCATTTCCCTTTCCCCGAACCTCTGTTTCCCCATTTCTCAAAAGGGGCGAGGAAATTATATTTCTTAGAGTTGTGTGACACCTGATGGGTCAGCCTGGGTGGGGCATGGCTCAGAGCCGCTCAGTCCTCTAAACAGGGAGACATGGGGACACCGGGGGAGCCCCCTTCCCTCCCCAGGCCCCACCTGCCCCTGGCCTACCCAAAATCTGGAAGCAGTCCTCCTCTCTGGCTGTGAGACAGAGGGCCTGCCCCACCTCCGATTTCTCCGAGGGAACAGCCTGGAACTCGATCCCCCTCGAGGTGTCCCCTTGCACCTTAGCCTGGCCAGCCTGGCCTGCAGCCTTCTCTCCTGCTTCCTTCTGGCTGTCTGCCACGATGCGCTTCCCTCCTTCTGCTACCTGGGCTGGCCCGGGATCCGTGGGGCCGGGGGTCACAGGCACCCCTTCAAAGATAAGCTCCGATGCCTCGTTCAGGGGGTTCTCAACCGGCAGCTTCTCAGGCCTAGAATGTGAGAACAGAGTGGTGATGCCTTTAACAGACACGGTACCACTTCCGCCTCCGGGAGGTCTCCATGCTTCCAGAGCCTCTTTTGCAATCTAGCTGATACAACTCCACCCGCCCCCCCCCCCACCCGTCCCCACCACGGCCCCAAATGCATGGGGCAAGGCATCCAAATTCACTTTATACGAAATCAAGGGACGTTGATAATGCCATGCATGTCTGTGGCCATTATCTTGACTGTCAATGCACTGATAAATCATTAATATCTACTAATAGGATTCTTGTTTTGGTTAATCATTATGTGACTACAATTAGGGAGATTATGGAGCTCTTGAGTCATACAAACTGTGGCAATGCAATTGATTAATGTATCAGTGATACCAATGTATTCATTGGTATTCATACATAATTCAGCCCGATGTAGTAGTAGTGTCGTGGTTTACAATATATCGCTAATATCATTTAATGTGATTAGCACTCAGGTAAGTCTAAGGACTGCCTCATAAGACTGGTGCCATATTATGGTTATGAAAGCATGAGTAATGATCTATCCATCTGACAACTAGTCATTTTTTCATATTATGGTAAGAAGAAAGGTTATCTTTTCCTCCCGATATCTCAGTCTTGCCCTCAGCTAAAACCAAGCTCGTGGAGTAAGGGGGACTCTGGCCACAGATGCTTCATGAAGACGTCTTCAATGACCTCTCTGTCTTGACGTTCCAGGCATCTGTGAACTATCACCAAGTCCTGGTTTCTGTAGGGCCACAAGGTAGGAGAGCCAATGCCCAGAACAGATGTTAAACATCACAACTGCCCAATCCAGCACGGAGCATGGTGACAATGAGGCCCAAGACTGAGGAGCTAAACGCAACTGCTGCAGACAGAGCCGCAGACCCCTCCCCACTGAGCGACAGGGGACATTCACCTGGAGATGACGGCAGGGCAGCTGGGGCTGTGCAGAAAGGCGGGCGAGGCCCTCCTGCCCCCTGCTTGGCCCTCCGCTGCCTTCTTGTGTACCCTGGGCTCTCCGGGGCCCTGGCTGCCTGAGGCCTCCTGCTTGGCATCGGGCTTCTCGACGCTGGCCTCGGCTGTCGCGGTCTGTTGGGGCAGGGCTGCTGGCTGCCCAGCACTGCCCTCCGCAGGCCCCCCACCTGAGTGGCCTTCTCCCTCGGGGGCCTGGCTGCTGGTTGAGGGTTGGGCCAGGGCACCATCCTCTTTCTTTAGGGCGGCGGCTTTGTCATCTTTCTTCAGGGTGGGTGGATCAGGCTCTTTCTTTCCATCTGGGGTCCCAGGTTCTTTTTTTCCATCTGGGGTCCCAGGTTCTTTCTTTCCATCTGGGGTCCCAGGTTCTTTCTTTCCACCTGGGGGCCTGGGACCTTTCTTTGGATCTGGTGGACCAGACTCTTTCCCTGCAGCCGGAGGTCCTTCACCTGCCGGACCTTTAGGTGCCTTGTCTGCAAAGGAAGTGAGATCCCAGTCAGGATCCTCCCTCCTCCCCCAGCCAGGCTGGCCAGAGACCAGCTCTGGGCCCAAGTCCCCACGTAGGCAGCAGTTTGCGAATGCTTGTCCCACGGAGGGTCTGGGGCCATCTCATGGGCTCTAGAGATGGGCTGCTGGGGCCTTGGAGGCCCTCGTGGGAGACTTCTGGTCCTCGAATGCACCTTGATGCCCCCACCATCACTTGCCCTGAATGTCTAGATGCCATGCACGGGGGCTCCACATTTTCCCAGTCTCTCCGGGGACGGCTTCAGGTAGGCCCTCGACCCAGCCCCACCTTATCCAGAGATCGTTCTAATTTCTGGGTCCTTCATGCGCCATACAAAAAGGCTTGCGGCACAGAACTCCCGCTGAGGAATGGGCCCGGCCCTGGATTCAAACACCCCTTCCCAGGCTCCTCCCTCTGTCTCCTGCCCCAGCTTGGCACCTGTTGATGGGCTCTGGATTCCCAGCTCCACTGCTCCGTTTTCTGTCGCCATGAGGTAGGGAGGCGTGTGCTTCTGCTTGTCTAACTCGAGTCTTTCTAGCTGCAGAAAGAAGAGTGAGGTGTATCAGGCTGTCAGATTCCTCCTCTTGTCTGGCTGAGAGGAGCCAGGGCCAGCTGATCGAGGGGAGAGAGGTACCTGGAGCAGAGAGGGGCAACCTGATGGCCGCCGGACTTGCCGCGGCTGCCCAGGAGCACTCCTGGGGCAGTTGTAAGGGATCGGGCTGGGTGGGCAGAGGCAGAGGCAGGGGTGCGGGCAGGGGAGGCGGGGACGGAGGAGAGGATCTCTTACACCAGGGGCCATGCAGCTCGGACTGCCACCACCTGTCACTCTTGGCCCCCGTTCAGAGGACACGGCATTCTTCCCACAGACGGACTGGGGGGAGAGTAGTGTTGGAACAAGCAGGAAGAGAAAAGGGAGGGGGCAACTGGGCCCCTGAGGGAGCAGCCTTTCCCTAGGCCTTGCCGGGTATCGCTGGCTTAGACCGGATCAGGCAGGGGGCCTGGCACAAGAGGGGTCCCCGGTAGGGCTCGAGGACAAGACCGTGCTCAGGCTGGGCTCTGGCTCTGCCCACCTGCACGCCACGTCTCCTGGGGTTGCCCAGAAGCTGGTGAGAGCCACGCAGGCCCCGGGGATAATCACCCTGACCCCACTGCCCAGCTCTGCCCATGATCCCTGCTCCTGGCCTCCGGATCTGCTTGGGGGCATCTTTGGGGAAGAAAGTGTCTCAGGGGCACTTGCTCAACATGCCCACGGGCCTGAAAGCCTTTCTTTTGAAAATGTATTTTTCTTGGGCTCTTGGGGAGACGGAGGCTGGCCTACTTGGAAGGAGGGCGGCTGGTGGAGAGTCTTTTCCAAGGATCCTCCACCAGAGTGGGGACCTGGGGGCCACTCAAGCCCGAGGTGATCAAGCTGAGATGGGATGGGGAGAGGTATGCTCCAAAGAGCCTCCCATCCTCCAGGGGCTGCCTGCCCAGAGCCTGTCTCTGAGGGGGGCCTTGAGAACTGGCTCTGTGGAGTGCACTGGAAACAGCTCTGCAGGGGGCATCTGGGTTCAGGGCCTCCCCCCCCCCCAAAGCCCAAATCTAATTCTCACATGGAGGAGACCACCCTTGTCCCCAGAGGGAGGGAAGCAGACATGACTGGAGAAAGCAGCAGGTCTGAGCAAAGGAAAATTATGTAGCTATAAACAAGATTGAGGAGGCTGTGAATGAAAGAATACAAAGCAACCTCCAAAACGGTAAATAAATAAATAAATAAATAAATTAAGCCATGTGCAGAACAGCAAGTAGAATATGCTATCTTTGGGCAAAAGGGGGTAATATATATAATAATATATGAACTTTCACCTTATACACATAAGAATTTCTTTGGGATGGCGAGCAAGACACTGGGGAGCAGGGGTGGGAGGGAGACGTCACGGCACATGCTTTTACTTTTTTTTTAAATTTGGACCATGAAGTATGTGAACAGAATACTATTCAAAATGAGTGATTTTTTTTCAAGTGAGCAAATGTTGGAGTCGGTGGTGGTCGAGGCTAGCAAAAACCACAGTTGGGATTCCTTCCCCAGTCTTGATGACTTCTTGCGCTTCCTGGCCCTCCTCACCTGCGGTTCCCTCCTCCCAGGTGCAGGCCACAGTCTGCCTCTTCTGGGGAGCAAAAATACTAACGAGGGGGCCTTGCTCCAAGAGCTCAGTGCTCTTACGTAGATTCACTCGTGTGATCTTCCCAACAACCCACTGAGGTAGGTGCTATTACAGATGGGGACACTGAGGCACAGAGCAGTTCCGTAACTTATCCAAAGCAATACGGGTTGTCGGGGACTGAATTCAGATTTGAACGCACCCAGACTCTCCTAAGGAAAGGGAGCTCCCATTTTTTGAGGGCCTGCTGTTGGCTCTATCCACGTTGTCTGAAAACTTCATCTTGATAATAACTCTGTGGGCAGCTTCCAGCCTGTTTCCTAGATGAAGACGGGGGATCAAGAGAGTAATGTGCCCAAAGTCACTCCACAAGGGAGTTGAGCCAGAAATATCCTTCTACAAAGCCCAAAGCGCTCTTTCTTCCCTAGAATCTCCCAGCCGGTGTCTTCGCCTGTCTCCCCCTGCCTGGTGCCCCCTTTACGGTCTGACAGTGTCTGAAGGTTGCAATGCTTCCTCTCCATACCTGCTCTTGGGAGCCACGGGCCCTCTCTTTGTTCCTTCCCACAGCGTGTTCTGGTTTCTCGGGAGGTGTTGGGCCCTCCTCCTTTGGCCTCCTTCAGCTCCAGGCTCACCCCGCCGATGACGGTCCCTGGGAGCCTGGTCCCTGGGAGCCTCTCGAGGGCAAGGGCTTTGATGCTCACACGCACTCCAGCACAAATGTACTTGCCGGGCAGGGTTCGGTGAGTAAGCCACCGGCCAGCCAGGCCCTGGGCTGGGTTTGTGGGGTTACGCTGCTGCCATGGCCCTTGCTGACGTTCCCTTGTTACTAACCCTGGTCATCGGCACCGTATTTACTGAGTGAGTATTTACTAAGTGTGCACTCAGAGCAGGCCTGACCCCGCCAAGGGCTTTACCCAGCTCAGAGGGTCCTCGCAAAGGCTTCGGGGCCAAGGATTAGGCCACTTTGAAGGTGCAGAAGCTGATGTTGAGAGAGGGGAAGGGGCTCGTCTCGGAGAGAGTCACACAGCCGCTGAATAGCGGCCAAGTGTGCAGATTTGAATCCGGCAGCACCTCCCGCTGAGACCAGCAGTGGTTAAGGAGCTCTGAGAACTAGCCACTGAGGCTTGGACAAATGCTCCCTTTCTTTATCTACAGGACGAGCACCTTCCTCAGAGGGGAGGTGGATAAAGCATTGAGAACAGTAAGTGTTGTATAAATGTCAGCTATTTTAGCCCCATTTCACAGGTGTGGCAGGAAAACTGAGTCACGGGGCAAACTCACAGAGCTGGGTTGGACTCGTCTAAGCCCAGGCTCGGCTCATAACCACTCTGACCCATTGCCTCTCCCAGGGCGGCTGGGAGCATTTAGCGAGCACACGGTATGTAGAGTGCTTGGCGCAGTCCCAGCAGCACTGCGGGCTCTAGAGCTGGACACCCCAGGTAGAGGGCTCAGCTGGCCCGGCAGGCTCCTCCGCGGTCCCTCCCGCTGGGATGAGAGGCTGGCCTGGTTCCGGATCCACGGGATTGCCTGCAGCTTGCTCCCCCGCCCAGGGTTAAGCTCAGCTCAGCCAGCTGCTCCCTGGGAGTCCCCGGGCTTCTTCTCAGCACTCCCTTGGAGGCACAGGGGAGGGGCATGGGGAAACCTCCTCCTCCCAGCCGGGGGCTGCCAGAGACCCTGCCCACCCTTCAAACGGGGCTTTCCCGCCCCGCACCAGCTGTGCAGCCTCCCTCTTTGCCTCTACAGGGACAGGGCAGGAAGTGGGGCAATGCCAGGACCAATTACACCCGCCAGGGGAATTAAGGTCAGCAGGATGCAATTATGCCTGTTGGATTTAACAAGGCCAGAAGGAAGGTTTCTCCAGCCAGAGTTCACGGCTCCTTAGGCCTCTTGCCCTGGATGGCTCTACATTCCAGAAGCCTGGGCTCTCCGGCTCACCCATCCCTGGGAGAATTGCTTGGGAGTGGAGGGGTTAACTTCACCCGGGCACTGCTTCCCTGGCTCCTGGAAGGAAATTGACCCAGCCAAGAGGCTTTAAAAGGCCCTGCTCAGAGAAGACATTTCCCGGTCTGACCCTCTCCCTGCTCGGCTGTGATGGAAAATCCAGGGAGTTGAGTAACCTTTCTGACTCCAAGGAGAGCAGCCAATTCCCCTCACAACTTTCCTGTGGTCCTGACAAGGGAGCCACTCAGGGCTGTTTTCTCCTGCCCTCTCACCTCCGGCCCCTAAGCCCAGGGCTGTGGCAGTACCTCTCAGGCCTCTGGGGAAGGCCTAGGTAAGATCCTGTCCTTCCTTCCGAGGCTGCTAAGCAGAATCTATGGACACTCTGTGTGGCAAACTGAACAGAGATCCCTCTGGAAGCTCAAACGACATACTGATTCATCTTGAAATCGTGGAGTTTTATTGCTAAGATTATTTATTGAATGCTCTAATCTGTGGCAAGGGCTAACGTGGTTACTTTGGGGACACAGAGATGTTGAAGAATAGCGATAGAATCATCACATGGTGCATTTTCGGTGAAAAATGATTGTAAAGTCATTCATGAAGTAGGGTCCTTTTTTGTTGTTAAAAACATTTATTAAGGGGCGCCTGGGTAGCGCAGTCATTGAGCGTCTGCCTTCGGCTCAGGACGTGATCCCGGCGTTATGGGATCGAGCCCCACGTCAGGCTCCTCCACTATGAGCCTGCTTCTTCCTCTCCCACTCCCCCTGCTTATGTTCCCTCTCTCGCTGGCTGTCTCTATGTCAAATAAATAAATAAAATCTTAAAAAAAAATTTATTAAGGGGTTGCCTGGGTGGCTCAGTCCGTTAAGCATCTTCCTTCGGCTCAGATCCTGGGATCGAGCCCCTGCTCAGTGGGGAGTCTGCCTCTCCCTCTGCCTGCTGCTCTCCCTGCTTGTGCTCTCTCCGCTGTCTCTCTAGTAAATAGATAAAACCTTAAAGAAATTGATTACGAAAATGAGAAGATGTCTGGAGGGATACACGTATTAGTAGGTATGGGAGTAGAGATGATTTTCATTCTTTGGATCTTCCAATCTTTTCAAAATGACCATTTGTGACTCTAAATGGATTAATAAATAATTTGAAATGTATCAATATGCACACAGATTTCTATAATTCAAGACAGAAAGTGGTACAAGCTACATATAGGAGATATAAAAACAGCATGGATTGGGGCTGCTGGTCAAGGATGACTTCTCAGATGAAGGCCTGGCTCCAGCAGGTTTTCTCAGTGCCCAGGCTCCCCGGGTTGGTTTTCAATGAAGCCTCTTTAGAAGGGAGCCCCAGGACTCTCTCTTTAACCAGCATTTCAGGTGGTTCTCATGCACGCCCAAGTGTGAGAACTCCCAAGTCAGAGGCCAGCTCTGAGCCCCTCGTGAGAGAGCCCGGGTTGCGTGTCTCAACCGCAGTGCACATGGGAAATGTCTGGAGAGCTTTCACAACTCCCGAAGCCTGAGCCCACCCTGAGTTCAGGCCAATTAAAGCAGAATATTTGGGAGGTGCAACCCAGAAGATTCGGATGTGCATTCGGGGTTGAGAACCACTGCTCTGCAGCTCTCCAGGACAAGAATGTCACCTCGTTTCTTTGAAATGCCCCTACAAGTTAGGGTACAATGGCGCATATGGTGGGTGTTCCCTTCTGACTTGTTATGTGGACCGTGCACACTGTCTCAGCATCTGGGGCTCTGGGGACCTAGATCCAGACCCCGCTCAGGACAGAGACCCTGTCAGCCGACTTTGTACCCCAAGGACCTAGTACAAAAAGGGGTGCCATTATTAGTAGGAATAGCCACAAATGTTGTGTATTTACCGTGTGCCGTATTAACTCCCTTAATCTTCATAGCAACTTTATGAAGTAGATACTTATCACTCCCATTTCCAAGAGGAAACCAAGGCACAGAGGAGTAATTTGCCCGAGGCTTCAGAGATAAGTGTTCCAGTGGCGTGGGAATGTCAACCCCAGGCGATCGGCTCCAGAACCCTCATGCTTAATTACTCCTCTATACCACTGAACGCTGTGAGTGAGTGAAGACTTAAGGCTGCGTCATCAGTTTGGTAGCCCGCGGCCCGACATTCAGTAGGTGCTCTGTAAGTGTTGAAGAGCAAGCGATCCCACTTTGGGGGGGCCCTGGGATGATGGGAAACCTTCCCTTTCTCCCTCTCCCCCGTCTCAGCCCAACTCCGCAGCATAAACAGCAAAGCCAAAAATAGCGAGGTAATGACGTCAGAGGAACAAGGTCATCTGAAAATTACCCAGGGCCACTGGACACCTCCCTATAGGATCAAGTAGCAGGAGGGTACCCCAGGCTGGTGCAGCTGTTCCAAGAACAGGAAACGTCCCAGGAGCAGACTTGGAAGCACCACTTCAGGAAGGCAGGGCCGGTGGGGGCGGGGGACAAATGCAGACACATAAAAGAGTAGAAGCAAGACCCAAGTACGGAGTATAGACCTGGGAGTTGAAAGTAATTCAACTTTGCAAGTAAGAAGTTACTCCTGTCACACGATCCCAGGAAATGGCTCAAAAAGCGGGGAATGCATGTTCTGTCCTGTTGCACAGGATGGCTTCCCAGCCTGCCATTGTGCTATTTATAAAACTTGAGGTCCATTTGCTAAACTGGGTTCCCATAAGAACCAGGGGGTGCACGGCAAGCTCTAAGCGGCTGCTGCAAGAAGCGGCCCTGCCTGGGATGGCGAGGGATGAGGAGGGGGCTGGGGCAAAGCACCTCCGGGCACTTGGACCACCCTGGCAAGCATGCAGTCCTGCCAAGGCTTGTGACTTTATTGACCGACAGCTGCCACCTCCCTGCCAGGAACCCAAGCATCCAGCACGGTCTGAGAAGATGCCTGCTGGGTGAAAGTGGGGAGAGAGGACCTGCCTCCCAGCCGCTGGGACGCTTCGCTGGAGGTTCCCGTTGCAAGGTCAAGAGCTGAGTGGGCTCCAGCCCAAACTGCAACCTTCACAAGATACTTGCTCCCCAAGTCCTAAGTTGCTGGCCCTGGAGGTTGACAGAAACAATCCCTTTTTCACCCAGGGGGGTCTCTGATCAAGCGTCATCTGGTTCCAAAAAGAGTCAGGAGCTCCTGAGAATGCCCATCCCCTGCAGCTGGCCCTACTCAAGGGAGGCACCTGGTGTGGTGCAGAGGGCACCTGAGGGCAGACAGACCTGGATCCACACTCTGCCACCTACGAGCAGTGTGACTTCGGGGACAGTAATTTAAACATGGAGCCTCAGTTTCCTCATCTGTCATATGACTTTTTGGAAGGCCCTGTGGAAAAGCCTTCTGCTTTCCTTTATTCTGGTAATGGAGTGTTGGCTAGGGAGATAAACACCTACTCAACAAATCAGCAGCTCTCTTGTGTCACAGGGACAGATCTCACAAAGGTGACACCCCAGGGAGCTCCAGAGGGGAAGCGTGTTCTTGCCCACCAGATCCCCTCTTGCTTGGCCTGGGCACTGAGGGTCATGGGAGAGAATGGCTGCTGGCTCCCCGGCCCATCGAACCTCAAGTTGGGAAACCTGTTGTCTCGCAGGACCTGCCCGTCTCTTCTGGCATGGTGGTCTTCACGCTTGGGCGTCCGTCAGGCCCCTGGAGGGCTTGTTAAAACACCCATTGTTGGGCCCCACATCCAGAGTGTCAGACTCAGGTCTGCAGTGGGGCTGGAGAATTCGCATTTCTAGTCCTGATAAGGCTGGTCTGCTGGTCCACAGACCACACCCGGAGGACCGCTGTCCCAGGTAAAAGCCCCCCAGGCCCAGCTGCTGAACTGGCAGCCTAATTCCTACCCATTTTCCTGAGGCCTCTGAGTAATAGCAATGTTCTGTATGTGTGTGAGGAAAATGCAGAAACGCTCAGTTGTCACGACAGCTAATGTTTCAAGGAGAGGGAGCTGCACAAAAACTGAAGCTGTGAGGGCAATGGGAACTGGCAGCCCCTTCCGACTCCCGACCGCTTGCGCTCTGTGGCTTCCTGTATTTGTCCCTACTGCTGCAGAAACAAATTACCACAAGGGGAAGAAAAAGGCTAATGAGCAATAAGAATCAGTGAGCCTCCAGTGTAGACATCCACCTCCAGCCAGTAAGGGTGGTTTCTGCAGGCTCGACTTCAAATCCCTCTCCTTTCTTGCCTGCACAAACTCCCATGGAGTCTCTGAGAGGTCTCTCTGCTCCTTTTGCTGGTTGTAAACTTGCAGCTGCTGGCCTTGTCCTGTCAGGTTGTTAGCTTTGGGTAAACAGCAGGGGCTTCTGGCAACCCCTGGTGACACATACCCACTGATAATTAATACTGAGCATATGACTCAAGCACGGTCACACTGAGTCACATTGGCCAACGGGAGTAAGTGCCCAATGTGACAGTCACCATTGCTGCTCAGAGTGCCTTTGGGTCATATTAAAGCTGGGAGCAAACTGTCATCCAAAAAGCGGGAGGAAAGGTCCCTTCTAGAAACATCATTCTAACTTCTACGATGAGGAAATTGAATCCAGAGAATTCAAATGACATGCTCAAGGTCAGAAAGCCTGAAGCTGCTCTCCCAATTCCTAATCTAGGGCTTCTTCCACTAAATACTGTTGCTGTTCTTCCTGAATCCTGTGACAATTAACCCAAAGCAATCCAAGTCCCCTTGACCACGAACGCTGTAAAAACTGAACTGCAGTGGAGAGAAACAGAAGGCAAGGCAAGGTATCAGTTTTACTGTGATGTCCTTAAACTGCCTCCAACAATAGAAAAACCACTACTAGATATCCTCACATCTTGGAAAAGCCAAGGATGGGAGGGACTTCCTTGTGGTAGTCTGTAAGAATTCACTGAACATTCTGTGCAGTCTTTAACCAGTTCCAAGGTCAAGAGAAATATCAGAAAATATGTGTGTGTGTCAGAGGACATTATTCAGGGATTAGTCCCCTGGAGTGATCTGGGCTAGATTTCCGCTTCCAGAACAACCCTTGGAAAGTCCTCAACAAGACAGCACACTGGTTTCCAACATACTTCATTGAAGTTCAAATGGCAATCCAAGGGCGGGAGAGCTCCTAGAGGTGCCCTCTTCCAGTGATTGAGCAGGTGGCTACAGAAAAATATAAATACGAAAGTAGGCTTGGTGTGGTTAGAACAAATGGCCTGTTAAAAATTCTGAAAATACTCAAGTTGAAAGAGCCTTACTGATCTTTTCAATTCAATCTTCTCGTTTGACAGATGTGGAAACTGAAGTCCAGAAAAGGAGAGTGACTTGTTACAAGTCACGCAGTCGCAGTGACAGAAGTGAGATTAGATTTCTTTCCCCTCTCTTCCCAAAAGACACATCACAGCCCCAGGTAGAGTTAAGAAAGACAAAGGGTGTTCTCTTTTCAAATCTTATCTGAAGGTTTGGAGACAACAATCAACTATGTAAGTCTGTCTGAAAATGCAGAGTTCTAACACTTTAAAATAACATAACGAGAGTTGTCTCCAGAAAGGCTTTGCCAAAGGCCAATAAACGTTTTCTCTAGGCATGAGTGCCAGTAACATTGACATCACAGCAGCCAAAAGGAGCTTTCCATTTTGCAAATGTGAATGCCAGGATAATGTCATTAACTATGCTTTTGGGAGGGGTTTATATTTTCTTTAAAAATTTTAATTACAAAGCTTGAAAATGGTTTGAAACATTTCGTTTAGAGACAAACATGATACATTAGAGGCACAAACAAATCTGTCCTATAAATAGAGTCTGGAAAAACTTTTTGCAAAACAAGCATTTTCAATGGGGAGAAGCAAACTCCAAACAATGGAACAGTACGCAGCTGTTAAAATTGGCATTTACAAAGTATGCAGGAATATGGAATTACATTTGAGTTACTACTATGCTAAGTGAAACACACACGGACACACACATATATCCCAGAAACATCCCAGAACATCCCAGGCAAATATGTGAATGTGGTAAGAAAAACCCTTCAGTGTAGAGGAACAGACTAAAGCTTCATACAAGAAAAAAACAGATTATACGAAGAAGTACCAGTGATCAAAGTGGGTGATATATTTTTTTTTCTCTTTCTTCCTATTATCAGGTATTGTCTGAATGGTATATAATTAACAATAAACCTTACCTTAAAAACTGAAAAAAAAATGTTGTAAAACCCACTCAATATTTTTGCATAGAGCAAATTCAGTCACTTTCTAGTCACTTAGCAGGCTATCTCTGGGACACCGACTGCGTGCGCGTGCTCCTGAGTGGGAGCATGTCAGTGTCAGGCCAGAGCCTTTTCAACTCTCCTTACCACCAAGCAAGCTTGAACAATGCTGCCCCAAACTGTTTTTCATATTACAGTTTATGACCACTGACTCTATTTTGTATCTTGACCCACTGAAAACTGCATCTCCCACCCTTGCTCCTGAAAGAAAACCTGGGAATAGCTTTGGTGCCAAAACAAGGTGAGCAACAGCACTTGGCTACAAGTCTCGGCACATTCACATACTTGCCTGGGATGTTCGGGAATACTAGTCCCGTAACTACGCGGGTCTCAGCACATCACACGGGTCAGGTTTTTATTCCTTTCTGGCTAACGAAATTGCAAGGGAAAGGGAGAGGGTAATTGATGCCTTCAGGTCAAGGTTTAGTCTGGTGAAATATTTCCCGATAAAACCCAGAGTTTTCTAAGCCTTTTTCCCTACGCCTCCAACTATGGTTTCTCTGGGTGAAATGTCAGCATCTGCCAAACCGTTTCAGGAAGCTGATACCCTCAGCACATAAGAGCCCTGCTTTGACCTGAGCCCCGTCTCTTATTCTCTTGCAAGAACGAAAATAACAAACACCATGAGACATTTTCAGTGTCCGTACCCTTCACTGCAATACTAGAAAATAGAGTGGGTACGCAAGAAGACAAAGGAAACAAGGGAGAAGTATGTTTTGTCCCCAGGCTTCTTTTTTGTAGCAACTACACTGGCTTCAGCTGGATAACAAATTGTCCTGGAATTCTTGGCGTTGGTGCAAACATGTCAGCTCCCTGGTTACGCCTTCGTCACCACTCAAAGTACCACACGCTTTAACCTTCCTGCTCTTTCCATAGGCCTGGGTTTGTCCCGTATCCAGGAAACTTTATATGTTGTCTAAACTGAGCATCCCAGCAGGCTGCAAGGCAGATGGCAGCTCAGGGCTCAGAATGTTGACTGATTCCTACCTGGACCCACACCACCACGCTGTAACTCAGCCTGCCCGCGCAGAAATAGGAGCCCAGCCACGTGACTAACAGCTTTTTTAACTGCTACGCTCAGCAATGAGGAACTTTCCCAGCAGATAAGATTCAGAAGGGGACTGCAAAGGAAGCAATGTCAAGATTTATCCAAGGGGATGCACAGGCTGAACCAGATACTCAAGCCACGAAAGCCCCCAAGGCTCAGCTAGGCCAGGAGGAGGTGAAAGACCAGGTGTTGCTGACCTGTCCTCAAGTCCTTGGAACTTCAGGTCACTAGCCTAGGATATCTGCAGAGGATCTAGACCCCTCTACAGGTCTGCCTCTATGTCACTAGGTTCTCCTAAGAGGCTTCATACTTGAGTCAGGGGGAAGCCAGGACACGCCCAAGGTAGCTCCTGAACATCATTCAATCCAGAATGCGTAAGAAAAGAGCAAGGTGCACACTGTAAAGCAGGATACTACTGGTATGAAAATAAAAGGACAGAGGACAGAGAAATACATCTATGGTGACTCTATCTCTGCAAAGGAGCACACCTGGCAGCAGGATCTCTGAGGGTGGGAACTGAGCAGTTGGGAGAAAAGGTGGAGAACTTTACCTTTGTAGCTTGAGTTCTGAACCACGTGAATGTGTAACATTTCAAAGAACAAATTAAAAACAAACGCAGAATGCTATAATCTTATTATTACAAAAAAAGAAAAATGCTCTAGAAATCTGTGTACATAAAAATATTCTGGAAGAATATGCAACTGTTATCAACGGGGTACTCCTGGGAAACGAGAGTAGGGAAATAAGGAGACTTGCATGGTTTATTCTATATGGTCTGTATTATTTTAATTGTTTCCAAAAGACATACTATACTACTTTGGCAATTTTCACTTAAAAAAAAAGAAAGACACATCTTTAAGAACTGCAATCTCACCTCCAAAAAGAATCTCTGAACTCCCTCAGTACTTTCAGTGTCTCACATTACTCAGTCACATCTTATCTTGTGTTACAATGCCTTGTCTACAGGTCTCATCTCCGTTAAACTCTGGAGCAGCTGCAACTGTAGCCTGTCTACCACTCAAGCTCCACTTTCCAGGGACAAAACTCTGTGGAAAAGAACCCGCAAGGAATAAAATAGCAGTCAAGATGGCAACAAAGCAATCACACAAGGACAAAACAACCAACCACAGTAAGCGTGAACAGTAATCTTACAAGTATGTTAATGAGCACAAGACTATTAGCAATGGGAAACCATGACCGAATCAAAACAACACTGAAGACAAAGTCCTTCCCAGAAATTGTGGGAATTCTAACAATCTGCATGTGTGCATCAGCTAGGAGCTTTGCACAATTGCCAAGTGAAGTGTGACCACCAGATTTCTCAGTAAAATTCAGTAAATTCCTATCAGAAGACAGGTTCTTTGCTTAGGAAAATTTCAGAGCAACCTCCGAGTGTTGAAAGAGAAGCTCCCACTACAATATGACCTGAAGGGATAAAGAACCTGACTTCCTCTGTAAGATAAAAGTGGAAATTTGGGGCGCCTGGGTGGCACAGCGGTTAAGCGTCTGCCTTCGGCTCAGGGCGTGATCCCGGCGTTCCGGGATCGAGCCCCACATCAGGCTCCTCCGCTATGAGCCTGCTTCTTCCTCTCCCACTCCCCCTGCTTGTGTTCCCTCTCTCGCTGGCTGTTTCTATCTCTGTCGAATAAATAAATAAAATCTTAAAAAAAAAAAAAAGATAAAAGTGGAAATTTTAAGCTTGGAAATGGGAGGAAATGGGAGACTGTATTTGAAATGAGGGTCACGTGAGGTTCCTGAAAGAGAACTCAGTACTAGACAGACTGAGCTGAGGAGAAACAGCCAGCTGCTGGGAAACTGAGGAATTCTGGGAAGCAGGAGGCAATGGATGTCTGCATCTCAATTTTAAGCTCTTTGTTCTGAAGTAATGTAATCCCATTCTATTGCCTCTCCAAGACTGTCACACATTACCACCCCGACATGGCCCTGTCTGGAGAGGGTAATCCAGAAGGATCTGCTAGGTCCATAATTCTCAGTATGCTCTTGCCAGAACCCTCATTTTGAGGGCTGGATTTATTCTCCTACCTGAAACGACCAAAACCAAAAAATGGGCAAAATATATGACACCTGATACCAGATGGAAATATATGAAGGATAGTGAACTGTCAAAAACTGATGATATGAGAGAGTGGGGAAAGCCACAGTGGACAAACACAGAGGGGCTCAAGAGATAAATAGGAGAGAAACCCAAGCAAGAGGTGACCAGAAACAATAAAAACCCTCCAGGAATCCACAAGAGATAGGAGGGCTGAGGTAGAACTGGATTTCTCACAGGACTGATACCTGTGTACCCTCAACTACCCTCTTTCTCGCATACCACGTCCAATATGTCAGTAAGTCTTGCCAGTTATAACTTCAAGATACACTCAGAACCCAACCGTTTCTCACCACCTCCACTGTTGCTACCCCAGCCCAAGCTCCTATTAGCTCTCACCTACATGCCTCCCATCCCATTCCAGTCTATTCTCCACACAGCAGAGAAACACTTACCACATGACAGAAGAGAGGACAGTTGCTTGCTTATAGTCTGTCTTCCCTCCTAAAAGGTAAGGTCCATGAAGGCAAGTTCTTCTATTTCTGTTCATTGCTGTATTCCCAGAGACTAAGTGGTCCCAAGGTATATACACTTAGCACCAAGTAAATAGTTGTTAAATGGATGGACCTGTATACTAGACTTCTAGGAAATGAATAAAGAAACTATCTTGCATCAGTGGGTCTTCAGGAGGCTCAGTGATCTGCAAATCATGTCTTGCTTTGTCATCCATCGCTGAATCTACAACAGCCTGTTCATAATGCTCACTGAATGAATAAATGAAAGGAATATAAAACAGGTTTACTATCCTCTATGGTGCCTAGGACTGGCCTGGGCAGACTATGGATGCTTTTATATCCTTTAGCACAGGAGTAGAGGACTAGTAAAGAGTAGAGTTCATAAATAATGCCGAGTCTAAAAGAAAATACACTACTTAATATGGATCTAGCAAATTCTGTGCCAGCTACAAAAAATATAGAGATGACTAAAATAATTTTTATTTTCAAGGACTAAGAAAATCTTAGGTATCTGGGTCTCTACCAGTTCGTGAACAAGTACAAGTAATTCAGCAGTATAACTGTTCTACTAGAGACATACACAAGAAGCATCTGAGAGACACACAGAAGGAACGATCACCCTTGCCTGCAGAGGTCAGGTGGTCAAGGAAGGATTTATGAAAAAGATTTTACTTTAGTCTTAGAAGGAAGCTTGCCAGATGAGAAAAAGCACATTTAGGAAAGAAGGCACAGATCTGTGTGAAGGCATAACACACAACTGCCTTCCAGAGTGGTTCCTGGAAGGGAGTTAACAAAATACAGAAGGACAGAAAAATGTTACAAAGCACTTTCCTCTAAGGACAGAGCCTGTGCTTTAAAAGTTCCTGGACCCTCCTCCTCTCAAAGTATGTGACCTCCAAAGGGGCTTGACAGAATTAAAAACAGGAAGTAACAAAATCAGGGAGGGGAAGACAAACATATTTATTCCGCTCCAGTGTATCAGAGGACTTAAAACATGTACTGCGCAGCATTCCCTGTTATTATCAGCACTGACAAGGGAAGAATGTGCCTTAACAGCAGTTCTGCCCCAAAACTTGCCGGTGGCTGCTATGAGGCTCCCCGTGGGTCCGCGGTCTTCCTTGTGGTTGTGCAGTTAATGAGGCTTCCACCCTCGAAGAGACAGGCTCCTTAACTCTAAATTCATTTTGTGCAGAGATGAGGAAAGAATCTGATATACTGACTGTTCCTCAGGTAAGCCATGACTTAAATCCTATCTTAGTATTTAACTATCTTTATTTTCTGATTAAAATGGAAAAAAAGGGGGAGGGGGCAAAGAGGCAATAGAAAGTATACTGTGCTGATACAGAGACTTTAAACTCTAGTCAGAGTTAAGACTCATATTAAAGGTCAACTGATGGTTCAAAGGAAATAACTACATGAAGTCAGAGGGAGACATGCATCAGTTGAGTCTCATTATTGGCCTCAATAATGTAGGAAAACAATTCTCAACAAAACTGGAGTCCACACTTGTCAGGTACGCTCTGTTAGGCATGAGCAGGTAAAAGTCTAGAAAGACGGGTTCTCCCCATGCCCTGGTGACAAGGAAAGAAGGCTCCTGGTTTGATGAAAAGAGCAGTTCCTGCTCCCAGGTGGTGTCTGCAGCTCACGGCTGAGGTTAGCAGTGGAATCGAGTGGAGAACTTGGGAGAAACGGGCACAGTCAGAGGCTGGTCACTGGACTTTACTTCCACACCCTGGTACTTGCGTATTGGATTTGCCTTGTGCACCTGCAGAGCAAGGGAAGATAGTTACCACTGATCAGGATGTTAGAAAAGTACTGAGTATAGCTGTTTTTATTTTTTTTCTTCCTGAGAAAATGTTTGTATAGTCTTATAAATCCAAGTCACGATCCAAAGGGTGGGGAGGAATGCAACACAGCATAATAGAAAAGCACGTGAGCTTTGGAGCCCAAGTAGGTTTTTATTCAGGTCTTGGGGGTCCCTCAGCTTGCACTAAAGAACATCAAGACTAACTCCAACTTGATTGTTTATTACTAGGTTTAACAGGGCTGTACACAATCGCAGCAGAAAAGAGATACATGTTAAGAATCTGTCAGAGTGGGGAGTGGGGGACTGGGATAACTGGGTGATGGACATTAAGGAGGGCACGTGATGTAATGAGCACTGGGTGTTATATAAGACTGATGAATCACTGAACTCTACCTCTGAAACTAATAATACACTATATGTTAAAAAAAAAATCTCCCAGAGTACAATCTTAAGCTTGAGTCTTAATATTCACCAAAACCATGGACAAACAAACAAAAACAATAACCAGGAAGGGTTGCTGGGAGAAGGCCACCCTTCCTTCTGGGCAGTCTAAAACAATCCTGAATCAAGTCAGGTTAGTCGAGAGCTAACTAGCATTAACGGAAATGTGCTTTAGGATGCTGACATCAGGGGTGCCTGGGTGGCTCAGTCGTTAAGTGTCTGCCTTCAGCTCAGGGCATGATTCCGGGGTCCTGGGATCGAGCCCCGCATCGGGCTCCCTGCTCTGCTGGGAGCCTGCTTCTTCCTCTCCCACTCCCCCTGCTTGTGTTCCTTCTCTCGCTGGCTGTCTCTCTCTGTCAAATAAATAAATAAATAATCTTAAAAAAAAAAAAAAAAAAGGATGCTGACATCAGCCTATACTGAGAATCACTGTAAGTAGCACCTCTATGACGGGGACAAACCCAAGAAGCAGTACCAAGCGTTGAAAAATCAAAGAACTTCAGGCTGGAAAAAAGACTAGTTTTGTGAGCATATCTAGAGTGGGGATCATTTTTTATCATTTCTTTATCCAATCAGCAAATGGCAGCTTGGATTTTTGCCAGGAAACTAGTCCCTTTAATAGTTTGTCCCCAGACCTTCTTGAGGCCACAGTCATCTCTGCCAACAGCTGTATCAGCAGCTGGCCTCGCCTCTTTAGACAAAACTGCAACAACTTATGTATTTATATAATAATTCTTTTATCAATCACATGAAGTTCCATCTGAAACTCTCTTTGCTCATTAATGCAGTTAATGCACCTTGCTGCCTTCCAAGTGAAAAAGTTCTTAATGTGAATTAAGCTTTCTTTCTGCATAACTTAATATCTAAATCATTACGCTAGTGTTAGCATGGAGGGTCACATAGACCAATATGTGTTATAACCCCAAGGAATTTGAGTCAATTATTAAGAGGAAAACGAAAATACAGTTGCCACATAATTCCCATGTCCTTCCCTACCTATGTATCCTTGTCTAATTGTAAAACCACTTTGGTTTTCGTAAGTTGAAAGGAAATAATAAATAAGTTAGATAAATAAACAAGTCCTAGGAGAGCCTCACTGCGCATGTTCTACCACAGCACACCCTCCTTATCAAGACCCCTGGAAGAAATTCTGTCTGAATTCTGTATCAAGACTAAATATACTTTTTTTTTTTTTTTTTAACAACTAGCTTGTTTGTATCTCATGAACACTGTGAGTTTTGTAACCAACAGTTCGTTCCTAAAAAGAGCCAAAGTTATGGCGCAAACTTTGCAGACACATGGGTCACAATGTGCACATCTTCAACATTGTTCACATCACAACTTTGTTCTTGGTTTGTGTGATTTTCCACCGTCACTCATCTTTGATATGTCCTGGTAGGCTACCTTAGATCCTTTCGGGAACAAGGCAAGGTACAGAGAAAACAAAATAGAGATAACCGTGGGCTAGTGAGTGCTCATGCTGCCCAGTTACCAGTTCTTTCCGTAGCCTGGCCAGCTCCTCCCTCTGCTGCTCTTCCTCCTGGTGCCTGGCCTCCTCCAACTGCTGGACTTTCTGAGCTTCTACCTCAGCCATTCTCTTTTCCAGCTCCTGCCGCTCCTTGGCTCTCTTCTCGGTGGCCAGCTGAAAAGGTTCCTGAACTAGAGAACCAGAGAGGCCCTCTGAGTACAGAAACAGAGAGAGTATTGGTGCACAAGCAGGACCTGCATAAACGTAGCCCCCTGGATGCAGCAAGTGGCACGGACACGCAGGGCAACAGAAAGGCTAAGCTCTAGGGAAGGCCTGTTAGCAGAAAGGTAGAACACACCACATACAAAAAGTCCTAGAATTTTAACAGTTGGAAGGGCTCCTGGAAACCATCTAATTAGGAGAAAAGTAAGACCCACACAGATGAAATAGCTTGCTCAAAACTACATAGTGATTCTAAAACAGATGTAGGAGGAGAATCCAGTTTTCTGACACCTTACCCAGTGCTTAAGGAATCAAACATTTATACCTAAGGCTTGCTTCATGGAGAACTCCAGAAAGAATTCCTGGCTTTTCCTCCCTCACTTACTACTCTTTGTAAAGTAAAGCCAATAACTGCTGTTGAAATGCCAGCTGCCTTTGCCCAGGCTCTTGTTCTATGAATCTGGCCCCAACATACACTTCAAACTCAACACAGGTACATGGCTCAACAAAGACAAAAAACCCGGTCTAAGAAGAGAACTAGATCCTCTAAAGGCAAATGCTCTGGCTGACAGAGCTGATACTGAGTCCCAGCATCCCCCCTGGGAAGTCTGACAATTCTCCCCTGATTCCCCAAGGGTACATATAATACTACCAGCAACGGATTTCTTCTCTTTCTTGGGAACAAAGGGCTCCTGGGAGATGACGGTGTTTGGACGAGCCTTGAAGCAAGCTGCTTCTCTCTGCTGTTTCAGCTCTTCCTCCAGCTATTAGAAAGAAAGTCTGTTAAATAAGCAACAGCACAACTCTCCATGACTGCTGCCTCAGTGGCTCAAGAACTAATGTTTCTAAGAGCTTCATCAATAAAGGCAGATGACTTCATCTCAACCTAGTTAAAACCCCCTTTACACTGAGTAGATCAGACTGACAACCTCTGAATCCACTGAGAACTAGAAAATATCTTTAAGGTACTTTTAAGGCCTATCTGAACACAAAAATAAACATGTAGACATTATAGCCCTTGGATGGGAACATCTATAAAGTATTCTCCCTTCCAATCCCCCAGATAATCTAACCAGAATTTTTTTTTAAGATTTCATTTATTTGAGAGAGAGAGAGAGCATGAGTGGGATGGGGAGGGGAGCGGGGAGGACAGGCAGAAGGAGAGGGAGAAGCAGACTCCCCGCTGAGCAGGGAGCCCAACATGGGGCTCAATCCCAGGACCCTGAGATCATGACCTGAGCCAAAAGCAAATGCTTAACCAACTGAGCCACTCAGGTGCCCCAAATCTAACCAGAATTTAACAAGCCTCTAGATTTAACTACTCATTTATAGGAAATACAGAAGGTACAGGAATATATTAAATAACACCATGGGAATACAATGACCAAAATCGGGACTGTGGAAAATTTATAGGACAAACAAGCCAGTTTATTCCACAAGTAATATGTAAGTAGAAGAGTCTGTAGAGAAAAAGGGGTTTAGAGATTTACCAAACAAATGCAGTATGTGGGTCTTATTTGGATCCTGATTTCAACAATTCAACTGTCTAAAAAAATTATGAGAGATTTGGAGATATAAGAACACTATTTGTCACTATTAAGGGATTACTATTAATTTTTTTTATGTGTGATAGTATTACGGGTTTTTTTTTATACTTGTATTTTTATTTTTATTTTTTTTAAAGATTTTATTTATTTATTCGACAGGATAGAGACAGCCAGCGAGAGAGGGAACACAAGCAGGGGGAGTGGGAGAGGAAGAAGGAGGCTCATAGCGGAGGAGCCTGATGAGGGGCTCGATCCCATAATGCCGGGATCATGCCCTGAGCCGAAGGCAGACGCTTAACCGCTGTGCCACCCAGGCGCCCCTATACTTGTATTTTTAAAGATACATACTGAAGATATAAAGATACATACTTATCATTACTTGCTGTTTTTAGATGAAATGAGGTGATACCTAGAATTTCCTTCAAAGTAATCCTTTGTTGGTAGAAATATCCAGTATAGAGGTTAAGTAGGTAGAAATGCAGATGAAATAAGATTTTCCATGTTTTGATCATTATAGAACCAAGTGACAGGTTCATGGAAGAAGATCCTTATACTATCCTTTCTACTTTTGTGTATGTTTGAAAACCTTTAAAAAAAATTTAATTATAGGAAATACCCCACACAGACATTTTGTATCACGGTCCTGGAAAGAGAATTAACTACCACTTCCAAACCAACAGTCCTAAATTTTCCTAGGGAACACCACCAACAAGGAAGCTATGTGCAGTTATGTAAGCAATCACATTTCTTGAACTTCCTAGAAAGATCAGCCCAGAGCTCCTTTTGGACAGAGCCCAGGATAAGTGATGATATAAAAACACTGACAAACTTAGGGATTCAGGGGAATTTTTTTCCAAATAGGGCAGAATTAGATCCGAATCACACCAACCAACAACCAATTAATTGTTTTTAATCACCTGTTATCTACAAAGAGCAAAGAGCACACTATGTTGAGAAAACAGCATACCATACTGAGGATCTATGGTGATACTGTTTCTTATCAAAGTACCAACAGAAGGGAGTGGACACGTAATGAACAAATCTAATAGATGGAATAGATGAGATCTTAAACTCCTGATGCAAAAAGAGCTTGTCAGTTCTCACATTCCCCAGATGATCACTTGGAGCGGAGGTCAGCAAACTTCAGCCTGCAGGCTAAATCCAGCTTGTAATCCTTTTTGTATAGCCCTTGAGCTAAGCCTGGTTTTCACATTTTCAAAGGGTTGAAGCACAAACACACACACACACACACACACACACAGAATATGTGACAGAGACCACATGTAACCTACAAAATCTAAAATATTTACTATCTGGTCTTTTACTTATTTATTTCTTTTTAAAGATTTATTTATTTATGAGAGAGAGAGAGCACGCAAGCTGGGGCAGGGACAATGGGAGAGGGAGACGAGCAGACTCCCTGCTGAGTGGGGAGCCTGATGTGGGGCTCGATCCCAGTACCCGGAGAACATGACTTAAGCCAAAATCAAGAGTTGGAAGCTTAACCAACTGGGCCACCCAGGCGCCCCACTATCTGGTCTTTTATAGAAAGTCTGCTGATCCCTGATTTAGAGTGAGAGTCCCTCAAATAATCCAGTATGTTAGTTCTCAGATGAATTTCAGTGTAGTGGGTCTACCTATTCTAACAAACCAACAATGAAGCAAGGAACATTTTAGCTCCTCTCCCCATCCCCCACCTGATGCTTCCAAGTCTGTGCCTTCAGAGCACCTCTTCTGTCAGTCTCCAGGCAGAAAGGCTCAATCTGAGTTGTGTTCTTCACCTTCTTCTCTGGCAGGTTAACGGTGTCAAAATGAGGCAAAGGAAGTGCCTTAAACTTGGGCACCTAACAGAAAAGAAAACATAAGATTTGAGATCCTAAGGTCTCTCTAGCCAGAAAGCAAGAGCTGCTCCAGAACATCTGGATGAATCTGAAATACAGGAAAGGCAGTTTTCTAAGCAGCATGGTATGTATAGCAGAAACAGTAAGGGACTCAAGAGGAAATCTGGGTTATCCTCCCAATATTGCCAATAACTGGCAACACGATCACAGGCAAGTCACTTAATCTCCTTGTACCAGAAGGGTTATTAAAAACTTGCCCTATTTATACTTCATAAGGTTCTTAGAGGGATCAAAGTCAGTCAGTGATTTTATAGCTAAAAGTGCAACATAAAAGATTATCTATGACAGATCAAAGAATAGTATTATGCTACTTGCAGAAATGGAAACACCTACCTCCCCTTTCTGCAGTTCTTTTATTTTCTTCTCCTTCTGTAACTGACGTTCTTTGTCTCGAGAATCAAAAGAGAAAGGGCATATTTCCACAGTTCTTGCCTCTGGGATTTGGGGCTTAAAAGGCACCCCATAATGTGGCACAGGTTGAGCTCTTATCACTACCGGCTCCTCCTCTTCCTAAGGGAGAAACTGTAGTTTAGACACGAGTTCTTTCTCACCTCCTCAGAATGTGGTGTCAGAAGATAGTATTTGAGAGAAATCATTAATTAAGGCAGGTCACTCAACCTCCTAGGTGTCTTTGCTTCCTTTTCTACCAAAGAGGGATAATACCTAAGTCACCTACCACTTCACAGGGGTGAGACCAGTGTGAAAGCATTTGATAAAGGACAAACACAATTACTCTTAAAGGATCTAAATTTTTTCACAGGAAGATTGTAAAAATGAAAAGAGATCAAACAGTGTGAACCAAATGGAGAGGAGAGGTACTAAGCATATACCTTGGCCTCTTCTTTGACCCAGCCTCCAGACTCCACTAAAACATGTGACTGGCAGTTAATGGTTGCCAAACCCAGAATAGGACCAAGTAAGTTGTTTGGGTTCAAGCTGGTAACATAAGATTACAGTGTATTTTAGTTTCAAATGAACCTATAAAAAGGTTTATGCTTGAGATCTGCTATAAAATTACCCTAACTCTGGATATTTATAGATAAAAATGGGAGATGTAACAAGAAACTAGCCTGATCAATGACAGCTACATATTCCAATTTCATGAACCATCACCATACAGTCACCTTAGCAACCCTTGGGTTAGTGGAGATCAGACAGGGCGGATATAACTGCTCAGTGTGATTTTAAAAACCCCTCACTGAATGGTGACAAAAACTTAGGCAAAATAAAATACAGGGCTTGTCAACTTTTGATCCAATTATGACAGGCTGCTTTTCAATGCTATAGAAATGGACAAGGGTCCAAAAAGTTGCATAACCAGTCACTACTGAAAGCCAAAAGATTCATACCCTTACCAACTACTTGGCTCTTGGGGAAGCAAAAAAGATAATCAAATGTTCATACCCACTGTTAAAGACAACTCCAGATAAGAGTGACTGCCTTTGAATTCCATTAAGCTTAAGAAAGAGGAATGCTTAAATTGATAAAAAAGATAAAGGAAGAAAACTCTCTCTATCACAGGGAATCACCTCATCTTCTTTGGTGGGCATTCGGATTCTGTTCTTCAAGGCAAATGCCGGTGACTTGGGGACAGTGACTGGAAGTACTTTCTTTTCAGGAACACCCTGCAAGGAGTAAGCAATTCAATTAACATCCCAGAACAATCTCTACTAGGCTGTGTGATAAGATCAAATCCCTCTGGGGTGGTTGGGTGGCTCAGTCGGTTAATCGTCTGCTTTTAGCTCAGGGCATGATCCCAAGATCACAGGATTGAGGCCCGAGTCGGAAGAGCAGCAAAGAACAAGGGCATGGCTAGAGTACTATATTCAGTAAAAACAGGATTCATCACAATCTTTTTTGGTGCTTATGAAAAACACCACAACAGAAAACAAACTAATTTTTTATTTATTTTATTATTTTATTGCCGATATTTTATTGTTTCTCTCCCTTACTATACTCTAATCCCTCAAAAACAAAAGTCAAAAAACGCTTCCAAGTGTATCTAGGCTCAGAATAGATACTGTCCATTTTCTTGATCCTATTCCTCATACAAATCTACAAGAGAACTTATGTTCGAAAACACCACCCTCAGGGCGCCTGGCTGACTCAGTTGGTACAGCACGTGAGTCCTGATCCCATGGTTGCCTGCATGAGCCCCATGTTGGGTGTAGAGATTACTTAAAAAGAAAATCTTAAAAAGAAAAAAAATCACCCTCAAAATGCAAAAGGAAAAAAGTATTGGGCAAGAGCTAGTTAAATTTCCTTCTGCCAAACAAATAGACAAAGAACAAGAACAAGCAGTTCACAAAGATACACAAGAGACTTGATCTCAATAATTTTTAAAAATATAAATTAATCAGGTTATTCTTCACCTATAAGATTGAGTAATATTAGAAAGACTGATTAATACCAGTGTTGGCATGCACGAAACAGAAGTCAGCACTCACATACAGTTGGGTAAGAATACAGGTCATAAATTGGTACAACCTTTGGGAATTACCTATTAAATTTTTCTTAAGATTTTATTTATTTGACAAGGAGAGAGAGAGCATGCACGTGAGAGAGCAACAACCTGAGCCGAAAATAGACACTTAACCGACTAAGTCAGTCAGGCACCCCCACCTTTTTTTTTTTTTTTTTAAAGATTTTATTTATTTATTAGACAGAGATAGAGACAGCCAGCGAGACAGGGAACACAAGCAGGGGGAGTGGGAGAGGAAGAAGCAGGCTCATAGCGGAGGAGCCTGATGTGGGGCTCGATCCCATAACGCCGGGATCACGCCCTGAGCCGAAGGCAGACGCTTAACCGCTGTGCCACCCAGGCGCCCCCCACCTTTTTTTTTTTTTAAAGATTTTATTTATGGGGCGCCTGGATGGCTCAGTCATTAAGTGTCTGCCTTTGGCTCAGGGCGTGATCCCAGGATCCTGGGATCGAGCCCCACATCAGGATCCCTGCTCCGCTGGGAGCCTGCTTCTTCCTCTCCCACTCCCACTGCTTGTGTTCCCTCTCTTGCTGGCTGTCTCTCTCTCTGTCAAATGAATAAATAAAATCTTTAAAAAATATATTTTATTTATTTATTTGATGGGGGGGATTACCTATTAAATTTTTAAATGGTCATACTCTTTCATCCAATATTCCACCTCTAGTATTTGATCTCTAGTTTAGTTTTTGTTTTTAGTATTATTTCAATATATTTTGTAAAAGAATAAAAATTGCAAATAATTCAATTATTTATCAAGAAAGGATCAGTTAAATCCTTTTTTAAATTGTTGAGCACCCATGCAAAAGAATATTATACAGCCATGAAAAAGAATTAAGTAACTCTTTATTACTGACATATGACAGTGTTCATAATATTGAGGGGAGAGTGACAAGTTGCTGAAATAGAATTAATTATATATATAACTTAAGCATAGAAAATAAAATGTGGGAAGAACAGCTGTTAACTCTCATCATACCTCTTTGAGAGGAGATTAAGGGAAGCAATTAATTTTCTATATTCCATAATTCTCATACATTCAAGTACTCTGAAGATTTTTCCCTTCATGATTCCAAAACACTGCCAACATTTTAAATCCTTGCAGGCTGAGTTACCTGTACCATATTGTGCACATCATTTAAGACTAACACATTTTAGAAAGTTGTTCCATAAGCACTTTCTGATTCTCATAGAATTTATACTCTATCACAAATCTGGCAATTAATCCTAACTACAAAATGGTATCTCTTGGGCTTTTTTGAATGAAGTGTTAAGACCAGATCAATTTAAAAAAGATAAAAATAAAAACTGCAACATTATTTACAACAGCCAAACCATGGAAGCAGCCCAAGTATCCACTGATAAATGGCTAAAAAAGATGTGGTGCGTGTGCGTGTGTGTGTGTGTATACATATGTGTGTATACGTGTATACACACACGCACACACACCCCCCAATACCAATGGCATATTATTCAGCCATTACAAAAAGCCATTTACAACAACATTGGATGGAGCTGGACAGTAGAGTGCTAAACAAAATCAGTCAGTCAAAGACAGACAAATACCATATGATTTCACTCATACGTATAATTTAAAAAACAAATGAGCAAAGGAAAAAAGAGAGAGACAGAGAGAATCCAAGAAACAGACTCTTAACTACAGAGAACAAACTGATGGTTACTGGGAGGAGTGAGGGGTGAGGCTGGTGGTGGGATGGGAGAAATAGGGGATGGGGGTTAAAGAGTACACTTATCATGATGAAAAAATAAAATAAAATGATAAAATCAAACCCTTATTTGTTACATTCACATGTGTATGTTGCCTCCCTCTGCCCTCTATTCTGCTTCCTCTCCACCTCTTTACCACCATACACAGGCCACACCACCGATTGCCTGCACCATTCCACTAGCCTTGTAATATTCTTTCAGCTTATCATCTAATTCCTCCAATCCATCTTCTATATATAGTGAGAATTATTTGCCTAAGACGCATCGGATCACATAACTTCCTGACTTAAAGTTCTTTAATGGCTCCTATGCTACCTACAATAGTATAACAAATTCCTTGCCATGAAGTACAAGGTGCTTCATAATATGCAGCCCTGCCTGACTCTCCAGCCTTACCTCTTGCCTTTCCCTTGGAGGAGGCTCACCCTCCAACCGCTACGAACCACTGGCAGTTGCCAAAATGTTAACGCTGGTTCTCTGAATACCTTTGTTTGTGTTCTCTCTGAAATGTCCCAGCTGCTTGGAAGCACCTAAGCCTTCTTTTCAAGCCTCCACTGAAGCATCTCTTCTTTTATAAAGGCTTTCCATTGATCGCTCCACTCCCAGAACCTACGAAATGACCCCCTTTCCCTGTATATAGTTCTATGACAGTACAGAAGTTTTGTATAAAACTTCACAGCACTTGTGTATTTAGATGTTCAACTCCCGCTAGCCTTCGAGAGTGGGGACTGTTACTCCATTTATCCCTAGTACCTCACAAAGACCTGGCAAGTGTAAGGCATTCAGTAAATTCATTGAATACATATAGTAAAAATGAATAACGGAATTTATACCTTGGACTCTTGGAATCTACTTTATACCTTGGGAGAGAGACTTCTCCTTAAAACATGTTTGGAGTGGTGCCTGGGTGGCTCAGTCAGTTGGGCGTCTGCCTTCGGCTCAGGTCATGATCCCAGGGTCCTGGGATAGAGCCCCACACCGGGCTCCCTGTTCAGCGGGAAGCCTGCTTCTTCCTCTGCCTGACCACTCCCCCGTGCTTGTGCGCTCTCTCTCTTTTATTTTTATTTTTTATTTTTTTTTTATTTTTTATTTTTTTAAAGATTTTATTTATTTATGTGACAGAGAGACAGCCAGCGAGAGAGGGAACACAAGCAGGGGGAGTGGGAGAGGAAGAAGCAGGCCCATAGCGGAAGAGCCTGATGTGGGACTCGATCCCGGATCGCCAGGATCACGCCCTGAGCCGAAGGCAGACGCTTTAACGACTGCACCACCCAGGCGCCCCTCTCTCTCTCTTTTAAATAAATAAATAAAATCTTTAAAAAAAAATGTTTGGAATGTTTTTCTTGGAGTGGCCTTCAAAGCTAATTTTTAAGCAATGCAAGGTAGTCGCTCAATATTTACTTTTTTTTTTTTTTTAAAGATTTTATTTATTTATTTGACAGAGACAGCCAGCGAGAGAGGGAGCACAGCAGGTGGAGTGGGAGAGAAAGAAGCAGGCTCCCAGCAAAGGAGCCCGATGTGGGACTCGATCCCAGAACGCCGGGATCACGCCCTGAGCCGAAGGCAGATGCTTAACGACTGCGCCACCCAGGCGCCCCTCAATATTTACTTTTAATTAGCAAAACTATTTCCAGCTCTATTATCCTGGACTACTTAGTTTTAGTTCCAAATGATTTAGATTAGCTCTTAAAAGCAAATTAATCTTTAAAATATGAACATTTGCCACTGCTGAAGAGATCCAAGACTGTGTGCCAGAGGGTCCAAGATAAGTGGCTTTCCCAAAATGTATTATATAGTATCAGTCATTGAAAAGAATTTATACCCTGCTAAGATGACCACTGTAAAGAGAATGCTCATTCTGCTGTGGAAGCTGTTTTCTAAAGAAAGCCAGGATCACTAGGAACAGTGAAATCCCATAGAGCAGAAATTGTACTGAGAGTGACAAAAGTCCGTGAAATGGGTGTTCAAATAATGCTTACCATAAAACAACAAGAGCCTGTTGTTCTACAGGTGGCCGCCAGCCTCTTGCTCAAGCACATTCAGGGCATGTGGGAGTGGGAAGAACATGAAGCAAGGCTCAGAGGTTGGTTCTAGCCCTTGCTCTGATTCTAATCTGCATAACTTGGGGCACATTAGAGAGACTTCTAGGCCTTGGGTTTTTGTTTTTTAAGATTTTATTTATTTGAGAGAGAGAGCGTGAGCGAGAGAGCAGAAGCAGGGGGAGCAGCAGAAGGAGAGAAGCAGACTCCCTACTGCACTGGGAGCCCGACATGGGGGCTCGATCCCAGGACCCTGACATCATGACCTGAGCCAAAGGCAGATGCTTAGCCAACTGAGCCACCCAGGTGCCCTGGTTTGGTTTTATTTTTTAAGATTTTATTAATTTGAGAGAGACAGAGTGCAAGTGGTTGGGGGCAAGAGAAGGAGAAGCAGACTCCCTGCTGAGTGTGGAGCCCAACGCAGAATCTGGTTCCAGGACTCTGAGATCATGACCTAAGCCAAAGTCAGACACTTAACTGAGCCACCCAGCTCATTTCTTCTCATAAAATAAAGTATTAGAAATAAATACCTGATGATTCATTTAGCTCTAAAATAATCCGTCTTTCCCTTTCTTCCCCTCTCTGCATCCACCCGGCAGAGATCTGCATTTTAAAAGAGCAAGGGAAATCTCTAATAAATAAGCCACCAAAGAGCTATGAGTGCGCTCAATCCTCACTAATTGGGGAAGAGGAAGAGGTAATTTATGAACATCAAATCTGCAGGAACGACCCACCCACACCCCATCTCTTCCGCAATCAACACTAACTGGAGGCTCAATCAGAAATTTAAAAAACCAGGGGCACCTGGGTGGCTCAGCTGGTTAAATGCCAGACTCTTGATTTCGGCTCAGGTCATGATCTCAGGGTCGTGAGACTGAGCCCCATGTCGCGCTCCACACTCAGCACAGAGTCTGCTTGAGATTCTGTCTCCCTCTACCCCTCCCTCTGGTCATGCTCACTGGCTCTAAATAAATAAATAAATAAATAAATAAATAATTTGTTTTTAGATAAAAATTTAAAAAATGAATATTGGGTTTCTAAAAACAGGTGGCTTCTTGTTTTGCTATTTTAAGTTTTCCTAGTTGTAAGCTCCTTGAGGGCAGGAATGTCACCATTTACATTCCTTTGCATTCTCCACAGGACCTACAAGAAGTAGTAATTAGTTCCATGAACATATGTTGATTGACAGTACTATCCTTATGTGTTTACATATCAATCTGCTCTACCAAACTGTGAAAACTTTGAGGACGAGGGCTGTGTTTTCCCCCACCTTTGAATTCCCAGTACCTAACACAGCCTAGGCCGGCGCATTTCAGCTGGTACTGTACTCACTCAATTATCCAACATCAGAGTGCTTCTGCAGCAATATTAGGTGCAGGGGATATAAAAGTGAGTAAGACAGATAAACACAGTCCCTGCTTTCAGGGAGCTCACATTCTAGTGGAGGAAAAGAACAACGAAAAGGTAACAAATCAGGTATTCCCTGATTTTCAAAAGTGCTCTGAAGAAACCTAGCAGAACGTGCAGCTCAAGGATAATGGGGGGAAGCTCCTAATGGGAAGCTCCAGGAAGATAGCTCTAAAGAAGTGATATGTGGTTAGAAGTGGGCAATGTGTGGGCAGATGGCACATTTAGGGAAAGCAGCCCAGGATGGGGAAGGGAGTGTCAGGGGTGAACACTTCTCCTTATGGCAGGATATGCCGCCAAATGTCCCGGGACAAGATCAGTTAGGAAATTACTGTGAAGCAATGTTATCTCACAGCGTATGGGAAAAAAAAAAAGTCTGCTGGTCTCCCCAAGTCATCCCTAAAATATCGCTGCTAAAATTACTCACTGGCCTCACCGACACCACACCTACCTCTGTGGTGCCCCAGCTCCCCGCTAGATGTCGGCACCAAGTTCACATTTCACACCCTTGAGCTCAAGCTTTTCATCACTCCACCTCTGCCCCAAGAGCCCTTTTTTCATCTCTGCCTCATGGCCCACTGCTGCCCAAGCCCATCTCTCATCAGCCCCGTTGTCTCCTTGCCACCTATCAATCACAAGTTGAAGAGCACAAGAAATACCGTAAGGACACGTGGAAAGAGCTTCAGCACCAGAGGGACATGGATGAAGAGCAACAGTGACAAACAGACAAGCTGCACTTGGGCTCTGGGAAGCAGGCTCCTCTGTTCTGCTAGAAGAGTCCAGAACTAGAAGTAACAGGACAGAATCTCAATTCTGCCTCCAATTTTTAAAAATGGTTCTATGAGCAAGCCACATTCCCGTTTCAAAGCCTCCCTTTCCAAAAAATGAAGAGGGTGAGAGAGAATACACCTAAAGTCTCTTATGCTTTGCTTCTCTAGAAACCAATAGTTGAAGTGAAATTCCTGGAAATTTTAGAAGGGAGAACTACAAACAGCCAATGTCAAATGCAAAAACGGAGTTTGCAAATAAACAACAGTAAGTTGATACTGTGGGGTAAAATAATATAGTGCTCGAGGAGATGATGGGTTCAAATCCTGGTTCTGCATACTAGATACCTCCTAATGTCTCTTCCTCAACTAAAAAATAGGGCTAAAAATAAAACCTATCTCTTAAGAATTGTTTCAAGAAGTACGATAATCTACATAGAACACTCGGAATGAGGTAAGCATGCGATAAAATGACAGTTATTACTATTAACAACATGACTGCTTACTGTGTGTCAGACACTAAGTTCTCACTGGGGCTCTCTCTAATCTATGCTGCACATAACAAATCAAAACCCCAGGGGTGGGGCCCAGGAATCTGTTTATGTAATAGGATCCTCAGAGGATTCTGAGAAGCAGCTGGATTTGGCAAACACTTCCCTGGAGCACACCACGTCAATTCAGTTGCATCTTACTTACTTACCTAGTGCATTGCTGACTGCTTATTCAGAATTCTCCACAAGGCACAACCTGGTACAAGGCTACTCTAAGATCTCACTTAACTAAACTCTTACTGAACTCTAGGGACCCTTCCACAGGCACCACTTCACCCTAGCATGTCCAAAGGAAAACTGCCAGCCCCATTTCCTAAATCAGCATTTCTAAAAACAAAGTTCAGGTAAGACGGATAATATGAAGAGGATGTTAGGTGGGATGCAGACTACTTTTCTTCTAAAAACAAAGTTCAGGTAAGACGGATAATATGGAAGAGGATGTTAGGTGGGATGCAGACTACTTTTTTTAATAGTCACATATTTCCTAAGACCTTTCTATTTAAAAAGGTACCTTCTATTTTAATATAAGAGCACAGACCCTGAAACCATACTACCTAGTATCTATCCCAGCTCTCCCATTGGTTAATTCATGATCTTGGGCAAGTTATTTAATCTCTGTATTGCCTAACTGTAAAACAGACTGATAATAAGACCTATAGTATTTACCTCATAGAGTTATTATGAGAATTAAATAAGTTATTATATAAATTGAAGAGCTTAGACTAAAACTTGGCACATAATAAGCTCTATATATTGGCTATTACTATTGCTATTCATGGCAAAAAGTACTGGTTTTCCATTTACATAGTGATTTAAATGTTCCCTTTAAAATTACTTTAAAAATGAGTTGATTCTGAGAATATATAAAGTCAGGGGTGCCTGGGTGGCTCAGTCAGTTAAGTGCCTGCCTTATGGCTCAGTTAAGTGTCTGCCAAATGAATAAATAAAATCTTTCTTTTTTTTTATAAGATTTGATTTATTTGAGAAAGAGAGAGAGAGAGATAGCAAGAGAGAGTATGAGCAGGGAAGTGGGGGGAGAGAGGGAGAGGCAGGCTCCCCGCCCAGCAGGGAGCCCGATGCGGGGCTTGATCCCAGAACCCTGGGATCATGACCTGAGCAGAAGGCAGCTGCTTGGGGCGCCTGGGTGGCACAGTGGTTAAGCGTCTGCCTTCGGCTCAGGGCGTGATCCCGGCCTTATGGGATCGAGCCCCACATCAGGCTCCTCCCCTGGGAGCCTGCTTCTTCCTCTCCCACTCCCCCTCCTTGTGTTCCCTCTCTCGCTGGCTGTCTCTATCTCTGTCGAATAAATAAATAAAATCTTTAAAAAAAAAAAAAAGAAGAAGGCAGCTGCTTAACAGGCTGAGACACCCAGATGCCTCTGAATAAATAAAATCTTTAAAAAAAGGGGGGGGGGACACCTAGGTGGCTCAGTCCATTAAGCGCTGCCTTTGGCTCAGGTCATGATTCCAAGGTCCTAGGACTGAGTCCCTTATCAGGCTCCTTGCTTCGCAGGGAGCCTGCTTCTCCCTCTGCCTGCCACTCCCCCTGCTTGTGCTCATGCTCTCTCTCCAACAAATAAATAAATAAAATCTTTAAAAAAAAAAAAAGAAAAGTGGTCTCATATGCCAAAAGCTCTCTGTTGAAAGAAGACAAGGGGTGGGAAGAGGGGAATAACTATTTCTAAGCATTATGATGCGTTTTTAAAGCCGGGAAAATATAACTTTGGATTGCTTCTGACTTAGTGCTAAGAAAATAGAGTAAACAAAACTACACAGTCCAAGGTAATATATTGGTGCACAGTTTCATTTAAAACCACAGTGACTCAAAAGGACGAGCAAAAAGAAAGAAAACAGGAAAACAGAATTCTTAGTACCTGGACATAAATCAGTCCAATGCAGGAAGAGAATATTTCCCCATCTGCACAGAAATTATCTAAAACCCACCTTTGCATTTACGTAGATGAACTCTATTACTTGTTCTTTGACTGTGGCATCTCTTCCTAATTGTATATTTTCTCTAAAATCCTAACTATAAGCCCACCAGCACACTACAACCCACTTCTCTGATCTAGTTTCTACTTGGTCCTCTTGATATACTTCATTTTTCCAGCTTAACTGACTCCACCCACTTTCCAGTAACCCCCCTACCGTATTTCCCACCTTCAGGCTTTTATGTTACTTCCACTGCCTGGAATGCTCTGCCAGTCCATTTCACTTGCATTTCTACAAGTCCAAATTCTACCATATAATGGAGAGGCAACCTAACGAAGTGTTAAGATCATGAACTCTGGAGCCACAGTGCCTGAATTCTTATCCTTATTCCACCATTCACTAGCTGAGTGTCCTAGGAATGACTCTTAACCTCTCTGCACCTCAACTGCCTCATCTGAAACTGGTGATAATTACAGTAAATCACCTGAAGGCGTTGTGGTCAAAATGAATGGGTTAATACACGGAAGGGGCTTGGAGCCTACCTGGCACATAGTGAAAGTTTTGGCTATTAGGATAGTAACAACACATGATGATGATGATGTGAAGGCTCGGGTCATATGCTCCCTCCTCCACAAAGCATTCGCTAAACCTTCCGTCTTGAAGAAATCATTATCTCCTTTGAGTTCCTATAGTACTGTTAACTGTCACCTCTCTTAGAACACTTCTGTCTAATTTTATATTATTTACACATATGTTGCCTCCCTTATTCGACTTTAAGTTTCCTAAAAGCAAAATCCATTTATGTCTCTTTATCACCTACAGCTCCTAATACAATGCCCTGGTCATAGTATCTACTCAAACATTTGTGAATGGGTGGATATTTGGTCACAAGCAGGATGCTTCTGCCAGCATGCAGAGCCTCAACCATTCTTACCACAACATCTTCCAAGATTTTAGTCGGGCAAGGTCTGGAGTGAAATTCAAAGTGTTCATCCTCTGATTTCTTCTTTGACTCCCGCTCCTGGATTCTCTTCTCAATTTCCAAATCAAAGCCAATAGGCTGGGTGGGTGGCTTCACAGGTGGTTTCTTGGGCAAGATGGGCCCACCTTCAAGAATTCTGGGATCAAGCTCCCGTGCTTTGAATTTGTATCTGTAAGATGAGAGTTTAAATGACAACCACAAAAAAATTTTTGTTAATAAAATAAAAGCTACACAAACAACAAAGTAGGCCAAAACAGAAAAATAGTAATTATTACGATTACCCAAGCACAGCAAAATTTCGATTCTCTCCATAGCCATTTCTCTACTTCAAGAGCAAAGAATAAAGGAGCCAGTCCTAACATTCCCACCTCTTTAAAGATTAGGGTTTCTTTTCCCAGAGGAAGCTGCCCCTCCTCAAAAGAAGTACAAAAAGGAATGAAAGCAGAATACAGGAGACGGGGCACCTGGGTGGCTCAGTCGTTGAGCGTCTCCCTTCGGCTCAGGTCATGGTCCCAGGGTCCTGGGATCAAGCCCCGCGTGGGGCTCCCTGCTCAGCGGGAAGCCTGCTCCTCCCTCTCCCACTCCCCCTGCTTGTGTTCCCTCTCTCACTGTGTCTTTCTCTGTCAAATAAATAAAATCTTAAAAAAAAAAAAAAAAAAGAATACAGGAGACAAACTCCAGCGCTAACAACCACATTATGTTCCACTTTCCTCCACCAATAATAGCTGTAATGAGCCCTTGGGTAGCCATAAAGAGTGGGATCTACCTAAACGAAGCTCAGAGGACACGCCTTAACTTCTCCCACCCCAACTTCAGCATTTGTTTTTTACCAGTTTATACTCCAGGATATCTCCATATTCCCACTTCTAATCTCTTAATCATTCAGGCAGGGGCACAGACTGTAGAGAGCCTGTAACTCAAATGCCATAAATTCCAATGGCAAGAAAAACAGCAACTATCCCCATTATAGAACTGAAAAGAAAGCAGGTACTTGGAACTCTTCCTCCCCTGACGGAACTTACTGTTGCAGTTTCTCAAGCTCCTCTGCCTCCTGATCCGCCGCACTTTTGCAGGTCACAGGCCTTGTGCGCTGTTTGGTTTGCAACACAGGAGTCTGTGGGTCTCTGGATATCTTGACCACAGCATATTTGGAGGGTAACAGAGCTGTAAAACAAGATCACAGGCCTAGCTCTCCGAGACCCTGTTTACTGTAGGTGCTGACTCGGCTAGGCAGCCCGCGATGCCATCCACACTCAGCTCTGCTCATGTCAGCCAACCTGACAAACATGCAGTCCCTTCTCGCCAGGCACTCTTTATTGAGGGGTATGATGAAGGCCGTCTTTGGGTAAACTCTACTATCATTTTCTGAACTTAAAATCCATTTGTGTCTGATGGACTCATCACTACACGGCATGTACTGCCTTTCTATTGATAATGCCAACTATTTTGGTTGTTATTGACACATAAGATTTTTGCTTATTCTAGCTTTAAAATAAGGCCTTTCTAAAGATCAAGTAATAACTCTCAATTTTGTGAATTCCCTAAAAGCATCTACATCAAAACATCAAGACCACCTCTCACTCGGGGCGCCTGGGTGGCTCAGTTGTTAAGCGTCTGCCTTCGGCTCAGGGCGTGATCCTGGCGTTCTGGGATCGAGCCCCACATCAGGCTCTTCTGCTGGGAGCCTGCTTCTTCCTCTCCCACTCCCCCTGCTTGTGTTCCCTCTCTCGCTGGCTATCTCTCTCTCTGTCAAATGAATAAATAAAATCTTTAAAAAAAAAAAAAAAAAAGACCACCTCTCACAGAAAGTCAAATAGAGAAAGTGAAAAAACTATGTCAAAGCATCAATACTTTTATTTTTTTTAAAGATTTATTTATTTATTTGACAGAGAGAGAAAGAGAGTGCACAAGCAGGGGGAGTGGCAGGCAGAGGAAGAGGGAGAAGCAGGCTCCCTGCTGAGCAGGGAGCCCGATGCGAGGCTTGATCCCAGGACCCCAGGATCATGACCTGAGCCAAAGGCAGATGCTTAACCGATTGAGCCACCCAGGCGCCCCTCAAAGCATCAATCTTAAGACCATCACTACCATTCATAGAAAACATTGATTCACCTGACCAGGGCAACCTTATCAATTTTTATAATTATGTAGAATGAATCCCCTAATTTAGATCTGATCACATAACAGCAGGAGACAGAAACCAAATCTATTTATTTTAGAAATAAGCCAGTCTTCAAGTATACATACAACCATTATTTATAACTATATAAAGTTTTAAATAAAAATTGCAGAAAATACACCATACACAAAAATAAATTCAAAATGGATTAAGGACCTAAATGTCAGATCTGAAATCACAAAAACCTAGAAGAAAGCACAGGCAGTAATTTCCTAACATCGGCCACAGCAACATTTTCCAGATATGTCACCTGAGGCGAGGGAAATAAAAGCAAAAATAAACTATTGGGACTACATCAAAATAAAAAGATTCTGCACAGCAAAGGAAACAACAAAACTAAAAGACAACCTATGAAAGGGAGAAGATATTTGCAAACAACATATCCAATAAAGGCTTAGTAGTCAAAATACATAAAAAACTTATACAACTCAACACCAAAAAATCCCTAATAATCTAATTTGAAAATGGGCAGAAGACATGAACAGACATTTCTCCAAAGAAGACACACAGATGGCCAACAGACACATGAAAAATGCTCAATATCACTCATCATCAGGGAAATGCAAATCAAAACCACAATGAGATCACCTCACATGTGTCAGAATTGCTAGAATCAACAACATAAGAGGAGGCACCAGATGGCTCAGTCTTCGGTGTCTGCCTTTGGCTCAGGTCATGATCCCGGGGTCCTGGGATCGAACCCCACATCAGGCTCCCTGCTCAGCAGGGAATCTGTTTCTCCCTCTCCCTCTGCCCCTGCCCTGATCGTGTTCTGTCTCTCTCTCTACCTCTCTCTCTCAAATAAATAAATAAATAATCTTAAAAAAAAAAAAAAAATCCAGAATGAAACATAAGAAACAGGTGCTGGCATGAATGTGGAGAAAAAGGAACACTTGCAAATGGTGGGAGTGCAAACTGGTGCAGCCACTGTGGAAAACAATATGGAGGTTCCTCAGAATATTAAAAATAGAATTATCATATGATCCAGTAATTCCACTACTGGGTATTTACCCAAAGAATACAAAAACACAAATTCAAAAAGATATGTGCACCCCTATGTTTATGGTAGTGTTATTGACAATAGCCAAGTTATGGAAACAAAACAAGTGTCCATCAATAGATGAATGGATAAAGAAGACATAATATATATGTGTATACACACACACACAGGAATATTACTCAGCCATAAAAAAGAAGGAAATCTTGCCATTTGCAACAGCACAGTTGGATCTAGAGTATAATGCTAAGTGAAATAAATCAGTCAAAGAAAGACAGATACCATAAGATTTCACTCATATGTGGAATTAAAAAAACAAAACAGGAGGGGCGCCTGGGTGGCACAGCGGTTAAGCGTCTGCCTTCGGCTCAGGGCGTGATCCCGGCATTCTGGGATCGAGCCCCACATCAGGCTCCTCCGCTATGAGCCTGCTTCTTCCTCTCCCACTCCCCCTGCTTGTGTTTCCTCTCTCGCTGGCTGTCTCTATCTCTGTCGAATAAATAAATAAAATCTTTAAAAAAAAAAAAAAAAAAACAAAGGGAAAAAGACAAATAAAGAAACAGATTCTTAACTATAGAGAACTGATGGTTACCAGAGGGGAGGTAGGTGGAGGGACGGGTGAAATAGGTGTAGGGGATTAAGAGTACTCTTATCACGATGAGCACTGAGTAATGCATAAAATTGTTGAATCACTATATTGTACACATGAAACTAATAAAACACTACATGTTACTATACTGGAATTAAATTTTTTTTTAATTGCAGAAAATAATTTTTCTTTCTATTTGCCAGGACCAAGATTCTAAAAGCAGGGCATATCAGACTCTAAAAGTCATATATTATTTGGAAAGTCATGTTTAATATTTAAATTTCCATTAGAATAAAAAAAAACAATTTCATTATTTTTCTAACATAAAATTTGACAAAATGACTACTGGAACATAATAACAATATTAAGGAATGCTATACTTAAAGAAGCTTGCCTCACTGCCTAACACAGCACTAAACAATGCCTATGCAAGAGCAGAAAACACTGAGACCTTCAAATGCAAAATGACCAAATTCTGCTTTATCCATTATGCTAGTCCTATATTCTGGACAACTATTTTGTACCACTTCCATTTCTCAAACTTCCTTACCTTCCTTCTTGCAGTAATTATTTTCATAAAGACAAAGGCTAGATTAGAACCCTCTCATGTGTTCATCCCAAACCTACAAACCTGCCAGCATTTACACCCATTTCTCTCTCTTCCACCCTCCCTTCAAAGAATAAGCACTCCACCTGAGAGCTAAGTATCCCTCCCCTACCTGCCCATGCAGGTATCAATCACTGGTTATCTCCTTTCTGCCCTGGATCTTCAACTTCTTTCACTGCCAGGGACTTCTCAGGATAAAGACATATTCTACCTATCTCCCCCATGTCTTGACTCTTACATCTCCCTCTACATTCATAGCACGTACCGTAATTTGTAATGATCTATTTATCTCTCTCACTGAGTTAGAAACTTGATACTGAGTAGCACCAAGTACATTTTATTCACTGATATACCCCCTACACCCAACAGTGCCTGGTTTGTAGTGGTAAAGTTTGTTGAATGGCTGAACAAAACCACACAACCCTGAATGAATGGAATGCTTTCATTTTCTATAGGTCAGTAGCTGCACCATGACACTTTGACACATGGCAAAGGTATAATTCCTGGCCAATTACTGATCAGGAGGATCAAGGTGGTTGATGGATATAAGCAGACAGATAGCCAGGGTGGGGTGGGGAAAGTCAGAGATGCTCAATGGTACATTCGTTGTCTGCATACAGGCACATGCCATAGTTTAGTTCAAAAGCTAGGATTTCAACTAAAGACAAATTTGTATAAGCAAAGGGAATTCTAGGGGAGGCTATAACAGTGGTATGAAACTTACTATCATCCTTTTTGCTCCTCAAGTGATATCTGTTAGGGGTTCGTTTATGAAAGGCTTCGACCTGCTGTGCAAGGGGCACGTACGTAGAAGCTGTTTCATCAAATGTTCTTTTCTTTCCTTGGGACAGGTTGAAAGGCTTAATAATGGTGCATCCCTTAGTCACTCGGGCCTGTAAAGAAAGAAGTTGTTTTCCAAATGAAGTGTTATGGAAGAGCTCAGATCTACCACAAACCATATATTCAGCACATAGGATCAAAAGAAAAAAGGCCTGTGGTGAAGCCAAGATTATTATTCTTAAATTTGTCAGTCCTTGAGCAAGGGTTAAAACTAGTCTATTCCCATCTTTTTAAAAAAGGGAGAAAGGATCTAGCACTTAACAAATTGTCTGTTCTACAATAGCAAATAAGGTGATTTTTCCCAAGCACATCAATGTTTTAAAGCCAGCAAGAACAAGTGTTCTGAGAATTAGAAGGGAAAAAAAAGCTGCAAAGGTATTGCCCTCACCCCCAATCTCATTAAGAAAAAGCTGATTTGGGTTCTGGGTCTGGATCAGGCCAGGTAGCTGCCTGAATCAGAATCTCTGCAGACATCCTCCCCAAAACTAAGAGATGAAGAAGCCTAGTCCTTGGATGATTCATTTTCATAAAACTGATCTCTGATTGGAAACAAAACTCTTTAAGGACTGACATCTCAAAGGAAGAAGCACAACCCCAGGGTTTAAGACTGCAAAAGACTGATTTCAACAAGTGATGATGCCAACTGCAAATGCCAGTAGAAATTCTTAGTACTAGAATTTCTGCTTAGGATTCTTACTGTTTCTGTTAGATTTGAGTGGTCTGCCCCAAGACCATTATTCACATAAGCCCTGTCATATATTATACACTCTATAGACACAAGATATTTTTCAAGAATTTTGTAAAAGCACAAGCTGCAACAGGCTGGTACCTACAGTTTGCCACACATAATTCTATGTGCTTCATGTACATTCTCAATTCAGTTTTCACAGCAACTTCATAAGATGCTTCCCAGAAAAATATAGCGATTTCTCCAAGATCACATAGCAAACAGGGCAAAGTGAGGATTCAGATCTATCTTAACACAAAAACATGCTTCTCTCAATTATATTATTAGAAGTAGTGACCACAACTACTACACCTGAAATCCTTGCTGAATTAGTAACAAGCATATCCACTGAGCCCATCAACTTACAGGAGATGGAGGATGCTTTCGCAGTTCAGATGTAAAGTTCACTTCCTTATATTCCTCCTGGTTCTTAGGATGTTGTTTGATTCGTTCATCTGTGCGGAAGTGGAAGTCAACTGATTTCGTTACCTGGCTCACTGATTTCTTCACAGGTTGCCCTGAGTGAGAAGCAGAGTAAAACACATAGGTAACACCAAGAATAGAAAATACCTGTAAATCTCCTTTATCTGGTCCTTTTGGTATTTCTATCACCATGGATCTAACTTTGTTCACTCTCTACACATCACCCAAAACTTGAAACAGTCCTCAGGGACACTATTATATGGCCTTATTCATTGAGGATATTGGTTTGAGGACCTTTGGTCAGATGCAAACTGCAAAGAGGTGGCACCAGGGAAGAAGACCCCATTTCCCAGGTGTGATCATAGTTCTGGAGACACACTGTAACTGGAATTCTTTTGACAAGATAAGCTACGAATTGACTTGAAAAGCATACTTAACTAAACGTGTCAAAGAGGGAAACCCTATAAACTCCAGGGGTGCTTTTTCAACCCAGTAAGCAGGGCTTTATAGCTTTGACTCCACAATAATGTTATTTATTTTTTACTTTTTTTATTTTTTTTTAAGATTGTATTTATTTATTTGTCAGAGAGAGAGACAGCGAGAGAGGGAACACAAGAAGGGGTAGTGGGAGAGGAAGAAGCAGGCTCCCAGCGGAGGAGCCTGATGCGGGGCTCGATCCCAGGACTCTGGGATCACGCCCTGAGCCAAAGGCAGACGCTTAACGACTGAGCCACCCAGGCGCCCCCACAATAACGCTATTTAAGAGCAAAGCAGAACTCTGACCCCTTGGCTCCCTCAGAACTACTTTTCCTCTGTAGCTACAACTGGATTCGCTCAGCTTTCTTTTCCTCTGTCTAGGATTAAAATAGGAAAACAACAAAAAAATGGCCTGCCCAATGCCTTTATCTTCTGTCTCAATCCAAATCTCTTCTTTTTCTAATACAAAGAAAAAGAATTAGGAAGAAAAAGGAGGGAGGAATTAATTTTACTTGAAGAAATGAGGGAAGGTCTCACGGAAAAAGGCCTCTTTCAAAAGATGGGTATGCGTCCTATAATTAGAGGCAGAGAGCAACAGTGCACTCTTAAGAAAGGTTCAGTGTATGTTAATACTTTTTTTTTTTTTTCAAGTAATCTCTATGCCCAACTTGGGGCTTGAACTTAATGACCCTGAGTTCAAGAGTCACATGCTCTATTGACTGAGCCAGCCAGGGGCCCTGGTCTAATGTATATCAAACATTCTAGGGAATGGTCATTGGGATATAAAGGGTATCAGCTTTCCAATAAACACATCTTTTTCTACTGACTACTAGCCAAGAAAGCCTTTTTCCCTTTAGAGACTTCAAAAACCCTACCAAGATAAGGAGAAACACCCCTCATAAATCAGACTCAACGAGAGCCACGCTGACCTATTCCGGCAAGAGCAAGTTTCTTGAATTCTTCATTCTTTTTCCGCATCTCCACCACCTCCTGTTGCATTTTCATTCTCTTCTCCAACTCTTGCTCCTCAGTACTTTTTAGAATCTTCTGCCTAAGGGGCAAATCAGTAAAAGAAATAAAAGAGGAGAGAAGAAAGAGGCTCATAATTCAAAACAGTCTAAAGGTATTACATAGATTAGATTTTTAACCTGTGACAAAATAACCATCAAAACCAAAAAGTATTATCTGATAAATTGATATTGACTTAATTAGGTAACACTAAAAACTTGAATCAAAATTTATAACAAAATATTGAAAATTTTTCAAAAAGACAGCTAAAATAGACTATGGAAGATACTACAAAAGACTCATAAATTTGACTATACAGTGATTAGCTTTTAGGCCACAAGAAAAAGTAAGATTAAAATACCAGTAGAATGGGGAAAATATTTGCAAGAAATAGGACAAAAGTCTATTATACATAAAATATACACGGTGATAAGAGAGGACAGACTTAGGAGAGAAACCAGAGCTCAAATTCCTACCCTGTCATTTCATTTTCTGCCTATGTGATCTTGAGAAAACTATTTAATCCCTCTGAGCCTCAGTTACCTCCACTGTAAAATGAAGAAAATAAATATTTATCCCCACAGAATATTTGTGACTATTAAGTCAGATATTTCTGAAGTACCTGACACATAGTAAAAGTTCATTTTAGAGTAACCATTCTTAGCAATGAGACTATCACTAAGACCACTTAAAAATAAATAGAAAAGGAAACAATTCACCCAAGAGGAAATATGGAAAAGATGTTTACAATAACAGTAATAAATCCTGTCAGCAATCGAAAATTAAAATAAGCTGATGCCATCAACATTTATATCAATTAAATTTGAAACAGTTTTAAATGTAAAAAAAAAATAAATTCAATGTGGATGAGAGTACAAGGAAATAAAAATATTCATCCAAAGCTGACGGCACTGTAAATTCATACATTCATTTCAGAAATAAAACTGGTGGGGCGCTGGGGTGGCTCTGATTCTTGGATGTCTGATTCTTGATTTCGGCTCAGCTCATGATATCAGGGTTGTGAGATCAAGCCCCACATCAGGCTCTGCGCTGGGTGGGGAGTCTGCTTAAAATTCTCTCAGTCCCCCTCTTCCTAAGTCCCCCCCACAAAATAAATATGTCTGAAAAAATAAAATTAAAAAAAGAAATAAAATTGGCAATTAATATCAATAGCCATAACACTAGTCATATGCTTTAATCAAGGAATTTCTCTTTCTTTAGCCCAAGGAGACTACTCAAAGAAAAGTCCCTGTCAATAAAGATGTTCACTGATTATTTGCAATAGTGAAAAATTGGTAACTGCATTTTCAACAGGAAATGGTTAAATATAACTTGATAGACTATTAACTATTAAAAAAGGATAAATGTGAAGATTTTGTAGCAGTACAGGAAAAAAATTAAATACTCTCATGGCAAGCAAGGAAAACAGAATCCAAAGTTGCTTATACACTGATTGTGAAAATATATTTTTTGCTTGAGTAAAGACCAGAAGGGAGCTTGGCAAAATAAAAACTGTTCAATTCAGGTTAAGAACCTTTACTAACTTTTTACTTTCATATTTCTTTTAATTTGTTTAATATTCTTTTTTTTAATTTAAATTCAATTAGCCAATATGAAGCACATCATTAATTTTTGGTATAGTGTTCAATGATTCATTAGTTGCATTTAACATCCAGCGCTCATCACATCATGTGCCCTCCTTAATGCCCACCACTCAGTTACCCCATTCCCCCACCCACCTCCCTTCCCATAATCCTGTTTGTTTCCCAGATTAGTTTGCTTTAATAGTATATTTTTCTCAACTTTTAAGATGAGCATTCCCCCAAGATATAAAACAACTCACCTCACCACGGTTATAGCTTTATGAGTTTCCCAAGTTCCATGTGCCCAGACTGCAGATATACCCACTTATAATTTTACTCTATTGACTCTAAAGTTTAAATTTAGGAAAGAAGCATACCTCACAGGCTGTATACAAGACACAGTATGTCTGCCCTTGGCTTTCTCTGGGGAAGATGCACGTTTTTCTGAAGTATCTTGATGAGCGCTGCCTTCTTCCTCTTCCTCTGGCTTCTTTTTATCGTTAGAACTTGAGTTCAAAAGAACAACAAAAAAAATACTCTCAATTCCCTAAAACATACCCTGCTGTACTCTCCTCCTCAAATCTACTACATATGGCTTAAATTTTCTCATTCTTTAGGACAACAAGCATGTCTCAACTGCAAGATTCTTCCAATAGCACCATTAGATCATACATATTAATGGATACAATGGGTAAACTTTGAGAACACCAACAGAAGTCAAGGTGAGAATTGTCTGATGACGGTTCAAGAAGGTGGAGAGGGATTCCAACTCCTCGTCATCAAATGCACAAATGGCAGATAGCTAACCGCCTTCCCAATATCTATTCTACTTTCTTTCTTATTAATAGAACTCCAATTTTGTTTGGGGCAGCAATGTACAAAGGCAAAAGTACTGTACTTGTTTCAATAGCCTCTCTTGCAACTAGGGAGAATCCAAGCGACACAGTAGGGCAACTGAAGTATAAGCAGGGTTTCTGGAAAATGTTCACTCTTATGATATGGGTGCTGCCCCTCTTCCTTTGCCATACCCTCCCCTTCTTCTCTTGAACATGGATGTGATACCTAGAAATATAGCAGCTATCTTGTGACAATGTGGCAACAAGTACAAGGAAGAAGTTGAGAAACACAGAGCTGCCATCTTGAGTAATAAGTATGAAAAAAAGCTAACACAGAGATGCTGCCCTGGCATTGTTCAGTCACTGAACCAAAGCCAACAACAAACTTCCATGAAGCAAATAAATGACTATTCTTTAAACTACTCTAGCTGAATAGGCTATTACTTATAGCAAAATACATTCCTAACTAATAAAAATAAGAACAAACACCATTGCTATTAACCATAGGAGCAAACAGGACTAAAACCTATGCCAACTGCAGAAGCTGTGGCTACTTACACTTTCATCTTTTTGGAGGGTGGAATTTCATTGATGATTACAGGAGTAGCACATCTCTTGGCTTTCATTTTTACATGTTTTTCTTTCTGTTCCAAATCTTTCTGAGCAGAGAGTCTAGTAGATCTTCTATGATACAGGAATTGACAAAATTTATCTGAAGTGAATACATCTACTACGGACATGCAATTGTGCCCCACAAATGTGAAAGTATGTCGACTACTGCCAAGGGCTACAAAGAGTTTAATGGTATTATTCCCACTCTAAAAACATAATCTCTTCTTGTCTTACAGATAGCTTTTGAATTTCATCATAAAATGTTGTACTTCAATGCAGCTGATTTTTTTTTTTTTAATGGTACTGGCAATCACCTAGTACAACTCCCTCCTTCTATAGGTAAAAGTCAAAAAAGATGAGGAGACTTGACCCTGTTACATAGCTAATTGCTGTCAGACTTGACATTTGAGATCAGGTCTCCTGGTAATTGACTAAGGTGCTTATTTTCTCCTTTTTGTAGCCACACTCCCCCTTTTTGGTAAAATATAACACATACCAAAAAGAACAAAAAAAAAAGATTAAGTTAAATGATTACAAAGTGAAGACTCACGAAATCACCATCCAGGCTAAGAAACAGAACACTGGCAGCAGCTACTATCCTGACTTGTTTTATAGTAATCATTACTTTTTCTTTATCGTTTTGCCATTTAGCATGCATTCCATAAACATGGTACATTAGTTTGGAAAGAAAACAAAAAACAAAGAATAACAACAACAAAAATCCCCTTTAGATAATATAATCAGACTACTGCATGTATTTTTTTCTGTCTGGTTTGTTTCACTCAACATTATGCTTATGAGATTCAACCACCATGATTCATATAGCTTTAATTCACTGATTTTCAATGCTGTATAAGAGTCACTGTAGTAATGTACACTATTATTTATCCAGTCTACTGCCAATTTTCATATATGTCTCTTGGTACATATGTGCACACGTTGCTGTTGGGTGTAAGTTGTAAGACTGTTAGGTCATAAGGACATTGGTTATATCAACTAAAGCTGTTTTCCAAAGTGCTTGTACCAATCTATGCTTACCCTGGCAAGTTTATACTATCGTCTGCATTGCTCTACACTCTCCTGAACACTTTGATATTGTCAGATGACTTAATTTAGCTTCTATCTAGTAAAATCTCATTGTGGGTTGTCTTTTTTTTTTTTTAAGATTTTATTTATTTATTTGACACAGAGAAAGAGCACACAAATGAGCACGAGCAGTGGGGAGGAGCAAGGGGAGAGGGAGAAGCAGGCTCTCTGCTGAGCAGGAAGGCTGTTACGGAATTCAATCCCAGGACCCCGGGATCATGACCTAAGCCAAAGACAGACACTTAACCAACTGAGCCACCCAGGCAACCCTCATTGTGGTTTTAATTTGCTTTTCTCTGATTACCAGTGAGGTAGAGCAACTTTTCACATGTTTACTGGCCATTTGGATATCCTCTCTGATAAAGTGCTAGTTCAAGTCTCTTATTTGTTTTCCACTGGGTGGTCATGTTTTCCTGATTAGTAGGAATTCTTTATATACTATGAATATAAGCCCTTTGTAGGTTTTATGTGTCACAAGTATCTTCTCCCACTTTGGGGGTTGGCTTTTTACTCTCTTTATGGTATCATTTGATTAGATAAATGTCTCAAATACATCAATAGCCCTCCCCATAATGGTCAGTGCTTTTCTGTATTCTATTTAAAAAAAAATTTCCCCCTATTCCAAGGTCATAAAGATATTCTCCTATATTTCCTTATATGAGCTTTAGCTTTCATATTTAGATCTACAATTCCATATAGAATTGACTGTTTTAGGGTGCCTGGCTGGCTCAGTCAGGAACATGAAACTCTTGATCTCAGGGTTGTGGGTCTACGCCAACTCATGCTGGGTGTAGAGTTTACTTAAATAAAGAAATAAATAAACTTAAAAAAAAGAAAGAACTGACTATTTTATATGGGGTGAGGTAGGTACCAAGTTTCTTTCTGTTCTGTCTGGATATCCACTAGCCAAGCATTGTTTATTACAGGAGGGGAGGGAGCACTGTTTCCCATAGATCTGTCGTAACACCTTTGTCATATATCATGTCCATATAGGGGAAGGTGAATTTCTATTTGATTCCACTGGTCTCATTAATCCTTGAGATTACCATAAAGCTTTAATTACTGTAGCTTCATAATAATATGCCTTTCTATGTACTAGACACTTCAAAAGTATCCGGCTATTCTTAGACCTTTGCATTTCTCAATAAACTTTAGCATTAATTTATCAATGTCCAAAGTGTAAACCATTGGTGTTTTTATGGCTATTGCATTAATCTACATATCAGTTAGGGAGAATTAACATTTTTACAATACTGAGTCTCCCAATCCATAAATACGGTATGCCCTGCCATTTACTTAGATCTTGTTTAATTTCTCTCAACATTTTCTTTATAAAAGTCCTAAACACTGTAAAGACATTATTACACATTCAGACTTTTATGCTACTGCATAGAGTAACAATTTTTAAATCTTTATTACAGAGAATATCAAGCATATTTTAAAAATAAAGAGAAAAATAAACTACTAAGGACTCATCATTCAGTTTCAGAAATTATCAAATCATAGCCAATCATGTATCAGTTTTCCCTCTATCCACTTTCCTGGATTTTGAAGCAAATCCTAACTAAATATCTATCTTTCATCTGCAAACATTTCATATTAATTTCTAAAAGAAAGTATTCATAAAAAAAATACATGGAGGGGCACCTGAGTGGTTCAGTTAAGCGTCTGCCTTCGGCTCAGGTCATGATCTCAGGGTTCTGGGATCGAGCCCCACATCGGGCTCCCTGCTCAGTGGCGAGTCTGCTTTTTCCTCTCCCTCTGTGATCCCTCTCACTCTCACTCTCAAATAAATAAAAATCTTAAAAAAAAATACATGGAGTAATAAAGAGCAAATTTATTCAATTAAGGAATGACGTAATGGATGTACTGAACGAGTAATGAAGAGTGCATATTAAAAAACATAGACAAAACACAAAAATACAACTATCTGAAGGCACTGGAAAGTGACCAAAAGCAGGCAGAAAACAGAGGAACATTTATCCATGAAAAACAGCAACTGCAAAGGGTAAGAATTATGAGTTAGTAGCTTTTTTGCCTGAGGTACTCCCCAAACATAGCAGATCCAATAGCAGAAAATTCCAGGCTCACTGGCTAGAGATAACAGAAGATAGAATACAAGGCCAGTATAACAGCTGGAAATTTAGAGGAAAATCCTGAAAGTAAAAGAGCCACAGAAAAGATGTCACTCAAAATCTGAGCAAATACTCTGTACAAATTCCTGCCTGACGGCTAAACCATGTGTATTTAGGGGAGACCTAGGGGTCCAAGCAAAAAGGCAAGCAGAAACTGGTGAGGTGTCCATCCTTAAAAGACATAACTGCCTAGATAAGACTGGTGAGTTTGCTGCTTTTTTTATTAAGTGTATTCCCCACTGTGTATATTATAGGATGGCACAAAGCTAACATCTTACTAGCTTGAGGTGTCAGTAGACAAACATCAGAGCTGGCAGAAAGGCTGAAAATTTACGGGGCGCCTGGGTGGCTCAGTCATTAGGTGTCTGCCTTCGGCTCAGGTCATGATCCCAGGAAATGATCCCAGGGTCCTGGGATAGAGCCCCGCATCGGGCTCCCTGCTCAGCAGGGAGCCTGCTTCTCCCTCTCCTACTCACCCTGCTGGTGTTTCCTCTCTCACTGTCTCTCTCTGTCCAATAAATAAATAAAATCTTAAAAAAAAAAAAAGAAGGGCTGAAAATTTAGAGGCAAAACTCCAGAAGCAAGACAACCACAGAGAGGATCAACACTTAAACCTGAGTATAAACTCTACTCAAAGTCTTGGCTGACCCCTAACCTTTGCAGACCCAGGGGAGACTGCAGGGAGCCAGACTAAAAAAGCAGCAGCTATGAATGCAAATACATGAATAGCCAATAATCACATGAAAATGTGGATCAATATCATCAGTCATCAGAAAAATACAAATTAAAAACAATGAAATATCATTGAAAAGACTGACAATACCAAGAGTTGGCTAGGATATTGAGCAACTGAAATTCTCATATATTGCTAGTGGGAATATAAATGGTATGGTCACTTTGGAAAACATTCTGGCTGTTTCTTATAAACATACATTTAACATTATGGCCCAGCAATTGCACTCCTGAGTATTTACCCAAGAGAAATGCATGTCCTCAACTACTCATAGCAGCTTTATATAGCCCCAAACTGGAAACAACCCAAATGTTCATCTGTTGAAAGGATAAATAAATCATGACATATCCACTCAAAAGAATTTATTATCAGCAATAAAAAGGAACAAACTACCAAACCATGCAGTGACACGAATGAATCTCAAAAACACATGTTAAGTGAAAGAAGTCAGATATAAAAGAGTACATATAATTCCATTTATAAAAATATCTAGAACAGGACAAATTAATCTATGGTGACAGGAATTGGAACAGTGGTTGTCTCTGGGTAGGAGGTGAGAGAGTGAGAAGGTAGAGGCAGCAGTACAGATTGACTATAAAGGGGTCGGAATGAGAGAACTTTCTGAAGTGTTGGAAATGTTCTATATATTTTGATTGTGAGATTATGGTTGCATGGTGGTATGTATGTATTTGTCAAAACTAATTAGACCATACACTCAAGATCTGTACATTTTACTATATGCAAATTATTACCCAGCAAAATTAATTTTTAAAAATGGACTGGGAATCATAAAAATTAGAAAGAAGGCAAAGCACATGAATGCAGAACCATTTTGGACCATTACTTAAATTCAACATACAGTGATGTTATAAAGTCAAGAGAAGAATTGCTAGGTGTCTTTAGGGAGAAATGGCTAAAGGATGAGATACCAAAAATTAGAACATATATTTATGGTAAAGCAACACCTCCATGGAAAAATTATTATGACATACTAAGGCCTTATTGACTCTTAAACTGTTCTGTGTCAAAGAAGTTTTGGCCATCTTTTAGCCTATCCATTGAAACCATGTGAAAATGGTAGGGAATATTTATGACTATCTACACCTTCCTATCCCAGCTGCCACTCCTTTCCAGATTAGGCATCTCTGGAATCAGATAAATCTGAGATTAACAGCACTAATGTTTTACTTCTTATTATGCATTTTCATAATGCAGTATCATTTACAAAGTACTGTCACATACCATCTTATTTGGCCCTTTCTGACAAGAAGCCTGAGGGATATGGTTATTCTCAGTAAACTAAGATTTTGAGTGGTAGAGGTACTTGCCTTAAAAATAAAACAAAACAAAAACCATTCAGGTCTTCTAACTCTGAGAGTAGCTGGATTCCTGTCACACCATCACTTCCAAAAAGCATTCAGAATTCAGTCAGGATGAGAGACAATTTTAGCAATCATACACAAAATGGAGAAGTGAAGACACTAACACCTCCCTGAACTCTGAAGAAATCTACAAGACACTGGGTATGGGCTTCTTTACTTGGGGCACCTGGGTAGCTGTTGGTTAAGCATCCGACTCTTGATTTTGGCTCAGGTCATGATCTCATGATGTGAGATTGAGCCCCATATCTGGCTTCACACTCAGCATGGAATCTGCTTGAGATCCTCTCCCTCTGCCTCTTCCCCTGCTCACATGCTCACTCTGTTTCTCAAATAAATAAATAAATAAAATAGATCTTTTTAAAAATAATAATAAAAAAATAAACTTATAAAAAGACTAAAATGGGCTTCTTTATCAAAAAAGATTAAGATTGTATGATACTATCCTCAAAAGGCAATACCCTTATGCCAACATGAAGCTTTGCAAAGGGTAATTTCATCACTTCTGAGCAACAATACATATTATTATCTGTATATAAATAATATCATTTGCCATTCCTCTTCCTTGAGAATATTCTACATAACATCAAAGTATAAAGCAACAGGGGTGTCTAGGTGGCTCAGTTGGTTGGGCATCCAACTCTTGATTTAAGGTCAGGTCATGATCTCAGGGTTGTGAGACTGAGCTCCACATCGGGCTCCATGCTGGGCGTGGAGCCTGCTTAAGATTCTCTCTCTGCCCCCCACCCCACACTCACTCCCTCTCTCTAAAAAAAAAAAAAAAAAAAAAGATACTGATACAAATACAACATTCAAAGACATTAAATGTTTTAAGATTACCACTACCAGGATTGCAGCTTAACCCACCCATTCATTCATTCATCAACTATTTATCCAGCTCCTGCTCCTGCCAGACATTGTTAGGCACAGTAAGAATATATAATGCTTGCCTTTATGAAATTTACTTACAACCTATAAAGAGGAAAAAAAATATCTGTCATATATCCACTCAAGTAAACGGCAACCCATATGGATGGTGCAAACAGCAAGGACTTTGGAAACAAACTGATGAGTCTGAATTCTGGCTCTGATATACAACCTCAGGCAACTTAGTACCTCTAAGTCCTTATCAATAAATTCAGCATACTATCTACAACTCATAAATGTTATGAAGATTAAATGAGGTAATATAAAGAGTCTAATATAGTATGGGACACATAGTAGGTACTCTGACAATAATTATTCTTTGAACATCAATGAATACAACCACCACTTTGAGCCCTGAAACAGTCTTACCTCGGAGGCTGCACTGGAGTATTTTTTGAGGTGGTTGCCTTGACTTCCAGGGAAGAACAAGAATTTGATGGAATGGACTGTTCCACTAGATTTTCTTTTTCCGCCTCTTTGTAATAAGTGTTGTCAACTGTGGGAGAGCAAAATTAGTCAGCACTCAAATCCCAAGGAAAAAGTTGGAGAGACATATATATACATACATATCTATATGTGTGTGTGTGTGTGTGTGTGTGTGTGTGTGTGTGTGTATCCCTTCTGAGCAGTGGAACCATTATTTCCAGTGACATCTTATACAGAAGACCAATTTATAAAATCTACTTCGGTTGAAACAGAAATGTAGGATCCAAGACCTATCTGCCAGCCTAAGTCACCACCTCAGAAAAAAGCATCTCTGCCTTTTAATGCTGATACAATCATATTATCTGGCATTATGGGTATAACCACCAGCTTTTCTCCACTCAAAAATTAAAAACACTAGGGGCGCCTGGGTGGCACAGTGGTTAAGCATCTGCCTTCGGCTCAGGGCGTGATCCCGGCGTTACGGGATCGAGCCCCACGTCAGGCTCCTCTCCTATGAGCCTGCTTCTTCCTCTCCCACTCCCCCTGCTTGTGTTCCCTCTCTCGCTGGCTGTCTCCATCTCTGTCAAATAAATAAAATCTTTAAAAAAAAAAAAATTAAAAACACTAAAAGTTAAAAGATACAGTATTTGAGAAAGGGGAAATAAGGGTGGAAAGGGGAAGGAGATATTTTATCATAAAGTATTCTGATATTACCATGGCCATCATGGAACAGAAACAAAAAAGTACTATAAGAATAAGGAGAGGAAAAAAAATAAGGAGAAAGAACAATCAAGTAAAGGCTTCAGGGAAGAAATAGCATTTGCTGGTATAGCTTATGAACTGAGCCTTGATAAAAGAAAAAACCCCAACCAAATAAATGGAAGAAAAGTCAGGCTATGAAAACACATTTCATGAATTATTTATTCCAGAGAACAATCATTTGGCTCATTCCCTAAAGAAATTTTTTTCTGGAGAGGAGAAAAAGAAACAAACAAAAAAATGATAGTGTATTATGTCAAGGCTACAATAGAGGCACTTACCCCATTTAAAAGCAGAGATGATTAGTTTTTTAAATTTAATATAAAAAATTTAATATAAAAATTTTACAGGGGCACCTGGCTGGCTCAGTCAGTAGAGCATATGACTCTTGATCTCAGGGTTATAAGTTCAGGTTCCATGTTGGGTATAGAGATTACTTAAAAATCTTAAAGAATATATATATTATATACTGTCTACAAAAAATGCGCTTAAAATATAAAGACACATCATGCTAGCACTAATCAAAAGAAAGTTGGAATGGATATATTAACTTTAGACAATGCAGATTTCAGAGCAAAGAATATCACCAGATATAAAGATGACCATTTCAAAAGGATAAAATGGTCAATTCCTCAAGATGCCAAAACCACCTAAATATTTATGTACCTAATAACAGAGCGTCAAAATACACAAAACAAAAAGTATAAGAAGAAATAGATAAAACCATAAGTATAGCCTGAAATTTCAATCTCTCCCTCTAATTTATGGAACAAATTGACAGAAAAATCAGTTAGAATATAATAGTCATAGGGGCGCCTGGGTGGCACAGTGGTTAAGCGTCTGCCTTCGGCTCAGGGCGTGATCCCGGCGTTATGGGATCGAGCCCCACATCAGGCTCCTCCGCTATGAGCCTGCTTCTTCCTCTCCCACTCCCCCTGCTTGTGTTCCCTCTCTCGCTGGCTGTCTCTCTCTGTCAAATAAATAAATAAAATCTTTAAAAAAAAAAAAAAAGAATATAATAGTCATAAATAACACAAGCAAATGTGTATGGTTATATTGCAATAAAATTTCATTAACAAAAATATGTTGCAGTCAGCTCATCAAGAGGACATAACAAACATACATACACAGACACACATATGTTTACATATATGTGTGTGTGTGTGTGTGTGTGTGTATATATATATATATATATATATATATATATATATGATAAAGTTCCAGATACATGAAGGAAAAACTGAAAAAATTAAAGGTAGAAATAGACAATTCAACAATATAGTGAAGATTTCAATATCCCCATTTTCAATAATGGATAGTACACTTAAATAGAAGATCAATAAGGAAATAGAAGACTTGAGCAACACTATGAACCAACTTGACCCAAATGACATTTATGTAACTCTCCACCCAATGACAGCGGAATACACATTCTTTCGAAGTGCACATAGAACATTTACCAAGACAGACAATATTCTGGGCCATGAAACAATACACTTAAAAGGATTCTAGTCACACAAGTCATGTTCTTTAACCACAATGGAATTAAATCCCTCAAGAAAGCAGTAACAGAGACAATTTCTAGAACCGTTTCCCCCCGCCCATATATTTGGAAATTAAATAATACACTTCTAAATAACACTTAGGTAATTTGGAACTAGTAGAAATACAAACTATCAACACTCACTTAAGAAGAGACAACCTGTATCTGTTAAAGAAATTGAATTTGTAGTTAAAAACCTTTCTACAAAGAAAACTCCAGACCCAGTTGGGTTCAATGGTGACTTCTACCAAACATTTAAGACGTAATATCAATTTCATGCAAATTCTTCCAGGAAAAATGAAAAGAAGGGAATATTTAAAGTAAGGCCAGCATTATTCTATCAAAATCAAACAAACGCGTCACAAGGAAACCCACAGACCAATATCCCTCATGAATAATATAAATAAAAATTCTCAACAACAATGTAGCAAACTGAACCTAAAAACATATAAAAAGAAAAATACCATCATGATCAATTAGGGTTCATCCCAGAAATGCAAGGTTGGCTTAACATTGGAAAATCAGTGCAATTCAACATATTAACAGACCAAAAAAAGAAAAATATCATATAATCATCTCAATAGAAGCAGAAAGGCCATTTGACAAAATCTCACATCCATTACAAATAAAAATTATCAGCAAAACAAGAATAAGACAGGTATTTCCCAACCTGATTGAGGGTACTTATGAAAAAACTATAGTTAACGTCATACTTTTTTTAAAAAGATTTTTTTTTTATTTATTTGAGAGAGTGTGTGTGCACACACACACATACACACAAGGGGGTGGGAGAGGGGATAGCAGAGGGGGAGGGAGAGGGACAAGAAGACTCTGGGCTGAGTGCAGAGTCTGATGCGGGGCTCAATCCCACCACCTCGAGATGACCACCTGAGCCAAAATCAAGAGTCAGATGCTCAAATGACTAAGTCACCCAGGCACCCCAACTACAGTTAATGTCATACTTAATGGTGAAAGCCTAATGCAACAACAGGTACGTCTACCCTTTCCACTCCTATCCAATATCCTACTGAAGGCTCTAGCCAGTACAATACGCAAGAAAAAGAAGAAGAAAAGCATATGTGCAAATGATATCATCTATTTAGAAATCTGGTGGAATCCAGGGGTGCCTGAGTGGTTCAGTCGGATAAGCATCTGCCTTCGGCTCAGGTCACGGTCCGCGGTCCTGGGATAGAGCCCTCCTCAAGCTTCTTGCTCAGCAGGGTGTCTGCTTCTCCCTCTCCCTCTGCCTCTCCACCCGGCTTGTGCGCTCGCTCACTCTCTCTCACACACACTCTCTCTATTAAATAAATTAAATCTTTAAAAATAAATAAATAAATTTAAAAAAATCTGGTGGGATCTATAAAAAAGCTACTAAAACTAATAAGTGAGTTTAGAAGGTAGAAGGATAAAAGAGCAGTATATAAAAATTAATTGCATGTCTTTGTATTAGCAATACAATAGGAAATTGAAATTAAAATAGAGGTATGAAAAGAACTTTGGGAACACAAATACGGGAAATCAGAGAAAAAAGGGTATTTGAGCTGGACCTTGAATGATGAGTAGGAACTTTTCAGTTATATTACGAGGCAGAGGGAACAACACTAACAGACAGGTGAGAATATGTAATATGAAAGAACACGGACTCTGAGGGGCCTAAGGGGCATGCACGTAAGCAATGTGCATGGTCTTTGGCACATGACAGGCCCAGGAGAAGTATCTTGCTTTGGGGCACGCTGTTGACAAAACAGTCTTGAACTGAAAGTGGTCCACACAAATTAGGTAGTATCACATACTCTTTCAAAGAGCACAAAGACCACCAAAGCAACAGAAAAACTGCCACACATAATGAACTAACGAAAATTCACCTGAGGACACAGCACTCAGGGCACAGGCATTCCAAGCATGTCAAGTGAAACATGTCATTTGTGCCCATGAATTAATTATTTGAAAGTCATCCTAGCAGCTTAGACTTTGTAAACTAGAAGAGTGCACTAAAAATACAGCTATTTCCTGGTATGGCTCCTCTGGTTAAAGGTCTAATTGAAGCCAGTTTCAGATTTACCCGTAATGGTAATTTTCAAATGTTCTAAATTAATTGTGGTCGTGGTTGTATACTACTCTTATGAATGTACCATAAAAAACACTGAAACGTAACTTTAGGTGATTTGTACAGGTGAATTATATCTAAATATAGCTATTATTTCAAAAAAAAGAAGCATTTTTTAGGATTTATGATCTCTTTTAAAACACTTCTTTTGTTCTGATCAGACAATATTCTGCAGACTTAGTAACCACCAGTCTAAATGTCAACTATCTTTTAAAATCAGATACATGACTCAAAGAATCCTCGTACAATGGCAAGCAGTATATTCTTCTCTCCTGCTGTTTTGTTCCCAGTCAGACTCAGGTTAGGTTAAGTTTAGTCATAAAAAGAAAAGAGTTCTATATCTGGCAATAAAAGCCTATGTTAGCTTAAGTTCCAAGAGATTTAAAAAAAAAGTGTAGTGCATCATTAGTGCCACATTCACCATGAATGAATTAGCCCACTACACCAATAACAAACCAAAGGATACAGCATTTAGGTAATTCCCCCAGATCCCTCAGGCTCTTAATACACTGTTCCACCATTCTACCAAGGATCTTTTTTCTAAGATGATCTTTCTTACCTGGTCTCAAAGGCGTGACAATAGCTTGCTGAGGATTAGGCTTCCTCAGAGGAGTTTTGCCCTGAAAAAGCCCTGCTATGCCATTCTTCGCAGGAAACTTATTCTCCAAATTGGCCTTCTCTTCTGTGAAAAGGTAAGAGTATCATCATTTAAACCATCAGCAAGGAAGCAAAATAAATCAGTACCCTGCACTTAAAATGGGGTCTAAACCCCTCTACTCGTACACTTCTAATTCATTTGGCAAGTACAAACAAAGTTCTAATGATCAGAAGGAAATGAGTACGCATTATACGTCAGAGATAGAGACGGTAAAAACTATCGAAATTATCACTAAAACACTGGCAACACTGAATAATGTATCATAGAAAAGTGCAGACTCTGCATTGTGAATAGCTACTTATCTTTGCTTGATACACATTTGGACCATACAAGCATGAATTGGCCTAATACATCATGTTCCTCTTAAAGAAAACTGTAGCCATTAAGATCTGCAGGGCTTACAAGGGACATCTTATGGTCTATTTGAGTTGAGGTTCTTCTTCAACTGGGGTAACAAGAGGTGGGTGTGTGAGGATGGAACAGACCTAGGCTCTCTCAAGGAATTTTATCTTAGGTTCTGCTGTACCCAAAAGTTAGCCCAAAGCAGTGAAACATCTCTTCTACCACCAGCCTACCAATAGACAGAAGCTTCAGGAAGGTGGTGAGCACCAGCAGTAACACTGCGTATGCATACCTTGACTGCAATTGTGCAAAAAGATATGATTATTTGGAAGAGAATTAGAAAATAATATATTAGAACTAAGGTGGTTTTGAAAGAACAGTGGGATTAATTTTTTTCTTCCACATTATATTTAATAGTATCATTGTACTAATACTTCATATTTTGTTTTTAAAGAAACTTAGAAAAAGAAATAGACAACCCAGACTTTTTCTTGGGGTTTCAGTAAAGCAAAGACAGAGGGAACACCTCCATAGGGCAGCTGGTCCTTTTCTCCACCCTTCCTCAACACCACTTCCAACAGATCCCTCCTCTCAGGATCCCCACTGCATACCCAGGAAACTTATTCTAAGAAGAGAATGGCATGTACCATTACATTTGGATACTGCATTCTAAGAAACAAGTACAGCAGCAATGGACTCATTTTTTTTCTCCCATCACATACTGATTTTTTTTTAATACAGAGGATAAGAACATGAGAAAGAATAAAATGAAGAGACCCCAGGTACTACTAGCTTGACATACCAGTGGTTTCACCATATTATTACAAAGTAATATGAAAACACAACCACGTTCTTATTTATTGTTGGACTAGTGTCAGAGTTTGTGTCAAATCATATGATTCAACATCAGGCAATCCCATCTGTTTGGGGATTGGGTTCTGAGTAGCATAATCCCTCCAGCCAAAAAAGAAATGGTAAAGGGAAGCAAGAGGGAGGTAACTGTAGTTACAAAAAAGGAACACAAGAATCCTTGTGATGTTAGAACTGTTCAATATCTTGACAGCGGGAGTAGATACACAAACCTACACAGGTGATAAAATTGCATAGAACTTACTACATAAATGAATATGAGTACAAGTGAAACTGAGGAAATCTGAGTAAGATAGGTAGACTGCATCAATGTCAATATCCTAGCTGCAATATTATATTCTGTGCCCAATGACAGTAGAGCAAGTTTTTATGTGGCTGCCATCACTACAGACATGTTTTAAGTCCTAGAGCTTCACTCAACTTTGTTTCATCTGGATTTTCCCATATATCCCTAAAGATTAAATAGTTATCATTCTTAACTGCAAAATAACATTGATTTTTACTGACAGTCCCTTTCCAAAACAGTGGGCATTTCAATTATTTCTATCGTACCATGGATGATAAAGTATCTTGGTACAAAAAAGAATTTATATTTTAGTTTTTTTCTTGCAATTCCTTCTATTTTTTGAAAGGTACACTCAGAACAAAGCAAGCCACTAACCCTTAAAATGGCCAGAGAAAGCAGACTTACCAAACCAAGAATCTATGTTTTGGGTATCTTCCTCATCGTCCAAAGAGGTAAAATTGATGAAGTCCGTGGGAGCATCATAGGAATAGGAAGTTTTAACTTGTGACATTGTCCCCTGTCTTGGCACAGAAGAGCAGGTTTTTCCCAGTACTCCTGTCACTTTTTTCAACAGATCACCTTCTAATGAAAAAAATGGTTCAGAAACTCGTTTGCACATTAATTTGATTCCCCAGCAATTACTTTGCTTTTACTACTGCATTTGCAATTCTGAAAATGACCTGGACAAGTTGCCTTACTTTTCAAACCAAACTAAAAGTTAACTTCTTTTTCTTTTCTTTTTAAAAGATTTTTTTAAAAAATTTTAAGCAATGTCTACACCCAACGTGAGGCTCGAACACACAATCCCAAAATGAAAAGTCACATGCTCTACCGACTGAGCCAGCCAGGCGCCCCAAAGTGAACTTTTCTTTTTTGGTAACTTGAAGACACTCCTTGAGATAAATATGTTGGAATTGGGAAGAGGCGAAGTTTGATGAGTACCTACGACATGCCAGGGGGGCACCATACTAAGTGTTTCACATTCATTATTTTATTTTCCCTCAAACTACCATTTTCTCACTTGTAGCCTCTCCCATATCCAATTTACTCTCTCTCTCTCTGCCCTGAATAATCCAATTTCTGAAACACACCATTAAATTTTATACCTACCAACTAAAATCTTACTCATCATTCAAAGTCCAATTCAATTCTCTACGAACTTTCCCAATATCCACCTATCATACGAACGGTTGCCTCTTCAAAGCCATAGTGCTTTGTTTACCATCCAATTTTATATTAGTTAACTCTGCAAATGCCTCTCCTAGCAGACTGTAAGCTCCTAAGACAAGGATGGATTTTACTCACTTGTGTATACCTCATCCGTCAAGGCACTTAGAATAGTATCTTATATACAGTAAGAGCTCAATACATTTTGCCAATTATAGGCTTTCTTTCCTTAGAAATATCTTCATAAAAATACTATTCTTGGGCATGAAGAGAAAGATTTTAAGAAATACATAAAAGGAGGTGCCTGGCTGGCTAAGTAGGTAGAGTGCATGACTCTTGATCTCAGGGTTGTAGGTTCCAGCCCTACGTTGGGTGTAGAGATTGCTAAAACTAAAATCTTAAAAAAAAAAATCTGCACAACATGCAGATTAGGTCAAAGGAACAACAAAGATATGGGCCCATCCCTACTCCTGTGTACAAAGTTCTATACTGTCCTGTAGAAATCTGTGTAGGTTTAAAGTCAACCCCCACTCTAGCCCTCTATGGTTAAGAAAATATCTAGAAGTAGACTGAAAAACAGCGGAAGGACACACTCACTGGCAAATCATTTCCGTATGAAACCCAATGAGCCATTTGTCTTCATCCAGGGAACAACATGTACTTAAAGTATTCTGTATCTTGGAAGAGAAGTAGTTACCACTAATCACTTGCATACACATTTATTAAATTAAGTACCTTCTTTAAGGCTTTATTTTATCATAAAAATACATGATCATTAAAGAAATTAGATCACAAAAAAAAACTCTTATTAAAAAATAATCTACAATGCCACACTATTCCAGTCATCTCTCTTTTTTTTTTTTTTAAGATTTTATTTATTCATTTGACACAGAGAGAGAGCACAAGCAGGGGGAGGTGGAGGGGGAGAGGGAGAAGCAGGCTCCCCACTGACCAGGGAGCCTGACGTGGGGCTCAATTCCAGGACCCTGTGATCATGACACAAGCCAAAGTCAGAAGCTCAACCGACTGAGCCACCCAGGCGCCCCTCTTTCTCATTCTTTTTCTGTATATATATACACACATATATATGAATCTGCTTCACATATTGTGAGCATTTTCGATGTCAATACATATAGATATTTTATCAATTGATGGCTGTACCATAATTTACTTATCCCCTATTTTTAGGCATTTCCCAATATTTTCACTTTAAAGATACTACTAGAAGAATATCCGGGGGTGCCTGTGTGGCTCAGTTGGTTGAGTGTTTGCCTTAGGTTATGGTTATGGTCCCAGGGTCCTGGGATCGAGCCCCATGTCGGGCTCCCTGCTCAGAGGGGAGTCTGCTTCTCCCTCTCCCTCAGACCCTGCACCCCCCAGCTTGTGCTCTCTCTCTCTCAAATAAATAAATAAAATCTTTTTTAGAAAATGGATTTGCTGGCTCTTGATACAAACTGTGAAAATGTTCCTCAAAAAAGGAATACTCACTTATATTACCAGAGAGGTATGCCAATTCCCCAAACCATTACCAATTCTGGGCACTAATAACTCTCAGTGCTCATTTTCTTTATATTATACCACTATACCTATACTCTGAGATAAATCATGAGATTAGTTACATCCAACTTCATTGCTCAGTGGTTTGGCCAGTATTTCATTAGCTTCTCTCAGTGGACTGCAGTAATTCAGAAGGTACCTGAGTGCTTCAGAAACATTTGTTCTAATAAATATTTGGTTTACATAGTGACATCAATCTATATACAAGAGAACTTCATCTTCCCAGGGTCTCTCCTATGAACTCACCGCAGCCAGAACTCCATGGATACCTTTATAACAATGCCCCAGTTAAGGTACTTAGGTAGAAACATGATTATTTTGGAATTGGGAGGAATCTTAAATTAACACCTAACTTTTGTAGTTTATAGATAAGGATTAATTAAAGCAAAAAAAGGCTCTTGCAAGATCACACAACAGAAATACTAACAATCATGGTAAAAACAGTTACCAAAGGTACTTATACGTACCAGGTGCCACGAAGTACTAAATACATATTATTTCTAATACTCTCAACAATCCTGTAAAGCAGTAATTATTATTCCCATCCTACAAGAGGAAGCGGAAGAGAGAAATGACTTGCCCAATATCACACAGTTATATAATGGCAGAAGTAGATCTAGAACTGAGGCTCCTAACTCCAATGAAATGTTCTTTCCACATTATTCTGCCCTCTCACCAGAAGCGTATTAACATAATTAAGGCCTCTCATTGCATAATGGTACTGTATTTCCTAGTAGATCTCCATTATCCATAGTCTTTTGCCCTGAATAGAGGAGTCCTTATTATTCTCATTCTAAATTTTTCACTCTCACCTCTTTCTACTTTCATTATTCAATTTAACTCAATAAGCTATTTACTAGCAGTCCACTCTTATTATACACTCACTACGGCCCTTAAGATGTGGGCTTGATGATACTGGAGCTCCTTTCTCACTAATACTCAAGGATAAGACTCTCTGTCTCATATGAAGTAGAAGATCTAGTCTCAGACACAAAGGAGCTTAAAATCTAGATAGGAGCCAAGGTCCCACCACACCCAATAAATAAGATAGTATATAATATTTAAATTACATTGTGCTAAGCAAAATAAGCCAATCAGAGAAAGATAATTATCATATCTCACTAATATGTGGAATTTAAGAAACAAAACCGAGGATCATAGGGGAAGAGAGGAAAAAATAAAACAAGATGAAACCAGAGAGGGAGACAAACCATAAGAGACTCTTAATCATAGGAAACAAACTGAGGGTTGCTGGAGGGAAGGTGAATGGAGGAATGGGGTACCTGGATGACAGACATTAAGGAGGACATGTGATGTAATTAGCACTGGGGAATATATAAGATTGATGAATCACAGGTCTGTACCTCTGAAACCAATAATACATTATATGTTAATTAATTGAGTTTAAATTAAAAATGTTTTTAAAAAATAAAACAAAAAAACTTTCATTCAACTTTTCAAAAAATATTCAAATTACACTGTATAAACTATAAGTATAAAGAGGATTAGAAATTAATATGGCTTAAGCCATGATTAAATATTTTTCATTGAACGTCTTCTAAATAGTAGGAAGCACCTACTATTATAATGAAAGTCACCACCTTGATCAACACCTTCCAGGCTTGGAATAGCCATGGACAGCTCTGGCCAATGAGAAAGAAGTAGGAATCTGCTGAAGGATTCACAGGAAAACTTACTTTCCTGATACAACCACACCCTTGCTCCTGCCCTCTCCCTTCACCTTTCTTCTTGCAAATGCAATGGCTAGAGATACAGCAGCTATCATGCACACAAGTAGATGGCCAAGAAAATAACATTGGCCCTGACATTGCTAAGCTACTGACCATTGATCAAATATCATCAACGACCTACCTCCAGACAATAATACTCTTTTTGTATAAGTCATTATAGTCACATTTTCTGTCACTTATAGCCCAAAACAATCCCAACTAACATAGAAGTCTAGAATTCTAGACCTGTGTCTGGAATTTACTAGATGTACATGATAACAGGCAAGTCACTCTACCTTTCTACCTACTTCCCATAAACAAATGAAAAAGCATTTCAAGTACTATAATGTACACTACTGTAAGATATTATCACTGCCTTTTGACCTACTGATACCTCTCCTCTCCTTGACCACATTTGTATTCAAAAGACCCTCACTGAAAGATTCCCCAGTGACTGACAGTGGTTAAAATTCCCCTGCTGTAAGGAATAAGTTTTCCTGTTCTTGGGAACAAACATGCTAGAAGACATGGGAAAATCTTGGATTCCCATGATCCTAATGCCTAACCCAGGTCACTGGGAACACTTCCCAGGCAGGAATGTAATGAAGACTACTAAAGTTGGGGGAGGGAAGAGGCAGGAATGTAATATGCAACAACCCCACTTAGCTTTCTAAAAATCATGATTTCCACCAAAGCATGCTACAGAAAACCACCTGGAAAGTGTTCAAATTTAACCCTCATACTCTTTTTTCTTTTTTTAATTATGGAGCTACACAGCTACCCTCTTTGAAGGGCAACTGCATTTTTCTTTTTGATAGATCTTACCAAATATAAAAATACTAAAGTACTGTTCATAAAAGCCAAAAAACTAAAAACCAAAATTCCACCAATAGAAGACTGGCTGAATAGGGGCGCCAGGGTGGCACAGCGGTTAAGCGTCTGCCTTCGGCTCAGGGCGTGATCCCAGTGTTACAGGATCGAGCCCCACATCAGGCTCCTCCACTATGAGCCTGCTTCTTCCTCTCCCACTCCCCCTGCTTGTGTTCCCTCTCTCGCTGGCTGTCTCTATCTCTGTCAAATAAATAAATAAAATCTTAAAAAAAAAAAAAAGAAGACTGGCTGAATAAATTATGGCACAATAATATAATAAAATATGAAGTAACTTTAATATTAGGTATTACATATGTAATACATATTAGGTGTACATATGATATGTACACAATGAGCTCCAAGAGCTATTTAAAAATGTAAAATATAAAAGTTCATACTCCCATTCATGCTAAAAAGAAGCAAAGGGGTAATATATACTCATATATACCTTTGCACACACGTAAGACTATTGTGGAAGGAGACATAAAAGTGTTAACGGTATTTGGGTCTGGGAAGAGAGCTAGGAGTTCTGGGTCAGGGGAAAACTTCACTATATGAACTTTTATACTCTTTGAATACGTTTTATAAATGCATACCTTCTCAGTTTAAAGAACTAGTTAAGCAGTATTCATTTCACCTTAAATTGCTGTTTATAGTCCATAAGTCACTGGGTTTTCTGGAGTTTTTTATTAAGTACTCTTGGTAATCTAGCAATAATTGCTAAACCTCTTGATTTTTGGAAATAAGGTTTCCCATTTACGTGGTCTATAAATTGGCTACTAACTTCACTTATCCAAATGTTACCCATCCTTTTTTTTTTTCCTGTATAAAAACAAAATGTTCCTGGGTATTGACTTAATAAGAAGTATATAAACTCGAAAAAAAAAGTTAAAAATAATAATAGCTATTAATTACTGAGTACCTATGAGATGCCAGACACTGTTGACAGTGTTTTACATGTATTAACTCACTAAATCCTCCAATAATCCTATGAAGTAAGTACTGTTATTATCTTCATTTTACAGATGAGGAAACTGAGGCAAGGAGGGATTTACTACTTGTTCATGGCTACACAGCTAAGAAGCAGCAGAGCCAGCATTTGAACTCACATAGGCCCTAAAGGGTGTGTCCTTATCCACCACCTCTCGTATTTAATTTTTTTCTTTAGGTAATCTCCATGCCCAATATGTGGCTCGAATTCACAACCCCAAAATCAGGAGCCACATGCTCGACCAACTGAACCAGCCAGGCACCACTTTGTGTGTGTGCGTGTGTGTGTGTGTGTGTTTATGTATTTATTCGTTTGTTTTTATTTATTTACTCTCATATTTATTTAAAAGACAGATATGCATGTAGATCAATATGAAATGTCAAGGAACAAGGGATAAAACCATTTGTAGATGGGGGCGCCTGGGTGGCTCAGTGGTTAAGCATCTGCCTTCGGCTCAGGGCGTGATCCCAGCGTTCTGGGATCGAGCCCCACATCAGGCTCCTCTACTGGAAGCCTGCTTCTTCCTCTCCCACTCCCCCTGCTTGTGTTGCCTCTCTCGCCGGCTGTCTCTACCCCTGTCAAATGAATAAATAAAATCTTAAAAAAAAAAAAAACCCATTTGTAGATAATAACTTCCAAATACTGTTTACTACAGGCCAAACACTTTACCAGGCACTTGACATAAATCATCTCATTTAAACTTCATTAACAATATACAAGGTAGATATCATCATCACCATTTTACAAATAAGGAAACAGTCTCAGAGTGATTAAGCTACTCCAAGATTACCAACTAGCAAGTAGCAGTGTTGAGTTTTAAGACCAGGTCTTCAAGATTCCAAAATCTAGAGTTGCTATAATGTACAGGTTTTTCCTATAACATTACTTCAGAGATGAGGTAGGTAACCAAATCATACTAACCTGTCAGACAAATGCAAAAATTAACTCTGCTTTACATAAAACTAAGTATCCCTAACAAGCTGTTCATAAAAGAATACTGGTAAATTAAGAAACCTATTCTAAATACACTGGGAAAGCTCTGAGCTGAATCAGCCCATAAAGTAAAATGCCACCCCTTAATTTCCCTTTTTCTTAGTTTGTAGTCTTGCATATAAAGTTTTTGCTTTACGTAAGATCAAGTTAGTCTAAACCGCTCAGTGGATATTCTAGAGTAAAAGAGACGAAGAAGAGGGTATTTAAGCAATCAGAAGGAGGGATATCCTCTGAGGTCTAAGAGTGCATTTGATTGATGGGGGTCAAAAGGCAAGGGGCTCAAACCTAGATATGCCTAATCTTTACTCAGGTGAAAATTTTAAAACCAAAATACAATTTTTCTAACATGACCTCTTTTTTAAAAAGCTTCTTTTAAGCTATCTTTTGGTCCAGTATGACCAACTCAGGAGACCACCCCCACCAACCCCCCTAAAAAGGGAACAAGTAAACTAAATATATATCCACTGAGAAGTCTGACTCTCTTCAATAAAAGGTGACAGCACAAGTACATGAACAAAACCAAAAGCAACTTCTGGGTTATGCCGGTTTCACCGTGCTGCTTCTCCCACAAATAATAAAATTACGATGTGAAACCTTCAAAAATTAAAAAGCACAAGGCCTAGTGGGAAATGGAATAGGCCAGGGCTGGGCCAACTGTTTAAATGAGAGAGCCCCAGGCACCATGGGAACTGGATGCCTTCCTGCACCCCTTAATCAAGATTGAATTTCTGTCAACAGGTCTCACTGGAAAAAAAAAAAAAAGAAAGAAAGAAAAAAGGCACATGCGTCAACCACATTCCCCCAAACAAATCAGACTGCCAAGCAAGAGAATCAGCTTCACATTTCAAAATTATCTGAATCTACCACAACTCGAGACTCCTGCAAAACTAGAAACATTCTGAGTGAAGAAATAGCTCTTTCAGACCAATATTCCTACAACAGAAAGAGGAAAAAGCCTCTCCCATATTATGAACTACTTAGTTCCTTTTAGAACTGCCTATAAAGAGCCATCATATCATATAGCTCATTTTTGTTTCCAGAAAACAAAGACTAAAAGGATATATATAATCTCTTCCCTTAAGAAACTCATATTTGAGTGGAGAATACAGACAATAGTGATACAGGGTGATCCTTGCTACAACAGGGGAAAAACCAAGGCCACTATGGAAGTGCAGAGAAGGGGACCAGGAGGGTCAGAGAAGGATACCTGGTGGAAGTGATGCATAAAAGATACAGACAGTGGTGAGCACAGCATAACCTATAGAGATGTTGAATCACTATCTTGTAAACTGAAACTAATATAGCTTTGTGTGTCACCATACTCAAGTCAAAAATTTTTTTAAAAAGAAAAAAGATATGCACAAACAACAACAAAAAGATACAGACAATCCTGCAGAGCTCTACAAACTAAGCATGAATCCTGACTTTTTCTAAGGGAAGAGATAAATGGAAAGGGGAAACAAATGTGGGAAAAGCACATAATTGAGGAAGATTACAAAAGAAGCAATGTAACTTGTTTCCACATTCATCTGAAATTAACCTCCATCATGTCCTGTCCCTCTTCACTCTCAAACCAAAAATAACTAGCCTTGACAACCTCTATAAATCAAAAGGTGCAGGTTCAGAGGAGGTGGGGGAAAACTGCAAAAGGGTGCATCCTAAGCAAGGTTGAAATAGTAGACTAGCAGCTCCTAAACAAAACAAAGACTGGTGTGACAAATGCTCTCAAGCGCTTCACTCTCCACCTTGTGAGCTGCATTGTACCTATCTCTACTGGAAGAAAAATCATGAGTTAAACAACTGGTAATATAATAAACAGAGTAAGAGTAAATCAAGACTTCATTAGAAGTGTATTAGTTAAATGGTCCCATCCCAAATGGTGCATTTCCCCAGGCACACCCTCTCCTACTTTCACAAGGGATAAGAGATCCTGTTACCGTACCACAAGTTAAATAGAGTTGAGTTATTTTCATCTTACCCAGGGAAAAAAACACCTACATTTTTTTGTACATAAGGGATTAGCAGGAGTCAGTAAATGGCAACATAATCCAGCATGCAATTTTAACTGTTAATCAAAGTCACAAACTAAGTCTAAAGGAAGTTAATGGACTTTGTGTTTCCACATTTATGTTTGCTAAATTCTACATTGAAATTGGATCTGTTTACAGAAAGAGATCCATGAAGCTTCCAAAATTGGGTCAATTTAAAATCCAATGACAATCCCTCACTGTCCAAGCACTCAGAAGTCAGCACAGGACACATGGACACTTGTCGTAATTCATCACTGTCCAGAAACCTCAAGCAGATATATTTTTTTTATCATCCCTCTCCCAAACCTGTGAGTTATGGATTACAAACTCAATTCTGCTTTATTTATCCACACAACTCTATAAACTGTAATCCACTCTTGTACATCTAGTAAGACCTGGATAAAAATCAATGATGCCATTTACCTTCAAACCAAATAATGACACAGATCTTTGTAGAATACTAAAAGGAAATCTTTGTAAAATATCAGGAAATCTTTGTAAATATCAAAGTGTTCTGCTGTTTCAATAGTAAGAAGCTGAAAGAGTTTGTAAGGATTGACAGTGGGGCTGCAGGAGGTTACATTCCTAATGAAATCTCAATCATTCAGTCTTGAAAAGATTTACATCCTTCAAAAGGTATCCTTCTTGGAATGTAGATACACAGGTACCCAAGAACCTCAAAAAACGATTACCTATGAGATGCCAGGAAGTGAGGTAGACAGTGACAGGATTGAAAGAAGATTTTTAACTATAAAACTTTTTATACTGTTTTGATTTTTGCAGCATGTGAATGTATCACATATTTCTAAAATATAAATTTGTGCCTGTGTGAATATACACTATTAAGTGGGTATGTAAATCAGCATAATTTTCCTATGAGGCAATTTGGTGTTATGTACCCAAGTCTTAAAAATATGCATTCTTTTGACCAATGATTTCACTGCATAAAATACTATGGCAGAACCATATAATGCAACACCACATAGACATTAAAATTATGTTGTAGCGGGACACCTGGGTGGCTCAGCTGGTTAAGCTCCTGCCTTTGGCTCAGGTCATGATCCCAGGGTCTTGGGGTAGAGTCCCCCATCGGGCTTCTCACTCAGCAGGGAACCTGCTTCTCCCTCTGCCTGCTGCTCTCCCTGCTTGTGCATGATCTCTCTGACAAATAAAATCTTTTAAATAAAATAAAATAAAATGAAATAAAAGTTGTAGCAAATTTTAATGACATGAAAAAATGTTTATAACTAATTATTAAGTTGAAAAAAATAATGAAAATTTTTAGTGTATGACTTTTTAAAACCAAATATGGACACAGAAAAATTTGGAAAGAAATCTATCAAAAAGTTAGCAACAGTTTATCTGAGAGGTAGGATAGTGAGTGATAGTTCTTTCTTTTGTTTTTCCATATTAAAAAATTTTTCTTTCAAAATATGTTACTTTTGAAGATACATCAAACACTTTTGGTGGTAATATATTAATGTTCCTCTTATTCCTTTTTAACGTAACTCACTTTGGACACAGCCTTACCTGTGGTTTAATCTTTCAGTCCACCTGCCTACAGGCTTGATTCAGAGTTGCAATATATTTTTTCACCTCCCTTCTGAAATGCTGAAGTCTACCAAGTACTTCTTATCAAGAACCTGGAAGAAACAGAAAGGTGATATAACAGGTTCATATTCTCTGTAGTAAAAATGGTTAACAGAGAAAAGGAAAGGGCTATAAAACACCAGGGATACCCACTCTCAAAACCAAAGAGTGCCTCTAAGAGCTAAGGTCTAAATAGCATAAATCTGCCCCAAATGTCAAACTTAATTGTTGTTTCAGTTTAAGTTTTTTTTTTTTTAAGATTTTATTTATTTATTCGACAGAGATAGAGACAGCCAGCGAGAGAGGGAACACAAGCAGGGGGAGTGGGAGAGGAAGAAGCAGGCTCATAGCAGAAGAGCCTGATGTGGGGCTCAATCCCATAACGCCGGGATCACGCCCTGAGCCAAAGGCAGACGCTTAACCGCTGTACCACCCAGGCGCCCCTCAGCTTAAGTTTTTGAATATATATTTGCTGTCTCATGGTGTCTTTAATATTATACACTCCCACTTTAAAACTACCTTTCCAAAATCTGCAATTTAGGAACACTGACACCAATGGGTGATAGTGTACACTTCTACCCTATTCAAACATCAGGACAAATTATAGGCATGCTTATAATATGGAGAAAAAAAAACTTTTACTATCTTTTTTTAATAGTATTTTTAAACATTTCTAAAGTAAGCTCCTTTCTCACTAATCTTTAATTTCCCTTCAATCAAATTTCTCTATGCAAACAAACATAACCAGAACCCCTCTCAGTTATCTATACTTTGTGCACCAAGTACCTTACACCACTGATCTCTAGGTCCCTGTCTCAAATAAGACCCATTCATAGAATTGTTTGGGCTGTTCAGTCTCCCAATTCTATTTCCTAACTTTACTCATTGCAAAGAAAATTCGGTTTGCCAAAGGGCATTTAGATCTCTTCTTTCTTCCTTCCTTCCCCAGCAATTCAAAAAGAATTAGGGAAGAGACCCAGGAAAGGCTGAAGAAAAAAATATGTAGGGGATATAGAAGAACTTTGAATATCTCCTAGCATCTAAACAAAAAATGAAGGACTTTTCCACATAATCCTGTCCCCTGGAGAAGCTTAATTGCAAATGTAGGATAAGTTAACTTTATTAAGCTTGGAATACACAGACTTAAGCATAAGGCTGGCCAAAACAACCTACTTTATTAAACGGTTTAAAGTCTTTTTTTTTTTTTTTTAAGATTTTATTCATTTATTTGACAGAGCGAGAGAGCACAAGTAGGGGGAGCAGCACAGGGAGAGGGAGAAGCAGGCTCCCTGCTGAGCAAGGGGCCCAATGTGGGGCTCGGATCCCAGAACCCTGGGATCATGATACAAGCCGAAGGCAGATGCTCAAACGACTGAGCCACCCAGGTGCCCCAAAAGTTTTCAAGTTTAAACAAATTTACCAACCTGGTTGAATACATCCAGTTTTTCATACCTGCAATTTTGTAGTCAATTTGGATAATGTGCTCATGCCTATCCAATTCAGCAGATAGTAAATGGGCAATTTCTGGGCACCAAGACTGTTCTAGTTCTTGTCTAACCAAACTCTGCTTATCAAAAGCCAGTTTGTGTCCTATCTGCTTCACAAAGACATCCTTGCCTGTCTTAAGCCTCATTGATCTCCCTCACCTCTACATTGCCAGGGCACTTACAATACATAACACCAGAGTACTCCAATGCTGTCATATCTTGTTCAGATCATCACTTGTCAGTTTGAATCAGTCTTTTGTCCTCAAGCACACCAGAAAACCCATGAGAACATCATACATCTGAATATCCATAGTATCTAACACCAATCTGAGCACACAATACACCCTCAAAAGTCAACTAATTAGCTAAGTGAGCTGGGAACCACAAAAATTTTTATCCCGAGAGTGGCAACTTAATATTGAGCTAACACACCCAACAGTGCTACTCCAAAACAACCAAGGATAATATAGGGGTGGCTTGACAGGGGGTATAATACACTGAGGCCACAACACAAGAATATCCTTATTATAGCAGTAAATAGTTTCAAATTCTGACACCCGATGAGTGAGACAAATACAAAGAAAGGCCATGGGATGTCAAGACAAGGTAGAGCTGAATGAACCTAGGAGTACATAAAGTGATGACCCCAGAGCAAAACCAGCAGAGCACTCAGTGCTGTCTGGTCCTAAGCAGGGCTGACTGGGACAAGCCCTTGGTACTTAACTACAGGAAAACTGTATATGAAACAAAGAAACCATACATCAAGAAAAAGGGAGCAAAACAATCCTACCATATTATAGTCTGGTTCGCACTTTTCCTTTCCTCCTCAATCTATAAATGTACTAGGATAGAAAATTAGAAAGGCAATAATACCAAGATATTCGTTACAAAGGGAGAGGGCTAAGCAGATATGGATGAAACAGGATGAATTTCAAATCCCAAACAGAAGGACAACTCCAATTGGAATTAAAGTCCCGCAATTATGTTCTCACACCATATCTATTACCTTTCTATCTTACACAATAGTTTTTAAATGTAGTTGTCTATGTCCACATCTGTTTTCCTTCACCAAAGCCACACTTCTGGAGGGCGTGGCTACCGTTTTCACCCATTTCTTGAAATCTAGATTGTGGGCCTCAGTTTCCTCCTCCATAAAGCGGGACTAAGAATAGCACCCGCTTCATTGGTTTCGTGCTACAATTAAGTGAGAAAACGCACGCAGAGTGCTTAGCCGAGTGAACACAGCTTATTTCATCTGTGCGTAGTAACAATGGTCGTTACCGTTATTAGCTTAGAGCCTCCTGCAACCCTTACATTCCCATTTCCCACGGCCGGCCTCCGCCTCTACCTGCACACGCAGCCCGCTAGTCTCGGTCGAGACACAATTCACGGGAAAATCCTGTCACCAAGAGAAGGGTGGTCCGAAGCCCGGCTCCCTCTCCGCCTGGCCAGGGCGGCGCCCACACAATACGACCGCCTCAGAGGCCCAAGCCAAGAGGCGCTTGGAGGCGCTGCGGTCTTGGGGGCGACCTCCAGCCGTTCGAAAATCAGGGAGAGGGCAGGCCGCGCCCCAGGTGCTCCCCGTTTCAACCCAAGGCTCACCTCGCCTCAGCTCTGACGACCAAGCGCCCGGAAGATCCGCCGCGGGACTTCATTCACTACCGTTGAAAATTTGAACCCAGGCTCTCTAGTCGAATGCACCAATCAGAGTGCGGGAACCGTCAATCCTTTGCCTCCCGATTGGCCCAGAGGATCACAGGGACGCCGGAAGTCAGGATGAGGGACAAGCAAACAACCGGCCCGGGAGGCTCCCGGGAAGTGTAGTTTCATGCAACTGCGTGAGCCCTTTAGAACAACTCTAATAAGGAAATTACTACAAAGCCCAGAATGCTCCACTCCAAATTTTCGGGAGAGGTGATACCAACTGAAGAGATAAGGAGTCGCTTCTGGTAACACGGTGGCGCGCACCTGGACCTCCCCAAAAGTTTCACGAAAGAGAATGTTTATTCTTCCTATAGTAGTGCATGGTGCCTTGAATGTTCATAGGAATTCGATTCGTTTTAATATAGAGTCCCCTGTATGCAACATAGACTCGCCCTCAGCGTCTGTCCCAGCCGTTAAGGAGTCTCAGTCTTTTTTGAGCCCATGCCCTGATATTACTGGCTTAAAGCCGCAGTTTGTGATTGGTTGGTCCTTCCCTTTCAATTCCATTTACGTTCCTTGCTTTATCATCCTCGTATTTTAGAAGAGAAAACAAAGGCCCAGAGAAGTTGAGTGAGTTGTCTAAAATCAATAAATGGAGGAGGTGGAATTTGAATTAAGGACGTCTGGTCCCATACATCATCGATAATCAGTCAGAAAATAATAGCAGCTACAAGGGGGGAAAGATCACTGTAATAAAAACTACAACGTACGTGTAAGTAAATAAGCCTAGGGGCGCCTGGGTGGCTCAGTCGTTGAAAGTCTGCTTTCTGCTGGGGTCGCGGGCCTGGGGTCCTGGGACCGAGCCCGCCTCGGGCTCCCTGCTCAGCGGGGAGCCTACTTCTCCCTCTCCCGCTTCCCCTGCTTGTGTTCTCTCTCGGGCGGTCTCTGTCAAATAAATAAATAAAATCTTTAAAAAATAATGATAATAATAAGCCTGAAGGATGCCTGGGTGGCTCAGTTGGTTGGCGTCTGCCTTAGGCTGGGGTCATGATCCCAGGGTCCTGGAATCTAGTCCCGCATTCGACTCCTTGTTCAGCCGGGAGCCTGCTTCTCCCTCTGGCTGCTGCTCTCCCTGCTTGTGCTCTCTCTCTGACAAAAAAATAAATTAAATAAAGTTAAAAAAAAAAAAAGCTTAAGATCTTTATCTGAAAATTAAAAACTAAAACTTGGTTAAATAACTATAAAAATAAGTAAAGGAGTTTATATACTTTATTAGTGGATGGGGAGATCCAATATTGTTAAGCTGTTAATTGTCCATATGAAGAGTTCAAGGCAATTCCAATGAAATTCGCAATAGGTTTTGTGACGGAACTTGCCAAGTTGATTCCAAAATTTATATAGAAGAGGAAAGCACAAGATGTAGCATCTGAATTTGGAAAAATAATGGGGGAGGCAGGTGATTGCCATATCAGCTCTCGTGAACATTAACATATTTTTAAGTTATCATAATTTTTAAAGTATAGTTAATTGACTCCATGGGGATACAATCAGCAAAATCCAGACAGGAAAACTACAGGACAACAGATCTCGTTTCTTCAAAACATAAACAGCAAGAGTGGTTTTGGTTTTGTTTTAATACTCCTTCCTATTTTTAGAGATACATATAGAAATGGTAGGGATAAAATGACTCTAGAATTTGCTTCAGAATAATCGGGAGAGTGCAAGGAGGAATGTAGGTGGGAGTATTGATGAAGCAAGATTAGCCACAAATTGATAAGCGATGAAGCTGAATGATAGGTTCGTGATACACACACACACACACACACACACACACACACACACACACATATGTCCATATAAATATGTTTGTGAAGTTTTCCACAAAGTTTTTTAAGCAGGGTATTGCTATAGGAATTTTTTTTAAAACAACAAAAATGATCAGTAGAAGAGTTTAAGAGTCCAGAAACAGAACCATGTATATCAGAATTTAGTAAATGCTGACTAGAATTTCAAATCAGATGGAAACAAACAAGTAATGGAGTTAAGACTTTTGCTTTTCATTTGGAGTAAATATATTAGATTTTTATCCCATACCATTTACAAAAACAAATTTCAAACTAAAACAAATTAAAACAAACAAAAACAAATTAAAACCCTAAAGATAGGAAAAAATCAAAATTTTTAAAATTTTAAAAGATTTTATGATGTTGGGGTAGGAAATTTTTAAATATTTCCACCTCATATAACAAAGAGTTAGAACCCAATATATAAATAAACAAAAAAAGTCTATGAATCAGTAAGAAAAGAACAAAAACTCAATTGGAAAAAAATGGGGGAAATGGGCAGTTCTTAGAAAAAGAAACAAAATTGGGGCGCCTGGGTGGCACAGCGGTTAAGCGCCTGCCTTCAGCTCAGGGCGTGATCCCGGCGTTATGGGATCGAGCCCCGCGTCAGGCTCCTCCGCTGGGCGCCTGCTTCTTCCTCTCCCACTCCCCCTGCTTGTGTTCCCTCTCTCGCTGGCTGTCTCTATCCTGTAGAATAAATAAATAAAATCTTTAAAAAAATAAAAAAATAAAAATAAAAAAAATAAAAATAAAAATTAAAAAAAAAAAGAAAAAGAAACAAAATTGGCCATTAAAGATAATGCAAATGGGGACTCCCCTCTACTTGCTAGATGGGATGCTGCCCGATTCAGGAATTCCTTAATAAAGCCAATTAGATCTTCAAATTAAAAAAAAAAAAAAAGACATGAAAAGGTAGTTGGCCTCAAGTAATAATACTGAAATTTAAATTAGATTTAAATTAAATTTAAACAAGAAGTTACCATTTTCACCCATCAGATTGTTCAAAATTAAAAGTTTGATGGTATCAAGGATTTGCAAGGTAGGAGAAGGAATGGGTTTGGCTGTTTTAGAGGGCAAGTTAGCAACATCTATTAAAATGTCAAACATGTATGCCCTGTGACCTAGGACTATTTCTAGATTTAGTTCCAAGAGACACACTCATCTACTTTCACATAGAGGCACAGAGGCACAGTCACTGCAGCATGAATTGAGCACCTACCATATGTCAGTCACTGTACTAAATGTGGGGATAGAATTGTGAAAAGGCAGACAAAATCTCTGTTTTTGGGAACCTGGCATTCTCCCGGAGAAGACAAACTCTAAACAAAGTAAATAAATGTAGTGTATTAGGAGGTGGAAAATGCAAAGCCATTTGCTCTCCAGGCCCCAAGGGGTGGATGGCAATGAGAGGAGGAAGGCAGGGGCTGGGCTGGACAGAGACAAAGGAAGGGCAGGGTCTGCCTATACTGTCGCTACACACTGTCCTCAGACACGTCACCTGACCACTAGGGACCTGCAGGGCCACTGAGTAGCCAGGCCCTGGTGGGGGTAGAGGTAAAAGTAGCTTGCTTTACATCAGGAAAGCAGGGGCATCAGAGCTGTGCCGCGTCCAGGCACCATTAGGCAGAAAGTGCCCAGTGGGTGAGCGAGTGAATGAGGCAGTGCCTGCTCGCCAGGATGTGTGCAAGAACTTCCCAAGTTGTTCCAAGGGGTTAGCCTGACCCAAAGGATTCATCTCCTGTCATTCCTTCTGCATTGATTACATTCTAGGCTGAGTCTCAAGTTCCCATTCTTCATGAATGGATGACTGCGCTGTCTGAAATCACCACAGCAGCCTTTAGAGCTTTTAGAAAGGAAGCACAGACACATCTGGTCCACTCTATCCACAATTTCAGCCATCACTGCTTTGACCTTATCCGTGGGAAAGGGGTTTGTAATTTTAAGTAGTGTAGTTCAGGGACATTTGGACAAAGACCTCCAGAAGGTGAAGAGTGAGTCATATAGATATCTGAGGGAAGAGAGTTCCAGGCAGTGGGAGCCGCAAGCGTAAAGGTAGGAGCATAGCAGGCATGTTTTAGAAATAGCTAGCAAGTCAGTGGCTGGATCAACTGGACAAGGAGGAGAATGTCAGGAGATACTCTGGCAGACCAACTGGGCCATTGTGAGGACTTTGATTTTTACTCTCAATGAGGTAGGAGGCCTGGGAGGGTTTTGAGCATTGATTAGCTCTTCTCTTTTAATAGGATAATTCTGGCTGCTGTGCTGAAAACAGAGGGAAGGAGAACAGGAATGGAAAAAGGGAAATCAATTAGTAGGCTGTTCCATTGTAGTTGTGAGAAATTGGAAACCACCTAAATGTCCATAAGTAGGAGGGTATTTTAATAAACTGTCTAGAGAATGGAATACTAAGTATCAGTTCAGTTCAAAAAAGTTCAACTGAGGGGCACCTGGGTGGCACAGCAGTTAAGCGTCTGCCTTCGGCTCAGGGCGTGATCCCGGCGCTAGGGGATCGAGCCCCACATCAGGCTCCTCTGCTATGAGCCTGCTTCTTCCTCTCCCACTCCCCCTGCTTGTGTTCCCTCTCTCGCTGGCTGTCTCTATCTCTGTCGAATAAATAAAATCTTAAAAAAAAAAAGTTCAACTGATCTGGACTGATGGGGCAGTATTTTTGAGACACGGTTTTGGTTAGAAAAGAAATTGCTGATTGATATAAATTCATTATGAAACCATTATGTTTTTTTAAATTTAACTTAATTTATTTTAAGTAAACTCTATCCCCATTGTGAAGCGCGAACTTATAACCCAGAGATCAAGAGTCGCGTGCTCCACAGACTGAGCCAGCCAGGTACCCCTGAAGCCATTATGTTTTTTAAAAAATATGCAAAACAACATTCCTCTTTTCCTGTACGTGTGTACAAATAATGTCAGCTAGCACTTATCTGGCACTTACCATATACCAGGAACTGTTTGAAGTGCTTTACATATAATAACTTATTTTATCCTAATAATAACTGTATGAGGTAATGTCATCATTTCCAATTATGGCTCAGAGAGGGTAGACAACTTTCAAAGGTCACACAGTTTGTATGTGACAGAGCCAGAATTTGAACACAGGAAGTCCAGCTTTGGAGGCCAAACCCTTAACCATTGCCCTACATTGTCTCTCCTAAATATATATATATATATATATATATATATATATATATATATATATATATATATATATATATATATATGACAGAAGGTATGAAAGAATTCACAACAAACTGACAAGTGTGGGAACTTCAGAGGGGAGGAACTAAACTGGATTGTGAACAGAAAGGACAGATAATGTGAGCTTTATCTTTGTTTAAGAAAAGAATGTAGCCATATATTCTTTGTGTGATTTGAATTTATTGGTTTTTATAATGGAAGTCTTTTGGGGGAGAACTCTGCAAAGGAGAGAGGAGAAGTCAGTGGAGTAAAAAGTTATACAAGCTCTTCAAACTTATTTTTTGAAAGTGAGAGAGAAAGAAAGAACCAACTTCTACTCTTGCCCCTTCCAAATCTGCTCCTTCACTCTGTGTCTGTCAGTCCCTCCACCCTCTAACCAGTGGTCACCAGGCCAAAAATCTGTACTTGCCTTCCAGCTCGGTGGAGGCCTCCTACTTCATGGAGAACGGACACCAGCCACCCACTGGCTCTGGGAGGCAACCAACTCAGACACCTCGAGGCAGGGTGGCTGCAATCACCCAAGAATACTTCCCTGAAGAAGGTTGCAAGTGTGAGCCGTTGGTGCCAGCCATCAAAAGGATCCCTGGAGAAGGGGGCACCACTCTGTCTTCCGTAGTTCCCATCCGGCCAAGCAAAGGGAGATCTGCAGGTGTTTCCTGGTCTCTTTCTTCATGGCTGATGTGTAATTCTTTGGGGGGAAGGATTACACAGACCTTAGCAAACTGTGATTAAGAACAAAAAACTATAGGGGCGCCTGGGTGGCACAGCGGTTAAGCGCCTGCCTTCGGCTCAGGGCGTGATCCCAGCGTTATGGGATCAAGCCCCACATCAGGCTCCTCTGCTGTGAGCCTGCTTCTTCCTCTCCCACTCCCCCTGCTTGTGTTCCCTCTCTCGCTGGCTATCTCTGTTAAATAAATAAATAAAATCTTTAAAAAAAAAAAAGAAAAAGAACAAAAAACTATAGGAAACAACCCGAATGTCTACCAACTGATGAATGGGTCCATAAAAGGTGGTAAATCCATGCAATGGAGTAGTATATTTTAATAAAGTGAATTAAGTACTGATACATACTATAGCATAGATGAATCTGAAACATTATACAAATAAAAGAAGCCAGACTCAAAAGGACAAATATTGTATGATTCCATTTATGAGAAATTTCTGAAAGAGGCAAATCCATAGAGACAGAAAGTAGATTAATGGTTGCTAGGGACTGGGTGGGGGGATGGAGAGGGACTGCTGATGCAGGGGTTTCTTTTAAGCTCATGTAAAATGAGTGCTAGCCAGGCCCAACTGGGGCCTTTGTCTTTTGGGAATAAGAAAGAGAATCTCTTGAAATCCCATCCTCTGCATTTGCAGTGGGCACTGGCTTGGCACATCAGCCAGGTACTTTAATATTTGAGATCTTTTATATTTAAATATGTTTTAAAATAACAAAAATAATACATGCTTATGACAGAATGGAGGGTATATGTTGGGTGCTGTACATTCATGACTTCCTTTGATCTTTGCAACACCCTTGCCAGGTAGTTCAATTATTTCCAGTTTCCAGATGGAAAAAAACTGAGGCTCAAGAGAGGCGACATGAACTGCCCAAGGTCACATAGCAGACTTAAGGTTTGCAGCCAGGTCCATCTAGGTTCATAAACATATACGAAGTAAAAAATGAAAAAGACTTATACCTGCTACCACACCCCATCATCAGTCCCTCCCCCTCAGTTAAAAAAATTGTGTTTAAAGATTAGTGTGTATCTTTCAGAGATCTTTTCATAAAAATACAAACCCTCATATATCTGCATTCATACATGTACACATTTAGGTATTTTTCTCTTTTATATATGTGTGTTTATATATTTTTAATTTCTCACTTTAAAAGTAATACTTTCTTATTTATAATACTTGGAAAATATAGAAAATAATCAAGAAGAAACAAAAAATAACTATAACATAGACTTTAGAAGCAACATCTCCACTATTAGCATTTTAGTATATTTCCTTCCAGTCTTAAAAATTTTAAGATTTCTTTTATTAGATATTGAGTAGATATAAATACAAATATATGTACGTAAAATGTATGGTTGTATGAAGAATGAGGCAACAAATTCTGTATACATATGTACAATTCAACTTAATAACATTTCCATTATCTTTCAAACTCTCAATTTTACCCAGTTCCCCAGTTCATCCTGCACCCACTCCTGTTAATGTGCAATGGCTATCTTGAATTTTGTATTTATTATTCCTTTACATTTCTTTATAGTTTTCCCACACTGGTATATATCCCTGTAGTAGTTATCTATTGCTGCAAAACAGATTACCCCCAAACTTAGCAGCTTAAAATTACAAACATATATTATTTTATACGGTTTTCTGAGGGTCAGAAATTCAGTGGTTAATAACAATGGTTCTGGCTCCGGGTCACAGATGAGGTTGTAGTCAAGCTGTTGGCTATAATCATCTGGAGGCTTGGCTGGGGCAGGGGGATCCTCCCATGACTGTTGGCAGGAGGTTTCGTTTCCTCACCACACATGGGCCTCCCTGTAGGGCTGCTCCTAACATGGCAGCTGGCTACCCCCAGAGTGAGTGATGAGAGAGAGAAAGAGATAACCTAGTCTTGGAAGTGACATACCATCATCTCTGCGACGTGCCATCCGTAACAGAATAACTCTGGCATCTGGTGAATACCAGGAAGGAGGAACCTTTGGGGGCCGTCTTGGACGAGGCTGGCTACCACAAACCCTACACAGTATGTAAATTAGTTTTTCCTGTTCTCAAACTATATATAAATGGAATCATACTTCATTATTCTCTTACAATTTTTTCACGCAACATGTTTCTAAGATTCTTTCATGCTCTGTGTAACTAAATCCACTTATTTTCCCACTGTATCATATTACTATGTATAAATATACTACTATTGGTTTAAACGTTTTGCTATAATGGACCCACGAGTAGTTTCCAAATTTTTGCTATTACGAGTAGGGCTGCTATAGGGATGCCTGCATGGCTCAGTTGGTTAAGCATCTGCCTATAACTCAGGTCATGATCCTGGGGTCCTCGGATTGAGTCCCTCATTGGTCTCCTTGCTTAGCCGGGAGCCTGCTTCTCCCTCTGCCTGCTGCTCCCTCTGCTTGGCTCTCTCTGTCTCTCTGAAAATTAAAAAATAAAATAAAAAAGTAGTGCTGCTATATTCTTTTTTTAAGTTTATTTAAGCTTATTTATTTATTTTTTTTAGTAGTAATCTCTGCACCACTAATGTGGGGCTAGAACTCACCACCCCGAGATCATGAGTTGCATGCTCCTCCAACTGAGTCAGCCAGGCACCCCAGCTGCTATAAACATTCTTTTTTTTTTAAGATTTTTTTAAATTTCTTTATTAGAGAGAGAGTGAACGAGTGAGAGAGAACACAAGCAGGGAGAGGGGCAAAGGGAGAAGCAGTCTCCCCACTAAGCAGAGAGCCCAACGTGGGGCTTGATCCCAGGACCCCAGGATCATGACCCGAGCCAAAGGCAGATGCCCAACCAACTGAGCCACCCAGGCATCCTTATAAAAACATCCTCATACCTGCATCTGCACATGTCCAAGAGTTATTTAGAGCGTATATCAAAGAGTAGAATTGCTGGGTCATAGGTTATGGGCATCATCAATTCTACTAGGTAACAATACTTTTTTTCCCCCAAAGTTATTCCATATTCTTGAACCACACTTGATTTTATCCAATTTTCCCATTTTCCCCAGTCTGGTGGGTGTGAAATGGCAACTCACTGAGGGTTTAGTTTTCATTTTCCTTGATAACTGGTGAAGTTGAGCATCTTTTCAGATTTATTGACCACTCTGTTTCCATTTCTCATTAGCATCTATGCAAGGATTTTCTCCACTTAAAAGTGTTTTTAAAACAGTGTTTTCGGGGCACCTGGGTGGCTCAGCCGTTAATCGTCTGCCTTCGGTTCAGGTCATGATCCCAGGGTCCTGGGATCGGGCCCTGCACCGGGCTCCCTGCTTGGTGGGAAGCCTGCTTCTCCCTCTCCTACTCCCCTTGTTTGTGTTCCTTCTCTGGCTGTCTCTCTCTGTCAAATAAATAAATAAAATCTTTTAAAAAATAATAATAAAACAGTGTTTTCTGGGGTGCCTGGGTGGCTCAGTCAGTTAAGTGTCTGCCTTTGGCTCAGGTTATGATCCCAGGGTCCTGGGTTCAAGCCCCATGTTAGGCTCCCTGCTGAGTGGGGAGCCTGCTTCTCCCTCTTCCTTTGCCCCTTTCCCCTACTCGTGCTCTCTCTTTCTCTCTCTCTCTCTCTCAAATAGATAAATACAATGTTTAAAGAAAATTTAAAAAACAGTGTTTTCCAATTAAAACAATATAATCATGTTAGATAACACGGAAGATATAAAAAAGAAAAGACAATCACCCAAAACTTGACTACCCAGCAATAACTACCTTTTTGCATTCTGGTAGAATTCCTTCTACTATATTTTATGTGTAATGTACGTTTTTTATAAATCATAATTCTCAGTATAGTTTTGCAATTTATTTTTTTAAGTGTTATGCTTGCAGCATTTTTCCACTTCACTAAATATTACTCAATTACACTTTTAATGTGGGAATTTAACCCATGTAAACGGTCACCCTATTTATTGACCTTTCTTAATTTTTAATTTTCTTTCCTGTGTTATAAATAACCATGCGCAGACATCTCTGGATAAATCTTTGGATGCATTTCACTTCTTAAATTCAATTCCAATCAGAGATCATTTCTCAATGATCACAGACCTGTGTTTAAGGCTTTTGGTAAATATTGCAAAATTCCCTTCCCAAAAGACTCTATCCATCTTTCCAAAATATAAATCTCTTCTTGTCCTTTCTGTTCAAAAAGCCTGGTTGGCTCTTCTGGTGTCTATGCAGTGTCCCGCACACGCAGATTAACGTTCAGTCTCCGCTACCACCACCGCCCTCTCAGCAGTCCCAATTTATTTCTAGGACACACCATGGCCTCTCACGGTAGACCTCCATGCCTTTGCTCAGGCAGCGCCCTCCACCTAAAATGGCCCTTACCTCCTTTCTCTTCCAGGCAAAATCCTATTCTCCTTTTAAGGATCAGTTCAATAAAGCCCATGTCTCTGGGCAGGGCTGATCTGCCCTCTGCTGGGCCCTCCAAAGCACATCATAGACTTCCATAATGATAATTTTCACATTGAAATAATTGTGACACTGGAGGTTTCACAGATTCACACAAATCAGATCACATCCTGCCCCAGTTTAAAACTCTTCCACGGAGGGCCCCCCACGGGGGGGGCTCAGTTGGTTAAGGATCTACTTTAGGCTCAGGTCATGATCCTAGGGTCCTGGGATGGAACTCTGCATGGGGCTCCCTGCTCAGCGGGGAGTCTGCTTCTTCTTCTCTCTCTGCTGCTCCCCCTGCTTAAGCTCTCTCACTCTCTCTCTCTGTCAGATAAATAAAATCTTAAAAAAAAAAAACTCTTCCATGGAGTATAATAGAAAGTTCAGAATTTGGCCCCAATACACTTGAGCATGAAGATTATGATAATAGAGACATTTCAAATGCGTTGGTTAAAGATGATAATATTGGGATAACTGTGTAGTTATTTGGGAAAAAAAATTGTGGATTCCTGCCTCACACCTTACACCAAGTGACTTTATGATGGCACAAGATTGAAATGTAAAATATGAAGCCATGTAAAAACTAGAAGAAAACAGAGAATCTGTTTTCTAATATTGAATTGAAGGTTTTCCTAAGAATGACATAGAACCTGGAAACCACAAAGGAAAAGACTGATAAATTAAGATGCATACAAAATAAAAGTTTGTCCATGGTAATAAATACTAAACTGGAAAAATATTTACATCTTAGATGTAGAAAGAAAAGGATAAATATTCCTATAAATCAACAAGAAAAATCTCAGTGGAAAGACCAACTAAAAAAAAAGGGTAAATGGGGGCGCCTGGGTGGCACAGCGGTTAAGCGTCTGCCTTCGGCTCAGGGCATGATCCCAGTGTTATGGGATCGAGCCCCACATCAGGCTCCTCCGCTATGAGGCTATGAGCCTGCTTCTTCCTCTCCCACTCCCCCTGCTTGTGTTCCCTCTCTCGCTGGCTGTCTCTATGTCTGTCAAATAAATAAATAAAATCTTTAAAAAAAAAAAAAGGGGTAAATGAACAGAGAATTCGCCAGAACTAGACCCCCCTCCAAAAAAGGTTCATAAATAGGAAAAATTGCTCAACTTCTCTCTTAATAAAAAGAAATGAAAAATAAAAATGCCTTTTGGTTTTTATCCATCTGATTGGCAAGGAAAAATAAAGTTTAATAACACACTGCAGTTCAGGATGTAAGAGAAGAGGCACTCTCATATTTTATTGATGGAAGGGCAAACTGGTACAACTATGGAGAGTACTTTGCCAATATCCATTAACACTAACAAAAACAAGTTCGTATACTCATTTACTGGTATTTCACTGCCAGGAATTTACCGAACAGAAAAACTCCCACATCTGCAAAATAACAAACGGACAAGTTATAGCATTATTTGTAATAGGAAAGGAATGGAAACTAAGTGTTCGCAAATAGAATATTAGGCAAGTAAATTATGGCTGTCTTTATAAAGCTATGTGTTAATTTAAAAAACTGAGGCAGACCGAAAATGTGGAGCTGAGTCATAAGAGCAAGATGCAGAAGTGTTTATAGCAAGCTATCATTTGTGTAAAAAATCTGTACGTGTAATTTGCCTGTGAATACAGCAACCGTCTCTAAAAGACCTCAGAACAAAGTGATGATCGCGGTGGGGGGACCTGTGGATTGGAAAGCAGAGGCGAGAAGAGGACTTAACTTTTCATCCTATGCTCTTTGCATATTTTTAATATTCGATGTTCGTATATACCTATTTTTAATCAATTAAATTAACATAAAACACCTCTCAATGTTTAGGATCAAGTCTAACGCACTTCCATGGTCAACTTTCCAACCTCCTCCCAGGCCACATTTCCCCTCCCTCACTACCTTCCAGTTAACTTGCTTCTCCTTCCGTTTCTGGAACATGCCAAGATCGTCCTGCCTCGGGACACTCTACATAAGCTGTTCCCTCTTCCCAAGTTGCTGTTCTCTAGGTTCTCATGGGTCAGCATTTTCTTCTATTTCAAGTCTTGGGTTCTGGGTCATCTCTTCAAAGAAGCCATCCCTGGCCACCCTACATAAACAATTTGTTGAATAAATGCCTCTCTCTCTCACTGGGCAGGCAGGGCAGGGTTTACATCCCTGACCACCCAATCTAAAGAAGCACCGCCCTTCACTCTCTTTAGGACAATACCCTGATTCACTTCTTTCATAGCACTAGTCACTATTTGAAATTACCTTGTTTGTGTATTTTCTTAGTTGTTTACTGTCTCTCTCCAGCTCAAGGGTTTATCTCCATGAAAGCAGGGGCCATGTCTTGTCTTGTTTCTATCTTCAGCTACCCAAATAATAAACATTTGTTGAGTAAATTTATGCAACATATACTATAGACCACACACTGTGCTACAGATTTTATAGATAACAACTCTTTCAATCCTCACAATAACTCAATGAGGGAGATTGTTGTTTTTTTTTTTTTTACCTAAGTTACAGTTAAGGAAAAAGAGGCAAGGAGCGGTTGAAGAACTTGCCCAACTGACAGAGCTGGAATCCCAGACACAAGTTTCTTAGCTACAACGATGCTTTTTATTTTATTTTTATTTTTTTAAAAAAAGATTTCATGTATTTATTTGACGGAGAGAGACACCCAGCGAGACAGGGAACACAAGCAGGGGGAGTGGGAGAGGAGGAAGCCGGCTTCCCGATGGAGCAGCGAGCCCCATGAGGGGCTCGATCCCAGAACCCTGGGATCACGCCCTGAGGCGAAGGCAGACGCCTAAGGACTGAGCCACCCAGGCGCCCCCAACGCTTTTTAGATATATAAACTCACAGATGGATGAAACTGACTGATTAAATGAACGAACTCATGGAAATATGAATATAAACGTTGATTTTTTTTTTTTTGCGTCTCCATATTCCCCAGATCTGCCGCAAGGGGGCGCTCTCTCCCAGGTCTTGACGCCAGTCCTCAAGGCGTGCACTCCCTTTGCGTCTCGGGCTCGCGCGCGCTGCCGCGGCACCGGAAGTGACTGAGCTTGCAAGTTCCCCCGGTCTCTTCAGGGGAAACTGAGGCCGGCTCATTCGGAAGAGACAGCGCGAGTCGTCAGCCAGGTAGGCCGGCCCGGGTCCGCGGCGCGGAACTTGGCCACGAAGAGCCCTCGCGTCTGGAAACGACCTGGCCAATGAAGGGGGGATGTGGCCCCCCACGGCTCGCGGGGCTCGCAGGTGAGAGCGCCGCCTCCCCTGTGCATGGCAGGCGCTGCGCCCAATGGGAGCCCTCGCCGTCCCGCTTCTGTGCTGACTGGGCTCTCTGATTGGCTACGCCGGGGCGGGCCGCCGGGGGCGAGACCCCTCCTCCCTGAAAGGGCTAGGGGGCGCCCCTGAGGGAGAGCGGTTGCCTGGCAACGGGGCGGTGGCCCGCCGGGTACCCGGCCTAGCGCGCGGGAGAAGCAGCCAGGCCGCAGCCCACCCGACCGGGTCTCCGGAGAGGTGCACTCCCCGGCCCCCAAGCCCTCCCGGGGGCGCCAGGAAGCCGCCTTGGGCCTGTCCTCAGGAAAACGTGGTCTCAGCTGTTGTGGTGGGGGGAGGCTCGAGCAGGCCTCAGTCCCTCTCCGTGACCCGAGGAGAGGCCCGGCGCCTCACCCTCACCCCGTCTTTGTGCAGGGCGCCGGCGGCCATTGTGTCCGTGCGGGGTATGGAGGACCCGGCAATCCCCCACCACCGCCGCCACGTCCAGGGCCTTTGGGGAATTCAAAGAAAACCAGCGGTGTTTCTGGGGGGTCCCCGGCCGTCAGCCTCCCGGAAAGGCCCGGGGATGGCCTTTCCGAAGTCAGACCGCAGATCCGAGGCAGTTTTCCCCTCCCTCTGTCCCTTCTCGAAACCTTGAGCCCCATTGAGAAGTCCCTTCAGGGTTTCGGAAGCCTTACCCTGAGCTGGTACTTAAATAGAAACAACAACAACAACAAAAAACCTAAACCCCACACAGCCACCTCCGGGAGAGTTCTCCTGGCTCCCAGTAGGAGGCGGAGAGCCAAGGGGCGTGCAAGAGCGAGGGGGCTGGGCTCCCGGGTGGCAGGAGGCCGCTGCCGAGTGGCCGCCCTCGATCCGGGCGATGGAGGAGGAAGCAAGCGAGGGGGCCGGTTCCTGAGCTTCGTAATTCCTGTGTCGCCTTCTGGGCTCCCAGCCTGCCGGGTCGCATGATCCCTCCAGCCGGAGCTCCTTTTTTTGCCAGCGGCCGTGAGGCCGGCTGAGTTGCCGGCATCCCGGCTGCCACCTCTTCTCCCGACCTATGTTACAAAAGATCTTCCGGGGGTTGCACCTGCCTGCGGTTGCCTGAAACGGATTTGAATGTAGGTGGTGCGGAGGTGGGGGTGGGGGGCAGACTGTCCGTGGGGGTGACTTTCTGAGGAAGGCATTTCGGAGAAAAGGGGGTGGCTGGGGAAAAAAAAACAAAAAACCGGTGTGGTGATTCAGAAAGAGCCCACGGGTGCTTTCAATTTGACTTCATTGAAGTCTTTTGGAAGCTAGACCCAGACCTTTCTAAGAGCCACAAAGAAACCAGTTCTGGTACCTCGAAGGGGAATGGGATATTGTAGGGTAAATGGCATGCATATTAATTTTTTTTTTTTTTTTTTCCTGAAGCTCTTTCTCTCCCATCAGAACCCTGTCTTGGCTTTGGAGCTCAGAAGAGAACCACTAAGCAGAGACCAGACTCAGTGAGTGAGCAGGTGTTTTGGACAATGGACTGGTGGAGCCCATCCCTATTATAAAGATGTCTCAGAGCAACCGGGAGCTGGTGGTTGACTTTCTCTCCTACAAGCTTTCCCAGAAAGGATACAGCTGGAGTCAGTTTAGTGATGTGGAAGAGAACAGAACTGAGGCCCCAGAAGGAACTGAATCAGAGATGGAGACCCCCAGTGCCATCAATGGCAACCCATCCTGGCACTTGGCGGACAGCCCTGCGGTGAATGGAGCCACTGGCCACAGCAGCAGCTTGGATGCCCGGGAGGTGATCCCCATGGCAGCAGTGAAGCAAGCGCTGAGGGAGGCCGGGGATGAGTTCGAACTGAGGTACCGGCGGGCATTCAGCGACCTGACATCCCAGCTTCACATCACCCCAGGGACAGCGTATCAGAGCTTTGAGCAGGTAGTGAATGAACTCTTCCGGGATGGGGTGAACTGGGGTCGCATTGTGGCCTTTTTCTCCTTCGGTGGGGCATTGTGCGTGGAGAGCGTAGACAAGGAGATGCAGGTATTGGTGAGTCGGATCGCAACTTGGATGGCCACTTACCTGAACGACCACCTAGAGCCTTGGATCCAGGAGAACGGCGGCTGGGTAAGGACCACGCCCCTTGTATGTATCTCTCCCTTGGCCTCTGGTCAGAGGGATGTCTAATAGCCTCTCCCCATATCTCTTTCTGTTGTGATGGGTGATTATTGGAGACTGTTAAGGAGATGTGACCGGCCTTGTTGCACCACAAGAGGTTAACTGTTCTCAAATACAGATGACCTACTTCTTGAAGGACCAGGCATCTTTCATTCTGGCCACCCTCATGACCCCACTCTTTCATACTTGCGTTCCAGTTTCTCAGCAGAGGAAAACATAGCCTGTGTGTTTATTTGGCCCCAAATCTTTGCAAGTGGAAAGTTATTCCAGTGTTCCCCCTCACCCTGACAAAATGGCTCACCACAGAAAGGGCTGATGAGTGTAATGCCTCCGAGCCCCTCCATTCTTATTCCCCCAGGGATGTCAGTCTTGTCCTGGGCTTCCCTCCCACAAATCAAGTTCCCTTTATTTCAGAGTGTGCATACATGTTCCTCTCCTCTCAGGGCACGGCCAAGGCAGAAGTTCCCGCTGGCTTGGGCGGCTGCAGACTGTCAGATTTTAGGGCAGTGTAAGCTGTGCCAGTGGGCCGGTTGTGTTTGTGCTGCACCCCTCTGTTCATTTGCTCTAAAGTGTGCAACTTTTTGCATGGTTGGCCTTGTTTGCGGAGCTCTTGCTGTGTCACGCATTAAGCCCGGGGACTTTGCACCTCACTGCCTGGGGTTGGTTGGGGAGCTCCAGCTGTTCTGCCTGCTGCATTCAACATGGCCAGGGCCCTGGGGCCTCTTCACGGAGCGCTGTTGGCTGGCAAAGCAAGAACCTGGTCTGTGGGGCTGTCTGGGATATGGAGATTCAGTGACAGACTTCAGAAACAAACTGACATAGGGTTAGCCCTGTCACTCAACCAGCTGTGTGACCTTGGACAGGCCAGTTTACCTTGAGCCTCAGTTTCTTCCACTAACCAGAAAGGCGGCGAGCCCTCTTTGCCTTGCAGAATATTGTAAATCTTGGAGCTTATGTGAGCAGTGACTGGCACCAGCAAGTTTCTGTAGTAGTTATTATTGGTTCCAGACGCAGGAGTCGTGCCCTCATTCCTTTCCCAGGGAGGGAGAATTCTCTTGCCCATCACCAACTTAGGAGCAGATAGTGGTGAGAGGTTCTTTACCAGTGGTCATTGTAGGCGATTTTTGCTCTTCTGCAGTGAACTCAGTCCTAACATCCTTGCTTATCTCCCTGTCTAGGGGAGATGCAGGGCTTATGAGAGGTATTCGGTCCCCTCAAAATACCCAGAAAATTGAGCAGGCTGTGGAAAATAAGTCATCTATTGAGGGAGCTGAGGTGGAAGGGGCCTTTGCACCACGGACTCAGGAATGTCAAGAATGCAAATTATCCATAGGCTGGGCCTAGGGCGTGGCACTTCAGTTTACCTCTGAGCGAGAGACCGCCTAGTTTGCCCGTCCCCCTGTCTTATTTCCTATTTCTTTGCAACTTCATTAACTCTTCCTGCTGCTAGTTCTTGTAAAATACAAAGAGGTCAAGTCAATAGAGGTCAGATGACTGGGGTGGGGTTGGGGGAGGTAAAGGTGGAGAGCTCTCGAGCTAAGGCTGACCGGACTTGAAAGCCATTCTGTAAATGAACTCCCTGGGGGGATAAATGATTAAATAGTTCCTGTTGGTTTGTGTGATGACCTCGCTGGTTCCCTCCTGCTTTGATTCTCTTTAGGGGCAAATATTTGTTCAGCTGATTGCAGGAGGGACAGGATTCCAGCACTTTAGACACAGGCACTGAGACATCTCCTAGCAGAGATGTGGGCCTTGTGCCCACCTTGCCTGACTATTGTCTTTGGCCAGGGGTGCTAACCAGGTGGGTTGTTGCCAGCTATTAACAAAAGGCAGTCTGGGAGAGGTGCCTGTTCTGTCAGCCAGCCTCTGCAGAGGGCTACCAGGATCAGAGAATTGCCAGTCACCGCGTATTGTATACAGAAAGAGGTTTTAGACACAGCAACACAGGGCAGGTTAATTAGATCACCCCTGAATTGAAATTCCATCTTCTGTCTCTTTGCTCAAGATTATTTTCAGAGCCCGTTAGACAACATACCATATGTTACTTCCTCTTGGTGAACGGAGGGGATGTGTGCAGAAGCCAGTTATGTCAGCACCATTTCTGGGCACACATGCTCCCTGAGACCAGGAGGTAAAGAACATTTGAGTAGAGGTCCTTTGGATAGAAGCTACCCACACACTTCCCTGTCAAGCACCATCCTATTTGAGCTGCACAGACTGGCTACCGCAGTGTCATCTCAAAACCTTCCTGGAGGCTGTGGCGGACCAGGAGTGTAGGACATATGGGCCATAACTACCCTGGGATATGCTCTAAATTTAGCATCCCTACAGAAAAGGGGAAGGAAATGAGCATTTATGGAGTATATTCTATGTATGAGACATTGTGTTGGGTCTTTTACTTAGGCAACCAAAATTTACTGAGCATCTACTATGAAGCAGACATTGTGCCAGGTGCTGGCAATAAGCCCCACATGAAACCTTCCCTCGTGGAAATGATGTGCTGTTTCATATATCCCACACAATAACTTTTCAAGGTAGGTGGGTTTATTCCCAGTTTACATGTGAAGCCCCTGATAGCTCAGTGACTGGCTCCAGGTATCCCTCAGCCAGTTAAGTGACCGAGTGAGAATATGCACCTAGGTTGGCCTGACTCTGAAGCCTAAAGTCTTTTCCATTCGCATCAGGTTGTCCTAGGAGTAATAAAGTGACCCAGACATTCTGGCACAGAAAGGCAGAAATGCTGTTGGGCCAAATAAAACATGCCCGTGGAGGTGGTCACTCTCGTCTGTGATCCTGACATTGTTCAGGAAGCCGCAGGTAGAACAGTGCCTTTGTTGGCAGTAGCAGGTTCCCAAAGGCATGTGTGTAGTAGCCTCAGATTCTGGCGTTGGTAAAACTTGAGTAGGCATCAGGGTTTTGCCCAGTCAGAGTGGCCGCCTTGTTAATTCTTTCATTGTTAAACCCTCTCAGGCCCTGCATGTGGGGAGAAGGTGGCCTCCTTTAGATATATCTACTTAATTGTGGGTGAGCTCCAAGGACTGGAATTCCACACGTAGCCACACCACTGCCTGCCTGGAGTCACCTGGCAAGATGCCGAACCTGTTTGTCTCTCTTGTCCATCCATCTCTCCTACCTGTAAAATAGAATAATGACAGCCACCTGCCATAGCTTGACCCTAGTAAAGAATCTAGAACAAAAGCTCTTCCTGGGCCTTAATTGTAGGGTGGAAGCACTTCTTTTAATGAGTGGACCATCTGCCTCAGAAAACTGAACTTTGGCCCCAGAGTTTCTCAAGAAACAAAGCCAACTCCTGAGATACTCATCTAGAATGGAGTATGATATGACCTTCCCTGTAGGGACAGAGTGTTTTGGGGGCTTTCCAGTGGGAATGTGGACAATTTTAGGGTGAGGGCCCAGGTGGGCAAGCCATTTTGGGATTATAGTCCCTGGGAAACCCCTTAGCTCGATGGACAGCCATTGTCGAGAGCAGTGAATGGTGTGTGGAGAGAGGAAACATAATTTGGCCTTTCCCAGGCTGCATGGTTCTGTGGTCTTCTAGTTTCTGTAGTTTCTTCTTGCCTATTCTGGCTTCTTTGGCATGGGTGGGTATATGCTAGCTGAAGCACCTCAGTGACCTTTGCAGATCTCAGCAGCTGTTGGCAATTCTGCGGTTTTCTTGGGGAAACCCCATTAGAAACCCCAAACGTGGAAATTTTTAGTAATCTCATTCAGGTCCCAAAGTGAGGTAGAAAGGTCTCAGGGACTCCACCTCAAAACACCCAATTCTTCTGGATGTAGATTTGAGGTTGCTCTTGAAACTCTGTCACCATCACAGGATTTTCCAGACTTCCTGGGACTAATTTCCCCAGTGGCCCCATAGAGCCCTTTCGCTTCTGGTAGAAAATTACCCAGGTGTTTTTTCAGGGGGTCCCAACAGAACCCAGAGGGTTTTCTTGACTTTTGTGTGGGCAGTCACCAGATTTGTTTGGGCTGCAGGAAGCAGCAGTTGTCAGCTGTCCTTTCCCCACCAGGTATCTGTGCTGACGCCAGCGGGCTTCCGCATTTTCCAGCTCCTCAGCCTTTTATCATGGGGCTTTCTTTGAGCAACTGTGGTCTTGTCTGGGTTTGGTATGGATAGATTTAGGGGTAATTCTCAGTGAGCTGCTCTTCAACAGAGGTATAATCTCCTACTACCTTAATTAGCAGGGCCCTGTCCATACCCCCAACCTAATTCCAGAGTCCTCCCTAGGGACTCCTCTTTTCTTTGAAGGAGTCACTCTGCTCCTGGAGCAGCTTCTCTTCTGTCCCTCCAGCCGACAGTCTGTCTTCCCCATTCCCAGTTGGCAGACCTGAGTCAGACAGTCCACTGGGTCTTTTTGTGTAGCCTGGGGAAGAGAAGACTCAAGAGAATATGATCACCAGTTTCAAATATCTGGAGGAAGAGGAGCTACGCCTTTTTTATTGGTAGAGTACCCAACAGAACTTGTTGGATAAATGAGAGGAAGATAACAGTGGTAGCATAAACTTAGTGTAAAGAAGACATTTCTCACACTATTATATCTCTGCCAGATTTAGGAGTTTCCTGAAATGGCGTCCACATCTTGTACACACTTGTTTCCTTAGCACTGAGCAGAGGTCTTGGGCATAGCAGGTACCTAGTGAAAGAAATGCCCACCAAATTTCTGAAGAAACAGACATTTATCAAACCAGAATAATAGTAATGGGAATTTTAACAGACCTGATCATTCAGTCATTGATTCAGATGATATTTATTGAGCTCCTACGTCCAGGCTGTCCTGGGCATTCGGGGTACTACTGCCTTAAATAAAATTAAGTTTGTGTCCTCGTGAAGCTCACATTCCAGTGGGGAGAAACAGACAATAAGCATGTAATTACATATGTAAAACATATCAGGTGATAGTAAACACTATGAAGAAAATAAAGCAGGTCAAGGGCATGCCTCCCAAGGGAGGTGGGGCTGCAGTTTTAAGAGAGGTTAGGGAGGGCATCACCAAAAGGTAATGTTTGAGCCAAGACCTGAAGAATGTGGCTAGAGAAGAAATAGCTAGAGGGAAAGTGGTTAAGATTGAGAGGGGAGATCGCACAGGGCATTACAGGCCATGATGAGGACTTGGCTGTGGATGAATGTGGATGAATGTGAGAGAGGCCAGGAGAGAGTTTGTAGCAGGGGTGAAGTGATCTGAATTCTGGAAGGGCGGCAGCCAGGAACCAGTGATGAGGCTGGTTGCAACTGCCAGGTGAGAAGGAAGAGTGGTTTGGATCAGGAGGCTGAGGTGGAAGTGAGTGAGAAGTGACTAGAGATTACGGCCAGGCTTACACATAGTGTATTGATGGAAGCCACATTTTTAACCACTTGGAGGTCATGAAATCAAGACTAAGTAAGCTAGATGTTCTTTAGGGATAGTTCTCTTCAAATGTGGTATCCTGAATGGTCCTCCTCCATTCTAGCAATATTTCGGTCTGAGTAACTGCAGCATGTCTGGGCCTCAGTCCCAGCTCACCCAGATCTAGCTGTGTGACTTTGGGCAAGCTCCTTCAGTTCTCTGAACCTTGGGGCAAATAATACCTGCTTCATCAGGTCATGGCAAAGACCTGATGAGGCATGCCTGAGATGTGTAGAGCCTGGCACATGTTGGTATCATAATTCTTATCATCTTCACCACAGAACTCACATCAGAAACTCATTCAGCATCCATTCTCCTTTTTTGGACTGCATGCCGCTCCAGCACATCTTCAAGGCAGACAGGTCCTAGCAGTGTTCCATCATGGCAGCAGCTCTTGGTGTTCCTGTAGTATGGTGGTACAAGCACGGATCTTAAGAGTCAGGATCCCCGTTCTGCTGTCAGCCTGCTCTGACTCACTGTCTTACCTTAGCCAACTCACTTCACCCCCAGGCTCTAGTTTCCACCACATCTGTAGGATGGAGGGTTGAAGTGGACAGTCTAGGAATCTTGGTTGTCACTGGTCTTAAGCCTTGTGGCCAGTTCCACCATTAAGGCCCTATTTCACGTTAGTTATATTTGAGGATGGCTCTTTTCTATCAACAGCTAGAACACTTTAACTGCAAAAATTAAGTAATCCCAGTGTCAGTGTAGGGTAGTTTCTCACTGACCCCGCAATAATAATAAGCCACATTTATGTAGCACTTCACAGCTCAGAAAGCGCTTTCATATCCACCATGCCTGTTCCATGCTTATAGCCACCCAGCAATGTGAGTCAGGCTCAGAAAGGTGAAATGGCTTGCCAAGGTCACACATCAAAAGGAAGATGCTGGGTTTGGATTTTTGGATCTGCATGTGACCACTTCTTTGCTGTGTGACCTTGGGCAAGTCTTTTAACTTACACCTTGTTCTGAAGACTCAGTGAGTTAATCCATATCTTAAGGCCCTTAGAACAGTGACTGTTCGTATCAGAAGTAAACAGCAGCCGCATCCTAGGCCTCCTTCTGGCTTCCCGTTTATTACATATTGATTTTTGCAAGTAGTGTTTTTGCAGAAAGAAACCACCTTTGGGACCTTCTGGTACATGGTTTCATCCCTGCTGAGACTCTAGTCCAAACTGGAGCCTTACAGCTAGCTCCAAGCTACAGGGCTTTTTGGGCAGACTCCAGAGCTCCCCTCGGAACTAGAGGTTTTTCTCTCGCTCTTCAGGAAATGCCATTGCAGTGACTTCCATGGACTGCTTCCTGTCCCAGCCCTGCAGCCGATTCCTGCTGGCGAGAGTGTAGAAACTGGAAAGTCATGTCCCTAAAGGCTCCCCCCTCCCCACAAACCCCTTTTTTTGGACATGTCCCTCGCTTTCCTCTTGTCAGTTACTTTCTTTGCTCCCTCCCCGTTCACCCTTCACCTAGCTTCTCCCTCCAGCCCTTGTTCATCCCTTTAAGATTTGAAAACGCATTTCTGCTTAGTTCTGTCAGGCTTCCCCCCCCCCGCCCCGCCCCTTGCTGGGGGGCTGGTCAGAACTCTTGAGCTCTTCTCCATGGCTCCATCACTCAGTAGCAGTTTCAGTCTGGGACTCCCCCTAGAGGGACATTAAGCCTGTCACTTGCAGTGCCTTGTATCATCCGTTAACCCTGAGTTCCCTCAGAGGTCCCCACCCCACCCCGCACAGGGTGGAGACTCCTGAGATCTTAGAGGTTTGGCACATGTAAATCCTGCCTCTTGGAGATTGATGAGAGAGGATAGAGTGAAGTGGAGCCGGGCCCTCCCCCCTCTACCTTTCAGGAGGAAGCTGGAAAGGTTGAAAACCTTGTTGGACAATCATCTGAGGAATGGGAGCTAGCTTGGGAGGGGATTGGAACGCACTCAACTATGCCTCAGATCCTTTGTTCCGCTCATGAAAGGGAAACATTCCCCTCCCTCCTCCCTGGCCACACACACGTGCCTTTGTTCCCCCCGGTCAGGCGGAGCCAGGAACACAGTGTCCCCTTCCAAGGAGCCTGACTTGCCTCCCCAGAGGCTGGCCTCCTGCTCAGCAGGACTGGGATTTTAGCTCAGGAACTTACACCCCCCTCCCCACCCCTCCCATCCTTTCCTTGGGAGAGCCTTTCTCTCAGAAGCTGAAAACTTGCCTACGAACAGCTGTCCAGGGACTTCCCTGGAATTATTCCACGGGATGCCCACATCCCAGGATTAAACAGTCCCTCCCTCTTATTCCACTTGGTGATTAATATTATTGTTAATGTTACTATTAATAGTACCTAACATTTATCAAGTGCTTACTCTATGCCGGGCATTGTTCAAAGTGCTTTACATGTATGTATTTATTCCATTCGCCTAGCAGCACTTTGAAGATGGAACTATTATTATCCCCATTTTACAAATGAGGAAACTGAGGTAGAGAGAGGTTAAACAACTTATGCAAGGTAGCATGGTTAGTAAGCAGCAGAGCCCCTTCCAAGCTCCCACTTTTAAATACTTCATTTCTGCCCCCACCCCCTCACTGTACCAGCTAGATGATGGTGGGTGTTTATCCAGTGCCACTTATGTGACAGGCCTTTTACCAACATCATCTCTGTGTTACTATCCCAACAACTTGATTATTACAGGACACTGAGATTTGGAGGGCTTAGTTAACAGAAGGCAGAGTCAGGATTTGAAACCAAGATCGCCTTACTCCAAAGCCCATGTTCTTTATCTGTACCCTCCTTTAAAACCCTACAAGGTTATCGTCATTCTATGGTTGAGAAACCATATGTCTGAGGCTCAGAGAAAAATGACATGTGCTCAGGGCCTCATAAGCTAATAAATACCAGGGCAATCCGGAATTCAGACTCAACACGACACTGTCATCACTTTGCTGCGTTAGTAGTCTGTAGCATGAGGATAGTAGTTATTATGTGCGTCTGAACGCTTTTTTATAATTTACCAGACTCCTTTGTATACGTCATTTCACAGTGAGGTAGGTGAGGTGGGGTATGTTCAGTCCCATTTCAGGGAGGAAACTAAGGCAAGGGGGCTTGTCCCACAGTAAATGGCAGAGTCAGACTTAGAATCCATGTTCTGACTTATAACACAGTGTTATTGATCATGCCTGCCTTCCCTAAGGCTGTTCATTGCTTGGGGCTGTCCTCTGAGTTTTGTTTCATTTGTTAAATCAGCAAATACTGATGAATGCTTTGTATGTGCTAAGTGCTGGGGATACTGTGGATACTGTGGTGAGTGGATCTGGGTCCCATCCCTCAGTGGTCTGTTTCCATGCCCCATTCCTTGGGCCTTGCTGGTACCCTTCTGCCATCTGAATCAGGCTATGTGTATCACCCATCGACCTCCTCCATTGCTGGACACACCAGGCAAGGTTCGTGATAGTTGGTGTGTATTGACCACCTCGCGTACACCCATAGGTAGAAGTCTTGAGATTTGAAGTTTAGCTTGAGTTTTTGCTTGTGCTGTAGTACTAGGCATATCAGCTTCAAATTCTCACCCTTAAATCTGAGAGAATAATACCAACCCATCAGAGTAAGCAAGAAAGTGAAATGCAAAAGTGTTTTTTAATAATAACAACAGATATTGTGTGTTGATTGTTTGTTCTGTGCCAAGTGCTATGTTTATGCCCTTGACAAATCCTCACAACTGTGTCAAGACAGAGAATCCAGAGCTTCCAGAGGCTCTGTAACATGTCCACACTAACAAGAGGCAGATCTGGGTCTTGCACTCAGATGTATCTGGTGCCAAAGCCTACCCTCAAGCCTCAAGTGTCACTACTGCTTTGCAGGTCCGGACTGGCTTATTTTACCCTGTTATCCTGGCACGGGGCCTGAGGTAGGGTAAGGGCTCAGCCAGCATCTGCTCAATGAACATGAAGGGTTATTTTTAGATGCAGGTTAGGTGACAAAAATGTCTCTGTCCCTAAGGAAGCAAACTCATTTGCAGCAGGAGGAATAGACCAAAACACTCCAGGCAAACTGTGCCAAGTCTGTGGTGTAGTTTCCAGAAGTAGAAGAGGACAGACCCACTGGCTGCATCCCACAGGTGCCCTGGACCTCTGCCAAACCGGCCCACTTCCACCATCAGCTATTCAGTTGATGACTCGGTCCCAAGGCCTCTGCTTTCAGGCTGCATCATCAATATGCACCTTCTCCCTTGCCAGCTGCATCGCGAACCCAGACCTGCTCTTCTGTGCCAGTAGTGGAAAGTGTCAGGAAGGGGAAAGACCACTAAAGGCTTGAATAATAGCTTTCTCAGCAGTGTAGCTTTGTGCTCAGTTCACACTGAGTCCTCAGTTTCCCCATCTTCATCCCTTAATGAAGATAATAGCAGTCTCTTTCTCCTAGGTGTACTGTGTTTCTTCAGCCTGGATCACTCTTCTCTAGATCTGATCAGGGCAGTCATCTTACCATTTAGGTCTCAACTTAAGTATCACCTCTCAAGAGGCCACCCATGTTTACATGTTTACTGTCTGTCTCCTCCAGTAAAATCTAAGCCCCCAGAGCGTAGGGGTTTTGTCTCATTTTTTTTCCTTCATCCCTAGCATCTAGCCGAGTGTTTGGCACGTAGGAGACACTCAGCAAATATTTGTTCAATGAGTGAGTGACCCGGTAGCCCACCTAGCACAGTGCCTGACATAGTGTGCTCGATGTTAGGCATCATTATTACCTATTAGGAAGATGTGGACCATTTGAAGGCTTTCGGTAGGTGGAAAGAATGTAACGAGGGCAGTCTTGGTAGGTAAGAACCACCCAGGCAGATCTGGAGGGTAGAAAGTGTATGATGCATTTGGGAGGCAGTGAGAAGGCCGACTGGCTGAAAAGGGTCTGGGGTGTCAGTAAAGCTGGTCAGGGAAAAGGGAGCAGTGACTAATGGTGGAGGCTTCAGGGCAGAGGGATGGGGATTTTTGACAGTACAGGTGCGGCCAATGAGGAGAGGCCCAACACTGGAGGGATGCAGCCAGGTCTCCAGTAACCCCTGGGAAAGAGAATCCCTTGCCAGCTGGGGCACAGCAGGCAGAACTGCAGGGAGATAAAAGCCAGAGGCACCTGCGACCTGTGGATCAGGTAGACTGCCCTGGTTGTTATTTTGGAGCTCTGGGCCAGGTGCAGATTCAAAGGCTTGATTGAAGCCTTTTGGCAACTCTTGTCTCAGCAGGGTAAACATCACCTGTCTCTTGCCACCTGTGGCAACAATGCCAGGAAGGTACCCCTAGGCAGGCCCAAAGGGGCCCAACTTTCTTGCTGCCCTCATGGAGCAAGAAATACCCACCAGGAGAGGCCACTCTTTTCCTGTCCTACAGCTCCCTTTCTGAAGGGCTCAGGTGGCAATGATACCTCCTGCCCAAGAGGCCCCCATGGTTCTGGCCCATGGAAGGCAGGGGCAGGGCTTTGGGAGCCGTTGACAGCTGGGCCCAGCTGGGGGAAGGGGTCAGTTTGGGAGCAGGTGCAGATTTCAGGGAGGGCGGGGCCTGAAGGGAAGTAGGGATCTTGGTAGACTACAAAATTTCCCTCCCCATCCCCCAGCCACAGCTGGCTTCTCTAGGAACCTGATGACCTAGTTACAATGCTTAGAAATTGTTAGCTTGGCTTGCAGTGTAAGGCTGTACCAGTCTCTCCTCTCTGAGGCTTCTTGGGTCCAAAAAGTGTTCTGGCATTCCCCCAAGAGGGTTCCATGTGAAGGACATGTACCGTATCACATGTACAGACTTCTTGTCCAGTCAGGCTTCTCCCTTCTTCCCTGATGTGCCCTCCCACCTACCCAGTCCCAGGGAGAAAAGCCTGCTCTGCCCCCATCCCTGCCTACTTCTCTCTCTGGGGGGTTGATGGGTGGCACATAGAGGTCACAAACTTCTTCCCTGGAGGTTTAGCAGAGAGGGAGAGACTCTTATTGCCCTAGAAATAGCTTGAGCATACCTACCCATTTCCTCCTTACCCTCTCATCTGTGTGAGGTTCAGACTTGATGGAAGGGGGTGAGGAAGAATCTTCTGGGGGCTCCAGCCCTCCCAGGCAGTAGCTACTCCTGGTATTCCTGGTGTCTGCCTCTCCATGGCCTCCCTAGGACAAAGTCCATCAGTTAAGAGTTAGGTACAGAATTTGCAGAATCAATTACTGAATGCTACTTGCTCTGTAGTTATCCTTGGACAAATTACTTAAGTCTTCCCAAGCCTTAGTTTCCTCATCTATAAAAAGGAGATAATAATATATAGTGGGTTTTTTTTTTCTTTTCTTTTTTTTGGGGGGGTATAAAAAGGTGGTTTTATTAAAGCACGGGGACAGGACCCATGGGCAGAAAAAGCTGCCTATAGTGCTTTTCTTGAAAGACTCTTGGAAGCATGAAAATAACTGGTAAGATACATGGAACACTTAGCATGGAGCTTGGCATATAGTAATTACTCAGTATGACAGCTACTATTACTGCTGTTGTTATCAGTGTCTTTACAGGTGATCAAGTTGCTGTGATCACTATTGGAGCTACTGTCCAAGAGCAAACTTTTAGGCTGAGAGAGTATGTGAATATCCTTTGAACCAAGAGCTTGGAGATTTTAGGATTCCTGAAGCTGAGGACTATGGCCCATAACCTTGTTCTCCACCTCCTTCCTCCACAAGTGCCCCAAGTCATGCTTTGCACACAGTAAGTGTTGCTGACCTGGCATCTGGCAATAGGGTATATTTTCTTCGATCTTTGCCAAGTGCCTCCAAGAAGGCAGGGTCCTCCTCCTCTGCTTTATTTACTGCTGTGTCCCTAGAACCTGCCACAGAACCCGGAACATAGAAAGCACTCAGTCATTATTGTCAACTGAGTGAAAGGCTTAGTGAGTTGAATATTAAAATACATAGGACTCAGGGTGCCTGGCTGGCTTAGTCGGTAGAGCATGCGACTCTTAAATCTCGGGATTGTAAATTCAAGCCCTTGTTGGGTGTAGAGATTACTTAAAAATAAAATCTTTAGGGGTGCCTGGGTGGCTCAGTCAGTTTAGCGTCCGACTGTTGGTTTCGGCTCAGGTCATGATCTCATGGTGGTGAGATGGAGCCCCGCATGGGGCTGTGAGTTCAGCTCGGGGTCTACTTGAGATTCTTTCTCCCTCCCCCTAACTCCTTCCCCTACTCAGTCTCTCTCTCCTTCTCAAATAAACAAAATCTTTAAAAAATAATAATAAAAATAAATAAAGTACATAGGAGCACACCTAGCACGTAGTAGGTGCATGACACGTATTTGAGTGATTAAAGAAGGTATTGTGAGGACTCAGTTTTTCCAGGATGGCTTCACTCCTTGTTTGCTGTGTGGCCATAAGCCTCTTGCCCAAGCTCTGCCTGTTGCCTCATCTGTTGTAGAAAGATAAGACCCGCCTTGCCTCCTTCATGGGCTAGCTGTGAGACCCAGAGAGATGATAGATGAAAAAGCACTTTGAGAACTATAAATATTTGGTCTTGTTGCTGCTCCTTGACCGAGGTCACAGCCATAGCTGTGTCATGCATTCGTTTATTCCTTCATTCAACCAACATTTTTTGAGTGGAAGCAATAGGTAGCTCTCTCACTTATCTGGCTTCATGAATTTGGACAGTTACTTGAGTTTTTTAAGTCTGAACATTTATCAAATGGAAGTAATATTCTTTTCACAGGGTTGTTGGGAGAAAGACTAAAGTAAAGTACTCTGAGCTTATTGAGGCTGAAAACCATCTCATTTCACTGTACCAACTACTATTAGGCCTAGCACTTGGTGGCTGAGTGTTTAGTGACGTTAAGCCATTGGTTGCCTTCTGTAGTCAAGTTTACCAGACAAGGCCAGAAGTCTGAGTGTGATTCAAATGGGAAGTAGAAATGAGTATTAACGCCTAACCTCAGGATGTCCTCGCCCACGTTGGCTGGACTGCTGAGTAGGAACTCTGACCCAGCCAGGATCAGTGCTGCGTTTAAATAAAACTGTGAGGCACAGCAGGCCTCACCCCACGCTACCTCTGATTCAGAACAAGAACAACCATCCCTTGTTCTTCCCACTCTCCGTCTGCTACTCAGCTAGAAAAATTTCCCTTTGCTCACAGCACCCACATTCATATGGAACTCTAGGGGTTACCATATCAAAGAAGTCTTCAGGAAATCATCAGAAATGGCCCTTTGTGGCAGGGTCAAGGGAGGGAGCCCAAGTCTAAGGCTCAGGGTCTCCTGGGACCCGGTCAAGAAGCAGGTGCAGGCATGAGGCCCCAGGCTGGTGGCTAAGTGACGAAACTGAGAGATGTATAGGGCCAGACAAGAAGTCAACCCAGAGGAAACTGCCTGCCTGTCCATGCAGGTGTCTAGGCACCTGGGGGCAGTTTCTGGTCTGATTTAGTGGTGGAAGTTGGCATTCCAAATTAGTACCACAAGCCTCAGTGAGGGAAACCCATGGAATGCCAGAGCAAAGCCTGTAGTTGGCACCCAGGTCAGTACCTTTGAACCCTTAGCAGACCCCTTCGGGTTGAAAGAAGCCCTTACTCTGGGCTCCACAGCACTCCTGCTGGAAAAATTCCAGGGACAATGAAATAATAATCATAGCTCCCTTTATGGGGCTCCTGCTGTGGGTTGAGCACTATGGTGGGGGCTTTTTAAGAAAATGAGATCGTTCTGTTATTAGAAGTATGGGCTGTGGAGTCAAACAGAGCTGAGTTTGAATCTGAGCTCCATCATGTACCAGCTGTTTGATCTTGGGCACCTTCCCCCCTTCTCTGAGCCTCTGAAAAATGAAGACAGTAATACGTGCCTCATAGGGTTTTCTCATACATGTGAGACTCAGCACAGATGTTAGAGTAGCTTCAACAATAGTTAACATTTCTTGTGCAATTAGTGTTTCATATGTATTCTTCGAATTCTCAAAACAGTACTATTAAGGTAGGTACTCTTATTATTCTCATTTTACAGAGGAGAAAAGTAAGGCATAGGGAACTTAAAGGGATTTGCCGAAAGATGCACAGCTACTAAGTGGTAAAGTCATGATTTGAACCCAGGCCTGCTGGCTCCAAAGCCCCCATATTCTACCACTGCATGAGGGCCCAGAAAATGTTGCTGCTGTTACTCTTGTATCCAACATTGTAGCTGTCTGTGGTTTTTGGTTTATCTACTGAATTCTGAACTCAGTGAAGGCAAGAAACCCATCTTAATCACCTTGCATCCCCAAAGACCAACATCGTACTCGTTAATATTTGCTTAATGGCTGAGAATATTCCTTGTCTTCATTAATCAATCAGTAGCTCTTTATCGACCATTTCCTGTAGGGTAGATTTGAGCTAAATCCTGGGAGGAATGCAAAGTACAACTGTGCCTCTGTAAACGGAAGACTGGGTGTGTGTATGGTGGGGGGGGGGGCATTCCAGAGCTCTGTGTCATTGGCAGAAACTTCCACACAGGAGGCAGAAACAATACAGGTGGCTTGGGGATGTTTTCCGAGCTGGGATTCCCACCCCTCCCTCACTGGGCCACTCCCTCCATCTCCTGCAGAACAAGGTGGCACAGATTCCCTATTCCTGCCCTGGGCAGAAACCACTCCTCTTTGGGCCCTCTTGAATGAGGAGGGTGCATCTTTCTTGCTCTTGCAACCAGTTTGTGGGAGCCTAGAATGACAAGGAGAGAATCAGAAGTTTGGAGCTGGGAAGGGACCTTAAAAAAATCACTACTGCCCCAGCACTGCAGCCCACAGTGGTCTTTTAAAAACCAGGTTCATGGGGCACCTGGGTGGCTCAGTCACTTAAGTGGCTGCCTTTGGCTCAGGTCATGATCCCAGGGTCCTGGGATTGAACCCTGCATCGGGCTCCCTGCTCTGTGGGGAGCCTGCTTCTCCCTCTCCTCCCCACTCGTTCTTTCTCTCACTATCGCTGTCACTATCTCTGTGTCTCTCTCAAATAAATAAATAAAATCTTTTTTAAAAAAATTAAAAACCAGGGTCAGATCTTACCACATTCTTGCTTACAACCCTCCACCCACTTGGAATAAAACCCAGAGTCCTTACCAAATCCTCTAAGGCTTGCATGATCTGGTCCTGGCTGCCTCTCCATCCTCCATGTACTCCACCACTCCCTCTCTGTACTCTGGCCACGGGGGCTTCTGCTGTTCCGGGTTCCTGTGACACTTGTCTCTGCCTAAGGGCCTTTGTAGTTGCTGTTCCCACTACCTAGAACACTCTGCCCAGGCGTATGCCTTGCTGGTTCTTTCCCTTGACTCAACTCCCAGGTCACCTCCTCCGAGAAGTTCTCTGACCTTTGGTCTAAAGTAGCTGAGCTACTTTTAAATCATTCTCTAGTCTTTTACCTGCTTATAGTTTTTGTTATAGCACTGACCTCTATATGACATTTTCCTTTTGTGTGTTACTTGGTTTTTGTCTGTCTCTTCTACTGGAATATAAGCCTCATGATTATAAGGACTTTGGTTTGTTCATCATTTTATCTGTAGTTCCTAAAATTGTTCCTTGCAGGTAGTAAACATTCAGCGAATAATTTTGGAATGAATGATTGAATAAATGAACAAACCTGAGATACTGTTTTCATTTTACACTTGAAAAAACTGAGGCCCAGAGAAGTGAAGCCATTAAGAATTGAGAGTGTTGTTTCAACTCACTTTTTGAATGGTCACTAAGTTCCAAGCACTATATTCAGTGATATAGATGCATTATTTTTGTTACTTATCTTTATTATAATGAGTTGTTTGGAACACCATTTTTTGTATACCATTGTAGCATTTAAAAGGAAACTAGACCAACTCTTATTTTTTATTGGAACCTCATTCTGTTCCACAAAGAGTTGGAGGCAACTTAGGAAAATTCATGTAACTAGAAGGATTTAGCTAGGGGTGTCAGGTGAAGGAAAAGTACGGGTAAGAAAACAAGAGCCAGAGCTAAAATAAGTTCACAGAAATGGATACATGAGTCACTTTGACCTGAGCGAAGTTTTTCTACTGTTGTTATGATTGATAACTAAATTATGCCCAGATTCTTGAAAATGTATTTTGTTTCTTTTTTTTAAAATCCAACCACAGGGTGCTTGACTGGCTCAGTTGGTGGAGCATGCAGCTCTTGATCTTGGGGTTGTGAGTTCGAGCCCCACTTTGGGGGTGGAACCCACTTAAAATAATAATAGTAATAAAATAAAATCTGAGCATACGCATGACCTTGGGATTGTCCCAGACTACATATAATAGTCCAGGATTTGTTGGCTCCCTGACCACCTCATCAGCTGGGTTCCTGGACTAAGGCAGCATGATCTCTTCTTTCTCATTTACCAAAAGAGCTAGTCCAGTAAGGAGGAGCCTGGCTCTTGCCCCAATGCCTTAATGGACCCAACCAACTTTGTTTCAAAGAGCTTTTTCCCCAGAGGATACTACCTGAGATATTGCCATCGAAGACCCAGTTCTTCTCTCAAGACACTTTGAACTGATTTTGAGAGAGATGACATAATGTGCATGAAAAGAGATCTTGTGAAACCCACCAATAAATGCTAAATGCCAAGTAAGAGAAGCACGTCACAGCAGAGGGGCCATTAGAGCTGGGGCTTAGCACAGTCAGGGAAAAGGAGGGCTGGTGTTCCCAGCAAGGGGTCCATGTTAGCTAAGATGTGCCAGCTGGGATGGAGTTTCAAAAAGAGACCCATAAGCAGTAGTAGTCTAGTTTGGAGTATGTTTGGAGGGGCACCTCTTAGGTGATAAAGCCAGAAAGATCAGCTGGAGCCAGATCTGTGGGAGCCTCAGGTGCCAAGGAAAGATTCCGAGGCCCTCCTCGGCAGCCCCGGTATCCCAGTAGATGAGTCATTCCGGCATGGATGCCCATCCTGACCCGCCTGTCGTTCCACTGATTCCTAGGTAGCAGTGCCAGCATCTGAAATGGGAGCCAGGACCTTGAACTGACAGTGAGCAGAAGAGTAAGTGTGGGGCATTTGTCAGTTCAGACTTTGGCCATCCCACGTGCATTCATTCATTTTGGTGATTCAGCAAATGTTTATTGGGCACCATTTACGTGCCAAGGCCTTGTGCTAAGTGCTGGGGGTGCTGTGATGAACAAGACAGTTAAGGACACTGCTGTCATAGAACTCTTATATTGGTGGGGGAGAAGGCTAGCCTGAAAAACAAACAAGATGATTTCAAATAGAAGGTTAAACAATGTAAAGAAAATGGAACTGAGTAATGGAGTATCTAGGGAAGCAACTTTATATAGGGAGGTCAAGGAAAGCCTCTCCAAGGAGGTGACATTTGACCTGAGAGTAGATTAAGGAGAAAGAGCCAGCCTGGGAAGATTTGAAGGAAAGATTTTACAGACAGAAAAGCAAGGCAGGGTTGAACTTGGCTTGTCCAAGCTTTGGGCCAACACAGATACTCAGCTTTGACACTGGCAAGCCAGTCTGGGCCTTTGTTTCCCTTGGAAATGTTAGAGATGAAGATGATCTTTACACTTCCCTTACAGAGATCCAAAGGGAATAATGGTAACTGCCATTTACTGGAACACTTAGCCCATGTCAGGTACCCTATGCATTTTCTCATTTCACTGTCCTACCCAGCATGTGTGGTAAGTGGTCTGTTGGCCCCAGTTTCTTTTCTAGTGACGAAACAAGTTTGGAGTGGTGAAGTTCCATGCCCAGGATCCTGCAGCCTGTACACGGGAGAACCTGGATTCACATCCAGATTGGTCTGGCTCTAAAACCAGAATTCTTTCCATTGCCCCACCTTTGGGATAAATGAAGCATTGTTAGTTCAGGACGTACAGAAAGCTGCTTGGCAAAAGGAGAGTTGGGGAAGCATCTTGGGATAAGGTCTTGAAAGATACCAGCTATCCTTGCCAACTGAGAGGACTCTCTTTGCTCATCTTCAGGAGGATGCCCCCAGAGCCTGGGGTTACTGTTGGCCTTTGCCAGAGGCATGTTCGGACTTAACCAGCTGAGTATCCCCCAGTTTCCTGCTTTTACCATCTCAGCTGCTGGTCAGGAGGTTTGGGAAGGTGACATCATCTAGCTGAATCAGCTGCCGCTTCTAGACACATTAACAGGAACTGAAAGTCATTGCCCCTTCCTTTGGGCTCTGCAAGTCTCCTCATAACGAGCCTGGAATACAGGTATTCCACCTGTCCGCTGCGGGTTGACTGGAACGGTGCTCCCCACTTCTAGAGAGCTGGAAGGCCCATTTTCTTGGAGAAAGCTGTCCTGAAAGCTTCTCAAGCTAAAGGATCAGAGTGTCCTTGAGGGATAGAGGGATTCAGAGGAGAGCCCCAGTGCCTCTCCTCCACCCTCATTTAGCCCTGTGACCTTGGTAAGAACTCCTGACCCTTCTGATCTCTTTTGCTGAAGCCCAAGGCCCAGGCCCAGCACTATAGAATGGGTAAACAAAAATGTTATTTGTGGACTTTGGCCTTATAGCATTTAGAGTCTGATCAAGGGGACAAAAAACTTCGATTTCTATACAGAGCATCCACCACACTATGCTTTATTGGATACCAGCCTCCACCCTTTGACCCAGTGACCGTAAAGGAAAAAAATAAGTGAAATACATTTAAAAAAGAAAAAATCGGAAAGTATTAAAAAGGTGGCTCAGTGCCAGGTGAGTAAGACAACAGATGGCTTATTTGCTCTGTGACTTTGCTTCTCTCAGCTTTACTCTTTCCACGTGTAAAACGGATTTCACCAGGGTGGTGGCTCCTTGGGTCATTAGAATATTACATAACACATGTAGAGCAGTCAGCAGTGCATACAGCACCCAAGGAGTGTTCAATAAATGGTAGCCCTGTAGATAGGTTCTCAAAAGAGGACCAGGCCACTGGGTGAGGTCAGGGAGGGCTTCCTGGAAAGGCGGGCTTGGAACTGGACTTCAGAGCCTGGATACATTGTGGGTAGATGCTGATAGTCTGCTGTGTAATCTTTGACAGCTGACTTTACCTCTCAGAGCCTCAGTTTTCTCTGTAAAATGTGGGTCCTGCTAGAACACCTCACAGGGCTACTGAGGGGGTTAATAAGGTGCTATATTAATAATGGAAACCACTGTATAGAGTCTCTCTCCAGCATGTGCTATTGCTGTTTCTTAATTTGGCAGGGGAACTAGCCTGGGTAAAGCCTAGAAGTGGGATGTGTGGAAAGGCCTAGCTATTGCTCATTCCTTTTCTCACCTGGGCGACTCAGTCGACTATCTCTCTGCTTCTTTCTGCCCTTGCCCCCCTCTGATCTGTTGTTCACACAGCAGCCAGTGATCTTTTTAAAATAGAAGTTAGATCCTGTCATTCTTCAGTTCAAGACCCTCCAATGACTCGTCATTCACAAGAATAAAAGCGTATACAGTGCAGAGACAGATGGAGGACAATTCCCTAGAAATAAGTGCCCTAGGCTTACTCGTCCTCAGAAGCAGCCCTGCTCCCATGTCCCTGTGTGTGTGTGCATGTGTGCAGGCACAAGTGGATGACACAGTGATGATGCTGTGCACTCAGGACATTTCACAATAAGGAAGGACATTGACCACTGCCTTGGGGCTCTGAAGGTCATCAAGGCTGAGGGAGGGCACTCAGGAAGGCCTTCCACCCCTCTGTATCTGAGTCATTTCCTGAGAGATGTTGGTCATTCATTCATTAGTTCATTAACAAATATTTATTGAGTGCCTGCCATGCATTAGGCACTGAGCTATAGGTTGGGCATACAAGGTGAACAAACCAAAGCCCCTGCTTTCACTATACAAGCGAGGGCAGAGGCAGGAGACTAAAAAGAAGCTGGGCGGGTGACAATGTATGTACCAGGGTGGAGGTGTGGCAGAAGTGGTGAACAGTGGTCAGAGCTTCGATATAATTTAATGGTCGGGCCAACTGGATTTGCTGATGATTGGATAAGAAGTGTGAGACAGGAATCTCCCAAGTTTTTGGCCTAAGCAACTGGAAGGAGCTTGCTGCCATTTAATGAGAAGGGGAATATCTCATGGCCGGTAATAGTTTCCTGAAAGGACTGTGGAGTCAGACTGCCTGCATTCAAGTCCAAGTTTGGTTGCTGTTTGTCCTTTGGCAAATGTTTGATTTCACCAAGCCTCAGTTTCCTCAAATGTAAACCTGTTGTCCAGGCCACCGGCAGTTGGGTGTTGTGAAAACTAAACGGGGTAATTTTTCTGAAGGGCTTAGGACATTGCCTGGTATATACTAAGTCCTCAGTAAGAGCTCTTCTTACTGTGGAGGGCAGGGAATCCCATGACCAAGCAGGCAAGTTGGTCCCACCCCACTTCCACCACCCCCTCTAGGAGCCCACCCTCCAAGAGGCAGCTCAGACACCATCTGTCCAGCAGAGAAAAGCCACAGGGAGACAGCTTTCAGGGGGCATTAGATAGATGAGCCCTTCCCAAGAAACTTAATCTCATTCTCAGCAGGTGCTAATCCCAGCAGCCTCCCTTGGTATCCGAGCCCAGCCCACCCAGTTCCTTTTCCACCCCTACTGTGAGTCCCAGACCCTCTTCCTCTTCTCACCAGCTCCAACTGTCACCAGCACACTTCCTTACCAGGTGGAGAGGCTCCAAAAGGAGGAAGCTGCCATCTATCTGACTGAGCCGAGTCCCTCGCATGTATCAGGTCACCAAGGGCTTCAGGTGCCACCTGTCCAGAGCCCCACCCCCACCCCCCAGGTGCCAGTTCCTGGGCGTGGTGCTTGATCCAGGCGGATCCAGGCTGGAGCCAGCTGGAGCTGGGGACTCCCATTGTGCCCCAGCTGCTGCCTGCCCTCCCACCCACAAGCAGAGAAACAGGCTTAACCCTTTAGATACCACACATATAGCCAGAGTTAGTGGTTGCAGTTCTGACTCTGAGTATTGCACTGTTCCAGCACACCGTTTTTAAGAAAGTTATTGTAAATACAACAGAACATGTAATACATGTATAAAGTTTCAGGAATGTGAAAAATGATCACCTGTAAACTTACCACCCGGTTTAAGAAATCAAACGTTTACGGATACCTTCGAACTCCTGTGTGCCCCTCTCTAGTCACAGCCATCCCCTACCTATTCTCCTGTGATTTGTATTTATTGTTCCCTTGACTTTTAATTTATTTTTAAATTTTTTTAAGATTTTTTTAATTCATTTAGAGAGAGAGAGAATCCCAAGCAGACTCCCCCCTGAGCATGGAGCCCCATGCAGGACTGGATCGCACAACCCCAAGATCATGACCTGAGCCAAAATCAAGAGGCAGACACTCAAACATCTGAGCCACCCAGGCACCCCTCCCTTGCCTTTTAAAAAAATAGTTTTACTATATATAAAGAGTGTTCTGCATGCCTTTCAGTTTCATTTAAATATCATACCGTGTTTGTACATAGTGTGTGTTTTCATCTGCATTTTCCTTTTTTTATTCATCAGTGTTAAGTATATCACTACAGTTTGTTCATTTTCATATCCCCTTGTATGATTATGTTTCAATTTATACATCCATCCTGCTGTCAGTGGTTATTTGGGTTGTTCCCTTGTTTTTGCCTTTTTTTTTTTTTTTTTTGGTCAGAAAGAGCACAAATGGGGGCAGTGGCAGGCAGAGGGAGAGGGAGAAGCAGGTTCCCCACTAAGCAAGGAGCCCAATGCGGGGCTCGATCCCAGGACTCTGGGATCATGACCTAAGCCGAAGGCAGATGCTTAACTGACTGAGCCAACCAGGCGCCCCTGTTTTTTCTATTTCAAGTGTGGTTTTGAACATTCTGTGTACGTCTCCTCCACATGCACATGTTCTCTAGCGCAGTGGTTCGGAGGCTAGATTGCCCATCAGAATCACCTGGAGGGCTTGTTTTTTTGTGTGTGTTTTTGTTTTTGTTTTTATTTTTAGGTAATCTCTACATCCAACATGGGCCTCAAACTTACAGCCCGGCGATCAAGTCGCATGCTCTACTGACTGAGCCCGCCAGGCGCCCCATGAGTGTCATTGCTGTAGGGTGTACACCCAGGAGTGGAATTGCTTGCCTGTATTGCTTTCCTATGTGTTCGCAAGAGTTTACGCTGCCACCAGCAGCATATGAGTTTCCATTGCTTTACATCTTTGATAATCTGACTTGATAAGGTCAGACTTTAAAATTTTTACAGAGCTGGTAGATGTGAGATGGTATCTTGTGGTTTTAATTTGCATTTCTCAGATTACAAGTGGGATGGAGAATCTTTCCTTACTTCTGTTGACCATTCATGTTTCCTCATTTGTAAAATACTTGTTCAAGTCTTTGCTCTGTTTCTTTTGATTGGCTTTTTCTTAGGGATTTGTAGAAATTTTTTATATATTCTGAATACTAATCTTGTGTCTACATGTGTTACAAATACAGGCTCTGAGTTTGTAAGTTGTCTTTTCACTTTCTATATGTGTCTTTTCACAACTATGATTTCTTAATTTAATCTAGTTTAGTGTTTTCTTCTATGATTTACACCTTTTTTTTTTTAAGATTTTATTTATTTATTTGAGGGGGGGTGGAACACAAGCAGGGGGAGTGGCAGGGAGAGGGAGAAGCAGGCTCCCCACTGAGCATGGAGCCGGATGCGGGGCTCAGTCCCAGGAGCCAAAGGCAGACAGACGCTTAACTGACCAAGCCACCCAGGCACCCCTGATTTATACCTTTTATATTTTGTTGAAGAAATCTTCCCTGAACCTGAGGTCCTAAAGACATTTGCCTATATTTTCTTCAAAAAGTTTTAAGGTTTTACTTTTCACATTTAAGTCCTTAATAGATCTGAAATTGACTCTCATATCACCTTAATATTTTTGTTGGTGGGATACCTTTATTTCAGTAGGTTTTAAACGTCTACAAATCTGAATTATTTAATACCTTGAGTTGTAGCTAGAGCTTATTATGTACACCACATTAAAATTGCATATTGAACAAAGGTGTCCTCTTCGGGAAAGAGTTTTGATCACATTTAAAGCCCTTCTAAGATTTTTTTAGATTTTTTCGGATTTTAGATATGATAATGGTATTGTGGTTATGTTTTTTTTCTCTTTAATATTCCTTATTTTTAGATATACTGAACTATATCTGGAATTTGCTGCAAAATAATACAGAGATGAGAGAGTGTGGGAACAGATGAAATCAGATTGGTACTGAGTTGATCATTATTGAAGCTGAGTGATGGGTACATGGTGGTTCATTTTATCATTCTGTCTACTTTTGTTATGTTTAAATATTCTTAAATAAATGTAAAATATCCAGAGACTATTTCCAGAGTTACTTGTGAGATAAAGCATCTTTTCTTTCTTTTGTTCTTTTTTTTTTTTTTTTTAAGATTTATTTATTTATTTTGTGAGAGAGAGAGAGAGAGAGAGCACATGCATGGGAGCCGGGAAAGGAGCAGAGGGAGATGGAGAAAGAATCTGGAGCAGACTCCCCACTGAGTGCAGAGCCCGACATGGGGCTCAGTCTGATCTTGAGATCAAGACCTGAGCCAAAACCAAGAGTCCAGTGCTCAACAAACTGAGCCACCTAGGTGCCCTGTAAAGCATCTTTTCTTATACTTTATTAGTCATTTGTAATTCTTTCAAAGCTGGTTAGGTCTCCATCTACTTCCAGGAGTCCCCAGTAGAGTGTTCTCAGCAGGCAAGCAGGAGAGTAATTGTTAAAGAAAACAGGAGGGGCTCAGGGGAAGAAAGATGGGATGTGCCATCATCATCAGGTCACCCCACTCCTTCCAGGACTAGGTTCATTCCCACCCTTCCTTTTTTTCTTCCAGAGCTATTAGGGATCCTTTTTACTTTAACCAGAGCCACCTTTCCCTGTTATTGTACCTGAACAGCCTTAACCCAGAGGATCATGGAGCCTCATCATGGATTCTCGTCTTCCCCCATCTTAACAGAATCCTGGGACAAAGGGTTAGAGATGGTGGCCACCCCAGTGCAGTTAATCACATAGTAGTGGTGTTGTTTTGGCATCACAGCGTGCAAATACCAGAGTCGTCATTTTTCTTCTCGTAGTGTAATAACTGGCCAAAGAGTCAGTCTCTGGGAGTCCCAAATGCTCCTCATGGAGGAATCAAATTCTTTCTCTCCTGCTCTTTAATTTTGATGTATTTTCTTAGAATAGGTACTATATTCATGTGGTTCAAAATTCGGAAGGAACAAATGTCTCTCCCCTACCCGTGTCCCCTAGCTACAGTTCCCTTCCTGGGAAAATAGACTTGGTAGACACAAGCAAACACCTATTTGTTTCACCCTGTTTTTACACAGATAGTCGTGTACTAATGCACAGTTTGGTGGCTTGATTTTTCTCACTTAACAGTGTCTCAGAGGTCATTCAGTATCAGTTCATCAAGAGGTTTCTCATTCTTTTTGATAGCTGCATAGTATACCATACATGGTACTATTCCCTGTTTAACCAGTTCCCATTGGTGGGCCCTTTTTTTGCAGTCTCTTGCAGTTATAAAAGTGATATTCAATGACTAGCCCTGTCATATTTGTTATTTGGCCCGTGTGTGAATACAGGGTGTCTGTGGGGGATAAATTACTAGAAGTGGAATTCAGGGCCAAAGGATGTGTGCAGTTATGATTTTAATAGATGTTGTCAACCTGGGCATGTGGCAGTGTTGCCAGTTTCCAGGAACATCTTTCTTTACGTACCCCTTCCACTGGGGCTGGGTTTGATTCAGCACATTTATTGAATCCCTTCCAGTGCCAGGTCGTGGATACAAAGATAACACTTTCATGTATCAAGTAAAATTGTTACTGTATGCCAAGCAAACACAGGCACATTATCTGGTAATACCACAAGGAAGCCAACAAGGAAGGTTTTTAGATGAGAAAACTAAAGCTCGGAAAGGTTAAATAGTGTGCCATGGCCACTGACCCAAGTTAGTTAATGGCAAAGCAGACTTTAACCCAGGTTTGAATCCTCTAACATCTGTGCCCTTAAAGAACATCCTTGACTGCCTCTCAGGAGAAATAACATAGGGTCTCAGAGTCTTATCAGGCTCAGAGAGAAAAACTACCAAAAGAACACACAGCCAGGAAGCTGTGGAGTCCCCAGGGGAGGCCCACATTCGTCCGTTTAAAGCCTATGGTCTGTACTGAGCTGCCTCCCTTCCTTCCATTGAAAGAATGTCTCAGATCTCATTAGGATTCTGTTAAAAGAACTTTCTCCATCCAGAGTTCCAGTTGCTATATAGAGCCATAAGTCACTGGTTTTTGGTGTGCATCTATTGACTGGTTAGAGGTGCCCATAGACAAAACCCATCTATGATTAATAATACTAATGACAATATAGGTGCTGCTATTTATTGAGTACCTACCATGTGTAAGATGCTATATAAAAGGCCAGGGAAACATCATTGTTCCCATTGTCCAGATTAGAAAACTGAGAATAAACCAAGTTAAATAATAGTCCCAGGGTCAAATGCTAATAAGAACAGAATCCAAATCCAATCTGTTAGAAGCCCTCACTCACTCACTCTGGTGTCCATGGGTTTCCCTTGGCTCTCTCTACCTCTTCTAATTGTCCATATTGTTTGGCGCTCTCTCCAGAGGGTGTGTCTGGCTTCTCCAGTTCACACTGAATGTTTTAGAGGAAAGGGCCCTTTAGCTTCCATTTACCTCATATCCCCCACTCCTACCCCCAGTGCTTAGCACAGGGTAGCCAAAGAGCAGGCTGCCACGTGACACTTGAGGGTTGGTGATGGCCCCCACTGATACTGCCTCAGAAAACTCATCTCCCAATTGTGTAACAGGTGTTCTTTGAACACCTGTTGCGTGCTCACTGCTCCAGTGGGAGAGGAGTATAAAGTACAGGCCTAGCTTTCAATAATTTAGATTATGAGACTGCAAATACCAAAGTAAATGGAAAACGCTAAAAGGATCAGAAGAGTTCATAGGAGGGAGGAAGTATAACATGATTGTAATAGTAGCAGTTATGGACACTATAGGGTAGGTCTTCTGCTCATTTTATAAACATGGACCCTGAGACTCAGGGTTTGAGTGATAAGCTCAGAGTTGTACACCAAATAAGTGTCAGAGTGAGGACTCCGAACCCTCCACAGCCTCTCGGGGGAGAGCACTATGTGCTCTGTGCTGGGTGGCCTGGGGGCTCCAAGTAAGGGGAGTCTTGGGGCGCGTGGGTGGCGCAGTCGTTGGGCGTCTGCCTTCGGCTCAGGGTGTGATCCCTGTGTTCTGGGATCGAGCCCCACATCAGGCTCCTTCGCTAGGAGCCTGCTTCTTCCTCTCCCACTCCCTCTGCTTGTGTTCCCTCTCCCGCTGTCTGTCAAATACATAAAATAAAATTTAAAAAAAAAAAAAAAGTAAGGGGAGTCTGGAAGGATGGGCCTCATATGGACAAGAAAGGAGGTCAAGATGTAGGATGAAAGGCTGAGATGTGGTGCTATATGTAATATTCCTAATATGGCTTGCACCTTAAGCTCTTCTTTTGAATGTGGGGAATCCCAGGGGTCATAAAGTAATAGACAGGATCGTTAAGGTTTGTCTAGTCCTTCTTTGTGTCCCTACGTAATCTCATTGAGGCTGCGACAATGCTAAGAAGCAGAGAAGGTCGTCTTCTTACCATGGAGGGAACTGGAGCCTTCTGACTTTAAATCCCAAGTCCTTTCCACCATCCATGCCAACCTCCACATTTCTGTAGTGGGAGAACACAGTCTCTGCAATCAGACAGACCTGGGTTTGAACCCCCTACCTCCTCCATTTTGTGTCTCTAGGATCTTAAGGTTTGCACACTGGGGCGATTCCAAGTAAAGAACAAGCCCTTTGGGAAACAAGCGTATGCTAAGGGATGAATGACATAAGGGGGACATAATAACACCAAAGTTCCTGAAGTGCTTTTTTTCATTGCACTTACAAGTCTTTGGCTTACATGAAGAAAGTGAAGTGACTTGCCCAAGATCACACAGTGAGTTAATAAAAGGCAACCCTGGGATTAGAACTTGAGTCTCTCGTCTCCTAAGAGAGCTTTTTCCTTACACAACACTGCACCCCTGAGAAGGCTCAGGGGGAAGGGCTAGGGATAGGATCACAGCACTTAGGAGCCAGAGAGATCATCTGGTCCTTCATCCACACTTGACAGATGAGGGGAGTGAGGCCACGGGTCCTCAGTTGACATGTCTGCAGCCAGATGGAACCACCACAGAGCAGGAGTAAACCCATGTGTCCTGGCTCTAAAGTCCCAAGGCCTTTTTATGCTGCCATGCAGAACTTCCAGGTTGCTTATTTTCTGTGCAGATCTAAAAAGCCTCACTCCATTGCCAATAATTTACAGCTGGAACAACTGTAAGTTTGGGGAGTTTTTTCCCCCAAATAGAATCTCGTCCTCTCTCTCTCTTTCCCTCTCTCTCTGTCTCTCTTTTTCTCAATTCTTAGGGTAATGTACTAGAAGAGGAGGGGAAAAAAGCTTCAGTGGAAGACCTTGGTAGAAAAAAGATAAACGTTAGATAGAGTCTCTAAAATCTAGGGAGGTCCTCAAAGCCAGGAAGTAATACAGAGGCCAGCCGCTTCATCTGTCCCAGCCAGCTCTCCATTTGTCCTGCCCTACTCGCAGCAGGCCTTCAGAAGGCCCACCTTCCCTTGGCAGCTGCATCTGGTGAACACCAACGGAAATCCCTGGTATTTTTCTTTGCATGCAACCAACCATAGAGATGTAGGTCAGGCATTGCTGGCCTGGCAGTTACAACAGCAATAGCTTCACTCCCTGCACCTGCAGCCATGTATGCTAAGCCCCATGAGGATGGGAAAAGGATGTTCCCCTCCAAACAGAGATTGAATCCTCAAGGGCCCATGTGAGTGGAGCTGGCTGGGATTTAGGAGGGTGCTGGAGACCATCTGGGATGTGGGGACTAGAAGGGTAGCTCTCTCTTTTTCCACCTGAACGTCTGCTGTGACTAGTGGCATGATTGGTAGTCTCTGCTCCACTCAGCTTAGAGTCGTCATTACTGACAGAGGAGGCTGGGAAGGTCCCATCTAACCCCCTGAGCTCAGCTGGGCCCCAGACTGGCATCTGAACCCCCATGCCTGTCTGGTGTTTACGGGATTGAAGCTGTTACCCTTTGGGACCCAGCCTGTTTTCATTTCTGCTCTCAGCTGTCTGGTCTCCACGGACCTCACCTACAGGTTTGTGCGTGCCCGTCCCCCCCGCAGTGCAGCCCCATGAGACTCCTCCAGTCTGGCAGACTCCTTTTTGGCCTTTGTTCTCTCCGGCAGAGCCTCTGGTTCTGTGCCTGGCCCAGAGGAGAGCTTTCCTGGCCCCTCAGACAGGCTCTTTTGGTTCAACCCAGCTGTACCCTTCCCGGGACTTAGTCACTTTGTGTACACTCTGGGGGGTGGGGCTGTGGTTTCAAGGCACTGAGGGGTTACTTGTGTGGCTGCTCTGGACTGACCTACAAACTGGCTGGCTGCTTCTGTCCTCAGCTTTCTCTTGCCCTGGACCTCATGTGTACCTTTTGTAAAGGTGTGGGACCAAGATCAATACATGTACCATTGACCTTTAGGGTAACTTACAGGTGATATGCAAATAGACATTTTTCTGGTAGTCACTGTTTTTATTTTATGTTGATTTCCATATGTGGCAAATGATACTGATGTTCTAGTTACAGTAGCAGTAACATATGTTGCCTTTTCATTTCATTTATTCATTTAGCAAATACTTACTACCTACTAAGTATCTTACTTCATGCCAAGCACCATTCTAGCATACTGGGAATATCTTGCCTTCGGGAAGTTTATATTCTAAAAAGATAGAATGATCATAGGGAATGGAGGGTGGCAAGGCAGCATTTTGGGAGGGGGGTTGTTTCTTGTTTTATTTATTTTTTTTCTTATTTTAATTTTTTTAAAGATGTTATTTATTTATTTGACAGACAGCGAGAGAGGGAACATAAGCAAGGGGAGTGTGAGAGGGAGAAGCAGGTTTCCCGCCAAGCAGGGAGCCTGATGCGGGGCTCGATCCCAGGACTCTGGGATCATGATCTGAGCCATAGGCAGACGCTTAATGGCTGAGATACCCAGGCGCCCCTATTTTTTAAAAGATTTTATTTGTCACAGCACAAGCAGGGGGAGCAGCAGGCAGAGGGAGAAGCAGGCTCCCTGCCGAGCAAGGAGCCCAAAGCGGGACTCAATCCCAGGACCCCTCAATCATAACCTGAGCCGAAGGCAGACACTCAACAGACTAAGCCACTCAGGCATCCCTTTTGTTACTTGTTTTAAATAAAGAGTGATTAGGAAAGGCTTTTCTGAGGAGGTATGTGTACAGAGATCTACAGGATCTGAAGGAATAAACAATGTATCAGTCTGTAGTAGAACATTCCAGACAGAGGGAACAAGTACAGAGGCCCCAAGTTGAGAAGGATGTGTTTGGCATGTTTGAGGAAAAGAAGAGGAGGTGAGTGTGGCTAGCAGAGTGAGCAGAGGAGAAAGTGGTAGAAGGTGAAGGTTTATGTGAGCCATGATGGGACACTGGCTCCTCCTCTGGGTGAGATGGGAAGGAGGTGAAGTGTTTTGACTAGACAGAATGTGGTTGCTCTGGTGAAGGACCATAGGGGGAGGTGAGAAGCTGGGAGGCTGTTAGAATAGTGCAGGCAGAGAATGGTGTTGGCTTGAACCAAATGACAGCAGTGAAGGTGGTGAGAAGTGGTGGGATTCAGGATAAATTCAAAATATAAATTCAAAGGAATTTGCTAACAGATCAGAACTAGAGTGGATTTAACGACCACTCCAAGGTGTTCCAGGCTTCAGCACCTGGAAGGGTGAAACTACCACCATTTACTAAAAAGGGGAAACATTGCAGGGGCACCTGGCTGGCCCCAGTCGTGGAGCATGCGGCTCTTGATCTCAGGGTTGTGAGTTTGAGCCCCACATTGGGTGTAGAGATTTTTTTTAATCTTTTTTTTTTTTAATAAAATTAATACGTGAATAAAAAGGGAAAAGATTGCAGAAAGAACAGGGTTGTTTTTGGGGAGTGGGGACAAGGGGTTGAGAACTCTCAATACATTTATTTATTTTTTTTAATTGAATCAATTGATAGGAAAATGTTAATAAGAACAATGATATATGGAGAAGGCCAAAACAGTGATGGCTGAAATTGTGGATAGAGTGGACCAGATGTGTCTGTGCTTCCTTTCAGCTCCAAAAGGCTGCTGTGGTGATTTCAGACAGTGCAGTCATCCATTCATGAAGAATGGGAACTTGAGACTCAGCCTAGAATGTAATCAATGCAGAAGGAATGACAGGAGATGAATCCTTTGGGTCAGGCTAACCCCTTGAAACAACTTGGGAAGTTCTTGCACACATCCTGGCGAGCAGGCACTGCCTCATTCACTCGCTCACCCACTGGGCACTTCCTGCCTAATAGTGCCTGGACGCGGCACAGCTCTGATGCCCCTGCTCTCCTAATACCTTTACCTCCACCCCCACTGGGGCCTGCTACTGAGTGGCCCTGCAGTGGCAGCCACAGTATAGGCAGACCCTGCCCTTCCTTTGTCTCTGTCCAGCCCCTGCCTTCCTCCTTTCATTGCCATCCACCCTCGGGGCCTGGGGAGCAAATGGCTTTGCTTCCATGAGAGAAATGATTTTGTCTCTTTCTTCATCCCATAGAGTTCCCATGGTTATCAAGCTGGAAAAAAAAATCCTCAAGGGCCTTTCCGCCTGCCTTTTGTAGTTGAGTTTTGTAGGTGAGAAACAAGGCCAGGGAGACTAGCAACTCCCCTAGCCCACAATCAATCCATCAGCAAATCCTTTCAGCTCTACTACTACTTTTTTTTTTTTTTTTAAGTAAGCTATATACCCAACCTGGTCCTTGAACTCATGACCATGAGATCAAGAACCATATGGTTTACCAACTTCAGCTCTACTTTTATTTTCTATTTTTTTTTAAAGATTTTATTTATTTACTTGAGAGAGTGAGAGAGAGAGAGAGAGCATGAAAGACGAAGAGGCGGAGGGAGAGGGAGAAGCAGACTCCCTGCTGAGCCGGGAGCCTGATGCAGGGTGCTCCATCCCAGGACCCTGAGATCATGACCTGAGCTGAAGGCAGATGTTTAACCAGCTGAGCCACCCAGGTGCCCCTCTACTTTTAAAAATAAATTCTGAATCTGACTGCTTCTCACCAGCTTCCCTGGCACCATCCTGGCTAAATTGCTGTCTTCTTTCTCTTGGATGACTACATCACCTTCTCACCAGACTTCTTGCTTCCTTACACCCTTGACCCTGGAGGTCTCCACCCAACACCCAGAGGGAACCTGTCAAAAACCAAAGGGGGGGGCGCCTGGGTGGCACAGCGGTTAAGCATCTGCCTTCGGCTCAGGGCGTGATCCCGGAGTTCTGGGATCGAGCCCCACATCAGGCTCCTCCACTATGAGCCTGCTTCTTCCTCTCCCACTCCCCCTGCTTGTGTTCCCTCTCTCACTGGTTGTCTCTGTCTCTGTCAAATAAATAAATAAAATCTTAAAAAAAAAAAAAAAAAAAAAAAACCAAAGGGGGACGCCTTGGCGGCTCAGTTGGTTAAGCGTCTGCCTTTGGCTCAGGTCATGATCCCAGGGTCCTGCGATTGAGTCCCGTGTTGGGCTCCTTGCTCAGCAGGGAGCCTGCTTCTCCCTCTGCCTGCCCCTCCCCCGGCTTGTGGTCAGGCTCTCTCTCTGACAAATAAATAAATAAAATCTTTAAAAAAACAAAAAACAAACCAAAGTTAGATCATGTCCCTGCAGTATTACCATGTCACTCAAAGGACAAAGCCAAATTCTTAAATGGCATTCAAGGCCGTGCATAGTCTGTCCCTTGGCTACTGCCAGACCCCATTGCTACCATTCTCCCACCATTCACTTCACTGTAGTCACACTGGCATTCCTGGAGTGCCTGTGTTTCTACCTCGGCCTTTGCAGTTGTTCTTTGCACTGCTTTCCTCAGATCCTTATGCTGCCTGTACCCTCACTTCATTCAGGGCTCTGATCAAATGTCACCTCCTCAAGAAGCTTTCCCTGACTGTGAGTTCTCATCCTCCTGTCTTTCATATTTTTGTTTAACCCTTTTCTCTCATTTATTTTTCTTTTTAGCGCTCGTCACCATCTGATACATTTATTGCCTTTCTCCTCCCATTAAATTGTAAACCCACGCAGGTAGGCGTTTTCATCTGATTTAGTCAGTGCTTTATCCCCAGTACTTAGCATAGTACCTGGCATTTAGTGGGTACTCTAATAAAGATTTATGGAATGAATGAGTGTCCAGAGCTTGCAGGACATCTTGTCTGGTCCTTCCTGCAACCTCACAGCTCAACCCACAAAGGGGTCATGATCTGTCTTAGAAAACTCAGATAAGAGCTCCATCAGAGCTACTTGGCATCACTTTTATTTCCAAGATCATGGCAGATAAAGGGAGGGACTGGCCTTGCAGAGGCTGGGTTGGGGGGCAGCTCTGAGCAGCCACAGCACACCTCTCCCTTTCCCACCCACAAAGCACCCAGGGACCCAGGGAGCATGCCTCTTCTCTTCCCTGTCCTCAAAGTTATGACTGCCAGGGCCCAAAATAGCAGATGCTCATGAAATAGCGGGCAGGTGCAAGGGTGCAAGGGGGAGGGAAGGAAGAGCTTACTAACATCCCTCTGCATCTGTCCTGTTGCACTGGCAAATGTAACATGTTCTGGAGTCAGACCCCCTCACTCACTAGCTGGTCATCTTAGGCAAAATCTCATCACCTCTCTGAGTCTTAGCTTCCTCATTAGTAAAATGGGGACAACGCTTACTTGCAAGATTTTGAGAATTCAAGCAGGGGTTCGGTAAATATTAGCTGTTTTGTGTGTGTGTGTGTGTTTGTAGCTGTAAAAATTGAGATGCACCATTGGAAGCACAAATGAGGCCACTCCTTTAGCTATAAAATAACAGCTAATAACATTTATTGAGTTCTGTGAACCATTTACTTCTTGCTGCCAAGCCTGTGATGTAAGCACAGTGCTCTCACTTTATTTTTTTTTTAAGATTTTATTTATTTATTTATTTGAGAGAGAGAGCAAGCGCATGCACACGTGCACGGTAGTGGGGGAGGGCGTGGCGGAGGGAGAGGGAGAGGCAGAATCTCAGGCAAAATCTCTGCTGAGTACAGAGCTTGATGCGGGCTCCATCTCATGACCCTGAGATCATGACCAGAACCAAAATCAAGAGTCCAGCGCTCAACGGACTGAGCCACTCAGGTGTCCCACAGTGCTGTCACTTTATGGGCAGGAACCCTGGCCTGGGGAGGTAAAGGGTCTTGCCTCAGGTCCATCAAAATAGGCGGTCATAGAGCTGAGGCCAAAACGCATACCGTCAGACTCCAGGAGTCAGCAGGCCTTTTAGAGGAATCCCTTTACCTCCTGTGGGTCTCAGTTTCCCATCTGTTTAAGGAGGGAGTTGAACCAGACATCTCTGAACCGCAGGATCATGACACATGAATTCTTGAGTGACCCACATGTCACATCAGGTGGGCCAGCAAATTGCTTTGGGGCCTCCTGGTGGCGGTGATCTTCTGCAGTTTTTTGGTGCTCTGGGTGTTGACTGAACAGCAAACCCCCTGCGACACCCTGCTGGGACAGCAGTCTAGCTGTCCTGGTACCATCCCAGGCATCTTGCTGTTTTGTACCTTGAGGCAACTGATGGACTAGGTTGGGGATGAATTGAGAAGACTAGAAGGAACCAGAATATAGGAAATGCAACCCAGCAGGAGCTTTGGGCTCTGAGTTTTTGGTTACAAGGTGGTGTATATGTGAGCATTCATATGTATAGGGGGGAGGGAAGGGTGTTACAGGGATTTGTTCCCATCCTCAAATCCTCCAGAGCTGTTGCCTTCTGCTGTGGAATTCCAAACATTTCCGATCAGATAAAGGTGGCTGAAAATACCCGGGACTTGTTTGGACTAGTTGGAGGTGGTGCTAGGGTGAAGAGGTTGAGGCCACAGGGGCAGAGCCCGGCAAGATCGGGCCTCTCTGAGGAGCTTGCCCTGCGTCACAAATGTGCGCATTGCCCTTTTCCTACAGGTCTCAAATCCCATTGCCCTCGAATCCTACAGGGCAAGACTCAGCAGGCTTTGAGGTGGAGGGGGGTCACTCTTTATGGCAACATGTCCTTCTATTGCAGAATGTTGCCTCTTACCTTCCACACTAATTACTGGGTCTTCTGAATCCCTTCAGAGACAGAACTTAGGTAGTCACTCAGCCGTCCATGTGTGAGCTACGTTCATCCTCTTCAAGCTGCAGCACTAGTAGGAGTTCTTGGGATGATCCCCTTCATTTTACAGATGGGGAAAGTCTCAGACTTTCCCAGTATCCCAGACAGGGGAACAGACTCAACCTAAGCAAGACAGTGATAGTGCTGGGACACGAAAGCCACATCTGCTGACTCTCTGCCCGGCGTTCTCTTCTTAACAGCATGCAGCATTGATCAGCACCAGATGAGGCGGTGGGGATAGCTTTGGGTAGAAATGAGAAGGGAACAGCTGCTTTGGACCATGGAGTACTTGGAGGCATAGACCACAAAAGGAAACAGAGTTTTAAGGAGAGGGTTGGCCTTAGAGACCCAAGTCCCTATTCATTGTAGGTTGCTAACCTCAGTTCCTTCTGCCTGTTGCCTCAACACAATGCAGAAGATTCCTTTTCCAGAACCTTCCTATAAACTTCCTGTCGCCCTCCCTGAGCCTGGAAGAACTTGGTATCTGGGGAGTCCTGGTCACCCTGCCCAATCACCTCGTGTCTCGGGGCCTCCTCCTAGTTTTGTCAGGCAGTGAGGAGGGATGAAGAGAGAGAGAACTGGCCTTTCTTCCCTACCCTCCTCATTGTCCACCAATCAGCTATACTTGTCAGAACCTTGTCTAGGCCCAGCATTGGGCTAGGCCTGAGAGACAGAGCTCATGGACAAAAATGAGCAGGTCAGAGCAAAATAAGTCAGTCAGAGAAAGACAAATAGCATATGATTTCACTCATATATGGAATTTAAGAAACAAACGATCATAGAGGAAAAATGGAGGCAAACCAAGAAACAGATTCTTAACTATAAGAACTGAAGGTTGGGTGGGGGAGGGGCTGGGTGAAAGTGGTGAAGTGTTAAGGAGTGCTCTTGTCCTGAGGAAAACAGGGTGATGTATGGAAGTGCTGAAGCACTATATTGAATGCTGAAACTAATATTACACTGTATGTTAACTGGAATTTAAACAAAAACTTTTGAAAAATGAACAGCTCAACAAACTGGCAAGAAAACTGAAGGAGACTTGGAGGCAGAAAGCAGGAGTCCTCCTTGAAGAAGTAACCTGGAGGTGAAGACTTAAGAGATAAATTAGAGAGACCTTGGTAGAGGGATCAGCATGGGCCAAGGTCCTGAGGCTGAAGAGAACATGGTATGTGAGGAATGAAGCAGCCTGGCCCTAGACAAAGCTGAGGAAATCCTGTAGGGTCTTACAGACCCGGGAGAAGGCTGTAAGACACAAGCTGAGCCCTGGTCTAATAATAAGAACAGTAATAATAGCTGACATTTATTCAAAATCTGCTCTGTGCCGTGCAGAGTTGTAAGAGCCTCCCAAGTTACGGTGTTCTTGTGAAATAAGCACATCTTTAATCTCCATTTTATAGATGATGTCCAAAGCCAACATGTCTTAAGTCTAGTTGCAAGACTTACTGGGTACCTGCCTACTCTTTGCTATGGCAGCCCAGCTCGGTAGAGAAATAGAAGTTAATTTGTCACCAGCCTTGGCCTTATCCACATAGTGCTGCTGCTTTACCAGTGAGGAAATTCTACTCGGAGAGGAGCACAACCTGGTCCAGGGCCCAGAACAAGGCCGGCAAAGCTTCCTCTGCCAGCCTGTGGTGACAAATTGGGCAGCCCTTGGGACAGAGTTGGAGGAAAGCAGCAGAAGAGGACCAAACTTGATGCCAGCCAGTGGGGGGAGGTAGAGGGAAAGAGGCAAATGTTTTCCCAGAGAGCTGTCCAAAAGTGAAGCCCTCTGAGTGTGTAAGCAGAGATGCCCTAGAGATGACTGTGAACTCCCACGAGTATGGACCCTCTGGAGTGAAACAGACCTACTACGTGACCTTGGCGCTCCACCTTTCTGAACCCTAAGAAATGAGGATGTTAGGGGTGAGCTTGTGCGTCACATGGGAAGTTGGATGATTACATTACAAGATCACTTTTGAGTCTCTGACTTTTTTTTAAGGGTGAGCCTTGGTCGTCACCCAGAACACTGGGAGAAGAATGAAGGGCTGTGGCCATCTACTCATGAGAAAATAGGGTGTCCCCAGGGATGGAATGAGAGAGGGTTGAGATGAGGAGGCCTCGGAATTCCAGAGAATGAATGCATATGAGCATGTAGCAGCCTTCCAGGAGCCATTAAGTGCTGGGCTCTAGATACAGACTGCCGCGTACAAATCCCAACTCTGCCATTTATGAAGTATAATGACCTTGGGAGGGTCCCTTGACCTCTCTGCCCTTGTTTCCTCATCTGTAACATGGAAAGTAACAATAACACTTCATGGGGTTATTGCAAAGATTAAGAAAATTCGTATCCAGGACTAAGCTCTTAGCATCATGCCTGGTACATGGTAAGTGCCCAGTAAATATCAGTCACACTCCCAGGGAAGGAGGTTGTGAGCCCCTAAATGAGCATCTGTGCCCCCCAGTAAATGCTTTTCTGAATTGTCTGTCTCTGTCTGTAAGACTAGTACCCTGGTTCTGAGCTGACGAGGTGGAGAGCCCACACTCGCACTGCTGGGCCTGATAGCTTTCTCAATTCCCCAGCGGAGGTGTTATCTCCTCCCGGCACAACCACTTCCTTTTCTGAGAAATGAGCACATCTGTCAGGCTTCTGAGAACTAATGGTGAGGGAGGAGGCGGGGGAGGAGAAGCTGGCAGCTGACGGGGGCAGAGCTGGAGAAAGATTAACATGAAGTTTGCTGCGAGGATGTCTCCAAATATTCCTTAAAGCCCAGATGGCTTGAGCCCCCCATGACACCCACTTCAGCCAGTAACACCAAGGTCACCTTGCTTTACTAAGTGCTTTCATCCCCCGATCTTAGCACCACTGTCTTGGGAGGTCAGAGTAGGAGAAACTGAGGCTCCAAAGTAGAGAGGCTTGCGATGGCGCCCACAGCTGGGCTGGCTAGACTGGTGTTGCCCTAGCACAGTGTGGTCACTCATCTCTGCCTCTGCCCCAGCTGAGCTGCCTCTCTAAATTGCCCACATCCAAATGCAACCCCACCCCTGATGGAGGAGAGAGGCTGTGTTCCTTTCACATTGCTGAGGCCAACAGCTCCCCTGGGAAAGCCAAGGGAAGTGGATTCCAACCACAAACCTCATCTCTTCCGAGTCTCCGCCTGCACCTCCCTGCCAAGAGAGTGATAAGGCCTCTCTGCTTGCCCCATCCCCCCTTCCTGCCATCTCCCAGGGATCTCTTAACAAGGCCTCATTTATCTATTCAGCAGGCCTATATCAGCCTTTCCCTCAGGGAAACTGAGGCTAGCAGCAGAAAGTGACTCTGCAGGTGACTCATGGCCTGCTCATGCAGGGCCATGACGAGGCCACGGCAAGGTACAACATTGATGTCTCTGGCACTTTCCCTGGGCTGCTAGGAGCCCCTTCCTCTTCTCCACCTACCTCTTTCCCAAAATAACCAAGCAGGAAGGAAGTGGTGGGCCTGGGCCATCCAGAGTCACCCTAGAGGAAGGAAGGGCCCGTCTGGCACAAGCACTTGTTCCCCCCACTGAAGCCAGGACGGAAGGGTTTCACTTTCCCTCCTGGTCTTCGTCACATCCTTTTCCTGTGGCACCCAGTTCCCCTCAGCTGGCTGGGGGCCAGAGCTCATTCATTCAGCTGGTGGCCTCGGGCAACCTTCCCCCTCCTAGAAGGACTCAGGACTATAGCCCTGGCCGGGAATATGGGGTTTGCTGCTGTATGTACGGGACCTTGCAGCTGACTTCCCCACATAGCCTCTTTGGGCAGGTCTCTTGGTATCTCTGAGTCTCAGTTTGCCTGGGTATAGATCAAGGTCCTTCTTCAGTAATGAAGTGCATGCACCTGGCCCACGATGAGGCCTTGCAAAGTATCGTCCTCTTGAAAGTGAACACAGTCCTGAATGGAGGTTGGAAGCAAAGACACTGGAGCCAGACTGTTGGTGCAGGCAACCCAGCCACTGTGTGACCCTGGGCAAGTCACAGATTATCTGAGAGCTGCATGTCCATCAGCTGTATGATGGGTTAACAATAGAACCCACTGCCCGGCGGTGTGGAGACAGTTCAGTGAACTTCATCTACAAAAAGGACTGAAAAGAGTGCTTTCCTTGCAGGGTAAGTGCTCGGGAAGCATCTGCTGCCGCTGCCACTGGTTCTCTCTGATAGGGACAGCAGGGACTGAGGTGGCAGGATCAGACATCAGAATGAGCAAGAAGTCAGAACTCAGGCAAATCCCAGTCCCACCACTTCCTAGATTGAAGGTGGATGAACTCTGAAGCCACCATTTTCACATCTGTACAACAAGGCCATTGATAAATATTATGAGGATTAAATGAAGATAGTCCCTCATTTAAATGTTCCTCTAAAGTAGATTCATTTAGAGATGCCTGGGTGGCTCATTCGGTTGAGCGTCTGACTCTTGATTTCAGTTCAGGTCATGATCTCCTGGGTTGTGAGATGGAGGGAGCTCTGCAGCCCTGCATGAGTCCGTGCTCCGCAGGGACTCAACTGGAGATTCTCTCCCTCTGCCCCTCCCCTGCTCACCCTCATTGCACGCACACGCGTGCTTTCTCTCTCTCAAGTAAATAAATCTTTAAAAAAAAATTTTAGGGACACCTGGGTGGCTCAGTTGCTTAAGCGTCTCCCTTTGGCTCAGGTCATGATCCCGGGAATCCGGGATCAGTCCCACATAGGGCTCCCTGCTGAGCAGGGAGTCTGCTGCTCCCTCTTCCCTTCACCCCACTATTGCCCGCCTGCTCTCTCTCGCTCTCTCTCTAGTAAATAAATAAAATCTTTAAAATAAATAAGTAAATTTTAAAAAATAAATTAGATTTATTTAGGGGCACCTGGCTGGCTTAGTCAGTGGAGCATGTAACTCTTGATCTTGGGGCTGTGAGTTCAGGCCCCAGGCTGGGCATAGAGCTTACTTAAAAAAAAACTATAGGGGCACCTGGCTGGCTCAGCAGGTGGAGCGTGTGACTCCTGATTTCAGGGTTGTGAGTTTGAGTGTTACGTTGGATGTGAGATTACTTAAAAATAAAATCTTTTTGGGGCGCCTGAGTGGCACAGCGGTTGTGCGTCTGCCTTCGGTTCAGGGCGTGGTCCCGGCGTTATGGGATCGAGCCCCACATCAGGCTCCTCTGCTATGAGCCTGCTTCTTCCTCTCCCACTCCCCCTGCTTGTGTTCCCTCTCTCGCTGGCTGTCTCTATCTCTGTCGAATAAAATAAAATAAATCTTAAAAAAAAATAAAATAAAATCTTTTTTAAAAATTATAAAATAGATTAAGAATGGCACCTTCTGTGCTCGTGGTACAGCGTCAGGTTTTGGAGATACAAGGGACAAAATCAGACACAGTCTAGTGGGGGAGACAGGACAAAAAATAATCACTCAAATGAATGTGATTATACATGGAATCGGGGAATATGGCGTCATCGAGGTAAAGTGCTTTAGCTCGGTGCTCAGCACAATTAAAACATTCAGATGTGTTAATAAAGGTCAGCTGCCATAATAGCATTTGTTATTATTTTATTATTATTTAACAAGAAAGGACACTGGGCTGTTCAAGCTCACACCAGAAAGTGGCATGGAAACGTGGGAGGTGAGAGAGAAGGGTGGGCCATTAGAGGACTGATCAGACTCAAGTAGGCCCTGAGCTTCAGCCCCTGGCAGGGTGGATGGGCCGCTGCCTTAGGGGAAGTGTTGTGGCCTGCGTTGTTCAATTGGCCTCTGGGCAGAGATCTCGCTGTAGTCAGTCTGTGCCTGTCTGGATGGGTCTGGCTTCAGACATGGGTCACACTTGGTCCCTACCTACACGATCCCCCAGACTGTGGGGGGAAAGACTGACACACAAATGGGCCTCAGTTTAGGGACAGCCTGCCTCCCATTCTCACCTCAGGGCCTTTGCACTTGTTGCTACTCCTGGAACATGCTCTTTTATACCCAAGATTTTTGATCCTCCCATGGCCACTGCCACCTTGTCTTTCAGCTGTCAACTCAAACCTCACTTCCCCAGGGGGACCTTCTCTGACCACTCCGCCTATATCAGTCCCCCAGGTGTTCCCTATCACCTCCCCATGACTTCATTGTCTTCAAAACCCCATCATCTCTGAAATTGTCTTGTTTCTTATTATCCTCTCTGCTTCCCACTAGGACAGTGTTTCTCAACCTCTTTCCCTTATCGCCACCCCCCCCCCCAAGGCATCTTTTTCTACATTCTTGTCCTAATTGCCTTCCCATGACATTTGAATACCACAGCTGTACTCTGTATCTCTTTGTATGCTGTGGCCCCATGGAAAGCCACAAACCACTGTAGTTGCCAAGAATTTTTTGCTTTACCCCACTGGAGGTGATTGCCTTCCCGTTGAGAGCGTGCGGACTAGAACGTAAGCGCCATAAAAGCAGATCTTGTTTGTCTTGTTCACCGCTGTGTCTTAGTGCTGGGCTTGGAGCATGGTTTGCACTCAAGAAATATTTCTGGTGTGAATGAGTGTCCAAAACCCTGGAAGCGCAAAGGAGACACTCGTTGTGGAGTCTTATAAGCTGAGTAGGGGTTGGTTTACTGAGGAAGATGATATAGGGAGGGTGACCAGTTAGAGGACACAATGGGTGAGAAACACTCTGGAGTATGCCAGGTTGGGCCATTCCACGTACATGGCCAGGACTGTTGGAGGCAGGACCTTGAAAGTGGTCCCAGCCGTGGGCTTCTCCTGGGGACCCTGGTTCTTGGCTCACTCCTGTGAGGAGCCCTGATGCCAAGTCAGAAGATACCAATTCCTAGTCCAAGCTCTACCACAAACCAGCTGTGTGAAACTATAGAATGGGCAGGTGGGTTGGCCTAACTGACTTGTGGGGTCTGCCTGGCTGGGAGTCCATGATCCTGCCATAGAGGTCATTAGCCATTGCCTGTCCCCAGTGGCCCTGAAAACCCCTGCATGGATCCCATGTCAGTGGTCACAACTGCAAAGAGAAACTTCCACTTTGCTCTCACTCAAGTTGAGGATGCAGACAGCCTCAGGCCTGGGTCTCCTGAAAGCCTCTGTGACATCAGAGACTTCCCTGCAACCCACCCTTACAATCTCACCCCCTGCCCACCATGCCAGCTCTGGCTGAAACTAGTGGGAACCATTGAAGAGCACTGGGGCTTATCTCTGCTATTCCAGAACAGGGCTGCCCTGCAATGCTGTTTATTTATCCAGGGCAACCGCCCACTGAGAAAATGGCTGTGTTTGTTTCCAAGTGTGTCGTGTGAACCTTGAGCTAAATATACCCACACCACTGCCTCCCCAGCACCCGCCCCGGAATAGCACACCCCATTTTGCTCATGTTCTGTCTGCAGAAGCAGTCCCCAGAATCCACAGCCCCTGGAATCATAATTCCCCTTCCCCAGGAGAAGGAGCTTCTGAAAAGGAGATGAAGGTTGTCCTGGCCAGGAAGGCATGAGTCGGGGGCTGGGCAGGTCAGAGTCTTGTTCTCTATAACACCAAAATGAAAATATTCCCTCCACCCTGGAATGACTGTTCCTGGACAGTGAGTGCTTTATGCCCTTGCAGGGACAGGGCCTGTTTACTCCAACCCAGCCCCAGAGAGGAAAGTTTCCTGTGGCTGCCAGCCCTCCAGTTTAGGAAAGTTCCCATCGAGGGAGCCAGGCCTCTCCCACTTTGGCTGCAACCCCAGTGTCCCTGGTTTCTTGTGAGACATTGGGCCCCTTGGGATAGCCAGGTCCTTCTGGCCTTGGTCTCACTTCTCCCATGCTCCCAACAGTCCAGGACTCTCCCCCATTATGGGTCCATCTTTTTTGTGACTCCATTTGGGCCTACTTTACTTAGGACCAGAAAAAACTGTTAACTCTTGTAAGAATTTTCTCGTCCGCCAACACTCATGAGGCCAGCCAGGATGAAGAGGGAAAGATAGGGAAGCATATCCACACCAGTGATGCCTGGGCAGCAACAAGGCCAAAGAATTAGGAGGCTGGCTGGCTGCCACACCCCTGCCCTTCTCTCCCCAGACCCAAGGTTCCCTCTCGACCCCACCCCACCTCCCTCTTCCTAGAATCCATTTCAGCCCTACTGACAGGACAGATTGTCCCAGCCCCCCACACAGGGAAGTGTCCTGCTAGAGCCATACTTCCTTTGGAGCTGAGCGGCCCTGGGTTCTGATCCTGCCTCTGCTGCCTATTAGCTGGGTGACCCCAGGCAAGGTCTTCCTATCCGTTGAAATGGGGCTCAAATCTACCTGATGAAGGTGAAATGGCTATAACTGCCTGGCACTTAGTAGTAGTACCTTCCCTCTGCATGTGCCAGACACTGTTCCAAGCGCTGAGTATATAGAGACAAGCCAGGGTCTCTGCCTGTGTCAAGCCACACCTAGTGCAGGAGACAAAACAAAAACAAATTGTCGAATCTGGTTGTGAAGAGTGCCGGGAAGAAAAACAAAGCAAGGTAGAGAAAGATGAGGATGGGTGCCATTTTAGAAGAGGTGACCAAGGCAGGCCTCCCTGAGGAGATGACATCTGAGTAGATTCAGGAGTGAAATGAGGGAGGGAGGGAGGGAGGGAGGGAGGGAGGGAGGGAGGGAGGGAGGGAGGGAGGGAGGGAGGTGGTGATCTGGGGTCCAGTGCTCCGGTCAGCGAGAACAGCAAGCTCCTGAGCCAGGTGTTCGAGGAAGAGCAAGGAGGCCGGTTTGATGAGTGTGCAGTGGGGAGGGGGGCAGGTGCCACTAGACCTCGCGGGCCGTGGTAAGAAGTGGGGACTTTATTCCGGGTGTTCGGGTGTGATGGGAAGCCTTGGGAAGGCTGAGAGCTTGGGATGAGATGGGAAGGAGTGACATGGTCTGAATGGAGGGGCTTTTTCTGGTATTTTTCCCCCCAATACCTGGTAAACGTTCTGGTAAGGGCTCTAGCTTGTGTGTCACTCCTACCTCCCTAATGGCTTAATAAATATTGAGGAGTCTTTGAATCATCTTGGCGGTTCGGTGCGCATGGCATTCCGCTAGGTACGAGGGATGTGAGCAGAAATGACACAGGCTTTCTAAGTGCAAGGCAAAGCTGTTGGAGGACTTGAAGCTCAGGCGTGCCATGATCTGATCTATGGTTTTTAAAAATCCTCCATGTGGAGCATGAACTGAGTGGGGTTATCAAGACCAGAAGTAGGGCCAGGCAGGTCTCACAGTGAGCAGACTGGCCTGGTGGGACTTGGAACCAACTGGAGATGGCAGGTGTCTGAGGGAGCAGCCACTACTCAGCCAGGTGGGACCAGGTGGAAATGAGGGCCCATGGGCTCTGTGTTCATTCATCTGTGATCCATTCACTCTAGACACTCCCTAGGCCCACAGGCTCCTGGTCTATAAATGGGGAGAGACAGCCTGCACTGCAGCATCGTTGGAGGACTAAAGGACAAACGGGGTGCAAAGCTTACTTATTAAAGAGGGCTGCAGCCCCCTCTCCCTGCCCCACAGGCTGGCTCCACCCTGGGCTGGGTAATTTAACCCACAGCCCCACCTTCCCATATCATGTGCTTGCCTCCTGACTGCCCTGGGGGTGAGGGCTGTTGCTCGCCTCCTTCTGGGCCCCGAGTCACACCCCCAGGGGGTGAGGGACAGGGCCTCGCAGACCCCATCCCAGTCCTGTAATGGAGTAGCTGTCCCTCTGCTTGCCCTCTGTCTACCCATCAGCCGGGCCCTCCCCTCTCCAGAGGGAGAAGGAGCCTCAGGCCAATAGTCCCCAGACCTGGCCTACCCCTAAATCACTGGGAATTTAGCCCTGTCCCCTCTCCCTCCCTGCCTTAGTCACATCAGTGGGGAGGCTAAGGCCTAGTGGTTCTGCACTATGCACAGCCTCAGCTGCATGCTCCTCCTCGGCTTCCAGACCACACATGGGCCGGCTCTCGCTCACTACTTCACCCTCATCTCCCCATGCCCTTCTTTCCTGCCTTCTGCTCCAGCCGCCTAGCCTCCCTTCACTTCCCTGCTCCTGCCCTCTTTCCCGCCGCAGATTCTCCAGTACCACTTTTTAGCCAGCTCACCTTGGACAAAGCCCTTCCCAGCTTTGCACCGTTATCTCAGCAATAAAGTGCGTTGGTCATCATCCCTAGCTGGGCGGCAGGAAGGAGGGCAGCCGTGAACCCTTTATCTGGCCCAGAGTGGGCATGGATGGCTGTTGTTTTTCAAATCACTATTGCAGGGATGCTTGGGTGGCTCAGTCGTTAAGCGTCTGCCTTTGACTCAGGTCATGATGCTTCCTGCCTGCTGTTCCCCCTGCTTGTGCACTCTCTCTCTCTCTCTCTGACAAATAAATAAATTTAAAAAAAATCTCCAAATCACTGTTGCATGCAGGTGGCCTCCTTCTCCTGCCTATCCACATTACTGATGTAGCACTTAAACAGCACCCTCCTTTCTGTTCTCTCTCCCTGCAGGACACTTTCGTGGAACTCTACGGGAACAATGCAGCGGCTGAAAGCCGGAAGGGCCAGGAGCGCTTCAACCGCTGGTTCCTGACAGGCATGACTGTGGCTGGCGTGGTTCTGCTGGGCTCGCTCTTCAGTCGGAAATGACCAGACACTGACCACCCACTTACCCTCCCACCCCTGTCCTGCTCCCACCACATCCCTTTGTCCAGCCACCATTGCCACCAGGAGAACCACTACATGCAGCCTATGGTCACCTACCCATCACAGGGTTGGGCCTAGACCTGGTCCCCCGCAGTTAGTTTTCTAGAATCTTCCACGCTTCTGTGAAAGCCGCCTTCCCTACACCTCAGTTCTTCTGGCCTCAGAACCCACAAGGTTCCCCCAAAATCTGCCCCATGGAAGCTGGCAGGTATGGGGGGTATTTGTAGCTGGGAGCTAGAGGGCCCTGCCTGATTGGTGGAACACCCCAACCCCTTAGCCTCCCCAAGAATGCTTTCCTGCCAGAGAGCTGGAGAGTTTTCTGACCTTTTTCCCCAGAAGGAGAGACTAGATTGCCTTCGTTTTGATGTTTGTGGCCTCGGAATTGATCATTCCCTTCCCCTTCCAGGACCTAGGCTCCCCTTCCTTTCATCCCCACCTTCCCAAGAGCCACTTAGGGGCACTTCTGACTAATTAGGGACTCAAGCTGCTTGGAATAAAGAAACAAGGACCAGGACCCCCTCCCCACTTCTGGCCTGGCCGAAGTCCCTGATTCCAATCCCAGTGTCCTCCAGAAGCCTCTGGCTAGAGGCCAGCCCCACCCGGGAAGGAGAGAGCTGTAGCTGCAGGAAGCATCCCATGCCAAAGCTGGGGTGGTCCTTGCAGTTCAGCACCACCCCAGTTCATTTCTCCTTCCCCTCCCTTGGCTCCCATGACCGTGACTGAGGGACCAACTGGGCCCAAGGCAGGTGCCCCAGAGCTGTTGATGGGCTCAGCTGCCTCACTTCCTGCAAGAAGATCAGCCTGTGGCATCTTTCCCTTGGGCTGCCGCCCATGGAGTCCAGGGATTCGGGGGCCTTGGCCCAGAGGTGAAGGGGAGCTACAGGGAACAGCTATGGGAGCCCTAGAGTCTTCCCTACCTCAGGCAGGAAGGGCAGGAGGGAGACCCTGATGCACGGGGGAAAGCGGGGGTGGCAGGAGGGGCCAGTCCTACCTGGCCAAACAGAAGTGTGCTCCACCCCCATTCAGCCTGGGCTGCAGGGCTGGCAAGGTCAGAGTGGCCTGGCCAGGAGTCCATCAGGCCTCCCTCTCCTCTACTCCACCCATGGCCTGTCTCATCCTTGGGGGTCCCGGCCTACCCCTGGCCATCCCGGGCTCTCTGCTGTACATATTCGAGACTAGTTTTTATTCCTTGTGAAGATGATATACTATTTTTGTTAAGCGTGTCTGTATTTATGTGTGAGGAGCTGCTGGCTTGCTGTGCGTGTGCACGTGGAGAGCTGGTGCCCGGAGACTGAACGGCCTGATGCTCCCTCCCCTGCCCTGGTCTGGGGAAGCCAGCTGGGGGTCCTGGCTCCTGAGGGGCACCTATCCCCCCCAGCCCCCACCCCACACTTGTTCCAGCTCTTTGAAATAGTCTGTGTGAAGGTGAAAGTGCAGTTCAGTAATAAACTGTGTTGACTCAGTGAGCAAAGGGCCTGGGCTCTTGTGTGCCCCGGGCTGGGGGAGGAGGGGCTGTGCGGCTGGCAGCAGGTTCTGCGGGGGAGCTGGGCAGCACTGCTGGCTCTGCTGCCCTCAGGAGAGGGCCTTGGACAAGTCCCTTCTTCCCTCTGGGCCTGAATTTCTCCACCTGCTCATTGATGGGGTTTTTACTGAGCACCTGCTCTGTGCTGAGCACTGGGGTGTGTGTGAACAGGATGGACACAGTCTCCGCCCTCAGGAACTGACGTTCTAGGGGAACAGCCAGCCACTCAGCAAGCATTTACTGAGCCCTGATCTGCCCAGGCACAGTCCTAGACACCGGGGATTCTGCAGTGAACAAATCTCTTCCTTTATGGAACTCCCATCCTTGGGGAGACAGACAAATAGAACAATGAGTCTGGCAGTTGGAAGGCAAAGGTGGAAGCTGGGTGACCATGAGGAAGAATGACAAGACTTACGAAGGACCTAGTGGGGGAGGAGGTAGGAAGGAGTTAGACTTGAGGTAACATTTTTTTTTTAAGATGTATTTATTGGGGCGCCTGGGTGGCTTAGTTGGTTAAGCTCCTGCCTTTGGCTTAGGTCATGATTTCAGGGTCCTGGGATAGAGCCCCGCATTGGGCTTCCTGCTCAGTGGGAGAGTCTGCTTCTCTCCTTCCCTCTGCCCCTTACCCCACTCGGGCTCTCTCTCTCGCTCACTCTCTGTCTCTCAAATAAAATCTTAAAAAAAAAAAAAAAAAGATTGATTTATTTAAGAGCATGAGCAGGAGGGGCAGAGGGGGAGAGAGAGAGAATCTCAAGCAGACTCTGCGCTGAGTGGGGAGCCTGATGTGGGGCTCGATCTCAGGACTGAGATCTTTACCTGAGCTGAAACCAAGAGTTGCCACTCAACTGATTGTGCCACCCAGGCACCTCCAGACTTGAGGTAGTATTTTAGAGGTAGATCCCACAAGATTTACTGATGTATTAGAGATAGTTCAAGAAAGAAAGGAATCAGGTGACTGGAGTTTTTGGAGTGGTGACACCATTACAATTACAAAAGTGAAGCACGTGTCTAAGGCCAGTGCAACCCAAGAGGCTCATAGTGAGTGCCCAACAGTATTTAATATGGGGACCTTGGCTTGTCTAAGCTCCCTAGAAGTGGTAATGAGAGCTAGGGCCAGAAGAATGTATGAGTTAACTAAAAGAACGGGAGAAGCAAGAAGAGTGGTCCTGGTCAAGAAGCAGCAAGTGCACAGGATGAGTAAGAGTTTTCTTCAGGCAGAAGGAAAGTTGGTGTGTGGAGTTGAGAAGAGGCTCCTGGGTCAAGACTGCGCCAGAGAGGTGGGGTGAGGGGAGTGAACTTGGTCCTGAGGGCAGTGAGAGCCAAAGGAAAGTTGTAAGTCAGGGAGTGGTATGCCCCCTTAGAGCCCCAAAACAAAAGACCCCTGTGTGGAGAAGCTTCTGGAAGGGAGCAGAGTGGGAACCTGGAGACCAGTGAAGAAGCCATGGTTTGTTTAAGGCTCTGGTTCTCAGGGTGGGCATGTGTCTCCTAGGTCACCATTCCTGGGCTGTGACTTTGTGCAAGCTACCGACCCTCTCTGTGCTCCAACTTTCCCCTCTATAAATGGGATTGATGGCAGGCAGTACCCATCTCACGCGACTGTGGTCAAGATTGAATGAAATAACCCAACAGAGCTTGGAGGAGGACTGGATGGAGAGGCGCGGCAGCGATGACCCCACCATCAGAGGGGCTCCCTACAGAGAAGAGCCCTTCCACTTGGAGCAAGCAGCCGGTGGTCCCGGAGGGTCTGGGAAAGCGAGCGAGGACGTCAGGGGCGGGCTCTCCGGCCGGGGGTGGGGTTGGAGGAGGGAGCCTGCCGCGAACGCTCCGCCCCGCCCGCCCTCGGGAGCGGCCTTGACTGCCCTCTGGTGGCCGAGGGTGGGGGGTGAGACCTGAAGCCACGCCCACTGCAGCTGCCCTTTGACGGCGCCCCAGACTTCTGTCTCCCGTGGGCCAGCTTTCCCTAGTGTCTGTCCTTCGTCCTGCTCCCCAGAGGGACCTTTACCCTTCCAATCTTGGGGTACCGTACTCAGCCTGCCACGGCTCTCCCGGGACTCAAGGTCATCATTCTCCTTAGTTAACACCAAAGTCTTCAGTCTTTCCCCCCACCTCTACCCCCGCCCCTGCCCTTTTATCTTAGCTGTTCAGGCCCCCTCTCCAGATCTTTGATCCTTCTGGAAACATATTTTCACATACAGGCAAATACATAGATATAAATATACTTTGATCTTCACCGCACCACCCCCCCCCGCCTTTTTTTACGCAAATGGTAACACACACACACACTGCCTTGCCTTTTCCCCCTAAATAATGTATCTTATAGAAGTTTCCATATTCATACAAGAATCCCTGTGTACTCATCGTGCAGCTTCAAGTTATCGACACTCATGGCAGCTTCATTATTATTTTTTTTTTTAGCTGTGTAGTGTTTTAACCAGACCTCTTAACTCAGTGATTTCCAACCTTTTATACATGCCATGGCACATGCACAAAATACTGGAATTGCACACTGAGGGAAAATTGGGAGGGGTTTCAGACTGCCTATGTGGGTCCTAGGGGAAGATCTATTCCATTTCTATAATTTTTACGAGGAGAAAAATGGAATACATTTCATAGTGAAGTATTAACTTTGATTGAAACAAGTATTTTATTTATACGAACTTTTATAATCAAAACTGTTCACACAATTTCTGATCAAGCTTTATTAATGATGATCTCTTCAAATTCTTGGTAGTCAGCATCAACAAGAGATTTCATAGCCAGAAGTAGGTGATAAAAGAAAAATTTTAACCATCCCAAAGCTTACAATTGAAATTACATTTAAATATTCCAACAGTTCTTCCCTTTATTTAATTGACGAGTGTAATGCTGTATTCAAGTGGATTTCAAATCCAAAGAACTTTTTCATTTCAGGTATTTTAAATTAATGATAAATTACAGAACACAGGAAATGATGTAAAGTTTCCAAGTCCTTTTTTTTTTTTTTCCGAGAAAATTGTAACTGCTATTAAACCTGGGCAAGGCCATATAGCACACAGGAAGAGAGGAAAGGAGGGAGAGAAAGACCGCGAAAGGAAGGAAAGAAGAAAGGGACAGACTGTGTAGTGGGACGGTTTACATTTCATAAGAATTCACAAGACCTTTTACGTGAAGTTATTCAAGCTAATCATGTGTGAACCTACCGAAATGAGGTGGTTTAAATAATTTAGGAGGGAATTAATACTTCATATGACCAGAATTCTAACATTAGCACATGGACATTTATTAAAAATCAAATAAGACAAACATTTATTGAGATCCTATTTGTCAATCAAAGTTTGATGAAGTCATTCTTTTTTTTTAAGTAAGTTCCATACCCAGCGCGAGGCTTGAACTCCTAACCCTGAGATCGAGAGTTGCATGCTCTCCTGACAGCCAGCGAGGTGCTGAGGAAGTCACTCTTAAAACACGAGGTACCAAAGGGCGCCTGGCTGGCTGTCAGTAGAGCATGGGACTTTGATCGTGGGGTTGTGAGTTTGAGCCCCACTTGGGTATAGACAGTACTTAAATAAAAAGGAATATAAATAATGTCGTAGCTAGCCAGTAGGATAGTTTGTAAATTTGTTGCTGAGCAGGGAAATGACCAGTCCTCACATCAGGAAGGCCTGGCTCAAATTGACCTGATGTAAAAAACAGTGTTCCCCACCCCCTGCAAAACAAAACAAAAACAAACTGTTCCCCGTCCTGTTGCCTTGTAAAAATAATAGCAATAAATGAAAATAATGACAAAGCCCTTACCTGCAAACCATTTATGTGGCAGGACATCCCTTTTAGGCATATTAATCTCACCTGGGCTTCATGCCAAGCTCCTTGAGCACCTGGAAAACAAATTCCCGCAGTGTCTGCACAGACTTCGTGGAGGGTCCTCGCGGACGGAAATGGCTGGCCCCATGCTCTGTGGCTGACCCCTGCAGTACATGTCGAGGAAGCGCCCAACCTCGGCCGCGCTCCGCTCATTCTGGTAGAGGGGAGAGAGGCCGTGTAGTGGGTTAGGAGCAGGGCTCTAAAACATTCTTCCTGGGATAGCTGCGTACCCTTGGACAAGTGTCTTGACATCTCTGTGCCAGAGTTTCTGTACAACGGAGATGATAGTAATGGGTGGTTATGCAGATTTAATGCAGGTTTTATCTTAGATGCTTAAGAATGGGATCCGACACCGTAAATACATTACCAGGCTACTCTGTCAGACCATTCCCACACCAGCTACCACTGTCTACAGAGCCGTGAGGGGACTAGTCTTGGGGTTCCAAATGCCTGAGCTCTGTGTCTTAGTATGCATATCCCCTGAAAGCAAAGTCTAAAAGTAAGGATTTGGGTGTAAGTAATTTAAGGGGTGATCCCAGGACAGTGGGGACAGTAAAGTAGGGAAGGACAAGAAGCAAAGACTGGGTGCAATGACACGTAAGTTGCCACCTCAGACAATAGGGCTCCTTCCCAGGGGATCCTTTCAGAGACCTGTGGAACAGTCTAGGGACAAGAACCTCAAGGTATTTCTCCACCAACTCCCATCCCTCATTGGCGGAGGCCTCTCCTGTCATTGGTCCTCGGCATTTGGCACTTCCTGCCTGCCCCATGCTTGGGCCAAGCGTCAATAAATCTATGGTCTAAAAGACAAGGGGACTGTTCCCTTGAATGAGAACTGTGCACCAAAGTTGCACGGGACTTCTGAGGATGGGCTGAGGGTACACGGCCGGGGCAACAACACATCTGCCACAACCTGTGAAACTGTGTAGCACACCAGCTGGGAAACTCGCCTTGAGGGAGGAACGATTTCCCAGTTCTCGACTTTTGCTAATCCAAACAGCTCTGCCGTCACCAACCTGTGTAGCCATCATTTTGCCCACGCACATGCACCCCCACGGGATAGTCCCAGAAGCAGAATCGCTGGGCCAGAGGTTATACGCGCTCATCGTTTTGTTGCAGATAGCCAAAGCTGTCATCCGGTGGGACTGGGTGTCTCCTGCACCCTTGCCAACAGCCGTGTTCACGCTCTTTGATCTTTGTCAATCTGGTTGATGAAAAAATAGTATCCCATACTTTAAAATTTCACTTGCAAAACTCTAATTGAGGTTGGCATCTTTTAATAATTTAAAAGCCATCTGTATCCCTGATAAGTTAATGAATCCACGCAATGACTGATGAAGGCTGCAAATGGCACACGAAGACGCTGAGCGTGTGTGCCTCCTGGCCAAGGAACACAGCACACCCGGGAAATACTCTTGTCAAAAAGTCAGATCTAAATGTAACCAAAGCCTCTAAACGGAACCACCGGAGATGGAAAGTGCAGGGGATGGAGGGGCACAATCAGTCGTGGGGACGGAATCAGTAAAACGCAGACGGGGTGGGGACTGGTCAGGAAAGCGACCCTGCTTCTATACTCTCTCTTCCAGAAAGCTAGAGCAGATCTACTTGTCCCTCTTCCTCCCGCTAACTAAAAACCCTGGACCCTGTAAATAAAACAAGCACAAGAAAACTCTGAAAGGTGATGAGAAGGCAAACCGGCCAGGGATCTCAGGACCCCAGGAATGACACAGTGACGAGTTCCGTGGGTTTTCTTTCTGCCTCAGAGATCCCAGACTTGGAGCCAAAGAAGCTGCAGCTGGCTACCCAAAAAAGCCAATGGGCACAGAAAAGACAAAACAGCCCGCAAAGCCTGCTTTCTCTGGTCAAAGGATTAGGAAAGGAACCACCCAGCAGGACAGAACCTCCAGACAGTAAGAGCTCTACTCCAGCCGAACACCACTGGAAAAACTGTGGCCCTAACCACATCAGCAAAGGCCACGCGGGGATTTGGCGACTTCCATTCACCCTCATGAGTCAAGGTGCCCCGACAGCCCCACCAATGTGGGATATTGTGAGATGAGGCCAAGGGAGCCAGGACTTTCATGCCTGCTGGCCAGTAAGGAGCCCGCTCCTGCCTCCTCCTCCCCCCAATGTAGATGGCGGCCACACTGGGAGCCCACAACTCCACTCCCCACCTGGCAACAATGAAAGTGGGTAAATGGATGTAAAGAGGGTAAGGTTTCTACACTTCACTCAAATTGGGAAATGATGGCTCCAGTAGACTGTGGTAAGATATGTGCACATAACGGAATACCTACACCGCTAAAAAGCTATGCAAAAAAGACACTCAAAAACACTGTGGATAAAATAAAATGGAATTGTAAAAAAAAAAATGTTCACATTTTTCCACAGAAAGCCAGAAAAATAAAACAGGGAAATGAATAACAGAACACACAGGGGGGAAAAGGGGGGGGGATACATCTTAGCATAGCAATAATTATATTAAATGTAATGATCTAAATATACCAATGAAAAGATACTGGCAGAGGCGCGCCTGGCTGGCTCAGTCTGTGGAGCGTGCGACTCTTGATATCGGGTTGTGAGTTCAAGCCCCACGTTGGGTGTAGAGCCTACTTAAAAAATAAAAAGATATTGGCAGAGTGAATTTTAAAAACCAACTATTGGGGCGCCTGGGTGGCTCAGTCAGTTAAGCGTCTGCCTTCGGTACAGGTCCTGATCTCAGGGTCCTGGGATCGAGCCCCACATTGGGCTCCCCGCTCAGCAGACAGTCTGCTTCTCCCTCTCTCTCTCTGACCCTCCTCCCTGCTTGTTCTCTCTCTCTCTCCCTCTCTCTCTCAATAAAAAATTTTTAAAAATTTTTTAAAAATTTAAAAACCAATTATATGTTGCCTATAAGAAACTCGCTTCAAATATAGAAGCAGATGAGGGGGAGGATAAAAAAGATATATCACACAAGCAGCAAAAAGTGATGGGTCTGAAAAGAGAAACAGACAAATCCACAATTAATAATACACTTCTCTCAACAACTGATGGAACAACTAGACAGAAAATCACCAACAATACAGAAGAACTCAACAGCACCATCAACAGTGGAATCCAATGGACATTTACAGAATGCTGAATTCACCAACAGCAGAATACACAATCCCTCCAAGTGCCCACTGACCATATCCCAACACAGACCATGTTCTGGACCATAAGACACACCTCAACAAACTTAAAAGAATTGAAATCATACAATGTGTTCTCAGTGGAATCAAAAGAGAAATCAACAACAGAACAATAATCTGAAAATCTCCAAGCACTTGGAAACTAAACGACACATTTCTAAATAATTCATGAGTCAAAGAGGAAGACTCTAGGGAAATAAAAATATATATATTTAATTGAATGAGATGAAAACACAACATATCAAAATTCGCAGGACACAGAGCAGTTCTGAGAGGGAGGTGTGTACGATAAATGCATACAACAGAAAAGAGAGGTCAATTCAATCATCTAAGTTCCCACCTCAAGAAACTAGAAAAAGAGCAAAGTAAACTCAAAGCAAGCAGAAGGAAGGAAATAATAAGGAAAAGAGTGGATGGAAGTCAGTGAAATTTGAGGACATACAAAGAAATAAAGAACTCTGATAAAGGTAACTCCATAGAAAAATATAAAAGAAGCGTTCTTGTATTTTGGGGTTGTAACTCTGTTTCCTACATGATTTAAAATAAATGCATTAAAGGGGCGCCTGGCTGGCTCTGTTGGGAGAGCAGGTGATGCATGATCTCAGGGTCATGAGTTCGAGCCCCACATTGGGTGCAGAGATTACTTAAATATTTTTAATGCAAATGCATAAAAAATTAGAAATCTATATTAATGGGCACATAATGTATAAAGATACAATTTGTGACAAAAATAATAGAAAGGGGGAGTGTGGAGTGATATAGGAGCAGGTTTGGGGTTTTTTTTAAGATTTTATATATTTGTTTGACAGACAGCAAGAGAAAGAACACAAGCAGGTCAAGTGGGAGAGGGAGAAGCAGGCTCCCCGCTGAGCAGGGAGCCTGATGTGGGGCTCCCAGGACCCCAGGATCATGACCTGAGCCTAAGGCAGATGCTTAACGACTGAGCCACCCAGGCGCCGCTAGGAGCGTTTTTATGTTACTCAACTTAAATTGATATCAGTGCAAGATTGTTGTCAATTTAAGATGTTATTTGTGGGATTCCTGCGGGGCTCAATTGGTTAAGCATCTGCCTGTGGCTCAGGTGATGATCCTGGGGTCCCAGGATCGAGCCCCACCCACACTGGGCTCCCTGCTCAGCGGGGAGCCTGCTTCTCCCTCTCCCTCTGCCATTCCTCCCACTTGTGCTCTCTGGCTCTCTCCATCTCTCTGTCAAATACATAAATTAAAAATTAAAAAAAAAAAATCAACTAGCCCTACCAGATATCTGTAAAACACCCCACCCAACAACAGCAGAATACACATTCTTTGGTGCACATGAAACATTCTCCAGGATAGGCTGGCTGTATGTTAAACCACAAAACACATTTGATTTATTTTATTTATTTATTTTTTAATAGGATCCACACCCAACGTGAGGCTTGAAGTCATGACCCTGAAATCATGAGTCACATGCTCTTAGGACTGAGCCAACCAGGCACCCCTCAATAAACTTTAAAGATTGAAATCATACAATGTATCTTCTCCAACCACAGTGGAACAAAGCTAGACATCAATAACAGAAAACTAGGAAATTCCCAAGCATGTGGAAATTAACACACTGTTCAATAACCAGTAAATCAGGGGCGCCTGGGTGGCACAGCGGTTGGGCTTCTGCCTTCGGCTCAGGGCGTGATCCTGGCGTTATGGGATCAAGCCCCACATCAGGCTCCTCTGCTATGAGCCTGCTTCTTCCTTTCCCACTCCCCCTGCTTGTGTTCCCTTTCTCACTGGCTGTCTCTATCTCTGTCAAATAAATAAATAAATTCTTTAAAAAAAAAAAAATAACCAGTAAATCAAAGAATATATCACAAAGGAAATTAGAAAAAACTTAGAGAAAATGAAAACACAAAATACCAAAAGTTACGCGATACAGTAAAAGTGGTGCTTAGAGGGAAGTTTTTTTGCGGTAAATGCAGCCTACTACTTGAGGAGTTCAAGCTACCATATTCCCCCAAGGTAAAATGGGTCATTTGAATAACCCTGTAACAACCAAGGATGTTGATTCAGTAATTTTTTTAAAAAAAGATTTTATTTGACAGAGAGAGAGAGACAATGAGAGAGGGAACACAAGGGGGGGCGGGGAGAAGCAGGCTTCCTGCCGAGCAGGGAGCCTGACTCGGGGCTCGATCCCAGGACCCTGGGATCATGTCCTGAGCCGAAGGCAGACGCTTAACGACTGAGCCACACAGGTACCCCTGATCCAGTAATTTAAACACCCACCCACCCCACCACCCACAACGTTTTCACTAGAGAGTTCTACCGAATGTGTGAAGAATTACCTTGATATCAAAACCAAAGATGCAGATGAACCAACTCCAATCTTTAGCTTTAAGGTGGATCCTCATTCCTAGGGCGCCTGGGTGGCTCAGTCAGTTAAGCATCCGACTCTTGATTTCAGCTCAGGTCATGATCTCAGGGTCCTGATCTCAGGCTCATGAGATCAAGCCCTTCAATGAGCCCAGTGCAGAGCTTGCTTAAGATTCCCTCTTTCCGGGGCGCCTGGGTGGCACAGCGGTTAAGCGTCTGCCTTCGGCTCAGGGCGTGATCCTGGTGTTGTGGGATCGAGCCCCATATCAGGCTCCTCTGCTGTGAGCCTGCTTCTTCCTCTCCCACTCCTCCTGCTTGTGTTCCCTCTCTCGCTGGCTGTCTCTATCTCTGTCGAATAAATAAATAAAATCTTAAAAAAAAAAAAAAAAAGATTCCCTCTTTCCCCTGCCCTCTGCCCCTCCCCCCCTTAAAAAAAAAGCTGGATCCTCATTCCAAAAAAATTCAAATACATATAACTTTTATGAGGCAACTAGAGAAATTTGCATACTGACTGGATATTTGATATTAAGAAAATATTGTTAAAAGTTTTATGTATATTAATGCTATTTTAGTTCTACGCATTAAATAGTCCTTTTGTTTAGAGACACACAGTGAAATATTTGCAGATGAAATGATGTGACATGAGTTATTTAAAATAATTCTGGGGGGGCGCCTGGGTGGCGCAGTCGTTAAGCGTCTGCCTTCCGCTCAGGGCGTGATCCCAGCGTTCTGGGATCCAGCCCCACATCAGGCTTCTCTGATGGGAGCCTGCTTCTTCCTCTCCCACTCCCCCTGCTTGTGTTCCCTCTCTCGCTGGCTGTCTCTCTGTCAAATAAATAAACAAAATCTTTAAAATAAAATAAAATAAAATAAAATAAAATAAAATAAAATATAATATAATATAATATAATATAATATAATATAATATAATATAATATAATATAATAATTCTGGGGTGGGATGCTTGGCTGGCTCAGTCGGTAGAATGTGCAACTCTTGATCTCCAGGTTGTAAATTCAAGCCCCACATTGGATGCAGAGATTGTTTTAAAATAAAATCCAGGGGGGCACCTGGGTGACTCAGTTGGTTAAGCATCCCACTCTTGATTTCAGCATGGGTCGTGATCCCAGGGCTGTGAGATTGAGCCCTGCGTCCAGCTCCACGCTGGGCATGGAGCCTGCTTAAGATTCTCCCTTTCCCTCTGCCCCGCCCCGTCTGCATGCACGCTTTCTCTCTCTCTCCCCTATAAAAAAACAAAAAACAAAAACAAAACTTAAAAAGATAGAAATAAATAAATAAATATAAATTAAAAATAAATAATTCAGGGGTGGGGATGGGGAAGTGAGTGGGCCAGGAACAGATAAAACAGGTAATTGTGGTAATTGTGGCTGCTGGGGAGGCACGTGGAAGTTGCTAGATGAGACCTTTCTGTATGTTTGAAATTTTCCCGTAAGAACTTTGGAGGACACTTTTTTCTTTCTTTTCTTTTTTTTAAGATTTTATTTATTCTCTTAGAGAGAGATAGAGAGTGTGAGCAGGGAGAGAGGCAGTGGGAGAGGGAGAAGCAGACACCTCCCACCCCACTCCCCCACCCCAATACCCCCCACCCCGAGCTGGGAGCCGGACATGGGGCTCAATCCCAGGACCCTGGGATCATGACCTGAGCTGAAGCAGACACTTAATCAACTGAGCCACCCAAGCATCCCAGGACACTTTTTTCTTTTTCTGTAATCTTCCTGGTCCTGACGTTTGCAACACTTCGAAGAGCATTTATCTTTTTCTTACTCATTTGTTAGGCTGTTGGTTTGGTTTGGTTTATAGCATATTAAGGAAACCAGTCATTTTTCACCTTTTTAGTTCCTTTTCAGTTTCTCTCTCTCTCTCTTTTTTTTTTTTTTTACAGAGAATTTTACTATTATAGGACATTTTGACCCAAATGTTTTGACCTCATGGATGTGTTTATCCCAAAGCTATTTTGACTGTGAGTTTTGAATCCAAATATTTTTATCAGAATTACACTAATTCTTTTTCTTTTTTTTCTTTTTTTCTTTTTAGGGGCGCCTGGGTGGCTCACTTGGTTGAGCGTCCAACTCTTGATTTCGGCTCAGGTCATGATCTCAGGGTTGTGAGACTGAGACCCGAGTTGGGCTCCGTGCTCAGTGAGGAGTCTGCTTGGGATTCTCTCTCTCCCTCTGCTCCTCCCCACACCTATGCACTCTCTCTCTAAAATAAATCAATCTAAAAAAAAAAAAAAAAAGATTTTATTTTTAAGTAATCTCTATACCCAACATGGGGCTCAAACTCAAACTCCAAGATCAAGAGTCACACACTCTACTGACTGGGCCAGGTGCCTCAGAATTACACTGATTCTAATACGGCAATAAAGTGCTTTCTTTTCTTTTCTTTTCTTTTTTTTAAGAAAGCGCTTTCTTGAGTAAGGAGCATAAAGTCGATTTTATTCCTGTTATTTTACAACCAAAGTTAAATTCTTTCGAATGTTTGCTATTATAAATTTAATTTTACAAAATTATTTTTTCATTGCAATCAGCCTGACTTCGTGGAGTGAATGCCACCATAAGGAGGTGATTCTTCTCTCAGTCGCGTTTATCCACATCTGCACTCACCGGTTTTCTGCCCTTGCCCATTATCTGCTATTGTCCATTATTTCCATTTGGTCCGATTTTTCAGGTCGAATTTGATTATCTAAATGTCAACATGTTATTGTCCTTTTGAATTGCAGTTGCTATCCGACTAAACGTGGTCAGTGTTAGCTTCTGTCCACGTAATTTTGCGTAGCTTGTTTCTACACCGTCAGTGACAGGATGTAGGACTTGCTCACAACCCTGCCTTTCCCCCCACCCACCATGTGTGCTCTGATGAAGGGGTCCGCCCGTTGAGGTTGGGCTTGGCTGTGGGCGGCCAGACTGTATTTTCCAAAGATGAGCACAACAGCATCTCCCATCTCGTATGCGTCTTACATCTTGGATTGCGACCATCGAGCTGGAGGGTCTATGTCCTCTCCCTCTTGAATGCAGGTGGGACTTCGTGAGCTCCTTGACCAACAGGGTTCAGCAGAAGCGATGCTACGTGTCTTCTGAGGGTCCATCATAAAAATGCAATACACTTTCTTCTTGTTCTCTTGGAATTCTCACTCTTGGAACCCACCCACCATGTTTTGAGGGAGCGCAAACTGGCCCACACAGAGAGACCACCTGGGGATGCCACCAAAGAAGGATATCCGGTGGACAGCTCCAAGTGAGCTGTCCGGCTCAGCCCGCTGACAGCCCGCATCAACCACCAGAGTGAAAACCCCTCCAGAAGATTCTGGCCACTGCCTTTTGAGTATTTCCAGCTGAGACCTCAAACATTCTAGAACAGAGGCATCAGTAACGACTGTGCCCTGCCTGGATTCCTGACCTACAGAATTGGCGAGCGGAATAAAATGGCTGCTTTATGCCACTGCGTGTTGGGGTGGTTTGTAATGTAGCAATGGTTACTGGAACACCACAGGACTTGCTTTGACCGGTGGAATGCCGTGCTGATTCTGCGTGGGCTCATCCTGAGCCTGGGCTCTAAGAGCATCCTGTGTCCTAATCATCCCCTTGCCCCCTCAGGAGTCTCTGACTTCTGCCAAGAGAAGATAATGCCCTAGGTGCCCGCTGCTCCCAGAACAAGGAGACACGTGGAATAACTCTGAACCCAACGGTTATGGGCTGAGTCATGTCTCCTGCAAATTCATGCGTTGAAGTCCTAACCTCCAATACTTCAGCATGTAGTGGTGTTTGGGGATGGGGTCTTTGAAGAGGCGATGAAGTTAGAATGAGGTCATTGGGAAAGGCCCTAACCCCATCGGACTGGTGTGTTTATAAGCAGAGGAAATCCAGACCTATCAAGAGACACCGGGAACGCGCATGCACAGAGGAAAGTCCGTGTGAGGACACAGCAAGACCGTGGCATTTGCAAGCCAAAGACAGAGACATCGGAAGAAACCAATCCTGCCAACACCCTGATCTTGGACTTCGAGGCTCCAGAACTATGAGAAAATACATTTCTGTTGTTTAAACCACTCAGCCTGTGGTATTGTTATAGCAGCTTATGCTAGTGTGATTTCTTATAAGAAATATATAAATTTGTGGGGCGCCTGGGTGGCTCAGTCATTAAGCATCTGCCTTTGGCTCAGGGCGTGATCCCGGTGTTCTGGGATCGAGCCCCACATCAGGTTCCTCTCCTATGAGCCTGCTTCTTCCTCTCCCACTCCCCCTGCCTGTGTTCCCTCTCTCGCTGGCTGTGTCTCTCTGTCAAATAAATAAATAAAATCTTTAAAATATATATATGTATATATAAATTTGGTCTTAGTCTGGTTTCTGGTACAGAGCTCCTAAAACCCTTGGAATTTCCTAATGAGAACAAGGAAGGTGTCTCTTCTTATGTTAACGAGGTGACTTTTGGACCCCACCTAAGGACTGCCCAGAGAACAAACCATGTGATTAGAGGGTTGAACTTTCAATCCTGTAACCCCCACACCACCTACCCCCCACCCCCGGGGAGGGAGAGGGGCTGGAGGTTGGATCATTCCCCAATGGCCAATGATTTAACCAATCACGGCTCGGTAATGAAGCCTCCATAAAACCCCAAAAGGACAGGTGTTTTGGAGAGCAGCCGGGTTGGTGAACATGTGGAGATGGCGGGAGAGCAGTGCCTGGACAGGACAAGGCAACTCCCGTGCCTTTCCTTGTGAGCAAATACTTATCACTGATGGTGTAGAAACAACCCACACAAAATTATGCGGAGAGAAGCTAAGGCATGCCGCAGATTCATAAGGACTGGAATTCGTGACACTTGAATGAGGTCCCATTCACTCTATCTCCAGAGCCTGGTACACAGTGGATGCAAATAACTATTTGTTTATCGAATGAACATTGTTGTCCTGACAGCCCTGCTAAATCCCTCCACTGGCATCTAGGATGCCGTGGAGATGGCTGCTCAGGTCTCTCTTTGAGACAGCCCGCTGTAAGGAGCGTAGCGGTATGACCCCTTCTGGCCACTCTTCCTTCAGATCTGCCACAGTACTCACGCCGAGGCCACAGTGCCCCTGGGCTGCTCCCTGCTCAGGACAGAGCACAGTGGGGTTATTAGGGATGAGTCCATTTTGGCCAACACAGGATTTCTCTCACGGGCATCTTGTGCTCTGGGGCTCCCCACTGGCCTGGCCAAGACTTGCACAAAGGTGCTGTACGAGCTGTCAATTGCTCACTTCTCTGCTCCGGATTGACCCTTCAGTATCCGCTCTACCGTCACGGACTCTGAGCGTTGCCTTCTTTACAGGGAGATGCTGACCTTTGCCAGTAGAGGGTGCTGGAGGGGACATTTCAGGAGGAAAGGCGTCGTCCCTTTCTGGTTCTGGGCTGTGCTTGTGGTCAGCAGTGTGTGAGGACGTTTGGTGGTGATCTGCCACAGCCCTGAGCTCAGTGTTCACAGCCCTCAGGCCTGGCAACCCTCTTCTTGCAACAGTCCTAGTGCAGATATCACCCACTTCAAGCCTCACATCTGCAAAGGCGCCCCAACCCCACCTGCTCTCCAGCCTCAGCTCCCCTGGGCCTCTGAGCGCTGCTTCCTGCTTGGCCAGTGACATGAACAAGCGCTGGTCCAGGCAACCCAGCAAAGTTCTTGGCCCTGCAGTGGGCTTCAACCACACCTTCTCCAAGAGGTCTAAACTCCAGCTTAGGGAAGGCACTCCTCCTCCAAGTTTATCCTTCCCTGGCTGTTCTCTTTAGGGTAGCTTTTACTGTTCTCTTTGTATCTTTATAGTTACTTCCTCGTGTAGGCCCACTACTTCTTTATGTTACACGGCCCTGTTTAAATTCCTGCGTGGTTTCTGTCTCCTGGTTGGATTCAGATGGAAACAGCACACTGAAGTCTGAGACTCTCCTACCCCATCCTTCTTCCTTCCCTCCCTACTCCCACAGTGCTCAGACCTGCAACACAGTTCGAAGATCCTCACCACCTCTCCTGTTCCCTCTCCTCTTTATCCTTCACAGACATCACCCCCATTACTCTCCACGTTTAATTCTTTCTTGGCGGTTGCTTCTCGGAGGACCCAAATGGATGGAACTTCTCATCGCACTTAGCATGAAACCCCACAAGGACCCATATAATCTGCCTTCTGCCCCAAGATCAACGCTATCCCCCAGCACACATCTTTGTGCCACTCTCCAAGTCATTCTACAGCAGCCTCTGTGGCCCTCTGGAAGTCCCCCCCACATACGGGCCAGAATCCCACCTTGGGGTCTTTGCATTTGCTCTTCTTTCTTTGATACAAGCCTGTTCCCTCGTATTATTCAGAACTCTTCTCAGAATGCCACCTCGTCTAAAAGGCCTTCACCTACCACCTCCCCATCTCCTTTTAGCTCTGCCCACCCCGTTTTTGAAAGAGTTGTTTGTTTATTTATTTATTTAGAGAGAGCATGAGCAGGGGGAGGGAGAGAGAGAATCTCAAACAGACTCAGCACTGAGCATGGAGCCCAACACAGGTTTCGATCCCACGACCCTGAGGGCATGACCTGAACCGAAACCAAGAGTCAGACACTAAACCAGCTGATACACCCAGATACCCCTTAACTCTGTCCCTTTATCCTGCTTTGTTTTGTTTCTCTCCAGCACTCATTACCGTGTGCGTGCTATATGTTGTACTTACGTACTCGTTTTTCTGTCTCCCTCCAAGAAGCAATGCCTCATCTACATGGCCAGAGACTGTCTTATTCACTGCTGCATCCCCATGGCCTGGATTAGTACCTGGCATACAGTAGGTGCTCAACAAATATTTGTTAATAATTGACTGAATAAAGGCGTGTCCTTGCCTTTGCTCACGCCGCTCCCTCCACCTGGAATACCTGCCCTTCTCCTTCCTCCCTTTCCTAATGCCGCATATCTGTTAAGACTAAGCCCTAGCCCGTACTCCTCCAGGAAGCCCTCCGTGACTGGCGGGGCTCTGGGTCCCTGGAAAGCAGCTTATTCTTGCCCTTCCTTCACCACCTTGCTCAATTTTAGGTATACTGTGGGGTTTGTGGCAGGTGAAGACTGAGGTGGAGACTGAAGACAAAAGAGAACAGGCCAGCTTTATTGGGGTTAAGAAGAGGAAAGGGCCCTCCGTAGGCTCTAGGTCGGGGTGGAGCTGCAGGGAGGGCAGCCGGATGCTGGGTCACTTCTTCCACTCCTTCTTCTCATAGTCCCACCGGGAGGCCAGGCCTTGCACAGGGTTGCCCTTCATATCCAGAACGCGCTGGAGCTGCTGGGCCTTCCACTCATCCGTCAGGGTGATGGGCTTCTCTGGGAACACTGCCGGGGAGGCACGGGGTGGGGGCAAGAGTGGCTCAGGACCCTGCAAGTCTTCCGCCCTGTCCCCCTGAGCCAGGCTCTCCAGTCACTGGCATGGTGGAACCCCTTCCACCCTGTCCGTCCCCCCACCAGACTCCCTGCTAAAGCTTCATTCCAGGGACCTCTGGGTTCTGGTCCCAGCTCTGCCTTAGACTCCCTGGGAATTGGGCCAAACTCCTTCCCCTTTCTGAGCCTGCTTCCTTACTTTATGGCCCAATAGAATAGGAGCACTGATTCAAAGGTGTCAGAATCCAAATCCCAGCTCCACCCTCCCTTGCTGTGTGACCTTGAACAAGTCACTTCATCTCCGTGAGTCTCAGTTTCCTTCCCTGTCAAGAACAGGTCCTATCTACCACAGCTGTGGGGATGGAATGAGTTACATGTATAAAGCAACTGGTACAATGTGGGACAGATATTAAGTACCTAATATACGGTAGCGATTACAATTACTAAGGTTGCTCCCACTGACTGGGAAGGGCCCAGGATAAGACGGTTTCTTTTGCTTCCTAAGGAGGTTGGAGGTAGGAGGAGAGGAAGGGGTGTTCACTTTACAAATCTGGGAAAAGCAGTACTTAACCAAAAGTCTGAAGCTCTCAAGAGGCATTCTAGGTGGCGTGACGTGTGCGTCAGAGAAGGGGGAGCTCCGTACACTGTTCAGCCCTTACTTCCTGGTCCATCTGCCCCTGAGGCTGACACAGCCTGTCCTACCTCCTCACGGGTCCTATCGATCCCAGTGGGTGGGAAAGAACAAAAAGATCTTTATGGCACCTGTCAGCACCGAACACTGGGCTAGACCAGGTTCTTCCCAAAGTCTCCCTCATTTCATCCTCATGCAAGGCAGGAATTCTCATCACACTGTTACAGAAGAAAGGCGAGGCCATTGGAGGTGAAGAGCTGGGGCACCGACTGCCAGCTCTTCCCCAACATCCCCTCCCCTTCTTCCAGAACAGTGCTTCTTAAAGCTGAGCCGGCCCCAGAATGACTTGGAGAGCTTGTTAAAACACAGATGGCTGGGCTCCCCCCTGCAAGTGTCTGACTTGGTAGATACAGACTGTGGCTGAGAATTTGCACTTCTAAAAGTTCCCAAATGGTGGTGTTCCTCCAGGGACCACACTTGGAGAATCATTGTTCTGTAGTAATAAGCAGTTAGCTATCAAAAAACTACATTTCCCAACTACCCTTGTGGCTAGACACAATCATGTGGTCATTTCTAGCCAACAGGAGGAGAGCAGAAGGGATATGTGTGCAGCTTCAGGACCTTAAGGAGGAGTGTGTCCCTTTCCCTGCTCTTGGCTGGAACGTGGGCTTTCCTGGCTGGAGCTGGGGCGGGCATCTACATGGCAGGAGGGAAGCTGCATGGGGAGGACGGCACTGCAACACCACACAAGGAGACTGACGTTGCAGAGCCTCCATAGTCTCCCTGGCCTTTTTTGTGAGAGGAACAAAACCTGTGTCCTGTTTAAGCTCTTGTACGTTGGGGACTGTCTGTTACAGAAAAATCAATGGTTAATAACAGCAATCAGTAACAGCACCGTTCATGATTACGTGCCAGGCACTGGCTTACAGCCGCTGAATCCTCACAAGAACCCTGTGATGTGGGCACTGTTATTTCCCTTTACAGATGAAGGAACTGAGGCCCAGAGAGGTAGAGCTCCTACATCCCAACCCAGGCAGCCATGTTCTGCCCTTCACCCTACACCTCCTTGGGGTCTTTTCAAAACTCTGCAGATGAGCGCCAGCGTAGTTGCCCTTGAAGAGCTGGGCTGCTGGCTCTGACCACAAGGGCACGACCCAGGGCGGCCTCAAGGTGAGGGGTTGCCACTCACCATAGACCCGCTGCCACCAGATCAGCAGAGCTGTGAGTCCAAAAAAGAAGAAGACACAGCCCATCACTGTCTTCCACTCGTTGGAGCGGCGGTTCATCTCTGCGAAGGTCTCGTGGAACTGGAGGCGGTACACTGGAGGCAGAGGGGGTGGGGAAGGACGGGCCTTGCGTGTATCCATTCCAAGGACCCTGGGCCAAGTCTTGGCCTCAGGCAGCACCCCCCCCCCCCGCCCCGCTCCAGCAGCAGTTGCTATCCGTTCAGCAAATTGTTATTGAGCCTCTACTGTATGCAAAGCATGGCCAGGAGTAGGCTCCAAATATCAGCGTCATTTAGGGGCACTTCTGGTGGGCAGGACGCATCCCTCCTGTTTCCCAGGGGCGGATCCCTGCCCTCCCACCCACCTTACCTGCCTCTCTGCTCCATCTCCCCACACCACTCAGTGACACCCAGGACAGTCCATGCTTTCCTGCTTCCATATCCCTCTCCACGCTGTTCCCACTGCCAGACAACATCCTCACCATTCAAGGCCAGCCAGAACATGCCCTCCTCTGGGAGGCCCACCAGGATTCCATCTCTCGCTCCTTCGGGTCCTCACGACCCCTTGGACACACCTCACCCTACCACAAAGCCTGTATTACAGTTATCCGGGTTTGTGTTAGCTCCCCCGTTGACCTGGGAGCACCAGGCCCATGGCAAGAACCACCAAGGTGATTCACTCCTGTGTCCCCAGCATCACCTAGCATCTGGCTGTGCACAAACAGCTGACTGAATAAAAGAATAAATGAACAAATGATGAACTTCACTCCTCCTCAGGTGTGCATTCAGGTGTTTGGGCATTTCTGGCGATCTTGGGTGGGGGCCCTTCTTTCTTCTTTTTTTTTAAATTTTATTATTAATTAATTAATTAATTAATTAATTTTTATTTTAGAGAGAGGTGGAGGAGGGGAGGAGGGGGAGCAAGAGGGAGAGAGAATCTCAAGCAGATGCAGGGCTCGATCTCACAACCCTAAGATCATGACCTCAGCATGAGAGGTCATGACCTGAGCCAAAACCAAGAGTCAGACGCTTAACTGACTGAGCCACCCAGGTGCCCTGGGTGGGGGGGCCCTTCTTTTCAAACTCACCCCACAGCCCACTCTCCCCAGCCAGCCCCACCCCGACACCTACAGGCCACCTTCTCGGCATGGCTCAGCTGGGTCCAGCTGCCCTTCTCCTTCTCCTTCAGGGCCCGCTGCTCGGCGTTGAGCTCTGTGCAGAAGGGCTCATCAGGCATGGGGTAGGTGCGCTGGGCATGGTAGCTGGTGTAGGGGGGCATCTTCCCCTCACCGTGGGCTGCGGGCACAACGGAAGAGCTGAGTTCAGCCTACCCCTGGGACATCCCTGCTCTATAATATTTAAAAAGAGGGCTGCATTTATTGAGCACTTACTGTGTGCCAAGAGCCATTCTAGGGCCTTCGGGTGAGTTGACTCATTTATTCCGCATCACTCTGAGCCAGGTGAGACTGTTATCTCTCCATTTTACAGATGGAGAAACTGAACAGCTCAGGGGCCGTGAGCAGTACGTGGGCACGGCCAAGGCTGTATTTCAGCCCCTTTGGCTCCAAATCTCATGCTCTCTGGGAGGGTGTGAGGGGAGGAGGGCATGTCGGGCAAAGGCAACGGGTGGACAAAGGCTGAGCGAGATGAACCTGAGACGGCAGACGTGCAGCTGCTCGGCAAACTGTGGGGCGCACACCGCACGCCTTTGTCCACCGCTCAGGGGCACGCCTGTGGAGTCGGCTGGGTGTGAGCCCCAATTCCACCCACCCCAGCTCCAGCAAGCCCCCCGACCTCCGTGGGCTTCGATGTCCTCCTCTGGAAAGCGGGGATAGTAAGAACCTGCTTCACCCTGTTGTGGGAAGGTTCAAGATCCTACACTCGGAAGGGCCTCGCAGAAGCTGCTCTGTAAGTTACAGGCTGGAGGCCGGTTTCACTACTGGCTTCCTTTCCGGCAAGCTTTCCCCGATGGCTAAGCCCTCGAGGGCTCTGCGTGGTGTCCAGGGCTCCAGAGCAAGGCTGGGCACTCGGAGGGTCTCGATAAAGCTTCTGTTTATTGATACCAGGGATGCCCACATGGAAGTCACTGGTACTACCTTGCTAGGATGGCATGGGACGGCTTTGACCCTTTTAATATCTAGGTCTCCAGGCCTCCATTTGTTCACCTGAGAAATGGAGATAATAGCACAGCCTCTACCTCACACGCCGTCGGGAAGACTGAGTGTCTCAGTCTGTGTGAAATGTTGATCGCAGCTCGGGGTACATAGTAAGGGCTCAATAAATGTTATCTGTTATTCTCCCGAGGGTCCAGAAGGCCCTTCTGCTCTGTGGCTGAAGTCTCTCCCGCTTTAGGCCTCTTTCTCCTGACTAGGGTCTGGAAAGGAGTGCAAGGTTCCGTCGGCACCCTCCACCTCGGGACACAAAGGCCTCCGGGGCCTGAGGTTTGGGGGTCAGGTCCTGAGGAAGCTTGGAATGGAAGGGGTACTGGCAAACGCGAGCTTCATGTCCTGGAGGCCTGTGGCCCAGGACCAAGGAAGGAGTGGGATTGTGGGAAATGGTCTGGGGCAGGCCCAGGGCCCCCTGCGGGCAGGAGCCCACCCCTAGCCTCGGAGTTGGACATGGTGAGGCAAGCAGGTCTTACCGGCGCTTCCTGGGCTGTGCATCCCCCGAATCCCAGGTCCTGTTTTCCTCAGCACCAAGCTCCAGGCAGCTCTGAAAAACATCTGTGTGTGTGTGTGTGTGTGTGTGTGTGTGTGTGTGTGTGTAAGAGAGAGTCCTGCCCCCACTTGCCCTCTGCCCCTACCCACGGAGCCCAGACAGAGAAACCCTTTTTACACAGGTGCTATGTTGGTGGGGTCCCAGGATTTCAAGGTCACCCTCATCCCCCTGACGCTTCTACTCTTGTCTGCTATCCCAATGGAGGTGGATGGGGGTCCTAGACATGTGGGGCCCCCCTCCTGGGACCTCAATTAACCTTCTGAGAAGTGGGAGGAGGCCTAGCTCCTGAGGCAGAGTCTCAACAGTTTGGGGCTGGGGGCCTGGGTTCTGGTTCCAGCCCCAGCTCAGCCAGGCCAAGCTGGGAACCTTCCCTCAAACCCTCCGTTTACTCCCCTCCCAGAGGAAGCTGGGTGGGAGTCCAGGCAGGGAGGGAGCAGGTCCCAGGGCTACCTCTCTGCTCACAGGGCCATCTGCCAAGGTCTCTGCACAGACCGGCTGGCCCCCACCCCTTCCCCCCTAATTGGCTGCCTACGTGCTCACAGAGCCCGCTCTGCTCAATCTGGTGGGGGATGGGGACAGGCTGTGCCCAACCCCCTACCCCCCAGGGAAGTCTCAGGGTTTGGCATCCCAGGAGGGTTGGGGGGTGGGGAGAGGATTTACAGGAGGATAAGGACCAAACTGGGTCACAGGGAGGAAGAGGAGCACATCTGGGGAGAGGAAGGGAGTATCCCACTTCTGAAAAGAAAAAGGGCCCCCCATATCTGGGGAGAGAGGGGGGCACTCAATCATTAGAGCACCACCATATGTGGTGGGGGGGCCCACATCTGGGAAGGAAGGGCTCCCTGTCAGTGATAAGTGGGTGAAGGAGCCCCACATATAGGGGAAGGGCAAGAGTAATCCACATTTGGGGAAAGAGATAGTGCCCCACATGCAGGATAATTCCCGAGGAGTCCTCCACTCTGAGCTTCCAGAAGCCCCCTCACCCTCCTCGATGGCAGGAACCACACCGGCCCTGACCAGTGACGAAAGTTCTGGTCTAAGCTGCATCCCTCACCCGCTGGGCTGGGGCTCGGGCAGCCAGGCTCTCCCACCCATTCACTCACCTCGCGGCTCAGCGCCCAGGGCAACTTAGGTCTGCAGAGCGAGTAACGGAGAACGGGCCGCAGAGGGACCGGAGCGCGGGGCGCCCGCCCCCGGGCCCGCCCCACAGCCTCTCCCAAGGCCAACCCCCGCGTGGGAACGTCCTGCCTCGGCAGGCGTGGGAGCGCCCAGCCCGCGTCCCTGGGGGCGCCCCGGCCCGCAGCCTGGGGAGGGGCACCACAGAGTGACTCCCCGCCTCAATCTCTCCGCCCACGGGGGTCCACCCGCGCCGGCAGCGCCTGGGACCGAGCTGGCGGTGTGTCCTGGGCCGACCCGGCCCTCGGAGTCTGGTAGTCCGCGGAGCTGGATCATCCTGCCGCCACACCTTTGTCCATTGCTGTTCTTTGCACTTGGAATGCTCTCTTAGGGACTTTGCAGACCCAAGTGTGGCCAACTTTCCAGCCCAGGCTCAATGCCTCCTGCTCCAGGAAGCCCACCAGCATCTAGAATCTGGGAGCGGGTCTGTGGTGTACCACCTTGCTCCATATACCCAGGGGAGGTGAAAAAAGCCTCCCTCTGCAAATCTTAGCTGTGTGGCCCTCAACAAATAGCCTAACTACTACTGCTGCTGCTGCTGCTGTTGCTGCTGCTGCTGCTTCCTCTTCCCCTTCTTCTCCTCCTCCTCCTCCTCCTCCTCCTCCTCCTCCTCCTCCTCCTCCTCCTCCTCCTCCTCCTCCTCCTCCTCCTTCTTCTTCTTCTTCTTCTTCTCTAAGATTTTATTTATTTATTTGTCAGAGACAGAGAGTGCAAGCAGGGAGAGCTGCAGGCAGAGAGAGAAGCAGGCTCTCTGCTGAGCATGGAGCCCGATGCGGGACTCTATCCCAGGACCCTGGGATCATGACTAGAGCCAAAGGCAGATGCTTAACCGACTGAGCCACCCCAGGCGTCCCAAATGGCCTAACTTCTGAGTTCCTGTTTTATTTTGTAGAAAAGGGAGCTAATGGTAGTACCTACCTGACATAACTGTTGTAAAGATTAAATAAGTCAACAGAAAAGCATCAGGCACATTCACTCAAGAATTATTTATTAAGACCTTTTACAGCCGGCATTTACTGAGTGTCTGTTGTTTACCAAGTTAAGTGCTTGGGGACATAGAACCAAACAAAACCAAAAACAGCCCCTGACCTTTTAGGCTCACAATCCAATTCCAAGCAGAGAGAGGCCTGTGCAAAGGCCCAGAGGCAGAAAAACACAGGTGTGTTCAAAGAACAGAGAGAGGCCATCTTGGCCTGTGATAGGCAAAGAAGAGAGTTGGAGAGGGGCTAGACCTCAGGCCATGGTATGGATTTTAGATTTTATTTTATTTATTTTTTTAAGGATTTTATTTATTTGTTTGTTTGTTTATCTATTTATTTATTTAATTTGTCAGAGCAGGGGGAGAGGCAGGCAGAGGGAGACTGGAGCAAGGAGCCCAACATGGGACTCGATCCCAGGACCCCAGGACCATGACCTGAGCTGAAGGCAGATACTTAACCAACTGAGCCACCCAGGTGTCCCTTAGATTTTATTTTAAAAATGGGAGGCCACCAGAGGTAAGTATGGCAGTGATATAGTTCAATGGAACAGAGCATGAGTTTAGGAAATGTGGTGTGGGATTGTTAGAATACAAATGGTGGACTGATGAGTGAGGGCTGAGGGTCCCTTCTGTGGCCTGGGTCCAGAGCTTTCTATGTCTGCCAGCTCTGGGCCTATGAGATGTGTCAGTGCCCACCTGTCCATCAGGGCTCCTGTAGCCAGTGAGGCCACAGGGACCCACTCTAGCCAGTGTCTGGATGGAGGGGCTTAATCCCCAGGGGGTAGATGAGCCTGGAAGGGCAGGGACTCAGGAAAGGTGCTAGAGGCCCTAGGGTGGGCAGGTGCACATCTCCCCTCTGAACTTCGACAGCAACAGACGCAAAGCCATGGGAAGGCAGTGTGGGAGTCTCCTGGATCTCCACCGCATGAAACCCTCAGCTCCCAGGACTGGCCGTGCTTACTCCCAGGAGCTCCTCCTCCCTCTTTCCCATGACCAAGGAGACCCCCCAGGAGGACCACCTTACCTCTTGGATGCTGACCAGGGTTGTCCTGAAGAGTAGCCCTAAGGACAAAGGAAAAGGGAAGACCATCCTTCAGGCAGCCCGAGGAGAGCACACCCTAAGTCTTGCCAGACCTTTCCAGGGGCGGGCGGGCATTGGCTGCACTGGAGTGAGTGGCTGATGTGTAGGCTCTGGTGCGGCCATGCTGGTGGCCAAGCTGCGCCATTTCTGGACCTCAGTTTCCCCATCCCTCACAGGGCTTTGCAAGGAAAGGCATTTGGGCAATGTGACCCTCTGTTCTGCCCTGCCCTCTCCCACCACCGCCCTTCCCCCACTTCCCGCCCCCCTCCCCCGTCGGAACTCTAGGCCCCAGACGCCGGGTGATGCTATGATAAGGAACATCTGTAGGAGAAGCTGGCCCCAGGGCTGAGCATAAGGAGGTGGAGGCAGGCCTCAGGTGGCTCAAGATTGATTACGGAGCCGCACAGCCGCCTGCAGGGCAATAGTCCTGAACCTGGGAACAGTCAGGCTCCCCCATAAGGCAGGTCACTCAGGGGGCCCTGGCCGAGGAGCAAGAGACTCCCCTGGAAACCTTGGAGGGCACTAGAAGGGAGGGGCTCCCGATGGCACATGACAGGCTAGTTACTGCGATGAACCCTACATGGGAATGCAGGTTGAGGTTGAGTAAGAGGAATCCGCCCCTTTCCCACTGGCCCCGCAGCTCTGACCCTTCAGGGGGAGCTACAAGAAAGAAGCAGCTCTCACTCATTTTATCAGATCCAGGGAGCCCCCGAGATTCTGCTGAGAAAAGACCTGAGCCAGGGCCCCAGCATCCTGCTGGTAAGACCCCGGACCCCCACTTCCTCCCAGCCAATTCAGGCTTCGGACAGGATCCACCTCCAGGCCCCCGGCCCAGAGGGAATACTGAGGAAGACCTAGGCCTCACACAGGACCGGAAGGCGAAAGTAGAAAAGGTGTTGGACAAAACGTCGGGGACCCCTACCCCCACCTCTCGGGAGCCCTGGGAGCCTGTTGAATGAGGGGAGGTCTGGGACAGGAGGGGCGGGGCCAGAGAGGTAAGGTAGTCGGAGTCTAGGACAGAGGGGCGGGGGAAAGCGAGGGTGAGCGTGACTTATCCTTAGGGGCGGGGACGGCAGTGTAAGAACCGGGCCCCGGAACAGCGAGGAAACGGAGGCACAAAGCCGTTGGGGCTGGTTGGGCGGGCCGGGTGAACAGAGAAGGCATGGTCAGGGTTGGAGGGCGAGGCCTATCCTGGTCTCCTGCAGCAAAGCGGGCTACGTGCAAGGGCCCGGGATTCCCGAACCCTGTGGCCTGCGGGGAGACGGGCTGCGCCAGCATGAGGATGCCCAGGCGGCAGCGCAGGCTCGGGGAATGTCACGCGAACACCCACAGCTCCAGGGCCAGTCCAGAAAGCGCTTCCGCAACTGCGGGCAGGCGGGCCCGGTCATAACCAACGCCGAACCAGGGCTGCCACGGAGGCCACTAATGGCGGGTATGTCGGCCCTGGGAACTACGCCTGGCGTGGATTTCGCGGGAACGGGAAGGGACCGTGGGCCTGGCAGGCGGAGGAAACCTCCTTCAGGCGGCTCTGACCTCTCTGCACCGCTCCCGCCCCAGGGCCGAAGCCCCCCGAGGAGGGGGCGGTGCTGAGGGTGGGGTCCGGCTGGTGGCAGCTAAGCACGACGGCGACTGGTCACCCACCTGGCCCACGAAAAGCGCGAAGGTCGCAGCGTTCAGCGGAGGGGAATTTTTTTGCCGAGTTGCAGGGGCGATGTTGGGGCCAACCCCTCTGCCTGTCACTCATGGCCCCTTAGCCGCGCCCCGGAGGCGTCGGTCCTCTCGCCCCGCCCACAAACGGTCCTTCTTCCTGCTCTCGCCACCTGCCTTGTCACTCACTACGCCACCTACCTCCCGCATCTCTTCCCTCCCTTCCCGGCCTCGAGCTGCGGGTCATCCCTACCCAGCCCCTCGGACAGTCTTTGTGCCCCCTTCCTGCTGGGCTCCACCTGGCTGCCCAGCGCGCCGCCATCTCCAGCCCGACCCTGACCTGCCAGTCACTGCCGGCCCCGACCAGCGCGGCGGGCCTTCAGGGCTTACCGGGTCGCCGGCCTCGCCCCTACCCTGAGAGGCTCCTCCTCCACCGCTCAGCCGCCGGCCGCCCGGGCCCTGTCAGTGCGTCCTGCCCTGCCTTCACTAGCCACGCTAAACCCTTGCCCTGGCCTCAGCCCTGCGCTTCCAGTCTTCTGTGCCCTCCGCACGGCGACCGACTCCACTCCCTGGCCCTGCCCCTGCTCCCTGTCATCCTGCTCGTCGCCTCACGCCCCAGCCGCGCCCCCTCCCTGTCCGTCACCGAGGCCCCGCCCGCAGGGCACAACCACGCCCCACGCCCCGCCCCCGAGGCCCGGTCCCGACCGTCACTCCTCTCACCTCTTCTGCCCGCGCGCTCCAGCCCCGCCCTGTCCGGCCCCCGGGCCCCGCCCCCGGCCCGCTCCGGGTCCGGCGTGGCTGTGGGTAGGGAAGCAGGGCGGAGCCCCCGCGGAAGGAGGCGGAGGCGGCGGGGTAGGCGGAGGCGGTCCCGGGCGGGGGGCTGGCACTTGCCCCTCGCCGCCAGCGGGAGAAGGAGGTGAGGGTTCGTCAGAACCTGCCGCGATGAAACCCCGGGGCCTGGGTCCTCGTCACCGCCCCCTCACCTGGGCAGATATATGCAAATACCAGGCATACGACCCCCTAGCTGATATCAGGTGCGGTGAAGCTGGGCGCCCGGAAGGCCCCCGTCTAGGATTCTAGTCCCAGCTCCATCCTCTGCTGGTTTCAGTCCGTCTTCCCTGCTCCCCCCACCCTCCACGGCCTCGGTTTCCACATCTTTGCAAGGTCCGTCACATTGGGCAGTGAGGGCGAATGCCATGGTCTGAGGGGGGATTCTCCCAGAGGCACCCGCACCAGTGACGTATCAGCCAAGCTATGGATGGAGCTATGGGTGGGGTGGGCACTACCTCAGAACAGAGCAGCATGGAACTCTGTTGAGTTTTCTATAAATGTCAATTAGGTCGAGTTCACTGAAAGTGTCGTTCAGATCTTTCATATTTTTGCTAAATTACTGTTTTATCAGTTACTGAACAAAGTGTTGATATCCACAAGTATAACTGTGACTTTATTTCTTTTTCAGATTTTTTTTTAAGATTTTATTTATTTGAGAGAGAGAGCACAAGCAGGGAGGAGGGCAGAGGGCGAGGGGGGTAAAATAGACCCCCGCTGAGCGGGGAGTCCTTGATCCCAAGGTCCTGGGATCATGACCTGAGCTGAAGTCAGACGCTTAACCAGCTGAGCCACACAGGTGCCCCTCTTTTTCCAAATCTATTCAGTTTTTGCCTTACATGTTTAGGAGTTTTGTTGATGAGTACAGACACACTCAGGATTGTCATGTCCTCTTGGTAAATTAACCCTTTAATCATTATATAATGTCCCTCTTTATCCCTGGTGATTTTTCTTGTTTTGAATTCTGCTTTGTCTGTTATTAACATAGCCACTTCAACTGTTTTTTTAATTTGCAGTTTCATGGTATATTTTCTCCATCCTTCTTTTAATCTACCCATATAATTATATTTAAAGTGGGCCTTGTGTAGGCAGAATATAGTTAGGTCTTGCTTTTTTTTTTTTTTTTACTTTAATCCAATGATTGCTGTCTTTTAATTGGTACACTTATGTAATAATTGGTATGTTTATGGAATTATTGAAGTGCAAATTTAGGTCTGCTGGGTTATTATTCTTTTTTTTTTTAAGATTTTATTTTTAAGTAATCTCTACACCCAGTGTGGAGCTCGAACTCACAACTCTGAGGTCAAAAGTCCCACACTTCACTGGCTGAGCCAGCCAGGCACCCCTACCTACTTCACTTTTGACAGTCTATTTAGTGCTGACAATTAACCACTTTAAGTAAAACATAGAAGCTTTACAACTGTGTGGGTGCCTTTACCGTCCCCCTTCAGGTTTTAGCTGTCATATGTATTACATCTACATTCACTGAAACACCCCAGAAAATGCTGATTTGTGCTTGCAAGGCATATATATATATTTTTAAGTCATATATATATATATATTTTTTAAGGTTTTATTTATTTATTTGACAGAGCGAGAGAGGACAAGCAGGGGGAGCAGCAGAGGGAGAGGGAGAGGCAGGCTTCCCGCCAAGCAGGGAGCCCAGTGCGAGACTCTACGCGGGGCTCAGTCCTAGGACCCTGGGATCACAGCCTGAGCTGAAGGCAGACGCTTAACCATCTGAGCCACCCAGGCGCCCCAACGCCTATAGATTTTAAGGAATCTGACAGGATGGGCGCTTGGGTGGCTCAGTCTCAATTAAACATCAGACTCTTGATCTCAGCCGAGGTCTTGATCTAAGGGTCTTGAGTTCGAGCCCCCCATTGGGCTCCACACTGAGTGTGGAGCCTACTTAAAAATATAATAATTAAAAAAAGAAAGAAAGAAAGAATTTGACAGGAGAAATAGAATCTATTCTATTTACTCGTCTCTTTACGTCTTTGTTGCTTTTTGTTTTGTTTTGTTTTGTTATTCCTAAAGTTCCAAGTTTCCCTCAGAAATCATATCCTTTTGACCTGAGGAATTTCCTTTAGCATCTTTTAGAGAAAATTCACTGATGATAAATTCTCTTAGTTTCCTTCATTGACAAGGTCTTTATTTTGCTCTCATTCCCGAATGAATGTTTTTACCAGATGTAGACTTGTGGGTTGACCCTTCTTTTCCTTTCACCACTTTAAAGAGGCTGTTTCACTGTCTTCTGGCCTCTGTGGTTTCTTTCTTCCTTTTTTTATTTTTTATTTTTTTATTTTTGAGGTTTTTTTTTGTTTTTGTTTTAATTTGTTTGAGAGAGAGAGAACACACAAACGTGAGGGGGAAGGAGCAGGGAGAGGGACAAGCATATTCTGAGCTGAGCTCAGAGTACAGGGCTCAGAGCTGGAAGCAGGGTTCAATCTCAGGACCCTGAGATCCTGCAGGACCTGAGCAGACCCCATGGCCTCCATGGGTTTCTGATGAGAAATCTATAGTAATTTGAATGATTGTTAACCTATTCGTAAAGTGTTTTTTTTCCCTCTCTCTCTCTCTAAAGATTTTATTTTTAAGTAATCTCTATACCCAACTTGGGGCTCGAACTTACAACTCTGAGATCAAGAATCACATGTCCTTCCAGCTGAGCCAGCCAGCCGCCCATAAAGTGTTCTCTTTTTTTCCGGCTGCTTTCAAGGGTTTTTTTTTTCCCTTTCTGTTGGTTTTCAGCAGTTCGGTTATGGGGTATCTGGGCATGGTGGTCTGAGTTTATCCTATTTGGAATTCGCTGAGCTTCTTCAATCTGTAAATTTATATTTTTCATCAAATTTGGGAAAATTCAAGTCATCATTTGAAGTTTTTTTCCCCCTGGGGGCACCTGGCTAGCGTCTTTGGTGGAGCATGTGATGCTTGATCTCCCGGTTGTGAGTTCGAGTCCCACATTGGGTGTAGAGATTACTTACAAAATAAAATCTTTTAAAAATTAAAATAAAATAAAAATAGTTGTTTCCTGCACCAATAAGTGTCTCCAGTGACATGAATATTAGATCTTTTGATATTGTCCTATATGTCCCTAAGTCTCCGTTCAATTTTTTTTTAAAGATTTTATTCATCCATTAGAGAGATTGAGAGTGAGTGAACCCATGAGAGGGGAGAGGGTCTGAGGGATAAACAGACTCCCCACTGAGCAGGGAGCCAGGTGTGGGACTTGATCCTGGGACTCCTGAGCCGAAGGCAGTCGCCCAACCAACTGAGCCACCCAGGCACCCCAGTCTCTGTTCAATTTAAAAAACATTTTTTTCAGGGCACCTGGCGGGCTCATTTCGTGGAGCACGTGCCTCTTGATCTCAGGGTTGTGGGTTCAAGCCCTATGTTGGATGTAGAGATTACTTAAGATCTTTAGGGGCACCTGGCTGGCTCAGTCGGTTGAGCATCCGACTCTTGATTTTGGCTCAGGTCGTGATCTCAGGGTCATGAAATCGAGCCCCTCCTTGGACTCTGCACCGGGCATGCAGCCTGCTTAAGATTCCCTCTCTCCTGGGGCGCCTGGGTGGCTGAGTCAGTTAGGCGGCTGCCTTGGGCTCAGGTCATGATCCTGGGGTCCTGGGATTGAGCCTCATGTCTGGTTCCCTGCTTAGCGGGGAGCCTGCATCTCCTTCTCCCTGTGCCCTTTCCCACTGTTCTCGCTCGCTCTCTAATAAATAAAATATTAAAAAAAAAAATCCTCTCCCTCTCCCTCTGCCCCCCCAAAATAAAAATAAATAAATAAATAAATAAATAAATAAATAAATAAATAAATAAATAAAATCTTTTAAAAAAATGTTTTTCTTCGGCACCTGGGTGGCTCAGTCAGTTGGGCGTCTGCCTTCGGCTCGGGTCATGATCCCAGGGTCCTGGGATGGAGCCCCATGTCGGGCTCCCTGCTTGGCGGGAAGCCTGCTTCTCCCTCTCCCACTTGTGTTCCCTCTCTCGCTGTCTCTCTCTCTCTGTGTCAAATAAATAAATAAAATCTTTAAAAAACTAAAAAAATTAAAAAATAAAATCTTCATTTGGTTCTTTTTTCTTAGTGTAACAGTGATCTTTCTTTCTTTCTTTCTCTCTCTCTCTCTCTCTTTTTTTAGTGGGCAGCAAAGCAAAGTTTATTGAGTGATAATACAAAACTCCCGAAGAGGGAGGGGACCCGAGAGGGTTGCCCTGTGTAACAGCGATCTTTTTAAAAATCATTTTATTAAGGTGTAATAGGCATACAAAAAGCTGTACATATTAAATGTATACAACCTGGCGAGTTTAGAAATAAGTACACACTTGTAAAACCCTCACCGTAGTTGAGGCCCCGAATTAATCCATCACCGCCAAACGTTTCCTCCTGCCTTATCCTTCTCCCAGTCTTTATTTCTCTTTTGCTGTAAGAGCATTTAACATAAGATCTTCCCTCCTGGCAAGTTTTTGAGTTACAATGTTAACTACAGGCCCTGTGTGATGGACTGGATTTCCAGAACTTTTTTTCTTTTTTTAAAGATTTATTTATTTATTTATTTGACAGAGAGACAGCCAGCGAGAGACGGAACACAGCAGGGGAGAGTGGGAGAGGAAGAAGCAGGCTCCCAGCGGAGGAGCCCGATGCGGGACTCGATCCTGGAACGCCGGGATCACGCCCTGAGCTGAAGGCAGACGCTTGACGACTGCGCTACCCAGGTGCCCCCTGGATTTCCGGAACTTATTTGCCTTGTATCACTGAGACTTTGTCCCTTTTGACCAACGCCTCCTTATATTTTGGTTCCTTTAAAAAATAATTTCTATTTCTCTGCTGAGAATGCCTGTTCTTTCATCCATTTCTCAAGCACTCATCTTTCCCTCATGGAGAATGATCACGACTGTCTTTGTCTGACAATTCCAACGTTGGGGTCTCTTCAAGGTTGGCATCTATGGATTATCTTTTCCTTTGAGAATCAGTTGGGTGTGCCTTATTGAGTAACCTTGCATTGTACCTTAGATATTTTAAATATTACCTTGGGCGACGCTGGGTACTGTTAAAAGCCTCTGAAGAATTTATTTTTTTTCTTAGCAGGCAAACCTGGTTAGAGTCAGACCACATGTTCTGTCACCTTGTGGGGGCAGTGATTCTAATATCCATTTTCTTTTCTTTTCTTTTCTTTTAAGATTTTATTTATTTATTTATTTGTCAGAGAGAGAGAGAACACACACAAGCAGGGGGAGTGGCTGGCAGAGGGAGAAGCAGGCTCCCTGCTGAGCAGAGAGCCCCATGCAGGACTCGATCCCAGGACCCTGGGATCATGACCTGAGCCAAAGGCAGATGCTTAACCGACTGAGCCACCCAGGAGCCCTCTAATACCCATTTTATTTTCAAAGCCCTGGTGCAGGGCTTAGTCTGGGACTTGGGCAGTGGTTTCGATGGTGGCTCAGTACTCAAAGCCTTGTCATCCTTCTTGGGGTACGTTCCACACAGGCATAGCTTGGGGTTGAGCCCAGGACTTGCATTGGTTTGTACAGAGAGTTACAGGGTTCCCTTTATCCACTCTCTCCTTTCCAGGATTTTCTGCCCATTTTCTGCTCCCAGGGGCCCCTTTTTCTGGTCCTCTGGTCAAAAATATGAAGTTCCCTGGGCACCTGGCTGGTTCAGCTGGTGGAGCACACACGCAACTCTTGATCTTGGGGTGTGAGTTCGAGCCCCATGCTGGGTGTGGAGTTTACTTAAAAACAAAACCTCTGGGGTGCCTGGTGGCTCGTTGGTTGAGCATCTGAGTCTTAATTTTGGCTCAGGTCAGGATCCGAGGGTTGTGGGATCAAGCCCCGTCCCCCCGCCCCCCTCAGGCTCCGCACTGGGGGTGGACCGTGCTTAAGATTCTCCCTCGCCCTCTGCCCTTCCCACCCCTTAAAAAAAAAAAAAAAAAAAAAAAACTTAGAAAAAAAATGAAGTTCTCTTGGACTTGTAACTGCTAGCTGTCTCCCAATTCCTAGCCCCTGGATCTGCTGTCACTGCCAAGCAGCAAGAGAAAATAGAGAAGAAAGGAGGTTTGGAGGATTCCCACACTATTCACGCCCCAGGGAACCCAGTTCCCTGCTCTTGCCTCTAGAGGGTGGGTTTTCTGTCGAGCCTTTCCTGTCAACTGAGCAGACCGGGGCTGCCCTGGGGCAAGACCAGGTGGAAACAAAGATTAAATACAAATCATCACTAGGACTCCCTTCACCCTCCGGCTCCCCCGGGGGCCAGGATGGGGGAGGGGCGCATTCTCCTGGTGCTCCGGCCAGGACTTTAGGCTTCTCTATCGGCGTTTTTGCTGCCCTGCTTCACCGCGGTTTCCTGATTCGGAGCACCCTGGGTCAAAGCGAGAAGACACGAGAAGGAAATTTACCAGGAAACTCAGTGCTGCCACACCAGTTGTTCTTCACATTTTGACCTTTCACCGCAATCTGCTATTATTTCGAGTTCTTGAAGTAACTGCTCTTTTGTATTTGTTGAGTTTTCAGTTGTGATCGGTGGGGAGATTGGCAGTACCAGGCTTGCTCCTGCCTCGTCTTTGTTATCTCCCCCTCTTTCTTAATTTTAATGTCTTTTTCCCCCCTCGAGATAAATTTATGTATGTGTGTATGTATTTATTTATTTATTTAAGATTTTTTTAAAAGTAATCTCTACCCCCAAGGTGGGGCTCGAACTCACCACCCCGAGATCAAGGGTCGTGTGCCCCACCAACCAAGCCAGCCAGGCGCCCCTCCCTTTGAGATAGTTTTTAAATTTACAGCAGTTACAAAAATAAAGAAGGTCGCGGAGAGTTCTTCCTGTATGCCCTTCACCCAGCTTTTCCTTTTGTCAACGTCTCACATGAAAACGAAGAAGTTAACCTTGGGGGCGCCTGGGTGGCACAGCGGTTAAGCGTCTGCCTTCGGCTCAGGGCGTGATCCTGGCGTTATGGGATCGAGTCCCACATCAGGCTCCTCCGCTGGGAGCCTGCTTCTTCCTCTCCCACTCCCCCTGCTTGTGTTCCCTCTCTCGCTGGCTGTCTCTCTCTCTGTCAAATAAATAAATAAAATCTTAAAAAAAAAAATTAACCTTGGTACATTACTACTAACGAAAGCACCAAAGTAATTTGCATTTTCTCAGTGTGCGTCCTTTTTCTGTTCTGGGATTCAATCCAGGATCTCATATTACCTTTAGTCCTCGTGTCCCCTTAGGCTCCCTCAGTCTCTGACAGTTCCTTAGTTTTTCCTCCTTTTTCATGACCTTGACACTTTCGAAGAGTACCAGCCGGCTGTTTTGTAGAATGTCTGTCAGTTTGGGTTTGTCTGCGGTTTTTCCCATGATCACGTTGAGATTATGCACTGTTGGGGAAAATACCACAGACGCGATGTCATGCTTTTCTCAGTGCGTCCTACTGGGGGTCCCCGAGGTTGATGTGTTTAACTGGTGAGGTGTGATCTGCTGGATTTCTCTACTATAAAATTACTGTTTTACTCTTTGTAATTATTAAGTGTATTAAGGGAGGTACTTTGAAATTATGAAAATACCCTGCGTCCGCTTCAATCTAGCATCCTGTAGTGGGTCATTCTCTTCACAGTCACGTGGGCCTGGCTGGCTCAGGGGAAGAGCACGTGGCTCTTGATCTTGGGGCTGTGAGTTCAAGCCCCATGTTGGGTGTAGAACTTACCAAAACAAAGCTTCAGTCATGATAATGATGATGATGATGATGATGATGATGATGATGATGAAGATGAGCTGGATCCCAGAAGAGCAGCTGCCGGTCATGACATGACCCGGAACTAGTTTTTCCTCGTGGAGCCTCAGCTTTCTCATTCATAAAATGGGGTTGGGGCGCCTGGCTGGCTCAGTCAGTCCGTGGAACCTGCGATTCTTGATTTTGGGATTGTGAGTTCAAGCCCTGCGTTGGGTGTAGGGATTACTTAAAAAATAAAAATTTAAAAAATAAATAAATAAAATGAAGTAATGATGGATTTGTTCCCACTGGGCTGTGGAGATGTGGAGATGGGGGTACCGGCAGCAAAATAACCAGCACAGGGCATGACACACAGTAGGTATCTTGGGATGGGGCTGTCACCGTTGGAGGACGGAAGTGTGGGAGAGAGGGCTCTACGCACAGGTTGGGAGGTGGCAACGTGGGGCAAGGAAGAGCTCTGAAGGCCCTGGGTGAGGACGATCTTAGTCGAATCCCTGCAATTATCTGCGATCGAGAAGCTGGGCAGGGGGAGTGCGGTTTCTAGAGGCCAGAAGGAGCCTGGGAGAGTTCCCAAACTGGAGCAGCCTTCTGGAGGAGGTGACCTCAGATAAAGGAGGTCTCCAAGGTGAAGACTGGAGGCTGGAACACCAAAGAGAGGCCATGGCAGGTGGCGCTTCGTGGGGGGCACTGATGCCACAGTGAGCTTTCGTGCAAACCACTCTCAGCACCCCCTTCCAGGGCTAGGGCCGGGACTGCCAGGGGATGGCAGAAGCTAGAAGTCTTCCCAATGCCAGGGAATCTGCGGGCCTGTCCCAGAAACTCTACCCAGCAGGGTGAATGGCGCTGGACCCGAGTGTGGTGGGCATACATCTGTTCACTCATTGTCTCATTTATTCCACAAGTACTTATTGAGCACCAACTGTGTGCCAGGCTCTGTGCTGGATGGAGGGCATACAGAAGAGAACAAAGCATCTCATGGAGCACCTGATCTTGAGAAAGGAGACAGATAAACAAGGAAACAAACAGGATTGTTCTGGTTATATTCTGTTCCGCAACCAACTGTCCCCAAACTTGGTGGCTTAAAACAACAGCCGTGTTATCACATCTCAGAGATTCTATGGGTTGGGAATTCCGGCCGGGGTTGGTGGGGTGATTCTTTTCTTCCCTGTGGCATCAACTGGGATCTCTCAGTGGGACTCCGCGGACGGACAGGCTAGTCTGGAGGAGCCAGTATGGCTTCGCTCAGACACCAGTGGCCGGAAGGCTGGTCTCGGCCGGAAGTATCCCCAGGAGCACCTACACAGGGCCTTGCCAGCGTCACTGTCTCATGGCAGGCTTACAGGGCAGCTGCTCCATCCAGAGAGAGCGCCCCGGGAAAGCCAGGCCGAAGCTGAATGACTTCTCATGATCTAGTCTTGGAAGACAGGTAGCATCACCTTTGCTGTCGTCAGTTGGTCCAAGCAGTCACAAAAGTCCATCCAGGTTCATGGGCAGGGGATATAGAGCCACTTTTGATGGGAGGGAGTGTCAAAGAATTTGTGGGGTTTTTGTGTCTGTGTGTGTTTGTGTGTGTGTGTGGTTATTTTTTAAAATGCCACGAAGAGGGGCGCCTGGGTGGCTCAGGTGGTTAGGTGTCTGCCTCCAGCTCGGGTCATGATCTCTGGGTCCTGGGTTCGAGCCCCACGTTGGGCTCCCAGCTCAGTTGGGAGTCTGCTTCGCCCTCTCCCTCTGCCTCTCCCCCTGCTCATGCTCTGTCTCTTTCTGAATCTCTCTGTCTGTCTCAAATGAATAAATAAAATCTTTAAAGATAAAAATAAATTGGCAGGGACGCCTGGGTGGCACAGCGATTAAGCGTCTGCCTTCGACTCAGGGCGTGATCCTGGCGTTCTGGGATCAAGCCCCACATCAGGCTCTTCCACTATGAGCCTGCTTCTTCCTCTCCCACTCCCCCTCCCCCTGCTTGTGTTCCCTCTCTTGCTGGCTGTCTCTATTTCTGTCGAATAAATAAATACAATCTTTAATAAATAAATAAATAAATACATACATAAATAAATAAATAAATAAATAAATAAATAAATAAATAAATTGGCAGGACTTGGAGACTGGATGAATGTGAGTGTGTGTTTGTCTGTGGGACAGTGTTCCAGGAGCAGTCTGTGTTTCTACTTTCTCCAGTATTCTAAAACCAGCCTAGAGGACAATTTTAAAGGTAAAATAGGGGCACCTGGCTGGCTCAGTCAGAAGAGCACATGACTCTTGTTCTCGGGGTCATGAGTTCGAGTCCCATGTGGGGTATAGAGATTACTTAAATGAATAAACTTTAAAACAAACAAACAAATAAATGCACAATAATCTTGCTAATCCTCCAAATGGGAAGGAAATATCCCCCAAATTATGCCTGGGGCATGACGTTAGCCCAGGAGACCAAGGCTGTTGGACTTTGGGCAAGTCACTTCACCTCTCTGGGTTTCCCTTTCTTTATCTCTACAGTAAGTGTGTTGGGTAAAGGGATGCCTTAGGGACCTCCCAGTTCTGACTTTTCACTTTAATTAAAATAGACTCCAGTCCAACCTGGCAACATTTAAACTCCACATGCCCATCCTTCTCACGTACATTCACCAGGGGACGTGCACAAGGACATTCAGAGCAGCTCCACCAATAATAGCAAAACGCGTGCAACAACCCAAAGGTTCACCAACGGGAGACTGGGTAAATAAAGCACATTGTGGAATATGATACAGCAGTGGAAGTGAGTGAGCAAAGGCTACACACATCACCATGGATGACCGTCGTGTAATTCATATCGCACGGCAAAAGCAAGGGACAGAAAATTGCAGAGTATGATTCTATTTATACAAAAGGCAAAAGCAGGTAAAATTAAGCACTAGTGTATTTAAGAATGCATACTGGTACAGATGTGGAAAAAAGATAAAAGAAGAACAAATGACGGATTATCACAAAGTTGAACAATGTGGCAATGTGTTGCGGGGGTGGGGGTGGGGATTTTATCCAGAGGGGCACATAGGGACCTCAAAAGAATTAATCTTTCTTTTTTTAAAAAATGTTTTATTTATTTGACACAGAGAGTGAGAGAGGACAAGCAAGGGGAGCAGCAGAGGCTGAGGGAGAAGCAGGGAGCCTGATGGGGGCTCCATCCCAGGACCCTGGGATCTGGCCTGAGCTGAAGGCAGATGCTTAACCAGCTGAGCCACCCAGACGCCCCAGAACTAATCTTTCATTTCTTAAGCTGGGTGGCTGCTCCTTGAGTGTTCCTTTTATTATTACCTTTAAACTGTAATCATCAGCAATATCTGCCTTCTTGTATATATAAGACATTTCACAATTTTTTAAAAGTTCAGGGATTTGCCCAAGATCTCTTGCTCTTTTTTTTCTTTTTTTAAGAATTTCATTTATTTGCCAGAAAGAGAGAACACAAGCAGGGCGAGCGAGGAACCCAATGCAGGATTGGAACCCAGGACCCTGGGATCAAGACCTGAGCCAAAGGCAGAGCTTAACCAACTGAGCCACCCAAGTGTCCTTAAGAGCTCCTGCTCTTATGGATGAGGTAATGAGGTCTCAGAGGGGGCTGTCACACAAGGAAAAAGAGAGGACGAGACAGTGGAGGAAAGGGTAGCTAATGCCCTGATAAGAGCAAGGGCTGAGGGCGGAGATTTCTGGATTGGTCGCCTGCTGTGCAGAAGAACACAAGACACACATCCACATACTGGACACGGAAGTGCTCTTCCAACGCGCGCACAGCTCCAGTTGCAGTTCCCAGACAGTCCGCGGGAGGGCGCCAAGGCACCAGCTTTCGCCGCCCGCAGGCCCCTGGCTGCGTTTCTCACCCGCGCTGGCGCACTTCTGGCTCTTTCCAGGAGAGGGCGCCAGTGACCCGAAGAAGACCGAAGCGGCCAGGACGCCCACGTTTGCGGGTGCGTGAGCGAGTTCAGCTGTGCGCTGGAGTGCTTTAATCTACCCGGCTTTCCCTGCAACTCGGAGAATTTGGAGTTTCGGCTGAAGAAACGAGTAACACCCGTAGACTTGATTCTGCAGCGCCTCCTGTAGCCTTCAAGCTTGGATCCTTTGGATATATAAGGGAGAATCTAGGTTTTGTGGAAACTAGAGTTTTGCAACCTGGACGCAACGGTTTGCAAATTTTACAAAATTTTACAAAATCACATAGAAAAACACGAACAAGTTGCTAGGACTTTTTGCAGACGAGAAGACTTGAAGTTTAAGCTTCAGTTATTTCAGGGTAAATCCGCCTATGATTACACGTGTGCATGTTTATTTACTGTCTGTCTTCTTCCGCTTGAATGTAAGTTTCAAGAGGGCAAGGATTTTTACCTAAATTGCTAGCTCCTGCAACCCCATTAGTTCCTAGCACATCGGAGAAGATTTGTAAGTATTTGTTGAATAAACCAGTTGGGGCTGGCACAGTTTCCCAGGTAGAGATGACAATGGCCAAGCCTGGGGCTTTTTTTTTTTTTTTTTTTTTTTTTAAGATTCATTTACTTGTCAGAGAGAGAGCACCGGCGCCTGGAGCGCACAAGCAGGGGGAGCTGCAGGCAGAGGGAGAAGCAGGCTCCCTGCTGAGCAAGGAGCCTCACACCAGATCAATCCCAGGCCCCTGCCATCATGACCTGAGCCAAAGGCAGACGTTCAACCGACTGAGCCTTTTGAGGAGAGATGGGATCAGGATGATCTCATTGAAGCCTCAGAGCCGTGACTATAAAGCCCATTTTAAAGCCGAGGATGCCGAGGGCTTGGAAGGTGAAGCAAGTGCCCAATGAGAAGTGGCATTGGGCCGGGAAGCTACTGCCCCCCCAACCCCCACTCTCCGGCTGCCCCTTGCACAAACCCCTGTATTAGCCCAAGGCGCCCACCTTGGGGGCAGCGCTGGAAAAAAGATTTTGCAAGAGCTGGGGCAGGAAGCTCCAGCCAGGGCGGGTCTGGGAAGATAAGGGCTCCCCCTCCAACCATGTGCGCCTCCAGGCCTTCTGGTTTCCTCTCTTCCCTTCCCTTCCCTTTCCCGGACCCTGGCCTGGCCATGACTCACCTCCTTTCCCTCTGGCAGCCCGGCTGGGATCATAGGCCTGCCTGTCCCAGGAAAGCCTTGCTCTGTGTGACCCTGGGCAGAGGAAAGCACTATCTGGCCAGCAGTTCCTGGAGCTCAGTACGAGTAGCTGGCACGGATAAAGGTTATAAGGCTGAGACTTAGTCTCAGGAGACCAAATGTGGGGGGGCGCCAGGGCATCTCCTTATTAAGCCCGCTCTGAGGTCTGAGTGACTCAAAAAGGCAGGTGTAAGTTTGGTTGTATGTGAAGCACCCTTAACCCTATGGAGGGGAGGGGAGGGTATGCATGGAGAAGTGGGGGCCCAGTGACCCCTCAGCCTCTGGAACAGAAGCAGACATGTCCACCATTTGGTCGGTCGCTACCTGGCTCAAGACTCATGTCCAGCTGATTTTTTTTTTAATTAAAAAATACCAAAACGTGGGTTGCAAAAATTGTGATATGTATTATGTGTCTTGTGTTTCTCCAGCTTACACACTTTAAACAAACACACAGACTGACCAGGTATGATTTCAATTGGAAATATGATGAAACAGCTCCATCGGGCATCCTAGGAGAACCTGAAACCCCTGATAAGCCTTAACTGATTTCTGGAAAGCCTTCAAAGTCAGTGTCCCAGTGTGACATTGGGCGGGTCACCTCACCTCTCTGAAGGAGAACAGCTGAAAAGCAGAAATAGCCCTGGGCCCATCTAGCCTACAGGCCTGACCAGTCAGTCCCCTTACTAAGGGCTTAGAACATTTTACACCAACGTACACTGTCCACTATGAGCCAGTCACGGCGCAAAGCCTTTTTTTTTTTTTCTTTCTTTTTTTTAGAGTTGGGGGGAAGGGGAGAGGGAGAGAGAGAATCCCAAGCAGGCTCTGCTTATCATGGAGCCGGAGGCAGGGCTCGATCCCACAACCGGGAGACCATGACCTGAGCCGAAATCAAGAGCTGGATGTCCAACCACAGAGCCACAGAGACGCCCCGTGGTGCTAAACTTCTTATGCGTACTGATTCAACTAACGGATCCTTGGAGCGACGGTTCTGGCTCCCATTTCTCAGATGGGAAAACGGAGACAGAAACAGGTGAAGTAATAGCATCAAGGCTGATCCAGGGGCTGGGTTCCGGCCGCCTCCCGACTGAAACGTGAGCCTGTGATCACTGTTGTTGCTCTGGTTATTTTTATCGAAACGAGCGTGATAGCATCGCTCTCGTACAGCTGTGAGGAGGATTAAGTGAATTAATTTTTCAAAGAGCCTAGTATGATACCTGGCACATAATAAGTGCTCGATAAATGTTAAATAAAATAAAATAAAATAAAAAAGTATTTCAGGTTTCAGGCCTACAGCCCTGGGCAGGCAGAATCCATACCCAAGAACCCTGTCCGGGTGTTTCCCCGTGGTCTCTGCCCCGGCTCCGCCCGCACCCTGTCCAGGAGGGGCTAAGGAGTTAATGATTTCCCAAGCAGCGCTGAAAGGAGCAGGGCTTTGCATCACACACACACAGAGAAGAGCTTTGCATGATACACACACACGCATACACAGCAGAGGTCTGGGTGCTGCACACACGCGAGGCTTGCATACTACACACACAGCAGGGCGGTGCGTGCCGCACACACGTACACACACACACTGTCACGCCGGCCCCTGGTGGCCCCCCCCGCCGCGAGGCGAGCCTGATGCAAGCGCAGCGCCCGCCAGTTCCCAGGCCCGGCTGCAGCTGCGGGCGGAGGGGCAGGGCGGGGGCGGCGCTGTTTGTCTAGCGCGGCCGTGCCAAAGGCGGCGGGCCCCAGACAGCCAGGCGCCTCCGTACACCTGGGGATGCTCAGGTTAAATAGCTCCGCATTCCTCGGGCCCAGCTGATGGAAACGCTCCCAGGCCGCCGCCGAGCCGGCCTCCAGATGGGCTGGGCCCCGGCCAAAGGGGAAAAGAGGGAAACGTGGAAGCCAGAGTGCGCCTGAACGGCAGGGGGGTGGGGGGGAGGTGGCCGAGGCCCCCGCCGCAGCTCCTTCCTCCGCTGGAAGGAGGCCCTGCGCGTGTGGGAGGACGCGCGGGGGACACGCCCAGGTGCCCGTGGGTGGGCTCGCCGGGGGCCGCCCCGGGAGGGAGTGGGTGCACACGTGTGCCTCTGAGGACACTCCAAGGACACACAGGCGACAGTTAATAATGATCATTTGTAACTATCAAACGCTGCGTGCTCAGTGCTCTAGTCCATGTATTCTCTACAATTCGGAGCCGTGAACGCTGTGAAACAGCAGCGGGGTGGGGTGTGGAGTGGGGAGTAGCAAAGGGCGTCATTTACCTCCACTGCGTTCTTTGATTAAGTCCATAGCGTGCTTGGGGCGGGGTGGCACCTGGTTCCGTGTTAGTGCTCAGCGGGGGACGATCCGATCTTGCATCTGCCCTTGATGCTGTTCATCTCTTCCGAGCCTCAGTTTCCTGTTGTAGACCTGGGATGAGAACCCGGTGTAGCCCCACAGGGATCCATGGGATCCCCTGTGTAATGGATTCCTGTGTAGAGTTGAGCAGGGATCGGCCGGTGGTGCTAGGGGCTATTTATTTTATTCTGTTTATCGACAAAATGTATTAATAGTCCTTGTCCTCTCCGGGGTAAGTCCTTTGCCCTTGCCGGGCTCGGTTTTCCCTGTGTGCCTCCGTGGGAACCAGGGTGGTAGGGATCCTTGAGGGGTGCTGTCCCTAGGGCCTAACAACTGCTCAGAGGGTTGGTCCTTGAACTTCTGAGGGAGGGTTTGCCTGAACACAGCTGCCCCCACCTCCACCCAGACCAGCAGAGACCCAGGAATGCCAGCCAACTTACAGAACAATTACACACTTAGAAACCCACGGTGTGGTTCTGAAGCTCCTGGACACACAAACCCATCCATCAGCGGGACCCATGCAGAGATGCCCATAATGCATTTAGGCAGAACACACAAGCCCGAACAGCTGGACGTCGCACACTTCTGTGCAGAACACATGTGCTCGCCTTTGCCCTTCTGCATACACCCCCATGCTTATCTGCATCCACACCCCTAGGCCTGTACATCAGATGACCCAGCCCCACAGGGGGGATCTACCAGTTCACTCATGTCACAGACACAGGCCCAGACACTCATATGCACTCCCCCGTGTACAAACTCACACATGTCCAGGCAGATAGTCCCTTGCCAATGACATCCTTTTCCTGCTCAAGAGCTGGGGACTGACTCTCTCATTCCTCCTCAGCCCACACGGGAACCCTGGGGCAGAGAGGTCTGTGTGAGCTGCTGGCATACCCAGGCCAGAGTGAGGGGGCCGAGTGTGTACCCAGAGCAGGTGGCCCAGCAGCTGTGCCCAGGCTGGCCCTGCCAACTTGCTCACCCACTTGGACAAGCTGGGAGCCCCAGGGCAGCCTGCTACAATCCAGGGCTAGGCAGGCCAACAGGGGAGGCACCTCCTACTGGGGAATGGGGCGACAGAAGTCCTGCCTCAGACAGGCTCTGGGCAAGTCTTTCCCCTAGGTCTCCCCTTCCCCTAACTTGGCAAAGATGGGAGGTGGCCCAGTGACCTGTTCTCCAACTTCAATGGCCTGTTGAATGCTCAACCGAGAGGGGGACTTGGCAGGTTGATCTGCATTTTAACAACCTCCCCAGGTGACCCAGATGGCCCAAGACCACTTGGAGAAACCCTAGAGGTCTAGAGGATTTAATTTTATGACACCGGGGAGCAGGGAAATGGCTAGTGATGGGGAAAGAATAGACTTTAAAGACACCGGAAAACACTCAGTTCAGGTCGGTAAAAGCCACAGTCCAGATGTGGTCTTCTAGTCCCCCTCCCCCCCAGCACCAGCTGTGAAAAGGGTCAGGGGTCACCCGCATCCCAAGGCCTTCCCCTCAATCCAAGAAATCACTGCAACTTTACCGCAGTCTAAAGTATTTGTTTAATAACAAAAAAAACAAACAAAAACAAAAAAAAACCACCCCACAGAACTATTGTAAAACAATATTCTCGGTGATCATTGTAATATACAATACAAAGCAATTAATTTCCTCAGAAATCTGAGAAGCACCAAACGTGACCATTTTTTAAAATGTCTGCTTTTCAAAAAATAGAAACACACTGGGGGTCCCCCAAGTCTCTGGTGGCTGGTAGGTGTGGAGGGAGGGTCGGCCTGCCCTCGTGTCAGTCCCCCGGCCCTGGGCTGGATCCAGCCAGCGCCCCACGGTCGCTGATCTCAATCTTGTTCCTCCCCAGCTCCGGCAAGGCGCTCGGCAGGATCAGAGAGCAGGAATTCTTCTCGCCCCCTGGAGGGCTGGGGTCCGCCAGTCCTTGAGAGAGGCACTTCAGCGACACAAGATGCGATCGTCCGCCGGAACACATGCCGCCTGTGAAAGAGAGAGAGGAGCAGTGAGACAGGGGGGTCGGAGGGGACAAGGCTGCAAGCCCTTCCCCAGGGGACACTTTGCGAGCGCGCTTTTTCCGATCTCCTTGGGCATCCTTGCACAGCCAGGTGCCCGAAAAGATGGGACGGACGTAGAGCCAAATACCTACCACCCCCCGCCTCCCCCTGGGCCTTAGTTTACCCATCTGTAAAAAGAAAATGCTCTCGTGCTCCAGTTCGGATCTCACCTCGGCCGCCAGGGCGCTGATCTCGCCGTTGAGGGTGCTGAGCGGAGCCCGGGCAGGGAGCCCCCGGCCTCCGGGGGTCCCGACTTGGGATTCCGAGTTCAGCTCCAACTCCAGGTCCCAGATGTAGTCTATGACGTGCTGGAGGATCTCCACCCGGCTCACCTTGCGGTTTTGGGGCAGGGTGGGGACCAACTCCTTGAGGCGCGAGTAGCAGCCGTTCATGTCGTAGAGTAGCACGTTCACCTGCTGCTCGTCTAGCAGGGCCGGCAGGCGCGCCCCGGCGCCCCCCGCGCAGCGCGAGATGGCCACGCTCTGCTCCGACAGACAGCGCACCACTTCGCCCGCGCCGCCTGCCGTCTTGCCGGCCTTCAGCGCGCAGCTGGGGCCCGCGGCGGCCGCGGCACTGCCACTGGCGACCTTCATAATTCTGGCGTCGGAGTAAGAGGGGGGAGGCTTAGTGCACAGAAGAGGCGGACGCCACGCGAGAGCAAAAACCTCGGAACGGAGAAAAGACGGTTGTAGAATGCGAGGGCCGGACCCCGCAGCCGTTCTTATAGAGACGCCGCGGCTTCCCCCCGCCTCCCACTGCCCCCACCGCCGGAGGCGGGCTCAGAGGTTCAAAAGCAGCCAATGGGCGGTCTAGAGGCGTGGCCTCTAGTGCCTTTGGGTCCCGCCTCCTGCTCTACTAGTGTACCCTCGCGGCCTTGGAAGGGGAACCCGAGTCTCAAGAACAGAGAGTGGGAGGGCACGGGGCGGGGTGGCTAGTGGAGGCCAGTGGAGGCGAAGGCTACCTTGGGCTTCATGCAAAGGAGGCACTGCCGACAACGAAAAGACTTCAAGAATCACTTTTCTCAGGTTCATTTTCTCACCTCTCCAGCTCCATTTTACAGATGAGAGAAACTGAGGCCCGGATGGGGAAGCCGCTAGCTCTGGGTTATCTAGAGAGCCCAGGACTAGAGCCTGGGCTTCTGGGAGCCTGACCTCCCGGCTCTTTGGGCCGAAACTTAAAGGGGGCCCTCCTGTACACTCTGCTCCCTTACCCAATTCCCAGAGAAAGTTGCTGGTTAATGTTCCTGGAACCAGGGAGGCTTTACCCAGGCCCCTCGGGGTGGGAGCAACTAATTCGGGAAAGTCCTTCTCTGGGACTGGGGACGGATCCTCTGGGACATGAACTGGGTAGAAGGCGTCCAGAGAGGGGCTGCATCCCCTGATTCTATCCTAAATTTGCATCCCCTGCAAAAAATTCCCCAAATCTCCATCAACTAGTGATTTTAGAATTTTTCTCCCTTTTTTGGCTGTTTCCTGTCCCCTCCTCCCCCTCCTCCCCCCAAAGACCTCCGATCAGGGTCTCCCTCCCACGGCGCGGCAGCTGCGGAGCTCCAGTCTCCCCCCCTCCCCACCTCCCGGGCGGGTCTGTGTCAGCGTCTGAACAAGCGGCTCAGACCGTTAGACGCCAGGCCCGTGACGTCACCCATTCATAAAACCGGGACGGGCTGTCAGGCTGGCGCCGCGCGGGCGGTCGCCATGGAGACGGCAAACCCGGCTAGAGCGCTCCCCCACTGCGCCGCGCTCGGCCAGTCACCTGCGGACCTCTGGCGGGAAGCTGGGAATGCGCTCCTCGCGGGCGCGGTCGCTGGGCAAGGGTCACCTTACCTCCCAGGCTCCACACCTGGGAATCGCCCCACCAGGCTCCCACCTCAGACGACTGGGACGTTTCTTCACCTCCTCCTCCGCACCCCTAGCTTCCGCCTCCCGCCGGGGGAGAGTTGTGATCCCAACTCTGCTGCTGGTTGAAGTTAGTTGTCTCCGGCCCTTTTTGATTCCCAGTGCAGTATTTGCCTGAAATTTTGATAATAATGACAGAAGTGGTTTCTTGAATTCTTAGTTCGTGCAAGGCACTGCGCAGCATACTTCACTGTGTGTGAAGCCTTCGCCTTTTTCATCTTCTGTAATCCTGGCCACAACTCTAGAGGGGAGCTCTTTGGTTTCTTTATGCAAAGGAGGAAACTGAGGCTCAAAAAGCCTCCCAAGAGCCATAGCTTTTGTAATGGCTGTATTATTATAAGAGGGGAACTGAATTGTAATGCAATCCCTTCCTGCCAGGGTAGGCAGTCTGCCTCCAGAGCCCTAGATGGGCCAGAAGCAAGCGGGGGACACCTAAGTTTAGAATAGCCACCCAAGGGCACACAGCTTTAGCAGGACTAAAATACTGTGCCTACCGAGGAGAGAGTTGATACTCTGTTTATGGTCCCTCCTCCTCCTCTCCACCTCCCAGCAATTAATTCATGGGTATCAGCAGGTTTCCTTTTCCCACAGAAGTCTGGGGGATGGGCCAGTAAACCCGGGCTCTGCCTCCACATGGGGGAACCAGGAAAACTGATCAGTGAGACCAGCTTCAAAGGAGAGAGACGTTATTAATTAATTAACTGGACTCCTCATCCCATTTACCACACCCCCCAAACTCTCCAAACTCCCTAAGCCTTGTTTAGCAATCTTCTGATGACTGGAGAGAACATTTTGCTGTACAAAACAATTGCTAAAGAATTGGAAAGACAATGACCAGCCAGAAAAAATTAGAATATTAATTCATTACCCAGTGTTTATTAATTGACCCAGCAATTCTACTTGCTGGCAACAATTCCAGAGAAACCTACACACATGGACGCAAAGATGTCTGCCCAAGGATGTTCACTGAGGTGCTATTTTCAAGAGGGGAAGTTGAAGTAACCTAAATGTCCATCAACAGGGGCATTATCTGAACTATGAATGAAACATATACACTACGAATGAAACATCAATGCTGTGGAATGTCTACGCAGCTGGTGGGAAGTGGGGCCGAGAGAGATCTAGATTCTACTGTTGGTGGAGAGACCGAGTGTTAGACTGGGGGTCAAGGTAGGACCTCTTGCATGTAGAAAAGCCAACATACTGCTCCCAAGTACAAGTGTACCTGGAAGTGAATTTTTGAAAAGAGAGGCAATCAAGCTGTGGGAAAAATTTCAAACACAGTACTGTGTAATGTCTCCAATATGAAGTTCTAGAATGAGCACAACTAATCTTTGGTGAAAGAAATCAGAATGGTGGCTGCTTCTGGGAGTGGAGGGTGGGAGTTTCCAGGGAAGGGGCATGAGGGAACTTTCTGGAATGATGGAAATGTTCTAGATGATGATGATGTGTGTGGTACACAGTGCATGAATTAGTCAAAACACACTGGATTGTATACTTTTGCACATTCCATTGTATTTAAATTGTATCTCAACAGGAGTGCCTGGCTGGCTTAGTTGGTGGGGCATGGGACTCTTGATGTGGGGGTTGTGAATTCAAGCCCCACATTGGGGGGAGAGAGTATTTTTAAACAAATTAAAATACATAAATAAATAAATTGCATTCAACAAAAAATATTAGAAAGCAAAAAAAAAAAATAGGATAAACAAACATCAAATTCCTGATGTCACTCACCACTGTGAAGACTGAGGGAAGGAGAACAATACGAAGTAGGACCTTTACTCTTATCTTCACATAGGTATTTCATTCTTACAGTTTTTCCTGAAAGTGTTATTGACGTGTAATTGACACATGCTAACTGCATATATTTAAGATGTACAATTTGATAGCTTTTGACATGCGTACGTACTCATGAACCATCGCCACGATCAGGAACATGAACGTACACTTCCTTAGCTCTAAAAGTTTTCCTTTGCGCCTCCTAATCCTTCCCTCCCCCTCTTCCACCCAGTGCCCACGCAACCACTCATCCTTCTCTATAGATTAGCTTGCATTTCTAGAATTTTATATGGATCGCAGTATATACTGTATATATACTTTTTCCTACAAAAAAAAAAAAAAGGCTTTTCAGCCTCGTTTCTTTAACTCCACATAATTATTTTGAGATTCATCCGTGTTCATTCCTTCTTATTGCTGAACAGCGGTGGTATGTGGATATGCCACGATTTGCTTGTCCATTCACCTGTCTTGGACATTGGGTTGTTTGTGGTTTGGGGTTAGTACAAATGAAGCTGCTACCAACATTTGTGTACAAGTGTTTCTATGAATCTATGCTTTTGTTTCTCTTAGGCAAATACTTAGTAGTGAAATGACTGGGTCACAAAGTATTTATGTAACTTTATAAGAAATTGCTAACCTGTTTTCCCAAGTGGCTTTTCCATGTACATTCCTTTTTTTTTTTTCTTTTTTTAAGATTTTATTTATTTATTTGTCAGGAAGAAAGAGGGAAAGAGAGAGAGAGAGCACAAGCAAGGGGAGGGAAAAGCAGACTCCCCGCTGAGCAAGGAGCCGGATGTGGGGCTCGATCCCAGGAATCATGACCCGAGCCGAAGGCAGATGCTGAACCGACTGAGCCACCCAGGGGTCCCTCCATGTCCATGCCTATCAGCAGCGCTGAGAGTCCAGTCCCTCCACATCCTAAGAATTGGTGCGCTCAGTCTTTTTCAGCCATTCTAATAGATGGGTTGAGGTATCTCACTGTAGCTGTAACTTGCATTTTCCTAATGACTAGAGATGTTGAGCATCTTTTCCTGTGTTAACATGTCATCCATCTATCTTCTTAGGTGAAGGGTCATTTGCTTGCTCATTAAAAAACATTACTTTAGATAATTGTCGACTCACATGTAGTCGTAAGAAGTAATACGGAGAGATCCCTTATAGCCTTCCCTGTATCCCCGATGGTAGCATGACAGTACGACATCTCAACTGCATTTCACCCGCTATGCGCACTCGTGTGTGTGTGTGAGTGTGAGTGTAGTTCTACGTAGTTATCACACGTGCAGATCCACGTGAAGACACAGGCCAGTTCCAGCACAGAGGTCCCTCGTGCTACCTGCCAATCTTTTGCCCGTTTCTTTTCATTTGTTCGTCTGTTTTCTTATTGACTTGTAAGAGTTCTTTATATATTTTGAACACAAATCCCCAGACATATGATTTGCAACTATTTTCACCAGTCTGTGTCTGTTTTTTGCATCCTCTTAACAGTGTATTTTGAAGAACAGAAGTTTTATATTTGGTGAAATCCAGTGTATCCATTTTTTATTTCTTATTTCATAGATCATGCTTTTCTTGTCATATCTAAGAAGTCGCTGCCTCGCTCGAGATCATGAAGATTTTCTCCTCCTATATTTTCCAGACATTTCATAGTGTTAGGTTTTACATTTCAGTCTATGATTCATTACACACGGGTATTTCTTGAATATACATATATATATTTTTTATTTTATTTATTTATTTGAGAGAGAAAGCAAGCATGAGCAGTGGGGAGGGTCAGAGGGAGAGGGAGAAACACACTCCCCACTGAGCAGGGAGCCCGATGCGGACTCGGGATCATGACCTGAGACAAAGGCAGACACTTAACCAACTGAGCCACCCAGGTGCCCCTCTTGAATATATTTTTAAACAAAAATGTATTAACTACTTGTGTAATAAAAAGCCAGCTACAAATGTTTAGTGTACCTCCCTCTGGCCTGACTGCTGGTCAGGATGAGATCGAATGTCAATGACACTTTGCAGACAAACAGGAGAGAAAGAAAGTTAAGGGACAATTAGGACCCCTGATCCTTAAGTGCACTTAACATTCATGAACACCCACCTCCTGCCAGGTCTTGTGCTGGCTGCGGGGTCTTAGAAACGAATTATCCTCACATCAAGACTATATTATGAAAATTTCCCGCTAGGTGCCTTAAAAACACAAAGAAAGGAAGAGTTCTATCTTGGAGGAAATCAGGGAGGCTCCCTAGAGGAGGTGACTTATCCTCTGGGCATTCTATGTAGGATAGTCACAAGGAGAAATGACCCGAATGAAGACAGGTACGGGCATTGGTGTCTGGACAAACTGACAATTTGAGGAGAAACAGCCGGCTGTGGGGAAGTGGAAAGGGCTGGCGCTCAGGGTCCAAAAGCTCAGGCTTCAAATCCTTATACTGTGTGACCTGGAGGAACAGCCTTCACCTCTCTGAGCCTCCGCTTCCCCACTGGCAAACTGATGGATGTTCCCAGTTCCCTAGGTTACTGTGAGGAGTCATTGAGATGAGGCTGGTAAAGTGCCTGCTGTGGTCTTGGTACAGAGGAGACGCTCACTGAACAGTGGGTGCGAATAGCAACTGGCCAATTCCAGGCCAGGCCACTGGGACCCATTTGGTTACTTCCAGGGGTTTTTCGGGAGCTCTATGAAATGGGCTTCCGGACCCCCTGAAACGTTCCTCTTCGCTGTGCTCCCTTCAGACTTTCCAACTGAAATAGTGACGCCCTGCTATACTCACACCCACCCCAGGCTCAGGGAGAAAGTTGGCTTCATTCCTTTCCAGAAAATGTTCACTACTCCCAGACATTGGTTATCATCTCTTAACATTTTTAAGGCCTGACAAGTAGTTTAAATAAAGACTGCCTGTTTATCTGGTTGCCAAATGGGCATTTTTCACACCCTCTCCCTGGGGGTGTGCCTCCTAGTCCTACGGACCAGGTCAGCTGAGGAAAACAGACTCCTCTTTTGGTGGCCAGGAAATTTGGAGGACTCATTAAAAGAACCCCCGTGGTCCCAACCCAGGGTTCGTGCCAGTGGTCTCTTTGGAAGCCCTTTGCATATCCCTGGCACCATCTAATTTCCCCAGCTCGTCCCTGGGGCAGGCAGCAGCCGTATTACCGTCACGTGCCATTTCACAGATGGGAATACTGGGGCCAGAGAGAGGTGGGACCCCCGGCCCTCTACACCTTCAAATCCTGGCTCCTCTACCGGGAGCAAGCTGTGCCTGTTTCCTCATCTGCGAAGTGGAGATAATGCTTAGCCCTTTTGGTACAGTGGCTGGGGGAGTGAATAAGCTATGCAAGAGGTGACATTATTTCTCTGTCCCCACATCTCCCTGTCTGCCTCCTGTGGCCTCCAGGGCTCAGGGACTCCTATTTTCTAGGCGCTCATTCCGCATCAGGCATGGTTACAAGTTTTAACCAGAGACACTGAGCTCAGGAGAGCAGGGACCACACTGTCCTCTTCCCCGCCGTACCCCAGGGTCTAGTGCAGTGCCTGGCACACAGGAGGCACCCAGGGGAATATCTGTCGAACGAAGAAAAAATGATCCATGACCTAAGTAGTAACGTTAATGCTCCCTTTACCACTGAGGCCACTGAGGCCCAGAGAAGTTGAGTGGTTTGCTTCAGATCACACAGCTGGGATGTGGCATTGAGTCTAGGGGGTCTGGCTCTGGAGGCAGTGGCTGTGTGGGGCTGAGGGACTTGTGTGCGTGCATGTCTACACTGCAGAGTACATCCTTTCTGACGCGGGTTCATGTCCGGCATGTTCACCACTGCCCCTCCTGGAGTCTTGGCCTTGTAGGCTCCAGGGCGGGCCTGCCTGTGCCACGTGACCTGCTCTGGCCCTGGCCCGGCAGCTGTTCCCCAGATGTGCCCACAGCATGGTCTTCCAGCCGCCAGGCCGGCGCCTCTGGGCTGGGACTGCCGGAGCTGCGGGGGAGAGACCTTTGGCTCTGACTGTCCCCGCCCCCTCCCTTGTAACAGGAGACGACAACCCCCCCCACACACTCTACCCCCAGAACCATGCCTCCGCCAACACTGCCTCTCTGCCCATCACACCAAGAATACAATCCAAACCCCTCTCCAGCCTGCAGCCCCTGCCCACCGCTCAGCCCTCACTGCCTGCCCCGCCCTTTCTCTCCCGGGCCGCAGGCCTGCGCTACTACTGAGCAGGTCCTGCCTCAGGGCCTTTGCCCTTGCTGTTCCCTCTCCCTAGCACACTCACCCCGAACTTCACAAGACTTACCCTTCTTCAAGTCTCAGGTTAAATGTCACCTCCTCAGAGCCTTCCTAGAACCTGCCTTGGGTATTCACTTTCTTGCACATTCTCCTGGTCTTAATTATTCATAGAATTTATCTCCACGTGAAATGATTGTTGTTTTCTTGGATATTGTCCATCATCTTCCACCCCCTGCTCTCCCTGGCTTGTGAGCTCTAGGAGGGCAGGAACCGTGGCTCCTTTGGTCACTACTATGTCCCTAGAGCTAAGCACAGGGCCTGGCCCAGAGAGGGTAAGTGACTTGCTCAAAGTCACACAGCACCGGGGGCGCCTGGCTGGCTCCGTCGGTAGAGCATGCAATTCTTGATCTCAGGGTTGTGAGTTTGAGCCCTGTGTTGGGCAGAGAGACTACTTAAAAAAAAAAAAAAAAAAACAGTTGTGAAATTGCACTAATTATCAGTGATGTCAAGGTCACACAGCATGGTACTTAGAGTAATATTTAGAGTAATATCTGTTTAATCAATGAATTATTACCTGATGGCCTTCGGTTTCCTCATGTACAAAATGGAGACAAAATTTCGACTTAACCTACAGTCATGAAATATCAATCCTCAGCACATGGTAAGCACTCAGAAATGGGAACCAGAACACAGTTGTGTGTCCTTCCAGGGCTTTCATTTCTCTGTGCCCCAAACCCAGCAGGGGCCACGTATGGGCACACGAGGGTGCGGTGGCTTCAAGTTCTCTGTCCTTAACAGCTGTGAAACTTCTGCCAAGTCCCTTTCTCATGCTGGACCTCAGTTTCCCCATCAGCAGAGGGGACTGCTGCTGACCCTCCGCCCTGGGGGTTCTTTGCTGGACTCCCGGGCCATGTCAGGGAGGACAGGGGTCCAGGCTTAGGTCCACCTTTTGCCTCTCATCCTGTTTTCCAGAGAAGCCCCAGAACAATGGACAGGGAGGCTGGAGCCCGCCAGTCTGGGCCCCTCCCTGGGTCCCCTGCAGATGGAGGGAGGCGGGGCCTTCCTGTGGCCTGACAAAGGACCACTGCTGTCCTGGGGTCTCAGGGGCCAAGAGGAAGAGCAGTCAGGGCCCAGGGAGCTCCCATCTTAGGTCACTCAGCACAGGCCAAACTTGCAGGGCTGCACAAACACACGCTACCCACACCCACACGCACGGGGCGACAGAGAGGTGCCCATCTACACAACCTGCACAGCGTATGTGTGTCGACTGCCGTGTCCATCGGCAGCAACACCTCACTGCGCACAACCACCAGAGCAGCCTCCCAATGCACAAGCCCTAGCTACACCCCTGCGCACAACTGACGACGCAGCTGCACCCCTGCGCACAACCAACAACGCAGCTGCACCCCTGCGCACAACTGACGCAGCTACACCCCTGCGCACAACCCCACGCTGACCTCGAAGTCAGCATCAAAATGTGCACACCCAACACACGGACGAACACATGGGGACCAAGGAGGTAACACATTAAAACGCCCGACGACCACACCTAACAGAGGCACACTAAAGCAACACACCACAATACCCCCAGCACACACAGCACACAGACGCACACACCCTGCCCTGCAACGTGCCTTGACCACACACACCGCCCGACACTCACCCTCCCCAGCTCAAGCCCCCACACTGCCTCCTCCCACCGCAGGCTTTTTGGGTGTAGACGTCACCCCCCCCCACACACACACATACACATACACAATTCAGAATCCTGCAGAAATCCCCAGGACACACACCATTCAAGCATACCCAGCCAGACCCCGGGAACTCGGGCCGGGAATGCAGGCCTGAGCCCTGCCCAGGCCATTGGTGTGGGACCGGGTCTGACCCCGGCAGCCAGAGGCTGACGCCACCAGCCAGAAGCGTCCCAAGTCGGGGCCTCTGCGGAGCCCCGCGGAGATCACTGCCCCTGCTGCAGGGCTGTGCAGGGCTAGGGGTGGAATGGGGGAAACTGGGCAAGAGGCCTGCAGGGGCTTTCAGTGGCTTCCCCCCGTATGCCCTCTGGGGATGGACAGGAGGCCCCCGAAGCCCCCCTCCCGGAAGCAGCACCTCTCCTACCTCTCCTGCTTGGTGCCCAGCCAAGCCCTCCCCTGACTCACCTGCCTTCCACGCCCCTGGCTCCTCCTCCTGCCTGGGGGCCCGGAACCTGGAACCCGCAGCGGGTGCGCCTCTCCCGACCGGCCCTGTTCCCTGCCTACCCAGAAGAGCCTGGAGCAGTCCCCACCCTCCCGGCTCACCCCAACCCTAAGTACCCTGTCACTAGGGGGTGGCACCTCCAGCTGCACCCTTGCCTCAGGTCGCAGGAGTGGCTATACTCCTCAAATACTATGACTCAGGATGATCTCGTAAGTCTTTAAAAAGGCTTATTATTTTTTGCTGATGCAAAAGCAGGACCGTCCGGTGAAAAGGAAGTGACATCTCAGAAACGCTCAAGGAAGGAAGGGACCCTTTTCCTGGAAGACTGCAGTGTGAGGTCTCTCAGAGAGCCAGAGAGCCTGGGGTGACATCCTGCCCACCGCTGCTGAGCTGTGGGACCGCAAGTCATGCCCTCCTGTCTCAGTGTCCCTATCTGTGAACGTGAGGGTGCTATGCGCGCCCATATCTATGAGGCTTAAGTGAGTTAAGTCACGCAAAGAGCTTAAACAGTGCCTGGCAAAGTCCAGACTCATTAGATTCTAGTTGTTATTACTGCCCCCCCCTTTTTAAAGTAGGATCCTTGCCCAGCGTGGGGCTTGAACTCATGACCCTGAGATTAAGAGTCACGTGCTCCACCGACTGCGCCCGCCAGGTGGCCCGACTCCGCTGTTATTAGTGCTGTGACGTTTCCACCTCTCCTCCGGGTAACCCCTGTTAAGCAATTGGGTATATGCTCCACGACGGAATTACAAAACTGGAGAATCATGAAGTGCCAGCCATTCATGCCATAAACCATTAGCGCACGCTACTCCGCGCGGGGCCCAGCAGTGAGAGAACAAGATGTGGGTTCGTGATTTCAGGGAGCTGTGTTCGGCCGGGAGTGACCCAGTGAAAATAAACAGCACTGGCCAGGTGGTTGGTTTCTGGCTGCTGTGTCCACATGCTGGGGACGCGGATGACGCCGGAACGTGGGCTGCTACCATCGCGAGGGGGCACTTTGTAGGAATTAGAAAGAGAAGCCCTTTATTTGGAGCGGATGAAGCCTTCCCGAGGGCGCTCTCTGTAGCCCCTTCGTGCTTCTCGCACGCAGCCTGTGCAGGGGCCCTGCAACCCTGGGCCTGCTGGGCGAGCGCTCAGTCTGGTGGGGGGACGGTCGCTTGCCAATCCCCAGTGCTGTGATGGGGACGCACAAGGGGCTGGGGATGCCTGGCCGGGGAGAGACCTCAGTTCGCCAGCCGAGGGGGGTCAGGGAGGACCTTCTTGGAGAAGGAGGCGGTATCCCTATCCTGGCTGAGAAGAAAAAAGGGGAGGAAGGTTCAGGCAGATGGCCCTGAGTCCCAGCGTTTGCACATCTGGGACGTGCAAGGGACACAGCTGCCACGTCCAACTGCAAAAGCTTCGAAGTCTGATCATATAAGATGTGGTGAGGATGTGGGAAAACTACTCTCGTCCCCATCTCATGAGTGTGTAAACTGGTATGATCACGTCAGAGCTCAGTTTGGCAATATTGAGTAAAAGTGAACACTGGAACACCCTATGACCCAGCAATTCACTCCCACGGACATTCCCCGGCAAGTCCTGCGCACAAGACACCAAAGACACGGGCAAGAACTTGGCGGCTGTGTCTAGAGCCGCAGCAAACGGAAAACTCCCTACGTGTCCCACCAAGAATGGGCAAATAAAAAGGCGGTGACACCGTCCACACAGTGCGTGGGAATGAATGAGCCCCCAAATCTGATGTTGCTTAGGGAACACGCAGAATGATTCTTTAACGAGCGTAAACACGGAAACACACATGCAACGCTAACACATTTATGTGTAGTAGAAGTGTAAGGAAACATGCCCAGTCGTGGTGCTAGCTGGGGAGGAGGTGGCAAAAAGTCTCGGAGAGAAGGGTAGGGCCCCTGGTTACAGGGTCAGCACGATCTGTGAAGTTTTATTTTGTAAAGAAGATGAAAGGGGAACAAATACAGCGAAGGGCCCACAATCGCCAGCTCTGGGTGCTGGGAACATGGTGTCGGTAACACACACAAAACAAGTTAGACGAGCAATGAGAGACCCGGGCATCTCCAGGCAGCGGGGCCCCGCAGTTACGGGTCTGGGGGCTGGAGGCGGAGGGGCGCGCAGGGGCACCCGGGCGGTCAGGTGCGGGCGGGAGAGGTGGTGGCGGCGGCCGGCGGGCAGGTTGGCAAATGGGCCGGGCGGGAAGGGCAGGAGGCGGGGAGGAGCGCCGGCCGCCCTTTGGCCGGGCAGCCCGGGGCGGGGACTGCGGGCCCAGCCGGGCAGGAGAGGCCCCGCACCCCGGGCTTTGTTCGGGGCGCGCACCCGCCTGAAAGGCATTCCTGGGCACGGCGCCCCGCCCCTTGGGGACGCCTGGCTGCTGGACCCGCCGCGCCGGGCAGATGGGCAGCCCGGCTTCCCGCGCTCGGCCCGTGGGAACCAAGCCTGGAGGGCGGGGGCGGGGGCGAGGGCGCCGGGAACCGCCCCGGGGGGGGGTGCGTGCAGATGGGGCGGGGGCCGCGGGCGCCGGCAGATGGGTGCGAGGCCGGCCTGGGGCCGGGCGACAAAGGCTCGGGGCAGATGTTCGGGTCCAGATGTTCGCGGGAGGGGGGAGCCTGGGAAAACCCAGCTTGCTCTCCCGCCGCCTTCCCCCTGCGGCGGCCGAGGGCGTGCCGCGAGCAAGGTGCGGCTGCGGTGTCCACCGCCCGGGGCGACCGGGAAGGGGGGAGACGAGGCGCGGTCTGAGGGCTTCTCTGGGGCAAGTAGTTTACTTCTAGCCCCGCCCCCCGCCGTCCCACTGTCCGGCTGTAAAGTGCCAGAGAGGAATCCGGGCTGAGCGCCCTGCCCCTCCGCCCTCCCCCCGCCAGCCTCCGGTATTCCTGCGGCAGCCTGCAGGTGGACCGGTGGAGGTGTCAGGGCGCACCCCCGGGGCTGCACCACCACCGCCGCCGCCGCCACCGTCATCATAACAGCAATGCTGGCGGACATTTATTCAGCATTTATCGGGCTTTAAATAATTTCCTTACTTAAGATGTCACAGCCTCCCCCCCCACCACCTGTGCAGAAGTTGCCTAACTATCGCTTCCAGCTGAGGGAGGATGAACATGGACTTGGGGAATAGGTGACTTGGGGAAGGGCACAGCAATTCTGTGGCAGGGCTAGGGTGGGAGTTCAGGATTCTCAGAGCATGTGGATTCCTGGATACCACACCTCTCTTCTCTTCTCCTGGGCTCAGTGCTTTAGGAACCTTCTTTCACTCAGTAGACCGGTATCTGCGGGGCACCTACTGCATGCCTGGCTCTAAGCCAGCGCAGGGACATTGTCGTGAACACAACAGACAGAACTCCCAGTCCTGTGGAGTTTGTATTAGGGAGAGGGAGGCACACAGTGGACAGGGTCAGTGCAATATATATGAGCTTATCTGGTGATAAATATTATGAAGAAAAATAAGTCAGGAAAGGAGGGGATCGGGAGGGCTGGGATTTGGGGGGTGGTGTCAGCAAAGTCCTCTCTGAGAAGGAGATATTTCAGTAAGGAACTTGTTCTCTCACATCCTTCAGCTATCAGAGGAAAAACGTTCCAGGCAGAAGCCACAACCAGTGCAAAGGTCCTGAGGCTAACAGTAAGAAGTGTGCCTGCTGTGCTCAAAAAACCAGTGTGACTTCAGCTGAACAAGCAAGGAAGTGGGTGCTAGGAAGTGAGGTCAGGGAGATGTGCGGGAGTGGGTGGAGGGCACAGCTGCATCTGTAGGCCGTGTGAGGACTCCGGCTTTTACGCTGGGTGAGGCAGGAGCCACGGGAAGGTTTTGAGCAGAGACGACTTTGACCTCACTCTGTGCTGAATCTCAGCTTCAGCAACTGCCCACCCGGGGCCTTGTGTTTCTCCATTTGAACGACGACAGCCCATGGTTTAGATCAGAGTTTCTTCACCCTGATGCTTCTGGGTAGGCTTCAAAGTTGGGTGAATTTAATGCCTTTTTTTTTTTTTTTTTTTCAGTAGCGGGGAAAGACCCACAGCTTCTAACACATTGCCAAAGGGGTCTGGGAGGGATGCATAAAGTGTTCATAGCAGATTTGTTCATAAGAGCAACCAACTGGAAACAGTCTAAGTGTTCATCGAAAGGAGAATGGTTAAATAAACTATGAATGCCATGTGGCCCTGGGAAATCATGAGACAGCACTTCCACTTTCAGGAATTTATACTAAGGACACACTCCGATGTGGGAAATGATGTATGTACAGGAAGAACAGGCAACTGGAAAAAACCCATATGTTCATCGCTAGGGGACTGCTTAATTAAGGATGTTCTCTCCATATAATGGAGTACAAGCAGCTGTAAAAGAGGAGGAGGACGCTGCCTGCTCTCCGGATCTGCTAAGATCTCCAAGGTTCTTTATCACGTGGAAATCAACCCCAAATGAAATGAGTTGACAGTAGTATGCATAGACTGCCACCATTTATATTTTAAAAATAAAAAAAAAATTTAAATTAAAAGGGCACCTGGGTGGCCCAGTCGGTTAGTTAAGCGTCTGCCTTGGGCTCAGGTCATGATTCCAGGGGTGGGGGTGTGGTGGGGGGGCTGGGATCACATTGGGCTCCTTGCTCAGTGGGGAGCCTGCTTCTCCCTCTTCCTCTGCCCCTCCCTCTGCTCCTGTGCGCACTCTCTCTCTCAAATAAATAAATAAAATCTTTAAAAAAATAAATAAAAAAATTAAAAATTGAAAGAAGAAAAAGGAAAGAAACAAGATCACATACGTGTTTTGCACTTGCTTGTGTCTCCCTTCAAGACCGATCAGCTCTGCCTCTGAGGAGGAAAAGGGAGATGTTTACACTTTTAAAATGCTGTACTGTGACCATGTATTATCTATTCAAAACTGAAATGAAAATGTCAAGGGGAGAGGTCTAGACCCAGACAAGATGAAGGCAGAGTGCTGTAACCCAGGAGGGACTGTGTGGTTTGGAGACACCTGTGAACGCTGAGTCTGAGAAACACACTTGCTCTTGAGAATCAGAACCACCTGGAGGTGGGACCCAGAAGGGGGTGGCATTTGGAGGTGGTGAACGCCCCGCCCTGTCTCTAGGCTGGAGGCTCAGAGACAAGGGCCTCTCTGGAATTTCCTTTTTTTTTTTCTTTAACAGCTTTATTGAGTTACAATTCACATATCATACAATGCACCCATTTAAAGTGTACAACTCGGGGCGCCTGGGTGCCTTAGTTGGTTAAGCGTCTGACTTCGGCCGGGGTCCTGATCTCAGGGTCCTGGGATCGAGCCCCATGTCAGGCTTAGTGGGGAGCCTGCTTCTCCCTCTCCCTCTGTCATCTCTCTCACTTTTGCTCTCTCAAATAAGTAAATAAAATCTTTGATAAATAAATAAAGTGGACAACTCGGTGGTTCTCAGTCCATCATGGACTTGTACAACCTTCACAACAATTAATTGTAGGACATTTTCATCAAAATGTTCTAAAGAAAAAGAAATACCACTCGTATTAACAATCACGCTCGCTCCGTTTGCCCCGACCTCTCAGCCCCTGGCAGCCACTAACCTACAGTATCTACTCTCTGTCTCTGGGTTTGCCTGGTCTGGATACTTCATACAAGCAGAGGACTCGGATTGAAGGTGGGCCTTCCCTTTTCATTGTATGTACTTCTGTACGGTCTCCTTTCTCATAACAATGTATTCTTTGTATAGAAGCTGGTTAAAATGATAACACATACTCCTTATAGAGAATTTGGAAATACAGATCAACTCGAAACAAAATTAGAATCATCCTTAATCCTATCCCTGCACCCATAAATGCAGAAAGAAAACCTCTGAATATTCAAATGTGTGCGTGGGCTGCCGGATTTGGGCAAGTTGTAGGAAGGCACTTTCTGCGCCAGGGAGCAGCAGGGGTGGTGGGGGCAGAATCTGGCGATTTCCAAGGCTCCGTTTATTTATTATTTATGTATTTGAATAGGTGATACCTTTATTTATTACTTTTTTTTTTTAAGTCAGCTCTACGCCCAGTGTGGGGCTTGAACTCAGGATCCGGAGATCAAGAGTCGCATGCCCTACGGACTGAGCCAGCCAGAGGCCCCCAAGACTCCATGTAAAGAGGCAGTGATTTTGATTTTCTGTTGCTTGCTGTAACTGGTAAACTGTCCCTCCTCCCCGAGACCTGCTGGGAATGCTCTCCCCCTGCACCGCCACCCTCGTCCCTGTTACTTGTTGCAAGGCCGAACTATGCATCCATTTGGGGAATCATTTATTCAGGAGCATTGGGGTTCCTGGGGGCTGTGAACCAAATAGGGACAACACTGCCAGCCTCGCTCAAAGAGCAAGCAAGGCCGAGAGAGTTGGGCAGCAGGCAGGGCGCAGGGCCCGCACTCGGGAGATGCTCGGCAGAGCGTTAGAGATGAGGAAGCGGACTCCGCTACGCAGAGAATAAAGACGTGCGCTTCATTTCTCAGTGACCTCCCCCATTCAGTCCTCAGTTATTAGGCACCTACTGTGTGCCAGGCTCTCTGGCCAAATCCCATGGAGACAGAGACGAGTAACAGGTAGGCCTGCTTCCCTGCCCAGCTTCTTTTAAGGACTTTCTGTGACCTTTTCCAAGATCATTATCTAACTCGGTAATCGTGATGGTAATAATGATGGTGGTGATCTCATGTGGTTAAGACTTCAGGCTCTGAGGTGAGGCAAAAGTGGATTCCAGTCGTGGCTCTGCTGCTTTGGGGGACTGTGGTGCTTGCGGCCCTCCATCCATCTTCCCCGGGCCTCTGTGTCTTCTTCTGCAAATGGGATCCTAATGGTGCCACTCCGTAGGGCTGTGGTGGGGACACACCGTGACAAGGGTGCCGTGATTACTGACAGTTTGTCATCCATTGGGCTCTCTGTTGTCCGCAGTCCATGCTTCCTGGAGCTTGGCGCTTAGCGCCATTCCCCAGAGAATCCTTCCAGCCACACTGGGACCCAGGTGTCATCACCTCCGTTTTGCAGATGAGGAAACAGAGGGTAGACTGCTGAGCGGGGTGGGCAGTCGAGGACACGGGCGCGCTCCCTATCTGACTCCCAGGACCAGGGGCAAATGGGGCTGGGAGCTGGGAAGAAGGGGCTCTTCTCCTCCACCCTCTCCCTCCCTTCCCTGGGAAAGTCCAACAGGTGGCAGGCCGAGGCGCTGGGGGCCATTGTGCGGGGGGCCTGGGAGGGTCGGAGGGCCCAGTGTGTGTCTGGGAGAAGATGGATGCCTTCATTACCATGTGAATCCTGGGAAACTGCTGCCAGGGGCTGGGTGGTGGGTGGGCGTGGGCCCCAGGGCGGGGGGCTTGGCGTTCTCAGGCCTGGACCACACAGCAGCTGGGAAGGGGGTCCCCGTGGAATCCTAAGGGACCCATTAAAAAAAACCTAGATAATGGGATTTCCTCTCGTTTAATATCTTATTTTAGGACATCTCCATCCTGTGGGGCTTGAGAGACACAGACCGAAAACAAAAAGATTTTTTTTTAAAGGACAAAAAGCCCCCTTTTTCCTCCTCTCAGTGGATTGCGTGCACATTTGGGCCTGAAGGGTTGAAGTCCAAGCCTTGCAAGGCCGCGCGGCATCGGTCAGCAGCTCTGTGGGGGCAGTTTCCAGGCTGTTCCCTGAATGGCTCTTTCATTCCAGTAAAGTCTGATCTAGGTAAATCCAGGGGCATCAGCCAATAGCCAGTGAGCAAACTGGGGAAAGCAGGTTTTAGGCGTAAGAAACAAAGATGTCATCAGTTTGGCCAGAGCAGAAAGGACTGGCCGGTGTTTGGAAAGGAGGCAGGCGGTGGCCAGAGAAGGGGTGATCAGAACAAAACGATGTCCAGTGACCACGTATCCGCATCTCACGGATGAGAACCGAGGCTGCGGAGTGACCCGCGCAGACGGGAGCAGGGACAGGGAATGAGACCTGGAACACGGACAGGCACACGCGTGGGCAGGGAGACGTTTGCAGCAGCTCCTCGGCGCGGAGCCCTTCCCCAAACCCTTTTACAAGCCCACTGTCCCAGTCACGCACGATCTTGCTCTCTCGCTCACACCAACGTAGTCATTTGCTCACAGATGTCCTCACAGACACACACTCTTAAACACACAAGTACACGTCCGCGCAGCCAGGCACAGGCACATCCACAACACTGTCCCACAGAAGATGTCAGCACTGTCACGCTTCCTGCACACTTGTCCAGAGCCGGGCACACATTCTCCCAAGAACACACCCTGCTTCTCCCTCGAGCGCACACACCCATAGAAGCACGGAGAAGCTCAAAGGAGCTCTCCGGCAGAAACGACCCAGGTCAAGCAGACAGGGGCTCGGCCCCTCCCCCAACTCCACACTTTGGCAGCTGGCTTCCCAGCCTTGGCCCCCGGGGTTTTCGCCTCTCCCCCGCCAACATCTGTGACGCGAGTGTCTCGTGTGCCTCCACCTCCCCTCCCCCATTCCAGGGCCCTCGCTGGACCCTGGGGGAGCCGGAGAAGCCGTGGACACCCAGCTCTTAGCAGCAAGGGTGGGCACCTTGCCTGCGAGGGACAGGCACGTGGAGGACTTGAATGCAGAGCCCAGGGGCTCATGCTTCTCTGGGTTCCCTCCCCCCACCCCCCTCCCCCCGCAGGTCTGCTCCCAGGCGGGCGCAGGGCCGGGCCCCCAACTCCACAGCTCCGGGCCGGCAGGGCGCGGAGGGGAGGAAGGGCTCGGCGCGGAGCGCAGCGGGCCTCATCCGCCGCGCGGGGCTCTGCCTTCACATGCAGATCGCCTGTTTGTCTCACCTGGTCCGCCTTTAAATGACAAAAAGGTGGGAGGCAGGCAGGGTATTAGATGAGAGGACCACTGACCAAAATGGGAAGGGGAAGGTTGTTAACTGTGGAAACAAAATAGATGTCAAAATAGATGCGCAGTAGATATAATTTGCGTTACAAAAAAGGACATAATAAGCATTAAAAAAAAATCTGAAATCCGTGTTAAAGTGTCAACAGCAATCATCTCTGGGTGGCGGGAAGATGCTGCTTTATTTTCCCTTCTTTCTTTCTTTCTTTCTTTCTTTCTTTCTTTCTTTCTTTCTTTCTTTCTTTCTTTCTTTCTTTCTCTCTCTCTCTCTCTCTCTCTCTCTCTCTCTCTTTCTTTCTTTCTTTCTTTCTTTCTTCACATATTCTGATTTTCTCCAAGGCATGGATACAGCTTCTGGATAATAAAAGGTTTTTGCAAATGATTATTTAATGACATAAAAAACGACAAGGGGGTGGCGGCCTCGTGTAAGTCCGGAGCTCGGGCAGGTTCTCGGCCGCTGTGTGAGCAGGTCCCTTCTCCTCTGGGCCTTTATTCCCTCATCTGCATAACGGGGAATTGCTCCGTGGAGGGTGACGTGAGCTTTAGGGGTGTAACGCACGTAAACACTTGGGGGTGCTTGGCACACAGTAAGAGCTCAACACACGTAGCTGCCTTTTTTTTCCTTTTTTTTTTTTATTTAAAGATTATATTTATTTATCTGAGAGAGCAAGAGCATGAGCAGCAGAGGGGCAGAGGGAGAGGGAGAAGCAGGCTCCTCGCTGAGCAGGGAGCCCAACTGGGGGCTTCATCCCAGGACTCCAGGATGGTGACCTGAGTCCAAGCAGACACTTAACCCACTGAGCCACCCAGGTGCGCCAGGGTAGCTGCTCTTCTTCCAGTGCAGGTTTCTGTTCCCACTGCCCAGTAGGGACTGGCCACCTCCTGGGTGCCTGCAGGGCAGGGTGTGCCCGGGTCCCCTAGGCTGACCACACGTGCAGGTTCACTGGCATAAAGCTCCCCCCAAAGCATGGAGCATCAGCTCCATGCACAGGCTCATGCAAACAGGGGCCAGGCCTTTGGCCCAGGGCCTCTTGGTGGGAGATGCTGACACCATCTCAGCTCTTCACCCCGCCCAGCACTCTGGTCCTGGGTCCCTTCAGCTCAAAGCTGCTGGAAATCTAGGCATTTTTTTTTTAAATGATTTTATTTATTTATCATTTGAGAGCGAGGGACAGAGAGAGATTGAGAGAATGAGTGGGAGGAGGAGCAGAGGGAGAAGCAGACTCCTCGCTGAGGCCAATGTGGGCCTTGATCCCAGGACCCTGGGATCATGACCTGAGCTGAAGGTAGACACTTAACTGACTGCGCCACCCAGGTGCCTAGAAACCTAGGATTTTTCTGGCACCTCACCAGGCCCAGGGCTGCTTCAAGGGTCTTAGGACATTTTTAAGGGTGAGAGACTGGTGTGGTTTGAATAACCTCCAGGGAAAAGGACATTGATAAGGAGAGTTGGGACACCTGGGTTTGTGGCCATGCCATGCTGCAGAGGCATATCTGGATGGCCATGAGTCTGTCTCTGGCTGGCTCTGAGTTCCCAGTCTCTCTTGTCCATTCACGTCCACAGCCCTTGCCCTTTTATCACTCAGAACATCACTATCTAGGGCCTTGTAGCTCCACTCCCGGCTTCCTGACTTCCATTTCTAATGTTTAGAAAGGACTATGTCACCGTGCTTAGAATCCTTCCTTGGCTCCCCAACACCTCCAAGATAAAGCCTACACTCCTTGGCCTGGCCTATTGGACCTGCTCACCTTTCCTCTTCTCTCTCTCTTTCTCACTCTGCTGGCTTTTACCCTCTACTCAGCCTAGGAGCCCTCCTGGAAGCAGTGATCCCTCCTCCTCTGTGTTTTTAATTTGGAGTCCAACTAATTGCCATTCAATTTGCATCTTTGCCATTTCTTAGCTCTTTGTGACCCTGTGCAGTTTCAGACCCTCTCTGAGTTTTAGATGCCTCCTTTGCCACATGGAAGTAATAGTTAATACGTTTTTCTGCTAGGGCTAGATTTCTTTTTATTCTCAGTTGTATCTGCATTATTTCAATTGTATTTGTTTTTGAAAAATATGTTTACCTGGCTCAAAATTTTAAAAATACAAAACATACAGGGGCGCCTGGGTGGCTCAGTCCATTAAGTGTCTGCTTCTGGCTCAGGTCATGATCTCAGGGTCCTGGGATTGAGTCCTTTGCCGGGCTCCCTGCTCATCGGGGAGCCTGCTTCTCCCTTTCCCTCCCCCACTGCTTATGCTCTCTCTGTCAAATAAATATGTAAAATATACAAAAGAATACATATACAACAGAAATTTCCTCCCAAGCTGATTCCTTTTTACCTTTCTTGCCCTCAAATTTACCCAAATAGTATCTCTTTTTACATATCTGGTAGATGCTTCAGTAAATACCATCTGTGGAGGCCCTGCTATGTGTGCTTCCCATGATTGGTTCACTTAGTCCTCACAGCCACCCACGAGGCAGACGGGAAACAGGCTCAGAGACAAGAAGACACTTGCTGGAAGCTATACCTCTCGTGAGCTGTAGACTCAAGATGATGTGTGTCCGTCTATGAAGTGCTTGTTATATGGCAGGTGCCAGGATTGTCCCAGACCTGGGGCAGTCAACAAATACTGAGTGCCCTCATCTTTTGGTCACTGGGCCAGATGCTGGGTTACAACAGTGGGGAGGACGGCTCAGCCCTCCCAGAGCTGGTATTTGCGTGGAGATGGCTCGTCACTGTCACCCCACTTGCTGGCTAAGGAAACCAAGGAACAGAAGGGCAAGAAACTGCTCAGAGTCACAGGGTGGTAAGAAAGTAGGAGGGGTGTCTGCTTGGCTCAGTAAGTTAGGCATGTGACTCTTAGTTTTGGCTCAGGTCATGATCTCAGAGTCCTGGGATGGAGCCCCATATGGGTTCCCTGCCCACTGGGGAGTCTGCTAGTCTCCCTCTGCCCCTCTCCCTGCTCACCCTAAAATAAATGTCTTAAAAAACAAAAAGAGCCAGGATAAGCACACCCGTTTCACTGGTGGGGAAACTGGGGCACAGAGAAGGGGAGGGCCTTGCCCAAGGGAACCCAGCTAGCGGGAGCGGATCTGGGAGTCAGGGCTCTCGCAGGCTGGATGTCCCCGCAGGCTCCGCTTGGCCCCTCCCTTCAAGGGGCGGTCCCAGGGCGGTCCCGCCCCCGGCGCTCGCGACCGCGTCCCTGGCAGCCCCGGCGGCCGTTTCCTGCCTCCGTCGCTGGGCGGGCGGCCGGCCCATCTGGCGGCCCCCACGGGGCGGCGCGGGGAGGCGGCCCAGACTCGCTGGAGCCAGGCGCCGGCCCGCGCCCCCCGCCCGCCCGGAGAGCCCAGGTGTGGCCGCGGCGGGGGTGGGGGTGGTGCCTTCCTTCCCGCTCGGCCCTTCCTGACGCACCCGGGCAGGATGCAGCCTCCGCCTCCCAAGACCCGGCCTGGAGTCGCGGAGGGAATCCCAGCGGTGGGAAAGCCTGATGGGTCGGAGCAGCCCCGGGTATCCACTCCTTTTGCGACCCCGGGCAAGGTTCGCCCTTTTTCTTGGGGGTGGGGGGGTGCTCAGTCTTCCCATTTGTGCAAGGACAGATGAGGTCTGACCTCCTGGATCTCGCAAGCTTTCGCCTTGCCTCTCGGGGACCCCAGACAAGATTGTGGAAACCAGAGGCACCACTCCTGCCCCAAGTGTTGACATTTTTCACTTAGCCATTTCAAGTCTGTTTCCCCCTCACTGTTTCAGCTCGGGAGAGGGCAGTTGACCTGTGTTCCCTGCTGTGCCCAGCGACTTGACAGGTGCCCAACTCATTCCTGGTGTTGAGGCCTGAAAGGGTACCTCGAGGCTTTACCCCCAGAAGTTGGAGCCGCGCTGGGAGGGTCTTACCCATTTCACAGCTGAGGAAACAGGAGGACAGAGTGGGCAGGCCTCTCCAGTGTGGCAAGCCAGCCCTGCTCCGCCAGACGCTGACCCTCTTCTCCAGCGCTGCTCCCAAGAAAGGGAACCCGGAATCCAGCAGCCTGATTTATGTCAAACAGCACCTGCGGTGAACATCACGGTCTTGGAAGCCAGGCATCCTGGGTTCAAATCCCCCCCTGGGCACTTAATTCTCTCTGCTGCAGTTTCTTTTATCTGTAAAAACGATGGTACTACCTTATGGGGTGGTTACAACGACTACATAAATATTTCTGAAATACATGACATATTGCTAGAAACATGTTAAATACCAATGAAATAGTATCAGGGCTCTCCGCAGGGCTGGTCTTCCCCCTTGGAGCCCCCTTCCACCTCCTGTAGTCAGGGGAGAGTGAGGCAGAGAGAACACCTAACAAATCAGGGGCAGAACTTGGGAATTTTGGAGCAGTTTCCCAAGAATCCACCCCCACCCCGGGGTAAGGCTGGCACTAGGCCCACCCAGAGCCCTGCCCAGTCACCCACCCCCACCTCTCCGGCGTGCAGGCCCAATCCGTGCCCGGCCTGGTGCCATTTTTCCATGGGACTCTGGCGGTGGCGGTTCACATCTGGAGTCTAGACTCCGAGGCTCTGCGGGCCGGGCCTACCGCCCGGGCTGGGCCACCGCTGCCCGCTGTTTGCTCAGCTGAAGCTGGTTAATTGGAATTAGAGTGGCCTCTGCGGTGCCGGCTGGCCGGGCGGGCCCTGGATGGCCGCTGCCGAGGTCTGTGGAACATCTGGCCGGGCCAGGACGGTCATTAGGTGGCAGGCGCCCGGCGCCACTGCCACCTCAGCCTCCGCCGGGGGCCGGCGGTGACTCAATGAGGCCTTTGTGGGCCCTGGGCCGCAGAGCCAACCACGCTGTGTGCCTGGGCTGCCTGCCCCATCTGCTGCCCTCAGAGGGGCCTTGTTCCAGGACCACACGGCCTCCCCTCCGGAGGCGGCAGTCGGCAGAGATCCGAGAAGCCCCTGAAAGGGACCCCCAGGCTGGGAGAAACCTTTGAGATTTCCTACCCTTACTTTCCTTCTCTATAGGCCCAGAGAAGTTGGGTGGTTATATCAAAGGTGTCCAGAACACCAGCCAGTGACTCAGGCCCAGGGGTCTAGAAGGGAGCCGCACAGTCCTTCGGAACTTGGGAATTCAACGTGGATTGCTTGAGGTCAAATCCACACCTGTGGCAACCCACCTCAATTGTCTCATCTGCACAATGGGGCTCATACTAGCACCTGGAGCCGAAGACTGAAGTGAGGTGAAATCCTCTATCGAGGTGCTTGGGAACAATTTAATACCTAGCTTGATTATCACATGGATACTTCCCGTTCTCTGCTCATACTTGTCTTCTGGCCACCTCCAAACTGTCTGGAAACCACTGTTATTTTCAGCCTTTGAACCTGAAGCCTGGGTAGGAGAGAGCCCTGGGTTGGGAGTTGGAGGCCTGAGTCCCAGACTTGTGGTCACCCCCTCCCTCCTGTTTCTCCACCCAGTGGCCCCATACCAGGCAGGTGGATAAGTGCTGTGCCCATGCCTCGCCTGGTCCACTGGGGATTCTCCTGCAGGCCAGGGTTGCTTTCTGTCTTCAGCAAACTTGCACTGGGCCCCATCCCTTCCCACTCCAGCCTCTCAGGGGCCCTGGGCCTTGGGCTGACTGTGGGGAATGGGTGGTTTCTAGCATCAGTATCCTTCTGGCTTTGCATAGTCATTTTGGGAAGAACCCCAGGAATGAGCAGAATAGGAATGAGGGGGCCTTGATCTCCAGGGCAAACTAGAGTCCACATGCTCTCCAGCTGAAGGCATAAAGACCCGGTTCCTGCCAGCCTGGGAATAAAATCTAAACTCTTCCCTGGGATCCATGAGGCCCTGCCCATTTCTCTAGCTTTGCAGATACTGGTCTCCTTGCTGAATCAGGTTAGCTTTGGTACCCACCCCCCCTATTGTCTCGCTGGCATACGTGGTGATACATGGAGCACCTAACAGCCTCACTGCCCCCCAAGTGTTGGGAGCAATGTGGTGAAGAAAACGGAGTGGGGAGAAGGGGGAAATGAAGGAGGGCTCGTGGGCTCCCTCTGCTGGCTAGAGGGGTCCCTGAAGTGCTGAGCTAGCCAGGCACTAGGTGGGCATCCAAGAGGATGGAAGGACCTGGAGGTCAGGCCTTCTCCCCGAGGTTTTGAGTTCACAGTCCCCAGAAAGGGGCTTCCAGGGAAACTTCTGAGTGGGAGGGTGAGAGCTAGTAAAGGCAATGCATGATGCCGGGTGCAGAGAACCCCTCCAGGGGCACAGTGGCCTGCCTGAGCAATGGGATGACATTTTTTAAGTGGGCTCCACACTGGGCACAGAGTTCAAGCCCCAACCACGGGGCTTGAACTCACAACTCCGAGATCAAGAGTCGGACACTTAACCGACTGAGCCACCCAGGCGCCCCTGGGATGAATTTTTAATGTAAGGCAAAGTCAGTCCACAGTACAAAAATCTAAAAATCAGACCCACTTTTCCCACCTGGTATCTGGGAGGGTGGGGGAAACTGGGGCTTCTTTTGCCTGCAGGGGTTGGGAAGGGGCGGAGGAAGGCTAGAGAAGGGGGACAAGGGAACAGGCCATGGGAGGCCCTGCTGGAGGGATCCTGTCACCCCCACCCCTCTCCTGGAGCTGCCCAGCCTCCCACACCCTTGGCCTCCGGCGCCCGCTGCCCGCACAGGCCTGTGCTGGCCTGCCCCCGTCTGCCTGGCCTGGCCCTCAGAGGGTCAGGCCCCAGCCGTGTCACTTCTCCTTCTTCTCCAGCCCCTTCGATGCCGAGGGCTCTGTTCCCTCTTTGGATCCCTCTGTCACTGCTGCTGCATCCTTAGGATTTGACTCCTCATAACTGACCAAAAAACAAAACAATAAGAACAACACCTTTAGAGGGGAAGAGCAGAACTTCCAGGCCCCGCCTCCCCACCATCCCAGGAAAATCCCTGGGCACACGAGGAACACCAGCCTGGCATTCACGGCCCAGCATCTTCCAGGACTTGGCCCCGGCCCCACAGTATGCCCTTCTCAGACAGGTTGCTCTCCTTTCTCTGTGCCTGGTGGTGCCAAGAGGTGGTAAAGGGCAGAGGCAGATGGAGGAAAGGATGGGCTTGGGTGGATTAACTTTAAGCTTCCTGGACCTTCCACTGGAGAGTGGGGAAAAAAATGGGGCAGCCAGGACGAGGCTATGGGAGAGGGTCTGCTTCCCAGGGCGCATGGCAGGAGTCAAAACGATTCGGCCCCAGGGGTGCAGGGAGGCAGGGGGTTGCTCTACGGGCAAGTGGCAAGGTGCCACTCTCGAAGGCCGCCACCTGGCTTAGCTCTTGCTATTGGGCCCCATTTATCAAGCAACTGAGTTCACACCAAGGACAGTACCTATATCTCTTCCCCAGGTCAACTCCAGGAGGCAGGAATGTACCCACTTAGACGAACAGAGAGAGGCTCTGGAAGAGGAAAGTGATCTGCCCAGGGTTTATATGGAGGCCAGCAGTAAGAGAATCTACTCCTGGATGACAAGGGCTGTCGCTACGTGCTGTTTCACAGGAACCCCATACCACCGGTGAGGACAGTGACTTTCTAGAACCCTGCTCCCGGCCCTGAGGGACCGGGACCGCCTGGTGATTGTGGAGGTACCACTTGCTGCCTGCCCCTGGCAATGCTCCCTGCCCCGTCCACTGGAGCTGGGGTGTCTGCCCTACCTTGGGCCCCGGGGCAGTGGGGGGGAGCGGGCAGGTGGGCACCCGCCGGGCATTACATGGCGCTGGGATTCTGCGGGCGCCGGCGGCGAGGGCCAGCTAGCTTCTGCTGCATGGAGTCGGCCAGGCTGGCTGGGGAGCCCGAGACTGTGGGGAAGTGGGTGAGCCTCGGGGTGTGAGGCAGGATTTCCGCCGAGGACTCGTAGCTGTGTGAGAGACAGAGAGAGACAGAAAAGAAGAGATGGAGAGGAAAAGATGGGGTGGGGTGGGGTGGTGGTGGGGTGGACACAGAGACTTCTCTTGCAAGGTAAGGGAGCAGAGCTGTGTCTTATTTTTACCTTCCTCTGCATTTTCAGACTCAGTGGGAAGCAGCCGGACTTACTAGGTGGATAAAAAAGATGTGCCTCGCCAAAGGGACACCGTACAGCTGTGCAAGAGCAGGACGCTCTAGACGTACGGGTGCTGCAGCAGAAACGTCTCTGAGATCTACCGTTTGTGCGGAAAATCCAGATGCAGACCGCTCTGCCAGCGCCTCCATCTGTGCAGGAACATGCACGCGCACGGGTGCTGTTAGGAGCAACGCTGTCTCTGAAGGTCTGTGTGACAGGGTCCGGGGTGCGGCTGGGGCGTGAGGGGGTTTTCCCTCTCCTGGCTATGAAATTTTGAGCCATGTGAGTGTGTGAGCTAAGTGAATACAAAAAAGGAGAGCACTTCCCAAGGGAAAAGTAAAACAAAAGGTAAGGTGGAGAATTAGGGAGAGAGATGAAGAAAGAAAGAGACCAACCTGCTTTTTCATCTCGACCCAAGAACCTCCCGGGGGCAGGGGCAGAAAGGGGCGCCAAGTGCCCAAGTGGAAGAACATTTAGCCAAAGCAAGCACCAAGCAGGTGCCCTGGCTCTGGAGGCGCAGAGCGTGACCCAGTGTGGACACAGCAGGACTGGGACTGATGGGGGGCTGGTTACCCCAAGGCAGGGGGGTGGCTGAGAATGGATGAGCCAGAGGGTGAGGGGAGGTGCTGAGTTCCGGGATCAGATAGCACCCCGGTCCCGAGATCTGCCCCAAGTTCATCTTCCAGCCTGGCCTCAGAGTCCATAGAGCTTTGCCAGCCAGGAGATATGGGCAGGCAGCTTGGGAGCCTGGGGCTTCTAGGCAAGACAGGGAGGGCAGAGGCAGGTACGGGGGAGGGGTGAGTCACAGGTTCCCCTGCAGGCAGCCAGGTGCACAGATGGCCTGGCAGGCACTCGAGGGACAACCTGGAGGCCAGGCAGGTGGAGCTGGGTGGAAGGCCCCCGAGTGGGCAGCTTCGATCACAGCTGGCAGCTATTTCTGGGTCCCTGGCAGGCGGGGTCAGTGGTGCCAGGGAGCAGACACCTGTCGGAGTCACGCAGGCCTTGGGGTATGGGTGGGGCTGGGCACAGGGTGTGGCAGCTGTGCATATGGCCACAGGGAAGGGGTATGAGTGCAAGTGAGACACTCGCAGAGGCAGAGCTATGGGTTAGAGCCACTGAGGCGGCTCAACAGGGACTGACACTTGATTTCCAATCTGAGGCACCTCCCACCACACTAGGATCCTCCCTATTACTCACATGGGAAAGCTGAGGCTGGGAAAGGGAAAGACTTGCCTGAAGTCACACGGTGGCACAGTCAGGCTGGGAACCCAGGGCTCCTGACAGTAGGACTGGGGCGGCCTGGGGTGGGAGGGAATTATACCAGCCAGTCCCTTCCGAAGACCCAGAAATCATCTGGATGTGGGGGCTGCCCTCCCCTGGCTCCCAGCCCCGCAGAAAGGTTCCTGCTGGTGCCACAGGCCAGGCACCCACATGCTGGCAGAAAGGACAAGGGGTGGGGCCGGTGGCAGGAACAATGTTCCACTGGAGACGTGTATAAGTAGCCCCGGCAGGCTCTGTGAGCTGCCCGCAGGTGCGCCTGTGCCTTGCAGATGTCCGCCCCCTGCCCTGCCTTACCTGAACATCTCCGTCACTTCCCCCTTGGCCAGTGCCACCAGGACAGGAAAGCCGATGCAGGCGGGGACCAGGTACAGAAGGGCAGGCTGTGAGAGAACAGAGCTACTGACCAACTGCTGGGCAGCGTACCCGCTCAGGGCCATGCCCATCACTCCAAGCCCCTCCAGGGTGTGACTGATGGACAGTGACGGCCCAGGTTCCCAGAGCAAGTCAGTGGGTGCCTGGGCCCACCCCTGGGGCTCCTGACTCCCTGAGCAGGGCTGCTCCTCCCTGGGAGGGAAGGCAAGGAACCCAAAGAAAGTTAAGGGTACCCAGGAGTCTGGCGGGCAGGATCCTAATCACCTGGGACATCAGGTTCAAACAAGGAACCTCCTGGGTCGGTCCTATTCCCAGAGATTCTGCTTCCCTAGTCCAGGGACAGAAGTTTGCATCTTTAACAAACGCTCCAGGAGATGCTGTTAGTTGCCGTTACAAGAAGACGACCTAGGCAGTCTGGCTCTAGAGCCTGGGCGGAGACTCCTGGCGAAGCTGGGTCTGGAGGACAGGACAGCTGCACACGCCACCCTGCGCTCAGCCTGCCAAAGAGCATTTCAGTCCATCTCTCCATCCCCTACGACCATCCTCCTTGTTCACGTGAGGAAAGCTGATGCTCTGGGAGGACAGGGGACAGTGCAGGCCTCAGATATCTAAATGGCCAAGTGGGGACTGGACCTCAGGTATATCAGACTCTAAAGCTATTCCTTTCCCTGCAGCGTCTGAAAGTTGGACATTACTGTTCAACCCTCCATGACCTCCAATGCTCTCAGCGGCCTGCAGTCCTCATGAGATGTGACCCTGCTTCCTTCTCCGAGGTTGACCTGACTTGCCCTACTCTGGCCACAATGACCTTGTTGTGGTCCTCCTTGTCACCTCTAGCCACAGGACCTCTGCATGTGCAGTTTCTGCCGCTCGTGGTGCTCTTCCCACCTCTGCCTAGACGCCTCCTCCTTCGGACCTTCGTTACTGGTGGGGAGCCAGCCCTCCTGTCGCCTACTCTCAGGGCCCCTGCAGCACTCTCCGGCAATCCGGAGCGGAGCATCACTCTGCCGTTACAGACTTCGGTCTCTCGGCTGCTAGGCTGTGAACTTCATGAGGGCAGGGCCCACGGCTGTCTTGGTCACTGTGCTATTCCTGGCATTCAGAAGAGGGCCTGGTAAATACTAAGCAAATGGCTTTCCCATGGGTGCTCACAAAGTTAAGAGGGTGTCTTGGAGACGACTGGGGTAAGGGCGAGGAGACCTCACTCCTAAGGTGAGTAAGGTCACAGAACAGGGCTCCAGAGGCTGCCAAGCCTGACATTCAGACCATTTGTTGGCACCTGCCATGCGTGGCCTGTGAACCATACCACTTCATACGTACTACCCTTGAAGCTAAAAACAATCTGAGTTCTACTGATGATGCTACTGAGGTTTAGATAGCGGGAAAGGACTCGCCCAAGGTCACATGAGGTGTGTAAAAGGAGCTGAGCTTCTCCCACCATATCACGTATTTGCTATGAGTTAGGCTTGGGTAAGTCAGGCTTTAGGCCTTTTGGGGGGTGAAAGAAATGACAACAACAAAAGTCTACACCAAAACATGTGAGAGGCAGCCAAGGGAGTACTCAGAGGCAAATTTATAACTAAGTCTAGGTGCATTTATTAGAAAACAAAGTGCATTTATTAGAAAACAAGACTTGAAATAATCTTAGCTTTCAAGTTAAGCAGCCAGAAAAAGAGGGGTGCCTGGGTGGCTCAGTCAGTTAAACATCTGCCTTCGGCTCAGGTCCTGATCCCAGAGTCCTGGGATCAAGCCTCCCATTGGGCTCGCTGCTCAGTGGGGAGCCTGCTTCTCCCTCTGTGTGTGCTCGCTCAAATAAATAAATAAATAAAATCTTAGGAGAAAAAAAGAAGAAGAAGAAGAAAAAAAAAGCCAGAAAAGAATAAAACACCAAAAAGTAGAAAGAAAACAATGATGACAAAAGACCAAATTGATGAAACAGAAAATGCAACAAATACAAACTTATTAGAATTTAATTTCTCAACAGGCCTTCTCATACCCACTTTACAGATGAAGACACTGAGGATCAGAAGAGGGAAAGGAATGCCCTCCTCACGCGGTTGGCCAGGATGGGGCTCTAGGTGCCTCCGTCTCAGTCTTCATCAAGGCCAGGCCAGGCAAAGTACAGGGCTTCCCACTGGGGGTGGTGGCGGTGGTGGTGGTGGTGCGGGGAGGAGGGTGGTACAAATTTACCTTCCCTAAGGCCTGCCTTGAGAGCCAGGAGCCACTGAAGGGCTGCTGTGGGAGGTGGCAAGGCTGCTACTCTCAAGGCACCAGGGGACCTCTCCAAGGTCAGTGCTGAGGAGAGGCTGGGATGTCCAGCTCAGGACAGCAAGCTGGGCTTCAGAATCCTGGCTTTCCACCAGCCTCGACTCTGCTGTGTGACCCCAACTAAACTGCTTCCCACTCTGTTACAATGAGGACACCTGATCATCTTGAAGGACCCTTCTAGGAGGCTGCCGGACCCCCGGCCTGGAGTCTTTTTTTTTTTTTTTTTTTAAGATTTTATTTATTTATTTGAGAGAGAGATACAGCCAGCAAGAGAGGGAACACAAGCAGGGGAAGTGGGAGAGGAAGAAGCAGGCTCCCAGTGGAAGAGTCTGACATGGGGCTCAATCCCAGAACTCCAGGATCACGCCCTGAGCTGAAGGCAGACTCACCCAGGCACCCCATGGAGTCGTTTTTTTTTTTTTTTTAAATTTATTTGAGAGAGAGACAGAGAGTGAGAGAGTGCACACGAGCACAAGTGCATGGGAAGGGGCAGAAGAAGAGGGAGAGAGAGTCTTAAGCAGACTCCATGTTGAGCACAGAACCTGATGCAGGGCTCAATCTCACCACCCTAAGACCACGACCTGAGACAAAACCTAGAGCAGGACACTTAACTGACTGTGCCACCCAGTGCCTCTGGAGTTTCTGATAGAGGTTACATGGGTTGAAGACCACATAACCAGTGGTGACTCCCACCTAGGGAACTGCTGGCACTGGGACTGCCTGTGTCTTAGGAAGGAAGAGGGTCCTCAAGAAACAGGTTCCCCTTGTGTCCTGGATCCTCTTTCTAAGATTTCCAAGGAGATGCCGAGGTGGATGATGGACAATGGCTGGGCTGCTGCGAGGGAGGAGCACAGGCCTGGGGCCAGGGGCCGGAAGTCCAGGGCTCCAGCTGGGGCCTAGCTTGACTTGCTGTGTGTCCCAGGAAGGCTTCTTTTCCCTCTGGGCTACACTGTCCCCACAGAGAGGACCACCTTTCCAGCCAGTGTGAGAGCTCCCAATGGGATCCTTGGAGTCTAGCCCAGGCAGAAGGCAAGGCTGCCACCTGGTGGCCTCTGGGGGAATGGCTCTCCATTGGAACACAACGGGGCTGGGACCCCAGAGGCCTCTAAACTAGTCCCTTGGGCCAGGTTCAATCACTCTCGGGGACCTCCCTGTCAAGTGTCACTCTCAGCCAAAACAGCTCCCGAGGCCATCTGGAGTAGAAATGAATGAGAGGTGCTTCCTCCCTGGTTCTTGGTTTCTCCACCTATATGCTAGGGGACCCTGGACCGTGGACCTTCTGTAGAATGAGAAAATACTACTATCTACTTTGTAAGTATCATAGATACCGTAGGGACTTAAGTGACTTAATGAGCAGAAGAATCTAGCATAGTGCCTGGCACACAGTAACTGCTCAACAAACAGCTATTGTGATTAATTCAAAGGTGGCTTCTCTGTGGCTGGTGACCTGGGGAGGCGGAAAGAGGGAGACCAGGGGAAGTGGAGGATGGAGGGGACAGTGACAACAATGACAGCTAATACTACCTGGGCCAGGCAAAATTCTGAGCACTCTCCTTATACTAACTCATTTCATCTTCAAAAAGCTCCAAGCTGGCTACTATTACTTATCCCAATTTTTTTTTAATTAATCACTGAGGGAAATCAAGCATAACTTCAGCAATCTGCCCAGAGCCCTGCAGCGAACAGATGGAGGAGCGTGGACTTCCTCCCACCTGCGTCCCCTTAGCCTTCATTCCACCCGGCCTTTCTCACTGCCAGGGGTTCAGAGCCGGGCTTGGATGCCACGTGACACGGGTTTGGATCCTGGCTCTGCCACACGCTGGCTGTGTGGCACCTGACCTTCAGTCCCCTCAGCTGCTCATGAGGACCCTAATGAAGTCAGCAGAGCCTGGCACATTTGGGAAGTGCTTTGATTTCCAGTAGAGAGTAATCCTGTCTGCTGGCTGTCCCCTCCCAGTCTTACCCTCTTCAGGCCACAATGACATGCTCAGCCTTCATCCCACACCCTGATTCACTCTGGGGCATCTCGGTACCCATCTTAGTGGGAGGAAGAGGCAGAGGCTGGCCTGCTTGGGGAGTCAGAGAAGGCCCCTGACACCTTATCACTCATCTGGGAAGGTAGGCACTGGGCTGAAACACCCAACACCCACTCCAACACTGTTCCATCTGCCCCACTATGGAGGCTCAGAAGCCACAGCCCCTCTATCCTAGACTCCCTGCAGTGGGGGCCACGTGACACTGATACGGCCCATGAGATGTGAGCAGCAATCTGCCGGGAGGGTTCTGGGAAAGGTTTTGTCTTCCTGATGAAGGCCACAAGCACGGCTGGTATCCGTGCTACCCCCCTTGCCACTCCCGCACCTGTGCTACCTGCAACAGCTGCTGACATCCTGTGACGGCCGCAGGTGAAAGGCCAAGGGTCACAGACATGCCCACTCTGACCCTGCTGGGGAGCACCTACCTCTGGGCGGCTCGTGTATGTGACAAGCCCTACGCACGAAGTCCCTGCTACCTGCAGTGGGAGCATTCCCGATACAGGCCCACTCACCTGGGCGTGCTTGAAGATGTGCATGATGAAGATGGTGAGGCCCAGGCCGAAGATGTAGGCTGCGAAGCTGGTGTAGAAGTAGGTGTGGGTGTTCTTCTTTAAGCTTCAGGAAGGTGCGGGGAGAAAGAGGGGGAAGGTTAGCTGCAGCCATGGGAGCAGCACCATCACGGCTGAGGGGGCAGCTGGGGAAGACCCTGGAGGCTGAGAGGCTGGCATTGGGCACGCACTCTGGTACTGTCCCAGCTATAGGTCTTTGGAGAAGTCGCCTTCCTTCCTTATGCCTCAGTTTACTCATCTTGGGAAAACCACGATCCATCTGCTCACTGGTTGTGAATATCAAGTGCCGTCACCTAGAACGGTGGCTTTAGGGCTTTAGCCAGCATTCAGATCACCTAGAAACTTGCAAAAAAACTCCAACACAAAAAATAACAGACTTCCAGGTCCAATTAACCAGGGAGTCTGACTAAATAGTTCTGGGACAAAGTCCAGGAATCTGCATTTTTGAGAAACCACCCAGGGAAAGCTGATCTGGGGGTCAAGCTTTGGGAGACACTGACACAGAAGCTGCGCTCTTCAGCGCAGCGGACGAACAGTTCAGTGACCTGTCGCGCATGCTAACTAGCTGCTGACTACGTGGATAAAGTGCCAGTGGCTTTCTGGAGGCGAGCCATCCGAGAGCAGCCTCAGGACTCAATCACACCGTTACAGGGCTTCCCTTTAGGACCTCTGCACCATGACCTCTGGCTGTCCCCGGCACGCAGCACAGTGCCCAGCACCATCCGCGGACCGGAGTACTCACAGCTCCCTTTCCCCTTGCCCTGGCTGCCGCCGAGCCCAGAGCTGCGAGTGCACTGGGGGCTCTGCTGCCATGGGGCCTGGGGTGAAGCTGACTGCTGTGGGCATGCTGCACAGATTCTGGAACCAGCTCGGAAAGGCTGGCCGATCCTGCCCACCCAGGCTAGGAATGAGATTCTGCCTCTGAGGGTGCTGGCATCCGAATGTGAATCTGTGTCTCCAGCAAGTGGCCCAGGGACGCTCATGGGGTTCTCTCTGTGTCACCTCTGAACAGCCAGGAGTACAGCCTGCTGGCACAGACGTGCCTCTATTACAGACTGGCCAGGTCCCTCCCAAAGGCTGCCTGTAAGCCCATGGATGTGAGGTCTGAGTGGCACTATACAAATACCCCAGATGTGCGTGAGCGGGGGCAAGTTTCACAGGCAAACTCGATTTCAACGACACTGGTACAGTTTCTTGTTACCACTGTCAATACTATTACTGCTTTTGCAATTACTGGGCAGAAGGAGATTAAGAAAATTTCACAAACCATCTTGAAATTCAGTGTGCGTACTGCGAACCTTCCACTGGAAAGACATCGCCACCTGCTGGCAGCACACCCAGCTGCGTTCACAGTGCAACCTCTTCTGTTGGAAGTAGTGACTCAAGTTGGCCCCCTTCCCTCTCCCTGTGCTCACTTTCCACAACGGACTACACAAATCTGAGTGAGGGGAGCGTGGGGAGCAGCCAGAGCAGCTGGGACACAGTGACCTGAGCCTGGGCTGATAATGCACGATGACGACTGGACTGCAGCTGGGTCTCCCTGCGGCCCTGTGCTCAGCGCTCCCTCCAGGTTTTTTCTTGGTAATGCCGAGGTCGGAGCTCTTGTTTACCATGAAGTTAAGAATGAGAAACCTTAGCCCAGAAAGGTCAGATCACTTGCCAAGGTCACACAGTGAGAAAGCACTATGAGTACCACTAGGACCTTCTGGGTTTAAGTCTCTTGGGAGTGTGATCTTTTTTTTTTTTCTTTTTGGCCACAGGGTCTTTGAACACGCAACCTTCAAAGTGCAAATAAATCAGAATTGCACCGTCTACGCAGGTGGAGAGTGGGATGGCAGGTTACCTCCTCTGGGCTCCTGAAAGCCACTGAGAAGCCCCTGGGGTACCCCACCCAGGAAGTCCCCTCACTCATGGAGCTTGAGGGCTGGAGTTTCCAAGCGGCTTACCTGATGTCAAACCGTAGCAGCAAGGCAATGAAGATCCCTGTGGGCGGAGAGCCAGGGTTAGATGGTGGCAGGGAAGCCGGCACCTCAGGAAGGCTTGGGGATGGAGTCCCTGCCCGGGCCAGGGAGGAGCAGGCACCGAACTAACACGCAGGTGGGTCCCCAAGCTGGTGTTCTCAGTCGTGGAGCAGGCACTGGGGGCCAGCACTGCCATGTGCCGGCAGAAAGCCCGTCTCTCTACCGTCAGGCCTCCTTAGAACAATAAGAAGGTCCCAGGAGCTTGCTTTGGTCTGGGACCACGCTGACCTGGCACCTCACAGTACCATACTGTGTCACACTGGGCCCATCCACCCAAGTGTTTATTGAGGCCTTCTAAGTACCAGGCAACAGGAAGCAAAATCACCATACCCACAGAGCTCAACCAAGGTGACAGGAGGTAGACATGCTGATCAAACAGGAACAAAATTCAATACAAGATCCTGTGAAAGGGTGCTTTCTGTGTCATGGGAAGATATATCCGGGGACATGCCAGACTGGGGGGAGTGGAGGGGAAGAAAAAGAAGGGCTTCTGTGAGGAAGTGACACTTGCCAGGGAGAGGGAACAGCACATGCAAAGGTCCTGAGGGAAGAAGGGCTGTGGTGTGGCATGCGTCAAGGAGCCAGGAAGGCTGCAGCCCAGAGAAGGAGACACGGGGGATGGACGGCCACGCAGGGCTGTGGGGCACAAGGAGGAACTGGGTCTCTACTGTAAGGGAACACACAGAAGAATTCCAAGCAGGGGAACAACCTAAACAGATCTGGAAATCAACCCGTGTGGCAACTGTTTGGCTGGAGTGAGAGGCAGGAGCAGGCAGACCATCGGGAGGCTCTGCGGGAGCAGGAGAGGGTGATGAACTCCGTGCACCCGCCGCACTCCTCCTGGCACTGCAGGTCCCAGCCCAGACACGCCGAGAGCCTAAGACTCCCCGAGACCCAGCAGCCAGGCCGGCCTCTGGATGTTGCTCACATACCACAACCATCAGTGACTGTCTCCTTACTGGGCTCTGGGCTCAGGGCAAGGGCTGAATTGCACTGAGCTGATCAGAAGCACTGGCTGGCAGCATAGGACTAATTTTATTATTTATTTATTTTTAAAGATTCCATCCTTAAGCAATCTCTACACCCAATGTGGAGCTCGAACCTATGACTCAGAGATCAAGAGTCATACGCTCTGCTGACTGAGCCAGCCAGGCGCCTCCACGTACGACTGATTCTAAACTGGGAAATGAGGGGCGCCTGCGTGGCGCAGTTGTTAAGCGTCTGCCTTCGGCTCAGGGTGTGATCCTGGAGTCCTGGTATCAAGCCCCACATCAGGCTCCTCTGTTAGGAGCCTGCTTCTTCCTCTCCCACTCCCCCTGCTTGTGTTCCCTCTCTCGCTGGCTGTCTCTCTCTCTGTCAAATAAATAAATAAAATCTTTAAAAAAAACAAAACAAAACTGGGAAATGAGTTAGTCCTCCCCGAAGACCTTGAGATTGTGTGTGAGTAGGGAGTGGGTGGGTGGAGAGAGAAGACAAACGCTGCCTTTCTGGAAACAAAGCTGGGAACTCAGCATCCCCCTGGCGGCCGAATTTACAACTGTTCTACTCATCCAGGGGTCAGAGCGCTTTCACCGCTAGTTACGCATCTGGGCTTCAAAACAATGGTCTGCAGCAGCCTATTCTTTGAAGAGTATCACTGGGGCACTGCGAGGGTGCGATCGACTTTCAGCTACTGAAATTGCTTAAAGACTTAGATACGTAGGTACATGCAGGGTTGTCCTGCGCATGCCCCAAGCCCAGAACTATGACCACCAAGGACACTGGGGAAGTCTGTGGGGGTGCTGGGGCACTTTCCGGGACTCAGTTTCTTCTCTCTGATGGAGCTGCGTCTCCCGGCCTCACAGCACTGCAAGTTATGGAAAGTCTTGGGTTCAAGACCATACTCCCATGGGCCCAGGAACTTGAGCAAGTCTCTTTGAGCCTCAGTTAACTCATCTGCAAAATGGAAATACCCTTTACCTCACTGGGTTGCTAGGAGCAGCAAAGAGACAACGCAGGAGAAGCAGCCAGCTTGGCGGCGGGCACCCAGCAGGGTCTGACCCATGCGGCTGCGGTCATCACCAGCCTATTACTATCATTGCTGTTACGGGCCATGCCTGCAGACGGACAACCCGGGCTGGGGCCCAGCCTTAGCCCTTATCAGTGCGTGAAGTTGTGAAAGTCCCTTTACTTCTGAGCCTCAGTTTCCTCGCTGGTAAAAGAGAAAACCTCTCCTTCACTGCCAAACAAAATCAAAGTGTCACAATGGAAGTGCCTGTACCATCTCAGATATTAGAACTGCCATCATTGGGGCGCCTGGGTGGCACAGCGGTTAAGCGTCTGCCTTCGGCTCAGGGCGTGATCCCGGCGTTATGGGATCGAGCCCCACATCGGGCTCCTCTGCTATGAGCCTGCTTCTTCCTCTCCCACTCCCCCTGCTTGTGTTCCCTCTCTCGCTGGCTGTCTCTCTCTGTCAAATAAATAAATAAAATCTTAAAAAAAAAAAAAAGAACTGCCATCATTTCTTAGAGTGAAAAACAGGCTGGCTTTTCATTTGTCCCACACTTTCTTCTTTTAAGCAAGCACCAGGAGCGCTCTGATCCTTGGACTCGGAGCCTCTGGACTACAGGAACAAGTGTGCCCTTTGGCTACCTGTCAGCAGGTCCGGATCTGCAGATGCACACATCCGGGCTCAGCCCCTGCAGCGACCTACAGAGCAGCAGCTCGGCTCTGCCCTGAGGCTTTGGACTGGTAGTTTAGGCTGCTGGCGCCCCAAGGCCGGGCAAGGCTGCAGGCGCCCAGGGCTGTGTGCCCGGAGCCCAGGTGCACTGACTCGCAGCCACATGTAGACGGTTCCGAGGTCCGCTCACGTGGACCAGCAAGTGCGTGCCACACACCCCTTTGCCAGAGTACAGGAGCACACGCTCATGGTGTCCTCCCCCCCACCCCGTGTCCACACACACAGGCGTGTTCTCGCTGGGACCGGGAGAGGAGGACCACGGGGACTTCGGCAGTTCTGGCACACCGGTACTACTCGTAAACACTGGCAAGGGGCGGGTGCGCGTGAGAAGCCTCAGGAGATGCGCTTGTCACAGAACGTATTTCAGTCTGTCACAGACACCTAACTTTTCCTGTTCTTGAGTAATGTCTGTTCAGTCAGACCAGAAGCTCCGTGAGGATGGTCATGCTCACCGCTGTTCCCCCGCTGCCTGGCTCAAGGCCTGGCACGTGACTGCTGCTTGACCCTGGGCTGATCCAGGGCTAGGTGTCCAGAATTGCCTGGCCTCTCCCTTCCCCATTCCCAGTGGCGAGGCTGCGTCACATACTCATCCCCTGCCTCCTCTCAGGCCCCTCCACCACTTGCACCTCGACCCCCATCCCGGCCTGCTCACCCGGAATGACGATATCTCCGAGTCCCAGCATGGCAAAGTTGTCTGCTTCGAGGCCCTTCTCCAGCAGGTCCTGGGGAAACACCACTGTGGGGGGAGGCAGGGATGCGAGGAATTGGTGAGAGGCTGGTTCAGACTGCCTCCCAGCCCCCCATCTCTGTTGCATGAAACTCACACACCTGCATTTAAGGGGGGGGGGGAGTGTGGAGGTGGTGACAGGTTGAAGGGCAAAGTCTCCATCTGGAACCACAGCGGGTTAGAGGGGGAAGAATCTAGGATCATCTAGATCGAAAGTTGCCTGCCTTTACTGAGCCAGAACTCACACAGCACACCATCAGTGCTCTTTGGTAGCCATGGAACCCTCCGGTGAAGTGGGATCGACCCCAAAGCCACATGGATGAAAGAGACCAAAGAGCCCACGCAGTGCTGACATCTAATAGGCTTTCCGTCTCATGACGGCACGGGTGGGGACAGGTGGTGGCCCTTGTCTGCAGCAGGGGGAGCCTGGGCTGGAAGCCCTTCCTGGATGTGCGGAAGGAGAAAAGGCCACACTCCTACAAACTCCTTACTTAAAGCCCCTCACTCAGAAATCCTGCTGACCCACTCGTTTAGATAAACACAGATGGAGAGAAATGCCTCCTCTGTGTCCAGTTATGGCAAGAGGGGGCTGTAACCGGATCTCATTCACAGCGCCTATTTTTCTTTTTAGTATTTTATTTGAGAGAGCGAGAGAGCACAAGCGGGGACGGGGGTGGGGGGAGAGGGGCAGAGGGAGAGGGAAAAACAGGCTCCCTGGGATCAGGACCTGAGCTGACGGTAGACGCCTAACCGACTGAGCCACCCAGGCGCCCCTCCATAGCACCGCGTAAGCAGAGAGCAGTTAGGTGTGGGCTTCAGGGCGAGACTGCATGGGTCTGAATCTTGGCTCTGGTCTGTGACTTTGCACAGGTTACTTAGCTGCTCTGTGCCTTAGCTTTCTCACCTGTGACAGGGTATAAGAGAACCGACCCCACAGAGTTGTGGTGAGAATCAGGTGATTTGCACACATTGTTAACGGTCACCCCATGCCTTCTTTACTAACCCAGTTCTGACTTTGGGTGGGGCAGCCTTCCCAGGGGATGGATCAAGTGGCACAAGGCTGGGTCAATCTGGACAACCCTGGTCCCTGAATTCCCCACTTCCCTTCCAGCTAGGGGTGGCCACGTGACCTGGCTCTGGCCAACACTATGTAAGCAGAGGTACACTGGGGGTTCTAGGTGAGCTTGTGCCTCCCTAATGAGCGCACAGATGCCCCCCCCCACCTACTTCTTCCCCCCCTGAAAGCAGTCCCAGTGATTCACAGATCTCCGCATTCTATCTTCCCAATCCCGGTACCATTCAATTCTGAGAGGTGGAGGTGAAAACTAGGGCCCAGAGAGGTGAATGGTCTCTTGCCTAAGGCGGCCCAACCAGCTAGTGTCGGATCTGACACACCAGTCCAGGCAGCCCAACTTACCCACTCTGCCATCCTGCTTGAGCTCTACGGCTAGCAGTGGAGGGCAATGGGCCTTCTCCCCATGCCAGAACCCAAGTATGACAGTGTCACTACCCTCTTCAGAGCCTTCCAATGGCTCATTCACTGCCCACTGGGCAGTCCAGGCTTCCTGGCATGATACTCTTGGCTTCCCAAATCTGGCCTCTTTTCTGCTGCTCCCCTAAACTCAGCCACATTCCCTCCCTGATTCTCTGCTCCCAGGGCCCTCCGTGTATTTCCCTGCCTCTGCCCTTTGCTGAAGCCCTGCTCTCTCTTCCAAAGGCCCACCCTGCCCCTGCTTCCTTGGTAAACACATGATCATCCTTCATGAGAGCTTTCCTGGCACCCTGGCTAGCTTCCGCTATCATGGCACATGGGGAGGAGCTGCTGCTCTGGCTGGCCCAGCATCTGTTCTCCTGCTGCAGAACTGCCTTGCTTTACACCCTTGGTTCTGGGGGGGCTGCCAATTCAAACGCTCTGCTCCCAGACACTGGGGAGGGCAGCAACCCAGGCCTATCCGTCGTGATCCTTGCCTCCTCAGCAGGAGGGCCTGGCTCACGGGCCCACTGGTTTATTCAGACCAAAGCTGGCAGAAGCTTGTTTCCCTCGGGGTCCCTGAGCTGAGACCATAGCACCTGGGAGCAGTGTGTAGCCACGAACGTCTGTCCAGCTCATGGGGGCCTGTCTGCAGCAGCGGAGAGCAAGACTTTGCGGAGAACAGTTATTTCCTGCTTCTCGGAGGCCGGCCTCCCCCTGGCTGCCCAGTGCCCGTGGTGCACACTTCCCAAGACCAAGGCCTTCCCAACAGGACTCCCCCTTCTTCCTTGCTATCAGCCTGACTCATTCTATCCTCTTCTTTGGTACTCATGATTCCAAAACGGGGCTCTTCAGTGGTCTGAGCCTTAAACTCAAAGCTAATCACGCTTTTCCACCCCCGCTGCCGATGACCAGTTTGGATTTGGGCCTGTGGGGGGAACCTCCCTAATGAGAGAGACACAAAGTTCCCTCTCTCTGCCTCTGGACATGGCTGGGTGAGGAGTCAGTACTAGGAGCTGTGGCAGCCAGCTTGGGACCAAGAGGTAATGAGCTGAAGGGACAGGCAGATATGCTGAAGATGGTGGGGTGGACACTGAAGCCAGCCAGCTCTTGGTGACCGCACTGGGGGACGCTCAGGAACGCACTGCTGAGGCGCTCTGCCATGGGCCCGCTACAGAGACAACACTTCTGCGTTGCTTACTGATGCCTAGATGCCTGTCGCTGGATTTTCTCCTCTTTATCAACAACGGGTGGCTACCCGGAAGAACAAAACCTGAGCCATGTGAGGGGGGTGGGACAGACCACGCCAGCTAAAGCACCCGGTGAGAGGCTTCGGGCCCCAGTGTGGACTCTCCTTTCCTGGAGAGCGCCCGCGTGCCCCGCTGCAGGCTGTGTTAGACACCCCCTCTGTGCTTGCTCCCCTCTGGCTCATCCCCTATCACACTACACTGGGGCCAAGCGGCAGGACGTCAGGGCCTGGGCAGAGGGCAGCTGCGTGTGAACACAGCCGATGAATCAAAGAGGGGAAGGAAACCAGGCTGGAGACACGGGACAGCCTCGAGGAGGAAGAGATGTGTGGGGAAGAGCCAAGGGAGAGGTACTGACCAAAACAGGGACCACGAGGGGGAAGGGCCACGAGGTGGAAGTACAGGGGCTCCCCACGGTGGATGTGGTCACTTACATTTTATTGGTGCCTCAAAGGACTTGGCCACTGTCACCATCACATTGGTGCCAAATACCTAGGAGGAGAAGACAGGAGTCTGGAGGGAGGTGAGGGCCAGGTGGGAAAGGAACGCTGCCTAGGAACTCTTTTTTTTTTTTTTTTTTTTAAAGACTTATTTAAAGGAGAGAGAGCACATGTAGGGATGGGCAGACGGAGAGAGACAGACAAACTCCAGGAGACTCCTGTCTGAGCTTGGAGCCTGATGCAGGGCTCGACCTCAAGGCCCTGAGATCATGACCTGAGCTGAAACCAAGAGTCAGACGCTTAACTGACCGAGCCACCCTGGTGCCCCCGTTCTAGGGACTCCTGATGCAATGTTGCCTGAGATCCACAGGGAGGGGCAGGGAGTGAGGAGCTGTTCCAGAGCAGATGGAAGCTGAGATTAGGTAGCTACTGATATTGGTCATAGGAACACCTCAGGGGGCTCCTGGTTCTGGGCAATAAGCAGGGCTATTTGAAGGAGCTGGAAAAGGGCCTCTGACGGCCCAGGCCAGGTCTCCTGTTTGTTCAGGGCTCTGCCCACCCCTAAGAGATAAAGTCCTCCAGCACCACCCACTAAAGGGGGAAAGAGGCTGCCTGAGGCCAGAGAAAGGTGCCTAAGTCTGGCTGACCTTGATCCCTCAGCATGCCTGTGGGGAGTGGGCGTAGCAAGCCCCTCAGCCCAGGGCTGGTGTGTGCCAGAGCGTGCTGCCAACGGCAGCCTCTGTCCTCAGACTAGTGCCCTGGCTGCGCCCATTCATCAGCATTAACCACCCCTGCCTGAATTTCTCTGAGTCTCAACTTGCTTGCTAGGAAGACACAGGAAAGGAATAGCTCTGCCAGGCCACCAGGAAGAAGTGAGGGTGGCTGGAAGGCCTGGGGCACAGGGTGGGCTCTCAGCCACCTGGGGAATCTGTTCTCTCATTCGTTTCACAGATGAGGGCAAGTGGGCCCAGAGAGGACCTGCTCTGGGGTCTCGACTTCCAGGCTGAGGCAGCTGCCTTCTATCAGATGACTGCTGCAAGACAGGGACGGAGGAGGCAAGGCCCACCCCAGCTCCCCGCCTTAAAAAAAATAGATTATTTTATTTATTTGAGAGTGAGAGAGAGCACAGAGGGAGAAGCAGACTCCCGCTGAGCAAGGGGCCCGATGCAGGGCTGGATCCCAGGACCCTGAGATCATGACTCGAGCCGAAGGCAGACGCTTTACCAACTGAGCCAGCCAGGCGCCTGGCAAGGGGCCTTTTGCGTCCCAGGCCGACTCACCCAGAAGACGTCATAGATGAAGAGTCCGCCCAGCAGGATGCAGCCGGTGCTGACGTTGTTCAGGTGCAGGAGCTCCACCCCATTAAGGGAGAAGGCCAGGCCAAAGAGATTGTTGGCAATCCAGTGCTGGGGAAAGGCGGGAGTGAGACGGGCTGTCTGCCTGCCCTGCTCCCGTGTCCCCTCATGCTGCCCCAGGCCCTGGCTCCTCACCTTCCTCAGCAGGTACCAGACGCCAACGATGCTGCTCAGGCCCAGGCATACCAGGTCCTTGGCGTCAAACTCATAATTGATGATCTCTGGGCAGAGAGGCCGGGTAAGTCCACTCCCCGGGGCGGGGCTGCCCCTCCCACCTGTCAGCCCCTGGACGGAGGAGGGCATGGCTGTGGGCACCGTCAGAGCCTCCCCAGCAACCCTCCCCCCCGACTTCCTACAGGAGGGACTGGAGGCCTGGCGCAGGGTCAGTGGGAGGTGGTCTGTGGTGTTGGAAGCACAGACTCTGCATTTGTAGCTGGGTGACCTTGGGGGAGGCAGTTCCCTCTCTGAGCTTCAGTCTCCTCCTGTGTATAAAGGGGACTGTAGCACCTCCCCGATAGGGCTGCTCTGGGGAGCAAGTGAGATGGGTCTCACAGAGCACTCAGCACAGTGCCTAGCACACAGTGGGTGCCCCATCAGTGCCAGCTGCTACTGAGCCCAGGTCTTTAGCTAGGTCCCGGTCCATTCAGCAGTCTTCCTATTTTGCCACCAAAGGAAATCAAGAAGATTGCTCGCAACCCTACATCACCAGCAAAGGAGGAAGAGGAAGAAGGTAAGAGCTGGAGGCCTGGAGAAAAAGCAGGAAGGAGTCCCTGCGTGCTCCTGTAGGGGGCCCTGTGGTAGACATTCCTCTTACAGCCATTCTCCATCACTTCCAAGTTTCCTAGTGAGGAAGCCCAGGAAGGTGGTGGGGCTCGCCCAGGGTTACAGAGCACAGCCATTTCTTTCAGATTCCAGAGTGGAACGGACTGTCGGTTGGCCCCAATTTTTGTTCTCTCCTCTGTGGTAACAGCACCCTGGGGAATTTTTTTTTGGTTTTAATTCAAGTTAGTTAACATAGAGTGTAGTATTGGTTTCAGGAAGCACCTTGGTGACTTTTAACTGGATGTGAAGCCAGTCAGCTCACAGCCACATCTTCTGGCTTGCGCTGTAGCTAAGTGGGCCTGTGACATGGTGATGGTACACCATCCTGGGCCTAAGGGCCACCCGCGTGTGACAGAGCATAAGACAGACGGAGCCTTGGCTCTCAAAGATTCCGTGGTGCAAGCTTAGCACTTTTTTTCCTTTTTTAAATTCAACAATCACCTCTTGGGCACAGACGCACTCGAAATGCAAAAAGGAATGACTTAAAGTCACCACTCTTTAGGAATAAGGCAGAATGTGGCAGGCACCCATAAGAGAGAGAGTGACGTTCACAAGCTCAGACTTTTATGCAAGAAATACTTTTCATCTGGTCAAGTCACTGCCAATACTGTTACAGCACTAGAACGCATACTCGAACAAACCCCCAAAGCCCAGGCATTCCCCAAGGTCCCAGAGTTTTCATTTTTTTTTTTTTTTAAATCAAAGAACCCCCTTTCCAAGTCTTAGGTGGGAGAGCCATCACATTAAAAACAGGTATAACACAAGGAGGTACGCCAGCCACCGTTATCGGGTGCTCCCTACCACGAGCCAGGCTGTGTGCTGAGTGCTCCCCTCATCACGGACTCCCATCCTAACAACATATCTATGAGGGAGGTACTAGATGGATCATTTTCATTCTACACATGAAATAAAAACGAAAACACCCAAGGCTCGGAGGAGTAAAGGCATTCACCCAGAGTCCCCCGTGTAGGCAGTGTAGGCAGTGGCAGAGCGGGGGTGGGAAGCCAGGCAATGTAATTGCAGAGCCCACCTTTTCCATCCCTTGCTTTGTTGAAGAGCCCCGATACTGGAGACAAAGGGGAAGGGGGTGAGAGATCCCCAAGGCAAGGGAAAGCGGGCAGCACTGACCTTCCTTGTTCTCCCCAGAGCCCTGCGTGAAGAGCAGCTGGTACTGTCGATTTGGAAAGTTGGCTGGAAAAAACTTATTCATGAAGGGGCTGGAAGGAAAGACAAAGCAGGTTGGCAAACAGGACCCCCACGGGCAACTGCAGCCCCAACCCATCCCAGAAGCACCCATTCACAGCTCTTTCCTCCCGGCACCCGCACAGCTGCCCTGACGGGGAGGACTTATCAGCCCTATTTCGCAGATGGAAACAGAGAGTAAGTGACTGCCCAGGGGTGACTCCCCATCTCAGCTGAGACTCAAACACAGGTCTCTGGAATCCTAGTGCTTCCACATTGCCTCTCGGTTATCATCCAAGAAACAAAGCAGGGCCAGACATCCACGTAAAATGCAGTTTTAGAACAGGAATGGATGCCAAAGCCTGGTCCGTGCACTGTCTCTGAGAGTCCATCGTCAAGAATGCGTATTCCTCGACTCTCTAGAATCCTAGACTTACCAAGTCAGATGACCTGATGGTTACTGCCTACCCCCCACGCCATGACTTGTTAGGCCTGAGATCTTTTATAAACTCAGCTGGACTCAATCACCTAGAAGAATCACAGCCCTAAGGTGCAGGTGGGAGGTGACCCTCTCATTCCTCCCTTCCACGAGGCCTCTGTTGCTCAGGATGGGCTTAGCCTCATCTCTGGAAAAATGGTCTCTGAATACCCAGCATACTCTATGCCTTGGCCAGGCAGGGAACAGAAACTTTCTTTTCTAGATCATCTTCAGAAAAAGATTAGCAAATCAGGGCCTCCTGGCCCAGCCTGGCCCTGGGGCAGCTCAGCCCAGAAGCCACACCGCTGGTGTGGCTTTGGGCAAGTCACTTTAGTGGCTCATCTCCTCAGCTGTATACGGGGATAACAATACCACCTGTCTCAAACGGCTGCCGTGAAGATAGGCGAGAAGGGAGGGGAGAGGCTTAGCCCAACTCTGGACCCACAACTGGGTGGGGTGTAAGAACTCTGGGCTTCCATCAGCACTGGCGCTTGTCCAGAGCCTGAGCTCAAAAGCATCTGGCAACAGCGGATCAGACTGACAATGACTGATGAGGTGGGCAAATCCAGAATGGTGCTCCCAACTGGTAGGTAAACGGAGGCAGGCCAAGAGGTACCCAGGGCACAGCAGTGAGGTACCCAAGGCAGGGAAAGGGAGCTCCCTTTCTAAGACCCTGGGGGCTGGAGAAAGGAGATGTGGAGTTAAGAACTATTTCAGGGCCTCCTTCCCCACTTGTCGAACAGCTTCCCTGTCTGCAGGGCTGCGGCACGAAGGAGAGCTTTGTGAACAGAAGTGCAGCGGGCACGAGGATGGCGCCGGGAGGGGCTTCCACAGGAGGGCTCTGAAGAAGTGGGGGCAGAAGCTGGGGCAGATGAGGCTGGAAGCTACTTTCAGCTCAGTTTGCTGAATCCCTTTTGGGAGAGCCTGAAGCCAGAGCGTGTGGGCAGAGGCAGAGAAAGGCCTGAGGAGCTAAGCCCTTCGCTGCAGGCTGGCCTCTTCCTTGGGAGCTTGATGCTTAGCTTCTGAACCAGCAGAGCACAGTGACTCGGGGCACGGACTCTGGAGCCAGACTTTCTGGATTCAAATCCTGACTCTACCACTGATAAGCTGCGTGATCTTGGGAAAATGACTTAACTGTTCTGTGCCACTGTTTCCTCTGGAACACTACAGTATATCTTCCTTTTAGTCATTAAGAGGATGAAATGAATGCTTGGCAGCCTGTAAGCTTAACTGTCGCTTTGACTTGAGGTAAGAAGTCTCCAGACTGATGACCTGTTACCCCGAGCAACGAAGAGCTGCTGGATAACACAGGGCAAGAGTCAAGCAAGCTGGCTGGTGAGCCTGAACTTGAGAGAGTAGGGGTCCTGTCTCACCACCTTCACCCCACCCACGCAGGCCTGGTGCCTGGGAGGCAGCCGTAAGCGCTTGCTGACCGCTCTGAATGCAGACTTCTGCAGCAGGCAGAGATTCTTTCCGGCCCTCAATGGCTCCCATCAAACCTAAAGGTCACTGCTTCCTGCTGGAAAACCACATCCTGGTGCCCTTCTCCCCTGGGAGTGGAAAGCAAGGGTTGATAAAACTGACCTTTTCTTCCTGGGGTGGCAGATTTTGTCCTTACGGGCCCTTATCCCTCTAAAGGTCAGCTGGATGGGGTGTGAGCTCAGAGATGATAAAAATAAGCTGAGGTTCCCTTGGCAGGACGGGTTCTGGCATGGGCTTGGAAGTCTTGGTGGCTGTACAAGGTGGAGGCAGGCAGCAGGGGGTGGCGGCAGGGGTGGAAGGGTCCAAAAGAATCCCCACTTGGGGCTGACGTGGCTCAGGGCCGGGCTCTTCCGGCCCTTCAGCAGGTCTGTCCCCCTAGTCCTCTGGGGACCGCAGGACTGCTGGGCGGGGCACCCTCTACAATCTGTTTCCCCTTCTTTCTCACCAAACTGGGAAGAACATGGGCCATGAAGTCAGACAGACCTGGGCTCAAAACCCCCTCTGCCCCCACCAGCTGTGAATCCTAGTGGTCACACGACCCCTCAGAGCCTCACCTTCCCCGAATCCCACCTTCAGACCCTCTGGTTTGGATCCTGATGGAGGTCTGACTCCAAGTTTGTGGCTATAAACAGCTCATGGAAATCCTAACTAAACTGTAGGCTTTTTTTGAGAAAGTATTTCGGAAAACTCACATTTGACTGAAGGAGAAAAATAAATTTAATTTTTGGCTCAGCTTTCTAAATAACATGATTAAATTACGCCTTCCTCCCTTTTTGCTAAAATTATGTGCATCTGATTCAGTTCTTTTCCATGTAAAGTTTTCAAAGCCATTTCTCTCATCCCTCCCATTTTTGGTCCATAAGAAATTTTTTACAGGACAGCTCTGACGCCGTGTAGTGAGCACCCCTTCTGCCCATGGTCATCCGTTGTGTTTATGAGGTCTGATTTTCCCAGGTCAAATACTGTGCTCTAAATTTTATCAAGAAAATGATTCTTCTGTTAAGTTTTAGTCACTAATATATTTCACCATGTGCCATTTCAGTTGATTTTGTTCTATTTCTGTCAATAATTTTTACCAGTTAAAATTATGAATTAGTTAAAAGACAGTGACAAAATACATCGGGTTCTCTGAGGTGGCGGTTGGGCCACGGGGAGGCCTGGAAATCTCAAGCTTCTCACAGATCCAGGGGTGGGATGGACGAGAATTGGGGGGGGGGGCGATTGTAATCTGCATGGGGAAGGAGGGGTCCCAGTGCCTGGAAGCGACTACCCCCATCCCACCCCACCCCACCCCAGATCCATCAGATAGAGAGGTCTGCCCTTTGAGGCTGGGTCTGCCACCATCTTGCTACGTCCGAGTCACTCAGGTCGATTCTCCGGGCCATCATTTTTTAGGATAGGGGGCTGGACTGAAATTCTTGTAAGATGGCCAGGACAAGATTTTATGGTAAAGGGCAGGTAGAGTTGAAGACAACACTGAACTCAGTCCCAGCTGTGGGACCTTGGACCAGAAGCACGTCACGGTGTGCTTGGCACTGTGCTCCGGGCATGCTATAGCCGTGGCTCACCAGATCCTTCCACGCCCCAGTGAGGAGGTGCTCGTAGTGTCTCCATTTTACAGAACTGATGCTCAGAGGGCTTGAGAAGCTTACACAAATTACAGAGCTGGCAGAGCCAGGCCTTGGTCCCAGGGCCAGCTGTCTCTTAAACCGACGCTCGAGCACCACGCGGCCCTGCCAGCGTGCCCAGAGCAACAAGGCCAAGCTCAACTGGCTTTCGATGTCTCTTGTGAGCAGGCCTGGCGCTTCCTCTCTTCCTCTCGCTCTGACTACTGCAGAAAGATCCCGACTGCGCCTTCACTGCACACAGACCTTCTAGCTCCTGGCTTCCCCCTCTCCTTCGTGCTTCTTCCAGGTTTCCCACCCTTCAAAGCTGACTTTAAGCTGTGTTCCTTCCTTCTGGGAACCTCCCTGGTCTGCTGGCTACCTCATGGTCAGCGGTTCTCAACCTGACACTGGACCACCTCAAGCGGCCAGATGGAAACACCGGGGACACTTTTGCAGTCACAAGCTGGGGGGGACTGGGGACGCAACTCCCATTTAGTAAGCAGGGCCAGGGAATGCCAAATGTTTATAACGCATGGAGAACTGGCCTGTCCACGGCGCTAACAGCAACACCCCGAGGGTCCCCGGCTGCAGTCCTTTATCCCCACTGAACACACACAAGCATGTGGCCGTCCCAGCAGGGTGGCAGTGGGAAGATGGCTCTGGGGCCACTTCGACCTGGGTTTGAATCTTGGCTCTGCTGCTTATCCATTGTGCGATCCTAGCAAATTTCTTAATCTCTTTGAGCTTCAGTTTGCAAAGTTAACAGGATTAAAAGCAAAAGCTAACCTCCTGAAGTTACCTGGCAGGTTAGCACAGGAAGTAATAGTAACAATGACAGTTAACAGTTATTAGACACATTAGGTGCCAGATACTGGGCTAAAAGCTTTCCCCCATGATCCACGAGGAAGGTTCGATTATTTTCCTCCACGTTCTGCTGAGGAAATTGAGGCCAGAGATATTAAGTGACTTGCCCGAAGTCGCTGGGCTATTAAGTAGCAGAGTCTGGATTCAAATTCAGGTCATCAAATTCCAGAGGCTGCACACCTAACTTCTCACTATACTCACTGCCTCGCTCTCATTAGGAAATAAGCTCATGCGCGAGAAGCCAGGCTGAGCGCTTGGTGCCCAGCAGCCTACGACACCTGGCAGGTGGCACTGGTACTCCCCATCTCAGCACCGCGACAAATAACTTTCCCAACAACCGTGGTGGGGGAACACCCACTGGATACTCTTATCAGTACTTGTGAGGAAACTGCGTCCCACAGAGGCTACGGTTCTTGTTCTAGGTCGTCCACGGTGTACCACAGGGGAAAGATGCCCTCGTGTTTTACAGCCAGGATTCAAACCTGGCTCTGAATGACGCCAAAGGTCATGTTCTCATCCAAGACCCTGTACTGGCTCCTGAGAAAGCTGCTTCAAATGTTGCAGAGATGCCTTCTGACCTGATGGTGTGGGACAGGGCCAGGATCCCCAGCACGAAGAAATACATGGACAGCAAGAGGTTGATGTACTCCTGGGAGAATATCTGAGGCAGAAATAAAAAAAAAGAAACAGGAAGTCAGGGTTGCCAGTGGCTATGAGGAAACCAGAGTCCCCGCTTCTCTTTTGGAGGTTGGTCTCATCCCTCTGGAGCTAGGGAACGGTGGCAGGAAGACTCTCAGACAGCGCTAGGGGCCTTCTAGCTTCCGTGGCTACAGAAGAAAAGGGAGGGACCTCAGGCCCCCGGAAGCGCACCCAAAGGAGTCTGTGTATTTGTGCCTGGTGGCTCCACCATCTGCAGACACGCAATATGGCGTCTGTGCTCAGAGGCCTGGCATGGAATCATGGGGAGGACAGTCCTGAGTGCGGCGTCCCAAGGGAGCCATCTGAACCTCAGAATGCACTCTTCCAAGGTTCCTTCTCCCTGCTCAAAAATCTAGGGAGCCCATTACACCAAGGCCCGAAGCATGCTACTTATAAGCCGATTGTGCTCTGCCCCATCGTCCACACGACGTTCTTCTGGAGGACTCTTCCCATGGTGATGGCTGGAAGCTGTAACAGCAAGCCCTGCCTTCTGCTTCTCGGTCTTACTGTCAAGTGAAACTGGGAAATGTTCTCTCTCGTACTCTAAAGCCACCTGTCACTGCTGTGAATTCTGGACTCTGGGGAAGGCCCCGTCATCTCCCTCTGCATTCACCCTCTCCTGAGTTTGCTTTCCTGCGGGTCTCCGGCTGGGAGGGAACCACGTGCTGTGGTATGGGGCACAGGGCACTCTCAAGGAGGCTGTTACAGAATCTCTTTAAACGCCTGTCTGCCCACGTTGCTCTCACAAGCTCAAGGCCCACACCCTCATGTGGGCCTCAGGCCCTGCCATGGCCGCTGCAGACCTTCTCAGCTGTGGCTCACAACACGCTGGTCGTCCTTCTACATGCTGGGGCCACACTAGCCTTTCTGCAGGGCCGTGTCTGTGTCACAGCCCCGCCACAGGCAGCCGGCCTGTGCACACGCTCTTCTGCTGCCCGGGACATTCTTTCCTCAGCTAGGCCGCCCTTCTTTCTTCACCTCTCAGCTCGGAGCAGCTCTCCTTGATACAGCCACCCCTCGTTAATTCAGCTTACACATACTGACTGCCTACTACGTGCACGGCATTGTGGGAACCACTGGGGATACAGCAAGGAATATGGCATAAAAGTCCTTGCCCTCATGGAGTTTATGCGCCAGCGAGGGAGAAGGAATCTCAAAAGAAACAAATATGTAATATATTGTCAAGTGGTGATGGGTGCTCAGAAGAAAAGCAAAGCCGGGCAAGGAGACAGAGGAGAGGAGAGCTTCTCTTTTAGACGGGTGGCCAGTGAAAGCCTCCCAATGGGAAGATACTCACGTCGTTGAGGAATAGAACCTTAATGAAGTAAGGGAGCCGCTGTGAAAATATTTGAGGGCGAGAGCATTTGGGGCAGAGGGAAGGGTGAGTGCAAAGGTCCTGAGGTGCGTATGTTGCTTATGTGTGTGAGGAATAGTCAGGGCCTGTGAGCCTAGAGCTGAGAGTAAGGGGATGGTGTCAGGAGATGAGGCTGGGAAGGTTAAGAGGGAGAGAGATCCTACAGGGCCATGAGAAAAACTAGATTCCTCCAGGTGAGACAGGCGGTACTGGAGGCCAAGGGCAGGGGTGTGACGTGACTGGATGGCCTGAGGGGATCCCCGTGCTGCTGTGTGGAAGCAGACAGCCCAGTAAGGAGGGTAGTGCAGAGTCTGGAGGATAGAGGATGTTGCCCTCGGCTGGAAGATGGGAAGAGCAGGGAGGACGGAACGCAGGGTTTGCGGCTGGCCGAGCAGTGAGGTAGATGGAGGTGTTGCTGTCGGAGGTGGGGTAGGGCAGGAGCGGGGATTCATGCTGGCTGGGGGCTCTTCTGTGCTTTCCTGGTGCTACACCTTGCCTCTCTGGCACTTTCCAGGACTGTAACTTCACATTTATCATGTGACTGACTGGTGTCCATCTCCACCAATTAACAAGAAACTCCTTGAGGGCAAGGGTGGTCAGTTGTTTTTCTCACTCTGGGCCTTGTACACAGCAGGCACTCAGTAAATGTTTGCAGAATGAATGGATGAGCAAAGCAGTGGCCTAGAATGTGACTACCGTAAGAAAAAGCCCTATGAACACATTTCGCAGGCATGGGGGCCACGTTTTACGAAGTGTGGTGGACCTCTCGGTAGCGTTCCTTCCACGTGGGCCCTTGGGAAGATCTCTCTGGCTGCAACTTAGAGCCAGCAGCTGGCTTGACTGTGTGGCCTATGAACTGTGCGCCAAGTCTCACCAAGTCTGGCTTGCTTTGTGCTGTAGCTGCTAGAAACTCAGAGCCACACCGGTATTCGAGTCTCTCCGACAAGAGTACATGTCTTTCACTTTAGAGCCTGGGCTCAGGGTATGATCCTCACCCAAGGCTTCGTTTTATCCTACTTTAATTTTCTCTTTCACTCCAATTTCTTCCTTTAATTCTTTTACTTATACTGCTGCGTATAATTTTTATAAGCTGTCTCAAAGCAATCAGTTTTGAATGAGGTGGGCTAAGGTAAATTTCAGGGTGTTGAGAAATGTCCCACCTGGGGGGAGAGGAGGAAAGGGGCTGAGGGATACCGCCGTTCGGCAAACCAATCAACAAGCCGCCCGCCTGGAGTCTGGGAGGAATCTGTCGGCTGTGTGGTCCAGGTAGCCTCTTCTCAGAAATCTCAGTGTGGACCCTCTAGAGACAGAGGCAAGAGGTATGCGGTGTCCTCTGGCGCAAGGCAGGCAGGGGCTTACCTGCCTGGAGAAGGGGACAGGCTGAGCATCCAGTGCCTTCAAGAAAAATGCTCATACCCTCCACTGCCAGAAACTTCTTTCTGAGGGAACCTAGCTGAAGGAATGAATCCTAAGTACTGAAAATGTTGGAAGGCCTTGAGGCAAGGGCCTGGGTATGTATCCCTGGCAGTCAGCACAGCGCAGACCTGAGACATATCTGCCAAAAGCCAACTTGGAGGCAATGGGCTAGATGTACAGACGGCCACAGATCTCAAAAGTATGGGGGGGAGAAAAAGCAGACAGATGTACTGCACAGCTCTATCTATGGAGGCTGGACTCTCAGCAGACACAGATATGCTCATACCATACGTTTTACAAGGAGACACACATCTGAAGACAAAGCCAACGCATCAGAGCAGGTGCTTCTCGTGGAGACGGAAATGAAGGTGGGAGATGAAGGCGGGCACTAGGGGTGAAGGGGCACCTGGCATGGACTGATGATGGTGTACTATGAACCAGAGCATGGAATAAATTCAACTCTTCACCCAAGGTCCAGGGGAAAAAAAAATCAGTGCATACCTAACGTTATCTGACGCACTCTCATTTGTAAGAGTAAAAGTTGAGATGACTTCTGTTTAAAATGAGGGAGATGCTGGAGGTGAGCTGTGGTCAATCTGCCCTTGGGGGGATTCTGAAGCCACTAAGAAGTGTAGTTCTGATCCAACAATGAGGGAGTGATGGGACAGGAAACAGGTGTTATATTATGCTGTGACTTGCTCCCAGACCGGTAAAAGTAGGGAATTCTGACGCTACTCAATGCCTGTGAGAGTGCAGGGCAGCCTGCCAACTCCCAACTATCAGGGCAAATGTAAACGGGTGCCACCTTTCGTGGGGATTTGGTACTATCTGTTCAAATTACAAACGGAGATGTTACGTGACCTGGTCCTCCTACTGCAGGTACACTTGAAGATACGGGCCCAGGCAAGACACCGTGCCCGGTGCTCGCGGCAGCACTGCTGTGATATTCCGGCACTAGGCAGCCCTCAGGGCACAGCCATGGAACAGGGCCACAGGCAGGTGTTAAGAAGAACGAGGCAGACGTGAGTGCGTCAATATAAAACATAGCTCTCCGGTAAAAATCCTGTATCTCATACATATATTTGTTTTTAAATATTAACATATATGTAGATCTATGCATAAGACTCACAAGAAACTACACTGGGGAGAAGATTATGGCTCATTTACACCCTGCCTGAGATTGAAAACGTTTTTTTCTGCCATCTACCCATGTTTTTAACATGTGAATTCAAGTCGTCCTTGAGGGCTTTTCAGTGCCCAGGGAAAAAGCGCTTGTGAGGCACGAGTGCAAAACGAAAGACACAACACTATAGCTAGGATAAGACTATAATTATGTGAAAAGCATGCTTATTAAAACCCTGAAAGGAGACATGCCCAAACGTTAATAGTGATTGTTACCTTTGTATTATTTTTCCCCACTTTGAGATCTTCCCCTCCCTTTAATTTTTTTGCATATCTTACTTTCATAATCAGAAAATAGTACGTGTTATATTAAAAAAAAAAAAGAAAAGCTTCAGAAGAGTTTGCAGTAACATGAGAGAATGCTTATGATGTTATTAATGGGGAGTGAAAGCAGCAGCTACAAAACTGAGTACGCCACGTGGCCACAGCTACAGAGAAACCATGCACCGGGAGAACAGCGCAAGGACACACCTCCAAAGGGAACCTGTGATTGTCTCTGGTAGTGGGGTTTTGGATCACTGCTGTTTTCCCCTTTTTACTTTTCTGTGCTTTCCACGTTTTCAACACTGAGCCTGTGTAACTTTTATTGGGAAAATAAACCTCGGTAAATTAAAAAAAAAAAGGCAATTAGTATGGTAGAGGCGTACTGGAGACACAAGCTAGACCCCATCCCAGCATAAACAGTACAACGCAACCAAAACTGTATCATGAAAACGAAACAAAAAAGCCAGGTGGAGAAAAGAAATAATGACTATGGGAAAGAGTCCCGAATGCCATCGGTGGTTATCTCTGTGTAGTCGGTCTAGAGGTGAATTATTAGGACTTTTTTCCCCCCCTTGCTCTTTATTTTCTACAAATGAACATGCATATCTCCTGTGATGGGAAAAATAAAACAAAACAAAATAAAGTTACTGAAACCAAATGACACAACAGGTGGCAAAGGACTTACTTTGAAAAAGAGATAGAGCCCCAAGAGCGTGCAGCTGGCGATGATGGGGAACCGGGCAGCGTCCCGGCTGGTGATCGTCTCAGGCATGTCCGAGGCGTTCTAGAGCAGATAAAAAAGGGGACTGTGATTAGGGGTGCGGTTCTGGCCTCTAGGCGCTGGAGCTCACTCATCTGCCCCTCCACATCCTCCTGACCCCAGGCTTTGGCAGCGTGGTCCCCTCTGCCCATCGCAGGGGAGATGCTCCATCTGCCGTTCTGCCACTGGGGCCATGTGGACCCCGAGAGCGCACGTGGGGCAGATCTGGAGAGGTGAGCGAGGGCAGAGGCAGTTACAGCATGTAATAACTGAGAGAAAACCCTGGAAACTGTGCAACAGGGTAGCCCTAGACCTCACGAGAACCATTCCCAGTTTCCTTATGGATTAGCTACCAGGTAAGCATGATGAATTTGTTATCCAGTAAGTATGAGTAGACACAAACCACCAACGGATAAAACTGACAGCAACGTAAACTACACGGGAAGACACCGACCGCAAGGAGAAGCAAATCCTGACAAAACGTACACGTAAGAAATCCAACTGGGAAAACCGAATCTGGTAAGAGTAAAAGCCACAATTACATCCACAATGGCAGATGCTATAGTTGGCGACAATGTGCTTTGGGTGAAGACATGACAGAGGATAAATATTTACATGAAAAAACCTGAATGTAGTCAAAATAACTTCAGCACTTTAAAAAAGGAAAAAACTGGGAGTGGAGCGACAGCACAGCATAGGGATTTCATCAACTTCATAGAATTCCTGCCAGAGAACTTTCTAATGAGAACCCATCAATGGTAGTATAATTCTGGTTTGAATTTACATTAAAAAACACAGAGATGAAAGCTTTCGAGATCATCACGCTCTCGCCATGCTTTCTCTGCTACGCAGAATCCTTAGTCATCAAGGACCTGGTCAATGCCACTGCCATGAAGCATTCCCAGATTTCCCACTGGGCTAAGCCTACTCTCCCACTGCAATTCCCCCTGTGTTTTATAGGTCTATTCTATTTATATCCTAGCTACCAGAGGTCCTGGTAATGCCAGATGAGACTTCTGCTCCAGTCAAAGTGAAGCTCTCTCCACAGGCTCATCACAATGCCTGAGGGTCCACCATCACGACGTCCGTCCTGTGAATAAGGCACCAGCATCCCTGCCCATGTTCAGCGGCAGAGTCTCATTAATTTTTTTGGCTCACAGCTGCCTCTTGAAAACCAACAGGACAAGACATGTTAAAGGGGAAGCTGCCGGGAGAGGGCAGATTTCGGGTCAGGCAGACCTTCTGCCCAAGGATGGAAGGAAAATTGCAGAAGGGGAAGGAGATGGGGGCAGAGAGCAGTAAGCCCATGAAGTGGCCACGAAATGGAGCTGGGGCGGGGAGCTGGGATGGGCACACACTGTTGGCTTTAGTACAAACTGGTCCAGCCTTTTGGGGAGGGCAACTCAGCAGGTGCATCAAACTGTAATTTGCACATGCCCAAGGACACAGAGAAGGTTCACAGAGCAGGCACCACAGAGAGCTCTTAGTCACAGGCAAAAATGTTCATCCTCACTCTTGATAAGAGAAGTTCGAGTTGAAGTACACTGAGATTTCAGTTCTTGTCTATCAGAAGAGCAAAAGTCCCCACACCGGGTAACAGACTGAGCTGGTCAGGCTACGGGGAAACAGGTGCTGACCCTTGGTACCTTCAGGAAGGTAAACTGGTCTTCCTGCAGAGAGCACGTTGACAATATTTGTCAAAATCACAAGTGCATATACCTTTGACCAAGAGATTCCACTTCAGGGAATTTTTCCTAAGATAAAATTCACACATGTGCAAATGATACACGTAAAGTATAAACAAGGTCCTCGGTGCTCTATTAATGGCTTGCTGGGTGACCGAGGCAAATGCTTTGCTCTCGGAGTCTCGGTTTACTCATCTGTCAAACAAGATTACAATCTCTAGCTTTATTTACCTCTAAAAGGGCCAAGAGACTTCAACCAAAGGAGATATGGGATGCGAAACAGCCTGGCAGATAATAAAGTACCGTGGCGAACTCCAACATATGCCTGACTGAGGTGGCTGGGAGGGAGCCCCTCCTTGCTGGAGTACCCAGGGTGACTCTGCTGGGAGGAAGGGGTGGGGCAGGTGAGCAGTACTGACACACAGAGGCAGGGTTCTCTCCCTCCTTCTCCTCCAGCCCTGGGTTTTTGCTTTCGGCAGCAGTGTGCTGTGGGGCTTGGGAAAATTTCTCCACCCCTCTGTGTACCTCCACAAATTCAATGTATGTCCCGTGTAGCAGGAACAGAGGCACAAATGCTAAGTTAGACAGCTGTTAATCTCAAAGAGTCCACAGGGAGGCCGGCCAAGACCCTGACATGTAAACCGAAGCTCACGATACAGCGTGACAAGTGACCAAATAAGACATATGCTGCTGTGATACCCAGTATGCGCGCCCAGTGGGTGGGAGAGGGCCGTGATGTCAGAAAGCCCAGCCTGACCTCCAGCTCTGCCTCTTCCCAGCCGTGGGGCCCAGGAATGTTATTCTCTCTCTCTGAGCCTCAATCTCAACTGTATGACGAGTTTCAGCATTCTACTAATTTTTTTTTAAAAGATTTTATTTATTTGAGAGACAGAGAGTGCACGCACACAGGGGGCGGGAGAGACAGCAGGAGAGGGAGAAGCAGACTCACCACTGATCGGGGAGCCCGCTGTGGGGCTTGATCCTAGGATGCTGAGATCATGACCTGAGTTGAAGGCAGACGCTTAACCAACTGAGCCACCCAGGCGCCCCAGGATTCTATGACTTTTGCATTGGAAATACTAGTGTTGTGCCTTGAGCTGTCACACAAGCTGTCTAGACTCTGTATTATTGTTAGTAGTAGTAGTAGGAATAGTATGTATACGGGAATCAGAAGCAAGCAGGTGGCACTTCGGCAAAGCCTTGAAGGCCAAGCACAGGTTCTGGTAGGGGTAGGGGGCAGGTACACACGGAGTTGAGGAATTTGCTCCGTGTACAAGGAAGGGAAACCCGAGGCAGAGGGACCTGCAGGTGCAGAGCACATGGAACTCTGGCCTCACCTACAAATCAGTGTTATGGCTCATTTCCACATATTCCTTTCAACTCAGCCCTGTATCCTGGGTGGGAAGAGGCTTAAAATTACTTGATGACAAGCTAAGGTTGGACACACGTCCCACTATACAAAAGACTCTGGTCTCCTCTGTGGATGACTGTGTAAATATCCATGCTGCAATGCTGAGTCAGAATGGGAGACTGGAAATCCGACAGGAACAGTAATATGGGTAACATTTACGGAGGGCGTTCTATGTGCCAACCCCTGTCCTACGTGCTATACATGATTTCATCCTCACAAAAACTCTACAAAGCAGATATTTTAAGAGCTCCACGTTACAGACAGGAAACTGAGGCTCAGGGAGGTGAAGTAACTTGCTTAAGGTCACAGAGCTGGTGAATGACGGAACTAGGATTCAAATGGAGGCAGTGTGGTTCCAGTGTCCCAACTCTTAGCCACTACTTCCTAGATGGCCTCTACCTTTCCTACCTGGAAAGTTCTGCTGGCAAGTTGTGGCAAGATCCTCAGGGAACCTGTGACAATGAAACAATTAACCTTTGGGGCACCTCGGTGGCTCAGTCAGTTAAGAATCCGACGCTTGATTTTGGCTCAGGTCATAACTTCAAGGTTGTGAGATAGAGCCCCACGTCGGGCTCTGCACTGGGCATGGAGCTGGCTTGGGATTCTCTCTCTCACTCTGCTCCTCCCCCCACAAACAAACAACTCCAAACAGTTAATCTTTGTCGTTACAAAAATACAAAAAATTGTTTGGATTCTAAATGCAGTAGCTCCCAAAACGCAAAACATAATTGTGTGTGTGTGTGTGTGTGTGTGTGTGTGTGTGGAGCTGACACAAAGAGCAGAAATAAATTTAGCTTCCAGTGACATTCTGGATGTTCAGTTATCAGGGCGGAAGCAAAAGCAGCAAGGGAAGACAGATGCCCAGCCTCAAGTCACTGGCTCGGCCCGAGCTCTGGGAGTACTGCTTCCAGGCCGTGCCCTAGAAATGACCTGGGACTTGTGGACCATTCTGTTACTCTGTCACCCCAGCTGGAGACCCCAGGGTCTCCTCTTCTTTCCACCACATTCACTCACTCACCTCACCATGACTCTGCTTCCTAAGCATTTCTAGAACTAACCCCCCACTCCAATCCTGTGCCCCACTGCAGTCTTCATCATGACCCCCTCACCAGCCTCCTTCCTGTTCTCCCTCCCGCCCATCACTGACTCTACCAGGAGCTCTTTCTGAAGCCCAGACCTGACTGTATCACACACCTGGCTCAGAAAGCCCTGGAGACTGGGCTACTGCGCAGCCATTACACAGGAATTGAGGTCACTGCTGGTGGGGGTATAAACTTATACAACCGTGAGGGTGCATAATTTGGTAAGTGCCATCTACACCAAACACGCACACAGCCTTTGACCCAGCAAATTAATTTCAAAACAAACACCTACAAATACAGACAAATGTGAAGTAACAAACATATAAGGAGATTAATTTCAGCACGGTTTGTAATAGCAAAAGACTGACACTCGTCTAAACACCCCGTGGAGGACTCTAAATCAGAGGTTCGCACACGAGCACACGGAAGAATTGTCAGGAGGACTTGTGAAAACAGACTGCCAGGCCCACCTGGAGTTTCTAATTCCGACTCCTGCCGCTGCTGCAGGCCCAGCGACCACACTTTGAGAGCCAGTGCTCTAAACAAACCGTGGGACACAGGTAGGGTACCACAGAGCTGTTCAAGAACGCGGCCGCTCCGTACGTACTGGTGTGTCTGGTCTCTACCATATATTCGATGGAAAAAGCAAGATGCAAAAAAGAGAGTATTTGTAACAAAATGTAAGTTACACTGAAAAAATGGGAAAGCATATGCTTATTTATTTGTGAAGGCACAGAATTTCTTGGCTGGGTATCCAGAAACAGGTAACAGGTGCTGCTTCTTGGGAGGGAAATCGGGTAGCTGGGTGGGATGGAGGCTTTCACAATGCCCTCTGCACCTCTGGAACTCTATACCATAGGCATGCATTACCTCCTCTCCCCGTCATAAAATAATGAGGCAGATCTGCAGGTACTGACAGGAAAATGACCAAGACAGTGTTAAAGAAAAAAAAAAAAAATCAAATTGCAGAGCGGTATGTACTGTAAAATCCCAGTTACAAAAATAAATCTATATTTGTGTATACACACAGGCACACACACGTTCATATATACACAGAAAAAGCTCTGGAAGGTTCCACACCAAAGAGCTAACTGGGTTCCTTCAAGGAGTGGTGCTGAGGAGGCTTTTCCTTTATACTTCTGCATGGCTTGGATTTTTTTTTCCCTACAAGTGCAAGTGTGTGGTCATTTTCTAACTATGAAGATGAACTATTGTGTTGTCTTCAGGATTCTGTCCTGCAGAAAGGCTGCAGGCTGCCTGAATACCTTCCTGTTATGGCCTCCAAGGCCCTGCCCCGGGGCTCCCATCATACTGCTCGCTGCCTCCCTGAATGCACCCTGCGATGCCAGGCCTCCCTCTCTCCTGTTTCGCCTGCAGAACTTTCGCCCATCCGTGCAAAGGCAGCTGTGGCCTCCTCTGGAAGGCATATCAGGATTCGGTTTAGTCGGCTGCTCACACATCTGTTTCTCCGTGGGGCACTGAGCTCTGGGAGGGCAGGGCCTGGCTTTCTTCGTCCCAGCACCCCTGGTACCCAGCCCAGGGCCTGGCACAGAGCAGAAGCCCAGTCCAGTTGGCTGAGGGGCTCCTCTGATTTACAGGCCAAGGGCCTTTGAAGTAATCTGATCCCCAGCTATTGCTTGGGCTGGGATTTGCTCCCTTCTGGGAACACAGGTCTCTGACAGGGATGGGCACACCTCTAAGACTGCTCCTCCCATGGCTACTTCTTCCCAACACACTCCTGGATGCTCCACCTTCTTCTCCCCATGATTTCATAATTTGCCCTGCCTGTTATGGACAACTTGGCTCCTGGGAGAATTCTGTCCTCATGTGCCCTCTCAGCTGGCTTTACGGTCTAACACTGGTGGGAAATCAAAACTCCTGGGCCCCCACACTAACTTTTCTCTCCTTGCCACGTGACCAGGGAAACATGGCTCAGGGTAGAAAAAGGGAGTCGTTTGGCTTGTTTTTTTTCCCGAGGCCCAAATGCCACTTGTGTGGGTCTATAGAGGTACCTGTATCAAGGACAGCCCTGGACGAGGCCTAGAAACACCTAGTTCCGCCCCTTATTGGCAGAGAGATCATGAGTAGTCATTTCTTTGACTCTCAGTTTCTTTCTCCGTGTGACACGGAAAATAAAACTGGATCCATCTGTAACACTCAGTTGCTGGGAGAATCAAAGACGGGGAAGGCTTTGTAAATTTCAGAACATCCTGGTTACTGGTGGTGGGGCCGGCCGCCTGCAGTTTCACGCAGCTTGCAGGAGATGGTGGGGCAGGGATTTAGAGGCTACAGTGGATTGAAGGCTCCCTTCTGTGCACACCCTCTGCTCCCGCCACACCAGATCTTCCACCAACTCCAAAACTGTCTTTTTTTTTTTTTTTAAGGATTTATTTGACAGAGAGAAGGAGAAAGAGAAAGAAAGTGCATGAGCAGGAAGGGCAGAGAGGGAGAGAGACTCCCAAGCAGACTCCAAACTCAGCACAAAACCAGATGCAGGGCTCGATCTTAAAACCCCGCGATCACGACCTCAACAGAAACCAAAAGTCAGATGTTAAACCGACTGTGCCATCCAGGCGCCCCTCTCCTAAACTGTCTTGTACCGCGGCTTACCTGGTTTCTTCTGCCTGGAATGTCTTCTGGCTGAAATTCTACCTCTGCATCAAGGCTCAAGCCCATCTCCAGCACAAAGCCTCTCTGCCCTGCCTCAGCTGTGCTCAAACTTTCTCCCTAAACCCCACAGCACTACTACACTGCAATCACACAGCTAGTTATTCCTCTCTGCCCAGGCACCTAAAAGTCCTAGGTGACAGGGCTCTGACCCACTCATTTTTGCAGCCGCCCCCCCCCTCCCCGAAAACAGTGGAGGTTCAGGAAATTCTGTTGTTGGTAAAATGTTTTCTTAAGAGACTAGTGATCCTTGCGTAGAAGACACCAAGGAGAATCACTCAGTTTTGGGAGCCCCTCAGAACAAGCTGCGCAGTTTATGCCATGCTGTCTTGACTTCCTTTGTCCTCGTCTATTTCAGAACCTCCCCCTGCATCAAGTGTTTGCCAAAAAGTCATGCAGGCAGGTTGACGGCCACCTGAACTCTGCTCAGAAGAGGCAGAATGGGAAGGCAAACAGGGCCATCTAAGCCTTACCTGACTATTCTCCTTTGTGTCTGCCCATAAAAGGAGCCAACAGAGAGTTCTCTGATCTTGGGTAAGGAAGGTGGCAGATTTCAAGTTGGGTAATCTTTTGAAAACCTGCACTTGAGCAGTTTCAAAAGTGGCAGCTGCTTTGTGGACCTGCCCTCTTCGGGTGAGACAGCTTCCGCTTAGGTTCAGCTTCAGGTTTGGGTGGGGGAGGAGCTACAGATTAGGAAGGGAGAGGGTGCCAGGAAGTGAGAAGCCATTGGTGCAAGGGGCTGGAGAGGGCTTAATATAGGGAAGAAGATGGAGGAAGAAGATGATGGGGTCCTCTTTGGTGTCCAACGGGACATATGTTGAGAAAGGTCAGGAATGGGTCTGCTAGTCTCCAAAGACAGGCCAACAGCAGCTCAGTTGCTCGGCAGGTGAGCCCAATTTGGTGGCGGGACTGTCTTAGGAAGCACAGGGAGAAAAGCTACTTTGAGGTAGGGTCGGGGTCTGGGGTAGAAACAGGGTGAGGAGTTGGGAAGAGGCAGGGTCTGGGCTCAGGCTAGGACAGGTCCAAGACTGGGACTGTCTACCAATGAGGGAGAGAGAACCAGCCAAAGAAGGGGTCTAAGCTTGGTTAAAAAGAGAGGCACTATGGTGCCGGGTTCTGAGGGGCTGGCTGAGTGAAACTGGTCTGAGAAGTGAAGCAAAAAACTGGGGCCTGAGCTGCGGTTATATCCTCGGGTTAATTTTTTCGAAGTGGTGCAAGGGCCTGATTTGAGGTTCTAGAAGAGCACACTACAGGTCACCGATTCCAGTCAGACAGGTGTCACAGTTTCAGGATGGGTCTGGATGCTAGAATTTGCCCTAGGGTGGATGAGGCAGGATTCCCAATGGAGGAATGACAGGGGGATTGTACCATTCAGTTGTCAGAACCAGTGCCCCATCAGGTACAGATGGGGTTGACCTGGAGCCCAGGAGGAGGTGTCCCATATGGGACGAGCAGCCAGAGCAGAGGGTGGGGCCGGCCTGGCTGGGTCCAGTAGAATCAGAACAATACACTGCCCGAATCGTAATGTGAGGCTGACAGTGTTTGCAGCATGATGGACAGAGGGAGGGATGTGTGGAAGCCAACGGGGGTGGAAGCCGGTCCCTATCAGAGAAGGTGTCCGATCGCGGAGCACGTAAGGCCAGCTCCCGGATGTGGGCTCGGGGTGGGGAAGTGGTGGTGATCCATGCCGGGAAGGGTCAGCGTCTGGGGAGAGGAGGTGTCTGTCCCGCCTACGGCGGGCGGGAGGAGGGTCCGCGTCAGTCGTGGTCCGGGTGGGAGATGGAAAGCGCGCGCGGTTTTGTCTCCGAGCCTACCTTGCCGCGGGCGCAGCGCACGGAGCGCAGGGCCCCGAAGAAGATGGGCAGCAGCGCCATGAGCAGGAGGCTGCCGTAGGCCAGCGCGATGCCCTCGGGCGTGGAAGGCGGCCGGGTAGTGCCGTTGGCTGCGCCGCCTGCCTCGGCGCTGCCGTTGTGCGGGTCGCTGAGGGCCGAGTCCATGGCGACGCTGCGCTCGGGGTCCAACTCCAGCTCCGGCCGCCGCAGCAGAGTCGCAGACGGGAGGACGGGCGCTGCGGGAAAAGCCACGTTCCCTTAAAGAAACAGGAAGTGACGTGCCTCCCTCGCCGGTCCGCGCCGCGCACGCGTGCGCGTTCACGTCTCCCCGCCCGCGCGCCCTCTAATGGTAGCGGAGGGCCGGGCGACCAGTTGCTAAGCAACTCGCGATTGGTCGGGAAAGGAACTCTGAACCACTGTGCTGCGCATCCACCCCGAGGGAGACCCGAGGATCCCACGCCCCAGTCCTAGCCTACTTCCTCAATTCCAGGCTGTTCCGCTCCCCACAAGTCTTCACCCTAATAACTAAGAATTTGTTCATTCATGCATGATTCATCCAATATTTAATTGTTCCTTCGCTCCTTAAATAGTTGAGTATCCCATCACATGCCGGACGCTCCCCTAGGCTCTGGGAACACGGGGAAGAACAATACAGGCAAAAGTCCGTCCCTATACTCGTGAAGCTTGCATTTTTAGTGCGGTGGTAGGGGAAGGTGTTGGGAAGACAATAAAATGATAATAAATAAAATATGAAGTCTGTAGGATATTCGTGTGTACTTATGTATTACACAGTATGTTAATGGACATAAATAATTCAGAGAGAACTCCCTCTCTAGGAATCTAGTTCACTTCTGCATTTGGCTTGGGCCAGGGTGGTTCCTGTCAGTTCCACAGGACGAAAATCAGGTGGTTCGCTCTGCAGATGAACAGTACTGTTGGCACTTCCAGTGTATGTGTGTCTAGGGCTGAGGAGAAGGTGTGGGTAGGAGTAACCTGAACTTGGGTGCAGACCACGCTGTCTGGGGCTCCTGGCTATGCAACTGCTACCCTAGTTAAAAGCTGCAGAAAGTATGTGGCAGGCAAACAGAAATTTGCACAAGTGCAGACATGTAGCACTGGAGAAACTTTGGGCCAAGGAGTGGGGAAAAACTCATGCTCTCCAGGAACCCAGGAAGTAAGTCAACCTGAAACCAGGAAAGGAAGATCCATTCCCTTCTGATGTCCCTTTAATACACTGTAGTGAAAAAAGCTTAATTATGTCGGTTGGAAAAGGAGAAATACTTAGAAGGCCCAGCTCCATTAGTACAGAGCAGGCACAAAGAGTGGATTTAGAGCTGAGAAGCAGTAAGTTGCTAAATGACACAGATGGTATAAAATCACATGGTCTGGTCCAAGCTTGACAGGTGGTGAGGTGGGGTTGGAGCATGGGGCTCATGGTGAGGGCAGACAAAGGGAAGGAGTCAGACTACAAGAGTTTTGTTTTGTTTTTGTTTTTAGAAGGTGGGGATGGAGGGAGAGGGAGAGAGAGAATCTTAAGCAGGTTGCACACCCAGCAAGGAGCCCAAGACAGTCCTCCATGCAGGGCTTGATCTCACAACCCTGAGATCATGACCTGAGCCAAAATCAAGAGTCGAGATGCTTAACTGACTGAGCCACCCAGGTGCCCCCAAACAAACCTATTATTCAAACTCTTATAGTCTGAGGCAACCGGGTGGCTCAGTTGGTTAAGCGTCTGACTCTTGATCTCAGCTCAGGTCTTAGTCTCAGGGTCATGAGTTCAAGCCCTCCATGGTGGGCATGGAGCTTACATTAAAAAAAAAAAAAGTTGTTTGTCTAGTATGTGCCAGGTACTGAGCTAGCAACTTCATGTGTGTGTAGGTGTGTGTGTGTGTCTCTGTGTGTGATTTATCTCTGTAATGCTAGTAAGAGATGATTGGTCCCATTTTACAGATAAGGAAACTGAGCCTCGCAGAGGTAGGCTAAACTAGCCAGCCCAGGTTACACAGCCAGAAGTGGAACGGAGACTCTTGAACTCCGGTCTGTGGGACTCCGCAGCCTTTGCTCTTTGCAACATTCCGGATACACAGGAGGGTCTGGAGTTTGCACCAGAATAACTGAGTTCTGAGCAGATGGCGTACAGTTTCAGGCTGTGTTTTTCAATAAGCCAGGCATGACCTGAATGGATGGATGAAGGCAGTGTGCCTGATGAATTCATCCATCAATAATTCAGGCCACAGGATTTGCCCAGCAACCAGGCCTCCTCATCTGAGAGTACATGACTGGAAATTGGATACACCCCTGCTTCCCCCTAGGCTGAGCATTTGATTTAGTTTGTTCTAGGGCAGATCTGGCCATCTCTCTTTACTCTCCAGAGTGGGAGATTGTGAGTATGACCCAGGGGACTAGGGGGGGGACCCAAGTTCAGAAAGCTCCTATCAAGGCTTCTGGAGGGTTGGATTTCCGGCTTGGAGCAGACCTGTCTTGATATTGTCTGAAGACAGGGGTGAGAGTCTGCAGGTGGGTGTCCTGAGGCTGTATCTGCTGAAACCTCCTCTATGGGGTTACTTTCCCAGAGGATATCTGAACTGGAGGTCAAGAACAGAGCTTGTTCAGAGCCTGGGATAGTTAAATTACCAAATACTTGTTCCAGAGAAGGCTGCGGCCCCATTCTCCTGTTCACTCGTTCCTGTATCTAGTCACTGTGAATGGATTTCAGATAGTCCAACTTTTTTCTCATATATGCTCACACACGTACTCACCCACACTTACGCATACTATTAAACGTTTAGTTGTTTCCAAAATAACAAGCAAAGATCACGAATGGATGCTGAAACTGTTGTAAGGGTGAGGAACAGGATAGCCATACAGTCTTAGAGCGGCCCTCCACAGGTTACCTACTAACTACAAAAGGAAGAAGTTTCCTTCGTGATGGAGTGACAAAATGGGATGGGATGGGATGGGATGGGATAAAATGACCAGATGTGCTGTGATGTGTGGGACACATCGTCTGTGCGGTCCTCATGCCAAACATGTTTGACCCACATCTACTCAGGAAGGAACATCAGAAAAAGTCAGAAAAATTATAGACTGGAATATTCTACAAGACAACTAGCCTGGCGTCTTCAAAAATGTCTGCGCCGCCGTGAAGAAAAACTCCATGGGGGGTGTTGCGGTTGAAAGGAGACAAGCGAGAAGTACCATCTGTGATTGGATTCTGGGTCATAACCTTTTTAAATAGGCTGTAAAGAAAATTTTCAGATAAATGAGGACATTTGGATATGGATTGTTTGGGTGTGACTGTATTGTGATTGTAGGACCTTGCTCATCAACATGGGTGCCCAGGTTAGCCCCATCAGTATCACCTGGGTGCCCGGAAGCTAGGCAGAATCTCCGCCCCACCCCAGACCTACTGGATCTCCCGCTGACCCACAGGCACACGGCCCGAGAAATGCTGGTGTGGGAGACTCTCCTTATTTGTGGGTGGCACATGTCTGCCTAGGGCCCAGGTGGTCCCATGTTCTTGATCCTTGTGAGAGAATGGGCAGGAAAGCAGGAAAACTGTATAAATATTCACTGTTCTCATTATCTGCCGAGGACGCAGGGCCCTCACACGTATGTGCTCGATAAATGTTTGTATATGAGTAGGTGAACATATTGGTCTCTCCATCTAACCTTCACTTTCTCACCCCACAATCCCCCAGAGCTTGAGTCGAACGTCAGCTCCATGTTAGGTTCCAATGTCGGGGAACCCCAAGGAACCCCTGTATTTCTAGCAGGGCGGAGCTGGCATGAGTGCCTGGGGGGTTTTACTAAGATCAAAGAAACAGGGAGAAACACTTTTGGTGCCTCCATACCTCCTTGCCTTAGGGCTGGAATCCTCATTTGGGGAAATCTTTCTGGAGGCCCAAATTGCTCATGGGAATTATTTTCAGCTTCACGATCTTAGAGAAATTCTCACACAGGTCTCTTAGGGGACATATCCAAGGATTTCCAGCAGTGCTTGTTATTTTTCTTGGTAGCAGTAAGTTAGGGCAAACTTAGGTGTGTGTCACTGGGGAAAGGATGGACAAGACGTGCTGGAGGCAGACTGTGGGATGCTGGACAGCGGCGGAAGCAACAATCTGAGCATGCTCAGCGGGGGTGATGCTGCCTCCTGGTTTGGGGAGGACAGTCGTGCTCTACGCCTTTTGCCCTGGCTGGATTAAGAGAACCCCTTGCACTCTCAAAAGGGTACTGGTTGGGATGATAATGTATGGTCACTTTCATGGGCCAAGTGGAAGCAGAGCCTGAGATAAGGATTCTTGTTTAAGTGATTCCGAGGGGGAGTGTTCTTGGGAGGAAGGGTCTGAGGGAATGCGGGAGATAAAAGGCTAAGTGAGGAGCTGGTCCCCGTTCACTATGACCCCAAGGACAGCTCTGGGGCACAGACCTCACCACAGAATTGTTCCTGCTTTGAGGCCAGACCTCGTGTACCCTGTACCTGTCAGTCACTGGCCACAGTCTAGGAGTCCAGGGGCGAGGTGCCCTGGCTCGTTGGCTCCTGTGTGACCAAGGGCAATTCTCCAGAGAAGGTGGTCATCGTGAATGGCTTTCAGGCAACACTCTCAGTAGCTGGGGGCTGGGCCACTATGTCTGGTAAAGGGCATGTGGGTGAGGCACCAAATGCCTTCCTTATAATCCCCCTAACCTTCAACAACATGTATAGAACTTTAAAATGTGGAGCTGAGCATTAAGAAATGTGTGATATGATTTGCATAAGTTAAAAGTACATGTCACATAACAACATTGAAAATCTAATAAGAATATTTACATATTAAAGAATATACATTAAGCACATTAGAATGGTTCTATAGAGGGATGGGAATGAGAGTGGGAACTGGGGATTAAAACAACAACAACAGGGGCTGGCTCTGTTGAAAGAGAATGGGACTCTTGATCTCGGGGGCATGAGTTCGAGCCCCACATTGGGTGCGGAGATTACTAAAAATAAATAAACAACAACAACAAAATGTATGTAAGTAAAATAAAACAGGGGCTTTGCAGAAAATGGTGAAGATAGTCTGCCATGAGGGAATGAGCACAATGAACTCATCCCTCTGCTTCTGAGATTTAAAAAAAGAAAATACACGGGGTGCATGGCTACCTCGGTGGAGCATGTGACTCTTGATCTCTGGGTCGTGAGTTCAAGCCCCACGTTGGGCATGGAGCCTACTGAAAAGAGAGAAAAAAAAAAAGAAAATACAAGATCTTCGAAGACTTTGAGAAACAACTGTCATTTCAGAGTTCCCTTTGTTCTTTGTTCGGCTGGGGGCAGAGGCTGGATTTGCAAAAGGAATGACAAGCGCCCTTCTGACAGCGGGTTGGGTTCTTTGGTTGGCAAGGGCTGAAAGCCCGGCTGGAAGCACTTTAGGTAAAGGTGGGACTGCTTGGCCCTTGAACTCGAAGGAAATCGTAAATAACTGAATCACTGGGCAACTGGCAGGACCCACAGGGACAGAGCTGAGCCTGTTACCCCGAGCAACCAGGGCATCTATGCTGCCGGATTCTCTCTGTGCTCATCTCTGTGTACTGTCTTTATTCTCTTCCACAGCAAACCCGTGTGCTACAAATGGCACCCTCCTGAGCTGACTTACCATGTAATGATTTGCCTCAGGAACTCGGAGGCTCCTGGGTTCATGAACCCTCTTGGTTCAGGGTGGTTATGGTGTCTAGCTCCACTGTCCAAAGGCCTCTGGGGTGGGTGAGACTTCCATTACACAGTCTGAGTTGGGGGTCAGTGAGGATTTCCGTAATCACCAGCCAAGCCCAAGCCCTAGGATGTTGGAATGATGAAATGTTGAGTCACAGGCTGTTAACATCCCAACGTGCTCAGGGTGAGAGTGTTATCGGCTTGGCATTGGTACTTTTCCTAGGGAAGGCATGGTGCATATGTCGAATATGGAAAGATACCATTACAATCTGCATGAGCTGAATGGGAGACCCTAAGAGCCCTGGCTGGCAAGTGCGGAAGAAACAGAAATGGCAAATCTGCTTTGCATTAGAAATGAAAGGAGGGAGAGAACGAGATAAACAGAGACGAAGGGAAGGGGCGGGTGGAGGAAGGAGAGGAACCAGCGAAATGGCCCGAGTCCAAGACACCATGTGGCGAGAGAGGAAAATTCCCAAAGGTGGCACGGAGTGTCTATCAGGGATTTCCCTGTTGGGCTCAATACTGAACAGAGCGAGGGGCTACCAACCGAGGAGAAAGACTTTGGAATCAGAGGATAGCATGAGAGCTCCGGCTGCTGAGTGGGAAACGGCTAGAATGGCTAGAACAAGAGAAATAGACCAAAGAAGAGATGGTGTGGCTTTGGCCAGGCTGGGCTGGTGGACACGGAGACCCGCGGGTGTGATTAAGATATACTCAGGAAATCTCTTGAGTTAGGATTTTATTTAGAAAATAGAATCAACAAGACTACTGGATGGGGTATAAGGGAGGAGGAGAAACGGAGTCTTGCATTTCTGAACTGAGCTACTGGACGGATAATGTGGCCATTAACGGAGAGAAGGAAGATTTTGGGGGGCCAAGTGTCCTCTTTCAATCTGGTATTCTGTTCTTTGGGAGGCAGCTGCTTCCCTTGTGCTAGTGTCGTCTTCTGCCAGCAGAGGGCAGCCTAGGCCAATAAACAGACTCTGTACTGGGCTCTCCCAGCCGGTCCTAGGGAAAGCCGTTGCCTGGCTTACGGAAAAGCAGTAGGTCTGCTCTGAGGCTTAAATCCAGCCTTTGACTTCGAGGGCAATCCAGACACAGAAATCTGGGCTGTCCATGTCCAAGGCTGCTGGACAATCCAGGCCGCGTCATTGCTTCCAAGCTATTTCAATAGCTTTCTAATTCATCTCCTGGAGACCCCTCTGCGTCTTATCTCTTTGCTTGAAACCCTTCAATGGTCCCCCTGCCCTCATGGTAATCTCATTCTCCTCACCGTGGCCTTCAAGGCCCCACATGCACTGCCCCAGCCAAGATGTTTAGCTCGTCCATTATTACTTCCCTCTTTCACATCTAGCTCTTTTCTTTTATTTATTTATTTATTTATTTATTTATTTATTTATTTATTTATTTATTTATTTGACAGAGATAGAGACAGCCAGTGAGAGAGGGAACACAAGCAGGGGGAGTGGGAGAGGAAGAAGCAGGCTCATAGTGGAGGAGCCTGATGTGGGGCTCGATCCCATAACGCCAGGATCACGCCCTGAGCCGAAGGCAGACGCTTAACCGCTGTGCCACCCAGGCGCCCCCACATCTAGCTCTTTTCTGCCTCAGGTCCTTTGCATAGGCTGTTCCTTCCTTCCTGGTCTCTCTTCCCAATTTTCTTTTTCTTTTCTTTTCTTTTCTTTTCTTTTCTTTTCTTTTCTTTTCTTTTCTTTTCTTTTCTTTTCTCTCTCTCTTTTTTTTAACGTAGGCTCCACGCCCAGCACAGAGCCCAACACGCAGCTTGAAGTCACGATCTGAGCTGAGATCACGAGTTGGACGCTTAACCGACTGAGCCACCCATGTGCCCCTCTCTCCTGGATTTTTTAGCTCCTTCTCACTAGTCTTAGCTTAAACTTTACCTTACATTCTTTATCTCAGCATCTTAAAAAAAATCCTCATAGCACATAACACTGCAGTGGGTAATGTGCTAGGTACCAGGATAATTTGATAAATCAATTTGTGTTTTTTTTGTCTCTATTTTCTCCTTCCCTTTCTGTATTTCTTGCTTAGGGAAGGTTTGCCTTGGGAAGGTTTGCTCATAGAGTTCAAAGCAGAAGTTGCCTCCAAGGCTCTTCCCTTTCTGGCTTCCATTTTCTATACGTTTAAACATGGGGGAACAGATATGGAACCTGTCAGCTCCCTAGGTCCAGTCCTGCTCACAGATGTGTTTTGTATGACCTTTACCTTCCCAGGTTCAACAACTGTTTTCACTCTGTTGCCAAAGTTAAAACATAGAGCAATTTTAACAATTTGGATATTTGACTTCTCTTGGACATGTAGAGGGTCTGGCCATCTCGGGCTTGCATTTCCAGGTGATGGGCACTAATATTTATTGACTATCTACTGACGGCAGGCCCTGTTCAACGTGCTTCTCCCGTGAGCTTGTGATCCAGGTGGGGACAAGTACTATTCTTTTCCGTGGCTACAGAAGCAGGCACAGGTGGTTAAGTGGCTAAACAGCAGCACCTGAATTGAGCCCAGGCAGCCAAGCTCTAGAATGTGGGCCCCTACCCATTGGACCATGCTGCTTGATGGCAGGTGTGGGCTGAGCTGTGTTCTCTAGTTTCCAAGCTCACACTTTTTTTGTTGTTGAGTTCGTAAATTCTTGTTGTAGAGAGAGTAGCTCATTTCTTCTGAGGGCAAGGACAGCAGGAGCCACAGAGGACCTCTAGGAGCTCTAGGAGGAAAGGAAGGTCGATGGGGTCTGGGGTAAGGGGATCCTCCTGCCTCCTTCTTGACGGTGCCCGAAGAGGTGGACAGACTCTGTGGGGACGGATCCAGGCCTGGTGATCCCAGCCTCCAGCAAGACTTTGAGGCCCCAGGCTTGGAAACAGGGGCTGCAGGACTTCAGGGCTTGCTGACGGCTTGGACGCAGCAGCCAGAGGCCTCCTGTGGCCCAGTGCTGGGGAGAGCCCCCTGGCTTCCCTTGTTGTCCCCCGGCAGGGAATAGCCTTCAGAAGGGCAGAGACTGAATTTCTCTCTAGTCCAGAAGGATGAGGGTAGTAGGGGTAGAAATTAATTTTTTGTTTGTTTGTTTTTTAAGATGTTATGTATTTATTTGACAGAGAGAGGGGGGAGAGAGGGAGAGAGAGAGACGAGAAGCAGGGGGAAGAGCAAGCAGAGGGAGAGGGAGAAGCAGGGTCTCCATTGGGCAAGGAGCCCGACATGAGGCTCGATCCCAGGACCCTAGGATCATGACCTGAGCTAAAGGCAGACACTTAACGATCTGAGCTACCCAGGCACCCTTGTTTGTTTGTTTTTTAAAGATTTTATTTATTTATTTGAGAGAGCAAGAGAGCACAAGCAGGGAGAGTGGCAGAGGGAGAGGGAGCTGAGCAGGGAGCCTGATAACAGGGCTCGATCCCAGGACCCCGGGATCATGCCCCGAGCTGAAGGCAGATGCCAACTGGCTGAGCCACCAATTCGCGCCCCTTCTTTCTCCCTCCCTCTCTCCCTCTCTTTCTTTTTTATTTTTTATTTAAAAAAATTTTTTTTAAAGATTTTATTTATTTATTTGACAGAGAGAGACATCCAGCGAGAGGGGAACACAAGCAGGGGGAGTGGGAGAGGAAGAAGCAGGCTCCTAGAGGAGAAGCCGGATGTGGGGCTCGATCCCAGAACGCTGGGATCATGCCCTGAGCCGAAGGCAGACGCTTAATGACTGTGCCACCCAGGCGCCCCTCTTTCTTTCTTTTTAAAGTAATCTCTACCCCCAACGTGGGGCTCAAACTCAAGACCCTGAGATCAAGAGTCACACATTTTTCCAACTCAACCAGCCAGGTGCCCCGAAAATAATTTGGTTTTTGAGAAAATAAAGAAATGAGTATTTCTTGCACACCTGAGTTTGGGGGTTATGATGATCTGATGCAACAATCTAATTTTTTTTTTTAATTTCTGCTTTTATGCCGTTTTCTTTTTTGGTTTGTCTCTTGCATTTGTCTCCTCCCCTTGACGGCAGGATGCGGTACGACGCTCACCAGGGTTCACCTGCACATCTACCGTCTAGAGAGCGCCAAGCATACAGTAGATGCTCCATCATCCTCCTGGTACTGATGACACACACCCAGGGGGTACTTTCTTCGCATGCGCCGCGCTTGACATTCATACACAATAACTAACCCGGTTCATCCTCCCGCCACCCCACGGGCAGGCATCTTCATTGTCCTTGTTTACATGTGAGGAATCTGAGGTACAGAAAGGCTAGATCATTTGCCCTCGGTCACACAGCCTGGGTCGCGCCTAGTAGGTATTCATGAGTGAATACTTAGGGACTGACTCCTGGTGTATTCTCGTTGGCGCCCGGGCTGTCCCTCATCAGACACGCTGTGTCCCACCGTGTCAGAAGTACGTGGGTCAGACCCAGGCAGGAGACCGTGTCAGGGAGTCCCTGAGGCAATGTTCTCACCTTACAACTGGTGATTGATTGTTTTTAGTCACGTCTGGCCTCTCCTTCTAGCCTCTTCTCCCTTCGTCCCCAGCATTATACCTACACTTCAATACACCAACGACTCTTAGGCCCCTAGATTCTTTCAGCCTCCCTGCTTTGGCTGAGCTCTTCCCTGTGCTGGGACCGTCTTTCCAATCCTGAGATTCCATTCTTCTAAAAGGAGAAACAGGGAAGGGAGGTTGGTGAGAGCCAAGTGGGGATCAGAGTCAGAGCTGTGCTGGAATCTGGGCTGCTGGCCTCCCAGCCCAGAGCCCTTTCCACAGTGGGCAGCAACTCTGTTTGGCGTTACCCAGAGTACAGGGCCTGAGCACCCCCAAAGAGCTCTTCAATTCTAATAGTGCCTGACATTCTGTCATTGGAGATCACTTCCTTTGGGGGAGCAAGGGGTGTTGAAGGCTCTTTGGTCTCTAGGGAGCCCCAGCTAATGATGAAAACCCCTGTGATGAGTCCTACCCCGAGCTCATGTCAGCCCATTCCCAGGAGGGTGATCTGGCTGACAGGCAGCCAAGGGTGAGATGCCGTGGGAAGGAGATCCTGCCTGAGGCCTGGAGGAATGTGGGAAGCACCAAGGCAGGCAGAAAAATGGGTCAGGGGTGGGGGTGTCGGCCAAAGGGCGGGGCAGCTGTGAGAGCCTTGGCCTGGGGACTCGGGAAGCTTGGCTTCACCATCAACTTGCCGTGTGATGTTGGGCAAGTCTCTTTCCTACTTGGAGTTCTGATCTGGGTCAGTGCCGTGGAACAGAGTGGCTTCTGGTTTATTGTAAGTCTCTTGGTGTCAGGAAGTTGGGGCGCCAGGTGGTGGTTGCTATGACAACTATCTCTCTGAAGCTAGTGACCAGGGACTCCGTTGCCATGACTATGATCACAAGGTCCAAGAGCCAACTGGCTGGCTGTCAGGTCTGCCTCGAGACAGTTTCCTCCCTGTCACCTCCTTCCATCGCCCCTAAAATTCAGTGTGTGTGGGGCCAGGGAGGTGTCAGGAGTCAGGGACTTGCATGGCAATTCTTTCTCTTCTACTGACGGGCCTGTCACCTTGGCTAAGTCTTTGCTTCTCTCTGGGCCTTTTTCCACATCTGGAAAATGAAGAGGTTGCCTCAGGCCCTTTTCACTCTCGATTCCTACAACTTGCCTCACATAAGAGACAAAGTTTTAAGCCAAAAGGTTGTTTCCAGGAATGATATGAAAAGTATTAACAACTGTTATGAACGTCACTCCCTGACCTACCCACACAGGCCTGGGCTGCCCTGCCAGGCAGGGGTCATCCCTTCAGTAGCTAGAAGTGGGGAGGCCTGGCTCGTCCCAGAGGAGGGTCCAGAGCGGCCAGTATGCTTGAGGGGTACGTGGAGGGCACCCAGGGCAGGGGCTATGAAGAACGAGTAGGCAAATACCGAATATTCTGACGACTGGTATGGCCATAACTTTGCACACTGGCTGGACACGAGCCCCTGCTGTATCGGGGATGGCGGAATGGCAGGCACCGTGAGGAGCGAAGGGAGATTGCCTGAGCGGAGGGCCACACTGATGTCCTAGAGATCAGGCCACCGAGGAAGCCGACGGCCCTCAAGCCCTGCCCCGGTCTGCGAGGAGGATCGATCCTGTCTCCTGCTCACTGCACCTTCTCTAGCCGTGCTCTCCCTGGACAGTCGGAGCTGCCAGCGTCTCAGTTCCACGATGGCTGCTGCCCAGACCCGCAGGGAGGGCCCAGCAGGAGCTGGCAGAGCCGGGCAGTGAAGGAGGAAGCGGAGAGCTCGGGGGACGCCTGCTCCACGTCTCCCAGGAGACCGGGCCCTGGGCAGATGCCAGAGCCTTGGCCTCTGGGATCTGTCCCTCTCCACGCACCCCCAGCCCGCTTGTCTCTCTCAGCAGGACTTTGCAAACAGCGTCTCCGGATGGACGGATGGACGCGTCTGCTGCCTCCTCCCTGTACACTTTCTATTCCCAGCCCTGAGCCTCAGCCAGGGTTCCTCAGGAAAATTGGCTGAAAGAGACATTTTCCATACTCTTGACTCCTCTGCTGGGGTAGCTGTCCCTGCCCCCACTCTCTCCAACCGCTCCTCCAGCTGGTCACCAGGACCCAGAAGGGGGGGGGGAATACTTGGTCAACTGGTTGCTGCTTCCTGACCCCTTAATTTTGTATGTCATTTTATCTTCCTGGGCCTTAGTTTCTTAATCTATGAAATGAGCCAGCTACCCTGAGAAGCAGGCTTGGGAGTCGGACTTTTTTTTTTTTTAAGATTTTATTTTTAAGTAATCTCTACACCCAACATGGGGCTTGAACCCACAACCCCAAAATCAAGAGTCACATGCTTTACCAATGGAGCCAGCCAGGCACCCCAGGAGTCAGACTTTCTTGATTTAATCCTTAGCTCAGCTGGTTACTAACTGTGCGACTTTGGACAAGACATTCAACATCTTGGAGCCTCAGTTTTCCCCATCTGTAAATGGGGTTGTCTCTTACTGTTGTGAGGATTAATGAAATAAGCCGAGGAAAGGGTTTCGCTCCGCGCTCTGCACATGGCAAGTGTTCAACGAATACCTATTTTTTATTAATTGTTATCAGAGCTTACGTGGTGCCAGATGCCGTGTTAGGGGCTTTACGTGCCCAGTTTCTAGTCCGTACAACACCTATGCAAAGGGCTTATCATCCCCTTTGTAAAGCTGAGGGTCCAAAAGGTCAGAGAAGCTAAGTAACATGTCCAAGGGCACATACACCAAATGGCTGAGCCATAGGGATTCAAACTCAGATCTGGCTGATTCCAGATTTCCTATTCTAACCAAGGATCTGGTACCTGAAAGAAAGAACACCCCTCTGCTTCAGGAAGATAATGAAGAGCAGAATGGCATTGGCTGAGATTTTAATCCAGCCCTTGCAAGCTGTCATTTCAAAGCTTCAGCTGGGGTTTTGGGCAGCTAAGGGGCTCAGTCCTTGAGACGAATATTGTTTAACTTTGTTACAATTAGCAAAGTAAGCAATGAGGCACCTTCATTCCCAACCTTCCCTCATCCCATGCCCAAGAAAATGTCAAATGAGAAAAAACTAGTAATATCTAATATGGGTCATGGTGTGGGGAATTGGGCACTGTTGGTCTGAATATAAACAGAAGCAGTCTTTTGGAGGGCAATTTGGCAGTATCTGACAAAACGTAAAATGTGCTTGGTCTTTGACCTAGTAAATTTGCATTTGGCAATTTTTCCTCTTCGTCCAAAAATATTCAGTGCCGCACTGCTTGTAAGGGCACAACATTTATGGTAACATAATGTCCTTCAAAGGGCAGAATATATACCTCCATATTGTGGAATATTTTATACCCATGAAAAAGAACAAGGTAAAAACAGAACAAAACACACTGACCAAACCAGAATAGACACAACACAATTATAATCAGAGATTTCAATGTGCCTTTCTCAGCAATTGATGAAAGATTAAGGATAAAATCACTAAGCACATCGAATACTTAAACAGCATTGGTAATTACGTTGACCTAATGGGCATTTTAGAACACTACACCCAGTAATGGCAGAATGAATGTTATTTTCAAGTGTGCAATGGAACACGGATCATGATAGACCAGATGCTGGACTGTAAAATAAGTCTCAAATTTGCAGCCAAATTAAATTAGAAATCAATGACCAAGAAGATACGTAGAGCCACCCTAAATATTTGGAAATTAAACAACATACTTTTCAATAACCTATGGGAAGAAGAAATCACAGAAGAAATTAGAAAATATTTTGAACTGAATGATCGTGGAAACACCACACACCAAAATCTCTGGGTTGCATCTAGAGCAGTGCCTAGAGGGAAATTTATAGCTTTAAATAAATTATATGGTTTTTTTTCTAAGATAGCTTTAAATGCTCATATTAGAAAAGAAGAAAGTTATCAAATAAATGATGTAATTTCCTATCTTCAGAAGCTTGAAAAAGTGGACATGTGGGCGGCTCAGTCGGTTAAACGTTGGCCTGTGGCTCAGGTGATGATCCTAGGGTCCTGGGATTGAGCCCCATGTTGGGCTCCCTGCTCAGCGGGGAGCCTGCTTCTCCTTCTCCAGCTCCTCCTGCTTGTGCTCTCTTCTCTGCCTGACAAATAAATAAATAAAATCTTTAAAAAAAAAGAAGCTAGAAAAAGAAAAACAAAATAAACCTCAAAATTGCAAGGTAAATTATATGTACTTGCATAGATAGAAAGCTTGATGAGTGAATGAAAAAAGCAAATTATATCTAACATATACATATCATGGCAGAAATTGCTTGTTGCCCCTCAATGCCCATTCTCCCCTTCTTTAGACGAAGAATCCCTGATTTTGAGCTGACACATGACTCTTCAGGATAAGATACTATCGTAGACCCCTTAGCAATCAGATGGTGATATGACTAAGCACTGGCCAGTGAGATGTAATCAGAAGTCATGCGTGTATTTTCTGAGAAGCTGTGCCTCCCCCCCCCACGCTGGCTTTTTTTTGCTCCCTCCCACTTCCTGCTGGCTGGACTGGGGATGTGACTGTGACAGCTTGGGCAGCGTACTGTACTGAGAATGGTGGAACCACAAGATGGAAGGTGTCACGTCCCTGCCATGCCAGCCTTGGGCTCCCTGCCCCTGGACTCCCTTTACAACGAAGGAGAAATATACTTCTGTCTTATTTCCATCACTGCTATTTTGGGTTTCATTCCTTGCAAACCGACTCAGTGCCAACGCGTATAACTCTGATTCCATTTATGTGAAAAATAGCAAACAAACATATATATGTAGATTAAATGGATGATTTTGACTTGGGTACAGAAATCCCCGAGATGATTTGCCTCTTCACTGAAGACATATTACCTTACATAACAATAAGTCCAGAGGTGGACCAGCTGAATTCAGAGTGACTTGACTGCATCATCAAGGACTTGGGTACTTCCCATCTTTCTAGCTTGCCAGCTTCTGATTAGATCCTGTTGCAACTGGGAAATGTGGCTACGGTTCCAGGCATCGCTTTCATACACTTCAATGACCGGTAGAAGGAAAAGCTTTGTTTATTCTCCAGCTCTTTTTTAAGAGAAAATAAACTTTTTTCTAGAACCTTGCAGCGAAACTTCCTTCACGTCTTATTGGCCATAGCTGGGTTGTAGGTCCATCTTTAAACCAATCTCTGGTATAGAGCAATTGGGATTTACTTTTGATCCCTTCAAAAAGAGAACCACCAAGCAAAATCATGGCACTGACAGTGTGTAAGAAAAGAAAAATGGCTATATATATGCTGAAAACAAGGATACACCCCAAACTGCTCATGATGGGAACCCCCGGGGGGAGAGGAGTGGAACTGGGGGAGAAAGGAGTTCTGTGGCAAATCCTAAAGTTGCCTCTCCAACAACCTTCCCCACTTCTCCTTTGCTCACAAAAACTATCTTGTTAGGGCAGCAAAGGGATGAATTGTGACTGGCCCAAGACAGCTGTGGCAACCTCTCTCCACATAGTTGCTTTCTCAGCTCCCCCTACAGCTAGTGGTGGTCATGAGATGCAGTTTGGCCAGTGAGATATGAAGGGAAACTGCTGGGAGGATGCTTTCCCCTTCGATAAAAAGAAACCCTCTTTCTGAACTTTCCCCTTCCATTCTGGCTTGGGATACTGGTGTGAAGATGTGATGCTTGGAGTTGTTGCAGCCATATGGCAACCATGAAGGAAATGCCGAGAGCATTATGGAGATGCAGACCCAGTGTCCTGTGTTTTTAAGGCCTCTGGACATCTTGTTAGAAAATATCCTTATAAGGATTTCTGCCATGTATTGCAGAGGGCAGCTTAACAGATAAACGCATCTTTACTTTTTACCATATATTTTCTGTTGTTTTGATTTATTCTTATAATTAAGATGCTTTGTTGTTGTTGTTGTTACTCAAAGTTCAATTTAAAAAATATACTACTTGACATTGGGCACCTTTGGTATCCCAGTAGGCTTGAAGAGGCACTCTTGAAAAGGAGGAGGGGGGAGTTAAAGGGAACAGGCTGTTCCTTATAATTAAGTACTAGCTTCACGATCTGAGGGTTGACCTTGCAGATGGGGGGAATGGCTGAGAATACATTTCTCTATCACTCTTTGGGTTTAGACCAGACGTTACAAACTGTGGGCCTCTGGTCAGAATCTGGTTGGTGGACGTGTTTTGTTTATCCTGTCCAGGGTTTTTAAAAATTAAAATTAGCAATTAGTACTTAAGAACTGAAATACTTTCACATAAATATCTGGCTTGCTGGCTTTCTTGGAAAAAATTGAAATATCAGGCAATGCTGGGTTCATTTCCAAATAGCAGTGATCGGCGGCTTCGATCTGTCTCTCCCTTTATGCGAGGCAGGTACTTCTGGGGGGCCGCAGACCTTGGTGCTCCCTAATGTCTGCTTTTCCAGTCTATTTCACTGATGTCTATTACTTATATGACTCCGTGAGCATTTGCGCTAGTGACCCCTGGGTTTGGGGTTTAGAATTAATGCACACGTGCATGTGCCCATATGTAAAGTTCAACAACTGCTTTCTAGGCAACCGGCCATGTACACGGCATCTATCCTCATTCACCTAGGTGGGCAGATCTTGAAGAAGGCTGGATTTGGAGCGGGCTGTTCTCTAGGCTGTTCTGTAAGACCAGAAGAGCTAAGAGTACCCTTGACCGCCCTGCTGCATCACTTGGGGTCTCAACCCAGACTTCTGAGGATGCACTGCTAGGGAAGAGGGGTAATTCTGAAGCAAGACCTCCATCTGTGGCTAAGGAGTAAGGCTTTCTGAAAGGTGGATGGAGATTTGCCCAGTGGAGGTCGGAAGAAGCTGGTGCTCCTGGAGAGAAGCATGAACCTGAGGAAGGCAGGCAAGGCCAGATTCTAGAACAGCGTTCTACTGCCCCCAACATCCCACTTAGGAGGGAAGCTCTTCATTTAGGGTTTTCTGTATTTATTCAGTAGAACAAGACTGAGTGTGTATGTATGTGTTGGGGGAGACTGCAAACCCAGCCACCACCTCGCCACACCCTCCATTCTATCCTGCTGTGATAGGCAGAAAACCAGTTTCCCAAAACATCCATGTCTTAATACCTGGAACCTGTGACTATGTTGTGTTACATGGCAAGAGGGAATTAAGGCCACAGATGGAATTGTTTGCTAATATGCTGACTTTAAAATCGGGAAGTTGTCCTGGTAAGGTCGCAGATGGAATTGTTTGCCAATCTGCTGACTTTAAACCAGGGACGTTATCCTGGATTATCCTGGGGGGGCTGAATGTGATCACAAGGGTGGGGAGGGAGGCAGATGAGGGAGAACCAGAGAGATGGAAGCAAGAGATGGGCTTGGCCTCACAGTTGTTGGCTTTGACGATGGAGGGAGGGTCATGAGCCAAGGAAAGTGGTTGGCCTCTAGAAGCTAAGAAAGGCAAGGAAACAAGATTCTCCTCTAGAGCTTCCAGAGAAGAATGCAGCCTTGCTGACACCTTGATTTTAGCCCAGTGAGACCCCCAGTGGACTTCTACTATACGGAGCTGCAAGATGACAGATTTGTGCTGTGTTAAGCCTCTACATTTGTGGCGATTTATTACAGTGACAGCAGGAAGTAAGGACACCTGGCCACTTGGAGGGGCCACGTGTAGGTGAGATCCCAGCTCCCTGTCAGCATCAACCTCCAGACTTGTGAGGTGATTCCAGTCACTCCCATCTTCAAGTTTCCCAGCTGAGGCCCCAGAGAGGAGCTGTACCCGCTCTGCTCTGCCCTAATTCCTGACTCACGACATCCAGAAGCATAATAAAATGATCCTTTTTATGCCACTAAGCTTTGGGGTGGTTCGTTAGGCAGCATAGTAACTGGAACGGCGACCTATCCTAGCCTTGAACTTGAACCAGATGCAACTGGGGAAAATTGCACACATTGCTGAACCCAGAGCTCCCATGCCATCATTAGTATTATTTTTAACTGAACCCTGATCCGAACAGAAGGGAACACTGCTGAAATTGAAACTGAACTTGTATATTTTTTCAAGCTGTTGAACTAGAATATTAAAATATTCTTGAGACAGAGACAGTCGCGTAGAGGATTCTACCCAAACGCCTTCACTCTGTCTGTTCTGATTTGCCTACAGCCACATGGTCATAGCAGAACTGAGAGATTCTGAGTCTTTGTAAAGCAGCCGGCTGTGACGCCCTTGGCCCTCTTTACCCTCCTTCAGAGCACACACCCTTGTCAAAGTTTGCTAAATAAAGGAGCTTGAGTTTTCCCACCATCCAAGGACAGGCAGTGTCAGCCTGAACCTGATTACTAGGCGGGGGGTCCCCCGAGTGGAAGCTTCGTGCCCTTTGGCCGAGAAACTGGAACTTTCCATCCAGGCCAGTGATGCTCAGTATTCAAGCAGCCTGGCTGGGGTGTGTCGAGTTCCAGGTGGCCTTCATCTCCTCTGGATCAGGCCGACACAGTTTGTGGCCCTCTCCCCCTGCAAGGAGAGGAGGGACTCTGAAGAGACTGGGGGCCCCTCGGGAGACATTCATCTTTCCAGAGCTTTATCATTTTTTCCATAACAGTACTCTCGCTTCAAGGTGGAAAGTCCCAGCTGGCGGCTGAAGATACTCTCAATGTGCTTTTGTTTCCCGCCCTGCCCCCAGTCCAGGCAGCGGGGTGCTGGGCAAAGCCACCTCCTCTTTTACACCAGCCTGCTCCAGACTTGCTGTACTGACAGATGGTGTAATGTAGGCAAGCCCTTAACAAACCACAGGACTAGACGTCCCTGGTTCGAATCCTGCCTCTGCTATTTGCTAACTGTGCAACCTTGGTGGGGTACAGAGTCTTTCCGTATTACAGTTCTCCATCTGAAAACTGACATGGTGATAATGCGACCAGTTTTGAGGATTGAATATACAAAGAGCACTTAGAACAGGAGCCAATACATAGTGAGAGTGATGTAATTGCTTGCTGTTATTACATGCCTTTGGACAATTCATCTCCTTTCTCTGGGCCTCAGTTTCCCCAACTGTACAATGAGGACAGTAGTTGCTACCTGACCTGAGTGCAAATCCTGAGAACCCTTTCTAGGACAAATTTCTTGGGTTTTCTTAGCCTCAATCTGTTAATCTGCTCATCAGTTAAATGACATTTATTCTTAATAGATGGGTGTGGTGACAATTAGATGAGAAAATGTGTACCAAGCATGTAGCATGGGGCCTAGCACATAGAAAAAGCTAAAACAGTTAGTGTTTTTTTTTTTTTAATGGATGAGAAAGAACTTTCTAAACTATAATGGGCCATGTTCCTGGGAGGAGTATTGTGGTTTTGTCATGTGCTTTCCCAGCTATGCCTTATTCACAGACTCCTAGAATCAGAGAAGTCAGGATTGGAAGGGCCATTTTGCAGATCTGTTCATCGATCCATTCAACATATATTTTCTGATCACCTATTATGAGCCAGGCACTGTTGTAGGTGCTGGGGAGAGAGCAGCAGCGAGGGTCCTCCCCTCATGGGGCTTTCATTCCTGTGGGGGAGATAGACAGTAAATGGGTGAGTCCATGAATATATGCTACAAGTTCACATTGAATCCCTTTATTTTACAGATGGGAAAACTGAGGCCTAAGAGGGGAAGAGATTTTCCTAAAGCCCTCCAGTGTCATAGCAGGGCAAAAACTTCCAAGCAAGTCTTCACAGTCTCAGAATATCCTACCCTTAACAAGGCCTGGTTTCCCCAAGGTCTTAAGATGTGCTAGTGGGAACCAACATTTACTGAATCTTCAGCTACAGGAACTGTTTGAAGTACTTAACACATCTTAAGTCATTTTTTTTAATTTATATATATATATTTTAAGACTTTACTTATTAGAGAGAGAGAGAGAGCAAGCGAGCACGGGGAGGAGGGTGGGGCGGATGAGAGGGAGAGGGAGAAGCGGACTCCCTGCTGAGCAGGGAGCCCAACTTGGGGTTAGATCCCAGGACCCTGAGATTATGACCCGAGCTGAAGGCAGACACCTAACCGACACCTTAAGTCACATTTAATCCTCACAACAACCCTGAGGGAGGGAATTGCCAAGAAGCCTATGCTATAGATAGGGGAACTAAGAAACAGAGAGATGGAGGATTAAACACAGAGCCTCTGGTTCAGGGCGCATGACCTGCCTCAACCACTGGCAGTCCTGCCGTCCTGGCTGCACAGTCTTCCTTCCCCTTGACCCTGGTCTGCGCTCTTTCCTTCTTCCTTTCCTCCCCTTCCATCCCCAGTCCTGGTCTCAAGGACTTCTTCCACACTCTGAGTAGCCTGGGCTAAGCCCCCCCTTCTCTCTGGTTCTCAGTTTCTCCATTTGTGGATTTTGAGGATTGCGTTGGATTGTCCTCAGGGCCTTCCATGACCGCCCTGATTTTCAGCCCCTTATCAGTTTGTAATCATTTTACGCACTTGTTTTCTAGTCTGCTTTCCCTACCAGATGGGGGGGGCTCCAGGGAGCAGCACCCTACTGCCTCTGTTCACTTCTATCTCCCTAGAGCCTGGCTCTGTGCCTTGCACTTAGTAGGCCCTCAATAAATATTTGTGGGTGAAGAAAGGAAGGAATGACAGCGGTTACCTGCAGTTTTCTCAAAACCAGCTCCTGTGCTCTCTCCCTGGCTCCTCTTCCTTTCTCAGCCTGTGGGGCCCCCTCCCTCCCTCCCTCTCACCTCCCAGGGCCGACTCAGGCCCTCCATCCGGCCTGCATTTTTCCGGGTTTGATATCATTTTTTCCACTCTCCGGCTGCTGCCGGAGGCCTCTGCCAACTTTCCACAACTACAGCCCCTCCCCCACGACCGCAGGCCAGAGACAACTTGGGGTGGGGAAGACCCTCCCCCTCCTCCCTCCCCCAGGCTGGAGTTAGGATGGGGAAATAAGTGCCATCAGTGCCCTGCTGGCAAGACTGGGAGCTTGAAGACGCAGGATATGGCCTATCTGTCCAAGCTCCGGTCTTCCTTGCCTCTGTGTTCCTGGTGGCCGAGGCTTGTGGGCAGGCAGCTGGTTGGGGGCAGGGGTGTCAGGCCTCAGGGACATGATGGTCCAAACCATTTGCATCTTGTTCTCCTCTCAAAGCAGTGACACCCCTTTCCCCTTCAGCTGGAAACTCCTGACCTGACCCCTAAGGCCCAGCCCTAGCCCCACAGCCTCAGCCAGGCCGCATGCCTCACTACCTCCTCCTTCTTGCGCAGACAGAGGAGGCTGGGCCCTGGGGTCTAGTCCTCACCCTCCCTGTCTGGGTGACCCTGGGATGCTCTCTTCCCTCTATGGGCTTCAGTGTCCACATTCAGAAAAATGAATGAGGTGGATTAAATCGGTGTCCATCTTGGGGATTAGTGGATTGACTTTCATGGAGACAAGCACCCCCCTCCACTTTAAATTGTAAGCAAACTTGTGTTTGAAAGTCCCTTTCTCTGGGACTCTATAGTTTTTGTCACATTCTCCAAGAAGATTGTGGATAGGACACAGACTGTAGCCTGACAAGTCGGGGTTGGAATCCTGACAACTTCACTTAAAGTAGTTATATGATCTTGAGTATGAACCTTCACCATCCCGTGCCTCTATTTTTCTAATTAGTACACAGGGTTTGTGAAGATTAATTACTAGTTGTGACAGCTTAAACCACAGCTCCTAACAAACAAGAGCTATTATATTGTGAGGATGAATGCTGAGATTCCTTCCAGATAAGATTTTCTGAATCTATAATCTAAAAAATGGGTTTATGAGAAAATAGGAGGTCATCACACTACTAAATTGTGGTTGTCTGTGCACCACGGGGTCTCCCTCAAAGACCGGCGCCAGGGGCCATGCCCAGTGGTTGGGAGAAGGGCCTGAACACACAACTGGTCCAGTGATTTTATTGACTGACCTTGACCCAGGTCAGCGGGCTAACCCCGTCTGCAGCCAGTGTAGATGGGACAGTGGGAGGTGGAGATGCTTGGAAGAGCCCAAAAGAAGAGGTCTGGGCATTCAGACTGGTCACCCTTCTGGTCTGGTTTATTGTGGGGAGTTGGCCAGAGCCCAGGGACAAGGAAGATTTTTACAAAAAGGCTCGCACTGCGTAAAAAACAACAACAACAACAAACCACACACCCACCCACCCACCCACCCCCACCCCCACGCCCACACCCCCACACACACCCCTACTCTGTGTCCAGGGTGAGCCTTCGGCCCCATAGTCTGTCCACTGCTTCCCGGGGCGGAGGGGTCCCTGAAGCTGCGGCTCCGGGAGATGCTCCGGCCCTGGGGGCAGCAGGCAGGCGCAGCCGCTGTGCTGACTCCAGGCAACTACGTCGTGGCCCCTCGGTGGCATCGGCGGAGCTCAAATGCAGCCCAGTGTTCCGCCAGCCCCAGGGCGCAGGCGGCTTCAGAGCACGGCCAGGTTGTGGCAAGACTTGGAGCGGGCCTTGAGTGCCCGACGGCGGGTGCTGCGGGGCGTCAGGCGGGCCAGGAGGCGACGAGCCCGCTGGCCGAGGCTCGCCCGCCTTCGCGGCGCGGACGGCTCCCTGGCCGCGCTGTCCCGGCGGCGCAAGCGCAGTTGGCGGACCACGCCCTCGAAGAGCTCGGCCACGTTGTGCTGCAGCGTGGCCGACGTCTCGATGAACTTGCAGTCGAACACCACCGCGCAGGCGCGGCCCTCTGAGGGGCGGGGTCAGGCGGGCCGGGTTGGGGGGAACATAAAGGTGGGAAGAGGTGTGTTGAGTCTCAAGCTAAGCACTTTTTCTTTTGGCCCTACGTTGTGCCGGGCGCCAGGGAACTCCGCGGTAAATGAGACCCGGCCCTGAGGAGTTAGTTCACAGGCTAGGAACTGATACTGGTAGCAGAACGAGGCTGGGAAGACAGAGAGGCTGGAAAGCGGCTTGAATGCCAAGTAAGGGGTCTGAGCTGTGCATCAGGGTTATCTGGGGGAGCTTGTTAAAATGCGGATTCCTGAGCCCACCAATAAAGAATCTGATTGGGTAGGTTTGGGACGAGGTCTGTGAAGCAGCATTTTAACAAAATCTCCTGGGGATTATGTTGGGGAGTTTGGGGCTGTCTGCTCACGAAGCACATGGTCTTCCATCTTTAGGAAGCCACTTGGGCTGGGAGAAAGGGGCCTGGGTTCCTGTCCTTGGTGGCTGGTGACCCCGTGGAACTGGCTCACCCTCTCTGGCTCTCAGTTTCCATAATTTTTAGCTTTTGCCCTGTGAGAAGGGCCATTTTGAGATCTTTACGGGTCCCACACGATATTACCAAACATATTGAAATTTTCTCTATACCACTTTACATGCAAATTATATATAACTAAACGTTTTGGTTTGCAGTTGTCAGCTGCCACAATATTGTGTTTGTAGATGATTAAAGCTTTGTGAAATTTTAATTTGCAATTTTCTCACTGTGTTTTGGAGCTAATAATTGTTTCAGATCCCAAATGCAAGCCCTTGGAAAGCTTGTGGGCCTATCATGTCCAGTGGATAAAGTGTCTCTGACTGAGGGCATGGGAGAGCCATACGGGAATTTTTAAGCAAAGTAGTGACAAGGTCAGATCTGGTTTTGGAAAACTCTGACAGCTGGCAAGGAGAACTGGTTCAATGGGGAGAGAGAAGTACAGGGGCTGGCCCAGGTTAAGGTGGAGATGCCAGGATGGGGCAGAGGTTGTGGGTATAGTGGAAAGGGAACGTGGGGTTAAGGGAGGTGGACCTGACAGGATTTGGGGACTGGTTTGGGGGAGTGGGATTGGGGGGAGTGGGAGAGGAAGCAAGAACAGTTCCTAGCTTTCAGGCTTAGGCGTGTACATGTGCGATGGGGGCGGTGGTGGGGTGACAGTCCCTGAGATGGAGAGCACTGGAGGAGGAGCAGTGATAGCAGGCTGAGAGGAAGCTGGAGGAGGAGGGTGGAGTAGAGGGCTCACCTTCCACGGAGACTTCCCGGCAGCGTGCCAGGTCGGCCTTGTTACCCACCAGGATGATGGGCACGTGGTCCGCCTGATGCGTGCGCCGCAGCTGAATGCGGAGCTCAGAGGCACTCTCGAAGCTGCCTCTGTCTGCGATGGAGTACACAATGACATAGGCACTGCCCGCCTGCAGGCACGAATCCTGGCTCCAGCCTCCATCCTGCAACAGAGTGGCCCCAGGCCCATTCTGCAAGGGTACCGACCTCTCAGCCAGAGGGCCCTGGCTGAGAAAGCTGGGGCTGGGATGGTCTGACTGGGAGTGCTGGGGCCGAGGCTTACACTTTGGACAGGTTTGGGGGACAAATTCTGCCATTATTCTCTGTGTCGCCTTGGGTAAACTACCAATCCTCTCTGAGCCTTAGTTTCTCTGTGTGGAAAACTGGGCTAATAACACCTCACTACGTTTTCTCATTTGTCGATTGCTTCCGTAGGCCAGGCACTGGAGACAAAGATTTCTTTGGTTCCCCTTCCTGCTAAGGAGGGTTCAGCTCTTTGGTTTCTGATCAGTCAGTCTTGCTAGAGAGTCCTTGTGGCCTTCTGCAGTCCAATTAAGAGACAAAAGGGGGGCTTCTGGGTGGCTCGGTTGGTTAAGCATCTGACTGTGGGTTTTGGCTCAGGTCATGGTCTCAGGGTTATGGGATCAAGCCCGGCATCGGGCTCCGCGCTCAGGGTGGAGTCCGCTTGAGATTCACTCTCTCCCTTCCCCTCTGCCCCTCCCCCACTCACTACGTCTCTAAATAAGTAGACAAACAAACAAAAAAACAAACAAAAAAAAGTCTTTCAAAAAGAGAGACGAAGGGAGGCTGACATCAAGGGGAGGCACTTTCCAGGCCAGTGGTGAAGAGAGAAGTAAAAAGGAGCAACTGTGGAGTGTAAGGGAATGGGTGGGAGAGGCAGGGGCATTTTAAGAAGCAGAGTCCTTGCAAGTTGTTTGACAAGGAAGGGAAGGACTGGAGAACTTTTGATATGCCATTTTGGGTGGTGATCTCTTGTCAGGGATAACACTCTGAGACTGGACCATCTGGGTAATAACTTTGTAAGTGTTTAGTAAGACACCGTTCCTATCTTCCAAAAGCTCATGGTCTGGAAGGGACGCTGTGAAAGTCAAGAGTTCTGATGCCCTGTGATAAGTACCATGAAGAGGCAGGAGCACGTGGCTGGAGGAGCCATGGGGGAAGAGGAGAGGAGGTCAGAAGAACTCAACCTGGCAGAGTGTCGGGAGGGCTTAAGAGTGGACTGGCGAGTGGGGTTTGAGAGGATGAACGGGAGAGGAGAGAAGGCCAGGGGTAGGAAATACTGAGTGCGGTGGAGGCATTGGTTTTGAGGGGGGAAGAAGCCAGAAGAATTTTCTGATAACCCAATAAGACAGATGAATAGGAAGGCCTCAGATCCATGGTCAACACACTGTCAAAGGAATTAAGTTCTCAACAGCCATACTGATCCTTCCCCAGGCCGAATAACCATGGGCTGAGTCAGACGGATGTGAGTTCTTAACCTGACCATGAACAGGTTCCTTCCTCCCTCTGGGTCTCAGTTTCCCCATCTGTAGAATGAAAGTGTGGGGCTTGAGCATTCAGTCATTTATTGCACAAATGTTTATGAAGGATTTGCTATGTGTTAGGATCACAGAAACCAGTTGGAACATGGATTGGTGGGTAAGACCCCTTGGGGGTGCGACTAGAAATATAGGTTACAGGACCCCATTTTTGTAGGTTCTCATTCATTAGGTCTGGGGTGAGACCTGAGAATTTAATTTTTTAAAAGATTATTTATGTGGAAGAGAGAGAGAGAAAGGGAGAGCATGCAAGTAGGGGGAGGGGCAGAGGGAGAGAGAGAGAATCTCCAGCAGACTCCCCGCTGAGCATGGAGCCCTATGTGGGGTTCCATCTCACGACCCATGAGATCATGATCTGAGCCAAAATTAAGAGTCTGGTGCCTAACCGACTGAGCCACCCAGGTGCCCCAGAGATTTGACTTTTTATACACTCTAGGTGACCCTGATGGTCAGGCCAGCTGGGGAGCTATGGCATGAGCCAAAGGGCCACCCAATTCTGGCAGGTCCTGCCTCTCTGACATCAGAGGGCACCATCTATTGAAAGGATGGATGTTTATTCCGGACGCAGCTACTGTGTGGACCCTCTGTGGAAACTGCCTCCACCATCACTAGCCAGCGAAACTGGTTCAGTCTCCCCATTTTACTTGTAGGAAAACCAAGGGCCAAAGGAGAAGAGAAAACATTCTCAAGGCCATACAGCCAGCTGGGCACAGAATTCCAGTTCCAGTGCTCTTCTTCCCGGTCTCCCAAATGGGACACCCAGGCTGATCACTTTTCTTAATTCACTAGACTCTGCCCCACAGGACTTTCAACTGCATTCAAAAAGTGCTCCCTCCTCCCCCCCAGCCTGTGAGCTTCATGAGGCCAAGGGACATGTCTGTCTTACTGCTGGGTCCTCAGTGTCCTGGCCCATGATACATACCCAGCCTGTGTTTCTTAGTGAATGCATGAGCGAAGGAGTGAAACCCCAGCTGAAGGCTTGGAAGGTGATGTTCCCAGCGGGGCTGGAGAGGGACAGTCCTAGTGCATAAGAGTACAGGCTCGGGGGCTTATAGATCTGTGTTTGAATCCCACTTGCTCTCTGAGAACTTTGGACGCATTACTGAACCTCTCTGAGCTTCGATTTCCTCATCAGTAGGATGGGAATCAGAATACTCACCTAGGGTATTTGTTTTGACTGAACGTCATAATGTATATCCAGTGCTTAGCACGGGGGCTGACCCTTGGGAAGAGGGTGCTCCGCAAATGCCAGCTGCTGCTAGGAAGGCCACCATCATCATCATCATGCTCATTTGGAGCTGGGTGCGTTTCATCCTTGCGGAAAGGAATTGGCCACTTAGCTCCTTCGTCCCTATCCTTTCCTCCTATCACTGGGGCTGTCAGTCATTCTTGCCAATCACCCGACGGTACCCTCCTAAGCCCCACCCTGTGGGCGGGGCCTCCCTGCAAGTTAGGGGCGGGGCCTACCCCTTCTTGAGATAGGCTCCCAGGTGATTTTTACATCCTTCTCTCTGCTTGGTTGTATTTCTTCAAAGTTCTACAATGGGCATGTATTATCTGTATAGCAAGAAAAAATAAAACTCAAACAAGGTAAGAAAAGCATATCCCTGTCTGCTGCTTTTTTCCTGCTCTGGAACGGGGTAGGAAACGACATCCTTTGGTTTCCTTCTTTACTAGCTACCAAGTTATGAGGAATGAGAATGATCGTTATTTACATTTCTTCACCTCTGTCCAGCATTGTTTCATGCTCCAAACTGTACTCACCACTGTGAAATTGTGTAAGAACTTTAAAAAACCAGCTGGTAAGGAAGGCAGGAATGAATAACTCATTTATCAGGTGAGAAAACTGAGGTCAGCTCAGGGCACAAAGCCATGCAACTGGTAAAGAAGAGAAAGGGGAGTTTACCCTCAGGCATTCTGGTGCTAAATGCAGTGTTCCTTCCTCTGCACAGTGTGCGTGGGGAGCGGGCAGTGGGATGAGGGTGCTGAGGACGAGGTGGAAGTTTACAGGGGGAGAAGCACGCCCTGGGGTGGCTGCAGAGGGGATCAGTGGAGTGGGAAAAGGACTCGGGGTCATGAAGTTCTTCTGCCTTCACTTGCAAAGGCTTCTTGGGAGCTGTGGGTTTTAGGGGCTGCTGAGGATGGCCTCTGCCATGTCCCTGCTGTGTCATGTCCTAGGAGGGGACAGGGGTCTGGTACCAGGCTCAGCACCCCTTCCCCCAGGTCCTGGGTGCCGTGCCATACCCGTTTCTCAGCCTCCCAGGTGTCCATGACCACCAGCGTGGTATCCTCGCCATCCACCGTGAGGGTCCTCTCGTACACATCTTCTGCAACCAAGGAAGGAGCCAGATCTCAGGGAATGGGGGCAGGCATGGGGAGGGCATGGCCCCCCTAGTCTCCTTTCTGGTCACAGCACTCCCTCCACTTGTGCGGGAAGTGCTCACCACACTTGTTTGATGTCTGTCTCTCCTGATAGGTCAAGAGCTCCATGAGGAGCCCATGTCTCCCCAGCTGCCAGCATCGTATCTGGCACATAGTAGGTGCTGAGAAAGCTTTTGCTAGTTTGGTTGATCAATGAGTGTGGGATGGTGGGGTTAAAGCTGGGCTGGGAATTCTCCCAGTCCCGCTCTGGCCCTGACTTAGTGTATGCTTTGGGCAGGTCATATTACCCTCTACGGGCCTCAGTCCCCCACCTGTCACACCTACAGGTGCACACATGTACACGTCTCATCTAGGGTTCTCACACCCAAGGCTAGAGAAGGGGCCTGGCCAGAGTGTCCCCATTTTCTCTTTGCTTTTAAACAACCTCCCTCTGCACTCATCCTGTGTCCTCTCAGCTGGTCCTGTAGGAACCCATCTTCATTTCCTCTGTCCTGTCCCTGTCTCCCCTCCTCCTGGGGCCCACCGACCCTCTTGGCTCACTGCATCTCTCGGGAATAAGGGAACCTGGGGAATCTCCATTTGGGGCAGGATCTTACTTTTGCTGCAGGTCGTGGTGGCCATGGATGGTTGTCTGTGGAGCTAGGAATATCTGAGAGTCAGGGGAAGTTGGGGCTGGGAGTTTCTGAGCGGGGTGGGAGCCTACCATTTTTTTTCCATTTGAGACTCATAGAACTCAGAATTGCTTCCCTTATGACATGGAAATTAATCATACACCTCTCACCCATGAGAAATTGGCAACCTTCTCACTATTCAAGTCATCTCCATCCTGTAGACCATTGTGCGGGCTGTGCCCTACACCACTCTCGGGGTGGGGGGGAGGCATCGTTCACTTCATAGTCTATGTGAATGATGCCCTTTAGAGTTGAGCAGTGTGTGAGTTGCACAACTCTTCTTAGCAGGCTTGTGCCCCTGATGACAAGGCTTTCCCTCCTTTGGCCACATCCCACCCCAGCTCACAGGGTCCCTACCTCCCAGCTGTTCATGGAGGTCCCGCTCTTGCTTCCCTGCAAAGAGGCTGGCCAGGCTGGTCTTCCCTACGCCAGGATCTCCCAGCAGTACCACGCGGTAGAGGGCCTCCCAGGAGCCTTCAGAGTCACTGGATTCAGAGGACCAGCCACTGGGGGCAGGCGAAGGTTGCCGAGTGGGAGGATTGAGGGAGGCAGACTGGCCCAGCCGGGGATGCTGGGGTTTTGCAGAAGGTGTTGTACACAGGAGGCCAGGCTGGTGGCCCCGGGGGGACAGGGGCAGTGGAGTGCTGGCTCGCCGGCGCAGGGGGGTCTTTGCTTCTTGCTGGGTGTTTAGTGTCATCCTTGGGGGGGAGGGGCTTTGCTCCTTCCTTCCTTCTGTAAGCATGAAGCCAGGGTGGGCAGTGAGCCAGGCACTGTGAGCCCCTTCTGCAGGGTCCAGATGAGTTTCTGAGAGGACTTCCTCCAAAGCCTTCTCTTGTTCAATGACAGGAGGAGGCGCCTCAGCTCCTTGGGATGGGGGCTTCCTGGCGTCGGGGCCAGAGTAAACCTGGGTCAGGCTGGGAGGGGTGAGTAGGCAAGCTGTGAGCACACGCGTGCACACCCACAGGTCGCTTCCTCTGCCTCGAGGATGACCCAATACCCCAGGACACAGAGACAAGAGACAGAGGGGCCGCGGCAAGGGGGCATGTCCATGCAAGCACGCGCCCACCCGCCTACACAGACGTGCCCCTCCCATTTGGAACAAGGGACCCGCGTTCTGAAAGGAGCCTAATTCCCGGGTTCCCCCCCCTTCCCCACAGCTCTCTTCCCCAAGGTTCAGATCGGGGCTGGAGGGTTGAGGGCCCCTGGGGGGTTCACTTCCGCTGCCCCATCTCCTTGAGGGCTGAGGAAGAGGCAGGACGGAGTGGGTTGGTATTCCGAAGGCCGAGGGGAGTCTGGGGGTTCCCTCGGCTGTAACCCGAGCGCCCTGGTGCCTTGGGAACGGCGTGTCCGGCCCGCCCCCTACGTGAAAAATTCAGGAGAGGCTGGCGCGACGGCCTCCAGCGGCTGTTGGGGGGCTGGGGTTTCGAGGCAGAGAGCCCCAGTTTTGGTGACAGGACAGGGTCCCGGCGGGGGGGGGGGCGGGGAAGGGACCTACAGGACCCGGGGGCGCATGTCCCATTCCGAGTCTGAGTCCGAGCTTTCCCCCGCCCCGGGTCCTGAGTGTGAGTCCCCCGATCCCGGGAGGGCTCCTCGTCCGAGGCTATCCAACCCACCAGGCCCCAGGCCGGAGGACCCTCACCCGGGACGCGGGTTCGAGGCCTCTCCCGCCCCTCCCTGCACCGCAGATCCCCCCGTGCAGGCGCCTGGCGAACTCCGCTCCAACTTCACTAAGTTGGCGGCGGGCTGCGCGGGCCTTTACCTCGCGTGGGGAGGGGTCCAGGGTCCCCGGCGGCCGCTGCAGCTGCTGGGTGCTCCAGGCTGCACCACCGCCTCCGCGCGCAGCCCCTCGGGCCAGTCCCGCCCAGCCGCCCGGGCCGGGGGAGGAGCCGCGACCCCGCCCCGTCCAGCCCCGCCCCATCAGGGCAGCCCCGGGGTCCCCGCCCCGAGGCCTCAGCCGCCCAACGACTTTCCGCAGAGCTCAGTTGACCCACTGTCGCAAGGCCTTTGCCTGGGGTGGTGGTGGCAGTGTCGGGGTCGGGGCGGGGGGGCGGGGAGAGGAAAGAAGGGATTCCTGAATTCCTGGGTCTGGATCCCCTCTGCATCCACGCAGGCAACGGGGCGCACCAATTTCAGCCCTCGCAGAATCCACCTGGGGAGCTGGTTGAATGTTGATTCCCAGGGGCCACCCTCCAAGAGAGGCGGATTCTGCCGTTCTGGGGGAGGGCTTCAGGAATCTGCATTTTAAACAAATGCCCATTGATCTTGCAGAGTCCATGGACCCCACTTTGAGAAGCTCAGGTCTGGATGGAGAATTAATTTTGGGACGTGGCTCCACCTAGGAGGGAGCCTAGGAAGTCTGCACCGAAGACTTCTTAATATTTGATATTGGCATTCCATTCGTTCATTCACCAAATTCTTGGTTAAGCGCTCTTTATGCAGGGGGCCGTCCTGTGCGGGGAGAATGGCTGTGCCCTCTCTGATGAATATTTACTAGGTGTTTGGGCTGTGGCTGGTTTGATTTGAGCACTTCGCCTGGATTATTAGCTCATTTAATCCCGTCACCACACTGACGCTTATCTGGGTCTGCGACTCAGGATTCTGCCTCTCAGCCAACTGTCCCTTTCCATCACTGACCATGGCTTAAAAAAAAAAATCTTCCTAGGCCCTTGGAGGAGAGACACACTGTGATCCTGGTGGAGTAGGGCAGTTGGCTGTAGGGAACCGGCGATTTTGGCCATCCAAGGGGCCAGGATCCAGGGTCTTTGAGCAGGGTGCTTCCTTTGAGGTCTTGAGGGACTGGGGCGGGTTTGTATGTGGGCTCTTGCAGACCAGGCTGTACCTGTGGGTGGGGTTTATGGTCATGGCTGAGGGGGTCCAGGTGTCCAGCTCAGACCAACTCCCACAGCAGTTTGTAGATTAGCTCAGCCCCCGCAGCGCTCGGGACAGACGCTGAACCCCCTCACGCCTGGCCTCCTTCTGTGGTTTGGCCTTTTGGGCATCTCTTTCCTACCCACAAGACAGGCTGTGACTGGGGTCTGTCGCACATTGTCTGGGAGTGAGGCAACTTAGCTTCCAGTCCCAGCTCTGCGGCTCAGTGGCTGTATGGTTGACCAGTTCCCCACACAGCTGGCGGGGATCCAGCTACATCCTTGAGATCACAGAGCCTCAGCCTCCCACTCAGGTCTCCCGCTGCCCACACTCCAGCCTTGATCTGCAGCCTGATAAAGGCTGGGCCGCAGGCAGCAGCGCTCAGTATGCCTGGCTCCTCTGGTGTTCTCGCCAGTGACCTCCGCAGAAGCCCTGTGGCCATGACCCAACTGCTTCTGCTCATTGTGGCTCTCCTGGCCCTGGGTCATTTGCCTCCAGGTAACTGACTTGCTGGGCCCCTTAGGGCAACTTCCTAAATCAGTCTGTTCCTCAGTTTCTTAATCTTTAAAATGGGGTTCACTCAACACATATTTTTTGAAAAATATTTACTGTGAGCCGGCACCATGACCACTGCTGGGGATCCAGCAGGGAAAGAAAACCAGGCCCATCCTTTCATGGTGCTGATGTTTTAGACAGAAAGAAACAAATAAACACATAATATGTCAGGTGGTGATAAGTGCTTAGAAGAATAGAAGCAGGACCAGGGGTCGGTGTGGTATGTGCATGTGGGGGGTGGGTGGGGAGCTGATGGGGATGGTCAGGGGAGGCCCTGTGTGAGTTGTTTTTGAAGTTATTATTTTGAACAACTTGAAATTTACATGAAAGTAGAGAGAATAATATAAGGAACAAGGTGAGTTTTTTTTTTAAACATTTTATTGTAGAAAAATGTAAATTTATGCAAGCATAGAGAATAATGTAATGAAAGTTTTTTAAAAAGACCTTTTTAATTTAAGAAAACGCCAATGTAAATTAAAAAATAGTATGAAAAACCCCCGTGTACCTTCACCCAATCTCAACAATTGTCGACTTGAACCAGTCTTGTTTTAGGGAACTATTGCGAAGTCGGTCTCGGGTATCTTAACCATTTTGTGTAAGGTCGGTTTGAGCAGAGATCTGCCTACAGCGAGAATACTAAGACCTTCACAAGCACCAGGAGGCAGGAGGATGACCGATGTGTCTGAGGAGCAGTGGGGAGGCCAGTGCGGCTGGGGTGGGGGTGCACCAGGAGAGAAGATGAAGTCGAAGAGATGAGGGCAGTGGGGATACAGATCACGTAGGAGACAATAGCAACTCTGGGTCTCAGGGTCATTGGAAGGTCGAAATGTGATGCTGTGTTAGGAGTAGTCGTAGGAACTGCCCTCACCTGGGAGTCAGGGTCTTGGGTTCTGGTTCCAGAACTCACCGCTTCCTGACTAGGGAAAGTGGGATAAGTCGCTTCCTTTCTCGATCTATAAAAGGAGAGGTTTGGCCATGACTGAGCCCTCGTTGCTCCACGTTCTACGCTGTCATTCCAATAATCTCACTTTCCATTTACTGAGTATTTACTATGTGCCAGGCACTGTGCTAGAATGATTAAGGCCTGCATGATTGCCCCCTGAAAGGGAGTTATAATGAGGAATCTGAGGCCAAGGTCACTCAGCTGGGAAATGGCAGAGCTGGGATTTGGACAAAGGGGGTCTGAGCTGGGTTCACACCATGCTGCCTTCTTCCGAGTGTGGATCCTTCGCCGTGTAGAGATTTTGAGCCTAGTCTGTCTCATTCTAAGATTCCCTACCTTGGCGGGATGGAAGGTTGGCTGGTTGACAGGGCAGAATAACACCCATGGGTTGGTCCATGTGAGGGTTCCATGGGATCTCTCTCTCTCTGTCTTTTTTTTAAAGGAATTATTTATTTATTTTAGAGAGAGAGCAAGAGAGCATGGGGGGCAGAGGGAGAGGCAGAGAGAGAACCCCAAGCAGACTTCCCTCTGAGCCCGGAGCCAGATGCAGGGATCATGACCTGAGCCAAAAATCAAGAGTCAGATGCCCAACTGATGGAGTCACCCAGGCGTCCCCACGGGATCTCTTTTAATCCAGGGAGAGGGGGGGAAGCCTTTCCCCTCAACCTCCCACTCAGCCCCAGCTGCTCTCTGCCTATCTGGGTCACCTGTCTAGAAAGAATGCTATAGCAGACAGGCCTGCCTGAGTGGCCTCTCTCCTCAAGTTTGCACACCTGCCCTAATTGGCCATCACCACATCCTGATGGTTTCCTTCCGGGCGCTTACCACAACTCTACTAATTGTATTTATTTCCTAGGGTTGTAAGTGCCTTTCCTTCTGGAAGCTCCTTGAGGGCATGGACCTTGGCCCATCTTGTTCATTGTGGTATTCCCAATGTCCCGTGTTTGTTGAATGAATGAACGAAGGAGATGCCTCATGCTGTGACCGAAGACCCTTAGAGGGGGTACAGGACCTGTTCCTCCAAAGCCCTACTTTTCCATGGCCCCTGGCTAGAAATTCCTGCACTTACATCAGACAGGTCCCTGTGGGTGCCATGCAGTTTATGTCATGGTTATGAGTGTGGACTTTAAAGCCCAATTACCTGGGTTTGAATCCTGGTTATGCTCCTTAATGACTCTGTAATCTTGGGCAAGCTTGTTAACCTTTCCGTGCCTCAGTTTCCTTATCTTGTATTATGGGGATCATAATAAGACCAACTATAATTGTACAGTGTTGTGATGAAAAGTGCTTAGAGTGTACCTGAGCAGGGGGTGAGCTAACCTGGACAAGAAATTAGTTTCTAGGGGCGCCTGGGTGTCTCAGTCGGTTAAGCATCTAACTCTTGATTCTGGCTCAGGTCGTGATCTCTGGGTTGTAACATCGAGCCCCATGTCGGGCTGCAAGCTCAGTGGGGAGTCTGCTTGAGAGTCTCTCTCCGTCTCCCTCTGCCCCTCCCCTCACTTGCTCTCTAAATAAATTAAAAAAAAAATCAAAAAAAGGAAATTAATTTTTAATTTATAACCAGTGGTCTAACCTGTGACTTGTGGGCTAACCTGGACTGGAATCTGTGGGCTCATTTGTAACTAGATGTCTCACCTGTGACTAGGGGTCTAGTCTGTTCCATGTAGTCTAACCCCTTGACCTGTGGTCAGAGTTCATGTCCTGTGGCCTAAGTTATCACCTGTGGGCTGTTGTATGACCAGTCATCCAACCAATGACCAGAATGCTAACAAAAGACCAGACCTGGGCTCTGATGTGGGTCCTGTGGCCTAACTTGGGGTCAGTGGTTTTATCTGTGACCCGTGGCCTGTGCCTTGATGTACGGTCAGAGCTGGGAACAGCGGTCTAACCTGCAACCCATGGGCTGCTCTGTGACCTGTGGTCTTCCTCTGCGTAGGGAGAAGTGAATTTAAGCGGTGCTGGAAGGGCCAGGGCGCCTGCCGGACTTACTGTTCGAGGCAAGAGACCTACATGCACATGTGCCCAGATGCCTCCCTGTGTTGCCTCGCCTACGGAGCCAGACCTCTGGCCTCTAAGCCTGAATAAATATGTGTAGCGGGTCCTGGGGCTGGCACGCCTGCTCTCCAATAAACACCTGCCGCCACCTGTCTCCTCTTGCTGTTTGCTCAGCCCCGGGCGGGGTGTGGGGGTGGACCAGGTCCTGGTATGGGAGGGATGGAAGGATGGCTGGTGGAGGGAGGTGAGGTGCCCGGGCCGAGTGGGTATTAATGACCTCAGTAAATGGCTCCAGCCTGCCTATAATATCCTGTCTGCTCTCTCCAACTCCAGAAAAATTACTCGATCTCCGTAAGCATCCTGGGTCTTCTCTTCCATAAAACGGGGATAAATTATAATATTAGGAGATTTGGACTTTATAGAAGGGATGCAAAAAGGAGGTTAGAGTTAATCGTAACAATATGAGTTAATAATAATAATGAGTTAATTATAGTGAGGATTAATAATGGTAGAGGTAATATACTTTGGCATTTTGAAAGGCAGGCCCTCGAGAGTGGCAGGATTTCTCTAGGTTCCTTTATCTCCTATTTTAGCATTGCAAGGGCCTGCCCAGGTGGAAATGACCACAGGATTTCATGAAAGCAGTTTTCACGTACACAGGGAAAGCAGAGAGAGGAGAAGTGGGCCTCGGCCAGGCTCAGGGAACTGTGGGCAAGGGAAGGCAGGGAGAAAACGTGAGCCGAGTCAGGGAGGTAGGCGGACAGACTGACATTGCAATCACCCAGCATCAGGACTGGTCTGGCTGAACACAGAGGTGGCTCAATCTGCAGGGGATTATCTGGGGTTAGGCGGCAACCACATCAGGGTGGACATCTTGGGATCCTGTTGGGTCCCATATGGCTACCAAAACTTCAGGCACCATGTCATTGTTTAAAGCAGGAAGCAGGGGGAGGGTTGGATTGAGCTAGACTTTCACTTTTACCAGGAAAGCAAACACTGTCCCTGGAAAACCCCTCCGCAGACTTCTGCCTCCTTCTCACGCGCCAGAGCTGTGTCCCATGGCTACGGCTGCTCCCGGTGGTGTCTCGGGGAGGCTGGGAAGAAGGTATTTGCCTGGATAGTAGACGGACCTGGGGCTGGGGGAAGGGGGGAAGGGAGACCCCTACTGTTGACCCGCCTTGTCCTGGGGCAGAGCCCAGAAAGGGGCAGGCACGGTCAACAAGTACAGAGGGGCTCTTATCCACTGTCCTTTGAGACTTTTCAGAGAAGTTCAGGGTGGTCTTGGAGTAAGAGAAAGGACCCTGCTTGGCCTGGCTAAGAAGAGTGGTGTTATTCAAAATACTTAACAGGCCGATGAGCCTCAGGGCTGGGGCAGAGTCTTGGAGACTAGCTGCTGTGTTAACCCTTTAGTTTCTGCTACAAGAGGGACCTGGGAACGTGCCTGAGGCAGCTAGAGTGGAGGAGGCCGTACCGAAGGGTCTTGGGCAACAGCTTTTTACCAACCAGGAGGGAAGCACTGAATTATTTAATAACAAAGCATACCCCCCGGAGTATCAGCCCTGCCTCTGTACCCCCCCTTAGTTTCTGGGTGATCTAGACGTTGAACTGATGGCCAGTGGGACTGTTTTAGGACCCAGTGTGGTGGGGATGAGGTGGGCTTGGTGTTGGGAGCCTAGACAGAGGACAAGATAAGAACCCCAGAGCCACCATTGTGCGGTGCGGTGCTGTTAGCCAGTATCTCCACTAGGCCTTGATGAGTCAGGAAGAGGCCTGACTGGTTCACCAGCAACCAGCTGCGGCTAGAAAGCCAGTGGATGTTTCCAGTGACATCCAGATCCCAGCAGACGCCAGCCGGCAGCTGACCATTGAATCTCCTCACTCCTAGCACAGCCGTCATATTGGGGAGGAGCCGGGGAGGAGAGAAGGAATCTGGAAGCCTGAGCAATTATACCAGAGAGACTGAGTCTCTCTGAATTCAAGAAACCTCAAGAGAATATTTAAGTTGTTGAATTAGACCAAATTTTAAACTGGAGGCAACTAAGTTTAGCTCTGCCCTCTGACCCCTGCCCTCCGCGGTGTTCTGCAAAGAGCGAAGAAGCTGTTTTCTCGGCTCCGCCCCAGACACCGTGCGGGGGAGTCTGCGACCTTGTTGCCGCGAAGAGGGCGATGAGCTCGAGGAGTGAGGAGTCGGGTTCAAGTTCGTACGCAGCTCCGCCCCGTCCAGGCCGCAGGCTGTGCGAACAGGGCAAGTCACCACCTCCTCCGTGAAACGGGGGTGCTGGCTCTGAATGCGGGGGGCCGCGGGGTCCGATGCGATCCTGGGGGGCTTTGTAAGCGCTCGGTAAAGCTGTCCCTGAGCAAGGGGCGCGCCGCTGGCCGCCTTCTTCACACATTTCAGGCTTCAGAAAATCTGCAAGAACAATGCAAAGAATTCCCACAGATCCTTCACCCAGTTTCCCCACATATTAACGTTTTACCACTTCTCCCTCATCATTTCTTCTATGTGTGTGTGTCTATAAAAAATATAAATATACGTGTGTGTATTTGTCTGTATATCAGACATGAACCCCTTTATGCCTAAATACTTCAGTGGTTTTTTCCTAAAAACAAAGGCATTTCTTACATGACCACAGTGTAATGATAAAACTCAGGACATTCGCATGACAAAATTCTATTGTCTAATCTTCAGATCTTGTTCACCTTTTACCAGCTCTTCCAAATAGGTCCTTTCTAGTAAAACAAAACCTCGGGATCACATAGTCCGCTCAGCTGTCGAGTTCCGTTGATCTCCTTTAACCCGGAGCAGTCCTTCCGCGGTCGTGACGTTGACGTCTTTGAGGAGCCCAGGCCAGTTATTTTGTGGAACTGCCCTCAGTTTGGGTTTGTCTCATGTTTCCTCATGACTGAATGTATTCAGTCATGCATTTTTGGCAGGAATACTCCAAAAGCAATGCCATGTTGCCCTCAGAGCGTCGTGCTGGAGGCAGCCATCACCCTTCTGGGGGCTGAACCAAGACCCAACAGTCTGGACAGTTTTTTTGAAGCTCACACCTCACATGTGCAGGGCTGTTTCCCACCCCGCACCCTAACAGACCATCGTCTAAGCCTACATCTCATCTCCTAAGTCATATGAATACACCTAACAGGCCAAGGAGATGAGACAATTCTAGGTGGAAGGTTTCTCAAGGTACTTCACAGATGAGGCTCCCAAGCTCAGAGAGGGAAAGTGACTTGTCCAAAGCCACACAGGTCCCGAGACACAGAGCTGAGACTTGAACTTAAATCTTTGGACTTCAGGTCAAGGCTTCTTCCGAGACAGAACGATAGCCACATATTGGTATTTTGGATGGTGGACGATGGACAGGCCATCATGAAGGGGAAGGTTTGGGAGGAAGAGAGCTCCCTGGTCCTGGAGGTATGCAAGGTGAGCTAGGGGGCTGGGCAATGCTAGAGAAGGGATTTTTGCTGGGTGTTGGCATTCAGAAGTACTACTCCAGAGCACAAACATTCATTCCCCAGAGTCACTGAATGGCTGAGCTAGTGATAACAATACTACCAGTTGGTCATTAGTAAGGACCAACTGCTTTACACACTTCATCTCATTTAATTCTCATAGTCATGGTACTATTATCCCCGCCTTTTCTAGAAGGCAGCTGATGCTTTTAGTGAAGCAAGTTGTCCAGGTCATACATCCAGTAAATGGTGGTGCTGGGACTCCACTCTGGTCCTCTGACACTTGATTTGATCTTCCAGACTCACCCTGACTTGTGTTTTTAAAATAACATTTTTTTTTCTAATTGTAAAAGTAATATATGTTCATTGGAGAGAACTTGGAAAACAGAACCACAGATAAGAAAGCAAACATCATCAGCATTTTCACTACACATAAATATCCACAAATAAAATATATGTCAGATGTGATTTGCAAATAAGAAGGAATAAAACTGCACATACTTTTTGGTGTCCTGGTTTTTTTGGTCTTTGTTTTGTTTTGTTTTTTACTTACCAATGTATCATGAGCATTTCCATATGTGCTTAGCTAGTCTTCCAAAACAAGATTTTTAGCACTAAAATGCCTCCCAAAACTTCTTTAAAATTTTCCAATTTTTATTACTTGAGTAGAATGGTTAGAACAGATTGTAGGAAAATAAAGCATGGATGCGCTTCAAAATATTTACCGCTCTCATAAACTCTGTTAGCTTTTTAAAAAAAGATTTTGTTTTTATTTTATGTTTTTAAGATTTATTTATTTATTTAAGAGAGAGAGAGCATGAGCAGGGGAAAGGAGCAGAGAGAGAGAGAGAGAGGGAGAATCTTAATCCCTGAGATCATGACCTGAACCAAAATCAGGAGTCAGATGCTTCCCCGACTGAGCCACCTAGGCGCCCTTAAAGATTTTATTTTTAAGCAATCTCTACACCCAATGTGGGGTTTGAACTCACAACCCTGAGATCAAGGGTCACGTGTCCCCCTAACTGAGCCAGCCAGGCGCCTCCCCCCATTAGCTTTTGTTACATATTTTCTCAAGATAGAGATACCTGTATATTTTTTAAAAGTTACAAACCTGTGTGTGTGTGTGTATACGATTATATACGTGTATATACTATTCATATATATAATATTAATGTATAATATATAATATGTATTATATTCATATATATATACACTTTAAAAAAGATTTTATTTATCCATTTTATTTTTATTTTTTAAAGATTTTATTTATTTATTTGACAGAGAGAGAAACAGCCAGCGAGAGAGGGAACACAAGCAGGGGGAGTGGGAGAGGAAGAAGCAGGCTCCCAGTGGAGCAGGGAGCCTGATGCGGGACTTGATCCCAGGACGCTGGGATCACGCCCTGAGCCGAAGGCAGACGCTTAACGACTAAGCCATCCAGGCGCCCCTTATTTATCCATTTTAGATAGAGAGAAAGAGAGGCAGAGTGGGTGCCCGAGCTGGGGGGAGGGCCAGAGGGAGAGGGAGAAGCAGGCTCCCGAGCAGGGAGCCCGACACTGGGCAAAAAATAGGGCACACTTCACAAATTTGTACATCACCCTTGTGCAGGGGCCATGCCAATCTCCTCTGTATCGTTCCAATTCTAGTAGATGTGCTACCAAAGCGAACACTATATACATTTTCATAGAAATTCTTCTATTAGAGATTAGAGGAGTTTTTGTTCCAGGGGCGGGTGGATCCCTTCGGGCTTACAAGAAAGGAAGAGAACAAGGGGGTGATGAAGGCAGGTAGTGTAGGGGGTTCGGGGTAGGATTTGGTGACTCCCTGCTCCCTTCCCCACCTGGCTTTTCCATGGCAGAGTGTTGAGTGGAATTGCTTATTGTACCAGGGCTACCTCGAAGTCTGAGAGCCGGGCAACAATCACGTGTGGCCCAAATGATCCTTGACAAGGGCTCAGGAAGGCACCTTTCTGGAGACTGACGTACAGAGTGAGCTTTCTTCCATCAGTGGAACACATCAGGCTTCTCTGGTGATACAAAGGAAGTTATCGGTTATGTGTACGGGCTATTTCCTTTCTTCTCTTTTTTTAATTGAAAAATAGACTTATTTTTTTAAAATGTATTTTGTTTATTTATAAAAGATTTTATTTTTTTTAAGTAATCTCTACCCCTATATGGGACTCAAACCCACAATCCTGAGATCGAGAGTCACACGCTGCTTCCTGCTTCACGGACTGAACCAGCCAGACACCTCTTATTATTTGTATTTTCATTGGGGTATAGTTGATACACAATGTTACATTAGTTTCAGGTGTACAACAAGTGTAACTTTCATCTGTTACCATGCAGTGCTATTACGATACCGTGGACTATATTTTCTATGTAGTACCTTTTAATGATGGGCCATTTCTATGAAAAAGAAGTATCTCTCCAGAGTGGAATCCCATAACACAGTGGGATGCCTTCATTGCTGTGTGCAGGGGAATCGAGGCAGTCCCCATCTCTCATGCACACAGCCACTGGCTCCAAGAAGGATTCTTCCGGTTTATTTGGACTACTATTGCTCATATTTGCAATACATATATTAGACAAAGGACTCATTTCCAGAGTATGTGAAGAGCTCCTATAAACCAGCAAGCAAAAGACAATCTAACAATATAGTGGGCAAGTATTTTAGAAATTTTCCAAAAGTAGGTATACAAATGGCCAATAAGCCCATGAAAAGATGTTCAAAATCATTAGACATTAGGGAAATGCAAATTAAAACCATAGTGGGATACCATTGCACACCCACCAGAATGATTAAAATAAAGAAAATGGACCAAAGTGAGTGTTGGTGAAGCTATGGAGCAACCGGAATGCTAATTCCTTGCTGATGGGAATGTAACATGGACAACCCCTTTGGAAGAACAGTTGATAAGTAACTTTTATGAGTTACTTATAAAATTAAATAGAAATACGTGTATATATAGAGACTTCTCTATTAATGTTTATAGCAGCTTTATTTCTAATATCCCATAACTGGAAACAACCCAAATGTCCAGCAAGGGACTGGATAGATTGAATTCCATCCATGCTGTACAATACTAACAACAATAAATAGTAAACAACAATAACAATATGCTGATACGCACAACATGAGTTAATCTCAAAAACATTATGTTAGGCAAAGAAGCCATATACAAAGCTGTACACACGGAATGACTCTATACCACGTTCAGAAAGGCAAAGCTTTGATTTAAAAAGTAAGAAGGGGTGCGCCTGGGTGGTTCAGTTGGTTAACAATGTCCGACTCTTGGCTGTGGCTCAGGTCATGATCTCAGGGTCACGATCTCGGTGTCTTGAAATGCGCCCGTGTCAAGCTCTGCCCTCAGCAGGGACTCAGCTTGAGGATTATCTCCCTCTGCCCCTCCCCCTACATGCAAGGGGACGAGCTCTCTTTCTCTCAAAAAAATAAAAATTCAAAAAAAAAAAAAAAAGTAAGAAAAAAATTGAAAAAAAAACCCCAAACCCTGAAACAACCCGTTTCTCCCTTTGCCTCTTCTGAGCACGCTTAAACTTGGGTAAGTTATCTGTGCTTCTGATGCAGCTCCATTCATCCCACAGAGACACACGGGAAAGGACTCTTAACGGCAGATGGATGATTCTCAACGGGAAGACACTGCCCTCTAGGGGTGATTTTTGGAATTTGCTGGAGGCCTTTTTCTTTCTCTTTTGATAGTCAAAATTAATGGAGTCTTTACTGAATTTTAGTAGGCTGGGGACCCGGGATGCAAGATGGCATGCAATGTGTGTGACTGACCTGAAAAATGAAGTATCGATCCATTTCCCAAACAAAATTCAAATATCCTGCTAGACATTCATGCAGGTGAGAAACCCATTTATAATTCTCTGAGCCCAGACTGTAAGGCTGTTTTGCAGGTTTTTTGTTTTGTTTTGTTTTGTTTTGTTTTGTTTTGTTTTGTTTTCATATTGAATTTTCCTGGAATGAAACTACTGTGTAAATCAAGAAATGATTATACTTTGTTTTGGTTAGAACTTTACCCAAGCTGTTTACCATTTTGGAAAGTCGGGATACAGAGAGCAAACTCTTGGGGTGGTATTTGAACGGTGCATATGGCGCATGCGTCTGAGTCCGCGCTTGTAGCCCTTGCGCTCGTGCTATGTATAGGTAACAGATCTGACGTTTTTCATTATGTCTTTGAGTGTATTTACACATCAAAATGCATATTATTCTAAAATAGTCTCTTTTCTCCTTTATATTATAGTTAGGGCTTAATTAGATTTTTTTTTCTTGCAATTATGTGAGTAGATAGGTTGCGATATTTATGAATTTTATTTTAGGGCAGAAAGGGGGCACTGCAAAGTATTATAAAAAGGAGCATTGCATCTAATAGGACTCTGGGAATATCGAGCCCTCACCAATAGATTAGTGGGACCTCATGAGGGGATAGAGAGAGGGGCCTAGGTTCCCTTCCTCAGAATTCCACCAGAAAGATCCACGTTTCATTGATGCCTATTTCTCCCTAAACGTAGGGGCTGGTGTTTCACAAAGCAAGAACAGACCTATTGCTCCCTACAGAAGTTTAGAGCAGGGATACACGGAAATGTGAATACAGGGAACACTGCCTGACCCAGCCATATCCACTCTTGCAGCCCTGCTCACAGCCTTGACTTCGTGACAGTCATATGCAGACCAGGAGACCACTCTCCCCCATGCTGCAGACACATTTGATTGGACAAGAGGGGGGCACCTCCCCAAGCCAACCTAATCCTATAGGCTAGCCAGTGACCTACGAGGTGGGTGGGGACAATATGAACTGCATCAGTCAGATTCTGTTTCAAGAAATTGGGAACAGAATTGGGAAATACAGAGAATAAGCAGTTTATAATTGGAGTGGAAGCTGAAAAGATGCCTTAGTAAAGGCAAGTTGGGGGCGCCTGAGTGGCTCAGTCATTTAAGCTCTGTAGTCAGCTCAGGTCATGATCTCAGGGTCCTGGGATCGAGTCCCATGTTGGACTCCCTGCTCAGTGGGGGGTCTGCTTCTCTCTCCTCCCCTGTCCTTCCCCCCACTTGTGCACATGCTCTCTTTCTCAAATAAACAAATAAAATCTTAAAAAGAAAGTCAAGTTGGAAGGGGGGTGGGTGGGTGGTGGGAGGCGGGGTAGAGTAAAGCATAGTTTGAGGAAGCAGAAGCTATGAATAAGTAAAAGAGATTGGAGGAAAAGCAGACAGCCCTCCACTTAAATACATAAATTGTATTTATGGAATATTGTGTATATACACAATGGAATTTACTCAGCCATCAAAAACAATGAAAACTTGCCATTTGCAATGACGTGGATGGAGTTAGAGTATTATGCTAAGTGAAATAAGTCAGAGAAAGACAAATACTTTATGATCTTACTCATGTGGAATTAAAAAAGAAAACAGAGAACATATGGGAAGGGGGAAGGAAAAAAAGGAGAGAGGGAAACAAACCATAAGAGACTCTTAATGAGAGAGAACAAACTGAGGGTTGATGGAGGGGAGGTTGGGGGGATGGGCTACATGGGGTTGGGCATTAAGGAGGGCACTTGTGGTGAGTACCGGGTATTATATGTAGGTGCTGAATCACTGAATTCTACTCCTGAAACCAATATTGTGCTGTATATTAACTAACTAAAATTTAAATTAAAAAGCAAATATTGCTTTGGCCAATGGGATTTAAGAAAGCATGATAAAAGAAGTTTGAAAGCCCTGCATATTGGGACTTACCCTCTTAGACCGAGCTATCTATGTAAGAAGCCAAGGTTAACTTCCTTGAAACGGAAAGGTCACATGGACAGAGATGCAGTCATATGGGTGACCCCAGGTGAGAATATGAGAACCGCTCAATTCACATACAGAAATCTGAGAATGAATGAATAGCTATTTTAATCCATTAAGTTTGGAGTGATTTGTTATGCAGCAATAGAAAAACTGTATTTTCTTGGGGCGCCTGGGTGGCGCAGTCGTTAGGGGTCTGCCCTCGGCTCAGGGTGTGATCCCGGCATTCCGGGATCTAGCCCCGCTTCGGGCTTCTCCGCTGGGAGCCTGCTTCTTCCTCTCCCACTCCCCCTGCTTGTGTTCCCTCTCTCGCTGGCTGTCTCTATCTCTGTCAAATAAATAAATAAAATCTTAAAAAAAAAAGAAAAAAAACCTGTATTTTCCTGTGTATTAGATTAAATTACTCATCCTTTCAATCTTTCCCTCTAATTTCTTTAACATATTTATAATAGTTATTTTAAAGTTGTCTGTAAATTCTTTTTTTTAAAGATTTTATTTATTTATTCGACAGAGATAGAGACAGCCAGCGAGAGAGGGAACACAAGCAGAGGGAGTGGGAGAGGAAGAAGCAGTCTCATAGCGGAGGAGCCTGATGTGGGGCTCGATCCCATAACGCCAGGATCACGCCCTGAGCCGAAGGCAGACGCTTAACCGCTGTGCCACCCAGGCACCCCTTAAAGTTGTCTGTGAATTCTGACACCTGTGCCATGTTTGGATTTGCTGCTGTTGACAATTTTCATTCTTGGTTATGGATCCTATTTTCCTTCCTCTGTGAATGTCTTCTAATATTTTTCAATTGTGTGCTAGAAATTGTATTTAAAAGAACTACAGAGTGTAGAGTAAGTGTTGCCTTCACTCAGGGAGAGCATAGCCTTTTCTCTGTTGGCCAGTCGGTACTGGCTGTTAATATAACTTTGCAAACCAAGATGACAGAGTGTTCTCGGTTCTCCGTGGGCTCGCACGCAGGTACAAAGGAAAATTGGAGAATTTCAAAGTAGTGATTTATTATTAGATGATCACGAGGTTACAGAGATTAATAATGTAACTAATGATGGCTACTAAGAGCACAATAGAATTACCGAGAACAACCTGAGTTAATCTCTGAAAATGAACCCCCTCATGCTGTAAGTCTGCTACCTTAAAGAATTCTAGAAACATAAGGATACATAATCATACTTTTCATTAGCTGACGGAACAATGATATCATCATATCCCACATAGATTCCAGAAGATTCCACAGCACACTTGTGAGACAGTGAGACTGAAAAAGGCAAATACTGTCTTATTATTATTATGAAAATATTTTGGTGTCTCCTGAAAGGGGATTTCCTGAGAACTGCTGGGGTAGGCTCAGAGGCGCACACAGAGATCAGCCACGCGTGTTTATTGATAGAATTTAGGAATCCCCTGGACTCAGACTCAGGGCAGCTCCGTCTGCATTTTCATGGCTTCAGGCTTCAAAGAACTTAAAATGGCCATAGCTGTTCTCTTGGCTGGAACTTGGGCTTCACACAGCACAGTTTATTATTTGTGCAGTAAATATAGACCCTTTCTCTCCTGGAGCATTTCTGGCGGCATCTGCCGTGAAGATTCCAGCATTTTTGGGTGCCTCCTGACGCAAAAAAAGAAAGAAGAATGGAGTCTCAGTGTCAGCCCTGAGAAGACATATTAAAGCAGGTGTGAGAGAGGGCCCTCAGTCTCCCTTGCCTTTGACTGTTGGGTTCCTTTTTCTATCCTTCCCTTTTTAAAAACCGTGGTAAAATACGAAGAACATAAAACTTACTAGTTCAAGCATTTTAGTTTTTTAAAGTTTATTTATTTACGTAATCTCCACACCCAATGTGGGGCTCAAACCCATGACCCTGAGATCAAGATAGCATGCTCCTCCGACTGAGCCAGCCGGGCGCCCCTCAAGCATTTTAAAGTGCACAGTTCAGGGGTATTAAGTACACTCACCATGTTGTGCAACCATCAACGCCATCTAGTTCCAGAACTTTCTAATCGTCCCAAAAAGAAATCCTGCACTTGTCTCCCCAGCCCTGGGCGATCACCAATTTGCCCTCCTCTCTATAGATTTGCCTACTGTGGATATTTTATGCCAATGGAATGATATAATATGTGGCCTTTTGTGTCTGGCTTCTTTCATTTACCGTGTTTTCAAGGTTCATCCATACTGGTTCCTTTTTGTTTTTGTTTTTGGTTAATGTTCCATCACTTTCTTCATAATTTTATTTTTGTTTTGTTTTGTTTTCGCCAAGGCCTATCATTAAGAAGGTGGCTGTACTTAGTTATTTTCATTAATTGTAGTGAAATACACGTAACGTAAAATTTACCATCTTAACCATTTTTAAGTGCGCAGCTCGGGGGTGTTAAATGCATTCGGCTTGTGTGTAGACAGCCATCAGCAGCAGCCACCCGCCTAACTCTTTTCATCTTGTAAGACTGGGACTCTTAGACTCATCAAAGAGTAACCCCTCTTCTCCCCTCCCCTGGAGCCCCTCGGCAACAGCCCATCCATATTGTTTTTGGTGCCTTTCCTGTCCCGGAATCTTGGCCAATCAACAAATTGCAAGGTCTGCAAACACAGCTCCCTAAAGAAGTGTTCTGACAGTTTTGGGGGTGGGATGGCACCCGTGGCCTCAACCCAGAGGCACACGAATCCGGGACAGCTGTGGTATTCCAACCACAAGTTTTGGAGCAGTTAAAGACGAAGTTCTCTACTGAGCCAAACAAGGACCTGTACCCTTCTCTGTTCTGAAAAGGCCCAAGCCTGCTCTGACTCAGGTCCTCAGGGGCTCGGGCAGCCGAATGAAGCCTGGAAGCTCTAGTTGCGTGTGTTAAACCATTTGGGGGGGGGGCAGTTTCAAGCCATGACTATTCTCTATTTCATTAATTTGCAAGTTAATTGTAAGTTTCATGAATTTGTAATCTTTATTATTTCCTTCTTTCTGCTGTAGGTTTTGACCAGGTTTATTTTATGATCAGGAGTAAGCTTTCTTTGAGATGATCTTTTGACCAACACAGGGGAGACTCTCAGGGGAAATTCGTGCTTCAGTGGAAAACGGCATCTTCTGGAGCTGGGGTTCTCAACGGGGGTGATTTCGCTCCTGAGAGGATGTTTGGCAATGAAATGTGTGAAGACATTTTTAGTTACTGCAACTGGGGAGAGGTGCTATTGTCAATGAGTCGGGAGAGGCCAAGGGTTCCGCTAAATACCCTACAATGCATAGGACAGCCGCGACGAAGATCGACTAACCCCAAACAAACCCCCAAACTCTGTCCCTCTCCTTATAGCGCCGGAAGGTCTATAATCGCCGGTAGTATCAATAGTCCTTGGTCCGGGGAGATCGCAGTCTTCAGAGTTACCTGATTTTGGTTAGACAACAACTCAATGAGCTGTTGAGAAATAACAGTAGGGCAAAAATGATTATTTCTCTGCATTCGCAAGTATATTCTGTTGTATACTCCTTCTCCTCCCCTGCACTGGGGGGGGGAACAAAGCCAGTTTCTATTTATGCTTTGATCCAGTTATAAAATCTGCCTTGCTCTCTCATTATGAGTTAAATAAAGTCTTTAACACATGTTCATATGTATATATATATATATATATATATATATATATATATATATACATATATATACGGGCCAGGAGTTTGTTTTTTTTTTAATTATCCTTTAAAACTTCTTTTGAACCTTGAGCAAACTGCCATCACAAGAACTAGGTTCTGGAAAAATATACTGAGAGAAATCTGATGTGTTATGGAGACACTAAGATGGCTAACTGGTGTTTCTGGACCGTCGGAAATGGAGCTTGGTAGAAAATTCGACCCATCACAGCAAAGAAAAACTATAAACTCTCCTTCTTCCTTTTTTAAAGAAATCTCTACACCCAACGTGGGACTTGAACTCACAGTCCCATTGAGAATCACGTGCTCCACTGACTGAGCCCAGAAACTGGTGCCCGGAAAACTTATAACCTATTCTTTTTTTTTTTTTAAGAGTTTTAATTAATTTATTTGACAGAGGGAGAGATGGCCAGCGAGAGAGGGAACACAGGCAGGGGGAGTGGGAGGGGAAGAAGCAGGGTCCCAGCGGAGGAGCCTGATGTGGGGCTCAATCCCAGGACTCCGGGATCACGCCCTGAGCCAAAGGCAGACGCTTAACCGCTGTGCCACCCAGGCGCCCCGACTTATAACCTGTTCTAAGACAACACTGGTGGAGAAGTTTTAACCAATCAGTGAGGGTAGCTCCAGCGTATGTCCCACTTGCCAGCCTTGTAACCCTTGGAAAAACAGTAAAAGTGGGACACGAAAAGGACCCACTGTCTCAGGGACTCTATCCAGCTCGCTAAATCTCAAGGATTGGAATCTGTACTCACTACCATCTGTCTTTTCTGTGGAGGGCTAGATGCTTCTCCTTGCCAGAAAGCAACTGTGTTTCTTGTGACTAAAAACAATTGTCGTTTGTCTTTCCTATTTGGGAAAGCCTATCTGCCTTTGTCATGACTGAGGTGCTCTTTTTACTGGGGCTTTAATTAAGGAATGGCAATTTTGCAAAAAATCATGCCATCCTTATCATTCTCAACCCTCAGAAAACACAGAACTCACCGTAAGTTAAAATTAAAACTTGCTAAACTGACAGAAGGCCCTGAAGAGCCCAAGTGACTCATCATTTGTTTGTGGGTCCAAAGTTTACTGTTTTCTCCCCCCCTCAGCAAATTGTGGAAGGCCACGATATCTTGCCTCTTTTTCCTCTTCTTTCTGTACAATTGGATTAAGTTGGAACAATTTATTCCCTTTTCGGGAGTCGAATGCTTCCTCTGGAACTCAGTGGTCTCACGTGGTGATGAAAAGAATTGCGTGAAGAAGCTGAAAAACTTGGAATCAAGCTAGATGGGCTTACTAGCCTTGGGAGTAGCTTTTATGCTATGGCAATTTCTAGAGAAACAGTCCTGAGGGCACTGGAGAAGTTCAGTGCAGCTCCTGAGTTTTCCACGTGATCATTCGTGAAGTCATCGGAGCTGCTGACAATGTCACTAAAAATACTACCATAGTCTTTTGCCAATTCTAGGAGTTCCAGAAAACCATTGTCCATCACCAACTGGCATTGGACATCATCCTGCCGTCTGAAGGAGCCACATGTGGAATTGCTGGTAATGCCTCTGCCACATTTGCATTTCTCAGAAACCTTCCTGGTGTGTGTGTGTGTGTGTGTGTGTGTGTGTGTGTGAATATATCCGCGTAAGCAACCAAAGCAAACCAAAGTATTTGTTGAGTGATCAATATAGTCTGACCTCTGGGACCCATGAGTTTGCTTCTGGTGGCTTTTCCTGGATATTCCCATGTCCTATCATGTCTAATCAAGGTCACTTTGAATAGGAAGTATTCATATGAATTCATGAGGTATTTTATACGTATTCAATGTGTTCATTTTCCCACCCAGCTCGGTCTACTAAAATGATGTGGAATGGAGGACTAATCTGTAGGACTATCTCTAGCACCTAGATCACGGTTGTGAAATACCATTTTCCTACTTAAAAAAAAAAAATCAGCGTTTCTCGAAGAAATGGGGATCTCAAGATCTGGGGCAGGAATTGTACAAGATGAGCCTTGAATATCTTGTCACACCAGATAACCACTTATGAACCAGTGAACCTCCTTTTGTCACTTCACAAAAGGACAAAATCTTAAGTCACATCTTTCTGAAACTTTGTATTAAAATCATATGGGCAGGACTGGAACATTACATCCTTTTCTGAGGAGCCAGTCTTTCAATACAGAAAAGTATCCTTGATTTCAGAGCCAAGGACGGAGTGTCAGAGAAGGGGTTTGAGATACGAAGTTCCACATCGCTCTTAATTTTGTACTTTCCATGGAAATGGAACCCTGAATCCATTTCTCAGCCTTGGCCTGGTGTTAATCCCTTTACGCATGAAGTCTATCCAGCATTGCTTCACAGAGAAAGACACACACCATATGATTTCGCTCCTAAGTGGAATTTAGGAAACAAAACAGATGAACACAGGGGATGGAAAAAAAGAGAGAGAGAGAGGGAAACAAACCATAAGAGACTTTTAACTATAGAGAACAAAGTGAGGGTTGCTGGAGGGTTGGTGGGGGAGACGGGCTAACTGGGTAATGGGCATTACGGAGGGCACTTGTGATGAGCACTGGGTGTTGTAAGTAAGTGATGAATCACTAAATTCTACTCCTGAAACTAATATTACACTGTAAGTTAACTACAGTTTAAATAAAAACTTGAAACAAAACACATAACTTCATTTACATTTTACCTAAACTCTGTCCCTCTCCTTAAGCCTATAAAACCTTATCTGTTCCTTCTTTTGCCCCACGGTTCCCTCCTTTGCTGTGCCAAGCTGATATGTCTAACTCCGTCAGACCGCAAGTGCGTCTCTTGCGGTGTCTGTAAGCTGGACCTTATCGCAAGGAAACGATCCCAGACTAGCAGGGATATATGTAAAATAAGGCTACCACAAGCCAAAGATGGGACAATTTGAATTTCCGCACTAATAAAGATTGCAATGAATGAAAATTCATCAAATATATTAAAAACTATTTTGTCACATTTGGGGGATGATAGAAAAAGAAATCGTTATCTTGCAGGTTCATACATACAGGAAAATCACCAAGCATTCATTCTGTCTTTCTTATATAAACTGTCCCACTGAGTAACCACACAGATGATGAGTGTTTTTATTATTTTAGTATAATAAATTTCCAGGGAACTAGTGAAAATCATATAAAATAAAGATGTGTGGTTTTGCACACCCCCATTTCCCTGTGTTCCTTGTCTTCTCTCCATCGGATACCACTACAAACGCTATTGTTGTAGCAGGTCGAGACGAGGAAACTGACACGCCGAGCCTCAGAGCCCCTTGCTGGAGGTCACGCAGTTAGCAAGTGGGGGGGCATTCTGACCCGCGTTCTACCCTGTGGTGAGTGGTGGGTCAGGCATCTGCCCCAGGCAGATACAAGGGCTGAGGTCAGCTTGGTGGAGGAAATTCACGCATTCTGACCCTGCGGGAATGTTAGGTGAAAGCCCTGGTGTGGGCAGAAGCTTCAGCCAGCCGAGCAGGAGGAACGGAGAGCGAGGCTGCGGGCGGTGGGATGGGCAAGTCTGACCACGGCCCGAAGCCGGTTAGCCTTCCCATGGCTCCCTCACCTGGTAGTCAAGGCCCATCAAGACCTGGACCTTGAATGCTTCCTCAGTTTCCCTTTCGCCATGCCCCTAACTCACTCAATTGTGCGCCAGTTTTCTGAAGGCGCCACGCTCTCTCCCACAGCTGGACATTTCTTTGCATGAGCTGATTTCTGCCTGGGACGCCCTTCCTACTTCCTTCTCTTCTCCTTCCCCTTCTAATCTCCACGTACTTCTCAGGACTCAGGGTATCCCGGTCAGGAGGACTCTCCTGGCTCTCAGGGTGGGATGGTCCCTTCCATGGGCAGCTCAGATCCCTAGACTCCCTGTGTCACAGCTCATGTCACTCTGGGTTGTACATGCCTTTATTGTGTCCCCCAGTGCCATTGTCATTCGTCTCTGTGGTCCTGGCCTCCCACTCAGCGTCTGGCACTGAGGCAGCAACGGTGTATGTGATCTTTACAAAGCCTAGATCATTCCGGGGACTATTTTGTAAAAGGTCGACGCCTGCCCTCTTCTTCCTGCTTCCCCTTCCGTTCTTTCTCCCGCGCAAGGCCACCTGCATCTGCTTCCCGAGAGAGCAGAGATGGACCGGGTGGCTGAGCCAGAAGCTCTGATGTCGTGGGGGGCAGCTCAGCTCTGGCACCTGCTGCGGGCGAGGCCGCCTCTTCTACGTGCTTCCAAAAGGCGAGCTCCCGAGGCCCGGCAGCCCACCCTCCCGGCCTGGATTCCGGGACCAGGCCTCGGTTTCCACACCCTGCCCCTCCCGGAAGAGGTCCAGGTTACCTGGTGTGAGCTGGGACAAGAGCAGCAGTGCAGCCAGAGTCAGCAAAAGGAGCTTCATGGCTGGAAGTGGCCCAAGGTGAGGCTGCAAGTCCGAGGCGACGGCAAAGCGAATGGGGCAGGGCTCCGGCCTCCCCGGCTGGAGGTCCCTTTGTTCAGCCGGAACGATGTCAGCCTCACGTGCCCTCAGCCGCCCACGGCTTTGGCCCCCACGCTGCCGGAGCCCAGGGTCTGCAGCCACCCACTCCGAGCTGGCCCGCCTCCTGTGGTCATTTGGGCAGCCGTGGTGGGGTGGGGTGGGAGGTGGGGGCAGGCACCCCGGTCCAAGGTCCTTCCACCCACTCTAAGCTGCCTGCACCGAGCGACCGCCAGGGGGCGCCACGCACGTGGAACGCAGAAGGGCCGGGGAGACTTCACCCAGAAGGTACCAGCACCTGCGGGTGAGCCCAACCTGGCGTCCCAGGCAGAGGAAGTCCGCCCTGAGGCTTACGTTGGGGTTGAAAGTGAGAAACATGATGTGACTGGAGGGAAACCGGGAAAACGGTGGTGAGATGAAGCTCCCAGCACCAGCCTGTCCGCGCCCCCGCCCCGCGGGGTCCCAGTGCCAACGGCGCCATGCACCTGACCCCCGGGGGCACGTCTTCGGGACCCCGCGCTGAGCCCCTCCCCAGAGATCCAGGAACCAGCTGTTGAGGTCCCTCCTCTGAACGCCCAGGCCTGGAAAGCCCCTTGTCTCCCTTTCGTTCCTGTAGTAACTATTCTGTTTTCAGGGTCCTCTTGCTCTTTCAGTCTTCCAACAACGTGTGACCAATTCCCTGAATTAAATATCCTGTGTGGGGGCACCGGGATAGCGCAGTCGTTAGGCGGCTGCCTCCGGCTGGGGGCGTGATCCCGGCGTTCCAGGATCGAGCCCCACATCAGGCTCCTCCGCTATGAGCCTGCTTCTTCCTCTCCCACTCCCCCTGCTGTGTTCCCTCTCTTGCTGGCTGTCTCTGTCAAATAAATAAAAAATCTTAAAAAAAATTAATATCCTGTGTGGCTTCCATTTCCTGACTGGACGCTACTTGTACAGACGTCAAGGGTGTAAAAGCATATATAGGATTTAAAGACAAAACGACTCCAAAACTATTTCTGTAGGGGCAACAGAATGAGGAGGTTGAAGACTGAAAAATAGGAGAAATAAGGAGGTCAGGATGTATAAACAACTTTGTTTTAAAAAAAGATTATTTATTTGAGAGAGAGAGAGATCGAGCGATCGTGGTGGGGAGACGCAGAGGGAGAGAGGGAGACAGTCGCAAGCAGATTCCCTGCTGTGTTCGGAGTCCATTGTGGGGTTCAATGACATGGGGCGGGATCCCAGGACTCCCAGATCAGGACCAGAAATGACCACTTGAGCGGAAACCAAGAGTTGGTGGCCCAGTCAACGGCGCCACCCAGAGCCCCCTAAACAACTCCTTCTAAAACCTTGATGTTGAAGAGGAGACAGTGGGGAGGAAGGACTCAGTGCCTAAAGCCTAGAAATCCCCCATTGTCGTGTTCGCTTCCATTAAGGAGGCTCATCTCTTTTAACGATGTGTTCCTTGAGGTTCGGTCTGGGCAACAGCAGAACTGTCATCGGTATTATGGGCCAAGGAATTTCTTATAAGAATTAAACTCAGTCGGTTAAGTGTCTGCCTTAGGCTCAGGTCATGATCCTGAGGTCCTGGGATCAAGCCCCGTGTTGGGCTCCCTGCTCAGCAGGGAGTCTGCTTCTCCCTCTCCTGCCACTCACCTGCCTTGTGCTCTCTCTCTCTCTCTCAAACATATACATTACAAATCTTAGGGAAAAAAAAAGAAAATTTCTGTTATTTTAAGTCACCCAGGTTGTGGTCCTTTGTCATGGCAGTTCTAGGAAATGGCTACATCATCATATCAAGTTTATTATTGCTAAGACACTAATGTATCTTTAGGTGTTTATGACCATGAACAAGGAACATTGTTGTTTCTGCCCCAGTGGAAACATCTGTGCCCTTGTTCCTTCTCCTTTTCTAAAGAAAAACAAAATCTGCTACAGGCCATTTAGGTACGCAAACTTTTTTTTTTTTTTAAAGCAAGAAGTTTATCTAAACAAGACGTTTGACTTGAAGGGGAGACTATCTAGGATTCATTTTTTTTTAGAGTAATTTATCCCTACTTAAAGACATTGCCTTACATGTAACAACTACGTACAAAAACTTTATAACATTGTCCTTGGTTTTACAATGATGAAGGAAAAACATTAAAATTCCCCAATCAGACAAGGGATGCAAGGATTTTTATGTTGTTCTTTTATTGTTAAACAGTGAGAGAAAAATAACTTACTGAAATAAAAAGATAAGAGCTGAATGAACACGCCACGAATGGAGAGAGGGGTATTTTCATGGACGCAGTATTTTCCCCATCCCATCTCCACTTGGTGTCGACCAAAACGTACCGTTGGCCATTTAGTTAATGAAAATGCAATAGGCACGCACATGGTTACTGTATGTACCATAAGGAGTGGGGAAGGGGCAAATGAAAGAATCGAGAAAACTGTATCGCAGTAGTCAGGATGTGGTGGAACCAAGTTGCGGTTTTCTCGTTGAGAATGTCTTCTCGGTCTGTAGAAACAAAGTTCTGGAGTAAAGTAACGGGTTCCCTTCTTAGTAGACACCTGTCTGCTGCTGGAACACATCAGGGGTATCTTCATCCTCCATTTCCAGCTGTGCAGGTGTGTCTGTTTCGTGGATTGGCTGCCCATGAAATCGGAATCTGATCTGCCCCATTGACAAGCCCCGCCGTGGACAACCGGCTTTCATGAGTTTACTAAGTGGCGTGTTGCCTTCTGCACCGCAGAACCATCCTGCCCCGCCACCTTCAAGTTCATAGGATCGTTGTTCTCAGTCTTCACTCCTTCCTTGGGCTTTTCCTCAGCCATAGCGGGCGCCGGAGTCAACTCAAGGGTCGCTTCCCCAAAGAGGCCCCAGGTCCTCACCGATCGAGCACCCAAGCCGCACCGGGAGCCGCAGAAGGACAAGGCGGCGGCGGCGGTGGAGGCAGAGGGCGCGTGCGCGTGGCAGGCACGCCAACTTGTAATGTATGCACTCGCTTTCTTTTGGACACTGAAGACATGAAAAAGAAAAAAGTATTGCATGCCCTAGCCCATCTGCCCCCATCTCGCACTCCAGCCAAAGAAGTTGTCAAAAAAGAGAACATTTCTGCTGCTTCTTTAAAAGCTTGAATAGGTATTGCAAGAAGACGTACTAAGCGTTAATGCTGAGCAAGCTGAAAGTGGGAGCCTGGCGTGCTGTGGACGACACAGAAACCTCTAAGGCTGAGTGAATGTCATTGTGGCTGGACACAGCATCGAGAGTCTTCGAAGCCAACTGTGAGAAGAGACTGTGGGCTGCTGTTGGTAGTGGTAACGAGTGGCTGTGTATAGCTTTTCCAGAAAGATACTCAGGCAGGGGTGCCATCCTTAAAACGTTTACCTGGGTCTCCAACACCACCTTGGTGGGGGGTGCTGGTGTTGTCAGAGGCAGCATCTGCCAGCCACCACAGGTGCACTGGGGGAAGGCCTGGGAGCCCATGTGGCACCTAAAGATGACGATGAGACCACTAAGAGTCACGGGCAGGCAGCCTGGTCTTTACCACAGACATGGGAGTGCCAGCCTCCTGGGACTCCTCAAAATACGGCCACTCTCTCCAATCAGGTTACCAGAGATGACACGTATGGTTTGTTCCAGACATTGCATTCCAGACAAAAGTGAAAGGACAGGATCAGGTATTTGTTGAGAAACCAGATAGATGGTTCCCTGGGACAACTCTGGCGGTGGAGATTTCCTTTCCGAGCGGCGGGGGGCTGCTGAAGCTGTTGCCGAGCGGGGCGCCGAGGCTGTGGTAGGAGGGTGTCTCCCGTCCCCAGCCGGGTGGGGGGCACTGGCCCGGGCCCTCCGTCGAGGGCAGTGGAGAGTTGAGGCCGGTCAGCTGCTGTTCCGTCCATTCCCACCTGTGAGGTTGTCCCAGGACTTCCAAGTTCCTCAAGGACAGATGAGCAATCCCTTCTCAGTCACGGTGGGCATCCAGTGCTGGCTTCTTCGTGGGGCTCCTTTGTGGGTGTTTCGGAGGCATAGTCTATATTGTTCCCCAAAGTGATGGTGAGCTCCCTGGCTGACTTCTTATGATTCTTCCAACTCCTGCTTCTGGGAACTTTTTGCCTTGGCAGGAAGCCCTCTTCTGTAGAGGGTGTCCCATCAGGATGGTTTGAGCGTGAACGAAGCCCTTCATATGAACAATAGTAACTAGACTCAGTGAGGGTGCGTTGGACCCACTTTCCTCGGGAAACGTCATGGACTCCTCTTTCGGCCCATCCGGTACCACACGCTGCACACAATTTACTTCCCCAGCCCTCTGTGGGGACGTCTAGTTTGCTTCTAATTGTTGGCATTGTAAGCAGTGCTGTGATAAACACTGTTGTTGTTCTAACCCCGTTATTATTTACAGTAGTCAACTTCATTCAGGGAAGCGGAAACTGCCAGATATTTCAACCAAGAGGACTGGATAGAAAGAATTGGCTAAACAGGTATTTGAGAACTGACAAAGGGAGAGAGGATGTTGAAGTGACACAAAAATAGTAATTGCTGGAAGCAGCTCCAGTCCCAAGGGTTGAGGGACTACAAGGAGGAGGTTGGGAGTATTAGCTTGGACAAGAGCCCCACAGGGTCGGGACCTAGACCTTGAGGGAAAGGAACTTTCTAGCTCCTACAGGTACACCTGAGATCTGAGGAGATGCTTTGCAGATGGGGGACTCTGACCTACGAGGAGGGGCACCAGACAGTGGATGCTGTGCCCCTAAGAGAACATACAGAGGCCTGTGTTGGGGTGCCTGGGTGGCTCCATTGTTTAAGCACCCGACTCTTTTTTTAAAGATTTTATTTATTTATGTGACAGAGAGACAGCCAGCGAGAGAGGGAACACAGCAGGCGAGTGAGAGAGGAAGAAGCAGGCTCCCAGCAGAGGAGCCCGATGTGGGACTCAGTTCCGGAACGCCGGGATCACGCCCTGAGCCGAAGGCAGACGCTTTAACAACTGCGCTACCCAGGCGCCCCAAGCACCGGACTCTTGATTTCGGCTCAGGTCATGATCTCAGGTCGTGTTGGGCTCCACACTCAGCAGGGAGTCTGTTTGCGATTCTCTCTCCTTCTCCCTCTCCCCCCCCACACCCCACGTGCATGCTTTCTCTCTCAAATAAATAAAATCTTAAAAAAAAAAAAAAAGACCTGTGTTAGGAGTGCGATTCACAAAATGTGGAAAACTCAGTAGCAAGAAAGCAAACAGCCTGATTGAAAAAGAGGCCAAAGATCTTAACGGACGCCTCACCAAAGGACACGTACAGATGGCAACTAATCATATGAAAAAATGCTCCACGTGTCAGCGAGGAAATACAAGTTAAAACAACGTTGAGATCGCATTAGATGCCTATTAGAATGCTTCAAGTCTGGAACACCGACACCGCCAGATGCCGGCAAGGGCGTGCAGCACGTTGCTCGTGGGAGTGCAACACGGTACAGCCACTTTGGAAAACAGTTTGGTGGTCTCTTACAAAACGAAATCCACTTTTTTCAGAAGATCCAGCAAACACGCTGTGTGGTATTTACCCAAAGGAGTTGAACACTTATGTTCACACAGAAACCTGCACGTGACGCTCAGAGCAGCTCGAGCCGTAATTGCGCAAACTGGGGAGCAACCAAGATGTCCTCCCGTAGGTGGATGGATAACTGAAGGGGTGCACCAAACAGCGGATGTTATTCAGGGCTAAAAGGAAAGGAGTTCGCATAGACATGGAGGAATCTAAATGCGTGTTACTGAGTGAAAGAAGCCAACCTGGGAAGGCTGCGTTCTGTATGATTCCAACTACAGGGCACAGGCAGAACTATGGGGACTATAAAAAAAAGTCAGGGATTGCCGGGGATGGAGGGAGGAGAAGAGAGATGAGTAGGCGGAGCCCAGGGGACATTTTATGGCACTGAAAATACCCTATATGATATTATAATGATGGATATGTCATGTATTTGTCCAAACCCATAGAATGTACAACACCAAGAGGGAACCCTAATGTAAACTATGCACTTTGGCTGATTATGACGTGTCGGTGTAGGCTCAGCGATTGTCACAAATGCTAGGGGTTGTTGATAATGGGGAGGCTATTTATGAGTGTGAGCAGGGGACCGCTGGGAAATCTCTGTAGTTTCCTCTTAATTTTATTGTAAGACTGCTCTACAAAAATAAAGCCTTTAAAAAAATCTCAAGGAGCCTAAAACTAGCTGTTGCACACAGGTGAAAGGCCGCTGCTGAATGCGCACGGAGAGGACAGGGAGAAAGGGGAAGGAGCAAGTCCTTTCTTCTCCTTCAGCCTGCAGTCTCCCTCTATCGCCCCCTGTTGGCAGGAGCCCATCAGGAACTGGCAGGGAATCGAGAGAGGCAGTTTGCAGTCACAACCCCTGCATCACAGAGCGGAGGATAGAAGGGTTGGTTTGCATCTGATACACAGTAACTTAATAACTGGCACGTTATTCCTTTAATAGTGGAAGGAAAGGATGATTTTTTTTTAGCTTTTGCTGTGCAACAAAGCATTTCAAAACTCAGTGGTTTTATACATTAAAAATTCATTATTTCTCAGGGCTCCTGGCTGGCTTAGCAGGTGGAGCGTGCAACTCTTGATCTCAAGGTTGTGAGTTCGAGCCCCGTGCTGGGCGTTACAGATGACTTAAAAATAAGATCTTAGGGGTGCCTGGGTGGGGCAGTTAGTTAAGGGTCTGACTCTTAGTTTTGGCTCAGGTCATGATCTCAGGGTCATGAGATTGAGCCTGGAGTTTCAGTTTTAGGTATTACCCATTGAATTCCTGCTCTGAAAAATGAGAATTTAGCTGTCTGTCATCTCCTTTGAGTATGTCCAGAATCATTAGGTCTCTTATCAATTTTACCTGCCTGAAGACCTTGCCCCCAGGCCCTTGCCCCCGCTCCACACTGAGCCGGGTGCCTCCATGCCTGCTGATCTGCTGCCCCCGGGGTCACCATTTACATCATCCTGGAAGATTCTCTTTGATTTCCTCCTGAGATGAATACCTGCTTTCTGGATCCGAGGACTTTCCTGATCTACTCCTTTATTTTGGCAGAGAATCTCCTGATGGCTCTGGAAAAGTCTGACCTCCATGGACTAACCTCACACTTGGTTAATTTAGCGTGGTCACTCATTCCGTATTGGAAATGATTTCCTCTCAAAATTTTGAAGGCATCGCTCCATGGCCTTTCAACATCTAGGGTCACCATGGAGAAATCTGAAGCCCTTCTGAAGCTCGTCTCTTTGCATATAAACTGTGCTTTCTCTCTGACAGCTTTTACGATGTTCTCTTCACTACAGATGTTGAAGTTTCATGATGATGGGCCTACATTTTTGTAGGATTATTCTAATCAGTTCCGCTGAGCTCTCCAGGGCCCCATCAGTCTGGAAATGCCACATCCTTCAATTCTAGGACTTTTTTTCTTGACTTACGTCTTTGATGACTTCCTGCCCTTTGTGTTTCCTGATCCCGATTTCTGGAATTCTTATTTTTCCAATGTGGGATTCCCTGACTAATTCTCTCATTTTCTTCTATTTTCCCTACTGCTTGGATCTCTTTCACTAAATCCGATTTCTAGGAATTTTATCTTTGTACTTTTATTCACTAAAGTTTTTTTTTCTCTCTCTCTTTTTTCTTTTTAAAAACAGTATCCTGTTCTAATGTCATGGTCTTAATAGCTTCTTTTATTTTGATGATTTTTCTGATGACGTTGTCCCCTGGATAATCTGTTTTGTTTTTTTTTTTAAGTTGTTTTTTCTCTTTGTCACCCACCCCTCTTCTCTTTTTTTTGTATGTTAGAAGCTTTCCTCATCTGGCTAGTGGTTGTTGGTTATATGTTTCTGTTTTGGGTGGGCCACCACTAACTGGCTTATTTTCGTGAAGAACACACAGTGCATGTGTCTTCAGGCATTTGCTCTTGGACTGGTCAAATTTTCCTGGGAAGAATGCTCTGCGATCTTTATGACCTGAACGTTTGTGTTCCTCTCAAATTCGTATGTTGAAATCCCAACCGCCAATGTGATGGTGAAAGGGGGCCTTTGGGACGTGCTTAGGGCCCTTGTGAAGGGGATTAGTGTCTTCATAAGAAGAGACCCCCCAGAGCTCTCTCCGCCTATCTGCCATGTGAAGACGCAGTGAGAAGATTCCATTTATCAACCAGGAAGCAGAGCCTCACCAGACGCTGAATCTGCTCCGGAACTGGGAGCAGTGAGCGCTTGCCGTGTAAGCCCCCCGGTCAACGGTAGTTTGCTACAGCGGCCTGAACAGTGTCTGCGTCCTCAGGGGTTTTTTCCTCTGGGTTTGCTCAGATTTCTCCAAATTCCTGCTCAAAATGTATAAATCTGCCTGTCACAGTCCTCAAAGCCGAGGTGGAAAAGAAGGCTGTGTGTGAACATTAAATGTGTACAACTTCACTCGACTCTCCCATGTTCAGTATGATATCCCTGCTCTCAAATGGCATCGTGTCCCCTCTCCCCTGTCCAGAGACCATGTGTCAGCCTCTGCAGATAAGAAAGCTCTAGTTGTCTGCTCAGAAAGGAGAAGGAAAGTCAGTTGTGACACGGGAGAGGAGATCTGGGCTGTGCAGATTTTCATGGAGCCTTGCGTTGGAGACCCCATTTACTCTACTCCCAGAAAGAGCTGGCCACGGCCAAGCCCGTGACCCCTGGGAGCTTGGTGGCCCAGATCCCGCCTCCTCTGAGCTGCTGGCTTAGCGGTTTCTCTTCTCAGCTCTCTTAAGAACCACTTCTGCTTCCGGGGTTCACAACGGTTTGTTACTGTTTCTTTTACTGTTTCCTTTCGTCCCTGTGGTTTTAATACCACAAGTAACACCCCTTTGCTGTTGTCTCCGTGGTGTTTCAGGAACAAGCAAGTGTGGATTTAGGTCACCATATCTGAGCAGAAGTACCTCCTCTCCCTCTTTACCCTCACTGCAAAGAGCTACGTGTCCCCTTTCTCTCTCTCCGTCTGTAGTAGTGCAGTGGGCTGTGTTCCCCTGGAAGGGCACTGCCTGGCCTCAACTCTTTCTGCTCCCCTCAGTGAAAAGCTTGGCTCTGCCCTGGCCCTGGAACCAGAACTAGTCAGGAAGAGCAAGGGTTTCCCCAGCTTTAGCCCTGCAGTGTCGGACTTGGCACCAAGACGCCCCCCCAAACTTTGTTGCTCTTCTGGCTCTGATTCCAAACCTGGGTGTTGCTGTGGGGCTGAGTACTTACTTGATTCTTTTATCAGCTACAGAGTCCTTTCTGTCTCCCCCCTACATACCTGCCCCCTGCCTCCTCTCTAGCCTTCCCTCGGCCCTGGACAGTTCTTTCTCCGTGTGTGCAGGAAGTACAACTTTGTTTTTTATGACACGGTCTGTATTCCGTACAAACCTTCATACCTCCAGAGAGTGGAAATGTGGTTTCCATCCAATCAGGGTCCCCTGATTTCCTAAGTTCCTCGAGGAACTAAGTGGGGGGGGGGGAGTGATATCATTAAGATGGTGACATAGGTCATTCTCAACTTCAGTTCCCTTCACAAAAAGACCAACTAGCAACTCTCCGTAGACAAGACAGCACTGTGGCAATTCCAGAACCTGGGGGTGAGATGGAAACACCTCCTGGACCTCAGAAATGGGGAAAAACCGTACACTTTGATGGTACCACCCCTCCCCCAGGCCAGCACAGTGCTCCACCAGGAGGGACCCCCCCCCCCCAGGTCTATGGCTTCTCCGGGGGGAGAAAGAGAACCTAAGATGGACATTCAGCTGCGCTCTTGTGAGATGCTTTCAGAGGGGCTCACTGGGGTCCTGCTTCACGAGCATCATTGGGAGAATCTGCAGGGTTTGACTGCTGGGAATCAGATAGAGATGGAGAAGGGAGCAGGGCTTACACCAGCCAGTACTCAGTTCCTGGACTGCATTCCTGCCTGCAGTGGACCTGAGCAGAGATCCCAGCCAGCATTTCTGTCCCTCTGCAGAGCCAAGCCTGTGACTCCAAATGGCCAGGGAGCTCAGTGGGCAGTTCCACGTGCTTTATGTCCCCAGCCAAAGAGCAGCACCAGCCATGGTGCACATTCTATGGCCTGCCCAGGCAGGGAAGCAAATTTGCAGCTCTGCCCATGCGAAGTACAGCCTCCGGTCCTGCTGACCAGGAGCCTGGCGGGAGAACCTGGACAGCCCCAGAGCCTATCCTACAGCCATGCTTGGGCAGGGAGCCAAGCCAGCAGCTCTGCCCGACGTTAAGCACGTAGCCTCTGGCTCCACATAACCAGGGAGCCTGAACAGTGACTCTGGGCAGCTTTGGAACCCAGCCTATGGTACTTCCAGAGGAGGAGCCAACAGCCTACATCCTTGTCCCGCAGCCCAGCCTAGCCTATAGCCTGTCCTAATTGTTGAAGACAGCCTGTGGCCTCACCCAGGCTGGGAACCCAGCCAGTGACTCCACCCAACTGTCACACATAGGCTGTAGCCCCGTGTGACAAGGGGGTCTGAACAGCAACCCCACTGACCACGGAGCGCAGCCTCCAGTGCCGCCCGACGGTGGAATACAGCCGGAGGCAACTCCTGACCTGAGTACGGCCGGGAACTTTGCCCAACAGCAGAGCACAGCCACTGGCCTTGCTCAACTTCAAGACACAGGCTACAGCCCCACCGGACAGCGGAGCACAGCCCAAGGTCTCATTGGACCACACCACGAAGCCCTGCTGTGGCCCTACCTGAACATGAGACTCAGCTGGTTGCGCCAGCTGGTCTGGGAGCACAGCCTGAGATCCCACTTGACCAGGGGTGATTACGGAGCCCAGCGTCAGCTGGGTCCAGTGGCAGATAACACCCAGTGGTACCAGCGTGTCACCAGCCTGAGAGCTCATCCAACCAAAGGTGACTGCAGAGCCCTTGCAGTGGTCCCCTCTGACCGTGGAGCCCAGCCAGCAGCTCTGCCTGAATACACAGCCCAGCCAGCAGGCCCACCCAACTGTGGAGTCCAGCCAGACACAACATCCCCTGCCCCCAGACCTCAGAGCACGTCATACTCAGCTGTGAAAGGTTGAAAGCTTTCCCTCTAAGATCAGGAGCAAGACAAAAGGGGCCACTCTCGCCACTTATATTTATATAGTACTAGGAGACTTAGCCAGAGCAATCTGGCAAGAAAAAGAAATGAAAGGCATCCAAATTGGAAAGGAGGAAATAAAATTTTCTCTGTGGATGACATGATCTTATATATAACACATCCTAAAGGCCCCACCAAAAAACTTAGTACTAATAAGCAAATTTATCAAAGTTGCAGAATACAAAGCCAACATACAAAAATCAATTGTGTTTCTGTACACTAACAATGAATTATTTGAAAAAGAAATAAATAAAACAATCCCATTTACAATAGCATCATAAGTAATAAAGTACTTCAGAATAAATTTAACCAAGAAAGTGAAAGATCTCTATACTGAAAACTACAAGGCTTTGATAAAAGAAATTGAAAAAGATACAAATAAATGGAAAGGAATCTCACTTTCATGGATCAGAAAACCTAGTATTGTGAACACGTCCACACACCCAAAGACATTTATGGACTCAGTGCAATTCCTATCAAGACTCCAAGGACCTTTTTTTTTTTTTTACAGAAACAGAAAAAAAAAATCCTAAAATTTGCATGGAACCACGAAAGATCTTGAATATCCAGAGCAATCCTGAGAAAGAAGAACAAAGCTGTAAGCATCATGATTTCAAACTATATTACAAAGCTATCTATGGTAATAAAAACAGTATGAAACTGATGTAAAAATGACACACAGACCAATGGAGCAGAATTGCGAGTCAAGAAATAAACCCACACGTACATGGTCACCTAATATTTGACAAGGGAGCCAAGAGTATTCAACAGAGAAAAGATAGTCTTTTCATAAATGGTGATGGGAAAACTGGATACTCACACTCAAAGGAATGAAAATATCTTTCACCATTTACAAAAATTAACTCAAAATGGATTAAAGACTTAAATGTAAGACTTGTACCATTAAACTCCTAGAAGAAAATGTAGGGAGCTCCTTGACATTGGTCTTGGCATTGATTTCACGGATAGGATACCAAAAGCACAAGGGATAAAACCAAAAATAAACATCAAACTAAAAAGGTTCTGCACAGCAGAAGAAATGATCAACAAACTGAAAAGGCAACCTACGGAATGGGAGAGAAGACTGAAGGAAATGGTGCTTCTCTTAGTATCAACAGCAGTGCTGTGACGAGAAGGACTCTGTGTTCCTTCTGTGTATGACTCACACCATTTCACTGCTGGTCACCAAATGTGTGGGCTTCCCCCCCCCCCCACTGACCAATTCTCCAACCCCAGCTTGTGTCCTACAATTCATTTCATTGCTGACACTATTTACTGGAGTTAGACTCTACAAGGTAAGGACTCAGACCCACAGGACTGCCCCCACCTCAGATACTAACTCCAAGTCCCAGCTTGTCACCTGTACTTTTGACCAACCAGCTATAAATTGAGGTCCCCACGACACCCTCCTTGGGATTGATAATTTGCTAGAACAGCTCACAGAACTCAGGGAAACAATTACACGTATCAGTTTATTATATAATAAAGGATATGATAAAGGATACGGATCAACAGCCAGATGGAAGAGAGATGGAGAAGGATCTTGAGTGCAGAGCTTTTGTCCCAATGGAGTTGGGGTGAGCTACCCTCCTGGCACATAGGTATGTTTACCAACCTGGAAGCTCTCTAAACCCCGTAATTTAGGGATTTTTATGAAGGCTTCCTCATAAAGGCTTTATCATGTAGATCAATCATTAACTCAATTTCTAGCCCTTCTTCTCTCCTGGGGGTCAGGCTGAAAGTTCTAAGCTTCTAATCTTTCCTTGGTTTTTCAAGTGACCAGCCACCATCCTGAAGGATACAGGTGCTCACCGAGAGTTGCCTCATTGGAAAAAAAAGATGTTCTTATCACCCAGGAAATTCAAAGAGATTTAGAAACTCTGTATCAGGAACTGGGGCCCATAACCAAATCTTAGAACAAAAGATGTGGGGCGCCTGGGTGGCTCAGTTGGTTTTAGCTCAGGTCATGATCTCAGGATTGTGGGATCGAGCCCACGTCAGGCTCCGTGCTCAGTGCTGAGTCTGCTTCAGATTCTCTCTCTCCTTCTCCCTGTGCCCCTCCCCACTCAGGCTCTCTCTGTCTCTAAAATAAATAAATAAAATCTTTAGAACAGAGGATGCTCCTAGGACATTTACTGCTTAGGAAATTACAAAGGAGGAGGGAGCCAGGGACAAAAACCAAAAAATACATTTCTTTTCTTCAACAAATGCGAACATTTGTTAAGTAATTTCTATGTATCAGACATTCAAGTACTTCATCTGTATCATTTTAAAACAATTTTAACATTTTTTGAGTGTATCATTTTGTCAAAGAAAAAACAGACTTGAACAGTAGTTAAAAATGATGAAAACAGGGGCGCCTGGGTGGTGCAGTCGTTAAGCGTCTGCCTTTGGCTCAGGGCGTGACCCCAGCGTTCTGGGATCGAGACCCACATCGGGCTCCTCCGCTGGGAGCCTGCTTCTTCCTCTCCCACTCCCCCTGCCTGTGTTCCCTCTCTCGCTGGCTGTCTCTCTCTGTCAAGTAAATAAATAAAATCTTAAAAAAAAATGATGAAAACAGATTTTATTCAGGACTGTTGCAATAGGGAAAAAGAAACCTCATGGTGGAATGGGGCTCAATCCTGAATATGGCGTGGACAGGTGGGAATTTACACCCAGGGAGGGGTGAGGGTCAGCGGACGGAAAATTACCAAGAGTAAATGTCTTAGTCCATTCAGGTTGCTACCACAAAAATACCATAAACTGGGCAGCTTATAAACAGCAAACACTAATTTCTCACAGTTCTATAGGCTGAGAAGTCCAAGACCGTGGTGCTGGCAGGTTCAGTATTTGGTGAGGGCCTGTTTCCTCGTAGATGGTTGTCTTTTCTCTATAACCTCACACAGCGGAAAGATTGAGGAAACTCTGGGGAGTCTCTTTTTATAAGGGCACTGATCCCATTCATGAGGGTCCCCCCCCATGACCTAATTACCTCCCAAAGACCCCTCCTCCTAATACCATCACAGTGGGCATTAGGATCTCAATTTACGAATTTGGGAGGCAGGGGATACAAACATTCAGACCACAGCAGAAAGCATCAGGGGTGTGTGTGTGTGGGGGGGGGGGATTCTGGCTAAAATCACCTAGCAGGATTCTTGCTGGTGGTAGGGTGAATAGACATCACCTGGGGGGACCGTGAAGGATCAGGAACCTGATCAGATATCAAGGGTGATCAAATATGGAGGATGGGGGGATTCCACTTAGACCAAGTTGGCAGAATTCTTGCTAAAGTTGAGCAATGCAGAGACAACCCGGGGAGCCTACAAGTTGAGACCCAGTTGAAAAAGAGTCCAGGGGAGGCTGAGCGGAGTTTGGTCGAGGAGAGAGTGTTTGTCACTTTCTGTAACTGACACTGATAATTTTTTGCAAAATATGCTATTGTTTTACTATCGACATTATTATCAGCAATGGTGGATGCTGGTGATGCTTTGACCAGACTCCTTCGTGACCCAGGGCGCCCATCCCCAGCTGCCGTGGGTGTTGCTGTGAGGGTCACAGATGCCCCCTTTTCAGAAGAATTGCCCTTGGCCAGATGGCATGGACGCTGCCTTGCCCCGAGGCTTTTATCACCTTCCCTTCAGAGGCAGTCTGTCACCAAGACTGACTGACACAGAAATACACAAGGAGGGTCTTCTTGCCTCCAGGCAGGACGGGCTCTGGTACAATTCACGCTGCAGGTTCCCCGTAGCTCAGGCCGAAGACGCTCTCCAGCTGGGAGCGCATCCTTGCTTAGCTCCGCCGCCCTGTCCTGCTCCCCCGTGCTCCTTTTCGTAAGAATACCCCCTTAAGAAATCATGTGCACCAAATCCCTGTTTCAGACTCTGCCTCCAAGGAAACCAGACCTAAAACAACCTATTTTATTGATCAGAAAAATTTCAAGGAAGCTAAGTGATGTATGTATCACCCACTTAATAAGGGTTGGACCTAGGATATCACCCAGATATGTCTATTCCCAGGGCCTCCACTCTTAACCACGACAAGATCCTACCTGAGGTGCCTTGGTTTTCTTAAGTCCCTGGTTATTAATGGGGGTTCAAATCGAAGGACCACATAAGTTTTCTCCCAGACCCAGAATATATTCTAATTTGGAGGGAGGCCTTGTATAGACAAGCTACTGGGCCTTCTTCTTCTTTAAACATCTCCTTTGGGGTGTCTGCCACTTTAATAAAGGAAGAGAAGTATGTTGAGAGATCTCATGAGAAGAAGAGAGCATGTAGCCCTACTTTCAGTGTAGAGAGAAGAAATTTGGGATGATGAGCCGGAAGAGAAAAGACCAAAGGGACCCACGGTAGCTGTCTTCCAGTATTTGACTTGGACTTTTTTTTTTTTTTTTTTTTGTCTTCTTCTCTGTAGCTGTTCGAGGGCAGAAATCTGGATGGTGGGGAAGTGTTGTGGAGGGTACATTCTGGTTCAGTAGAAATAATAACCTCCAAAATGACAGGACTCCAGGGACGGAATGTGCTATCTTGACATGTACTAATTTTTCCATCACTGCAAGTGTTTTAAGAGAAAAGGTGAGGGTTGTTTAGAGTGAATTTTTGTTTTCAATACATCACAGATGAGACAGCCTCTTAGTTCTGAATTCCAAGAATCTATGCTCAAAAACTTAAAAAAAAAAAAAAGGGCCCCATACTTTTAACATCAGGGATTTTCAATCTTTTTTTAATTTTTATTTATTTATTTATTTATTTTTTAAAAAGATTTTATTTATTTATTCGACAGAGATAGAGACAGCCAGCGAGAGAGGGAACACAAGCAGGGGGAGTGGGAGAGGAAGAAGCAGGCTCATAGTGGAGGAGCCTGATGTGGGGCTTGATCCCATAACGCCGGGATCACGCCCTGAGCCGAAGGCAGACGCTTAACCACTGTGCCACCCAGGCGCCCCTCAATCTTTTTTTTAAAGCAGCAGAAAACTTTTTAAAAACAAAAACTTGAATGGAACTGCAGGTATCAAACAGACCAAAGGAAAGATGCTCAGGTTACAGCTGGAAGGGAGAAGGGAGGGGGGACCAGAGCCCAACCTTCTTAGCCTCTCTCGATGTTTTGATTTTGACCCCAGAACCAAGTCTAGTTTCTAATATTTGCATTCAAGACTTTGACAGTCTTACGGCTGTGCAATTCCGTAACATCGTAGCGTGCATGAACTCCCAGCTACAGCCATGCAGTATTTTTCATTGTTTCCAAGCAGCTCGCAAGCATGCCAGCTGCCACTGCTCTGTTCACACCGCTCCCCTACCTGCAATACGTCCTCACACCCTCCCCTCTGCTATTTCTCTGAAACCTGTCTTCCCTCAAGACTCTGAGAAGCTCCTCCATGAAGCGTCCCTGACCACTCTGGTCTTCGCTGATTGTCCCATGTCCTGTTCTACTGGAATATGGTGTTTTTTTTAATTTTAATTTTTTATTTTGATGCAGCACAGACAACTTTGTATTGCTTTTACTCATGTGGCCATTCCACCCGACCACTGTGATCATGTATGTCCTGCTTTCTGCTTTCTGGGTCTGTGGGAGGATCGCACTTCCTGGCCCTCTTGTGGCTGGATGGGGCCACGCCGCCGTTGTAGCCAGGGAGTTACACCCTGCCTATTACTTCCAAGGTCGGGCCATGCGAGGGGCGGTTCAAGACCCCAGAGCTCTGTTTCCCCGCTGCCGTGGCACTCAGCAACAATCGAGTGGCTCTCCATCAGTGCGTCAGTTGGGGCTCCTGAGTAAGAAGATGTGGAGCAGCGTTTCCAGCCAGCCTGCGGCGGACACGCAGCGCGAGGGAAAAATAAACCTCTGTTCTTATAAGCCACCAAGAGTCTTCTCCCTGCCCCCCGACCCCCCGCGGCATCACAACGTAGTTTGTCCTGATACAGTTGGCTACTAGGGGACAGTGTCCTACAGTGTTTTGTACTTCTGAGGCTCAACAGAGTACCTTGTTCATCGTAGATGCTTAATCAAGATCTGATTTATTTAGCAAACATTTTTGAAGTGTTTTTGGAAGCTCATCTAAAAATGGTTGCTTTCCATTTTCCTAAAGAAGCTGTAAGCATTTTAGGGACCGGAACCCCCTTAGATAGTTCCTCTGCCACTATGTCCCGAGCACTAGTCCACAGGAAACTTAACGTGGTCTGCATACGGGCGCCAGGTTGTGGGGTGGGGGCAGTTAGAGAAAGATATTCTAGGAGGGATGAAAACAAGTCCTGACCTGGAGACAGCAGTGGTTGATTCCTGGGAAAGAAGACAAATGAAATGATGCATTGAGAGAAAGAGCAGCTTCTAGAAAGGTCTGGGCCACTGTAAAGAAGCCAGTGAAGTCATCCTGGGAGGCGCGAAAGAGCTAGAAACGGATACACTTTGAAACGTGCTCTGATAGCTCTTTCCCCGGAGCTCGAAAAGAGATACATTGTATAGGCTTCAGACACAGAGGACAGATCTGTCCTTGAGCCTGGATTCTGGGTAAACACTCTGGATCTTAGGCTTGAAATTAGTTTAGTTAGTTTTGATATTTTCAACCTTGACTTGAAAAAGCACAGGGAGCAGAGAGGTCTCTGAATCCCTGACAATCCTTGCCCCCTTAATGGAATACTGACTGTGTTGACAAGAGAGCAGAGCCAGGAGAGCTGCAGGGAGGAGAGAGACCGACGGTCAAAGGCTCCAAGAAGTCAAGGCAGACGAGAATCCATGGTAGATACCGACAGCGACCGGTCACCTGGGCTTTCCTGTATGCCAGACACTGTTCCACACCGTTCTATGTGCTTTACAACTATTACCTTCTTCATCTTCACAGCGAACCTCTGAGGTCAGCGGTGCTGTCTCCGTATTAGGAATGGCAAACTGAGGTTCAAGGGCATTAACTGGTTTGTTCAAAGTCAAAGGCATTAACTGATTTGTTCATATATCATATATATACACATATATTACTCGGCCATAAAGAAGAGTGAAATCTTGCCATTTGCAACGACATGGACCGAGCTAGAGAGGGTAATGCTAAGTGAAATAAGTCAGTCAGAGAAAGACAAATACCGTATGATTTCACTCATATGTGGGATTTAAGAAACAAAGCAAGCGAGCAAAGGGGAAAAAAAGAGAGAGAGAGGCAAACCAAGAAACAGACTTAACTACAGAGAACAGACTGAGGGTTACCAGAGGGGAGGTGGGGGGAAGGATGGGTGAAACAGGGGCTAGGGATTAAGAGCACACTTACCAGGATGAGTGCAGGCTGTTGTACGGAAGTGTTGAATCACTATATTGCACACCTGAAACTAATATTGCACTGTATGTTCACTAACTAGAATTTAAATAAAAACTTAAAAAAAAAAGCCACATGGCTGATCAGCGGTAGAGTGAGGATTTGAACCCAGATTTGTTTGGTTTCAAACAATTTTTTTTTTTTTTAATTCCCCCGCACTGGCCCTGGTGATAGATTGTCATACAACATTTCAAGAAACTTGAGGGAAACGTGCCGGCATATCCACTGCCATTGCTAATTACACATAACCCAGGAGCCAGAGGGCCGACATGTCATAGAAATAAAGAGAAAGCCACACAATCTCCGAGCCTCGCGTGGGCCAGTAGCCTCATCCTCTTTCCCCACCACCCTCCAGTGTCCCCACCCTCAAAGACGGCAATGAAGCAGGATGTAGACGGGAAGTGGTCTTTTATGAGAGTCTCCTTTACTGCTGAAAACCAGTGTTGCTGGTGCTAAATGACGTACATGTTGGATTCAGGTCATTTCCTCATTAGGCCACCTGTCCTCTAATCAGCATAACAAACACGCAGGGTTATGACGACGTCCTTTACTGGAGGGGAAGTGGATCTCGAAACAGTTTAGTGTGGGACAAATTCTGTGCCTTAAAGCGTTCTTTGGACGTACAAAGGAGGTCCCGTCAAGACTAAGCTTCTGCACGAATGGGGTTCCCATGAGTTACTCTCCTCTCTCTCTCTCCAGTCCTTCACGACTCTAGAAACAATCTTCTTCCTCAAAATGGAGGAAGCTGTGCCTTTGGTTTTGCCCTGGGCCTTGTGAACTCAAAGGGCACCCTGGGCTTCTCTTCAGCCACCCTTTCTGGCACGAAAGGAAATGAGTTCCAGTTCACAGCGCTGATTTCCTCACTCGTAATCCTTAGAAGAAAGCCCCTGTCGAAGAGCACTTTTTTCTTTCTTTCAGTTGTCTGTTGCAAGGATTGAGTTAATTATTTACAGCAAATTTGTCATTGTTGGTCTTATGAGAAGACTTTCTTTTGTTTTATTTTTACTGATTTATTGATTTTTTTATCCCCACGATCAGCTCCCATCCATGTCCTTCATAGGCAGCTCTTCCAATGTTTTAATATGAACCTTTTCAGAGTATTTTTATTTATTTATTTATTTTATTTATTTATTTATTTTTTAAAGATTTTATTTATTTATTCGACAGAGTTAGAGACAGCCAGCGAGAGAGGGAACACAAGCAGGGGGAGTGGGAGAGGAAGAAGCAGGCTCATAGCAGAAGAGCCTGATATGGGGCTCGATCCCATAACGCCAGGATCACGCCCTGAGCTGAAGGCAGGCGCTTAACCGCTGTGCCACCCAGGCGCCCCAGAGTATTTTTATTTTATGTAAGTGATTTTAGGTCATGTATTTCATTCTGTTGCTTATCTTTTAAAATGAGCACTAGTTTTTGGAGAAGTCAACTTCACTCAGCTATAATTTCCATAAAATAAAACACACCCATTTTAAGTGGGTAAATTTTGATGTTTTGACACCTGTGTATAGAACATTTTCATCATCTTAATAAAGCTCTCTTGTGTCCCATCTTAGTCAACGCCCGCCTCCTCCCACCAGCCCCAGGTAACCACTGATGTGTCTTTTGTTTTTTGGTTTTTGTCACAGTAGACTCGATTTGTCCTTCCTAGAGTTTCATACAAATAGATTTACTCAGTATATTCTCTTTTGGCCTGGCTTCTTTCACTCAGTCCAATGCTTTTTAGATTCCCGCAAACTGCAAAGTTAAAGCGTCTTTATTGCTGAGCAGTATTCCATTATATGGATAAACTGCCATTTATTTCTTTGCTACTTGATGAATATTTAAGTTGCTTCTATTTATGATAAATAAAGCTGCTGTGAAAATTTACGTACACTTTTTGGTGTCGACATAACTCTTTTTTTATCTTGGATAAATACCTAGGAATGGAACTGCTGGATTGTATGGTAAGTGTGTTTAACTTTATAAGAAACCATCAAACTAAAACAAAACAAAACAACACCAGGGCTCCTGGGTGGCTCAGTGGGTTAAGTGTCCGACTCTGAATTTCAGCTCAGGTCATGATCTCAGGGTCTTGGGACTGAGCTCCGCGTTGGGACCTGTGCTGAGTGTGGAGCCTGCTTGAGATTCTCTCTCTCTCCCTCTGCCTCTTCCCCCCACGTCTTTCTCTAAAATAAATGAATAAATCTTAAAAACAAAACAAAACAAAACCCCCATCAAACTGGCTTCCAAAGTGGTGATTCCATTACAGTGAGCCAGCACGTTCTTCTCGTGGGGATGGCGGAGGCACAGAAAGGCGAGTGAAGACATTCATCACCTCTTAAAGCCTAGGCTCAAGACTGGAGCATTGTCACTTCTGCCCATGCGACACTGGCTAAAGCAAGTCACATAGCCAAGACAACAGTGAGGGAGAGCGAAGTGTATTCCTCCTGGGGTGAGACCTTACAAATGCGTGGGTTCAAATAAGGGTGTAAAATTGGGGTCGATAATGCAATCTACCGTACATTACAGGAAACACCACGATGGGAGAAACTGGCCTTTCCTTTGGCCCCTAGGAAGATGCTCCTTGTTCTTCTCAAACACACACTGTTGAAAGAAAGCTCTGTGGCCTTCCCGCTCATTCCACTCCACAAATGCTGATGTGTGCGTTGCCGGGAATGATGGCCATGGGGCCATTAGGTATTCCCTCTGCTTCTGCCCTTCCCTTACTGTCCTTTAAATGAACCGCCAACATATGGGACATCATAGGGTGTCCTCATTGCTGGAAGGAACCCAAGGAACACAGAGTATCACTCCTTTTCTGTCTCATTGCTCTCTCTCTTTTCTTTTACCAGACATGAATCAACAGTAAAAACATTTCCCCCCTTCTGGGCTCCCCAGTTGTGTTAGAAACCTCCTCAAAGGCAAGGCTGTGTCCTCTCTTTGTTAAGGTCTCTTCCCCCTGTCCCGGCCCCCTGGGAGTGCAGACAAGCTGGTGGATTCGGTAGCCAATCAGCCAGTGTGGTTGACTACTTGCCTGTCTGTCCAATCTTAAATGACTGTTCCCTTTCTGGTTCACTGATCATGGGTCCGCCATGCTTCTCAGGGCAATAAATACCAGTCTCGACTGCCCCGAATGGGGACCTCTGCCTGTCTTGCCAGCCCAGAAGGCTCCAAGCCTCTTAATCTCTCCCTGAGCCCCCAGCATTCATGAAGCTCATGCTCCTGGTTTTGGCTGTTATCCTGCTCCTGGTCCGAGTCACCCAAGGTAAACAGGATCTCTCCCAAGGGGCAGGGGGTCATGTTCAGGGAATTCCGGGGGCTCTCGCAGCCTGGGCGAGGAGAACCGCAGGGTCCACGGAGGCCTTTGGATGATCTCTGTGGCCAAGGGAAAATTTGAGTTGTCTGATAGCAGCTGATCCTGCCAGCGCCATTACTTGACGACTCTGATCTCTGGTTTGCTCTGGAAAAGTGGAGCATGGTGACCCGGGCAGAGGGTACATGCGAGAGAGAGACTTGGGTGTGGAGTACAGTAAAACGGGCTACTTTTCCAAAAACACTGGGGGGGGGGAGATTTGAATTTTGATCTATTGTTGCCTCTGTGAAAATGGTTCCTGAATTTCTGATTGAGGATTCTTTTAAAAAAACTATTTTATTTGTTTGTCAGAGAGAGAGGGAGAGAGGGAAAGGGAAGCACAAGCAGGGGAGCAGCAGGCTCCCTGCTGAGCAAGGAGCCCCATGCAGGACTCGATCCCAGGACCCTGGGATCATGACCTGAGCCAAAAGCAGATGCTGAGCCACCCAGGTGCCCCTCTGATTGAGGATTCTGATTCCATTCTTAGGCAACCTCAATTTATCTGGGCTACTTTAGCTTGTGGGTTCTGCAGAGCAGCTGTTCCTAATTATCTTGGCTGGTTAAGACCAGCGAAACGGCCCAGGATGTCATGGAGAAGGGAGTATGACATTCTTGGGAATTTTACCGGTGCCCTAAAAGACCTGCGGGTAGGTGTCCAGATGGGTGTATTTCCGATTCCTGTACCGTTCATTGATACGGTCAGAGAGGGAACTGAGGGCAAAGGGGAAAGCGAGCTGATACGAGCTACCCTATACTATGGGGGAGATGAAACCTTGGAGAGACGGGGACCGCCTGTCTTCCCCAAAGGAGCTGGCCAGGGAGGGGAAGCTGCCTCATAGGTCCTAGGCCACCAAGTGGACTTTGGGATTGTGACTGAGGACACAAATGGGAGAAGAAAGGATAATGGCCCATCATCTCTCCTAAATCTTGTAAGGGCTGTCTTGTAAGGGCTTTTCCCCCACATAGGTCCTATTTCCCTCACTATTGTCTTCTCTGCTGGGCTTTGACCTCCCCCTTTCTCAGCCCCCTGCTTTATTTCAAGACTGACCCTGCCTTCTCCTTTTTTTGTTTTGTTTTGTTCTCTCCTTCCCTTTTAATTTCAGCCATGCGTTGCTGGGGCAAGTTGGGAAGGTGCAGAACAACGTGTGAACAGAATGAAGTCTTCCATATATTATGCACGGATGAAGCTAAGTGTTGTGTCAACCCCAAGCACATACCTGTCAAAACTTGATCCTTACGCGCACCTGGAAGCCTGGGGTAACCCCTGTAGTCTGACCACTCTCGCCCAACGTTGAGTCCAATGTCGTTAGAGCCCACAGTTCTATTAAATCATTCTTGGCTGTACCATTGTGTCTGCAGCTCGGCCTCATTACACTTACGAATCAGTAACAAAGGAAGGTGTGTGTGCGGATTAGGGAGAACGGGGTGGACCAGTAGGTAGTAACAGTCTGTTTTGCACATTCCTCCTTGCCTGCTGGCCCACGGCTCGTCCCAGATGATATAAATGAGGAATGTTAGTTCTATCCGTTTGATTCTTGCTTCCTAGACCAGCACTGCCAGGAGAACTTTCTGCAATGATGGAACAGCCCATCTCTGTGTTGTCCAATATGGCAACTACCCGCCACAGGTGGCTCTTGAGCATTTGAAATGTGGCTGGTGAGTCAGTGCACAGAGACACCTGTGGCATCCTTGCTTGTAACACGGAAGCAGAACCGGAAAGCATTCTAAACGTCCCTCAGTAGGGAAATGAAGTCTCCATGCTAATGACGACTATGTCTCACTTAAAAAAGGTGACGTAAACATGCCTAACTCTGCAAGACATACTGTGGGTTGAAAAAGGAAAGCCATCCCCTGCGATGGAAAACGAAACATTAACGAGCACTGTATGTTTTCTAAAGGTGCGTATGTGTGCAAAGTCAGCAGAGGACAATCACGCAGACGCAGATCATTTGTTTTTAAAATCATTCTGTAAATACATATTATGTGATTTTTATTAGTATCTTTTCCCCCAAAAAGGCATTAAGTTCCATGAAGACATATAAGTAAAAAGAAAAAGAAACGTGGCTAGTGTAACTGGGGAACGGAATACTTAATTTAATTTAATTTAATTTAATTTAATTTAATCTAAACTTCTGTTTCGAGAGCTTAATGTGAGTACTGGTTATCATATTGGACACTGTAGCTTTAGGGCCTTGAGATACAGGCTGCTTCTTTTTCTCTATGTTCACTCCAAAAGGGTGCATCCCTCCCCTGATAAGACCTGCAGTTCTACCCGTTAGGGACTCTAGGATCGTGTCTCCTAGTTTTCTTCAACCAACAGAGAGCTGGTATCAGGCCCCATGTGGGTTCCTGCTCCGTCTCTTTCCTTTCCTCCCAGTTGGGGCCACATGATATTGAATTGTGGGCTCGTCTTTTTCCAGGACTGATCCTGAACTGAGACAATGGCGATCTTCCCACCACCAGCTCCGTGATTTCAGGGGTGGCCTCAAGTATTCCCCACCCTTGCTGCTTAGCTGACTAATCAAAGAGGACTTGGTTATTCTGAGTTGGGAGGTTCTGTTCGGCATCACCTACTCACTCTCCAGTCCCTTCATATGAGAACACTGAAACTGGCCTTAGCCTTATGGCTTGCCTCCGTCATCCCAGCACACCCCTCCGTTGAAACCTCCAGCCCCAGTGTTGAAGTCTTACTGAAAGTGCCAAAGGAAGAACACTGGATTCAGAATCAGAACGTCTGGGGGTTCAAATCCTTGACCACATATCTGCTGCATGATGCTAGGCAAGCCATTTAACCTTCTCCGTTTTATCTTCTCATCTCTAAAGTGAGGATTCACCCTACCTGAGGCACAGGGTTGTCGTAAGATTAAATGAAATAACTGGTAGGAAATGCCCAGCACAGAGGCTAATGCACATTCGATTCCCGTTAAGACTTCGGATGCCCTCCTCTTCCCTTCTCGTATCAGGTCGGCCATTGTGGCCTCTTGAGTCTTCCTTGGCAATGGCTTCGTGCAAACCTTACTATTCTGCACTGTATTCAGAGCTGCTCTCTCCGCTCAGTCCCTCCTTGGCGTCCTCCCTCCTCTTTCTCACACTCCGGGCTTTCTACCTTGAGTTTTGCTGCTGATCTTTTCATCTCCCTGCCAGGTCATATTGCCCCACATCCTGGCACCCTATCTCACAAGGGTTCCTTGTGGCCTACAGCAACATTCTTCAACATATTTCATGATGACACACCTCAAATTTGTCATTGGATGTCATGATTTGAGTTCATCAGAGACCAGCTTAAGCAGAAAGGGCATTTCTTGGAAAGATACCACATAGCTCATAGAACTGATAGGAAGTCTAGACAATTGGGCTTGGAAGGACCACGGGAGAGTGAGCAGCAGAGGGGATCTACCGGGGTCCCACCAGCAGCATTGCCATCCTGGCACTGGACACGTGGAGTCTTGCCTGGACTTCTCCCACGGCGGCTTCTGCCTGCTGGCCACCATGGGAGTGTTGTCTCCACCTTCTCTGTGGTTTGAATTGGGTCCTTTAAGATTCAAAGTCCTTTGCTGGAGCATCCAGTTGGCTGAGCCTGGGTCATATGCCTGCCCACCAACTCTCAGAGTGGTGCAAAAGAGTATTTGCCATTGATGTTTTCTGTAGTGTTTTCTGTAGGACAGCAGCCCTCCTTTCCGCCGAAACCCAAAGAGTAGAAAGGGATTCAGTTGCTGAATGTCTGCAGATGCTCAAGTGATGGCTACCAGGGATTCCCCTAAGCCTCTGCCTTCGCTCGGAGTGTTCCCTTCCACGGCTGACCTTTCTGACTGCCAGGGCTGCGAGTAGGGCAAGCAGGCGGGGGTGCCTGGGTGCAGCATATAGGGGGGCACGTGCCCTCAGGGTCACGTGAGTGCCTCCTGGTACTTCCCTTGCCACCCCCCCCGCCAGTGGCATCCTGCACTTCTCTCACCACCCACCACGCCCAGAACTGCCCGATGAACGGCTGGTGGAATTCATCCGCAGTAGCCTGAGCGTGAGGAGCAAGAGAAATGAAGATCGTCGTCATGAAGTAAGGAGCAGATTCTCCTCGTTTCCTGAAATCATGGGGTCTTAGTAGGATCAAGAGGAGGAAGACAGGAGACCCCAACAGTAACTGACATTGGGCATCTCCCCAACTTTGTAAGTGGCGTCTTGGCGTTGAACTTAAAATACAGATAAATAAAGCATTCGCTGGGACTTGAGTGTGGCGGCACCTTCATGACTGGTGTGTGACTATTACCATGTTAATGACTTTTAGAAGCAACGCCCCCCGAGCACCCACAGTGCTTGAAGCAGGGCACAGTCAGGGACATACTGGTGTAGGGGCTTCTCCAGCTGCCAGCCCCTCTTTCCTAGCCTCGCCACACTTTCATGCAAACTTGGCCTCATCTCGCCTCTCTCAAGCCAAAGCCCCTCATCTGGATACTTCTCCTGCCTCACTGGGAAAGCGAGAAGACGTGAGAGCGTGCAAGTCAAAGAATCTGTGAACGCCTGTGATTTTATGGTGCGATTTTCTTCTACCTTCTTGCCATATATATTTTTTTAAGATTTTATTTATTTGAGAGACAGAGCGCACAAGCAGGGGGAGCAGCAGGCAGAGAGAGAGGGACAAGCAGACACCCCGCTGATCAGGGAGCCTGATGCGGGGCTCGATCCCAGGACCCCGAGATCATGACCTGAGCTGAAGTCAGACGCTGAACCGACTGAGCCACCCAGGGGCCCCCCTTCTTGTCATATTATTAGCCTCACAGGTTAGAGGGAGGGTTCGCCGACATAGAGTAGAAGTCGATGGCCTGTGTGGGACCTGCTGGGAATGCGATCGCTAGCACCTGCCTTCCCCTCCGCACCGTGGGATTCAGGCTGCGGGGCGTGGGCAGCATGTCAGCAGCTGAAAAGTGCAACTGTGCGGATTTCGGGGGGTGGGTGGCGCAGGTCTTAGAGAACTGGCCGGGCTGTACTGTGTGGGAGGCCTTACAAAGGCCAAAGCCACAGTCTGTTCTGGCCTTGGCAGGATTCAGGAGATACCGCACGTTCCCAGGGGCCAAGTTGGCTCTCTGACCAAGGTCTGCCTCTTTCCCTATCTCCTGGTGTTTTCTCCCACAGTGGCTTCTCCCCCACTGGCCACGTTGGCAGTCCTGCCCCCTGCTGCCCACTGCCCTTAGCCTTGGCCCGGGTCTCCTGGCTTCCCAGAAAATCACCACGCAACTGTCATGCTCTGGAGTCAGAGCACGTAGGGCCTCAAGGGGGACCATGGGGCTGAACTGGACAGAACTCTAGGCCCTGGCACTTGGTGGTCGGAGCACAAATCCACACACGCACATGTACTTGAGAACACACTAACACACACCCATCCAATTACAAGCCTACACACAGATGACATGCAAGTATAAACATACACATAAACATTCAAGTACTCACATATACAAAATACGCACAAATAACCCAGGCACACAAAGTATACACAAAATACACAAAATGTGAGCATACACAGCTTTGCACAAATTTACACACACACACGTACATATAAACACAGTGCAAAGCACATATAAACTCAGATACCCAAGTAAAGACGTGTGATACCAATGAACCCATCTTTTTCTGTTTCTCCTTATCTCAGTCAGGGCTGTTTCTCTGAATCACCCCAGTGCTTCCTGGTCATCTCTGCCTACAAGGATTCATAAAGGGGCTCATGAAATACTGCAAAGCACTGTCACAAGGAGGGGCCTGGAATCTTCTGGTCTGTTACAATAATAAACCAACTCCTTCTATTGCTGTCAGGAAGTGTCAGGTGTGTTACGTGTCCTCACTGAAGGCTTCCTGTGGATTCGCTCATTTGGTCCTCCTTAACAACCCTCCGAAGTCGGTACTGTTATTACCCCCATCGTATAGCCCAAGAACCAGGCTCAGAGATGGTAACACGTTCCAAGGTACTACAGGCAGGAGACGAACTTCAGAACCCAGGCTTGCCAACATCCGGCTCTGGGTCTCGTTCTGCGCCAAGTCCCACGGACGGTGAATGACATCGTCCAGGACACACAAGCTGCTCGGTGCCCGGGCCTGGCGCAGATCGAACGCCTGGCATCTCCACGGCACTTGTTGGATGTTTTCTCCTTTCACCCCTGTTCTGCTCGTGCGCTTCTGGCGACAGTGCTGGCCTTGCGATTTCTCCCCAGAGGAGAAACAGCCTCCTTGCTACTCTTCCCTTGCTTGCCTCTGGCCTGGCAATTATCTTCAATATGGGCCGCCAGAGTGATTTTTCTAGGCTAAAAAATAAAAATCTGACCGTGCCCCTACAGTCCTCTCTAAACGATCCCTTGCTCACAGGATGGCTTCCCCAGCCCTGAGCACGGCACTGGTGAGGACGTGGTGGCTGCCCCATGTCCCTCGGGGTCTCCCCTTCTGTCTCAAACATTCCCAACCACCACTGTTTGCCGACCCTTCTCCTGACCTTCCTCTGTGGAAATGGGCCTTTCTGTCGTCCGTCCTTCTCCCTGCCCGGGAAGCCCTTCGCCAGTTCGTGTCACCTGACCGAGCCTCAGTTCTGTCACACTCAGAGGTTTATGATCGCCCTTCCGAGGGCAATAAAGAAGATAAATGTGAGGCTGATGATAATGACAATGAAAGACAACAATAGCGATGGTGAATAGTTAGCACCTACTAGGTGTCAGGGGCTTTGCTAAGCAATTTAGTAAGTAAGTTATCCCTCCCATTTAATTAAATCAGGGAGAGTTCTGATTTGTATTTTACTGTAGGATGCTCAGGAAATTCACCTCGCTCAGGGGCAACAGGTATCAAGTGTCAGGGCCAACCCTCAAGTTCAGATCTGTGTGAAATCAAAGCCCATGCTCCAATCCTGGTCTTCTAGGATTCTAGAATTCTCTTCTGTCTTCTCCTTTTATAGTCTCTGAAGTGCTGCCCGAAGCCCAGTCCTTAGGTCAGCTTCTTGAGATGCTGGACTGAAGGGACACAGTCACGTGCTTTCTCTACACTCTGGAAGGACTTGGGTTACTCCCCCCTTAGATCACTTCTCACAGGTCACTTTCTCAACGGAAGTTATTTATTCCGACCGCAGGTGTTTACTGAGTATCTGCGATGTGCTGGGGGTGTCAGCAGTCGCAAGCTCTTCCACAATATCCGTCCTTCCCTTCTTCTTAGACTTAAGACTACCCCTGAATCTTAGCTAACCATGGTTGCCCAGAATGAAGAAAACTTTCCAGCCCACCCTGCAGCTAGGTGTGGCCACCTGAGTAAGTTCTGGCCAATGGACTGGAGTGGAAGACGTGCGTGCAGATTCCGAGCGGTGTCCCTAAAAGGGAAAGGCGCGCACTTCATTTCCTTCTTTCTCCCCTCTGGCCCGTGGAGGACGGCAGAGCGTCAAGCCGGGGGGACTCTCGCTTCCTGTGGAGTCAGGAAGCTGCCACACTTAACTGCTTGACCAGATTTTTCCATAAGAAAGAAATTCATGTCTATCTTTTGGAATCCTTGTTTGGGGAGAATATCTGTTGAAACAGTTGAATTAATATCCTAATCCAGGTGATGTTATGGGCAGTGGGTTACAAGGCGGATTTCTGACATTCTAGTGGAGACACAAAGATTAACCATGTAAAATACAATTGAAAAGAACAGATAGATCTATGCAGGTCGTGAATCGAGTTATAATGACACAGAGTGACTGTAGGCAGGAGTACCCTTATCAAGGGTGACCAGGAAAAGCCTGTGCAGGAGGTGACATTCAAGATAAGACTGATAAACAGGAGCCAGCCGGGGAAGGTCTGCAGGAAGAACTTGACAGGAAGAACAAATAACAAATGCTAAAGCCCTGAACTGGGAACTAGATTGGCAAGTTCAAGGTTCAGACAGATATGCCCATGTATCCTTCTGTTAGAAAGCTGAGAATAAGCATTTTTTTAAAAAGGTGTTTCTTGATAGATGTTTATGTAGTTTAAAAAAATATTTTAAAATTTATTTATGAGAGAGAGAGAGAGAGAGAGTGAGCATGAGTGGAGGTGGGGGGGTTGGGAGGGGCAGAGGGAGAGGGAGAAGCAGACTTCTGGCTGAGCAGGGAGCCCCACCAACCTCAGGGCTTGACACGGGGCTGGATCCCAGGACCCCAAGATCAAGATCAAGACCTGAGCCAAAAGCAGATGCTTAACCAACTGAGCCACCCAGGCGCCCCCCAATATATATTTATGTACTAATTAATTAATTCTTTGGTGGGTCTTGAGAGGCCAACAGGCTTTAATCTGTCTCGTCAGCAGGAAGGAAAGCCACTATTGGCACGGGCGCTGGCAAGTTTCCCACACTCTCATCTTGTGTTTGCTAGGACATCTGCTACACACTGTCCTTCGGCCTGGCTGATCTCATATAAATTCTCTCCTGCTATAATTCACTGCCCACAACCCTGCCAATAAAAGCAAGGCTCATCCCCGCTGCAGAGAACTTTATTTTCATCCCCTGCAGCACGGCCACCTCCTTCTCCTGTGACCTGCCAGCCATGAAGTTTCTTTTTCTCTTTCTTGTCATCCTTCTGGCCATGAAACCACTGGTCTCAGGTAACCTGGGTCTCTCTCAAGTGTCTGGGATCTTGGTCACGAACTTTTTGCTTTCCTCTCCCCTCCACTGAGGACAGCACAAAACTTTTCCTCATTTGATGGGGTTTTGGGAGGTTTTCCTATGATCAGCTCACATCCACATCTCTCCCTGATTCTTTTTTGCCAGGTGGTGGGATGGTAGCTCTTTGGAGCACCTGACACTTTAGGGCAGGGTGGTATTCTGGTGGGATCTTGGGAGAAGGCTTAGGGGTAACAGGTTGGGTACAGATTGGGGACTTGTTGGGGGTTCTGCATCATTAAGATTAGAGGTTGAGGGTGAGCTGTGATGGGGAGAAAGACCTTGGGGTTGGAGTGGTAGGGAGATTAGGATGAGCTGAAGGTAAGGTGTTGGGCTCTCCTGATGGTTTGGGGTGGGCTGGGGGAAGGGAGGGGATTTTGGGTTGAGTGGTGATGGTGCTGGGGGTAGACTGGAGCTTGGGCTGAAGTTGGGAGTTGGTACTGAATAGTGCAGGATGTCTGATGACTGCTGCTCAGGATTGAGGTTGGTGACTTGATTAAATTTGGGTTTGACTTGGAGTTCTGTCTCAAGGGGCATTGAGTTGGGTAGGGTTGGGAGTTCTACTTAAGATTGGACTGGGTTCTGAGTTTGAACTGGGTAAATATGGTTAAGGAGGATTGGAGATTGGGTTGTGGCTGCACCCAGGTGAGCTTAAGTTGGGACCAGGCTATTGATTAGGAGCTGAGTCTCTTGAAATGTGGGTGAAAGCCCTCCATCCCCTAATACTACAGGTAAAGTTTATTGTCCTTCCCATCATTCCCAAGCTCCACTAGGTGGGATATTCATTGGCATCAACTGATTCCAAAGTTAGGAGTAGCAGGTTGGGGGATAGGAAGACAGAGGGTAGGACGTCCGAAAAAGGCTTTCTTAAAAGCCTTAGAGTTCCCAAGGTTGGAACAATTGTCTCAATTCCCTCCCCTCTCAAGATCACTTCTTCCCTTTCCTGGGACTGGGTTCACTGTTAGTTACTTAACTGTCTCCCCTCCCCCCGCCCTGTTCCTCCTCTACCTCCTCTAGTCTCGCCATTTGAGGGATACTAACATCTGCTTAATGGTTGTTCCTGTGCCCAACAGCAGAGTGTTGGATGGATGGAAAATGCCGGTTGGTGTGCAAAAGTGATGAAGACAGTGTCATACGCTGCGCAAATCGTAAACGGTGCTGTGTCCCTAGTCGTTTCTTAACAGTCCGGCCAATGACAGTCGAAAGCATGGAACCCTGGACCGTTCCTCACACATCCAAACCAGTAAAACATAGGATCAGACCTGGCAGTAGGGGTATATAAATAGACAGCATGGATAGAAATGGCTTTGTTTCAGGTTCCTTAACTCCCACATTCCATTAAAACTCACAAATCTGTTTCTTGTGTCGGTCAATCATGAGGAGTGTTGCTCCAAAAGGATTGAGGGTGGGGCAGGGGGGATGGCAGGATAGGGGTTAAGAGGTATCAGAGAGACATTGCTGGGGTGTGGCCACAGCAATGGGGTGATGGTTAACAGTCTTGAAGATAGTTCCTCATCTACCAGCTGCAGGCGAGGCTACTGGAGTGGGTTGAGGAGCACATCTGGGGAAGCCAAGAGACTTAAAGTCACAGCCGGCACCGAGAGAGGGGGAGAAACGCTGGGTGGGAGAATTGCTCCATCTTAGGAGTGAAAAGGCTGGGGGTGAACAGGGACCGAGTAGAGCCCAAATCCTTGGGTTTCTAGGGAAGTTGGCTGAGATGCCTTTTGATGCTGGGGACTCCACAGCCCCAAGGATCAGAAGGTTTCCAAGTGCTAAAAAAAAGATAAAGCACATGAACTTACCCATTTATAAAAGAGTTTGTTCACTCTTCAGTTCTTCCATTCTTTCATGGATTTAATCATTCAGTCACCCCAGCTCTTCCATTCACCGCTGTCAGACTCTGCTCATATCCCCCTCCACGCTTCAGCTTCCCCAGCTGTGAGGTTGGAACCCTAGACTCTATCTCAGGATCATGGGAAGCGGGAGAGGGGATAATGGAGCGCACCGTCCCCGGTACATTGTGAGCCCTAATGAGTCTTAGCTGTCGCTATTATTGCTCTTTGATTTCTTCAAGCATTTAAGGAATATGTGCTGTGTGCCGTCCAGCTGCGTTAGGTTCTGAGGGACACGGAAGCCTGTCTCATTTGAACTGAGAATTTAGCCTGGGAGGAGACTAACCCATGCGGCATATTCGAGAATCCTGCTCAGGAATCTAGACGACCTGGGTGTCTTCCTTGCTTTATTATCTCAAATCCTATTCTCTGGGCCCATTTTTTCCAACACGGTTGTTCACCCCTGAACTGTGTTCTCTGCAGTGAGGTCAGACACCAGAAGTGTTCTGTAAAGCATGGTGTGTGATGTAGAGACGGATAGAAAGGGTTCACTCTGGGGCGCCTGGGTGGCACAGCGGTTAGGCGTCTGCCTTCGGCTCAGGGCGTGATCCCGGCGTTATGGGATCGAGCCCCACATCAGGCTCCTATGCTATGGGTCTGCTTCTTCCTCTCCCACTCCCCCTGCTTGTGTTCCCTCTCTCGCTGGCTGTCTCTATCTCTGTCAAATAAATAAATAAATAAAATCTTTAAAAAAAAAAAGAAAGGGTTCACTCTGATCCTTGGAGATAATTTGTTCTCAATTCAATATTTCTACTCAGACTCTGGGAAGAGAGATACCTCTTCCTCTGATCCTGGTCCTACTCTGGGCATCCTCTGATCAAGTCCCTCCTCATGGGGTTAGGAGTCAATGGGGGCAAGCGGGATATATCCATTTAGAGACGGTGCCCTCCTCTCCTTCCAAGACCATGCTTTGAGCAGCGGGAGACTGGAATTCCCTGCTTGGGCCTGCTTCCAGGGAGCATGTGGACTTTCCCCTGGAAGATGGGGCCCACCATGTGTTCGCCTCAGGCAGGAGTACCAGGGACACTCCTGTTTGAGGGGCAGGGGGCCGGCTTGGATGTTCAGGTTGGAGTGTCCATGTCTTACGTGAGAGAGTCCTCACAGTGCAGGGCAGAGTTGGGGATGAGGGAGAAGAGAGCTGGGCTGTGGCCTGAGCCAGTTCCCCTCATGCCGTCTTGTTCCTGCACAGAACTTTGAAGAATCCGAGAATCATAAATTCAGTTCTGCTCTTTCAGGTCATTATGAAGGGCTATTTCACAAAGGGCCGTGGGGTAGATTTTATTTGTCCCACTTGTTAGCTTGATTCAGAACTGTTAAATATGCGGACATCTGACAGCTGCACCAGGACCCACACACGTTGGGTTGTGCCCAGCATTTGGAACACGCTCTGGCTCACAACCCATCTCCAAGCTCCCTTCAGAGGCAGGGGCTGCTTCACCTGTGCTTTCCACATTCCCGACGCCTGTGCGATCTGGGGAAACTCTTAGGCTGCCCACAAGAGCCACCTGGGCCCTGAGGCCCTGGTGAGACCATCTGAAATATTTCCTCACTGATTTCTCTGCCTCCAGATTTTCTTTGCATTGGGGTCTATTATCAGAGGGATTCTTTCTAGGAAAGTCATCTGACCATGTTACTCTCCTGCTTAGATGGCTTCTTTCTCTCCTTCCTGCCCAAGGTCGAGTCTGAAGGCCTTGGTGGCCCAGCTTCATCTCCCATGACAGCTGCTCCCGGACCAACCCTCTCCAACCTCACCTTTGTTCATGGTTCCCCTCCACCTCGTCCCCACACTAGGCTCATCTCTGTGATGAACTCCTTCTCACCCTCAAACTGCAGTTGATGTCCCTACCCAGGAAAGCCTTTCATAAGCTCAGTTTCGCTATTTCTTAATAATTATAATACTAGTAGCTGTAATAATAGTCCCATTTCACTCCTTATGTGTCAGGCACTGTGTTTGGTGCTCATGGGCCTGAAGTCATACGATTCTTAAACAACCCTCTGTTTTAGTTTTATAGAAAAATTTTATTTATTTATTTGCCAGAGAGAGAGAGAGAGAGAAAGAGGCAGGCAGAGGAAGAAACAGGCTCCTTGCTGAGCAAGGAGCCCAATGTGGGACTCGATCCCAGGACCCTGGAATCATGACCTGAGCCAAAGGCAGACGCTTAATCAACTGAGCCTCCCAGGTGTCCCACAATAACCCTCTGATCATCCCTATCTTACCGATGAAGAAACTGGGACCTAGACAGGTGGTATAATTAGCCAAGGTCACAAAACACTAAGATAGAGCAGGGATTCCAACTAAGTTCTGGTTGGCTTCACAAAGTGTCAGGCTTAAGCAGGGATGACACATATCACATTATTATATAATTATTTATTCACTGCTCACTTCTCACCAATCCCCCAAACACACACATACTGGATGGAAATCCTCGGCGGTTGAGACAGCACCTTATTTACATCTGTATGCTGGGTGATGCCAGGCTCCAGGAATCAGGGTGGGGTCCTTCCTGGGCTAGAGGGATTGGAGGACTGTGGGATCGGATACATACGGCTCAGGCTGGCCGCGTCCAAAAGGGTGCAGAGAAGCTCCGGGGGCTTGCTCACATTGGTTCTCATTATTCACCAGTTAGTTTGCTTTCAGAAGACATAGATTTCATAGTGTGGGAGGTGGTCTGGGGAGAGTCGAAGGGTCCCTCAATACTGGGGCTTGGCATTAATGTCTCTACACACAGCCATCATGCCCTCACCAGATTCATTCGTTACAAGGCACTCGGTCCACAACATTAAGAACCTCCCCCGTGCTTAACACGTGCACACAGAGACGGCCCTGGGAGTGACAGAATGGTGAGGCAAGAAAAAGGCTTGGAACTCACCATCGAGCCATGTGAAGTTTTTAGAAGGCACTTAACCCCGTGTCTGAGTCTCTGGACTTGGGGTCTGGGCATGTGAAATTTTGAAAATTCCCTCAGAGTATTCCTTTGGGAGATAAAGTTCCACCCCCCCAAGTCCCCTGCCAGACTTCCTTCATTCCTAATAGCCCTCAAACTTTGAGAATCTCTGAGCTGGGCAACTTTCCTTTGTCTTCCCATTTCACAGGTGGGGAAACTGAGGTCCAAGGAGGAACTGTGACCTACATTCATAAGTAGGTTTGAGACAATGCTGGGAATAGTAAAGAGTCTTCTCTGATTCCTGGTGAAGGGGCTGAGGGGACATGGAAGGGATATGATGTAGACGTGGGTGATACAGTGAGTGGTGGCATACAGTGACAGGGGAGGCCAGGAGTTAAGAGCAGCAAAGCCCCTGACAAAACTTTGAAGCCCTTTCTTGGGTGCCAAGGCCTCTCTCCAGGGGAAAGGCTGAAGCAGGCCAACCCCCCTGATCCACCTTCTCAGATACACACTAAATACACCCCTCTTTTGGATGCTAATCTCACAATGGCCCTTCTTCTCAGGGAAGGTGGAAAAGGATTATCCCTGGGGGATGTGACAGAAAGGGTGTGGTTTTGCTCTTGTAAAGCTTCTCTGCTCAAAGTTTAATGGAGTAGATCCTTTTTATTTGATGCAAGGGCTTAGGATATCTGTGTGTGTGTGTGTGTGTGTGTGTGTGTGTGTGTGTGTGTGTGTGTGTGTAAATTAGACTTTGTATTAAGCCCATTTGGACACAAAGGACCCTATGTGTCCACCACCAAGTTCAAGGCCTGGCAAAGGCTGGGTGCTGGTAACTGTTGGTGAAATGAAGGAGAAACTCGTGAATGCCAGGTTCAGAAGTCTGGATTTGACATTGATGACAGTAGAGGGCCATGGCTCCAGCTGTTACTGTCCAGGGAGGTACCAGCCTTTCCCAGCCACACAGCGTGTGGAGAAGGCAGTGCTGTACCTCAGAGAGAATATGGGCTTGGAGTCAGAGTGAGTGGAGTCTGAGGCCTTGCTCTGCCTCTAACAGTTACGGGGCCTTTGCCAGAACACTGTCTCTCTTAGCTTCCGTTCCATTATGCAAGAAGGAAAAATAGAGACATCTACTTCAGAAGGTTATAGTAAACATTTAACAAGTTAACATAAATCGAATGGCTCATAGGGGGTGATTTGCAAATGGGAATGGTCATTATTTGTATTTTTCCTTCCAGTCAAAGGATCATTCCTGTTTCGGAGACCTCAGTCCCAAGGGGGAATAATAATCATATTGATGGCTCACATTTACTGAATGCTTGCTGTAGACTAGGAACTGGGTCTCTGGTTTCCATGTGTGCACAGCCTCAAAAAAAAAAAAAAATCTCTGGCTACCACTGAGGGACTAATGTCTGTCTAATTTCATGGTACTCTTCCCAAACTAATAGTTCATAGTTGTAACACAGGCAGAAATGGGTCCTTCAGAAAGGATCTTTATGTGATAATGAAAACAATATTTATTTAGTTAACATTTATTTAGTGCTATGTGCCAGTCGCTATTTGCTTTCCATTTATTAAGCTATTTTTTAAGATTTATTTATTTATTTGAGAGAGAGAAAGAGGGAGAGAACATGTGAGTGGACAGGGGGGAGAGGAAGAGGGAGAGGAGAATCTCAAGCAGACTCCCTGTTGAGCACGGAGCCCGAGGTGGGACTTGATCCCGCCACCCTGACATCACAACCTGAGCTGAAACCAAGAGTCGGACACTTAACCAACTATGCCATCCAGGCACCCCACCATTTATTAAGCTATTAACACAACTTTAAGTGTTAGGGACTGTTACAGTCTCCACTCTGCAGATGAGGAACGTGTAGAAGAGGGAAATAAAGAAATTTGTTAAAGGTTGCCCAGCAAGTAAAGCAAGAGCTGGAATTTGAACTTGAGGGTTCTTGACTTCATTTCCTGTTCTTTTAACCCCTGCGTAGCTCCTTAGGTTATTTGTGTGTGTGTGTGTGTGTGCGCGCGCGCGCGTGTGTTCTAACTTATTTATTTTAGCTTTACTGAGATATAATTGGCATATAAACATACAAGACATTTAAATTGCATATCTTGGTGACTTGATTGCGAAAGGATACCCCCCATCTAGTTAATGCCTCATATCCATCACCTCACAAATTTATCTTTTTTTTTTCTTTTGGTGAGAATATTTAAGTTGTACTCTTAGAAAATGTCAATTATACGAGAGAGTGTTATCAACTACGCCCACCGTGTTGTACATTAGATCCTCAGACCTTATTCATCTCATAGCAGAACGTTTGTACTCTTTAACCAGCCTCTCCCTATTTCCCTCATCCCACCTTCGGGAAACCACTTCTCCACTCCCTGTTTCTATGAGTTAGATTTTTTTTTTAAGATTGTGCATATGAGTGATACCATGCAGTATTTGTCTCTGGCTTATTTCACTTAATATAATGGCCTCAAGTTCCATCCATGTTGCTGCAAATGGCAGAATTTCCTTCTTTCTCATGGCTGAGTAATATTCCATTATATATTTATGCCACATCTTCTTTAGTCATTCATCTGTTGATGGACACTTAGGTTGTTTCCATGTGTTTGCTGCTGTGAGTAATGCTGCAGTGGACGTGGGAGTACAGCTGTCTTTTTGAGATCCTGTTTTCATTTCCTTTGGATACGTGCCCAGAAGAGGGATTGCTGGATCATATGATCGTTCTATTTGTAGTGTTTTGAGGAGTATATTGTTTTCCGTTGTGGCTGCACCCATTATATTCCCACCAACAGTGCACAAGTGTTCCCTTTTCTCCAAACCCTCATCATTTTTTAATTTTAACTTTTTAATTTGAAATATTTGTTGATTCATAGAAAGTTGCAAAGATAGTACAGAGAGAGGTCCATGTAACTTTCATGCAGTTTCCTCCCAAACATTATATTTTACAGAACTACAGTACAACATACAAACCAGGAAACTGATGTTGCTGCAATGGGTGTGCATACATCTATGACATTTTATCACAAGCGTTGAGTTATGTAACCACCAGTGTGATCAAGATACAGAGCTGTTCTATCAGCATAAAGATCTTCCCTCTGCTACGCCTTAAAAAAAAAAAGATTTCTTTCTTTCTTTTAGAGAGTGAGTGAGAGCCAGTGTGGCAAGGGGCAGAGGGAAAGAATCTTCAAGCAGCCCCCTCCTTACTCCGTTGAGTGCGGAACCCAATGCGGGGCTCGATCCCACAATCCATGAGATCATGACCTGGGCTGAAACCAAGAGTTGGCTGCTTAACCAACTGAGCCCTCCAAGCGCCCCCTTCTGCACAGCAGAAGACTCTCAGCAGCACAGACTCTCTTCCTGCCTCCACCCTGCCACAATTCTTAACCTTTGGCAACCACTAATCTGTTTCTTATCTCTCTAATTTCTATCATTTAAAAAGTGTTGTATAAATGGAATCATATGTAATCTTTTGAGTTTGGCTTTTTTTAGTCAGCACTATGCTCTTGAGACTCATCCAACTCGTGTGGATCAATTTTTTTTAATCTTCGAAGAAGATCATTCTTTTAAAAAATGAGTAGTTCTAGCCAGTGCATTAGAGCAAGAAAGAAATAGAGGCGTACAGGTTAGAAAGGAAGAAATAAAACTGTGCTTGCAGGTGTCGTAATGGTTTCTGTAGAGAATCCCAAGGAATTTACCAAAAAAACCTCACAAAAACTAAAACTAATAATTAAGTAAGGCCATATACAAGATACAAGATAAAAATAAAAAATTAATTACATTAGTATATACTATCATTGAACGTGTAAACATTGAAATTAAAAATACAGTACCATTCACAATCACTCCAAAAAATATAAAATTCTTAGGTATATAGCTAATAACGCATGTGTAGCAATTGTATGCTGAGAACTACAGAATGTTGATAAAAGAAATCAAAGATTTAAATAAATGAAGAGACATACCATGTTTATAGATTGTAAGATTCAACAGGCAGGAGGCACCTGGGTGGCTCAGTGGGTTAATCATCTGCCTTTGGCTCAGGTCATGATCTCAAGGTCCTGAGATCAAGCCCCACATCAAGCCCCGAATCTGGCTCCCTTTTCAGTGGGGGGTGAGCTTCCCCCTCTGCCCCTCTCCCTGCTTGTGAGCTCTCTCTCTCTCTCTCATGTGCCCTCTTAAATAAATAAATAAATAAATAAATAAAATCTTTAAAAAAGAAAAGATTCAACAAGCAAAGATGTCAATTCTCCTCAAACTGATAGACACTCTTAATATAATTTCTATCAAAATCCCAGTAACATTTTTTGTAGATATAGACAAGATTATTTTGTCTATATCTTGCCTGTAGAGAAATCTGCAAAGGAATGAGAATAACTAAAACAAGTTTGAAGAAAAAGAATAAAGTCAGAGGAAGCGGGGCGCCTGGGTGGCACAGCGGTTAAGCGTCTGCCTTCGGCTCAGGGCGTGATCCCGGCGTTATGGGATCGAGCCCCACATCAGGCTCCTCCGCTATGAGCCTGCTTCTTCCTCTCCCGCTCCCCCTGCTTGTGTTCCCTCTCTCACTGGCTGTCTCTATCTCTGTCGAATAAATAAATAAAATCTTAAAAAAAAAAAAGTCAGAGGAAGCATTCTACCAGATTTCAAGGCTTGTATAGCTAAGGTAATCAAGAGCGCGTGATATTGGTGGAGAGAGAGCCATATGGGTCAATGGAACAGAACAGGAAATCAGAAATAGCCCCACAAGTGTACAACCAACTGATTTTTCAAAATGTGCAAAAGCAATTTAGTGGGAGAAAGATATCTTTTTCAACAAATAGTGCTGGAGCAATTGAACATCGGAAAGCAAGAAAGCAAGAAAGCAAGAAAGCAAGAAAGAAAGAAAGAAAGAAAGAAAGAAAGAAAAAGAAAGAAAATGACAGAGAGAAAGGGAGGAAGGAAGGAAGGAAGGAAGGAAGGAAGGAAGGAAGGAAGGAAGAAGAACCTCAATCTAAAGCTCACATCTTATGTGAAATTTAACTCAAAATGGATCATAGATTTAAACATAAGATGTAAAAGTATAAAACTTCTAGAGAAAAATGTAGGAAAAATCTTTCAGACCTAGGGCTAGGGTGAAAAGTTCTTAGATATAAAAACACAATCCATAAAGGAAAAGAAATCAGTAAGTTGGACTTAATCAAAATTTAAAATGCTCACTCTGCGAGAAGGCCTGTGAAAAGGATAGATGGAAAGACACATGGCGGACTGGGAGAAATGTTTGCAAGCCGCATATCCGACAAAGGACCTATATCTAGAATATAGAAACAACTCTCAAAACTCAGCAGTAAAAACCAATCAAATTAGGGACACCTGGGTGGCTCAGTCGGTTAAGTGTCTGCCTTTGGCTCAGGTCATGATCCCAGGGTCCTGGAATCGAGCCCTGCATCAGGGACTCAGCCGGGATCCTGCTTCTCCCTCTGCCTGCATCTCCCCCTGCTTGTACTCTCTCTCTCTTTCCCCCCCTGACAAATAAATAAATAAGATCTTAAAAAGAAAAAAAACCCAATCAAACGAGAAGAAAGACATTTCACTACAGAGGACACACAAAAAGATGTTGAACCTCATTAGTCATTAGGGATCCGTGTTTGAAGACCACGTGATAGTCCACGACATAACTAGTAGGACAGCTAGGATGAAACACGGTGGCAGTACTAAATGCTGGCAAAGATGCCAAGAAACTGGATCTTTCACACATTGCTGGTGAGAATGTTAAATGGTACAACTCTGGAAAATACTTTGGCAGCTTTCTTTTAAAAAACTAAATATGCACTGACCATGTTACCCAGCAAATGCACTCCAGGGCATTTATTCCAGAGAAATGAAAGTTTAGTTCCCAAACCTTGTAGATGAATGTTCATAACAGCTTTATTTATTTTTTTAAGGGATTCTTTTTTTTTTTAAAGACTTATGTTTTTAGACTGGTTTTAGGTTCACAGCAAAATCGAGAAGAAGGTACAGAGAAGTTCCACACAGCCTCTGCCCCTACTCATGCATAGTCTTCCTTATTATCAACAGCCCCCACGCAGTGGTGCATGTGTTACGACTGGTGAACCCACACTGACCCGTCATTATCACCCAAAGTCCACATTTTACCCTAGAGTTCACTCTTGGTGTTGTACGTTCTCTGGGTTTGGACAAAGGTGTAATGACATGAATGGATCATTAGAGGATCATACAGATTAATTTCACTGCCCGTCAGATACTCTATGCTCTGCCTATTCATGTCTCCTACCCCAACCCCGGCAACACTGATCTTTTTATTGTCCCCATAGTTTTGCCTTTTCCAAAATGTCATATAGTTGAAATCATACAGTAATGTGAGCCCTCTCAGATTGGCTTCTCTCACTCAGTAATATGCATTTAAGATTCCTCCGTGTCTGTTCCTGACTTGACAGCTCATTTCTTTTTAGCACTGAATATTATTCTCTTGTCTGGACGTGCCAGTTTATTTATCCACTCACCTACCAAGGGCATCTTGGTTGTTTACAAATTTTGGCAGTCACGAATAAAGCTACTATAGACACCACGTGCAGATTTTTTTTCATGGTGAAGACTGCTTTATTGGCGGCAGTTGGTATAAGTCAATAAATATTAATCCCCAAAGAAGCACCCAGTTATTTATTGATTATTGGTCCATAGGGAGCTAAATGAAACTGATCCAACTGCCTGCTGAGATGATCTGAAGTCACTCCTACTTCCTGGGAAACGCAGCCATCGCCAGCTGCGATATGGCATAAGCTGTTCCACAACTGTGAGCATCACGGTGGTTCCTACAGGAGGGCATCAGCTACTCTACCCGTTAGATGCGCTGGAATTCCATTACCCTCCTGAAACAGCTTTTGTTTCTCCGGAACTTTATTTTCTAACTGCCTGCATGAAGCAGTTCATGTGCAGGTTTTTGTGTAGACATAAGTTTTCAAGAAGCACAATGGCTGGATTGTGTGGTAAGCGTATGTTTAGTTTTGTAAGAAACTGACAACCTGTCTTCCCGAGCGGCTGTCTCAGTTCTCGTCGCCATCAGCAGTGTAGGAGAGTTCCTGCTGCTCCGCATCCTTGCCAGCATTTGGTGTTGTCAAGTGGTCCAGATTTTGGTCATCCTAACAGGTGTGCAGCGGCATCTCAGTACTATTTTACCCCTTTAGGTTTTGACTATGCTCCCTGACCCCTCAGATCTATGTCACTGTTAAGTGGAAATTAACTATCTGTGTTTTATTTGTTTGTTTTGGCTAGGCAGACATCACACCCTCCGATGCATGGGAAACACGGGCATCTGCAGACCCTCTTGCAGAAAGACTGAACAGCCCTACCTCTACTGCCTAAATTATCAGCCATGCTGCCTCCAGTCCTACATGAAGATAAGTATTTCTGTCAGAGAGGAGAAAAATGACTGGAGCCAACGGAACCGCTGGCCAAAAATATCTTGAGTGCTAGTGATCACCATCGTCAACCTGCTGTCAAGACCCCTTATTAAAATTCATGCACCTGCCACCCTTGTCTGTCTTTCATCCATTGGCGATCATGGTGAGAGACTGGGTTTTGCGTGGTGAGGTATATGTCCCATTCTTGATCCAGCCCTGTGGGAGAGAAGGCTAGAAAACTGTAGGGACAAGAAAAATCTAGACAAACCACAGAAGAGGGAGGGAATGTCTTAAGGGAATGTCTTAAGACGACTAAGGGAGGGAATGTCTTAAGACGACTAAGGGAGAGTTGAAGTGTTTGGGCAGAGCCAGGACTTCATCTGTGCTATGTCGGGCTCAGAGGGGGCCCAGAGCTAGTGGGATGGATTCGCAGGGCAGTGGGTGGTGGTCTTGTAGACAAATATGTCTTAGTTTATGAAAGAACTTCTTAACCAGCTATTGTAAGGTGCATAAGATGTCCTGTCAAGGTTTTAATGTTGTGAGGCTGGAAGTCTGTTTAATGATTATTGAGGAAGGAATTTGAACATTAGATGCTGCTGTTCTTTTCCATGATTGTTAAGGACTTTCAATTCCAGAAAATCTAGGAGGCTTGTGCCCCCAATTACCACCAGCACTAGCTTTTTAAGGTCAAATTCTAATTTTACTTTCTATGTCTTACCTCCACTAATATTTCTTTCTCCACCTTCAGTTCCAGAATCTGTCAAAAGGAGAGTAGCTACGTTTGCTGATTATCTTTCTCCATCCTCTGCCTCTCCTCAACTCGGCACGATTTGCTTTTGTGCTTATTGTTCTATTGAACTGGCTCCGGCCAAGCTCACTGGCGCACCTCCTTTTTGAAAGGTTCATGGATGTTGCTCAACTTGCATCTCACTCTGCCTCTCAGTAGCATTTCCAACCAGAGTTCATTGTCTCCCTAGAAACTTGAACTTGGTTCACTCTTTCTTTGTTTTCCTCCTAACTTCTGGGCTATTCCTCCTCCATTACCTTTTGGAGTTTCTCTGCTGCCCTTTGCTTCATTGCATTCGTCTGGAGTCTCTCTTCTCTTGTGAGAATCAAAACCCTCCACATCCCTAGGATAAGGCTGACAGTTCTATAGCCACATCAATGAGTAAACACCTTGAGAGGTTTGAAACCTTTCTCATCCATCAGTGACAACTTGCTTTGGTGAACACACCTTTGGAAGCCAAATCATCAGTGACAGCATTACGCTGTGAAGCTCAGACAGTCAGTGCTGGACTCACTCCACGGTCTACACTTCTAAGTTGTCATCAACGCCTCTCCAGATCTGTAACCAACACCACTGCCCCAGGATCCTTCCCCCAAAGGCTGTATAAGTTCAGCACTTTGTTCTGTTGAATGAGCATATGCATGACCAGCTTGGCTCTCTTTTATTTAAGAAAACAGTCATTTCGGCATTTGGCTTCAGACATCAAATGTCAGTCTCCTCCTTTGACAATTCTCTTCTCTTCCTTCCTTCTGTGCTGTTGCCCAGACTGTCATAACAACAAACCTTATGATCTGGACAAAACTGGTGGTTTTGGACCTCTGCTTCTGGCAGAGTCATGGTCTAAGAACCCAGATGAACCCTCCCATTGAAAATATAAAAAATCATTTATTTAAAATAAAAAAAACCCCTTCTTAAGCATCCTTGACTTTCAAAAAAAGTAAAAAATATTAAGGTCGAGTGAAACCAGGTGCTTTTCTGAAGGCAGTAACTGAGACTGCTTTTGTCTTGAAAGCATTTGCTGAATCAGGTCAGCTTGAGCTTTGGTTTCTGTGGCTTTGGCCAGGGTCAGGCGTAGGCAGGGGAGAGGAGACAGTGCCTAGGGTCTGAAAATATGGGAGTCTCATAGGAGACTCCTACATAAATCTCAGTCCTGAAAGTGTTACACATGCTGTGTAAGGATAAAACAGAAACAATATTCATCCTCCTTCACTAGGCATTTTTCAAGGAAAATTGTCTGGTCTTGAACCTTGGTACTCAGTATACAGAAAAAAATCTCTGCTGAGAATTTACAACTTCAAGCTGGCTTTCACATAGTCTCTCTCATTTTAATATTCTTTTTTAAAAAATGATTTTATTTATTTATTTGAGAGAGAGAGCACAAGTACATGTGAGAGAGCACAAGAGAGTGAGCACACAAGTCAGGGGGAGCAGCAGGCAGAGGGAGGGGTAGGGTGGGGCGGGAGCAGAGAGCCTGATGCTGCGGCTCGATCCCAGGACCCTGAGACCATGACCTGAGCAAAAGCCAGATGCTTAACCGACTGAGCTACCCAGGCGTCCCAATAATTTTTTTTTTAAAAAGAGAGAGATGGAGCTCCTGGGTGGCTCAGTCAGTTAAGCACCTGCTTTCCGCTCAGGTCATGATCCCAGGGTCCTGGGATCAAGTCCCACATCGGGCTCCTTGCTCAGCGGGGAGCCTGCTTCTCCCTCTGCCTGCCGCTCCTCCTGCTTGCATTCTCTCTCTCTCTCTCTGGCAAATAAATAAATAAAATCTATAAAAAGATTATTTAAGTAATTTCTACACCCAATGTGGGGCTCAAACTCACGACCCCAAGATCAAGAGTCTCACACTCTTCTGACTGAGCCAGCCAGGTGCCCCTCTCACATAGTCTCTTTGTATACGGATGGTCCGGGGGAAAAAAAATCAAGCTGATGATTTAGCTCAAAGTTGTCCCAAAGTAGTAGTGGCAAAGACGTGTGACAGAGCAAATGAAGGAGCACGATTCAACTAATTTACTCAGATGAAGTTCCAAGGAAAATGCATAGCTCAGAGCCCCAAATCACAAAAACCACAAGGAAAAAAAGCATCATGAATTAAGGCCGGCAGAAACCACAAACCAGAGATCCAGACTTTAAGGACTTCAAGTATCAGAATTATTAGAAACAATAATTTCAAGAGTAATTTGAAAAAATAAACTCACAAGATTTGAATTTCCCATCATCACATCGGTATTACCTGACCCTTGTGAAGAAGCATTCCAGTGCGGAGTGGAAACGGTATATTCGAAGCAGAGACTCAGTGGATCTGGAAGGCATAAATAAACTGCAGGAGCAGGTGGCCCAGATGCCTGGTTTTTACTGGCTCTCCTTCATCACACACGAATGGTGTCACAGAGATTCCTGTGTTTAGATAAAAAAGGAAAAAAAGGAAAGCCAGGTTTGTGGAGTGGCTTACACCATGTGCTGGCACTGCCAGAGGTGACGCTTCATAGCCTGATTTAGAAGTGGCCCTGAAATTCAACAATGAGGAAGGGAAATCCATTCCGTAGAAGGAGGGATGGTCTAAGTATGGATCCACAGTGATTCATGGACAGTGATAGCGGGTTGACGGGTGGGCTAGTCGGTAACTTAGAAAGAACAAGATTAGAAGGTAGGTAAAAGTGAGGTGTGTGGTGGTTAGGTGGGTGGGCCTGTCTGAAAGGGGACAGGGTGTGTAGATAATTTTTATGCCATCAGAGGGAGATAAATAAAGCTCTCCATAAGCAAGCGGACAAAGTGACTCATCAGGACATGGGCTTATGCAACCAGCCTTTCAACAGCTTCCATTCCAACCTCGAAGCAATTGGAGCAAAAAGGAGTCCTCACAGCTTACACTTGGGCCAGGCATTTTCCTACAGTGAGTGGTGATATGGGGCTTTAGAGCCAAAGTTAGTGAGTAGCAAAATGGATGCTTTCACCTGAGGTGTCTGCTGTTGTAAAGAAAGGCTTTAGTGTCCTAGAAGTTATTTGTACAAACGCAAGCATTTGGGATTCTGATTGTGACAATTTTTGCTGCCATCAGGAGGCAAGACGAACACAAGGGATGCCTGTAGTATTACCACAGCACTTGTGGAGAAGACAGGGCGATGGGAAGATCAGGGTTGGAATACTTGACTAAGCAATGAAAGCTGTGCATAGGTCACCAGCAAACAAGGGACACTAAATATGGGTTAAAACTTGTGCAAATAATTTGAAATTTTGGGAAAGGCCCTGAGGAGTTTATTGTTGGAAGTATTGAAAAATTTCAGACTTACTTACACAGATGTTTTTATCTAGAATTACACATTGATGGAGGGTGGCTCACTGTGGGGTTTTTGTTTTTTTGTTTTTTAGATTTTATTTATTTATTTGACAGAGAGAGACAGGCAGCAAGAGAGGGAACACAAGCAGGGGGAGTGGGAGAGGAAGAAGCAGGCTCCCAGCGGAGGAGCCTGATGTGGGGCTCGATCCCAGAACGCAGGGATCACGCCCTGAGCCGAAGGCAGACGTGTAACAACGGAGCCACCCAGGCGCCCCTCACTGTGGTATTTTCAGGGCTTTATTGATACGACTTAGTCCATCCCTCTGAGGATGGGGCTGAGTGACAGCCAAGAGGAAGTCATGAGCTTTGATGAACCTCTCAGAGAAAGATCTACGCTTCCAGTTTCGAGTCGGACTTTCCATCTTCTTTATTGTCCGTGCTTATTTCAAAGCTAGGTGTAGTAAGACTTGTTACCGGGATATCAATAATATCTGTTTGAAAATTAGGTATGGGTGTGGGAGAAGTGATAGGAACTTTCTGGTCTGGAACGCAGCAGACTTGATAATGTTGACTTACTGTTTTTATCTTTGTCAACTCTGCAGGTTTGCTGCAGTATCCGGATTTGTGCCAGCATTCCCCGCCCCCCCCCCCCAGGCTAAATAACAAGAGGAGAGACCATTATTTTAGGCTACCGATGCTCTCAGTTTTACAGGCATGACTGCACTGTATCTGGTATCCCTTAACAACATCATGGGTCATAATTAGATTCTGGCTTTAAGACTCCCAGCTCAGGCCTGGCAAATATCATGTTTCTAAAAGTATCTTTTCCCAACCTCTTACGTGCCCATTTTTAAACTTTTCTGAAAATGAGAGCAATCTTACCCTAAATGAAAAGAAACGTGCTAGTCACAAGGAATTGGAGCTGTTTACTACCTGGGCCTGTGGGAAGCCATCCACATAAAGAAAGTTCATCTTGTTGCCACTGTTGTTTGAGTTATTTGGATGGTCACACCCCATGTGGTTAATTACTTTAACTATATATTCAAATGAATATATAAAAGATACCAGTAATAATAAAATGAATACCCATGTGCCTGCATTCTCATTAAGAAGCAGACGTTACTAGATACTTAGAACAGTGTAGGTGTCCCTAGATGCTTTGTTTGCTCAGTATTAGAGCAGTGCTTCTTCAATTTGGTAATGTGCATCTGAACCATGTAGAGATCTTCTTGTTAACATAGATTCTCATTCAGTTGATGGGGCAGGGTCTGAGTTTCTGCTTTTCTAACAATCCTCTAGGTGATGCCAGCACTGCTGCTTCAAGGCTTACGGTTTTTGGAACAAAGTTTCAGGCCATAAAAAAACCTTGGTGAATTTCATGTGTTTAATATTCAGTAGTGTATTAACTTAATTCAATACTGCTTAATGTTTGTACATTTTATGTTTTCCAACCAAATGCCATATTAGAATGAAAAATTTCAGTATTTAGAAATTAAATAATATGGTAAAAAATAAAACTTAGATTAGAAGAATAGTAAAATAAAGCCAAAAATAATGAAGTCAGAAGAAATGAGATCAGAAAACTTCTGGAGAGACTGATTAAGAAAAAAAAGGAGACATCAAAAATGACAGCTACACTGAAATGGTGACATCAAAACAGATACACCATATTCAAAATAACAGAAAAGAATTATCAACAACCGCACGCCTATAAAATTGAAAACCCAGATGCAATGGGTAAATCCTGAAAAATATTACAGGAATGGCACAGGAAGGACATATAACCTTGAATAGATCAATGAGTGTTCAGAAAATGACATAGCAGTGAGAAGCCTCTTCTTCCCCAAAGCCTCAGCCCTGGACGATTTTTAAAATGTTGGTAGAATACATATAGCATAAAATGTACCACCTTAACCCTTTTTGGGTGTATAGTTCAGGGGCATTATGCACATTCATGTTGCTGTGTTACCATACCCACCATCTCTCCCCAGAACTCTTCACTGCAACACTGAAACTCTGTACCCGATAATAAGTGACCTTCCCACCCCCCCTGAAAACCACCATGCTACTTTCCGTCTCTCTGTATCTGACTACTGTAAGTACCTCATACGAGAGGACGCATACAGTATCTGTCCTCTTGTGACCGGCTATCTCCCTTAGCATTACAACTGTAGTGCTCACCCTCACCATAGCCTGTGTGAGAACGTCCTTCCTTTTTTAGGCTAGTATGATTCCATTACTAGTATGATTCCAAAATGTGCACACCACATTTTGTTTGTCCGTTCATCTGTCAGTGGGCACTCTGATTGCTTCTACCATTTGGCTATTGTGAATTACACTGCTATCCTGATTTTAAAGGGAAGTTCTCCTAATTTCGCAGAAGATCAATCCAAGTATTATGTCATATAAAATGTTCCAGAAAACAGGAGTGAAAAAGAATTATAGGTCCATTTTGTTTACAAATAGAGACTCAAAATATTCTAATTAAAGTATTAGCCAACTGAATTCAGTAGTGTATTAAAATACATCATCAAAAACTAAGGATGTACTGTATGATGACTAACATAACATAATGAAAAATTATTATTAAAATAAATGAATAAATAAAATACATCATGATCATGTAGGATATAATTCCAGCTCAAAATATCATCCAACTTAGAAAAAATCTATCAATTTATCAATGAAACTTACTACCTGTATAGAATTAAAGAGATAAGTAATAGAACTACTCTTTTTTGATGCAGAAAAATGATTTGATAGAGTTCAGTGCTTACTTATAATGAAAACTCTAGGCTAAGTGGGAATAGAGGGAATTTCTTTGATTTGGTGAAGGTTATATATCAAATTCTAGAGCTAACATTATCTCATGGAGAAATTCATTCCTGTTGAGGTTAGGAAAACAGGGGTGCCTGGGAGGCTCAGTTGTTTAAAACGTCTGCCTTCAGCTCAGGGTGTGATCCCGGGGTCCTGGGATCGAGCCCCACATCAGGCTCCTCCGCTATGAGCCTGCTTCTTCCTCTCCCGCCCCCCCTGCTTGTGTTCCCTCTCTCGCTGGCTGTCTCTCTCTGTCAAATAAATAAATAAAATCTTAAAAAAAAAAAGGAAAACAAACATACTATTATTGCTATTGTTTAAAATAATAGTGGTAGACCTGGTCAGTGCTTAAAGGAGAAAAAAAAAAAACAATCAAAACCAAAACAAAAGTATAAGGATTCGAAGGAAAGGGATGAGATTGTCATTCATTCTAGCAGACATGATAATATAAAAAAAGAATCAACAAACTTAAATTAATGGGCATATTGATTTACAAGAATCAACAGCACTTCTCTACCCTAACAATAACTAACTAAAAAGTATAATAAATACATAGCATAGCTACGAAATATCTTGTTTTAAATGAAGAATACTCAAGACCTCTATGGGATATATTTTGAAACTCAAACAGCAGATGTGATCTTGGATGGAATGACTTAATTATCATAAAGATTCACTTGCCCCTAGATTAATCCATAAATTTAATGCATTCCTAATCAAAATCCCAGTGGGAGTTTTGGGAGACTTGATTATTTTACTTTAAGATTTATAATGAAGAATAAAGGCCACCAATACCTAAGATTACTTAAAAAAATAAAAAGTGAGACAAAAGTTTGCCCTTCTAGTCACTGACAAACTAGAAAGCTATGGTATTACAAAAAATATAGTATCGTCAAAAGAACAAATAGACCAATAGAACAGAATAGGCAGCTGAAATAGATCCATGCTTACATGGGGAACTTAATATGCAGTAATGATGAGACCATGGCTCAATGGAGAAAGCATAGATTATTCAGCATAACAATGCTGGGAAAACTGGCTCACTCCATGAGAAAATAAAAAGTGAATTTGCACATTTCATCTTGTGTCTTGAAGATCAGAATGTGAAAGACATAGCAAAAAAGCTATTAGAAAGTAGTGTCAGAGCTCAGCATCACTTGGCATCAGGGAAATACAAACCAAAACCACAAATTCTCCCACTGGTCAGAATAGCTAAAATTAACGACTCAGGAAATGACAGATATTGGTGAGGATGGGGAGAGGGGGGAACCCTTTTATACTGTTGGTGGGAATGCAAACTGGTACAGCCACTCTGGAAAACAGTATGGGGTTCCTCAGGAAGTTAAAAATTGAGCTACCCTGTGACCCAGCAATTGCACTACTAGATATTTATCCAAAGGACACACACATAGTGATTTGAAGGGGCACTGGCACCCCAATGTTTATAGCAGCAATGTCCACAATAGCCAAACTATGGAAAGAGCCCAGATGTCCATCGACAGATGAATAGATAAAGAAGATGTGGTGTATATACACAATGGAATATTACTCAGCCATCGAAAAGAATGAAATCTTGCCATTTGCAACAATGTGAATGGAACTAGAGAGTATTATGCTAAGCACCATAAATCAGAGAAAGATAAATACTGTATAATTTCACTCATATGTGGAATTTAAGAAACAACAGATGAACATAGGGAAAAGGAAGGAAAAATAAAATAAGATGAAAACAGAGAGGGAGGCAAACTACAAGAGACTCTTTTTTTTAAAAGATTTTATTTATTTCTTTGTCAGAGAGAGAGAGAGAGAGAAAGAACACAAGCAAAGGGAGCAGCAAGCAGAGGGAGAAGCAGGCTCCCCACTGAGCAAGGAGACCGATGTGGGACTTGATCCCAGGACCCTTGGGATCATGACCTGAGCTGAAGACAGATGCCTAAGTGACTGAGCCACTCAGGCATCCCAAGAGACTCTTACCTATAGGAAACAAACTGAGGGATGCTGGAGGGGAAGTGGGTGTGTGGATGGGGTAATTGGGTGATGGGCATTAAGGAGGGCACTTGATGTCATGAGCACTGGGTGTTATATGCAACTGATGAATCACAAAATTCTAGCCCTGAAACGAAAATACAGCATATATTAATTAAATTGAATTTAAATAAAAAAATTAAGGAAAAGAAAATAAGGTCAGAAATTCTCTTTGAGACTATGGACTATGAGAAACAAACTGAGGACTTCAGAGGGGAGGGGGGTGGGGGAATGGGATAGACCGGTGATGGGTAGTAAGGAGGGCACGTATTGCATGGTGCACTGGGTGTTATACACAACTAATGAATCATCGAGCCTTACATCGGAAACCGGGGATGTACTGTATGGTGACTAACATAATATAATAAAAAATCATTAAAAAAAAAAAAAAAAAGAAATTCTCTTTGAGACATAAGAATGGGGAAAACTTCTTTAATAAAATCACCAAGCATAACCCACAAGGCCAAAAAATTGTTGAATTTGATTACACCAGAATTAAGTGTTTCTGTTCAATGAATGACATATCATGGGCAAAGGTCACAGGTAGATGACAGTTTGGGGGATAATCTACCCAGTGACTAAAGCTGACTTTATCAGATCAAAGATATCAAAGATAAAGAATTCCTACAGATCAACAAGAAAGCATCACCTGCCGGGAAGAAATAATGGGCAAATGCTATGAATAGGCAATTAACAGAAGTGGAAAGAGTCACTTATTCATTCATTCAACAAACGTTTAAGTTTTGACTACATCCAGACACAGTTCAAGATACAGGAGGATACACCCATTAACAAAATAAACTAAAAGTCCTGCTGTCATGGAGATGTCAATCTTTTCAGGAGACAATAAGTAAGACAGTAAGAGAAGAAAGTGATACTTTCTTTATTTAGCTATAGTTAAATAGAGATGATAAGCATTATGGAGAATGGTGAAGCAGGGAGGGGTGGGCAGGAAGTGTGTGACTGGAAGGGAAGTAGTAAAAGACTTCATGGAGAGGATATGAAAGAGGGAGCTTTGAGACTAACTGTGGGAATGGTGTACCAGGCAGGGGAAGCAGCAAGAACAAAGGCCCAGAGGCAGGGTCTATCCTGAAGTTTTGGGAAAACCATATGGTAGTGATGCTGTCTACGGAATAAGTTAGACGGAGAGTAATTGAAGAAATATAAAGGAGGTTGAGATCACAGAGGGTCTTGCAGGTCACTGAAAGGAAGCCATTCATGTATTTTGATCACAGGATAAGAGAAATGCAAATTAAAACAATGGTGTGAAACTACTTTATACCCATGAGACTGATAAAAATAATGTGAGTGTTGGAGGAATTATGGTGATATGGCCTGGTGCACTGCTGGTGAGAGCTGGGGAGATTTTCCTGCTTGTATAAATGTCACTGATTTTTATTCTTGTTGCTTAAACTTAGGAGTTGTCCAACATAAAACATAAGACTTTATGCTTCTTTCATCATCTCAACTATTCCTTCAAGGGGATGGCTTCAAGTTTATATCTCTTACCAGAACCCCCAGACTTAAAACCCCAGAACATGTAATATTTCCTTCACTCCCCACATTCTCTGAGTTTCCATGATTCATGGATTGCTTTTTACCAAATCTTTCACATCTGTTTCTTTCCTAGTCTTACTACCCTCACCAAACTCAAAGCAGGCACAATTGGTTCCATGTGGACCATATGGAATTGTCCTGATTGTGTCTGGAATTGCGGCTGGAGAATTAATCAAACCCTGATAGCTAGCAGTTTTTACAGGCAGTGACCTAAGAGGTTTTAAAGGAGGAATTCATGGAATAAAATATTTTATGCTGACCTTTAACCTGGCCATTTGACACCCAGGAATCTATTCTATATAAATCCTTGTCCAAATATGTAAAGATACTTATACAAGTATGATCCCTGATGTGTTGTTATAAAATTACAAAATTCTCAAATGACTACCTAAATTGTGGCTTATCTTACCATGGGATTTCACAACTTTACAAAGAATGAGGTAGATCTTTTGGTGTTGATATAGAAAGATAATCCCAAAAAACTATTAAGTGAACAAAAGAATGTTGCATAGCCTTGGATATAGTATGTTTACTTCTTTCTTTTTTTAATTTCTTTTTTATTCAATTATAATAATGCTAAGTGAAATAAGTCAGAGAAAGGGAAATACCATACGATTTCATTTATATGTGGAATTTAAGAAACGAAACAAATGAACACACAAAGGAAAAGGAGGCAAACAAAAAATGGACCCTTTAACTATAGAGAAGAAACTGATGGTTTGTTGGTTACCAGAGGGGAGAGGGAGAGGGGGATGGGTGAAATAGGTGTAGGGGATTAATAGTACACTTATCACGATGAGCACTGAACAATGTACAGAATTGTTGAATCATTATGCTGTACACAGTATGTTTACTTTTTTTTTATAAGACAGAAATATTTAGATTCCTTTTTATGTGGTTCTGTGCATACATTGAAACGTACCTTGAGAGACAAATAACAAAGGAGAAAGCAGGGTACTTTGAATAAGGAACTTCAAACCCTCTTCAGTAGCAATCGCAAAGTTCTGGTCATGATTTTAAGTAGACTTTAAAAAGCAATGATTACTAAAAGCCTTAACTTTCTTTCTTTCTTTCCTTCTTTCTTTCTTTCTTTCTTTCTTTCTTTCTTTCTTTCTTTCTTTCTTTCTTTCTTTCTTTCTTTCTTTCCTTCCTTCCTTCCTTCCTTCCTTCCTTCCTTCCTTCCTTCCTTCCTTCTTTCTTTCTCTCTCTCTCTCTCTCTCTCTCTCTTTCTTTCTTTCTTTCTTTCAAGATTTTATTTATTTATTTGACAGAGAGAGAGAGCCAGAGAGAGAGGGAACACAAGCAGGGGGAGTGGGAGAGGAAGAAGCAGGCTCCTAGCAGAGAAGCCCGATGTGGGGCTCGATCCCAGAATGCTGGGATCACGCCCTGAGCCGAAGGAGACGCCTAACGACTGTTCCACCCAGGCGCCCCCAAAAGACTTAACTTTCACTGTCGAAGGGAGAAGGAAAGTCAGTTCTATTTTTCACATAACAGCTCTGCAGATATTTTCTGACTTGTTTGCCAAATTCCAGAATATGAGGGAAAAAAAAAAAAGAAAAGACCTCCTTTAAAGCTATCTCAAGGGCTTTTAGGGCCAAAAAAACCATAGGAAAGAGGGATTTGGAGTCATTTTCGAGCTGGCACTAACTGGAAAGAGAACTGATGTGTGCCAGGCTCTCATCTGGTTCCTTAGGTGGCAACTTGGAATATGGAACCCAAGACAACTCTGGTTGTTGTGGTTGCCCCCGTCTATTGAGAACACCTTATTCTACCTTTAGGTTCTACCCCTGCTAGGGACATGAGCCCAATGTGGGGGCCATGGAACTGCCCAGGTTGGGGGGTACAGTACCATGTTGGACATTCCACGGGCCAGAGCCCATCCTACCTCCATTTTTGCAAACTTCCTGGGTTCTGATGACCTGGGATCACTTGTGGTGGGAACATAAGGTTAGCAAAAGCCAGGAGCAGGAATCTCATGGTCCTTGGGAAGTAGGAGGCAGTGGATCCAGGAGTCCAGAACACTTGGTGCAGTTCAGATCTGATCTAGAGTTTTATTGGCCTCTCTGGGGTGGGGGTAGAAGGATGGGCACTGAACTGGACAGATAGGGGCAGATATGTAAAACTTAATCCATGCAGAACATCAGTCCGTTGGCTGGTGCACTGATTGAACATCTGTTACAGGCACTGGGAGAGCACGCAGAAGATTATAAGTCACAAGCTTTTAGGAAGTGACTGGAGGGCTCCTGGGTAGCGCAGTCGTTAAGCGTCTGCCTTCAGCTCAGGGCGTGATCCCGGCATTCTGGGATCGAGCCCCACATCAGGCTCCTCTGCTAGGAGCCTGCTTCTTCCTCTCCCACTCCCCTGCTTGTGTTCCCTCTCTTGCTGGCTGTCTCTCTCTCTGTTAAATGAATAAAATCTTAAAAAAAAAAAAAAGGAAGTGACTGGAGACATGGAAAAGGAGGGCTTGCATACCAGGCCATCTTCCCTGGCTTCCTCAGGCCTTTCATCAGAGTCCTGCCTTCTCTGCTCACACTAGCCTAAGCCCGCATTTGAACTATTTACTTGTCTGTCTCCCCATGCTGGACTGTGAGATTGCTGAGATTGTGTCTCTCATTTTTGAACCCCTCCAAAGCAAAAAGCATATTCTCAGTGAAGGCCGGTGGAAATAAAAGGTAACAAACACAGGCTAATCTATAGTCCAAATTCCTCACTTACATATGTGCCCACCAGGGGAAATGACTTGCTCAAGATAACGGAGCTGGCCTGCTGCAGAATTTGGAGAGATAATTTGTAATAGGACTCAAAGGGGGATGATATCCAATGTTATCAGAAAGGCTCCCTACCCAAGGCAGCTCCACAGTAACTTGGATGTTACTTTTCACAGGGGCATCCTGGAGGCCATTGGAGGTCTGGGAGTCATCTGTGAAGGCCCTGACATTGCATTTTCAGACTGCATCAGCTCTTGCTTTCTCTTGTTTACTTGGCCCTAAAAGTCCCTGTAGACCTTTATGAGGGGGTGGCTGATTCTACTGGGATCAACGACCATACCTGCAGGAGAACAGTCTGCAGGAATTTACAGGGCTGGCATGTGGATAAAAAACCTGTTCTCTTCTTGGATGACCCCATGTGGAGTTCCCAGAATAGTGATGGACTATTTCCAAAATAATTTTAGTTTAATATTTTCTTTGTTTTTCTTTAAAGATTTTATTTATTTATTTGACACATAGAGAGAGACAGCCAGTGAGAGAGGGAACACAAGCAGGGGGAGTGAGAGAGGAAGAAGCAGGCTCCCAGCGGAGCAGGGAGCCCAATGCGGGGCTCGATCCCAGGACCCTGGGATCGTGCCCTGAGCTGAAGGCAGAAGCTTAACGACTGAGCCACCCAGGCGCCCCTAGTGTAATATTTTCTAACAGGCTGAAATCTCTTACCAGGACCTGGCTTCCCAGAGAGGTCAAGGGTATTCTGTAATTGACTTGGCCAAGCTAAGGCTAAGTGATGGAACAGGAGAAATTTCTACATAGGATAAAGAATAGCTTTTCTTGTTCCATCCAAACATAAAAACTTATGTTTTAAATGTTATGTATGGTGTGTCTCCATGTCCTGATGATGAAGAGATCCCTGACCCTTTCCAAATGGAAGGTTTTGAGAAAACCATTCTTTGTCCTGCTACAGAAAAGCAGGAACAGGAGCGCCTGGGTGGCTCAGTTGGTTAAGCATCTGCCCTCAGCTCAGGTCATGATCCCAGGGTCCTGGGATTGAGCCTCACATCAGGCTCCCTGCTCAGCAGAGAGCCTGTTTCTCCCTCTCCCTCTGCTGCTCCCTCTGCTTGTGCTCTCTCTCTCTCTCTGTCAAATAAATAAATAAATAAATAAATAAATAAATAAATAAATAAAATCTTAAAAAAAGAAGAAAAGCAGGAACATCTGAATTACCCCACCCCAATTCACAGTCTGCCCTAATGTCATTGAATGTCACATTCTCAAAAGGGATTTCTCTGAATACTCCTAACTGAATAGGAGAGGTCCTCCTATTCAAGCTGTCATTTGGTCTGAGAGCTTTTCTTATTTAATTTGTATTAGCAATCACAACTTATGTATGCTTTCACAAGTTTATTTTCCACTTTCTTTGACAATAAGCTTCATCAGATCAAGTAACACACCTGTCATCTCCAGCATTGTAGCTCCAGTGTCAACCACGTGTCTTTAAAAGAAAATAGGTTTTTAGAAAATATTTGTTGAATAAATTAATGAAATTAGCCCTTTTGGGCCTTAGTTTTCTCATCTACAAAATGTGATAGTACTAGTATCTATGTCACAGGGGTTTTGTTTTATTTAAGTGCTGCTAGGTTTGAGTAGTGTTTTATTCTTAGAATTCAAATTTAGTTGTTAAATTCCCATGAAGGGAAGTAGAGCTCCTGATATTGTAACATCTGAAGTTTAGAGAGCATGGTATCTGCAGGGAGCTTATAATTATTTAGTAACAAAAACTGGTTGGATACAGGATACTGGGCTGGGAACTTTCTGCAAGACTGTGGCCAGTAGTCTGGGTTTAATTGAACTTGCTGTTATAAGCTCTTCCTGTTCAGGATAAGATTTACTTACAAATTCCCATAATGTGAGATTATCAAACCATGAAAGGGAGCTCAAGGCTCCTCACCCTGCTGAGTCTCCAAGAAGGTGGAGTTGTACAAAGATCAAAACCAATATGGAGTCGCAGAGGACTTCTACGCGGTCCTTTGGAATGCGCCTCTTAACGGAGGTAACAAAAAAGTATGAAATGGAACTGATCTTGAGCTCTGCCCTCTGGATGGTGCTTATGCTGGAGCATCTATTTGAGCTTTTTCTTTTTTTCTCGTTCTTTTCTGGGCCCTCCTCCTCACACACACAGCCTCAGGAAAGCAGGTATTATCATGTAGGTTTCAGCTACCTCCTGTATAGGCCCTTGGATTGCCAAATATGATCAGAGCTTGGGTCAAGAAAACAAGCCCATCCATGAAGGGGCACCCGGCTGGCTCGGTTGGAGGAGCAAGCAACTCTTGATCTCAGGGTTGTGAATTTGAGCCCCATGTTGGGTGTAGAGATTACTTAAATAAAAAAAAAATTTAAAAATATATTTAAAAAGAAAAGAAAAGAAGCCCATGGAGCTTGCAAATCAACAAGTTTGTCTTTGTCATCTAGCCCTTAAACAAAGGAGACAGAAGGACTCCTCAGAGAATTCCTCTGGTCCAGCCGCATTCTAGGGCAGGATATCAGACAGGAGGCTTTTTTGTCTGTTTACTTATTTATTTAGAGGAGTGGTTATTTTATTTTTAACTGAAATACTTGACATATAACATTGTGTCAATGTAACGTGTAGAACATGTTGATACATCGATAGATTGTAATACGATTGCCATCTTAGTGATCGCATCTCTATCATGTCACACAATTATCTTTCTCTTTTTGTGGTGGGAATAGTTAAGATCTAGTCTCTTACCAAGTTTGATGGCTATAATTCAATACTATTGTCTATATTCACTATACTGTGCATTAAATTTCCAGGACTTAATATTACCTACTAGTTGCAAGTTTGTGCCTTTAAATAACATCTCTCCTGCCCCTGGTAATCCCTGGCCCCTGGTAACCACTATTTGACTTTCTGTTTTTACAAATTTGACTTTTATTTAGATTCCACATATAAGTGATATCATACAGTATTCGTCTTTTTCTATCTGACTTATCTCACTTAGCATAATGTCTTCAAGGTCCATCCACGTTTTGCAAAAGGCAGGGCTTCCTTCTTTCTCATGGCTGAATAATATTCCATAGTGTACGTACACCACATCTTCTTTACCCACTTGTCCACGGATGGACACTTAGATTGCTTGCTTCATATGCTGGCTATTGTGAACAATGCTGCAATGAACATGGAAGTACAGATGTCTCTTTGAGATCCTGTTTCCATTTCCTCTAAATATATACCCAGAATTGGAAATGCTGGATCATATGGTAGTTCTCTTTTGGATGCACTGAGAAGCCTCAATATTGTTTTCCACAGTCGCTGCACACATTTGCGTTCCTACCAACAGTTCACAAGTGTTCTCTTTTCTCCACATCCTCACCAATCCTTATTAACTCTTATCTTCTCAGGGATGGCCATTTTAGTGTGAGGTGATCTCACATTGTGGTTTCGAGTTGAATTTCCCTTTTGGTTGGTGATATTGAGCGACTTTTCATGCACATGTTGGCCATTTGTATGTCTTCTTTGGAAAAATGTTTTTGTTCCAGTCCTTTGCCCATTTCTTAATCTTACCATTTGTTTTTGCTACTGAATTTCTATATGTTCCTCATATATTTTGGATATTAATCCCTTGCCAGATAAATGACTTGTAAATATTCTCTCCCATTCTATAGGTTTCCCTTTTATTTTGTTGACAGTTTCTTTTGCTGTGGAGAAGAGTTTTAGTTTGATGTAACCCTGTTTGTTGATTTATGATTTTGTCGCTTGGACTTTGGTATCACCTCCAAAAAATCACCACTGTCAAGGGGGCTTTCCCCTAGGTTTTCTTCTAGGAGTTATACAGTTTCAGGTCTTCAATTTCAGTCTTTAATCCATTGAGTTCATTTTTGTGAGTGGTGTAATGGGGGCCAATTTTATTTTTTCTGCATATAATTATCCAGTTTTCCCAGAAGCATTTAATGAAGATGCTATTTTTTCTACATTGAATATTCTCCATTGGGGCTCTTTTGTCGAACATTAGTTGATCATATATGTGGGGGCTTAATTCTGGGCTCTCCATTCTCTTCTATTGGTCTATGTCAGACAGACGTTTACAACCAAAGATGAGTTAGTAATAAGTGGGATGCATTTATCTGGAGTGTCTTTTATTTTATAAAGAAATTCTTAGTGTCCTGGTAGCTATTGGTAAAAAAATCATGGAGCTACTTATGTTGAACCAGAGGCAAATATAAAACAAGGAATTCACCAGATAACTTCTCAAACTCTTTGCCTAGATGGAGAGAATAGTACCCTTGACATGGGATACTAGCAAAGCAGGTACAAATGAAATGGAAAAATGTTTTTCTTGGATGAAGTAATTTGATATTTGATGTTTCAAAAAATTATTGAGGAAATTTTAATGGGAAACGCTGGAAGTTTTCTGTTTTTTTTAATAATAATTTTTTATTATGTTATGTTAGTCACCATACAATACATCCTTAGTTTTTGATGTACTGTTCCAAGATTCATTATTTGCGTATAACACCCAGTGTTCCATGCAATATGTGCCCTCCTTAATACCCATCACCGGTCTATCCCAACCCCCCACTCCCCTCCCCTCTGAAGCCCTCAGTTTGTTTCCCAGAGTCCATAGTCTCTCATGCTTCATTCCCCCTTCTGTTTTCTTCTATTATATTGATCTATCGTTGTTTTGTTTAGAATTACATTTTGGTGAGGGTGGAACACCATTGTATTTTCAGAGAGTACTTTGGGCACCTCAAAGTCTTAATCGAGCCTCGTGAGGACAGAGATGAATGACAGCAGAAAGGAGGTCATGTGCTTTAATGGACCCATGGAAGAGAGACTGGAATTAACAATCCCGGGCCTGACAAGTCCCAAATGTCTTCTGCTTCACTCTAAATTTTTGCTTGTCTTATGATGACTAAATGCTACATGCTCCGAAACATCATTTCTTTCTGAATTAGTGCTTACAGTTCGGCATCTCCTGGTAAGTGGCTGGGTTGGTCTGTGTGGTTGAGAATTTGTCTTGCTTGGAATGCAGCAATAGTCACCATTTTTACATGGCTTTTTAACCTGTTCGCCAGATTTGCAGTTTTTCCTGCAGTGTCCTTTTATGATCCAGCAAGATTTTTGGCCCCCGCAGACTAAAAAGAGCAAAGAAGGTCAATTATCTCAAGATATGGATTCTTACAGTTGTAACAGTTAGAGTGACTATATTTGCAATCTTCACAACAACCCTGTGTTCACTAGGAGAGATTGTGTAAGCAAAGCAAGATTTGGTATATACCATATTTCTAAGCATCTTATTGTCAATATCAAAAGAACTTGCTAGCTAGCAGGAGCTGTAGTTATTTGGTAAGAAGTTGTATGATTATGTAAAATTAGCTGAGCAGAGTAGGCTAATTGAATTCTGTTTCAGCAGAGTTATTTGCATTTATCATACCATAGGTATAGAAGTTTCTGCTTGAACGGATCCACAAATGCCACAAAAATAATTGCTCTAACAGGCAATAATGAAACAAAATCAGTGTTTTCCTTGGCCATCTCAGAAACACAACTATAGTAGATTATTACTGATTCTCACACTTGAGCATGCATCACAACCCCCTAGAGGGCTTGTTAAAACATAGACTGCTGGCCCCACCCCAGGATTTCTGATTCAGTATGTCTGAGACGGGGCTGGAAAATTTGCATTTCTAAAAAACTATGAGACTTTGATGAAAGAAATTGAAGAAGACACAAATAAATGGAAAGATGCCCCGTGTTCAGAGATTGGAAGAATCAATTCTGTTAAAATGTCCACACTACTCCAAACCATCTATAGATTCAATGCAATCTCTGTAAAAAATACCAATGGCATTTTTCACAGAAATAGAAAAAAATTCTAAAATTCATATGGGACCACAAAAAACAAAAAAACAACCCCCAAAAAACATCCAAATAGCCAGAGCAATCCTGAAAAATAACAAAGCTGGAGGCATCATACTCCCTGATTTCAAACTATATTACAAAGCTATAGTAATCAAAACAGTATGGTACTGGCATAATGGAACAGAATTGAGAGCCCAGAAATAAATCCCTGCATATATGGTCAACTAATATTTGACAAGGGACGCAAGAATGCCCAGTGAAGAAAGGATAGTTTCTTCAACAAATGGTGCTGGGAAAACTGGATGTCTACATGCAAAAAAATGAAATTGGTCCCTTATCTTACACCACTCACAAAAATGAACTCAAGATGAATTAAAAACTGAAACTGAAGACCTGACCCTGTAAAACTCTTAGAATAAAACCGAGAGAAATATCTCCTTGATATTGGTCTTGGCAATGATTTTTGGATATGACCAAACGCCCAAGCAACAAAAGCAAAAATCAACACACAGGACTACATCAAATGAAAAATCTTCTGCACGGCAAAAGAAACTATCAACAAAATGAAAAGGCAACCTATGGAATGGGAGAAAATACTTGCAGATCACATATCTGGTAAGGGGTTAATATCCAAAATGTATAAAGAACTCATACAACTCAGTAGCAAAAAACCAAAACCAAAAAACACAAAACAACAATCCAATTAAAAATGAGCAAAGACCCTAAATCGATAGTTTTCTAAAGAAGACATTGCAATGGTTAACATGTACCTGAAAAGTTGCTCAACTTCATTAATTATCAGGGAAATGCAAATTAAAACCCAAGTGAGATATTACTTCACACCTGTTAGAATACTATAAAGAAATAAGAGATAACAAGTGTTAGAGAAGATGTGAAGAAAAAGGAATCCTTGTGCACTGTTGGTGGGGATTTAAATTGGTATTGCCACTATGGAAAACAGTATGGGGTTTCCCTCCAAAAGTAAAAATAGAACTATCATATGATCCAACAATTCCAATTCTGGGTATGTATCTGAAGGAGAGAAACCACTATTGTGAAGAGATGTCTGTACTCCTATGTTCATTGCATCATTATTCACAACAGCCAAGATATAGAAATAACAGCTAAGATATATGTGTCTATCAACAGACGAATGGATAAAGATATCACACACACAAGGGAATATTATTCAGCCATGAGAAAGAAGGAAATCCTGCCATTTTCTACAACATGGATGGATCTTGAAAGTATTAGGCTAAGTGAGATAAGCCAGACAGAGAAAGACAAATATGGTATGATTTTACTTATATGGGGAATCTAAAAGCATCAAACTCATAGAAACAGAGATTAGAATGATGGTTACTAATGGGTGGGAGAAATGGGGAGATGTTGCTCAAAGGGTACAAACTTCCAATTGTAAGATAAATAAGTTCTGGAGATCTAATATACAGCATGATGATTATAGTTAACAATACTGTATTAAATACTTGAACATTGCTAAGAGAGTAGATCTTAAATGTTCTCACCACACACACACAAAATGGAAATTATGTTTCATGATGGACATGTTAGCTAACTCTGTGGTGGTAGTCATTTTGCTATATTTAAGTGTATCGAGTCAACACATTACACACTTTAAACTTACACATCGTATGTCAATTATATCTCAATAAAGCTGGAAAAATTTGCATTTCTAGCAAGTTCCCAGGTGATGCTGATGGTGGTGATTGGGAGAACTAGCATCCTATAGACAAAGTTTAAAACATATCTGGAGGAAATGTCCACACATTAATAAATTCTGGAAGGGCAAAAACCAAGAATTGTACAGAATCTCTGAGGATGGAGTATCTCCATCGTTAGATGAAAATATGCTTCCTTTTAATTTTGAGGTGTTTGTGAAAGGCCTATCGGTCACTTCACAGAAAACAGATGGGGAAGGCATAGAATTTCCCAAGTTTTATGGGATAAAGTACACTTAATTGACAAGTTTTGCCTTTTGAGGCATTATCACTTGTTATCCCTAAACTGTCAAAAATTGGTGGTTAATTGTTAAGTGAATCTAAATAGATTTTCTAAAGACACATATTTTAATTAAGAAAGATAAAATTAAAAAATTGAGAAATGCAACTGATATCATTGTATATTTCATCGGATCTCGACGTTTTATTATTAATCTTAAAAGTTCCCAAAGGGTCAAAATTAGTTTTAAAAATATTTTGTTACTTGATCCAAACTTAACTAACAAAGGCTGAAATTTGCTACTCTATACACTTCAGTGATACCACATATCATTTCAAATGAAAGAAGATATTCAGGAATCAGGTTGAATATTGGGGGGAAAAAGGATAGAAGAAGGACAAATGGAAGGAAATCTAGATAAAAATTACAGAAGGCATAAATCTAGAAGCTGTGTATATCAAACTTATGCTTGAGTTTTTTTTTTTTAAGGATTTTATTTATTTATGTGACAGAGAGACAGCCAGCGAGAGACGGAACACAGCAGGGGAGTGGGAGAGGAAGAAGCAGGCCCCCAGTGGAGAAGCCCGATGTAGGACTTGATCCCGGAACGCCGGGATCACGCCCTGAGCCGAAGGCAGACGCTTAATGACTGTGCTACCCAGGCGCCCCTATGCTTGAGTTTTTAAAGTAAAAATTTAACTCAAGCATAACATGTTCCAGAAACATGCACCAAGTATCGATGTGCGACTGGATGGATCATCATTAAACCACTCATGTCATCAGCACTAGAGAGCCTCTTCATGTCTTCCTGCAGCCATTAATGTTCCTGTCCTCCCCCATTCCTCCCACTGCCCAAGGTAATCCCACCCTGATTTCTAATAATGGTAGCTCAACTGTGAAAAAGGCCCCCAAATTTTCACTCTCTTTTGGATCCACAGCCTTCGCTCTATAATTTCATGATTCTCTTCCATCATGGTTGAGGGGATCTGCCCCACCATTTGACTCTTGACATATCCATGTGACTTAGTTGTTAGCAAATATGATTTCTATATAGGTCGAAGTTTATTTAGCAATGTGCTATTTGGTTTCCAAATAAATGAGTTATTTGCTATTCTTTTATTATTAATTTCCAATTTGATTGGTTATATTGGAGAGTATGATCTTTATGGTATTATTCGATTTAATGTAGCTTTCTTTGTGGTCTTATATGTGACATATTTTTGTAAATTTTGTAAAATTTTTGTGTTCTCAAAAGAAAGCTTATTCTCAGTGGGGCAGGCAAATGTCCTCATATAAATATATATATCCAATAGCTTAAGTTTATTCAATACAATGGTCAGATCTTCAGTGTGTTGTTATAGTTGAGTGTTAAAATTGGGCTAAATATCTTCAAATGCCATTGTCCACTTAATTATTCTTCTCTGAAGTATCATCATTTGCTGTTTTTCTTTTTAAAAAATTTTAATTTAAATTCAGCTTAATTAACATATACCGTATTATTAGTTTCAGAGGTAGAATTTAGTAATTCATGAGTTGCATATAACACCCAGTTCTCATTTCATGAAGTGCCTTCCTTAATGTCCATCACCCAGTTACCCTACCCACCACCCATCTCCCCTCCAGCAACCCTCAGTTTGTTTCCTATAGTTAAGAGTCTCTTATGGTTTGTCTCCCTCTCTGATTTGTTGTTTCTCCAATCTGGAAGCTGAAATTGTAAGTGCCAAAGTTCTTATGGCCCAATTATTTCTTTTACCAGTATATAACCTGCCTCTCTGTCAATTACATGTTTTGCCTTAAATTCTTCTTTGCCACATACTATGATTGTTACTTCAGCTTTCTTTCAGTTTCTATTTGCCTGGTATGGCACTTCTTTATCTTAATTCATATCTTTTTAGATCAAGCATGTCTGTGTCTTTTAGATTACCTGTTGTTTGATCTTTCCTTCTCATTTGAAAGCATCTAGTGAGTTTAACTCATTTATATAAATTGTAATTAAAATTACATTCGGATTTATTTCTGCTATCTTATTTTATATTTTCTACTTGTTTTTCTTATTTACTATTTTTTTTTAAAAGATTTTATTTATTTATTTGACAGAGATAGAGACAGCCAGCGAGAGAGGGAACACAAGCAGGGAGAGTGGGAGAGGAAGAAGCAGGCTCATAGCAGAGGAGCGTGATGTGGGGCTCGATCCCATAACGCCGGGATCACGCCCTGAGCCGAAGGCAGACGCTTAACTGCTGTGCCATCCAGGCGCCCCTCTTATTTACTATTTTTGATTAGATAGATAAGGGTTTTTTTTCCCAGCTGATTTAAAATGTACTCATTTTATTTTTATTCTTATGCTATTAGCAATAACATGAAGCCCATATCCATGATAATCTATCTTTCTTGATTACTGAAACTTGTCTGTAATTATACCTTACTTTTAACAAGGCAAGTACTTCAGCAATGCTTTCATATTCCTGGCCTTTCTCTCCACTGACCCTTGGCCATCCCCTCCTGAATGACGTTAATTATCTAAAATTTATGGGAATTATGGGATACATTTGCTTTGTCTATATCCCCTAAGTCTAGTTTTTTCAAGTCAACTAAAAGTTACAAAACAATTGATAATTCTTACCTCTCATATCATTTCCAACATTCTCCTGGATTCATTTCTCTTTTTATTTGAGTTCTTCCTTCAACAGTGTTTTCAAAATGTGTCTTTGTGTGGCAAATATTCTTAGGCCCTCTCTGCTTGAGAATATTTTTGTTATACTTCTATATTTAAATAGCAGTGTAAATGAATATAAGATTTCTAGGTTCATGGTTTTTTTCCTTCACTATTTAAAGTATTTATTTTCCTTTCATATTAGTGTTACAGTTGAGAAGTTGTTACAACCCTGATTTTTCTGGGTTTTATGTAAAGAATGTTCATTTGGGTCTTCTAAAGTTTTTTTGCCGTGGACAGTGAGTGATTTCTTCTGGCTATGTCTGATCCAAAGGAGACATAGAATAAGTTCTCATGAAAAACAAAATAATAAACTTACTCTACCTAGCAAGTCCACCTCTAGGAACTTATTTCAAAATTTTTGTCCAAGTAAGTAAAAACATGTGCAAAAAGTCAGTTACGGATCTATTTGTCTTATCAAAGATCTGGAAAGATCACATTTTACCCGAATAGGGGTTAGATGTACAAAGTATGGTCTGTCTGCATAATGGAATAGTATTTTAGAGCAATATATACTTACTTTTTTTGGTTAAAAAAAAAGAGCTATAAGCACACAGATACTTATATGCATTTATATGTGCATAGAAAAAAAGGTTTTAAACATCAGACAGATGAAGGAATTGTTCCTTGTCTAAAAATTATCCAGGCCTTCATATATAGTAGTTTCATAGCTCTGGCCACTTGTTGATAAAATCTTATTATAAATCATTAGCAAAATCACAGGTTTTTATAGTTGGAAAGGAGCAGAAAGGACTGTGCTCTCTTCCACATGAGCGCTCTGCAGGTATTTTCATTCCAGACTAGAACAGGATTTCATATGGAGAGATAACGGAACTTAGTTTCTGAGAAGGCCTTAGGACTCATGAACTGGTAGGGATTGAAAAGACAGCTGAAGTCAGGCAGTTGCTCAGTTGGGTGCTTGGGACATTGGTGCAAAGTGCCAAGGGCAATTTTGGATGCTGAAGTTACACCTGAGGATGACAAGGACTTTTTGGAAGACAACCTGCCCTACTCCATGGATCTAGGGATCCTGGCTAGATACACGTTCCCAGTATAGGGCCTCAGGTCTGTCCTGGGAGTACATTCTGATAAAGTCAAGCAGATTTCAGGCACCCCGGAAAACCTTGTCTGAATGGACAGAAAGATAATAAACCTTCCATGGGCATGTCCCCACCCTAGCTCTCTTCCTTTTTCCTTGGTTCTGGTTACCTGGCTGCATCTGGAACAGGATCAAAAATACAATAAGGGTCAGGATCAAGAATTTCATGGTCTTTAGGAAGGATGTGGCAGATCCAGGAGTCCAGAACATTCTGCGGTGGGGCTCTGGACTCAGGTTTTTATTTGCTTCCATTGGGCGTGGTTCGGGGGTGGGTCGTGGGCAATGAAACAAAAAGGTACAAAGGTAAGCTGAACTGTAGACCAGAAGCAGTAATTGCTTATTCACTACTCAGAACCCTGTTCTGAGGGGAGACGGAAGAATAGAAGAGAAAGTGAAAATATCATGGCAGTATATAAAGAGAGAATCCACACACCAGGGGGTCCTCCTTGCCCCCTCCCCCACCCCACTCATGGGAGTGTTGCAATGTCTCTGCTCATAGTGCCTCCCCTCTAAATGAGTCCTCATCGCACTGCATTGGGACCAACTGAAAACTCTTTCCTTTTGTACTGTATTTCCAGGGTCAGGGGGTTAAATTAAGAGGGACACAGAAAAGAATAGTTTAATGAAGTGAATAAACACTTTTTTTTTTAGATTTTATTTATTTATTTGACAGAGAGACAGCCAGCGAGAGAGGGAACAGAAGCAGGGGAGTGGGAGAGGAAGAAGCAGGCTCCTAGCGGAGGACCCTGATGTGGGGCTCGATTCCAGAGCACCGGGATCACGCCCTGGCACAGTCGTTAAGCGTCTGCCTTCGGCTCAGGGCGTGATCCCAGCGTTCTGGGATCGAGCCCCACATCAGGCTCCTCCGCTGGGAGCCTACTTCTTCCTCTCCCACTCCCCCTGCTTGTGTTTCCTCTCTCGCTGGCTGTCTCTGTCAAATAAATAAATAAAATCTTTAAAAAAAATTTCTATTTACATGAACTATGAAATACGCACATAATTGTACTAAAATCCCCCAACTGTAACTAGCATTTAATCAAATTCTTTTTATATTAGATTTTACATTACAAATTAATTTTGTTGCTTTATTTTGTGGGACATCAATTTTTACGACTGTCACAACTTCTGTGCAGATTGTGAAATTTACTTTTATTTATTTATCTTAATTAAATACAATGTTATATTAGTTTCAGATGCACAATATAGTGATTCAACAATTCTCTATAGTACTCAGTGCTCATCATGATAAGCAAAGATTGTGAAATTTACTTTTACATAAAAATTTACTTTGTAGTGTCCTTGAATTCCACTTTGGCTTTTTTTTTTCTTCCAGATTTTATTGATTTATTTGCCAGATAGAGAGCAAGCACAAGTAAGGGGAGTGGCAGCCCCAAGGGAGAAGCAGACTCCCCGCTGAACAAAGAGCCTGATGTGGGACTCGATCCCAGGACCCTGGGATCATGACCTGAGCTAAAGGCAGACGCTTAACCAACTGAGTCGCCCAGGCAGCCCATCCACTTTGACTTTTGTATTCTCACTGTGCATCTGATTTAGCATTTGCAGTTCTTTCAAAAATCTACAAAAAATTACTGTACTGCACTTCCGACCTCCAGAATCACAGGTGAGAAGTCTGATGTTAGTTTGATTATTTTTCCTTTGTTAGTATCTTGTATTCTTTTGCCTGGAAGCTTCGGATACAAATTTTCTATCCTGAAAATGCAGATTTTTTTTGGTTGTTGTTTTACCAGTTTATGTCTAGCTGTGTGCTTACTCTCATGGATATGTGTGGGACTTGGTGAATCCTTTCAATGTTAAAAACTCACATTTTTCTTTAGTTTTGAGAAATTTCCTTCTATTATGTTTCTAATTATAACTTCTACATGGTCCTCTTCTAATTTTTTTTTTTAAGATTTTTTATTTATTTATTTGACAGAGACAGAGTCAGCCAGCGAGAGAGGGAACACAAGCAGGGGGAGTGGGAGAGGAAGAAGCAGGCTCATAGCGGAGGAGCCTGATGTGGGGCTCGATCCCACAATGCCGGGATCACGCCCTGAGCCGAAGGCAGACGCTTAACCGCTGTGCCACCTAGGCGCCCCGACCTCTTCTAATTCTTGAGCTCATTATTTGGAGCGGTAACATGGAAGTGTTCTTTAAAATACCTTTCCTTCCTGGAGTGTGTAGCAGAAGTCTTCCCAGGAAGGCATGAAGAAAGTACAGGAAGCATTTCCCCCTAACAATTTTAATTTTGTTGTATTTTTAAAAAAGATTTTATTTATTTATTTGACAGAGAGACAGCCAGCAACAGAGGGAACACAAGCAAGGGGAGTGGGAGAGGAAGAAGCAGGCTCCCAGCGGAGGCGCCTGATGTGGGGCTTGATCCCAGAACGCCGGGATCACGCCCTGAGCCAAAGGCAGACGCTTAACGGCCGCATTACCCAGGCGCCCCATAATTTTGTTGTATTTTGTTTTGCGTTGTAAAATAGCTCTTCCATTTTATCATGGAGGCCACCAGTTCAGTTCTTCTTGTGACCATCCTTTGTTTACTTCTTTTAATACAATTTTAAAGTGACCATATTGCTTTGAGATCTGGATGGTATCTTTTGCATGTGCTCCATTATGTGAAAAAAATTAAATTTTTATCTGGTTCTTTCATTAACTGCACTTCAAAGAGAATATAGTAGGAGTAAACTGCTCTTGTCGGTACAGCATGTCTCTTGGGGGAACTGCCTCCCTCAGTGAACCTGCTAAGCACAGGATCATAACCTTATAACTGCTGGTGAGGACACATGAGCTGTAATGTGTGAATGGATTTTCTGTGTGGAATTAAGATCTCAAGCAGAGAAAACATGGAGACTGGAGGTCACATGTCCTCATGATAGAGGGACAGGGATGCAAAATTGTGGCCTTGCCAGCTCCGGGGAGAGAGATGTGTTCTTTCACCTTGTCTCATATGATACAGAACTACTCAAATATAAGTCGGTTCAGATTTGGGGTGTCAAGAACAGATGAGGGGCACCTGGGTGGCTTAGTTGGTTAAACTTCTGCCTTTGGCTCAGGTCATCACTTCAGGGTCCTGGGATAGAGCCCTACATTGGGCTGCCTGCTCAACAGGGAGCCTGCTTCACTCTCTCCCTCTCTCTGCCCCTCCCCCTGCTCATGCTCTCTCTCTCTTTCAAATAAATAAATAAAAAAAAACTTAAAAAACAACAACAACAGATGAATGACCACTACAGTCCTGACGTAATAAGTGTCAGAGCCAGATTCAGACCCAAGTCTGTCTGACATCAGTTTTTGGTCTTTATCACCATGATATACTTAATGTGAAACACTCATCTTTTTAAAAAGAGAATGTCCTTGTGCTGTTCAGAACTGTTTAGCTTGATATAGTTCCACTTATCTATTTTTACTCTTATTGCCTGTACTTTTGGTGTCAACTCCAAAAGATCATTGCCAACACCAATCTCAAAGAGCTTTCCCCTATGTTTTCTTCTAGGAATCATGTGTTTTCAGATCTTACATTTAAGTCTTAATCCATTTCAAGTTATTTTTTGTGAATGATCTAGTTTCATTCTTTTGCATGTGAATATCCAATTTCCCAGCACCATTTATTGGAGAGTCTATCTTTTCACCACTGAGTCTTCCTGGCTCTCTGTCAAATATTAGTTGACTGTATATATGTGGGTTTGTTTCTGGGCTCTCGAGTCTGGGCTGTGTATCTGTTTTAGGCCAGTATCATACTATTTTGATTATTACAGCTTTGTAGTATAGTTTGAAATCAAGAAGTGTAATGTCTCCAGGCTTATTCTTCTTTCTCAGGATTTGTTTTGGCTGTTTGGGGTTTTTTTTGTGGTGTCATATGAATTTTAGAATTGTTTTTCTACTTTTGAAAAAAATGCCATTGGAATTTTGATAGGAATTGCATTGATTCTATAAATGGCTTTAGGTAGTATGGATATTTTAACAACATATATTCTTTTAATCCATTAACATTGAATATCTTTCTATTTACTTGTGTCTTCTTCAATTTCTTTCATCAATGTCTTATAATTTTCAGAATAGAGATCTTTCACCTCCTTGGTTAAATCAGCCACTCTATGACTTTTGATTGGGGAATTTAATCTATTTACATTTAAAGTAATTATTGATAGGTAAGGACTTAACAGTGCCATCAGATTATTTTCTGGCTGTTTTGTAGTTCTCTTGTTCCTTTTTTCCTCTCTCACTGTCTTCCTTTGTGGATTCATAATTTTCTTTAGTGGTATGCTTTGATTCCTTTCCCTTTGTCTTTTGCACATGTACTGCAGGTTTTTGCTTTGTGGTTACTGTGAAGCTTACATTAAACGTCTTATAGAAATAACAGTCTATTTTAAGCTGAAAACAACTTAACTTCAGTAGCATTCAAAAATCATACCCTTTAACTCCTTCCTCATTTTTTGATGTCACAGTTTACATCTTTTAATATTTTGTCTCCATTAACAAATTATTGTAGCTATAGCTATTTTTAATACTTTATCTGAGAGTTAAGTGATCAACACACCACCATTTTCAATAGAATATTCTTTATTTGATTATATACTTATCTTTATCAGTGTGTTGTACATTTTCATACGTTTTCATGTTACTAATTAGCTTTCATTTTAGCTTGAAGAACTCCTTTCAACATTTCTTGTAAGACAGGTCTAGTGGGGATGAACTACCTCAGCTTTTGTTTGGGGAAGTCTTTATCTTTTCTTCATTTCTGAAGGACCATTTTCTGGATAGAGTATTCTTGTTTGGCAGGGTTTTTTTCTTTCAACACTTTGAGTGTATCATCCCAGTCTCTCCTAGCCTGCAAGGTTTGAGTGAGGAATTCTTTTTATCGTTGCTACTTTTAAAGTTCTCATAAGTCTTAGGACTGTGCGCCTTCTCTTGATCTCTCAAAGCCAGATCAAGTGCTAAATGCTTTCCATTTATTTCCCCTAGTACAGTTCCCTAAAGCGTTCAAGGTTATGTGCTTTCACCCAGTCCAGCAGAGTTGAGCCAGCCATCTGAGTGTGCTTGCTCATGATCTGCAGAGTCTTGTGCATGCCATCTGTAGGAGAATACAGGTGATACTGGTTACATCAGGGAAGGGGTGTGTGGAGTGTGGGTGATGTGTCATATAAGCTTCATGGGCAAGCCTCTTGGTAGAGCCCATTAGGTTGTTAGTAGAATCCATGGTTCTTTGTTGAGTTTGCAACCCAGTTGCTGTGAGCCCCCCCTTTTCTTGCTTGTAGCTGCCACCAGACTAGTCAGTCATGTTGATCCCCTGAGTGTCCTGGGTGGGGTAAGAAAGAAGTGGGACTCTTGGGTAGTGTCCTGCATAATGGGGGAAGCTGGGCACTCACTGTGCTCTCAATTTCCTCATGGGAGAAATCAACGGGCTAAGGTGGTCTGCTTTGGCACTGAGCTGTGATGCCTTGGGGGAAAGGTGATGCAGGTAATTCGAAACTGTTATCTCATCCTTTTCAAAGCATCCATCCTCATGTTTTTGCTCCACTGGGGTTCTGGGATTTCTCTGCTGGATTCTTGGGCTCCCACAAAGATACTCACATCCATGGGTGGTTGTCAAAATCAGTGTTTCTATGGGGGGGGGGGAACGAGGGCTGGAAACTCTTATTCTGCTATCTTGCTGGTATTACCTCTCTAAATAATTTTCTAAATCTCTCTATTCTGTTTAGTTGGCATTTTTCTATAAAGTCAAACCTTCCCTTGTCAACTTGGGCTATTTGGCAACCTGACATATCATTACAATGGAAAAGTTGAATAAATATGTAATTATTTCCCTCTATTTGCCAATTTTCAGAGTAAGAAGTAGTTCAGTAGTCATTTCAAATAACAATGTAATATCCAGATGTTTTTCTGTTTTGGGGATCAATGTGCATGAATTTTCATTGATTCAATATCCTTTTAAAAATGTTTATTTTATTGTGGACATTGCTGCTATGAACATTGGGGTGCATATGCCCCTTCATTTCACTACATCTGTATCTTTGGGGTAAATACCCAGTAGTGCAATTGCTGGGTCATAGGGTAGCTCTATTTTTAACTTCCTGAGGAACCTCCATACTGTTTTCCAGTGGATGTACCAGTTTGCATTCCCACCAACAGTGTAAGAGAGTTCCCTTTTCTCCACAACCTTGCCAACATTTGTTTTTTCCTGTCTTGTTAATTTTAGCCATTCTGACTGGTGTAAAGTGGTATCTCATTGTGGTTTTGATTTGTATTTCCCTGGTGACAAGTAATGTGAAGCATTGTTTCATGTGTCTGTTAGCCATTTGTATGTCTTCTTTGGAGAAGTGTCTGTTCATGTCTTCTGCCCATTTCTTGACTGGATTATTTGTTTCTTGGGTTTTGAGTTTGATAGTTCTTTATAGATCTTGGATACCAGCCCTTTATCTGATATATCATTTGCAAATATCTTTTCCCATTCTGTAGGTTGCCTTTTAGTTTTGTTGACTGTAATGGGAAGAAATAATAGAGAAAGAGACAAACCATGAGAGACTCTTAACTATGGAAAACAAACTGAGGGTTGCTGAAGGGGAGGTAGGTGGGGGAATGGGGTAACTGGGGGATGGGCATTAAGGAGGGTGCATGATGTGATGAGCACTGGGTGTTATATGCAACTGATGAATTGTTAAACACTACATCTGAAACTAATGATGTACTATGTGTTGGCTAATTGAATTTAAATTTAAAAAATTTTATTTTAAATTAATATAAATCACGGTTTCCTGTGTACAGTTCTATGAATATTGTAAAGTAAGCTTTATTTTTAGTAGAGTTTTAGATTTACAGAAAAAATTAAAGATAGTACAGAGAGTTTTCATATACCCTACACTCTGGTTTTCTCTATTAAGGTCATATTATTATGGTACATTTATTATAATTAATGAACCAATGTTGATACATTATCATTAGCTAAAGTACATACTTTCTATTTCCTTAGTTTTTACCAAATGTCTTTTTTGTGTTCCCAAATCCCACCCAGATACATTACATTTAGCTGGCAATGTCTACTTCAGTGACTTTTGGTTATGATAATTTCTCAGACTTTCCTTGTTTTGGGTGATCCTGACAGTTTTTAGAAGTACTGGTCAGGTATTTTATAGAATGCCCCTTTAATGGAATTTGCCTGCCTGGCATTTTTCTCATGGTTGGACTGGGGTTATAGGATTTAGGAGGAGGAACATAAAGGTAAAGTGCCATTCTCATCACTTCATATTGAGAATACATGCTATCAGCATGACTTATTCTTGTTGATGTTGTCCTTGATCACCTGGCTAAGGTAATTTTCATCAGGTTTCTCCTCTGAAAAGTTACTCTTTTATTCCTCTTCCCATACTCTACTTTTTGGAAGGGAACCACTATATACAGCTTACACTCTAAGAGTAGAGAGTTTTACAGAGTATTTGCATAAATTATTTGGAATTCTCCTGCATTTGAGATTTTCCTCTTATTCTCCATTTATTAATTTATTTATACAAGCACACACTCATGGATATTTATTTTATACTTTTTGGTTGTAATTCAATACTTCTTATTTTGTAAATTGTGCCAGCTTTGGACACTTTTTTGGTTGGCTTCTGTGCCCCTTTGACATACCCCCATTAAACTAAGTTTTGGATTTTTTAAGGCACTTCCTTACATGCTGGTACTATAAGCTGCTTCAGGCTCATCTTATATAGTTACTGCCCAAGTCTTAGAATCAACCATTTCTTTAAGGAGCCCTCGTCTCTTTTATGGAGAATGGTATTAGGAAACCAAGGTCTGGGCACTGGATATTCTTATTGCTAAAGAGGTATCATCGCTTCTAAGACCTCTCAGCCAACAGAACAAAAATTCTATGCATGCTTATTAACCCCTGTCTATATATATATATCTCCTCGTGGGAAATCACTTTATTAACTAGATAACAGTGCTTACATGCAGTTGCTTTTGCCTTTAGTCTTAAAGACTCCATTCATTTCTAAAGTTATTTAGATCAGCTTTTATCCTCTCATCCCCTTTAATGAGGGTGTTTCACACATTGTAATACAAATTAGACTCTTTTGTCTGCATCCCATCTTGGGAGCTCTTGGTCTCCCAAACGATTTTTTAAAGTTTGTACACTCTTATTTGCATACCATGTCTTGAAAAATTTTATAGGTTTTGACAAATGCATGTCTCACATGCCCTGTTACAGTGTTATACAGAATAGTTTCACAACTCTAAGCAATATTTCTCAGTTTATGAGAATAAAAAACCAGCCACAGACCGAGAAATATTTGCAAATCACGTATCCGACAAGGGACCTGTATCCAGATACATAAGCTCAACAATGAAAAATTCAATTGAAAAAATAAGCAAGACTCAGACCCTTTACCAAAGTTATAAGGATGGCAAATAAGCATATGAAAAGATGTTGAACATCATTAGTCATTAGGAAAATGCAAATTAAAACCACAATGCGATACCTCTATATACTTGATAGAATAAAATCCAAAAAGCTGGCAATACTATTGGTTTTCATTTCCAAACTTGCCACTTTTTAAAATTGTTTAAAATAGTTTTAAAATAGTTTAAAATGGTTTAAATAGTTAAAATGGCTTAAAATAGGGGCACCTGGATGGCTCAGTTGGTTGAGCAGCTGACTCTTGGTTTTGGTTCAGGTCGTGATCTCACGGGTTGTGGGATCAAACCCCACATTGGGCTTCTTGCTCGGCAAGGAGTCTGCTTGAAAGATTCTCTGCCCCACTCCTACTTTCTGTCTCTCAATCTCCAAAAATCAATAAATCAATCTTCAAAAAAAAGTTTAAAATCATTCTCTTCCTAGAACTTTTGTCTTTCCATTTATTTCAAAACTGTTTACCTTCAATTCATGAGGCATGGTTGCAATATCTGCTTTAAAGTATTTATCTGAGAATTTCAATATCTAGATAATTTTTGGCTGGCATCTGTTGACTGACTTTTTCCTTGAGAATAGGTCACGTTTTCCCAGTTCTTTGTACGAGGGCAATTTTGGATTATCTTTTAGGCATTTGAATATTATGTTGCGAGATTCCGATTTCTATTAAAATTCCCTGGAGAATGTTGCTCTTCTTTCATTTTGGACAAGCAATCACCTCCAGATTCAGATTGCTCATTCTGTCTTACTTTCTGTGGGTGGTGGCTTCAATGTCAGATCCATTTTCAGAGACTTTGCTGTCCTGTTTTGCATCTGTCTTGCACATGCACCTTTCATGGGTTAATCCAGGAACTGGATATTGTGTGATACCATAACTCGACTTAAAAGGATTTGTTATTCTGCTTTGGGCCTCTTACACACATGTTCGGCTTGGGGGTAAGCCTGGGACTTGGACCAATTCATCCAAGGTAGTTGTTTACCCTCTTGTCCAACTCTCTCCTCTGTGATATTTCCCCTTGCACTATCTGGATCCCAAGGTCCTTTTGGAGTCTTCTGGCTAGAAAGATAGGTTTCTGTTGGATTTTTAGCTATCTATACTACTGCACAGTTATGTGCCACTGAGACCACCTTTGGGGCAAAATGGTGAGGGGAAAATATAAGGGAGATTTCCTTTATACTTATTGGACCACAAAATATCCTTTTCCTTTTTTGTTAACAGAAAGATGAGTTTTTAAAATCAAAATTTTGGTTTCCTGCATCTTCGCGATCATGGCGGCACTCTAGCTCTACAACTGGGCGTGTCCTTGGGGCTGGGCAGGGAAAGAAAGACAAAAACGGGGAGATCTCCGATCCACACACACCCATTCTTGGGCTCATAGGGACCCATTTTTCTGGTTCTCTGGTCAGAAAGATAGCTTCCCCCAGAGGTTTTGCTGCCTGCACCTGCCGTCCAATTCTGCACTGAGGCTGCCTTTAGGTCAAAGCTGAGAGATGAAAGAAAAAATCCTTGAGAAAATTGCCCTAGTGTGAGTCATCCCTTATATGTTAATTCCCACCTCCAATCCACCTGCTATTTTTAACTCTTTCCTCAGGTAGTTGCTTCTTGTATTTTGCCCAGAGTTATAAGTTTTAATCAGTGGAAAGATAGGCTCTAGTGAACTTACTTCAACTTGATTAGTACATGAAACCTCTATATCCTTCTTTGATGTTCAATTTGTAATAACTTTGGCCAGGTACCTTCCAGCTGATTCCTGTGACCTTCTGTTTTGACCTCATTAAATTTTGAAAGCTTCCTTCATAATCCCTAAAATGACAACTCTGGGGGTGTCTGGGTGGCTCAGTCGGTTAAGTGTCTGCCTCCCACTCAGGTCATGGTCCCAGGGTCCTGGGATTGAGCCCAACATGGGGCTCCCTACTCAGCAGGGAGTCTGCTTCTCTCTGTCTCTCCCTCTGCCCTTCCCCCTGTTCATGCTCTCTCTCTCTCTCACTTGCTCTCTCTCTCTCAAATAAACAAAAAAAATCTTAAAAAAAAAATAAAACAGCAACTCTGTTTTATTAATGATATAAATGCTGTGGGATTTTTCTTTGTTATAGAGGAAAGAGATTATTGGCATTTCCTTATTTTCCACATGAATGGAAGAATTTGCTGTATCTTATTTCAACAAAGTTTTGAGAGACTTTAATCATTTAACTTAATTAATGATGCAGTGCAATAGATTGGCTAAACACAGCAGAGAACTTGAAGCTGAGAACTATGAGCTGTCGAAGGAAAGGTAAGATTTATTTCCACTTGAGTCTTAAAAACACTTCTAAAGAAGCATTTCCCCAAGAATCTATAAAGTCATGGGGAAATTTTTTAAAAAATGTAGTTGTTGCTGATTGTGGATTTATGGCTTTTGCCCCATTGTATGTTCATGGAATATAGAGTTTTAGTTGAGGCGCCATCAGGAATGATCTCAGTGGAGGAAACCCTGTTTCTGTCCTCTTGCAAAGGATTTTGTAGTTTTCAGTGTTGATTAGGGTAAAATCTTATCTGCTTCCAGGAAAATAAGTTTTCTTACTTTGTAAGAGTGTGTCTCTATTGTTTGGGAACAAGGACAGGAGTACAGATGATCCCAGAAACAAAACCCGTAATTTGGAACATTGCCTGTTTTCAGGATCAGGGAACTGCTGTCCCCTGGTGGTTAAGATTTGAGTCACAGGAGGCTCAAAGCGGCGGGTTCAGTTTTCTGAATAGATGTCCATTTTTCTTCTTTTTCTTGAAAAATAAGGGTTGCTCTACAATCTCCAACTTGCCCAAGAACCTGTAGTTTCTTCTGCCATTTGTGAGACTTTTTTCCTATGTGTGAAATCATGTGAACTGAGAGACCAGGAGTGGAGGACCCAGGAGGGGTTTTGTAACCCCAGAGTTTCTGTCTTTATGATGCTTGTGATGTGACCGAATACAATACAGGTGCAGAAACCACACATCTTTGAATATTGATGTGGAATGATTGAGAAAAGAAAGGAGTTTCCTTTAAAAGGTATCACTATCATTAGTAGGTGAGGCTGCCTAAAGAGGTTATTGGAAAGGGTGTAAAGGTTTTATTAATGCCCAGGGGGGAAGAATTTAAAAATCACCCCCAAATTCCTAATGCCTTAAGTTTGCTAGAACTTTAAGAAAAAAATCTTCAGCCTGGGAGAAAGTGGCAAGCACTTGAGGGATTAAGCCATCAATTAAACCTTGTAACATGTGCAAATAGATTAAATAAGTTAAAGATATCTGTCTTCAGAGGACTGAATCTCATAGTAGGTTTTTACTTGAAAAGGTTCTTTACAAATAAAAAAATTAAAGTACTAAATTGCTTAAAGTCTTTTCAACAAAACGAATATTATACTCTTTTGGGAATAAAATTTTAAAAATACATAAATAAAAATGTATAAAGACCTTGCAAAATCACAAAGTTCTTAAAAGTGATTTAAATAGTGTTTCAGTGTTCTAATTAAATACTCCCACCTAACAATACTTTTGGATGAGAAAAGGGAAAATCTAAGTTTAGTTAAATGATCTGAGTGGTCTTGTTGAGTATAACATAAAGAACAAAAGATATGGAAATCAACTTTAGGTTAAAAATGAGTAATCCTGGGGGCGCCTGGGTGGCTCAGTCATTAAGCGTCTGCCTTCGGCTCAGGGCAAAGGCGCTATGGGATCGAGCCCCACATCAGGCTCTTCCGCTATGAGTCTGCTTCTTCCTCTCCCACTCCCCCTGCTTGTGTTCCCTCTCTCGCTGGCTGTCTCTCTCTCTCTGTCAAATAAATAAATAAAATCTTTAAAAAAAACGAGTAGGGGTGCCTAGGTGGCACAGCGGTTAAGCGTCTGCCTTTGGCTCAGGGCGTGATCCTGGTGTTATGGGATCGAGCCCCACATCAGGCTCCTCTGCTACGAGCCTGCTTCTTCCTCTCCCACTCTCCCCGCTTGTGTTCCCTCTCTCGCTGGCTGTCTCTATCTCTGTCGAATAAATAAATAAAATCTTTAAAAAAAAATAAAAAATAAAAAAAATGAGTAACTCTGAAAGGGCATTATGTAATCTTCTGTGAAGTTGTTCCACATTACTTGGAGGAGAGAGAGATTTTACAGTTCCTCCCGTTCTCATCAGTTATCCCAAGCAAGGGAAACATTTTTATTTTTTTATGAAGTTTGGGTTGAACAATTATATATATATATATATATATTTTTATTAATAATGATTTTTTATTATATTATGTTAGTCACCATACAGTACATCCCCGGTTTTCGATGTAAGGCTCGATGATTCATTAGTTGTGTATAACACCCAGTGCACCATGCAATATGTGCCCTCCTTACTACCCATCACCGGTCTATCCCATTCCCCCACCCCCCTCCCCTCTGTAGCCCTCAGTTTGTTTCTCATAGTCCATAGTCTCTCATGTTTCATTCCCCTTTCTGATTACCCCCCCTTCTTTATCCCTTTCTTCCCCTACTGATCATTCTAGTTCTTATGTTCCATAGATGAGAGAAATCATATGATAGTTGTCTTTCTCTGCTTGACTTATTTCACTAAGCATTATCTCCTCCAGTGCCGTCCATGTTGTAGCAAATGTTGAGAACTCATTCTTTCTGATTGCTGAGTAATATTCCATTGTATATATGGACCACAACTTCTTAATCCAGTCATCTGTTGCAGGGCATCTCGGCTCCTTCCACGATTTAGCTATTGTGGACATTGCTGCTATGAACATTGGGGTGCATATGGCCCTTCTCTTCACTACGTCTGTATCTTTGGGGTAAACACCCAGTAGTGCAATGGCTGGATCATAGGGTAGCTCAATTTTTAACTTTTTAAGGGACCTCCACACGGTTTTCCAGAGTGGCTGTACCAACTTGCATTCCCACCAACAATGTAGGAGGGATCCCCTTTCTCCACATCCTCTCCAACATTTGTTGTTTCTTGCCTTGTCTATTTTTGCCATTCTAACTGGCGTAAGGTGGTATCTCAGTGTGGTTTTGATTTGAATTTCCTTGATGGCTAATGATTTTGAACATTTTTTCATGTGTCTGTTAGCCTTTTGTATGTCTTCATTGGAAAAGTGTCTCTTCATATCTTCTGCCCATTTTTTGATTTGTTTATTTGTTTCTCGTGTATTGAGTTTGAGAAGTTCTTTGTAGATCTTGGATACCAGTCCTTTATCTGTAGTGTCATTTGCAAATATATTCTCCCATTCCGTGGGCTGCCTCTTAGTTTTTCTGACTGTTTCCTTGGATGTGCAGAAACTTTTAATCTTGATGAAGTCCCATAAATTCATTTTATCTTTTGTTTCTCTTGCCTTTGGGGATGTGTCATGAAAAAGGTTGCTTTGGCTGATGTCGTAGAGGTTGCTGCCTATGTTCTCCTCTAGAATTTTGATGGATTCCTGTCTCACATCGAGGTCTTTCATCCATTTGGAGTTTATTTTTGTGTATGGTGTGAGATAGTGGTCAAGTTTCATTCTTTTGCATGTAGCTGTCCAATTTTCCCAGCACCATTTATTGAAGAGACTGTCTTTTTCCCACCGGATGTTTTTTCCTGCTTTATCAAATATTAGTTGCCCAAAGAGCTGAGGGTCCATTTCTGGGCTCTCTATTCTGTTCCATTGGTCTATGTGTCTGTTTTTGTGCCAGTACCATGCTGTCTTTGTGATCACAGCTTTGTAGTACAGCTCGAAATCCGGCATTGTGATGCCCCCAGCTTTGTTTTTCCTTTTCAACAGTTCCTTGGAGATTCGGGGTCTTTTCTGGTTCCATACAAATTTAAGGACTATTTGTTCCAGTTCTTTGAAAAACGTTCTCGGTATTTTGATCGGGATAGCATTGAAAGTGTAGATTGCTCTGGGTAGCATGGACATTTTAACTATGTTAATTCTTCCGATCCATGAGCATGGAATATCTTTCCATCTTTTTATGTCTTCCTCAATGTCTTTTAAGAGTGATTTATAGTTTCTAGAATAAAGGTCCTTTACGTCTCTGGTTAAGTTAATTCCAAGGTAACGTATGGTTTTTGGTGCTATTGTAAATGGGATGGATTCCCTGATTTCTCTTTCTTCGTTCTCGTTATTCGTGTACAGAAATGCAACTGATTTCTGAGCATTGATTTTGTATCCCGCCACGTTACTGAATTGCTCTATAACTTCTAATAGTTTGGGAGTGGCTTCTTTTGGGTTTTCCATATAGAGTATCATGTCGTCTGCGAAGAGAGACATTTTGACTTCTTCTTTGCCGATTTGAATACCTTTGATCCCTTTTTGTTGTCTGATTGCTGTTGCAAGGACTTCTAGTACTATGTTGAATAATAGTGGCGAGAGTGGGCATCCTTGTCGTGTTCCTGATCTTAAGGGAAAGCCTTCCAGCTTTTCCCCATTGAGAATAATATTTGCAGTAGGCTTTTCATAGATGGCTTTTATGAGATTGAGAAATGTACCTTCTATTCCTACACTCTGAAGGGTTTTAATCAGGAAAGGATGCTGTATTTTGTCAAATGCTTTTTCGGCATCGATTGAGAGGATCATATGGTTCTTGAGTCTTTTCTTGTTGATATGATGTATCACGCTGATTGATTTGCGAATATTGAACCACGCTTGCATCCCAGGTATGAATCCCACTTGATCGTGGTGGATAATCCTTTTAATGAACTGTTGGATTCTATTAGCAAGTATCTTGTTGAGGATTTTGGCGTCCATATTCATTAGGGAAATCGGTCTGTAATTCTCCTTTTTGAGGGGGTTTTTGCCTGGTTTGGGGATCAAGGTAATATTGGCCTCATAGAATGAGTTTGGTAGCTTTCCTTCTGTTTCTATTTTTTGAAATAGCTTTAGGAGAATAGGTATTATTTCTTCTTTGAATGTTTGGTAGAATTCCCTAGGAAAACCGTCTGGGCCTGGAGTTTTGTTATTTGGAAGGTTGTTTATCACTGACTCAATTTCTTCATAATTAATTGGCCTGTTTAAGAAATCAATTTCTTCCTTTTTCAATCTTGGTAGTTTATAGGTTTCCAGGAAGGATTCCATCTCTTCCAGATTGCTTAGTTTATTGGCATATAGCTGTTGATAAAAATTTCTAATAATCCTTCCAATTTCAATGGTGTTCGTCGTGACCTCTCCTTTTTCATTCATAATTTTAATAATCTGGGTCCTTTCTCTTTTCTTTTGGATAAGTCTTGCCAGTGGTCTGTCAATTTTATTGATTCTCTCCAAGAACCAGCTTCTAGTCCTGTTGATCTGCTCTACTGTACTTCTGGTTTCTGCTTGATTGATTTCAGCTTTAATTTTGGTCAACTGCTTCCTCGTGCGTGGATTAGGCCTGTCCCTCTGTTGCTGTTCCAGCTTCTTGAGGTGAGAATATAAAAACTGCATTTTAGATTTTTCTATTCTTTTGAGTGAGGCTTGGATGGCTATGTATTTCCCCCTTAGGACTGCCTTTGCAGTATCCCATAGGTTTTGGACTGTTGTATTTTCATTCTCATTGGTCTCCATAAATTGTTTAATTTGATTTTTGATTTCCTGGTTTATCGAGTCATTCCTGAGCAGGATGGTTCTTAGTCTCCAAGTGTTTGAGTTTCTTCCAAATTTTTCCTTGTGGTTGAGTTCCAATTTCAGAGCGTTGTGGTCTGAGAATATGCAGGGGATAATTTCAATCTTTTGGTATCGGCTGAGACCTGTTTTGTGTCCCAGAACATGGTCTATTCTTGAAAATGTTCCATGGGCATTAGAATAGAATGAGTATTCTTTGGTTCTGGGGTGTAGTGTTCTATATATATCTAAGAGGTCCAACTCGTCGAGTATGGCATTCAAAGCCTTTGATTCTTTGCTTAGTTTTTGCCAGGGTGTTCTGTCTATTTCTGAGAGTGGAGTGTTGAGGTCCCCTACTATTAATGTATTTTTATCTATATGTCTCTTTATTCTGGTTAAGAGTTGGCTTGTGTATCTTGCTGCTCCCCTGTTGGGGGCATATATATTTATAGTTGTCATATCCACTTGTTGAATACTTCCTTTAAGAATAATATAGTGCCCTTCTGCATCTCTAACTATAGTCTGTAGTTTAAAATCCAATTTATCTGATATGAGAATTGCTACCCCAGCTTTCTTTTGAGGTCCATTTGCGTGATAGATGGTACTCCATCCCCTTACTCTCAGTCTGAGTGCATCTTTGGGTTCGAAATGAGTCTCTTGTAGACAGCAAATGGATGGGTCATTTCTTTTTATCCAATCTGCAACCCTGTGGCATTTGAAACCAGAATTTAAACCATTAATGTTCAGGCTGAGTACTGAGAGATATGCTTTTAATTCTGCCATGTTGTCAGTAAAGTCTTTGTTTGTATTGGCTGTGACTTTCTGTTTTGTATCACTCTTGGGGCCTTTTTACTTTTATAGAACCCCCCGTAATACCTCCTGTAGGGCTGGTTTCGTGGTTACGAAATTGGCTAGTGACTGTCGATTCTGAAATGTCTTTATTTCTCCATCAATTCTGAATGACAGCCTTGCTGGATAAAGGATCCTTGGCTGCATGTTTTTCTCTGAAAGAGCTTTAAAAATGCTCCCCCAACCCTTTCTCTCATTCCAGGTCTGTGTAGACAGGTCTGATGTAATTCTGATGCCTTTGCCTTGGTACGTGAGAAATTTCTTTGCCCTGGCCGCTTTCAATACTGTTTCCTTGGATCTCATATTTGCGAATTGCACTATGACGTGACGTGGTGTAGGTCTGTCATGGTTGAGCTTGGGAGGGGTCCTCTCTGCCTCTTGGACACGAATTTTTGTTTCCCTTGCTAGATTAGGGAAGTTTTCAGCTACAATTTGTTCAAATATCTCTTCTAGACCTCTGTTTTTCTCCACCCCCTCGGGGATGCCGATGATTCTAACATTGGATCGTTTCGTTGAGTCAGTAATCTCCCGTAGCCAACATTCGTGGGCGTGGATTTTTTTAAGACCATCTTCTATTTTTATTTTTTCCTCTATTAACCCATCCTCCAATTCACTAACCCTTTCCTCCGCTTCCGTGACCCTGGCCGTCAGAGCCTCTAGTTTTGCCTGCATTTGGCTCATAGAATTTTTAATTTCTGTCAAATTCGCTCTCATTTCCACCCTTAGGGATTCTATATTCTCAGTAATATTTTCCTGAATACTTTTTTCAAGTCTACTCATTATCTTGACCATTGTTACTCTGAATTCCATTTCTGATAATTTGGTTACATCCATATCCGTTACTTCTGTGGCAGAGGCCACTGACTCACTGTCTTTTCTTTGCTGGGGGGGGCTTCTCCTTCTTGTCATTCTGATGAAGAGAGGTTGCGGGGTTTCCAGAGCCCAAAATTATTGACTGGGTCCCAGGCCGTGCCCCTTGTTTTATAGGGATCTTAGAGATGTGGGCTTCTTCTTTAAAGATTTTATTTATTTACTTATCTGAGAGAGGGAGACAGACAGTCAGCAAGAACGAAACAGAAGCAGGGGAGTGAGAGAGGAAGAAGCAGGCTCCCAGTGGAGGAGCCCGATGAGGGACTCCTTTCCGGAACGCCGGGATCACGCCCTAAGCCGAAGACAGGCGCTCAATGACGGCGCCACCCAGGCGCCTCCGGTTGTGGGCTTCTTGATTTTTCAGCCTGCCTTCTGTGTTCTGGGGGAGGGGCCTGCCGCGCCGATACTCAGGCAACCCTGTTTGGGTAGAGTCTCCGTGTCCCCTGCGAGGGAGGATGGGGATGGGCACTCTCTGAGCCGGTATTTCCAGGCTTTTGTTCTCTGGCGGCTTTCCCTGGCGGCCGGCTATGCCTCTTCTGAGGGTCAGAGCAGCAGAGGCTGCATTGTCGCAGAACAGAGGGATTGCGGCCCGTTCTCCACTGATGTTCTGGCCACTTTAACTCTGTTACTGTTGGTGCTGCTCAACCCTGCAGCGTCCTGGGATGTGCGCCCCACACCCGGCGTCCCAGCCCTCACTTCCAGGGCCGGCGCGTCTCTGTCCTTTGTGTTTCTAACGCCGCCAGCCGCCGCGCGCTCCCGGATCTCCCGGTCTCAGTCTATGCCCGGTGAGCACACCAGGATTCCGGAGTTCCGTGAGAAGCCTGGTGGCGCGCACCCGGTTCAGGGTCTCAGTCTGCTGTTTCGCGGGTGCCGACTGCGAGTCCGCCCGCTCCCCCGTGCAGGTGGCCCGCCAGCCGCCAGCCGCCCCGCGCGCGATCCGGGAGTTCCCGGTCTCAGTCTGAATCCCGTGAGCACACCGGGATTCCGGTGTTCCGGGAGATGCCTGGTGGCGCGCGCTCACCGGTCTCAGTCCGCTCTCTCGCGGGTGCCCGCTCCCCCGTGCAGGTGGCTGCCGCTTCCCGGCGCCCAAACACGGCGGCTCCCTCCCCCTTCCGTTTATCTTCCGATATCCGTGCACGGTTTACAGCTCCCCTCTTGGTACCTCAATACTCAGCGCTGGAGATGTTCATTTGTAGAGATCCAGATGCATCATCCTGCGTCTCAGGCTGATTCCGTGGTTATTTAGGCTGGTCTGGTACCTATCCAGCTCGACTCGGGGGACCGGCTGAAAAAGGGGTCCCCTACTCCTCCGCCATCTTAACTCCTCTGAACAATTATATTTTTATTCTCTCTGAATTTACCTCAGTGGGAAATAAAAACACACTCACGATCTTTTTAGTTTACCCAAGGCTTTTAGTTCATTTATCATTTTATAAAACAGTTAAATAAATGCCTAAATTTCTTATGCTTTGTAGATCAGATAAGTTTTTATTAATTATAACAACATTTAGGAAAATGAACTGTAAACCTAGGTCTTCAATTAAATAACTGATACTTTTTTTAACAGTCAAAATTAGTCTATAGAGATGGATTTTTTAAAATATTTATTTTGTTATATTAGTCACCATACAGTACATCCCCAGCTCTTGATGCAATGTTCCATGATTCATTACTTGCATATAATACCCAATGCACCATGCAATATGTGCCCTCCTTAATACCCATCACCGGCCTATCCCAATCCTCCACCCCCCCTCCCCTCTGAAGCCCTCAGTTTGTTTCCCAGAGTCCATAGTCTCTCATGGTTCATTCCCCCTTCTGTTTACCCCCCCTTCATTCCTCCCCTCCCTCTCCCATGGATCCTCCTATCTCTCATGTTCCATAAATGAGTGAAACCATATGATACTTGTCTTTCTCTGCTTGACTTATTTCACTTAGCATAATCTCCTCCAGTCCCGTTCACATTGTTGGCAAATGTTGAGAAATCGTTCCTTTTGATGGCTGAGTAATAATCCATTGTATATATGGAACACATCTTCTTAATCCCATCATCTGTTGAAGGGCATCTCGGCTCCTTCCACAATTTAGGTATTGTGGACAATGCTGCTGTGAACATTGGGGTGCATATGGCCCTTCTCTTCACTACGTCTGTATTTTTGGGTTAAATACCCAGTAGTGCAATTGCTGGATCATAGGGTAGCTCGATTTTTAACTTTTTTTTTTTTTTAAGATTTTATTTATTTAACAGAGAGAGACAGCCAGCGAGTGAGGGAACACAAGCAGGGGGAGTGGGAGAGGAAGAAGCAGGCTCCTAGCAGAGGAGCCTGACGCGGGGCTCGATCCCAGAACGCCGGGATCACGCCCTGAGCCGAAGGCAGATGCTTAACAACTGCGCCACCCAGGCGCCCCTCAATTTTTAACTTTTTAAGGGACCTCCACGCTGTTTTCCACAGTGGCTTTACCAACTTGCATTCCCACCAACAGTGTAAGAGGGATCCCCTTTCTCCACATCCTCTCCAACATTTGTTGTTTCCTGCCTTGTCCATTTTTGCCATTCTAACTGGCATAAGGTGGTATCTCAAGGTGGTTTTGATTTGAATTTCCCTGATGGCTAATGATGTTGAACATTTTTTCATGTGTCTGTTAGCCATTTGTATGTCTTCATTGGAAAAGTGTCTGTTCATATCTTCTGCCCATTTTTTGATTTGATTATTTGTTTCCCGTGTATTGGGTTTGAGAAGTTCTTTGTAGATCTTGGATACTAATCTTTTATCTGTAGTGTCATTTGCAAATAACTTCTCCCATTCCGTAGGTTGCCTCTTTGTTTTGTTGACTGTTTCCTTGGCTGTGCAGAAGCTTTTTATCTTGATGAAGTCCCACAAGTTCATTTCTTCTTTTGTTTCTCTTGCCTTTGGAGATGTGTCATGAAAAAAGTTGCTGTGGTTTCTTGGGTTTCTTAGTCATCCCCTTGGTTGTAGCACCACTGGGCCATCAGAAGAATCCCCCCGTGCAAGAAGCAGCGTGCTCCGAGGAACAAACCGTCGCCTGCACCCATGCTTTTCTGTCCCACTGACCAACCTCCTATGACACTGCTCAAAGTATTGCCCTCATCCAAGGTCAGGACTCAAATTTGGACCTTCGGGGACTGGCAGGCATTGTTTGTCTGCTGACCGGCTTTGCTGTTCACAGGGAGCTGCTTATTTGCACCCAAAATGTACTCTCTCACCTTGCTATGGCATGATGCACACAGAGAAAGAACATTTTAGCTTTAACCAGCCTTGATTAGTATGTTTTAGATTCTTTCAAAATTGCTCAACATTATTATCAAAGTGGTTTTACTTTCTGGTAAAGAAAACAGTTCATATCTACATTTGAAGGCTTTCTGTATATATTTAAACAGATTTTTATATACATGAAGTGTGGTCCAGATACATGTTTGTTAAAAAAGATTTTGTTTATTTATTTGAGAGAAAGAGAGAGAGCATGTGAGTAGGGACAGAGGTAGAAGGGGAGGGAGAGGGAGAAGCAGACTCCCCACTGAGCAGAGAGCCGATGTGGGGCTGGATCCCAGGACTCTGGGATCATGACCTGAGCTGAAGGCAGATGCTTAACTGACAGAGCCACCCAGGGGCCCCAATATTTTTTTTTAATTGGACTAAAGTCTCCTTATTAGAACAGTTTTCTTTCTATCTATCTATCTATCTATCTATCTATCTATCTATCTATCTATGGTATAATTGACATATAACATTACCTTGGTATGGCAGCTTCTTCCAGTAGAGGGCAAGTCCAGGGAGACTCAGCTGTGGGCTGTCAGCACCCAGCGCTCCTGGCAGCTAGGGGAGTGAAGTCTGGACAGGGATTCTAGGTGGGGTACCATGGTAAGCACTGTGACATATGTAGTTGGAGACCTTTCTGGACCCGTCTGGATGATGACCAGTTAAGTCTAGTGGACATTCTGAAACAACTCTGGGGAATCAGCGTGGTCAAGACCCATGCTGTCCCGGAGCTGAAAGAAAGAGTAAGAGCAGAAATGGATTCTCAAAGATGAGACTGTTTTCTTTTCAAATGCATGCCATGATTTATTAAGTCATAGTTTGTTGGCTGGACTAAGGAGGTGTCAGTCTTGCAGATTGAAAGGTGGAGTGGAAGCTGTGACTTACAAATCCATAACCAAAATGGAGGTCTCGAAGGAGGATGGAGGCTTGATATTAACTGATCTCTTGCAAAAATTCATGTGTAAAGGAGAGCTAGGCAGTGACGTTATCATCTGATTAACGGAAGATTAAGTTTTAGAAAGGTCTAAGGGGGGGCGCCTGGGTGGCGCCTGGGTGGCGCAGTTGTTAAGCGTCTGCCTTCAGCTCAGGGCGTGATCCTGGTGGTCCAGGATCTAGCCCCACATCAGGCTCCTCCACTAGGAGCCTGCTTCTTCCTCTCCCACTCCCCCTGCTTGTGTTCCCTCTCTCGCTGGCTGTCTCTCTCTAATAAATAAATAAATAAATAAATAAATAAATAAATAAATAAATCTTAAAAAAAAAAAGAGAAAGGTCTAAGGGAATGAAAGTGAAAGTGAAAGAGAAAGGAGAAGTGTGAAGGGGCCCTGAGGGAGGGGGCTGGTAAAAGCAAAGTGTATATAGGTTTCTTAGTATTAGATATTTTTTTATTTTTTTTAATTTTATTTTTTTAAAGATTTTATTTATTTATTTGACAGAGAGATAGACAGCCAGCGAGAGAGGGAACACAAGCAGGGGGAGTGGGAGAGGAAGAAGCAGGCTCACAGCAGAGGAGCCTGATGTGGGGCTCGATTCCATAACGCAGGGATCACGCCCTGAGCCCAAGGCAGACGCTTAACGACTGCGCCACTCAGGCGCCCCTAGATATTTTTTTAAAAAGGAATTTAAAAAAGCCAACACTCATTCAGCTTGTGTTTTCTTGACTTTAAAACATACAATATAGGGGCGGCTGGCGGGCTCAGTCAGTGGAGCATGCGACTCTTGATCTCTGGGTCATGAGTTTAAGCCCTACATTGGGTACAGAGTCTACTAAAAAAATACATAAATTAAATTAAATTTAAAAAATTTAAAAGTATAGTATAGTAATGGCATATGAAGAAACCATTTATATTTAGCAGTGATACTTATGGGAGGTTGCATAATTTGCAGCCCTAAAAACACATCATAAATGTTCTCATGTGGAGAATACTAAAGAGTAGTGCACTCTAGGGGAGCCTGGCTGGCTCAGTTGGAAGAGCGTGCAACTCCTGATTTCAGGGTTGTGAGTTCAAGCCCCATCTTTGGGGTAGAGTTTACTAAAAAAGGGGGAGGAGGATAGTGCTTTCTAGAAAAAGAAGATCTCCAGAAAAAAGGAGTGAAGGTTGCACAAGATGCAACCTCAAGTCTAGAATAAAGCATCACTTAATGGCAAAAGAGAGGAGAATTTTAAGTGTAAAGTATATATTACATGCTGATATGGAGAACAGAGGCAAAAGAAATATAGAAAAAAATTAAACTTCCTTACAATTTACAGCCCATAGACAAGTACTTAAAACAGGCAGAGATAGCCTAGACATTAGCCTGACCTCCAGGATCCTGTGAGTCTTCTTTAACGTATGAAAATCCCTTTGGAAACTTCCTTTCTCTCTACCTCCCAAGACACAGGTTAGCAATGATCCTCCAAGCATATGTCCCACTGATATAGATCTGAAGGGTCTCATGACTAAGGTTTTACTAGACAGTAGTAAATGACCTTATCCTAAAAACAGCTAGCCCCTCAAGATCCTGGAAATCTTGCTTCCAAATTCCTTAGAGACTTAAACTATCCCTAACTCCCTCCCAACTTGAAAGTATACTCCTCATGACCCCAGTGCAGCTCTTTCTGCCCACAGATCCTGTCCCTGTGCTTTAATAAAACCATGCTTTTTGGGGCACCTGGGTGGCTCAGTAGGTTAAGCGTCTGACTCTTGATTTCGGCTCAGGTCATGATCTCAGGGTTGTAAGATTGAGCCCCTCATTGGGCTCCATGATCAGCGGGGAGTCAGCTTAAGACTCTCTTCTCCCTCTGCCCCTCCCCTGCCCATGTGCATTTGCTCTCACTCACTCAAATAAATAAATAAAATCTTTAAAACAAAAACAAAACCGAACACCCTTTTTGCACCGAAGATGTCTCAGGAATTCCTTCTTGACTGTTCACTTCCAGTCCCCAACAGTTCACATCACATGCTCCGTATTTTATTAGTTAAAAACTCTCCTTTGTCTGTCTGTAGGTTTTCAACTGGCTTCTCCCTCCTCCTCTTTATAATCATCGAGAGTCCAGGACTTGTCCCTAAAACTCTAACTCCTACTCACTGTTGGTGAAATAAATTTCAACAAAATAAGAAGAAAATGTTCCCTCCTCCCACGCAGTCAGCTAGGAAAGCAGATAACCTCCAGCTTGATAAAACAATTCTTACAAAGACTAATGCTAACGAAGAAGTTCTGTAAGCCACCCAGTCTTCAAAGTTTGTTGTTGGGTCCTATGAAATTAACCCTAACCTCCATGAGGTCTGTAATTCCTATTATTCGTCATATTTATTATATGTGTCCTATATTATCTTTTCTTACAGGTAAAAAGCCACAGGGGATCAGGGATCACTGGATCTTCCAACTCATGAAATGAAACAAACATGGAAAATGGCCCCACAAGTTTCTTGTCTGCACCAATAATTGGATATATTTAAATTAATAATGGCTATTAAGAAAATATTGACTCAACAATATCATTTGATAAATATCTCTTCTGCGCACTTCCACCTCGCCCTGTCTCTGTGAAGAAAATGTACTTAAAGACCTCAGATAAATCTCTGTTCTTGGCCGATGACCTTGGGAAAGTTAACACCCGTTTGAACTTCACTTTCCTAATCTCTATCTGTAATTACTGCCCATGTTGTTGCTTAGAACAGAGCCTGACACAAACCAGTTGCTTGATAAATATTAATTGACCTTCTTGCCTTCCTTTTTCCCTCAATTTTTATTCTCACCTTTCGGCCTTCTTTGTGCCCTGGGGGGTCCAGCACAAGCCTGAATGCATAAGTACTCCATAACTTTCCCCTAATGGGAGGGCAAGGCAGTTGATTATTTAAAAGTTTTCTTTTCTTGGGGCGCCTGGGTGGCTCAGTCGTTGGGCATCTGCCTTCGGCTCAGGGCATGATCCTGGCGTTATGGGATCGAGCCCCACATTGGGCTCCTCTGCTGGAAGCCTGCTTCTTCCTCTCCCACTCCCCCTGCTTGTGCTCCCTCTTTCGCTGGCTGTCTCTCTCTGTCAAATAAATAAATAAAATCTTTAAAAAAAAGTTTTTTCTTAAAAAAAGAATATATATATATATGTATATTTTGAGAGAGGGCATGAGCATAGGGTTTGGGGGGTGGAGAGACAGAGGTTGAGGAACAGAAAGAGTCTTAAGCAGGCTCCACACCCAGCATGGAGACTGACGCAGGGCTCGCCCTCACAACCCTGAGATCATGACCTGAACCAAAATCAAGAGCTGGACCACTTAACCAACTGAACCACCCAGGCGCACCCCCCCAAATATTTCCATTATTATTTGTGTCTCGCACAAAAAGGCAAGTGGTTTAAATTTGTCCTTTTGCCTTACTAGGAGGGAGAGCCCACTTTTGTTCTGGGTGCTAAGCAGTATCCTACTCCCTCACTTGGTGGCTAGCTGGGACACGTTAAATGTTGTCAGTCTGCTAGGTCAACTTCAGCTAAGTTCCCTCCCTCTGCACGTGACTGACAAAAACAAATCTGCTTCCTTATGGGAAGTGGTTACTGCCCAGTGGTTTTTTGTTTGTTTGTTTGTTTGTTTGTTTGTTTGAGAGAGAGTGAGTGTGTGTGAGCTGGGGTGGGGGGGGCGGGGCAGAGGGAGAGGGAGAGAGAGAATCTTTTTTTTTTTAAATTTTATTTATTTATTTGATAGAGAGAGGATAAGCAGGGGGAGCGGCAGAGGAAGAAGAAAATGTGGGCTCCCCAATGAGCAGGGAGCCCAATGCGGGGCTTGATCCCAGGACCCCAAGATCACAACTTAAGCCGAAACCAAGAATCGGCCACTCAACCAATTATACCACCCAGGTCCCCCCTCCCCATGGTTATTTTTTAGTGCCCACCAGTACTGCCATACTCTGTAGTTTGTTTTGTGAAGAAGGCAGACTGAAACTAAGCCCCAGAGAGAAAAGTGACCTTCCGAAGGTCATTCAGTAGGTCACAGGCAATGCTAAAACTAGAATGCTATTACACAGATGTCTGTATGTAGTGACATTGTTATTTAAGAATGAAGGTGCACTGTAGACATTTTTAGACAGGCAAAAACTAGGAGAATTTGCTGTAATAAGGTCTCATTAAAGGGCATTCTAAAGGACATGCTTTAGGCAGAAGGTCTGAGATTCACGAAGGACAAAAAGCATGGTATTTATAAATATGTGGCAAATATAAGCAATCACTCACTTATGAAACAACTACAATACTATTTTGGGGAGCTAAAAGCAAACAAGATAGAATTAAATTTACATATAAATTAGGAGATGAGTATTTGGGATTAAAAGGTAAAGAAAAGTGAAAAGGAAAAGAAGATACAAAGATCTCTCAGTGAATGCTAAGCCAAAGAAAGCTGGTTTAGCTCAATTAGGATAAAAAAAATGGACTTCAAGGGAAAAACATCACTGAGATAAAAAGGATCACCGTGTTCAATTCACTAGAAAGATATGTTTTTTAAACGTATTTTTGTACCAAATAATACAGTATAGAGATATATATCTATAAAAAGAATCAGAAATAAAGAAATTGATGAATCTACAACTAAAGTGAGAGTTTTAAAAACACCTCTCTAAGTAATTGATAGATATTATAAACAATAGGGTTAATAAGCACCAATTAATGAGATTGAGCTAATATACACACATAGAACACTACATCCTAACAATATTAATTATTTTCAAGTATAGACAGGACATTTATAAAATATCATCACATACTGGGCTATATGGAAAATCTCAACACATTTCAATGGATTAATAACGTATGAGTCTCTGTCTTCTGATTATGTTGTAGGCATGAATTATTTGCTTTTCTTATTGAACTATATGGCTTCTTGGAGGGTTCTAGAGACCCAAATTTAGATGGCTAAAAAAAAAAAAAATCCAAATACCTCATAGGCATTTAAAATAAAACTCTTTTAGGGGCCCCTGGCTGGCTCAGTTGGTAGAGCATGCGATTCTTGATCTTGGGGTAGTGGGGCAGGTGAGTTTGAGCCCCACATTGGGGGTAGAGTTTACTTTTTAAAAAATCTGTTCCTTTAAAAAAATAAAATAAATAAAATAAAATATAGCTCATTTAGTTTTATCGACTGAAACTACTAGAAGCAATAACATCTTATTAGCAATGAGCCTAATGCCCAGACTTTGGCCTCAAAATCAACTCTTCATTAAAAGGAATCTAGGCTCTTTAGAGAAATAGTTGAATCTTCATCTAGTGCTGGGAACATACAAGGTGAGCATAAGACATTTTCTTGTGCTGAAATCATGGAAGCTTTAAAAAAATAATGGGTCACTGCAGCTTTATTTACAATAGTCAGACAAGGAAACCATCTAAGTGTCCATCAATGGATGAATGAATGAAGAAAATGTGATATATTTAACATTATATATACATAAATTATAAATATATGTAATATTGCAGTATATTATGTAATATTCTAATATATAATATATAATGATATTCATATATATATATATATAATATGCTGCAATATAAATATATTGAAATATTATTTGGCCAAAAAAGGAAGGAATTCTTGCCATTTGTAATAACATGGATAGATCTTGAGGGCATTATGCTAAGTGAATTAAGTCAGACAAAGCCAAGTACTGTATGATCTCACTTACATGTGGAATTTAAAGAACCAAACTCATAGAAACAGAGAACAGATTGGTGGTTTTCAGAGGTGGGGGTTGGCTGGGGGAAATGGGTGAAGGTGGTCAAAAGGTGCAAATTTTCAGTTATAAGATAAATAAGTTTTGAGGGGCGCCTGGGTGGCTCAGTCGTTAAGCGTCTGCCTTCGGCTCAGGGCATGATCCCGGAGTCCTGGAATCGAGCCCCACATCGGGCTCCTCCACTAAGAGCCTGCTTCTTCCTCTCCCACCCCCCTGCTTGTGCTGTCTCTCTCTCTGTCAAATAAATAAATAAAATCTTAAAAAAAAAAAGATAAGTAAGTTCTGAGGATCTAATGTACAGCAGGGTGACTACAGTTAACAGCACTGTATTGTATACTTGAAAGTTGTTAAAAGAGTGAATCTTAAAAGTTCTCATCACAAGAAAAAAAGGTGTGTCTATATGAGGTGATGGGTGTTAACTAAACTTATTGTGGTAATTATTTTACAATATATACATATATCAAATCATTACATTGTATGCCACATATATCAAATCATTACATTTTATACCTTAAACTAATACAATGTTATATGTCCATTATATCTCAATGAGGCTGGGGACAAGGGGTAGATATTGTGGTAGCCCTAGATTGCCAAGCCTTTTGTTTTTACTCTGAGGCCAAAGCTTTTCCCATTAGTACATGTTCATAAGTTGAGGGCTATATACATGAATGGAGAAATAATGTCTTTATTGTCAAAAAACTTTAATTGAAATTTAAGCATTTTCTTGATTTATGAATGTGGACAACAAATCTCAGGGTGCCTTGGTGGCTCAGTCAGTTAACAGTAGCCGGGTAATGGGCATTAAGGAGGGCATATGTTGTGATGAGCACTAGGTGTTATATGAAACTAATGAATCATTGAACACTATGTCAAAAACTAATAATGTAATATATGTTTGTTAACTGAATATTAAAAAAAAAGGGTCTGCCTTCAGCTCAGGGTCCTGGGATCAAGCCCTTGCTCAGGGGGGAACCTGCTTCCCCCTCTCCCTCTGCCATTCCCCCTGCTTGTGCTCTCTGGCTCTTTCTATCTCTCTTTCAAATAAATAAATAAAATCTTAAAAAACAAAGCAAAACAAAACAAAAAACAAATTCATTAGTATTAGCTATTCCTCTGACTTTACCACCAAAAGAATTAAAATAATTTTGTTATATTAAAGATGGTGTATGTATCCTGAGATATCATTTATGCTCACCACTATTTTGAAATTGCACTAGTTATCAGACCTGCTGTTTGAACTTATGTAAGACGTTAATAAATATTTATAGTTTTATTGCAGTATTTTAAAAAGTATGAGATTATAAAGGACACAGGATCCTGCTGGAAGAAATTTCTACTTGCTAAATTTAGGATAATCTGAGCATCAAAAATAATGCCAAATATAATGGATTGAAATACACTGAATCAGTGAAAAGACATAATTGCCTGATGATACTCAGAGATGGATAATCCGAAAAACTCATATGTCCCCCTTTGAGATAACAACAAAACAAACTTCTTACTTTGAACACCAGTAACTAATTTGAATGAATTAAGTATTCATCCTGCCTCTCCAGTAGGAGCTGTATTTCTAGTAACCAAATAGCTCTAGCTGATGAGGGAAAGTTCTTTTTACTGAGTTGTATCCTGCAAATCCTGAAGAATTTATTGACTCAGGCAAGGACTATAACTTGTGTTAAATCCATTAAGTGTATGATTGACATGGGACTAGACATTTGTATCGGCAAAATAGCACATATTGTTTACTTTCAATATAAAATGGGAAAACGAGCCCTGTTCAAAAAAAAGATCAGACACTCATCACTTTACTTCAGTTGTGAATCTGAAGATTAAGTGACACGCAGATATTGAGTTCTGATGTGTTGCAATATCAAGAACAGAGCTTCACCTCTGATGCATTTTTGCCAAAAATATTAATTTGAATCAATAAAACCATTTACAAGATGTATTGGTGAACAAGCTAAGGAAAACCAGGCAAAACAGAAGACGGGTCACTGTAAGAACAAGTGGCCCAATGTCTTCAAGTCAGTGTGTGATAAAATGGGGACTGTGCTAGATTGAAAGAGGTCGAAGGGATATAAAAATCACTTATGGTGATCTGGGCATATGCCAGCTCTACAGAACATTTTGCTCTATGATGAACAGAGATGTATAATAAATTTAAAAAATACTTCAAAGAAAAGCAATCCATCAAGAGTAGCACTGGAAGGAATGTAAACCTGAATAGGTCAACCAAGCATGAAGACTTTGGCACGGTGCTGGGAGGACTCTCCTCCCACTAAGTCTCATACTCATAAAACATTAACACTGAGTTCCAGTTTGTTGTGCTTAAAATAGTCTTTGCTCACGCTCTTTTGCCCTAGCATAATTTTAATAACTCTGTCCTGTATTCTCAGATGTGTCCTGTTTACATTAATTATGGTTGAATTAGATGGTCATCTCAGATCTTGCAAACTTTGAGGGAACAGTTAATTCCTGTCTTATACAAGTTGTTCCAGAAAATAGAGGAAATGTAAGAGCTGCCCAGACGATTTTAGGAGGTATTATCTTGATTTCAAAAACAGAAAACAATTAAGAACAGAAAAACAATGGGCCATATTTCCTTTGGATCTATGTGCCTGAATTCCAAATAAAATTTGTAGATAATCAGACTTGCTAATGTGTTAAAAAATACACTATAATTAATTAGGCTAGATCTAAAAATGTGAGGATGATATAATATCAGAAAATCTAACAATGTAATTCTCTGTTGATAGATACAAGGATAGGATTATAGGATTACCTTAAATGAACCAGAGAAAGTATTTTATACATTTCAAAACCGGTTATTGTAGACTATCTTAAGAAATTAGAAAGGGAAAAGAACCCACTAAACATGCTACAGACTAAACACCAAACTCTTGGGGAGAACGTTATATTTATTCAAGGAATTTTTGATACATTCCCTTTAAAACTGGAAAGAAAAAAAATGGAAGGATTTCCACTACTATTGTAAATGGAGAACCTGGCCCATGCTATTAGGAAATATAAGAAACAGTGCAAGGACTGAAGAGGTGGAGATACAGCTGTCATCACCTGCAGATGATACAACCACTTACCTGGAAAAACCAACAGAATCAATCAAAGGACAAACTAAGAGGATTCAGAAGAGAGTTCAACAGCTTTGCTGAATATAAGGCCAACTCGGAAGAATCAAAAGCTTTTCTCCCTGAATGATCACGTGGAAGCCCAGTCTTCCCACTTCCTCATTCTATTAATAACCAAATCATTTGTTAATTTTTATAAATTGCTGATGTAGTCTTCTATTTCATTTGGCTGTTACTGGATAAATGCTGCTTTGGTGTGAGTTAGTTAAGAATAAGAAAGTTCATTCAACTGTTCTCAAAGGGCCCTTTGTCAAATGGCTCCTGTTAAATAGGCAGAACTAAGGCTCGCATTCGTCTCCTAATGGCTCCCAAGCCCATGCCCTTTCCACTGACCCACACTTCTTCCCTTGATGTTGGAACTTGTATAGGCTATGCCTAAAATCCAAATTCATTAATCTGGTGTTCAAAGTCCTCCACAACCCATCCTTCTAACTACTTACTGATTTGTATTTACTAGCACCTGGGCTAGATCTGGCCTTAAATCTTCTGCTAGGGACACAGAGATACCCAGGGCCCAAACTAGTAAATTGGTCAAATGCAAAGTGAATACACAGTATCACCTCTTTGTTGTAGTTTCTGCAATTCTCCTTTAATGGGGAAAGTGAGCTTGCTTAAACAAAAGTGAGGTACAGGAAAGGGAAGGAATAATGCTTCTCTTTGGGCTCACCCAAGGATGGATTATAAATACCTCAGTGCCAGGGGTTCAATACTTCTAAATTCTGATCGATTTCCACAGTAACCCTGAACTGTAACTTCCTCAGCAGCCAGTCTGCTGGTCAACCCCAGGAGTGACTCACAAATGCAGTCTGTGCTTCTCCGCTTTCGTGTCACAATCTCACTGCCTTCTCTACCCAGCTTCCACCAGAGGTTTGCTCTCTGCTTTCAGAATCCTCCTCCTTCTTCAGCTCCTCTCTACTAGCAGTGAGAAAGAGAGTTTTGGTGGCTTCCATAGAGCAAAGCCTACATCTATTCTGTCTTTTTTAATGATAACTTTTAGAAATTATTTTTATTTTTAAGATTAATCATCCTCACAAACAACCCAGAAACAGTCCTTGGTGATTCTTTGGACACATACATAAAATGGTTAGAAGTGATTCCCCAATTTTTCGGGGCGCTTGGGTGGCTCAGTCAGTTAAGCATTTGCCTTCAGCTCAGGTCATGATCCCTACTGGGTCCTGGGATTGAGCCCCGCATTGGGCTCCCTGCTCCAAGGGAGAGCCTGCTTCTCCCTCTTCCTCTGCCTACCACTCCCGCTACTTGTGCTCGCTCTCTGTGTCAAATAAATAAATAAAATCTTTAAAAAAATAGTGATTCCCCAAATTTTCACTGATAAGATAAGAAAAAAGAACATGTTCCCAACTGTAGCTAAATTCTGTTTTCTTTTTTCAAAAACTCTTATTTTGCTACCAAGGTCCTCATCAAACCATAAGGAAAGACATTTTTTCAAAAAGCAAACAAAACTCCCAAATAGAGATCGAAGTATCAGGCCAAAATGATGCCCCCAGACATTGCTGTTATAAAAAGGGTAGAAAGTCAAATCCTCATAGCTCATTAAAGAACAACTTTAAAAAGAATTCAGAAAGTTGGGATTGGAACTACAGTGATGTGGACAAAGCAGATAATTAAAGAAAGTTTAGCTTGAGAACATATAAGGCTTTGTCTTACTCCAGAAGAGGGAATAAAACTATGAGCTACTGGAGATAATATTAAAATTGTCCTTACCAACAGAAGGTAGCGTGAATATAGAACAAAAGACAGCAAAGACAAGTCGTTTTGAATCTAGGCTTTACTGTCCAGGAAAGCTGAATGGGGTTGAAACTCTTCTTTTTTTTCTTTTTAAAGATTTTATTTATTTATTTGACAGAGACAGCCAGCAAGAGAGGGAACACAAGCAGGGGGAGTGGGAGAGGAAGAAGCAGGGTTCTAGCGGAGGAGCCTGATGTGGGGCTCGATCCCAGAACGCTGGGATCACGCCCTGAGCTGAAGGCAGACGCTTAACGACTGCGCCACCCAGGTGCCCCTGGGGTTGAAACTCTTCTGAGCCAGTATCATTACATTCTAGACTTGATTCAAAAGAAGTGGACTATACACCACTAAGAAGTATGGAGTGACCCACAGCCTTTGTTGGTATCAAAATATTTTTAACATTATCTATAAGTTCTATTCTGAAAAGCAGTAGATCAAAATGACGCTAGGCCATCAAATCAGCTATAGAGTAAAGGGCTTCCTCCAAAGAGAACTAACTTAGCAGAGATCAGGTTGAAAGGAATGTAACATGGAGTAAATGAGATGAGGTTCTCAGTACAATTTTAATAAGGCTTCTGCCCATCCCAATTTTAAGAGATAGTACCAAGGAGGTTCACATAAAATATCTTAGAGGGATGTTTCTCAGAGGTAAAAAGGTCTATAAATCTAACTCTTGACCCCTCTCTTTACCTAAAGCTTGGGAAAAAAAATAAATATTTAATTTTTATTTATTTATTTTTACATATTTATTTTTATTTGAATATAGTTGACACACAATGTTACATATGTTTCCGGTGGACAACATAGTGATTTGGCAAGTTTATACATCATGCTATGCTTACCACAAGTGTACCTACCATCTGTCACCATACATTGCTCTTACAGTATCATTGACTGTATTCCTTATGCTATGCCTTTGGTTCCCATGACTTATTCATTCCATAACTGGAAGCCTGGATCTCCCACTCTCCCTCAACCAATACATATTTAATTTTTAGCTATTCAGAGCTTTGGACACATTGTAATATTTATGTTTAATATCCACTTTTCATTTTCTGAAACTTTGGCTTTTACTTTTCCCAATTATGCTCATTGAAAAATGTATGAATGTGCCTAAATAAGTAGTACTATATGAAAATATAAACCTTGTTCTTCCATATCTTTTACATAGGAAGAGTGAATGAACAGTACCCTAAAAATTCTACAAAGTTACTCTGTGTATTTAATGTAATTAAGACAAACCATTCCACTTCCAAATCTCAAACAGGAGGAGGTCAATCTCATCTTCTCAAATATCTCCATTAACATCCACAGCCTGGAACAACCAGTGAAAACATGGGGAAGGAGGACCAGTGAAGTGTTTATAAGGGTTTGCTCTAGAGAGAGAACCCAATCCAGCAGAAATATTGCATATAGTCAGGACATGCCCTCTTGTTACATCCTTCTAATTTCTCCATGGGAGTCCCACAACATGAGCAGCTTTTTGAGTTCTTTTCTAGTTATTTCTTGCTTTCCATCTCTTCCAGGACTTTCTTACCACACCTCTATTCCAAAAGTCTTTTATTGGCCTCATCTGCTTGCAAGTACCATTTCATAAAACTATTAATTTTTCTGCAGTCATTTTACATGGAGAGACCCCATGGTAGGTCAGTCTGCACAAAGTATAGACGGAAGAGCTGCAGCCACAGCAGATGTCCATTGTACAGCTGGGTTCCCACATATCAGGCAGCTGGCAGCATGAGCAGGGGCAGTACATCACATCAGCCAACAAGTCCAAGGTGACTGGAGGGGAAGGCAATCATCATGGGTAAATAACTCTGCTTCCACTAGTTCTTTGACTTGACCAAGAGTGGCCACCAAAGGGCACTTGGGTTCTGGGCATTGAGGCATTCAACTTGGCCATCTCCGATCTGGATTTGAAAGCAGTCCTTCAGACAGGCTTTGCAGTATGCATGCCTGCACTCCAAAAAGTTCATGCATTACTCATTCACTACCCACCTTCTCACAGAAACAGATATTGCATACGAGCAATTTACTATCACATGCATTTTATCTGCTGAGCTTGACCAGAGTCCAAGATTTTCTGGATCAGACTCAACTACGATTCCACAATCTGCGTGGATCTCATCCACAACTTCTTCTTGTCTACATCAGCACTATCAGGTCCTCCAAAATCTAGCTCTGTGGTAGAGGCTTGAGCCATCCTTCTCTGCACCATTTTCTGAGAACCCCTGTCTTGGGGTCAAAAGAGACAATATTCAGCTAGGGTCTTTTCCTTAAGAAATTGCATCCAGGCAAACAGTACCACGCTGCCATGATGATCTTCCTACAGGTTTTCTAAGTGGTTGCAGGAGTAGATAGCACTCAAAAATACCTTGAAATTTTGTGAAAAGTCCAAATAGATCCTGGTTTCTCCACCTTGGACAGACTCTTGTTTTTTCAAATGCATCTCCATCATTAATACTCACCAGGGCCAGCAATTCACCCTCCTGAGCTTCTGGGTCTTAAGACTACATTTACATATGAGGAGCTGAGGACAATCTAACACTACAGTCTGCATTTTGGTTTATTTTTGAAAGTTGTTCTTTTGAAAGGAGAACAACTCCTGAAAAATAGTTGGTGTTCATTAATTGCTGGCAATCATCACCATTATCCTTGTTATCCTCACAACAATCCTGAAAGATAGGAATTAACTCCTATCTACCTGTCTTTGTAGAAAATTAGAAAGAATCTACAAGTAAACTATTAGAATTAAAAAAAGGTTTATTAACTTTTCTAGATACAAAGTTAACAACAATTGGAAAGTGAAGTTAGATTATCCAGTAGAAACAAAGGGTAGAATGGTGGTTGCCAGGGGCTGTGGGTGGGTAGGGTGAAATGGAGAGACGGTGGGCAAAGGGTACAAACTCCCAGTTATAAGATGAATAAGTTCTGGAGATCTAATGTACAGCATGGTGATTAAAGTTAACAATACAGTATTGCATACTTGAAAGTTACCAAGAGAGTAGACCTTAAATGTTACCACAAAAAAGAAATGGTAACTACATGACATGATGGAGGCATTAGCTAATGCCACAGTGGTAATCATTTTGCAATATATAAGTGTATCAAATCAACACATTATACATCACAAACTTATACAATGTTACATGTTAATTTTATCTCAATAAATCTGGGGGGGGGAGGTCATTAGGACTACTTAAGGTATTTTCTACTTTTTTGAGAACAATTATTTAAATAAATGCACCCACACATAAAATTCTGCAAAAAAAGAGAATAAAGGCAAAAGAAAAGACACATTAATAGTGGAATACAAAAACATCAAGTAACTAGGAACAAATCCAAAGAAAGTCAAGATTTCTACATGGGAAACTAAGAAATTGAGATAAATTCAAGAAGAGCAAAACAGATGGAGGACTTCACCTTCTACATGACGTCTATATTCACCAAATTGACCTGTAGATTCAGTGGGATCACAATCAAAACCCCCCATGGATTTTCTCTTTGTGTAAATTCTGATTCAAAGATTTATAGACACAAATGGGCAAAGAATAACCAAGATAATCTTGAAGAACAAAGTTGTAGGATTTAAATTTTGACATTTTAAGGTTTATTAGAAAGCCATAGTAATTAGGTGATATTGAGGCAAAAATAAACAAGCTAAGGAAATGAAACAGAGTCCAGAAATAGACCTAGTCATCCATAGCTAGTTGATTTCTGAGAAAGTGGCACAACAGAGTAAAGGAGAAAGGATAGCGTTTTCCATAAATGGTGCTTTGGATATCCACATAGAAAAAAATGAAACTTAGCCTCTCACACCAGCCACTAAAATCAATTCCATATGGATTATAGATGTTAATAAGAATGTAAAAACTTCTTACTAAGTTTCTGGAAGGAACCTAGGAGAATATGCTTATGACCTTAGCATAAGTAAAGATTTTTAAACAGGACATAGAATATACTAACTGTAAAGGAAAAGAGACAAATTTGACCTCATTAAAATTAGAAACACTTGATGAACAAAAGTTGTCAATAAGATAGAGACAAGAAAAGCCATAAAGTTGTGGAAGCTATTTTTATTTATTTTAAAGATTTTATTTATTTATTTTGAGAGAGAGAGCATGCGCATGAGTGGGGAGTTGGGGAGAAGCAGAGGGAGCGGGAGATGCAGACTACCTGCTGAGCAGGGTGACGCGGGGCTCGATCCCAGGACCCTGAGATCATGACCTGAGCTGAAAGCAGACACTTAACCAACTGAGCCACCCAGGCGCCCCATCTTATTTTTATTTTTGGAACACATAACCAATAAAGATACCGTATCTAGACTATGTAATAATTTCTTAAAAATCATTAAGAAAAATTCAGACCACACTGCAAGAGAAAAGAAAGTCAAAGTCTTGAGCAGACATTTCACAAAACAAAAATATAGCCAAATGACCAATAATCATAAGAAAAAGCTTTCAATCACACTGGTTATTAAAAATGCAAATTAAAACCACAATGAGTTACCATTACACATGAACACCAAAATGGCTAAAATTAATAAAGACTGACAATGGCAAATATTGGTGGGATATGTTAAAATGGTGTAACCACTTTGGGAAATATTTGCAGCTACAAAAGGTCATCACATGCATATCTAGGACCTATCAATTTCTCCAACAGAAAAGCCTATATATGCGCATAAAAAGACATGAGTAAGAATAGTAGTATTCATAGTAGTAACATTCATAAATGACTCTGAACTGGAAAAAATCCAATGCCTACCACCACATGAATCTCACAAACATAATGACGAGCCAGACAAAAAAGCTTACTTATGTATGATTTCATTTATATAAAGTTTAAAAACAGGCAAAACCAATTAGGATATCTATGAAGAGAATTAAATTTGGGAGTGTGGTTAACTTTGGTGAGGGTGTGTGGATAGTGACAGGGTAGGAACAAAATCAGGGCTTCTGAGTTGGAAATAATATCGTATTTCTTGACTTAAGTGGGAGTCACACAGTGTGTTCACCTTGGGATAATTCCTGTGTTGTACACTTCTGATTTGTTCACCTTACTGAAGGTAGTAAAGATACTTCCATAAGATAGTTCATTGAAAATTCTGTGAGCAAATCTGAATGAATGATAGGTATATTGCAGTTCTTTTTTTAAAAAGATTTTTTAAAAGGATTTTATTTATTTATTTATTTGAGAGAGAGAGAGAGAGAGCACGAGTGGGGGGGGCGGGCAGAGGGAGAGGGAGAAGCAGACTCCCTGACAGGGAGCCAACGTGGGGCTCCATCCCAGGACCCTGACATCATAACCTGAGCTGAAGGCAGATGCTTAACTGACTGAGCCACCCAGGCTTCCCCTAAGATTTTATTTTTAAGTAATCTCTACATCCAACATGGGGCTCAATCTTACAACCCAGACATCAAGAGTCACATGCTCTACCGACTGAGCCAGCCAGGAGCCCTATGAATGATGGGTACATAAAACAGTAATATTAATATCACATGTTTTTAAACTGTAAAAACATGACAAAAACAAAGTATAATTTGGAAGGGGAATATACAGGTTCACTTGTAAAGCTCTTACGTTGTCCAAGAAGCGGTAAACTTCCTAGTTTATATTATATTTTAATAACTCAAGGATGTATATTTTAAATTTCAATGGCACAACTAAGAAAATAATGAATGAATTTTTATGGACAATCTAATAGAGAGGTAAATGGAATAATAAAAATACTTAAACTGAACTATGATTTACGTTTAGCAAATGGGATATCCAATTTGCATTGGTACTTACACTGAGCTCACTCTCACATCCTGTTTTTTATCATTCCTGATCAGGCTTGCTTTGATGTCCTAATCTTTATAATTCTTCACATTACCTCTTATGTTTGCCCCGACAGTGTACGTAGCACATAAGATAGTCACATTTTTTTTTAAAGATTTTATTTATTTATTCGTTCGACAGAGACAGAGACAGCCAGCGAGAGAGGGAACACAAGCAGGGGGAGTGGGAGAGGAAGAAGCAGGCTCATAGCGGAAGAGCCTGATGTGGGGCTCGATCCCAGAACGCCAGGATCACGCCCTGAGCTGAAGGCAGACGCTTAACTGCTGTGCCACCCAGACGCCCCAAGATAGTCACATTTTTCAACATGCCCCAGTAAGGTTCTATGAAGTTCAGTTTCCCTACAATCATTTCTCCTTAAGATACTATTTTGTAGTAGCAGATTCTCCATGAAATTTGCACTGTAGTGTTGATTTCTCTTTGAGCTCTTAATTAATATTCTACATATCCAACAAGCCCAAGAATTATACATAATAAAGCCACAATTAATATTATGATAGGATGATTTTTAAAAAGTAAAAGAATATTGGTTTTAGGTAAAATAGCCCTTGAAAATATCATTTTAGCCATGTATACTTAAAGCAGATTCTTGATTAGCTATGCATAAGAATTCCCCCTTATCAAATTGTTGATTAGTTTTAGTAGCTTGTTTTTCTAACTGCTCTACAATTTGAGAGTTATTCATCAGCTCTCCTCTTAGCTTAACCTGGTTGATACCTAATGTATCATCAACATGTGAGGCTTGGTAGTCTAAAGCTTTCTGTAGAAATTTTTCTTGCATGGTCCAATATATTTCTTGTGAATATCCATCAATTATGCAAGTTTATTCTTACAAGTTAAACCCCTGCCTACAGAAATAGTCTCATCTTTCCAAGTGTTGTTTCCAATATGATACAATATCTTATATTATTGATTATTCAAGTTTGATTATGAGGTGCTCATTGGAGAGTACATGTAAAACTATTAAATTGAAAACAAGTGGGCTCAGCTTGTTCCAAATCTTGGGGACATAGGCCATTTCTAACATCTGTCAATATCAATAGTAACATTTGAATTATAGTTCCTGTCTTCTGCGTGCCTGTGTCTTTGAATGACAGGCACCCTTGAACACATTTGTTCCACGTTGGTGTGGGAGAAAACTTATATTTTTACACTAGCTACATTTGTTCAGTTTTCAGTAGTTTCAATTTGCAAATACCAACTTTCAGTTTTCATATCTATGGTATGATCCACATAAAAATGTGGATCATCAAAACACCTTCTTTTAATCTTTCCACATGCAGTTCCATGCCCAGTATCAGTTGCTCCCAGAAGCAGGTACAATCCTGTAGTTCAGCACAAGTAATTGTTGAATAGCTAGTTGTTCAGTTATACAGGTGAGGGCTTGGGACGATTCTTCAGCAATATTTTGTTGCAACAGGACTTCATTTCAAGCTGTCCAGTTCCCAATTCTTCCTCAATTTCTTTCTAATTTTGCTCCTACTGTTAATCCTGTATTAGACTGTGATTCCATCCTGGTTGCCTTTGAATTACATGTTTCCACAATTGCCCCAAGGTGTTAAGTTGTTGATGAATATTCCTATACTACAAGGGTTTGTGATTCCAGTCCTGGTTCTGATTCTTCCTAACACAGTACTTAATGTCTCTGTTAGTTTGATCATGGTCCTTTTGGCCCCTCTCTAAATATTCTCCAGAATGGTAAAGTCCATTGTGTACAAGTAAAATTGATTCATATCAGCAGCAGTAATACTAAGAAATGCAGTTCACTTAATTCTCCTAGGGGCCTTAAATATGGGGACTGAAGATTGCTAGGTAATAAACAGGATAAACTTATTTTTATGGGATGATATATTTTGGATTTTTTGGAGAAACCAATCACACCATTCAGGTTCAGATATTTTTCCCCTAACCTTTGTATCTATCTTTAGTTTTGTTAAACCAGGCCTCGAAGGCTATAAAAGAAAATGAATAGCTGGAGTCCTGTGAAATATAATGTGAGTATAATTACATTCAGCCTGATTAATTAACAATTCTATCCAATTGGTATATTCAGTACCACAATAGGAGGTGATATTTGAGATTATATTATTTAACATTTGGGTGATATTGATTTCAGTCTGTGGGAAGATTTGAAATTTCCCATTTCCGTTAAATTCAAACCACCCAATCAGTGCATCTGAAGTGTTACAGACAAATAAAGGGATTTCTTGAGCCTTAACCCCATATTCAGGGCAATTTTTAGTTGGTACAAAATTCCATGAGGTTGGTATACTTATTTTTAAAAGAAGGAGACATAAAACTATGAGCTCCATGTTTAGTACAAAATAAAATTATTAGAATTATACTGGTCAGTATAACTAAAAGGAAAGTAAGAGCAGTCTGCCTTGCCTCTCTTGCCATCAGTCCATTAGAGACTCTCATGTTTTCATCTTGCGTATTATTTTCAGTTACTGTGTGGAGAATGTAACTTTAAGGTCCTTAATGGGAATTATAACCCATTCAGTCATAGATACTGGCCTCACATGAAAAGCTGTGTTGCTTCTTCACTTTGATAGTGGTATTAGTTATCAACAACATCTGGAAAGGTCCTCTCCAATAGGACAACAGTCCAGCCAATTGTTAGAATACTTAGATGTAGACTTTGTCTCCTACTCTGCATTGATGACATATCTTCTCAGGGGGAGGCTTCTCTCATCTGGCCACACGATGGCATAATGAGCCTAGGGAAACAAGCAAATTCTTTCTGTCTGATGTACTTTTCATTGTTATCAGGTCAGGGATTAGTTTTAACCCCTAAATTCATTAAACTTCCAAACATTAACTCAAAGGGAGAAATATCATACTTGCTAATGGGAGTTGACTTTAATTTTCATAGAACCAAGGCAAGGCTGTTGATCACCATAAACCAGTGGTTTGATATGTTAGCCAAAGAATTCTTTAGGATAAAGTTCATTCATTCTACTTCTCTGAAGAACTAGGGACGATAAGTAGTGTGTTAAGTTATTGGTATTTGTAAGGTCTTATAGAGCTGCTGATTTACCACAGAAATAGAGTGACTTCATCTTTTGGATTCTAGATGTTCAGGAATTCCAAAGATTGGGATGATATAATTCAGTACGACTGCTCATCATTTGACCACCTACTTTAGACAATGGCAACAGTGCATACTATTACTAAACAGAATTTCTCACCTTCTGATGGCGGAAGCTCTACAATATTCATTCACCCCCAGGTCCTATGTAATGTGGGCCCCAGTGGGGCTTCCTTGATGTAACTTAACTGTTTCCTGTAAAGAAATGTTCTGACAAACAGCACGTTTGTACTATTTATTGATTGGTCCTTATATAGGAGTGGTATAATTCCAAGACTTCTAGTGAATTCATTTTGTTTGAATGATATTGCTGGTTAGGTGGCATGAAAAGCTATGTATGCACAACTGGGGTACAGGAATAATACCATGGGGTAATCCCCATATTCCTGTGGTGCTTTTCTTAGCTCTCCTTGATTTCTAATTAACCAGTTTGGGGGAGTTGCGTATTTCTGACACTGTGAATAGGAGTCTCTGGATAGAAGTAATAGGGCTTCAATTTCCCCAGTCCAAACCTTAGGAGACGTTTTTGTGCAAATTCATTTCCTTCAGATAGCTCATCTCATCTGGTATGAGTTCTACAATGAATTACATAAATCTGTTTGGGAAATTGCAATGACTCTAATAAATTAGCAATTCATTTCCATGTGACATTTTATTCTCGTTGATGTTAGAAAGCTCTATTCTTCCAGATAGCATGTAGGCTTCACACACGTATTTACTGTCAGTAGAGATATTCTCTTTAAGACTGGTGGCTAATTTAAAGCTCATGTAAGAGCTAGAGTGATGCTGCTTGGCTGATTTTATGTTTGTCACCACATAGCCGCCAAAATCTCGTGAGGACTGATATTGCATAGTATGCTTTAATATTCACCCGTGGGTTTCTCATAGATGATCCATTAGTGAACTCTATTAAGCCAGCATTGGGAATAGAAACATTAGCTATAGCAGCCTAGGATGAGTATCTTCTCTTAACTGAAGCAGTCATGTTCTACTCATTTTGGATCTGGCAGTTGAACAGCTGGGTTCAAAAAGTTCCACCTGCCTAGAATAACAGCAGTATTAGACAAACTGTGTACCCAATTAAATATTAACTCTCCATTCTCCTCTTCTTTCCCCCTCCCCAGCCCCTGGCAGCCTGTCTCTATGAGTTTGACTCCTCTAATATATAAGTGGGAGCATACAATAATTGTCCTCTTGTGACTGGCTCGATTTGCTTTCCTTAATATCTTCAAGATTCATCCATGTTGTAGCATGTGTCAGAATTTGTATCCCTTTTTAAGGCTAAATAATATTCCATTCTATGTATACATAATATTTTGTTTATCCCACCTTTTGGCTGTTGTAAATAATGTTGCTATGAACATAAGTGTATCAATATCTGTTTGGATCCCTGCTTTCATTTTTTAAAAGTATAGACCCAGAAGTGGAATTGCTGGATCATATGTTAATGCTATGCTTAATTTTTTGAGGAGTCACTGTATTGTTTTCCATAGGGCTGCACCATTTTACATTCCCATCAGCAGTGTACAAAGCTCCAATTTCATCATTGCCAATACTTGTTATTTTCATTTTTTAAAAAATAAAACCATCCTAATGGGTTTAAGGTGATATCTTATTGTGGTTTTGATTTGTATTTCCCTAACGATTTGTGATTTTGAGCAACTTTTCACATGCCCTTGTCCATTTGTATATCTTCTTTGGAAAAATGTCTATTCGAGTTCTTTGCCCATTTTTAACCAGGATCTGTTGAACTGGAAGACTTCTGTATATAATCCGGATATTACTACTCTATGCCTTGTTAATATCCTTATCAGATATATGATTTGCCAATATTTTCCCCCATTTCATGGTTTGCCTTTCTAATCTTTAAATAGTGATATTTGATGCACAAAAGTTTTACATTTTGATCATGTCCAACATACTTATTTTTCTACTGTTATCTGTGCCTTTGCTGTCATATCCAAAAAATCATCACCCAATCTAATGTCATAAAGCTTTCTCCCTATGTTTTCTTCTGAGAGTTTTGTAGTTTTAGCTCTTATACTTAAGTGTTTCATCAATTTTTGTTAATTTTTGTATATGGTAGAGGGGTGGGGCTCCAATTTAATCTTTTTTTGCATGTGAATATCCAGTTTTTCCAACACCATTTATTGAAAAGACTGTTCTTTCCCCATTGAACTGTCTTGACACTCTTGTCAAAAATTACCTAAGCATATATATGAGGGCTATATGCCTGGACTCTCCAGTCTATTCAACTGGTCTATATGTCTGTCTTTACCTTTTTTTTTTTTTTTAAAGATTTTATTTATTTATTTGAGAGAGAGAGACAGAGAAAGTGATCCGGGAGGAGAGGGAGAAGCAGCCTCCCTGACCTGAGCTGAAGGCAGACACTTAAGTGACTGAGCCCTATATGTCTGTATTTATGTTAGTAACACACTGTTTTGTAGCAAGTTCTAAAATCACAAAGTATGAGGCTTCCAACTTTGCTCTTTTTTGAGATTATTTGGTGTTTCAGGGATCCTTAAGATTCCATATGAAATTTAGAATGGATTTTTCTATTTTTGAAAAAACAATTGCTGGGATTTTGATAGAGATTGTACTGAATCTGTAGATTGCTTGGGTAGTACTGACATCTTAAAAATATTAAGTCCATGGACATGGGTGTCTTTCCATTTATTTGTATCTTCTTTAGTTCTTTAGACATAGTTTCTTTCCCTGTTTGGACTTTATTTAAAGTCTTTGTCTAGAAGATCCAAAGTACAGGCTTCCTCTAGAACACTTCCTATTGATTGTTTTAATCCCTGTGTAAGAGTCATACTTCCTTGTTTCTTTGCATGCATGAATGTGTCAGAGTTTTTCAAAGCCCATATGGACATCTATGCCCTAGCCTTTCCTCCCAAGCTGTTTGATTTTTCTATTTTTCCCCCCTCAACCATTATTTATCTCTGCAGGCAGCTCTGACTAAAATATATGCCTGTAATTTTTTTTTTTTTTTTTTTTTTTTTTTGCAAATGTCCCCTAATAGGATCTTTAGCAGTCAGTTCGGAGTCAAGTGAAATAAAGTCAAGTCTTTTATGCCAATTTTGCAGGGAGACACCGGATAGATCAAATGATGTGGTGTCTGCTCTGTTCTTTCCAGAACTGAGGATGCAGGCTATTACTTTCAAGGCTACCACTGAGTTTGGGAGTGGGAGATGGTACTGGGGTAAAGTAAAATGCTAGACAGCTCACTGTTTCACTGTGTCAGCCTTTTTTCTTGAATAAGTGCTCTCAGGCAGTTACACATCTTTGATTAATTTCCAAAGTTCTAACAAAGGTGATTCTGACCATTTGACAGTGTTCTCATTGCTTTTATGGAGAGGTGAAATTCTGGCATTCGCAACTCACCATTTTTATTACTGTCCTCTAGATCTTTTACATTTATGGTAATTATTGATATATTAGGGCTTAAGTGTTTCAATTTTTATTATTTGTTTTCTGTTTGTTCCCACCCTTTCTCTTTTCCAAACTTCCTGTGTGTTATTTCAACAATGTTTAGGATTGATCTAGTTTTGCTTACTTTATAGTGGGCTTTTTAAAGTATATTACTTTATACAGTTTTCTTAGTGATTGAAATATACATATGTAACTGATCACAATCTGCTGGCATGAACGTCTGACCATTTCAAGTGAAGTGCAGTAATCTTACTTCCATTTGAGTTTCTTTAGCCTCCGCACTTTAAAAATATAATCATCTGGGCACCTGGGTGGCTCAGTCAGTTGATAGTTCGACTCTTGGTTTTGGCTCAGGTCGTGATCTGAGGGGTCTGGGGCTGAGCCCAACACTGGGCTCCGTGCTCAGCAGAGAGTCTTCTTGAAATTCTTGCTCTCCCTTCCCTCTGCCCCTCCCCCATCCTGCTCTCTTCTTCTTTCTCTCTCTAAAATAAATAAATAAATCTTGTTAAAAAATATAATCATCCTTAGTTTTTTTGACTGCTTCCTTGGCTGTGCAGAAGCTTTTTATCTTGATGAAGTCCCGCAAGTTCGTTTTTTCTTTTGTTTCTCTTGCCTTTGAAGATGTGTCATGAAAAAAGTTGCTGTGGCCGATGTCAAAGAGGTTGCAGCCTATGTTCTCCTCTAGGATTTTGATGGATTCCTGTCTCACATTGAGGTCTTTCATCCATTTGGAGTTTATCTTTGTGTATGGTGTGAGAGAGTGGTCAAGTTTCATTCTTTTGCATGTAGCTGTCCAATTTTCCCAGCACCGTTTATTGAAGAGACTAGACTGTCTTTTTTCCACTGGATGTTTTTTCCTGCTTTGTCAAAGATTAGTTGCCCAAAGAGCCAAGGGTCCATTTCTGGGTTCTCTATTCTGTTCCATTGGTCTATGTGTCTGTTTTTGTGCCAGTACCATGCTGTCTTTGTGATCACAACTTTGTAGTATAGCTTGAAATCCAGCAATGTGATGCCCCCAGCTTTGTTTTTCCTTTTCAACAATTCCTTGGTGATTCGGGGCCTTTTCTGGTTCCACAGAAATTTAAGAGGCAACCCACGGAATGGGAGAAAATATTTGCAAATGACACTACAGATAAAAGACTGGTATCCAAGATCTACAAAGAACTCAAACTCAATACACAAGAAACAAATAATCAAATCAAAGAATGGGCAGAAGATATGAAGAGACACTTTTCCAATGAAGACATACAAATGGCTAACAGACACATGAAAAAATGTTCAAAATCATTAGCCATCAGGGAAATTCAAATCAAAACCACATTGAGATACCACCTTATGCCAGTTAGAATGGCAAAAATTGACAAGGCAAGAAACAACAAATGTTGGCGAGGATGTGGAGAAAGGGGATCCCTCTTACACTGTTAGTGGGAATACAAGTTGGGACAGCCACTGTGGAAAACAGCGTGGAGGTCCCTTAAAAAGTTAAAAATTGAGCTACCCTATGATCCAGCCATTGCACTACTGGGTATTTACCCCAAAGATACAGACGTAGTGAAGAGAAGGGCCATATGCACCCCAATGTTCATAGCAGCATTGTCCACAATAGCTAAATTGTGGAAGGAGCCGAGATGTCCTTCAACAGATGACTGGATTAAGAAGATGTGGTTCATATATACAATGGAATATTACTCAGCCATCAGAAAGAACAATTATCCAACATTTGCTGCAACATGGACGGGACTGGAGGAGATTATGCTAAGTGAAATAAGTCAAGCAGAGAAAGACAAGTATCATATGGTTTCACTCATTTATGGAACATAAGAAATAGCAGGAAGATCGGTAGGAGAACGAAGGCAAAAATGAAGGGGAGGGGGTAAACAGAAGGGGGAATGAACCATGAGAGACTATGGACTCTGGGAAACAAACTGAGGGCTTCAGAGGGGAGGGGGGGTGGGGGATTGGGATAGGCCAGTGATGGGTATTAAGAGGGCACACATTGCATGGTGCACTGGGTGTTATATGCAAATAATGAATCATGGAACATTACATCAAAAACTAAGGATATACTCTATGGTGACTAACATAACATAATAAAAAATTGTTATAAAAATATATATAATCATCTAAACTTTTTTCTCTACATACATTGAACACTATGCCATATGGCATCAAAATTTTTGTTTTAATGGAACACTACATCAAAAACTAAGGATGTACTGTATGGTGACTAACATAACATAATAAGAAAAAAAAATAGAAGTGTTCCAAAAATGTGGCTAAAATTTTTTTTGTTTTAAGCATGAAATATGATAGGAAACTATTGAGAATTAGAATAGTTTATTATATTTTCCTCTACTTTTACCCATTTTAATGTTCTTCTTTCCTTTCTAAACTTTCAAGCCTTCTTCTCTTATCATTTCCCTTCTGTTTAGCTATTCTTTCATGGTTGGTTTGCTGTCAGCAATTTCTCTTAGTTTCCCTGTGTCTGAGAATGTCTTTATTTCCTCTTCATTCCTAAGGAATGTTTTTCCAGATATAGACTACAAGGTTGACAGTACATGAGAAATTCTTTTCTTTCAGTACATGAGAAATGTTATGTCTCCTACTTCTGGCCTCCATAGTTTCAGATGAGAAATCGCCTATCGTTCAAATTTGTGATCTACTAAAAGCAGTGAATCATTTATCTTTAGCTGTTTTCACGATTTTTTTGGTACTTAGTTTTCAGAAGTTTTATTATAATGTATCTAGGCATTGATTTCTTTAGGTTTATTCTATTTGGGGTTTTTTTTTTTTTTTTTTTGGCTTCTTAAATCTATAGGTTTATCCCTTTTGCCAGATTTGGGAGTATTTCAGCCATTATTTCTTCACATACATTTCTCAGTCCCACTCTCTCTTTTTTTCCTCTCATCTGGGACTTAGATGATTTGAATATTAGCTCTTTTGTAATTGTCCCACAGGTGCTTGAAACTCCATTTGTTTCTTTCAATCTATTTCCCCTCTGTTGCTCAGATTGGGCAAATTCTACTGACCTTTCCCTCATCACCTGTATCATTTATCATCTCCACTCTACCACTGAATGCCTCTAGTAAATTTTTAAAATTTCAGTAATTGTATTTTTCTTTTCTAATAACCATTCAGTTTTTTTATAGCTTCTATTTTCTTTGCCAAACTTTCCTACTTTTTATGTGCTTCAAAATAATTATTAATTGCTTCTTGAAATATTTTATGATGACTGCTTTAAAATTCTTATCAGAAAATCCCAACATCTGATTAAACTTGGTATCGGTGTCTATTCATTTTCCCCGCCTCTGCCCCTCCCCACCAATTCATGTTGTTATTTTCTTGTTTCTTGGCAAGAGTGATTTTTTAAAAAATTGTGTTCTGGACATTTTGGATATAATATTATGAGACTCTGAATTATTATTCTCCTCTTTCTCCTTTTTCTTCTTAGCAGGCAATCCTCTGCTGAGACATAGCTTGAGGCTGGGCACTTGTATATATTTAGTCTCCCCTTCGGATTATGCTGGCAAAGCAGGGTGGGGGAAAAGCAAAGTGCTTACTAGCTCTGACTTACACTATGTTATTCGGTCTCCATTAACGGTGGGTGGAGAAGGAGGCTCAGCTACCCCCTGGGCTTAGTTGACACTACTTCACAAGAGAATCAAAGCAACTCCTGCTTCTGCCATTCAGGAGATGGAAGATTACCTCCTCATATGTCCCTACCAACATCACCTGGTGAGGAAGTCTGAGCACTGCTTTCATGGGGGGGGGGGTGGTGAACACCATGGGTAGGGTGTGAAAACTTTCTGAAACCATGGAGAAAGGAGGGCTGAGATATTTCCATTAGTGTTATTGGAGTACGGTGAGTATTGCCAAGATGGTTTTCTGTTGTTAGACTACCCTTCCCCTAGTCCTTTGACCAGGCATACACTTTTCTTGGAGAGTGTTTCTTTATTCATTTATCTGTTGATGAATGCTTAGGTTGTTTTCATGTCTTGGATATTGTAAACGATGCTGCAGTTAACATGGAAGTGCAGTTATCTCTTTGAGATAGTGCTTTCACTTCAGATGCATATCTAGAGGTGGAATTCCTAATCATTTGGAAGTACTATTTTTAATTTAAGGAACCTCCATATAATTTTCCACAGTGGCTGTCCCAGTTTACATTCCTGCCCACAGTGCACAAAGGGTTCACTTTTCTCCACATCCTCACCAGCACTTTTTATTTCTTGTCTTTTTTGGTCAGAGTGACTCTAGCCGGTGTGAGGTGGTATCTCATGGTTTTGATTTGCATTTCCCTGATGATTAGTGATGCTGAGCAACTTTTCATGTACCTGTTGGCCATCTGAGCATCTTCTTTGGAAAAATATCTACTCAGTTTGTTTACCCACTTTTTAATTGGATGATCTGTTCTTTGTTTTTGAGTTGTATGACTTGCTTATATATTTTGGATATTAACCCCTTATCAGATAATGGTTTGCAATATTTTCGCACGTTGTAAGTTGCCTTTTCATTTCTGCTTTGCCTTTAATTCAGTAACTGAAATAGTTACTCTTTCTCTATTTTTCAAGTGTTAGAGTTGCTTATAGTGGGAAGACTAGTCCAGTTCCATTTGCCTTGTTGTGGCAAGATGTAGCAATCTGATCTTAGACTTTTGAAAAGAGCCTTTTCATTCATTTCCAGACATCCATTCAAAAGACTGGATCCCACCCATCCACCTTCCACATGATTCATTGGAGTAAAAAGTCAATGTGCTTTCCTCCAAAAAATCCTTTCATTCTCATTTCTCAAGAGATGAGCACTGAATTCCTCAAACTAAATTTATTATCTTGAACAGTAAATCACTCTCTGATTTTTAGCATTTGATTATGTTTTTGTCTTATCTCTCATTTCTGTTCTTCCACTCACAGGAAGAATGGAAACCCTCAAAGGCATATACTGTCAGACAGATATAATTTCTTTTTTTTAAATAAATTTTTATTATGTTATGTTAGTCACCATAGAGTATACCCTTAGTTTTTGATGTAGTGTTCCATGATTCATTATTTGCGTATAACACCCAGAGCACCATGCAATACGTGCCGTCCTTAATACCCATCACCGGCCTATCCCAATCCCCCACCCCCCTCTCCTCTGAAGCCCTCAGTTTGTTTCCCAGAGTCCATAGTCTCTCATGGTTCATTCCCCCTTCTGTTTACCCCCCCTTCATTCTTCCCTTCGTTCTCCTACCGATCTTCCTGCTATTTCTTATGTTCCAGATATCATTTCTAATCTAGACTCTATGTCCCATCAGATGTGTGGCTTAGGAATGTTACATCACCTCTTCAAATTTTCTTGCCCTCATCCATGAAGTGGAAAATATTATCTAACCTCACAGTGTTGTGGTAAGTGTTCAGATCTAGACCACAGTATTTAGTACAGAAATTGACACATGGTTGATTCATGGTAAATATAAACTGCCATTATCTTTGCCTCATGTCTTTCCCTCCCTTCCCCCATATATTTCCCCTTCAGTTTATCTTCTCCATCTTTTCTTTGATCATCATTTCTTTCCCTTCTCTTTTGTTGGTCCTTCATGCCTAGTATTGGATTGGAAATGCAGTAAGTACTACTGACAGAGGGGACACTCTACTCTCAAGGAGGGTAAAGACAAATATTTACGAAAGGACTCCTTATTTCTTTTTTTTTTTTAATGATTTTTTATTATATTGTGTTAGTCACCATACAGTACATCCCCGGATTCCGATGTAAAGTTCGATGCTTCATTAGTTGCGTATAACACTCAGTGCACCATGGAATACGTGCCCTCCTTACTACCCATCACCGGTCTATCCCAATCCCCCACCCCCCTCCCCTCTGAGGCCCTCAGTTTGTTTCTCATAGTCCATAAGGACTCCTTATTTCTTATACTTATGTATTTGTTTTCTCATTGCTTGCTTGATTCATTCACTCATTCAAATTTGTCTCACAAAAAAATGCCAACTGCCTCTAATTTGCCTTTGTTTCCTTCTGGGAAGGAAGGCCCACTTTGACATGGGTGCCGCTGGCAAATCTCCCACACTTACACAGAGTGCCCAGCCGAGATATGTGATACGTGTTATCCTTCTGCCTGGTTGACCCCAGGTATGTCTCATCCCTTTTAGTTCACTGCACACAACCCTGGCCCACTTCCAAAACTGATAAAGGCAGGGCATTGCTCTGCTGCAGTGATCTCTGTTCGGTCCTCTGCAGCACAGCCCTCCATTCTCTCAGGACATGTCAGTCATGAAGCCCTATTTAATGACCATTTCCATCCTTCTGATCCTGGTTCGCAAGACTCCAGGTAACTCAGGCCTCTCTCAAAGGTTCTGGGGTCTTGCATGTGGTATTGTTGTCTTGGTGATCTCTGAGATGACTCCCATTCACATACCATAGGCACTACCTAAAGCCTTTCTGGTCTTTAGGTATGTGAATGTTACTCCTACAGTCCATTTCATCTCAAGATCTCCCCTGGTTCTGCTCTGCCAAGACAAATTCAAGAGGCTGTTGCTCCTGCTGTTCCTGGCATTGTGGAGTATTGACGCATGAAGCATTTTAGGTGGTGCTGTCGGTGGGAGGGGAGCTTGATGCATGCATTAGATGTGAGAGATTAGATCCAAGTTGGGGAGCTACCGGAGGGATCAATGGTAGTTTGGGAGAGTGAGTTGTGGTGGGGATGATATATGACCTTAGAGAGAGAGAGTAATATTAGGAAAATGATTGGGCATGAGGAGAAGGTGAGCAACTCTGTTGATAGGATTGGGCTGGACTGATGTTCTGGTATAGTCTGGAGAAGGAAAGGTATTTTTGTTGAATGGAGCTGGAGTTGGGTAGAACTGAGAGTTGGGGTGAAGGTGGTGGTTGGGCTGTGTTTTGTATTGATGCTGTGAATTGGGGCTGGGTGCCTCGGCTAGTGTCATGTTTGTGTTAAATTTTATAAGTGAGCCTTAGGTGGTTAGAGAACAGATGAGGCTGCAAGTTGGAGTTAGGTGTTTGGTTTAAGTAGGTGTGTTATCAAGCCAGGCATATGTGGGGTCTATCTAGGCAGGGGTGGCTAACCTGAGTTTGGGGATAATTAAGTTTGAGAAAGACAGTCTCATTCATCACAGCAGAGCTGTGGCTGTTGAAATGGGGAGAATGAATGCTGCATGAAAAATCTCTGGTAATATTTTCAAATTCTTAAAAAAGTTTCTTGAGTATGATTTTCAAGGGCACTGAAAAGCAATAAATATAACTGTAGGCAGTGAGGAAAGATGATATCAGGAGGCTAGAATGTCCTCAAGTGTCTCTCCTCAAACCTTGGCAAGTACAGAGAGACATGGGAATAATCTCATCCCAGCCCCATAGAGAACTAAGTTTGTCTCTCCTTTCTTGGGAATGAGTTCAGAGTCACTGTTTTCTCCTCTTTCCCTTTCTCCTCCCTCTCCTATCCCTCCTTCCCCTTCCCATCCTCTTCCTACTTCACTTTCTCCTCCTCCTTATTTCTTACCCGGCCTCATCCTCTTTACTTGAGAGACACTTATTCTCACTCAGTAAAGTTCAGTTTCCATGTTGGAGCAGTGGTAGAAACCACAGGTGGGTTTGCAAATAACAACAACAAAGCAAGACAGCATTATATGCTTCAAAAGTTGTACATAGTGTTGCTTCCTTAATAACTATTCAATACTTTCACCTGGCAGAATTAATGGGCAGGAACTGTTCTGGACAAACTTTTCTAGGAAAATCAAAGTCATTTTTTCCTTTCATCACCCCAAACATACACTTAGGAAATTCAACTGTTTGAAAGCCAAGACTCTGTCTTTTTAAATCTATGTATTCCTGGTGCTGAGGTGAGTGCTTTGTACAGAGTTGGTTTTAGTAAACATTTATGAATGAGTAAGCATATAATGACTCATGCCTAAAACATATATATGGGTAGGAAGAACCTCAGAAGTTAGGCAGGGAAGGATCATGATTGGGATGCACAGGTGGCAGAGAAATTACGTATTACATTGCTTTTGGCTTTGGATGGAACTGTTAGAAAGTCTAGAGCATATGTTTTGTTTTTCGATTTATGACATTTTAATTTGCTCTTAATACAAATCCAAAGTGGGAAATAGGCTGAGCAATGTCTATAGGTCAATGTGAGAAAGTCAGGCAGGGTTGTGACTCTCCCTTCAGGCAGGAACCAATGCATATTTTTTGGGACATTTGTGCATGCACCTTTGCTGTGGCCTCTCCTCAGACCTATCAAATCAGAATTTCTAGAAACTCGATGTGAGTATACTTAACAACTCTCTAGGTTATTATAAAGTATGACACATCTTATTAACTTCCTTCTTCACAATCACAGTTGAGATTTTCTGATTTGGTGCAACTTTTCTCATTCCCATTTCTCACATTGGGAGACTTGGTACAGAGTACAAAGGGTCTGAGGCAAAGCTGAAATTTAAAAGTAGGTCTCAAACTATAGAAAGAGCCCAGATGTCCATTAACAGATGAATGGATAAAGAAGATGTGGTGTATATATACACAATGGAATATTACTCAGCCATCAAAACAAATGAAATCTTGCCATTTGCAACAACATGATGGAACTAAAGGGTATTTTGCTAGGCGAAATAAGTCAATCAAAAAAAGACAAATACCATATGATTTCACTCAGGTGGAATTTAAGAAACAAAACAGTTGAACATAGGGGAAGGGAAGGAAAAATAAAATAAGATGCAAACAGAGAGGGAGGCAAACCATGAGACTCTTAACTCTAGGAAACAAACTGAGGATTGCTGGAGGGGAGGTGGTGGGTAGATAGGGTAAATGTGTGATGGACATTAAGGAGAACACTTGAAGTAATGAGCACCAGGTGTTATATGCAACTGATGAATCACTAAATTCTACCCCTGAAATGAATAATACAGTATATTGTTAATTAAATTTAATTTAAGGGGCGCCTGGGTGGCACAGCGGTTAAGCGTCTGCCTTCGGCTCAGGGCGTGATCCCGGCGTTCTGGGTTCGAGCCCCACATCAGGCTCCTCTGCTATGAGCCTGCTTCTTCCTCTCCCACTCCCCTGCTTGTGTTCCCTCTCTCACTGGCTGTCTCTATCTCTGTTAAATAAATAAATAAAATCTTTTAAAAAAAATAAATAAATAAATTGAATTTAAGTAGAAATTTTTAAAAAAAATTTTTAAAAATAAATTAAAAGAAAAAAAATAATAAATGCAGGTCTCTGACTTCAATTTGGAGATGGAGGCATGATCAAAGGTTACGTTAACTTCATGTGGGTATTCATTTGTAGAGATGCAGAGCAATACAGGGTTAGAACAGCTGTAGGATTGAGAATCTAGAAATATCTACAACAAAACCTTTGTTTGTTTATTTAACCACAGTAAGCAGAATCCTCCTGGGCCTGCCTTGACCTATTTTTCATATGGAGAGAGTGAGGGAAAGGTCGGCTTGCCTGATTCTCATTCCTGTTATCTATGTTCCTATCCATCCTCTGGTGACTACAAAGAGGAGACATTGGGTGCCTTGGCTTCAATCCACTGTATTTGGGAGAAAATGAAAGTCCACCAGTTCAAATGTTAGCCAGAAGAGTGTGGTGTCAATCTAGCGAGGCCTCCTGAAGACCTCATCCTTTTTTAAGTAGGATGGTGCCAAAAGAGAGAGAGGTTCTATGATGAGCGTGAGGATTAAAGTAGGAAATGCAGCGGTTGGAACATGGATGAAGGGGTACCATTTTTTACCTCCTTGCTCTGGTTAACCAGCAAGCTGGCTGATGTAGCAGCAATTGAGTGCCTTCTCTGGGCTGGAGTGCCAATTTCTGGGGCAGCTCATATACATACCAGGGCCCAAATGCTATGGGATGCCTACTACTAAGGCATTTTCTTTCCCACTTTCTTCCCATTCACATTCTCCAACTTCATCTAAACTTGGGACATTTTACGTTCTTTTGTCAAAAAATTATCAAAATGTTCTTTTTCCATGCAGGAAATAATGTCAGACTTGCTTGTCCAATTTTTATTAATGTGGGTGGGCATTGGAGACCTCTGCATGCTTAGCATGAGTACACGGCATGGCACAGAGTGAGTGTTGATGAATGGGTGTGAAATGAGGGGATGGGTGGAAAAGGTCCTGGAGTGCTAAGCTGTGGATTTTGGACTATCTATTGATAGCTGAAGAAGTCCTTATACCTGAAGACATCATGAAGGAAGATGCCACTCTGTCCTAGAAATCCTATCATATAGAGAGGCAATGTGACAGAGAGAGGAAAGGGCATGGACGTAATATCATATAGAGAAGAAATTGAATCCTACAGATGGTCAAGTACAAGCTATGGAAATGTGGACAGAACAAGAGTTCTCTTTGAGCCTCAGTGTCTTTATCTAAAGAACAGAGATAACAATAGGCTTTTATGAAGGTTCAATGAGATATCATTTGTAAAATGCCTGACACATAGTTGATGTTGGACATGTGACAGTGACTGTTAGTATTATTTTCTTTGGCTCCTTTGTCTTTGAAAGTTCCAATAGGTGACTAATACCATTGATGACTAATATTTATAGAAGGTTAAGTGTCAGGAACTTTGCCACTGGAGTATTTTCAGCTGAAGAACCTATACACACATGCACATATCTGGATGACTGATATATAGCTATCAATACTCATGCATGGGCCTTAGCCATATGTGGAAAGTGTGTGGTAGAGGTCTGTACAGTGAGCACATGTGTATATGGTCAATTTATGTGAATAGGGACACATGCATATGTGCCAGTGTGTGTACACAGTGTGCTGCACGTGTACATACGGTATCTGTTTCTGTGGGGCCAATGTACAAACACGACTGACACATGTTTGCTCAAGAGTTTTGAAGCACGAAGGCATGCAGGGGCTCAAATATGTGTGCCCTGCCTCACCGTGGAGCCTGGCTGTCTCTGATAGAGCTCTGCGCGAGGAGCACACATCTATACAGGCACTTGAAAACGTGTTCAATACGTGCTCACAGGAGCAGCCCTTGAAGGCCCGGACCCTCAGGAAAAGACTTTCTTATCAACAACACTGCCTAATATTTCATTACTTCTTATTATGCACGAGGTACTCTTCTGAGCATACTATATGTGCTAATCTAACCATCACAAACCAGTAAGAAGTTGGCTCTATTATGACACCCATTGTGAAAATGATGCAGTGGTGGGTCAGAGAACTGAAGTAACTTGCTGAAGGGTGAGAAGCTCTAATGATGGAGCCCAGATTTGAACTGAGGTGGTTTTGACTCCAGATCCTGTTAATATTCTCAGGGCTTGTTCTTTTTAAATCATGCTTCCCCACTCCTATTATCACTGCTGCAAGGAAACTAAACATGGCTATGTTTTCCCCAGGTGGCCTGTTCAGATCCCAGTATGGCAAGCGCCAAGAGCCTTGGAATCCATGCCAGCTTTACCATGGCATGTGCAGAAACGCCTGCAGAAAAAATGAAACTCAATACCTAACCTGCCCAAATCGTCAAAAGTGCTGCCTGAAATTTTCTGTGAAAATAGCCCGTTCTAACAATGTGAAGAATTATGACCCTGACTCCAACCTGTCAGTTACAAATACTTCAAGCTACTCTAAAATTTGAATATCACCAACTTACCCCCTCCTGGAGTGATTCTTCCCTCATTCTGGAACACCCTCTCCATAAAAATGCATTCCTTCTCATGTGTGTGTCTTTCATCTGTGAGTAGTCATCACTGGACAGGGGAAGGTTAGGTTGGAGTTGGGGAACAACAGAATATAGGAAAGGACCCTGGCCAAGAAAGCAAACAGGATGCTAGAATAGCTCCGTAGTGTTGAGGGTGCCAAGAAAGGGAGGAGATCACATTTCTGCTCTGCTTTGGTACCACCAAGAGGATTGTGATTCATTCTGGAGGCTGCAGAGGGATAGATGACACCCGGATTGAGTCTGGATGATCCCGTGAATATATAGGGGAGATCGCCGAGTACTCTGAGTAAATACTGTAGGATCAGGATAAGGACAAGAGGGTTGCCTCTGACATCTAGAGAACCATCCTGGTCTGTTTGGTATGATGCAGTGTCAACCAGAACCAGACAGATGGAGGACTAGAATTGAGTGTAAGAATCTGCTAGACAAATTAGGGCAACATTTTCTAAGAGGTAGAGCTGTTGGAAAGTGGATTAAGTAGGCTTGTCCCTCAGCATTTCTGGGTGTGAAACAGAGGTGGTTGTGGTTATGGTGTTAGAGAGGGATTTGGAACAGAAGCTGGACACTGTCCTCGATAACCTTTAAGATCCTTTCATTCCTGCGAATTTAGGGATATTGTTTTTCCACTCCAAACTTAGTTGCAACTAATAGTTGACATGCTATGGAATTTTCATTGTGTTACATATACTCCTCTTCCATGGCTAATGTTTCATTTCTCCCCCTCTTCGGATCTAAACTTCTAGAACCAGTGTTCCCAACTAAGTTCTTTAAGTTCCAGATTCCTAATCTCACCTCAACTAAGAGAAATCTGACTTTTGTACATATCACTTCACTGAAATGGCCCTGGTTTTGCTCATCAACACCTTCTTTGTTGAAAAACTCGAGCATTCTTCAGGTTTTACCATCTACCACTTTGCCTCTAGCCACCATTTCAACATTGCTTCCCTTCCCTGAAGCCTTTGTTAGGTTTGCCTTGGCTTCTCTCTTGAGTGTCCTTTCCCACTCACTTTTGGGGTTTCTTCTTCTGCTACCTGCCCCATAGTATTTCTTTGCTATCTTCCCTATTTCTCTCTCTTTTTCACCATAGACACTTTACCTGCATTTCCCATTATTAGACAAATGACAATTTCAGCCCAGAACAATGGATTAAAGGCCATGCACTCACTAAATGACCAATTTATACAGGTCGATTTTAATTTTCATGGGACTTAGAAGTCTGGTGGGAAAACTTAATGATGTTTATATCTTTGAGATTCACTGACACTCAGATGTATTTGTCAAACGGGATAGGGGCTCGGCAGAAGCCAGGTTTCAAGAAGGAACAAAGGAACTTTCTGCCTAAGTAGCATGATTAGACACAACTTTTAATATTTAGAAGATAGTATTGGTCCCAGGTTCAGCACAGCAGTTGAAATGTAATATTTCAGACTTTCCATTTTAGCAGTTTTTTGTAGAGGGAAAGTGATTGAGGAATTCTAGGCATAAAGCACAGATTCCCATTTCCTTGGTTTTTGCATGTCTTAGAGAAAGAAGCATGAATGTGGTCAGAAGGGTGTGTTCCTGTTCCCCATCACTGCTCAGAAGCTGTGTGATCTTGGGCAAGTTCTGTATTTACGTGTCCAACCCAGACAACATCTCTGAGGCCCAGACTCACATACTGAATTAAGTATTTGCTAGGTTCTCTTGGATTACTCAGCCATCTCAGACTCAAGTGTCCTAAGCTGAATTCCAACTCTGTCTGCCTTTTTCCTTGTCTTCCCTTTTGAGTAATCAACACCTACAATTCATCCTGTTGCTCAATTCAGAAACTTGGACTCATTCTGGATCCCCCAGTTCATCTCAGCTTATCATGTCCAAATCATTAAAATGTGCTTTTAGTTCCGACTCAAACTGATCTCTATTTAATGGTGGAATCAGCTTTTGCATAACCAAAAGGAGAGCGTTCATTATTCTTAAAGTGAAAAAACTCAAGTAATTAAGAAACCCTTAATGCTTTACTCCCTGCAATGTATATTTTTACTCTTTTAAGGATCTTCCATGCCATTTGCCTTTGCTTTTCTCAACAAGTAATGTGATTTCCTTTGTACAAAAGCGTATTTCTCTGCACTTTAATTGCTATTAGTACTCTTATCAAGTAGTGTCTTTGATGTTCACTATTTCATAAGGTCCACGTCACCCTCCCCAGAAGACCACCAGTTTCTCTCATTGTTCCTTCTCCAGTCTTACTTTCTCCACAGCTCATCAACACAAGTCTTACAGGGATTTTTAGGTACATTAAAAGAATTAAAAGAATTCTTTTCTTATAAAAGAGAGTCTGTAATTTTGATGTGTTAAGTACAGGGGTGGAGTATTCCAAGCCCCTGCCTGATGGGCATTCTACGTCTTACTTCCTGAGAAACAATTCTAATAAATGGCAGACATTTATTTTAAACTTTTGAGTCTGGTCATTCTTGTGCAACAAGTTGGCGTAGTTTGTAAGATCCAAGGAAGGGCGGAGGTGGAGTACAGGATGTGGACTGAATTCACACATGGCCTTACTTTCAGATCCTCCTCCGTATTTCCGTTTGAAGGCCTGGAGATTCCATGGCTCCACGCCTGAGCTCAAAAAAGCTTTGTATTTCAGGTAGGGACTATAAACTGAGTTCAACCATGTATTTTGCCTGTTAACACTTACCGCCTATACCTGAGAAAATTCAGGTGTACTGGTTTTTTTTGGTAAAACTCTACTCTGTGGGGTTACCTGTCAAATGGTCAAGAGAAAGTCTCATCTATGTTTAGCTTATTTTAAATGACTACAGTATCACTTAGTATAATGTGGAATTGGTGGCCGGAGATTATCTCCAAACTAGTATTGTTTTCCTGCTTTATTCTTAGGGCAGGATGTTCTAAAATATCTAAGAGAAAAATCTGGAAATCTCCCATTTTGTCCAGAAAGTAGTCATGATATTTATGGGGAGAAGTTTACAAAAGGAAATAAAAATTCTAAATTCTCTCCTTTATAGGTATATCTGTAAGAGGTTGAAACATCATTAATGAGCCTCAAAGAGGGAAAAAAAAACCCTATAAACCTTCTCAGATACACATAGAATACACACCTCTGACAAAATAATAATAATAGTTTGTATTTATATTCAAAACCATCCTATTTCCAGATTCTCTGTATGTTTCCAGATTTTCTACAGAATGACTCCAGATACTCCATGAAACCTACCTCACTGCAAGATTAAGCCTTCAAAACATTCTTACTATATAATTTCTTAGTGTTTTAAAGAATACGCCCTTGAAAGAATGGTAAATAGATATTATTCCATTTAGATTAAATACATCAAAGACTTTTCAGCAGATTCACTCTGTTTTATGCAAATTAACTCTCCTGCCGTCCAAAAACATAAAAGGTTAAAAAAGAGAACTTCTACTCAGAGTATGTTTAGGATTACAAAGGGCAAAGGGGTAGGGGAAATAACTGTATTTTAAGCAACAAAAATGAGTCTAGAAGAGGCAATGAGTACATGCTAACATTAAATACATGTAACAACTCTGTGCTAACATGTAAGGTAGTCTCTATTTTAGAGATCAAATAATTTATTCTTTTCAAAGACAAAACAAAACAAAACACTACCCCCAAGCAAAAGCATTTTGGAGCATTATGTATGCATTGTAAGTTTTTTGAAATAAAGTTATGTTCAGAAAGGCACCATTCTATCAAAAAATTGTTAAGAAAAATGATCCAGAATTTGGAAATAAGGAAAAGAGATGACTGGTGTTCTTTCAGTGGAGTGCTGGACATGACCTAGTAGAGCCTCCTGGGATTATTAGTCTATTAGGGGTGTGTACAATTAAATAATTTTCCACACTAAGCTATTTATTTATTTTTTTAATAAAAATTTTTTATTATGTTATGTTAGTCACCATACAGTACATCCCTAGTTTTTGATGTAAAGTTCCATGATTCATTACTTGCGTATAACACCCAGTGCACCATGCAATTCGTGCCCTCCTTGATACCCACCACCAGCCTATCCCGATTTAGAAATTTTGTGCGGGCAGAGGTTAATCCATAGAAAACTGATATAATTGCAAAAAAATTCTTTTTTGAGAATTACACAAACTATCATAACAATGCAAAGGGACAGATGCAATTGATGGGGTTGGATGCCCTTGTTTTCTGTTTGGTGGGAAAGAGCCCTGAATGTTATAGTTTATTGCCCTTCAGCATATTAAACAGGTTTACATCTATTTGCAAATTTATTTCAGAGTTTATTCAGCTGATTATAATTCCTCAGTTTCTCTGAACCAGTCTTAACATCTTACTGGTTTCTACATTCTTTATGAGTTGAACAAAATCATTGAAATCTTTTCATTTTATGTTTTCATGTAACAGGCTTTTAACTTTAAGAACTTCTTACTATGCTTTTAGGTTTCATCACAATAAAGACACATATAATGGAAGTATGAAATGTGTGGCATTGGTATTTGTGGTTTTGTAATCTTTTGCAAGAAAAGCAAAGTAATACTGACTGTCTTAGTATGAAACAAAATTATATAAATTAAACTGTTTTTAGACTAATAATACATTTTTTTTTCTAGTAGACTTATAAAATCACACAGACAATTTAAATTTTGGCTTGATACAACCAAGCTATAAATCAATAACTGACAAATAGTTGGACCTCAGGGTCTCCTCACTGGGTCTCCTCACGGGGGGAAGAGTGAAACACTCCTCACTGGATAGGACCACTCTGTTACCAACTTGTCAATCTTTTATTTAACAGCATCATTTTTTGTGTTGTTGTGTTTTTTAAAAGATTTTATTTATTTATTTGACAGAGACAGAGACAGAGAGAGAGCACAAGTGGGGAGGAGGGGCAGAGGGAGAGGGAGAAGCAGGCTCCCTGTCAAGAAAGGAGCCCGATGCAGTACTCAATTCCAGGACCCTGGGGTCATGACCTGAGCCTAGGGCAGATGCTAAACCAACTGAGCCACCCAGGCGCCCCTTTCTATGTTTTTCTAAAAAAATTCTTTCTTAAAACAAGGCCAGAAAGATATTAAGTGAATTTCCTGAATATTTTATTTTGTCTTCTTTTTATTTATTATTATTATTATTATTATTATTATTATTATTATTATTATTATTATTTTAAGTAGTCTACATGCCCAGCATGGAGCCCAATGTCGGGCTTGAACTCATGATCCTGAGATCAAGACCTGAGCTGAGATCGAGTCAGACGCTTAACCAACTGAGCCACCCAGGCACCCCTTAGTTTGTCTTTTTTATCCTTGAAGCTCCAGCTGTTCCCAGAGGGTCTGGAATACAGTTGGTATTCAGTATGTATTTGTGAATAAGTGAAAGAAATTAACAATTTTCAGCCTTGCTTTCTTTGCCTATAAAGTTTTTAAAAATTTACTTTTTACATTAAATTTTTAATACGGGATATATTTCTCTTATGCTTATAAGAGGCAGGAATATAATTGCACTATCCCGATAAGTATGACCAAATTTATGGTTGCACATAATTAGCTAGTCTCTTTTTCCCACTGATTTTCCACTTATGTCCATCATATACCAAAATTCCCTATATACATGGTCTATTTCTGGGCTCCCTATTTTGTTCCATCAGTCATTATGATTATCCCTGTGTCAATATTTCTCAATATTAACAACTATAGTCATATAAATGGTTCTAATATATGGTTTATTTTTCTTCAGAAGTTCTTGACAATCTTGACCTTTTATCCTCTATACAGTTTTTATTATTTTTTTTCAATTTTATAAAAATATGTTGGAATTTTGGTTGGCATTCACTGAATCTGCTGGGATTTTGACTGACATTACAGCAAATTAGCAAACCAATTTAGAAACAAGTTATATCTTTACAAAACTGTCATCAAAAAGAATGAAATCTTGCCATTTGCAATGACATGAATGGAACTAGAGCGTATTATGCTAAGCGAAATAAGTCAATCAGAAAAAGACAAATACCATATGATTTCACTCAGGTGGAATTTAAGAAACAAAACAGATGAACACAGGGGAAGGGAAAGAAAAATAAAATAAGATGCAAACAGAGAGGGAGGCATAAGAGACTTAACTCTAGGAAACAAACTGAGGATTGCTGGAGGGGAGGTAGTGGGTAGATGGGGTAACTGGGTGATGGATGTTGAGGGCTCTTGAAGTAATGAGCACTGGGTGTTGTATGCAACTGATGAATCACTAGATTCTACCTCTGAAACTAATAATACAGTGTATGTTAATTAAATTGAATTTAAATAAAACATCTAAAAAACAAAACAAAACTATGTCTTCATATCAATGATCAGTGACCATTTGTCCATTTATTTAGGATCTTTTAATGATTCCTAGTGGAACCATATCTGAAGACATGGCTTCTAGGTTTGCCGAGGTTAATTAAGAGAATATGTAGGGCTTTAATTGTCACACTTGGAAGTAATTTGTATCATTTCTCTCTTCATACCACTGATTAGAATTGCATTGCCAAGAAAACCATAAGACTTTACTGAAAATTCTTTGACTTTCTGAGAATTAGAGCAACTTATTGCCACCATCTTTGAACAGAAGGCAGGCTTTAGAAGTGGCATCCCCTCAAAGGGAGGTGTGCTCCCTGACTTCAGATTTGGCCAGGAGGAACACTGTAAGAGATGAAACCTTCTATAGTGAAACCACTGTCCACAGAGAACAATGACAACGAAGATTTTCTTCCCAGAAAACTTGTGGCTCATAAATAAAATGTCCCTATTTTTACATTGGTGGCATCTGCCATACCTGGGGTCTCTGGATTCAGAGTTTGGATTGCCATGAGCAAGTAACTGCTGTGTGCTCTCTGTTCGTCTCTTTTTTGAGTTGGAGTCTTTGTTGTAGTTGTTTTGTCTCTGCTTCACCATTTTATGTCTAGTGTGTGTATCAGGGGAAGGAGCAGAGAACCTGTCTTTTGGTTTATAGGTCACAATTAAGAGGAAGTAATTGTGAAAACTGATTTCCTAGAGATCCTGGATTTTTGAGCTGGAGACAGTGACTGGAGAAGTCTCTGGCTTGTCCTCTCAGGTGAGGAGGAATGTTCTGCACATGGGGGGAAGAGTGAAACACTAATTTGGTAGGCTGGCAAAGAGCCGCTAGGTAATCTTAAGTTTGACTTCTTCTTGTGTTCATAGGAAGACTATACATTCCAGCCTCCTTTACAGTTAGTTAGCTAAGGGCCATCTAACTAGTTCTACCAATGGAACATGGACAAAAATAAACATGCCACTTGAAGGCCTTGCTTCTAAAAGCTCTGGTGAGTCATCAGCTTTCCCAATCTCGCATATTGTGCAACTGGAAGCAAAGTACTTAAAGATCACATGGTTATAAAATGGGAAGATTCAAGATGCCTCAGTCACCACTTGGAATCACCATTCTGAGTTGTCCAGGAGAGTCAGGTGACCAGGAATGGAGTGTGATGTGAGCAAGAAACTGACTTTATTTTCTTGAACCAATGAGTTTTTAGGGTTGTTTGTTGTAGCAACTAGTATTAATAATCATCCCAATCCATGTATTTTAAATGACCCATGAAAGAGATTCCAGGCACCCCAATCAAGCACAGAGAAATCCTCCCCCATTATCTGGTTCACTCCCGATTTCTGACGTTCCATTTTTATTTGTAAGTATGTTCTGTTGAATGTGTTACATCACCTTAATTTGCAATTTCAGGAAGTAGTTATCTGTTGGATGGGAGGATGCACAGGAGCTGGCTAGTGGATTTTCCTGGGAGATGTTTGGGACAGCCTATGGCGCTTCTTGTTAGAAAATTTTCCCTTTGTCACATGTTTTCTTTTCTTATCTTCTCTTTTTTTTATTATGTTCAGACAGCCAACATATAGTACATCATTAGTTTTTGATGTAGTGTTCAGCAATTCATTAGTTGCATATAACACCCAGTGCTCATCACAACACGTGCCCTCTTTAAGAGAGAGAGAGAGCACATGTGCAAGTGGAGGGGGAGGGGTAGCAGGATAGGAAGAGAGAGAATCTCAAGCAGGCTCCACACCCAATCCCAAGCAGGCTCCATGCTCCAATTCTCACAACCCTGAGATCATGACCTGAGCCAAAATCAAGAGTCAGACACTTACCCTACTGAGACACCCAGGCATCCCATGTTTTCTTAACCAAATTTTCAGTATTTTCTGTAGCCTTCATAATTGTTGCAGCTAGTTTTTGGTTTCTACTGCCTGGAAAGTGGAAAGGAAAACCATCAATGACTCAAAGTTATCAATGAACCAATCATAATAATAAATATAATAATGTAATAATTCATGTGAAGAAGGATCTGTAAACTTAACAACTGTGGTCAATAAATGATTATGTGTATAACACATTTAACCAGGCCTGACGTATACCTATTTCCTTATATCTCAGACACATTTTCTTGCACATTTCAACACTCGTGAAATTTGGATGCATTGTACCATAAATGTTATGAGCACCTTGTTAATCACTACACATTGGAATAAGTTGTAAGTTACATGCTTGCTTAATCACTTCAAGAAAAAAACAACCAACACCATGGTGTTTTAATATGCCTTGAAATTGTATTGTCAATTTCAAAATTATTAAGAGATCAAGGTCACTCATAGTGGTTCTAAACAGTAGTTTGAGAATATGATCCTATGCATAATTGCCAGGGGCTAAAACTTTTATTTTAATAAAAGGCTAAAACTAATATTTTATTGATATCTTATATACTTTGTAAATGAGAAAAGGATATCCAAGAATGAGATTGTTCTAAAAGACATAATTTCTGCAGGCACACAGAAAATAGGACGTGTCATAGTTGAGTCAATGGATAACTGAGTAAAAATTACGGGGTAGGTCACATTCCTTAGTATATTAGATTTTGTTGCATTATTTTTGGCATTTAGCTGAACCAAGTTAAATGGACCCATTTTTACATGCCTCCTCAGATTTCCCTGACCCCATCTGCTTCTCAGATCTTTGGCCATTTACTCACAGGAAGCCCTGAACACTGCTGACATCACCACAACTCCTGAATACGCCAGATGGAATGAGGATCGTGCTCTTGCATGATGCCTGCATCATGCCAATGTGGTGGGAACTTCAGCACAGAGGCCTGATCAAAGCAAATCCATGAAGCATCTGAATGCTTTCACCATCTCTGGAGAAGTTCCACATCTTGGGGAATGGGGTCTGCTTTCTACAGTGACTGCTCAGACGGGATGTTTGAGGCAGCTTAGAAAAGGGGAATTAATACCCATGAGGCAAATTTTGACAAATAAGGGCCTTGAGATAGGAAGAAGCCAGGTGTGTTCTCCCTTATTCCCCTGATACACTGTTCTGACTGGCCAAGCAACTGATGATATTTTCTCTTGAAGCCATGGACAGCTTGGTAAGGCATCATCCCAAATAAGGTGTTAGTACACAAGCTTTGCCTCAAATTCTGCTTTCTACGACAGTGGTTTTCACACTTGTTAAAACCCAGATCTGGGTCCACCTCTATAGTTTCTGATTCAGTGGGTCTGGCATAGAGCCCAAGATTAGTATTTCTAGGAAGTTCCCAAGTAATAATTGTTCGTAATTGTACCTTAGGATTCTTGTTATTTTTGAGGCATCTGTTGCAATGTCTTCTTTCACTTCTGGTTTTATTTGAGATAAAAATTTTTTATTATGTTTTGTTAGTCAGCAACATGGACTAGTTTTCTCTTTTTTAGTCCAGCTAAGGGTTTGCTGATTTTGTTTTTTTTTTTTTTGAAAAAAAAAAAAAAACAAATCTTAGTTTTGCTGATTATTTGTGTTTGTATTTTTTCCATTCTGATTTGAATTATTGCTGTTCTAATCGTTATTATTTCTTTCCTTCTGCTAACTTTGGGCTTAGTTTTTTTTCCTAGTTATTAGAGTTGTATTATTAAACAGTTTATTGAGATCTTTCTTCTTTTTTAATGTAGTCATTTATCACTATAAACTTCTCTTTTAGTACTGCTTAGCTGAATCCTATAATTTTGATATATTGTATTTTGTTTTTGTTTATATCAAGATACTTTTTAAACACCCTTTTAATTTCCTCTTTGATCCAACATTCATTTAAGAGTATGTTGCTTAGTTTCCACTTATTAGTGAATTTTTCTTTTTTCTTGCTGTTATTGATTTCTTATTTTATTCCATTATGTTTGGAAAAGGTACTTGGACTTATTCTGATTTACTTAAATTAAGACTTGTGAGACATAATATATAATCTGCCTGGTGACTGTTAAGTGTATATTTAGGGATGTCTATTCTTCCGCTCTTGGGTAGAAAGATCTCTTTATGTCTGTTAGGTCTGTTTGGTCTATAGTGTTCAACTCAGCTATTTCTTTATTGATTTTCTGTCCAGATGTTCTATCCATTATTATCAGTGGGGTTTTGAAGCCCCCAACTATTATTTTATTGCCATCAATTTCTTCCTTCAGATCTGTCAATATTTGCCCTATATATTTAGGTGCTCTAATATTGGGTGTAAATATATTTACAATTATTATATCCTCTTAATGAATCAACTGCTTTATCATTATATAACAATTTGTCTCCTGTGACAGTTTTTGACTTAACATCTTTTTTTGTCAAATATGAGTATAGCCACTCTTGTTCTCTCTTGCTTGAAAATTGCAATTGCACAGAATATCTTTTCCCATGTTGCTTTGCTTCTTTCCTCTTTCTCTCCCTCCTCCCGTCTTTTTGCAATTTGTACACTTTTAATTTAATTTCAAAAATTCCCTTTGCCTGACAATAAGGGATTTGGAGAAAACAAAGTGGTGATAGTGAGGAGAAACTTTCCTCATTATTATTTGTGAGGAGAAGAGCACTCACAAATATGGTGTCAAGTGCTGGCTTCCCACTGTGCTCCCTGGCTGGGAGAGCAGTGGAATCTACGTGAAAAGTAGGAAAAATTGCTCTTGACACTAATAAGGGTCCTGGGGCATGCCACCCTAATCCAATTGCCTGGCCATGCAAGTTGCAAAAAAAGGAGACATCTCAGGACCATGGAGCAGATGCACCAACATAAGGAATCCTTTGGGTATCTTCCAAGGGGTCTGAAGGGTCTGCAGGGTCTGAAACATAGTAGTGTCTGTATCCATGTCCATGAGCATAGTCAGTTAACAGCACCAGTTGGGAGGCTTAGAGCAGGAGAGAGACTGAGACTCTTAAACTCTAGCATCCACTTGGCTGGCCCTCCTGGCAGAAACTTACTTCCTTGATGGCTGCTCTTGGAGCATGAGCCCCTCTCTCACCCCTTTGCCTTCACTTTAACCTAGGGGTGTCTTTAAATTTAATGTGAGTCTCTTAAATCTTGTTTTTATTTATTTCTTTAAATCCAGTTAGCCACTAAATCCAGCGTAGGCCTTTGGGTTGAGAAGTTAATCCATTTACATTTAAAATGATTATTGATAGGTGAGGAATTCTTGTCATTTTGTTGTTTTCTGTTTTGCAGTTTGTCCCTCTCTTCCTCTCAAGTTGTCTTCCTTTGTTATTTGCTGATGTTTTTGTAGTGATTTGCTTTGATTCTTTTCTCTTTATCTTTTGTATATCTATTACAGGGTTTGTTTTGTTCCTTTTGAGGTTAGCTTGAGACTTGCATAAAATATCTTGTAGCTATGATTATTTATTTTAAGTTAATAACAACTTTAGTCTCATAAAAACTTTCTACTTTTATCCACCTTCACACACACTTGGTGTTCTTGTAGTCAGAGTTTGCTTCTTTTTATATTGTGTATCCGTTAACAAATTTCTGTCTTTTAACTGTTTTTTCAAAGATTTATTTATTTGAAAGAGAGAGAGAGAGCATGTGAGCAAGTGCAAGCAGGGGGAGGGGCAGAGGGAAAGAATCTCAAGCAGACTCCCTGCCAAGCATGGAGCCTGAGGTGGGGCTCAATCCCACAACCCTGAGATCATGACCTGAGCCAAAATCAAGAGTTGGTTGCTTAACTGACTGAGCCACCTAGGCACCCTTCTTTTAATTTTTATATTACAGTTTACATTAATTCATGAACCTCTTCAGTTTTATATTATTTTGTATTTATCTATATATTTATCTTTACCAGTAAAATTTATGCTTTCACATTGCTGTTTAGTGGGTTTTCATTTTAAGTTGAAGAACTCCCTTAAGCACTTCTTAAGGCATGGTTTAGTGGTGACAAACTTCCTCAGTTTTTCTTTGTCTGGGAAAGACTATCTCTTTTTCACTTTTAGAGGATAATTTTGCTGGGTATAGTATTCTTGTAGCAATGTGGGCTCTGGGCAATTCTATTGGCTAGAGTTAGCATTAGTGAAAACTGCAAGGATCTTCAGTGGCAAAAGCTTCAGGTGTTTTCAGTGGCAGTGAGGGCTGCTTAATTCCTTGGGCAAAGGGTTCTGGGATCCTTCTTTTCTCCCTTTCCCTTGCAGATGGAGGTAGCTGCTGAGGAGACCAATTTTGTTGCTGAGGTCTTCTAGGCTGTGGGATGGGGTGATGCAGATAAAATGCTTCCTACACTTTTCTTTTTCTTTTTCTTTTTCTTTTTCTTTTTTTTAAAGATTTTATTTATTTACGTGACAGAGAGACAGCCAGCGAGAGAGGGAACACAGCAGGGGGAGTGGGAGGGGAAGAAGCAGGCTCCCAGAGGAGGAGCCCGATGTGGGACTCGATCCCAGAACGCCGGGATCACGCCCTGAGCCGAAGGCAGACGCTTAACGACTGCGCTACCCAGGCGCCCCAAAATGCTTCCTACACTTTTCTATGCGGGTATCCTTGGTTTTTGTGTTCCACTGAATTGTTGTAGCTTCTTCATTGTACTCTGGTGGTCCCCCAAAGCTATTTATATCAGTGGAAACTTATTAAATGTTGTTGTTGTTGGGGTATGAGTATTGGGGTCTCCTACTTTGCCATTTCACTGACATTGTTCCCTGACTTTTGTTTTTTACCTTCCATTGTTTCCCCCTTTCCCACCACCCTCAATTCCCCCCTATCTTTTTTTCCTTTCTTTTATTTTGATCCCTAATACAGTGCTGGATACACATTAAGTACTACTGATTAATGTGATATACTCCTGAGAGGAGTATAAAGAAATATATTTAAGTTTCTTTTTTCCCTTATAATTATTAGATTTTTTTCATTGTTTAGTTTACTGATTGATTGACTCATTCCAATTTGTCTTATGCAAAATACAAACTGGCTCTAATTTTACTGACTCTTATTGGGAAGAAAGGCCCACCATTGTGTGGGAACTGGCAAGATCCTACACTCACACAGAGTGCCCAGATGAGATATATAATACATGTTATTTTTCTGCCTGGCTGACCTCGGACATATCCCATCCTTAGTTCACTGCCCACACCCTGGCCTACTTCTGAAACTAATAAAGCAGGACATTGCCTTGTTGAAAAGATATTTATTCTGTCATCTGTGTTTGCTCTTCATCCTCTTTGAATCTGTCAGTTATGAAGCCCTATTTAATGACCATTGTCATCCTTCTGATCCTGGTTCATAAGACTTCAGGTAACTTAAGCTATTTTCAAAGATTCTGGGTTTTGCTGGTTTTTCTGCATGTGCTTTTGCAATTTTGATTACTTGATGTAAGGCAGCATAGAGATGTTAACCTCAAGTTTTTATCATGCTGGGATCTTACCTGTTTTGTATTGCTATGCTTCATTTAAGGGTTTGGTGCTGCTGGATAGAGGTGCTCTAATAGAATATTGGACATAGAGCATATTAGGGTAGCAATATCATTGGAATGACAGATTGAGACATAGTTTAGGTGTGAGGAATTGAGTCCAAGTTGAGGATTTATAGGATTGATCAAGGGATTACTTTGGAGACTGGGAAGTGAATTTTGCAGAAAGGACAGGACCTCTTGGTTGAGATAATGGTAGAAAAATAAATAGTAATTCAGTGGAAGTGAGTGATTGTATTTACGAAATTAGGTTGGGCTGATGGTTTAGGGTAGGCTGGGTTGGGAGTATCTGTAGTTGAATGAATCTTGCAGTTAAGTTGGGTGAAGCTGAGAATTGAGGTAGATGGAGTTTCCATGTGGGCTGGTTGTTGTGTTGAAGCTAGATATGGATGTTGGGTGTCTTGATTAGTGTTGTGTTTGTCTTGGGATTGGCACAGGATAGAGGTAGACCTGGGATTTAGAGTTAGGTTTTGTCAGGTGTTTGTTTCAAGGAGACTGGATGTGAGGTTGAAATAGATAAAATTTGTATTAGGCTAGAGTAGAGGCTCATTGGACTTAAAGGAGACATCTGAGTTGATCGCAGCAAGGCTGTTATTAAAATGGCAATCAATTGGCTCTGGATTAAATGTATCCAATGTCCTTTTCCCATTTTTCAAAGACTTCCTTAAATGTGACTCTCATTGACCATAAATAACCCTAAATGTGAGGGAAGAAAATGCAGGTAAATGAAATCAGGAGGCTCAAATATTTCTAGATCCCTTCAAATCTTGGCATTTAAACTAAACACACACACCAAAAGACAACAAAAACATCAGAGAATCTTTAACTATCCCTATAGGCAATCAAGGTTGTTGCTTCTTTCTTGGGTTTGAGCTCAGTTACCTTGTTTAGCTTTTTCCCTTCTTCTTCCCCCTTCTACCTTTCCTGTTCTATCATTCTTTCCTCATTACCACCCCTTCCTTCTTACTTTCCATCTTCCTATCCCCCCTTCTCCGACCTATTTTCTATCCCTCTCTTCCTTAAGGTATACTTGTTCCCATGCTCAGTAAAACATTGGAGTAGTTATGGTCACTGCAAGTGGGTTTACAAATAAAATGAAAGCAAAATTTCATGCTTCAAGAATTATAAATGGTTCTGCTTCCTTAATGACCTTAATGATTATTTAACATGACCATCTGAAAGAATTCATTGCCAGAAATGATCTTTAAATATAATGAACATACAGTGTTACATTAGTTTCAAGTGTACACTATGATTCAACAATTCTATACATTTCTCAGTGCTCATCAAGATAAGTGAATCTTAATCCCCTTTACCTATTTTACTCATTCCCCACCTCCCCTTTTGCAACCACCAGTTCATTTTCTGTATTTAAGAGTCTGGTTTTTTTTTGTTCATTTTGTTTTTTAAATTCCATCTTAGAGTGAAATCATACAGTATTTGTCTTTCTCTGACTGACTTATTTCACTTAGCATTATACCCTCTAGGTCCAGCCATGTTGTTGCAAATGGCAAGATCTCATTCTTTTTTATGGCTGAGTAATATTCCATTGTATATATATGTGCACAGGATGTCTTCTTTATCAATCATCTGTTGATGGACACTTGAGTTGCTTCCTTATCTTAGCTATTGTAACTAATGCTGCAATAAACCTAGGAGAGCATTTATTTTCTTGAATAAGTGTTTTCATTTTCTTTGGGTAAGTATGCAGTACTGGAATTACTAGATCATATGGTATTTCTATTTTCAACATTTTAAGGAAGCTCCACACTGTTTTTCACAGTGGCTGCACAATTTGCATCCCACCAACAGCACACGAAGGTTGCCAGGAACTATTTTGAACAATCTCTTCCCATAAGAAAATCAAATCTCTCTCTATATATTACATATATGCATATGCATGCTCTGGATGGAGCTCTTAGAAAGGGCACATTGCAGGTTTTTGGTTGTTGATGTCATTGTTATTTAACTTATGACTTGTTAAATTGGTCTTAAAACACAGATTGTATAGTGAGGATAAATGGGGCAATATCTAAATGTGCGTGTTAGAAGGTCAGGATTATGAAGAGTTGAGAAATTCACATCTAGTAGAGGTTTATTATAATTGGGGGGCCACTCTTGCAAAGCGTCCTTCCTCTGGCCCCTGACTTTACTGAATGAATCTCTGAGAGTTATTTAGAGTGAGAATTTTAAAAATTTCTCCAAGACAATTCCAGTGTATTCATGCACCCATAACTTCCTTTTCTCTATACACTTGATATCTGATGCAAACATCTCTAACCCAATTTCTGAGACAGAGAGACTAGTTTTAGAGGGTTTAGGTATTAAATCATTGTTAGACGTCATGCTGGGATTTGAAAGCCTGTCTCTGTCTCCTGATCAGAAGAGAGAAGGCATGGGGTGCCTGGGTGGCTCAGTAGGTTGAGCGTCTGATTCCAGGTTTTGGCTTAGGTCATGATCTCCCATTTGTGGGATTGGGTCTCAGTTGGGCTCTGTGCTCAGTACGGTGTCTGCTTCAGATTCTCTCTCTCTTTCCCTCCTGCTCACTCTCTCTCAAATAAACAAATAAAAAGAGGGAAGGCATTCAAAGGTGACATTAATAATTTTATTGGTGAATCAAAAATGCACAATGATTCAGGGTAATATGAAGTCAGAGAAGCTGGTCTGGAGTGGGGAGAAACAAAGGCCTTTAACAAAACTTTCTTTAGGTGCCACTGTAGGCAGAATTTTCCTGGGTTGCCTTGGGTTTCCTCTACATGTGGAGAATGAGGAAAATGCATCCTTCCTAATATTCATGTATGCATGTATGTTCCCACCCATCCCTCTGGTGACTACAGATGAGGGAGGATAGGATGCTGCAACTTCTATGTAAGGTGTTTGGGAGGAAAATACTCCAGGTGAGTTGTTAGCCAGAAAGATGTGAGCATCGCTCTCAGCAGGGCCCTTGCACATCTCCTTCCTGTAAGTAGGATGGTGGCAGGAGAGAGAGCTTGTTACATGATGAGAGTGAGGATTATGGTGAAGAACACATAATGGGTATCATGATGCTGGAGAATGGATGAAGGGTACAATTTTTTTTTACCTCCTACCCCTATTTGATCAGTAGTTTGGCTGATGTAGCAACTGAGTGCCTTCTCCAGATTTCTGTGGCAGTTTGTATATACACCAGCACCCACATGCTATTCATTTCTCATCTTTCTTTCCTTTTCTGTATCACAATCTCATCTATTCTTTTTTTCAAGGAATTTCCTATTCATTCTTTTCTCCCCCAGGTTATTGAGATATGACATATGTAAGTTTCAGTGTACAGTATGATGATTTGATACACGTATATATTTCAAAGTGACTACCACAATAAGGTTATTTAACACCTCTATGTCCTCACATAATTACCTCTTTTGTATGACGATAACATTTAAGATCTATTCTATTAATAACTTTTAATTGTTTAACACATTATTGTTAATTATAGTCATCATGCTATACATTAGATCCCCAGAACTTATTCATTTTACAGCTAGAAGTTTGTGCACTTTTTAAAAAGATTTATTTACTTTAGTGAGAGAGAGAGGGTGCGCATGAGCACGGGGGAGGGGGAGATGAAGAGAGAGAGAAGCCTGAAGCAGACTCCCCACTGAGTGTGGAGCCCAACATGGGCTCAATCCCGGGACCCTGAGATCATGACCTGAGCTGAAATCAAGAGTTGGCCGCTTAACCAACTGAGCCACCCAGGCACCCCAGAAGTTTGTGCACTTTGACCAATATCTGCCCATTTCTTCCACCCCCAGCCTGACAACTACCACTCTGTTTCTTTGAGTTCAGGTTTTTTAGATTCCACTTATGAGAACATATGGTATTTATCTTTCTCTTCTGAATTATTTCCCTTAGCATGATGCTCTCAGTGTCCATCCATATTGTCACAATAGGTAGGATTTCCTTCTTTTTAATGCTGAATAATATTCCATTATGTGTGTTTGTGTATCTGTGTCTGTATGTGTGTGTATACATATATTTATCCCATTTTCTTAATCCATTCCTTCACTGATAAACACTTAGGTTGTTTCCACGTCTTGGCTATTGTGAATAATGCTGCAATAAATATGTGGGTGAAGATATGTTTTCAAGAGAGCAATTTCATTTCCTTTGGATATATACTTGGAAGTGGGATTGCTAGATAATATGGTAGTCCCATTTTAAATTTTTTGAGGAAAATATTCCATTTTCCATAGTGTCTATACTAGTTTACATTCCCACCAACAGTGCACAAGTAGTCCCTTTTCTTCATAGCCTTGCCAACACTTTCTATCTCTTGTCTTTTGATAATAACCATTCTTTCGTGCATGAAGTGATATCTCATTATGTTTTTTTTAATAATAATTTTTATTGTATAATGTTAGTCACCATACAGTACATCCCTAGTTTTTGATGTAAAGTTCCATGATTCATTACTTGCATATAAAACCCAGTGCACCATGCAATACGTGCCCTCCTTAATTCCTATCACCAGCCTATCCCATTCCCCCACCCTCCTCCCCTCTGAAGCCCTCAGTTTGTTTCCCAGAGTCCATAGTCTCTCATGGTTCATTCCCTCTTCTGTTTACCCCCCCTTCGTTCTTCCCTTTCTTCTCCTACCGATCTTCCTACTTCTTATGTTCCATAAATGAGTGAAACCATATGATAATTGTCTTTCTCTGCTTCACTTATTTCGCTTAGCATTATCTCCTCCAGGAGGAGATAATGCTCATTATGGTTTTGATTTGAATTTCCCTGGATGATTAGTGATGCTGAGCATCTTTTCATGTACCTGTTGATCATTTGTATGTATTATTGGAAAAAATGTGTATCCAAGTCCTCTGCCCATTTTCTTTCTTTCTTTTGTTTAAACTTTTTAAAAAAGATTTTATTTATTAATTTGAGAGAGAGTGAGAGCATGAGCGGGGTGAGGGGCAGAGGGAGAAGCAGGCTCTTTGCTGAGCAGGGAGCCCAATGTGGAAAATGTCTGTTCATATCTTCTGCCCATTTTTTGATTTGATTATTTGTTTCTTGGGTATTGAGTTTGAGAAGTTCTTTATAGGTCTTGGATACCAGCCTTTTCTCTGAAGTGTCATTTGCAAATATCTTCTCCCATTCCGTGGGTTGCCTCTTTGTTTTGTTGACTGTTTCCTTGGCTGTGCAGAAGCTTTTTATCTTGATGAAGTCCAACAAGTTCATTTTTGCTTTTGTTTCTCTTGCCTTTGGAGACATGTCATGAAAGAAGTCGCTGTGGCCGATGTCAAAGAGGTTACAGCGTATGTTCTCGTCTATGTTGGATTCCTGTCTCACATCGAGGTCTTTCATCCCTTTGGCGTTTATCTTTGTGTATGGTGTGAGAGAGTGGTCAAGTTTCATTCTTTTGCATGTAGCTGTCCAATTTTCCCAGCACCATTTATTGAAGAGACTGTATTTTTTTCATTGGATGTTTTTTCCTGCTTTGTCAAAGATTAGTTGACCATAGAGTTGAGGGTCCATTTCTGGAGTCTGTATTCTGTTCCATTGGTCTATGTGTCTGTTTTTGTGCCAGTACCATGCTGTCTTTGTGATCACAGCTTTGTAGTATAGCTTGAAATCAGGCAACCTGATGCCCCCAGCTTTGTTTTTCCTTTTCAACAATTCCTTGGTGATTCAGGATCTTTTCTGGTTCCACACAAATTTTAAGATTGTTGTTTCAGCACTTTGAAAAATGGCATTGGTATTTTGATTGGGATGGCGTTGAAAGTATGGATTGCTCTGGGTAGCAAAGACATTTTAAGTATGTTAATTCTTCCGATCCATGAGCATGGAATGTTTTTCCATCTTTTTGTGTCTTCTTCAATGTCTTTCATCAGTGTTCTGTAGTTTCCAGAGTATAGATCCTTTAGCTCTTTGGTTAGGTTTATTCAGAGATGTCTTATGGTTTCTGGTGCTATTGTAAATGGAATCGATTCCCTAATTTCTCTTTCTTCAGTCTCATTGTTAGTGTATAGAAATGCAACTGAATTCTTTCATTAGTTTAACAAATTTTTGGTGGAATCTTTAGGGTTTTCTATATTTAAGATCATGTCATCTGCAAATTGTGATGATTTTACTTCTTCCTTTCTGATTTGGATGACTTTTGTTTTTTTTTCTTGCCTAATCACTGTGGCTATGACATCTAGTACTATGATGAATAGAAGTAGTGAGAGTATACAGTCCTGTCTTGCTCAGATCTTAGAAGGAAAGCTTTCAAACTCTCACTATCCAGTATGATGTTAGCTGTTGGATTGTCATATATGGCCTTTATTATGGTGATGTATATTCTTTCTTGTGTCTTGAGAGTTTTTACCATGAAAGTATTTTGAATTTTATCAAATAATTATTGTCTCTATTTAGACAATCATATGATTTTTATCTTTCATTTCATTAATGTGATGGATCTTGTTGATTTGCATATGTTGAAATGTCCTTGCGCCCCAAAGATAAATCCCACTTGATAATGTTGTATGATCCTTTCAATGTGCTGTTAAATTTGGTTTGCAAATATTTTGTTCAGAATTTCTGCATCTGGGGGCGCCTGGGTAGCGCAGTCGTTAAGCGTCTGCCTTTGGCTCAGGGCGTGATCCTGGTGTTCCGGGATCAAGTCCCACATCGGGCTCCTCCGCTGGGAGCCTGCTTCTTCCTCTCCCACTCCCCTGCTGTGTTCCCTCTCTCGCTGGCTGTCTCTCTGTCACATAAATTAAAAAAAATCTTAAAAAAAAAAAAAGAATTTTTGCATCTGTATTCATCAGGGTTACTGGCCTGTAGCTTCATTTGCTTGCAGTGTCCTTAACTATCTTTGGTATCAAAACAATGCTGGCTTCATAAAATGAATTCAGGAGTGTTCTCTCTCCTCTTTGATTTTTTGGAAGAGTTTGAGAAGTATTCGTGTTAATTTTTCTTTAAATGTTTGGTAGAATTAACCAGTGAAATCATCTAGTCCCAAGCTTTTCTTTATTGGGAGGTTTTTAATTACAGATTCAATCTCTTTACTCATTATTAGTGTGTTCAAATTTTTTATTTCTTCATGATTCAGTTTTAGTAAGTTGGATGTCTATAGGTATTTACCTAATTTTTATAGGTTATCTAATTTGTTGGCATATAATTGTTCGTAGTGGTCTCTTAGGATTCTTTGTATTTCAATTGTGTGAGTTATAATTTCTCTCTTTAATTTCTTATTTTATTTATTTAATTGTTCTCTTTTTCTTAGTTAATCTAGCTAAGGGCTGTCTATTTTGTTTATCTTTTCAAAAAACCAGCTAAGTTTTGTTGATCTTTCCTATTGTTTTTTTCTGCCTCTATTCCATTTACTCCAATCTAATGTTTGTTATTTCCTTACTTATGCTAATTGGACACTAATTTACACTCCTCTCACAGGGAAATTGTCTCTTTCTGAACTGGGTTGCATGAGCTTGGGGGAGGGTGATGGGGATAGTGTGACTCCGTTTTTTCTTACCCTCCTCAATGCATTTTTTCTTATTTTTGTGCTTCACCGAGGTTCTGTAATTATTCACCTGATCCACTGGCTCTTATGAAGGTATTTTTGTGCATAGGTAGTTGTTCAAATTGATGTGTTTGTTTTGTTTTGTTTTTTAAGTGTGAGGGGGAGTAGTAGAAATTCCTGTGTCTGGTGTTAAACCCCTGCCATGACTTTCATTTCAGTTTTGTATTTTTTAGCTCTAGATTTTCTGTTTAATTCTATTTTCATAATTTCTATCTCTGTTGATATTTTAATTTTGTTCATGTGTCATTTTCTTGATTTTCTTTAGTTGTTTGTCCATGTTCTCCTTTCGCTCAGTCAGTATATTTGAGACAGCTGTTTTAAAGTCTGTTCATTAAGTCTGAGACCTGTGTTTCTTCGAGGTAAGTTTCTGGAGATTTATTTTGTTTCTTTTAGTTAGTCATGTTCTCCTGTTCTTTGCATGTCTTGTGATCTTTTTTTGGAAAACTGGTCATTTGAAAAAAGTTCCCCCTTTTCCAGTCTTTACATACTGGCTCTTTCAGAGGTAGACTTCACTAATCTTGTGAAAGCTTAAGGTCCTCTCAGGCATTTTCCAGGAATGTGTCCTCCTCTGGGCCTGAGCTTGTGCTTCCCTCAACCCCAATCATACATGCTGCTTTCAAATGCCTTAGTACACCTGTTTATTGTCAAGGTTTTAAGTGTTCTATTGTATTCCTCTTTCCATAATCTCTGGCCCGATGCTCCCATGGGACTATTGTCCCCTGGAACTCTCACAAGTCACAGTGCTCACCACTGCTTTCAGCAGTCTCCAATTTGTAATCCAAACTGTGCCACCATTCCTATCAATGCTCGGAGTCAAGCAAGGCAGAAACTAATTCCTCAGGCAGCCCCAACGCAAGCCAGAATATTGGAAGAAAATTCCACTTTTTTCCTTCCATGCTGAGGGAGGAGCTGGGAATTGCGTGGCTTCCTCTTGACCATGCCACCTTCAAACAAGGAGTGGATGGCGCAAGAGTGAACAAAAATGCAACAAATGTTCCTACCATTTTGAATGTGGCTTTTTCTTGTTTAGGTGTTTGCTTGGTAGACGCAACTTCTTAACTGGTTTCTAGAATTCCCACAAGATTACTTTGGTCCACATAATGCTTATTTGGTGTTTCTGTGGGGGAAATGAGGGCCTGAAGTTTCCTAGTCTACTATCTTCCTGATATCATTCCAGAGTTCTGAGTCATGTAGATCAGAAATTAAATCTTGGCTCACTCTTTTTCCATTTTGGGGACCTTAGCAGGAACATGGTCTCTCTTTGAGCTTTAGCTTTCTCATTTGAAAAATGGAGATAATGACAGCATGCTGTAAATTTTCATTAAAGTAACATATAAAAATTCTCAGCATAAGTGGTTTTTAATATTTTATGGTAGTAGTGGCACCTGGGTGGCTCAGTTGGTTAAGCATTCGACTCTTGGTTTTGGCTCAGGTCATGATCTCAGGGTTGTGAGACAACGATGGGCATTGTGCTCAGTATGGAAGTCTGCTGGCTGGTCCCTCTCCCTCTCCTTCTGCCCTTTCCCCACTTGTGTGCGCTCTCTCTCTCAATAAATAAATAAATAAATAAATATTTAAAAAATGTTTTATAGTAGTCATTATTTTCTTTCCCAAGAGCCTTTTTCTTTTTTCTTTTTTGAGATGCCCAACTCTTTCTAATGAGTAATGTGTACAGAATGGTAGCTATATGCTGGGAGCTGTACCACTAAAATATTTTCAGGCAGAGGGCTCATATACATATGTATATATCTGAGTAATTAGTCTGTTGGCCTGTGCATTGATACATGGTTGTGAATGCACAACTATGGGTGTGTCCATCCTCAGTTTGTGTGTGATAGTGGATTTGTGGATAAATTGAGTTGTACACATGTATCCATGCCAATGTGCACATTGATACACAGTATCTGTTTGGGGGGCATTGTAAGGAGAGTTTCACCTGTAACACATATTTATTATTTCAAAGTATGGAAGCACTGATAAACATGTGCACCAATATGTGGGTGTCCTGCCCTACAGTAGAGCCTAGCGACCTCCAAGAAAGAGCATTAGAAGCACATACCTGTTCAGGTAAATGGGCACTTGCCCAACAAGTGCTCACAGAGGCAAATTCTGTAGACTTAAATTCTCAGGAAAATGCTTTTAGTAATAATAGCAACAGGAACACCACCACCACCAACGATGACGAAGTTTAATGTTTAGTCACCTCTTACTAAGTGCCAGACACTATTCTAAGCACTTTACATATGTTAATTCACTTAATAATCACAACAATCTTAAGAAGTAGTCTCTATTATTATTATTTTCATTGTACAGATGGGAATGAAGGGGCAGAGAGCTGAAGTTACTTGTCCAAAGAACAAGATCTAGTAAATAAGAGAACCCAGGTTTGAATCTAGATGTTTTTAATCTCAGCTCCTGTGCACTTCACATTCTGTCTTCTGTGATCATGGTTGCATAGAGATTGACCATCGCCATGTCTTTCCCAGGAAGCATGAGAAAAGCACTCAAAAAATCGAAGACACAACCAACAATTAAATGTCAACAAGGCTATGGAATATGCAGAGAACGATGCAGACACGATGAAACTGAAACTCACTTCTGTCGAAACAAAGGAAAGTGCTGCATTCCCACACAATCAACCGCCCTTACTAATGTTATAGTGAATGAAATTGTGCAGTCGAAAACATTCACCACAACTATGCCTTATTACTGAAGGCCCTCAACAATTTCCCCTTCTGAAAACCCTCCTGTCAAATATTTTTACTATAAAATTGCATTCCAGTCTCTCGTGTCTGTGTTTTATTCTATGAAGATTCGTGATTAGAGGAGGGAAGTTAGATGGCAGCCATAGAATTTGAGAAAAGGCTCCAGTTAAGAAACAAATAAAATTCTGAGATTGTTTAGTAGATGTAGACAGTACAGAGGAAAGGAGATTATATTTTACCTTGCTTGCTTACCACACAGAGTGAAAAAGACATGAGCAGGCACTTCACAAAATTGGGTTTCTAAAATGGCCACTAAACATAATGGCCAATAAACATAAGACAGGGTGTCAATATACATTAGCTATCAAGGAAAACCCAACAAAACCTCAGTGAGATGTTACCCAGCATATGCCAAAATGGCTGAACACATGACAATTCCATATGTTGGTGAGAATATGGATGGACTGGGACCCTCTTATACTGCTGGTAGGAACATAAATGAAAAATCGAACATTCGAAGTCCATATGTTTCACTATATCCACTTTAAGCATATACGTAACAGAAATGAGTACATATTTTCACCAAAAGGCACATCCAAGAATGTTCATAGAAGGATTATCTTAACTCTAAAGCTTATCAACAAGAGAATAAATATACTGTATTGCAAAGAAAATAGACTATTTCTCCACACAACATGGATTAATCTCAAGAACACAATGATGAGTGAAGAAAGCCATGATTCCCTTTTATATAGAGTTTATAAATAAGAAAAATTTATATAGCATTAGAAATCAGGATAGTGATAACTTTTGCAAGGGAAAATAAGATGAACTTCCATAAAGCTGGTAAAGTTCTATTTTTTTTATTACGTTCAGTTAGCCAGCATATAGTACATCGTAAGTCTTTGTTGTATGTTCAATGATTCATTAGTTGCATATAACACCCAGTGCTCATCCCAACACGTGTCCTCCTTAATACCATCACCCGGTTACCCCATCCCCTTACCCCCCCTCCCTTCTGCAACCCTCAGTTTGTTTCCTGGAGTCCAGAGTCTCTCATGGTTTGTCTCCCTCTCTGATTTCTTCCCATTCAGTTTTCCCTCCCTTCCCCTGTGGTCCTCCGCTTTATTCCTTATGTTCCACGTATGAGTGAAACCATATGATAATCGCCTTTCTCTTCTTGACTTATTGAACTTAGCATAATCCCCTCCAGTTCTATCCATGTCAATGCAAATGGTGGGTATTCATCCTTTCTGATGAATGAGTAATATTCCATTGTGTATATGGACCACATCTTCTTTATCCATTGTTCTGTTGAAGGACATCTCAGTTCCTTCCACAGTTTGGCTATTGTGGACATTGCTGCTATAAACGTTGGGGTGCATGTGCCCCTTCTTTTTACTATATTTGTATCTTTGGGGTAAATACCTAGTAGCGCAATCGCTGGGTCATAGGGTAGCTCTATTTTTAATGTCTTAAGGAACCTCCACTAGCCATCAGGGAAATACAAATCAAAACCACAATGAGATACCACCTTACACCAGTCAGAATGGCCAAAATTAACAAGACAGGAAACAATAAGTGTTGGTGAGGTTGTGGAGAAAGGAGAACGCCTCTTACACTGTTGGTGGGAACATAAGCTGGTGAAGTTCTATTTTTTGACCAAGGTAATGGTTACATGGGCTTGTTCATTTTGGATAATTCATCAGACTATATACTTATGATTTTTGCACTTTTCTATAGACAAGTTGTACTTCAATTAAAATGATTATTTTAAAAAAGACCTAAGAGACTTAGGGTTATGGCCAGAATTCTCTGCAAAGGTATTCACACCATGCTGATTTCCAATTATTATGGCCCTATACTTTAAAGGTATGACTGGTTTTTTTTTCTGAAACTTCTCAGTATGCAAGTTAGCCACACATCAGTCCAGGAGAGGGAGGCTTTGTCCTGCACCTATTCAGTTAAGCCAGGCTATGCAAAGGTAACAAAGCTTGAAATCTCAATATCAAAGATTTATTTACCACTCAGAAATTGAGGCCCCAAAGTGAGTTATGAATAATAATAATAATAATAATAATAATAATAATAATAATGTATTTATTAATGTAAAGAAGATCTCTATAGGAAACTCTGTCACTATTGAAGATGGTAAAAAGGCTATAAATTCTTCCCCTCTCTGCACTGAAGCCCTTGCAATGGGGTGTTGCAGATTCTCTCATTAAGAGGTAGAGCCTTTTTGTCACCACTTGACTGTGGGCTTGGCCAGGTGATTTACTTAGGCCAATGGATGTTAGCAAAAATAATGCAAACATAGGCTTGAAAAATTCTCATGCATTGGTCTCAACATATTGCTGCACTTGCGATCCTGAAAGTTTGCTCATTTGATGAACACAAACCAACCTGCTAGAAGTTGAGAAGCTATGTAGAGGAGAACTAAGGTGCCCTAAATGACATCCAATCAAATGTCAGATATATGAGTAATGTTATCCTAGATCATCAAATGACTCAACCACCAGCTGAGCACAAACACATGCTACAGCCCAGCAGAGATCAGTCAAGCTTGTCCAGACCGAAGAACTGCCAAGTCAATGCACAGAATCATGAACTAAATAGAATGATTTATTCAAGCCTCTAAGTTTTATGGTGCTTTTTTTCTTCAGGAGAAATTAACTGATACATTGACCTTGCAACTGCCTGTTGGAAAATAAGCATTGGAGATTTTGATCCTGGCTACACATTTCCATTGGGGGACAGGAAGATGCTAATCCTAGCTATTAGTTATTCTATCAGGTGCTCCCCTAATATTTGTGGATACAGAAAAAGAACAAATGGAGACCACAGTGCTGGAATACCCAATAGGCATTATAAATCTACACTTAGGGCATGAGCAGGGACATCAAGAATGAAAAAATGAAAAAAAAATTTTTTAGAGGAAATCTATAATCTTTGGACTTTTAAAAAAGGTATAAAAAATTCATGATGGACATTATTGGGACTTTCTTGCACTTCCCTTTAGGTGAATATTCTTCTTACTTTGAATTACAGGTAGCTGGTTATGAGATGTGGTTAGAGCCTCCAGAGATCTTGATTAGGGTCAGAGTGACATGACAGAATGGCAGCAGATGAGGTCATGCCCCATGACACACACTGTTCCTCACCAGTTCCATTTGTTCTTATCGGTACCTAGAAGGCAATATCCCAGTCCTCGCAGTTAGATGGAGCAATATGTGGAATGTGGGGAGAAGTGACTTCAAGGCCAGGCTTCTAAAATCTTCTGTGACATACCATCATGTGGTGCCGCTTCTTTATTTTTGCTTTTGTTGCCTGTGGTTTGGGTGTCAAATCCAAGAAATAATTGCTAAGACTAATGCCATGAAGTTTCCCACTATGTTTTCTTTTAGGAGTTTTACAGTTTGAAGTCTTACATTGAAGTCTTTAGACTATTTTGTGTTAATTTTTTTGTCTAGTCTAAGAAAGGAGTCCACCTTAATTCTTTTGCATGTAGATATCCCGTTATTTTAACATAATTTATTGAAGAGACTGTTCTTTCCTCACTGTGTATTCTCAGCACTCAGGTCAAAGATTAGCTTGGCTTCATTTCTTCCTTAGTTCGTTGTTAGTGTATAGAAACACAACTGAATTTTGTATATTGATTTTATATCCTGGTTGTTCTTTTCCTGCTTTCAAGATTTTCTCTTTGTTTTTCCTTTCAAAAGTTTAATCATGATGATAATGATTTGTTTAGGGTGTGAATTTATCCTCCTTGGTGTTTACTAAACTTGTTTAATATGTACATTAATGTTGTCCTCATTGTTCTAATAAAATTTCAGAAGTTTGTGACCATTACTTCTTCAAATATTTTTTCTTCCACTTTTGCTCTCCTCTCTCCTTCTGAAGCTCCTATTACACATATACTGATAATATTCACAGTTCAATCAATATCCACAGATCCCCAAGGTGCTACTCATTTTTCTCATTCTTTTTTTCTCTCCGCTCTTCAGACTGAATAATCTCTATTGAACTATCTTAGAGTTCACTGATTATTTCATCTTCCAGATTAAATCTTCTGCTAAGCCCCTGTAGTGTATATTTAATTTCAATTATTGTATGTTTCCACTCCAAAATTTCTATTTGAATTTCTATCTAGTTCTTTTAAAAAAATTTCTATCATTTCATCTGTATTCACAATTTGATAAGCTATTATCATGTATTTATTTTGTTGTTGTCATTATATTTTATGTTAATTCTTTAAGTGGTTTCTTTTAGTTCTTGAATATATTTATTTTAAATGCACTGAAGTCTTTCTTTGCTAAGTTCAATATCTCACCTATTGTATTGGTTTTCTATGAGTGCTGCAATAAATCACAACAAACTTAGTGACTTAACGCAGCAGAATTTATTATTTTACAGTTCTGAAATTTAGAGTCCAAAACGAGTCTTATAGGGGTGAAATCAAAATGCTGGCAGGGCTGAATTCCTTACTGAAAGGGATACCTGTTTCCTTGCCCTTTCCAGCTTCTAGAGGCTGCCTATATTCCTTAGCTTCTGGGTCCCTTCTTCCATCCTCAAAGCCACCAACACTGGGCCTTATCATATCGTATCATTCTATCTATCTTCTTTTTCTGCCTTCCACTTCCATATTGAAGGGCCCTTATGATTCATTTTTGAGGCAAGGATTTGCTAAGCTCCTCATTCAGCTCTTCTGGAAGTCTCACACCCACTGGAGATATCAGAAAGAATGTTTATGCCTTTCTGAATCCTGCATTTAGACAGAAGTTGATAACTTCAGTGTTCAGTCATCAGATGTTATTTTTATATGAGATGATTGAAATTGTCACTTGTGTTTACAATATATGAAATTAATCAAGTACATTAATACTTTACTGTTACGTATTTTGATTTTCATAAATATGTCAGGAATTGTTAGCTTGATTTTAATATGAATAAGGGAGTATATTCAACTATCATCATCATTCCAGTGTAGAGAAAAAACTTTAAAGAAATACAAACATTGCTTCTAAGGCATTGTTTATAGAGACCTAGAAAAGAGAAGGGAGGCTTTATGGAAAAAGCAGGCACATGCAAAAATGATGGACATTGGAGGATATTTCTGCATTTGTGATAGGTCTTGAGACAGAACCTATGTCTTTCATTTTCAAGTACAATAAATGTATTTATCATATATTACATATAATGAGTATAACATTACATTAGGTGTGTGTATACTTTATCTTATTTGTCCTTACAATAATATGAGAAGGGTGGTATTAAATAATATCCACTTCATTGAAAAGGATTTTGAAGCTCAGAAGGTTTTATACATTGTCCAAGAAAGTGGCAAAGCAGGGATGTAACATCTTTTTACCCAAAGAATAGATTCTTTTTTTAAAATTTAAATTCAATTAGCCAACATATTGTTGGCTATACTGAACACTACATCATTCGTTTTTGATGTAATGTTCAATGATTCACTAGTTGCGTATAATATCCAGCACTCATCATATCATGTGCCCTTCTTAACACCCATCACCCAGTTACCCCATCCCCATCCCACCTCCCTTTCCACATCCCTCAGTTTGTTTCCAGGTCAAGAGTCTCTCGTGGTTTGTCTCCCTCTCTGATTTCTTCCCATTCAGTTTTCCCTCCCTTCCCCTATGATCCTCTGTGCTATTTCTTATATTCCACTTATGAGTGAAACTATATGATAATTGTCTTTCTCTGATTGACTTATTTCACTTAGCATAATACCCTCTAGTTCCATCCACATCATTGCAAATGGCAAGATTTCATTTTTTTGAAGGCTGCGTAATATTCCATATATTCCATATATATATATATATCACATCTTCTTTATCCATTCATCTGTTGAATGACATCTCAGCTCCTTCCACGGTTCGGTTATTGTGGACATTGCTGCTATGAACATTGGGGTGCAGGTGCCCCTTCTTTTCACTGCATCTATATATTTGGGGTAAATACCCAGTAGTGCAATTGCTGGATTGTAGGGTAGCTCTATTTTTAACTTTTTTTTTTTTAAAGATTTTATTTATCTATTTATTTGACAGAGATAGAGACAGCCAGTGAGAGAGGGAACACAAGCAGGGGGAGTGGGAGAGGAAGAAGCAGGCTCACAGCAGAAGAGCCTGATGTGGGGCTCGATCCCATAACGCCAGGATCACGCCCTGAGCCGAAGGCAGACACTTAACCGCTGTGCCACCCAGGCGCCCCTCTATTTTTAACTTTTTGAGGAACCTCCACACTGTTTTCCAGAGTGGCTGTACCAGCTTGCATTCTCACCAACAGTGTAAGAGGGTTCCCCTTTCTCCACAACCTCACCAACATTTGTTGTTCCCTGTCTTGTTAATTTTTGCTATTCTGACTGGTGTGAGGGGGTATCTCATTGTGGTTTCGATTTGTATTTACCTGACACGAATGATGTGGAGCATTTTTTCATGTGTCTGTTGGCCATTTGTAGGTCTTCTTTGGAGTAAATTAGTTAATTTAAATGCAAATCAACTAAATGCTCCAATTAACAGACTAATATTTCCAAGCTGGATAAGAAACAAAGCTCAACTATAGGCTTCTTACAAGAGACATGCTTAAGTACAAGGATATAAGACATTTTATTCCATCTTGGTCACAGAGAGTCCTTTCCTGACTTTAAGACTCTGTGAACTTGTTTACGTTCAGCAGGGAAACAACATGACCCAACTGGCAGCCACTAGTGCAGACACCAGATGTCAGCTCTGTTTTTTCTTTCTGAGTGCTGACCAAAAAGGGGAAAAAAAATCACCAAATGATACCATTGAAAGAAAGAAAAGGCAACTCATAGAATTGGAGAAAATATTATAATATATACACCTATAATCTGACAAAGAACTCATACCTGGAATATAAAAAGAACACCTACAAATCAATAGGAAAAGAAAAACAACGCAGGAGAAAAGACTTGAACAGATATTTCACAGAAGAGAGTAATCAAGTGGTTAATAAATATATGAAAATGTGTTCAAGTTAATTTCTACATCAGGAAAATGCAAATGATAGCCACAATGTGATCCCCAGTACAGTCATCAGGTGGTTAAATTGAAAAGGCACACAATAGCAAGTGTTGGCAGAGATGTGTAGCAACTGGAACTCCTGTTGCGGTGGGAGTATAATTGGTTCAGCCAAATTGGAACACTGACAATATCTATTAAAGATGATCAATTACATGCCTGTGATCTACCATTAGATACGTCCTCAACAACAAACAATATGTACATATTTCACTGTAAAACATGTTCCAACGATGTTTCTAGTAGTGCAATTTCTATTAGTCAAATAGTAGAAACGACCTAATGTCTATAAAAATTAGAATGGATAAACAACTTCTGGAATGTTCATATAATGGAATGCTATACAGTGATGAGAATAACAAACTACTGTAATATGTAACAACATGGATGAATCTACAAACATTCTATTGAGCAAAATAAGCCAGATACAAAGGAGTATTTTCTGAATGATTTCAGTTCTATAAAAATTTTTAAAAAGCAAAAGAAATTGGTAGAAGTCAGGATCATGGTTTCCTTTCTGGCATGGAGTTAATAAAAGTCAGGATCCTGATTACCTTTTTGGGATGAAGCCTGATGAGAGCCCAAATGTGGAAACAAAGCTCTTCTCTTCCCTTTGAGTAACAAATTCTCACCTGGAAGGGGGCTATTCCCTCAGGTTCTGTTTATGTAGGGTTATCATTTCGGTTCTTATAGGCTGGTCAAAAGGATCAATATTAAGATTATTGCCGTACTCATAATTCCTTGACCAGGTATTAAACCCCTTCGTTCTTCCTCTTCAACTAAAACAATCAAATAATTTGTGTGCATATCAACATCTGGGCCATCAAACATGGCCAGATGTTTCTGAACTTCAGCTTGTTCTTAAGCCAACAACTACTTTATCTATGGACAATTCGTATCCAAGGAACACAGCCTAGTTATTAGATAAGTTATTTTGGTGTCTGGGGAGAGCAAAACATCCATAAGCTTATTCCTACCTCATGGAAGGACTCATGGTGGGACTACCTGGTAGTTCCATTTGATTCATAATTATTCTTTCCAGTTATCTGCATGCTGTCCTTCTGTCCCCAGCACAGATGTTACCCACTTGGAAAGAGCCTTCCTGACCACCTTAAGACTCTTTAGAGCCCAAGTCTGAGGAGGGCCATTTTGAGAAGGCAGACCAACAACTAGATGGCAGAATCACCAACAATGGTCCTGGCTACAGAAACAGAAATATCCCTGGTCCTCCCATGGACTCAGCTACAGCCCCATCTGGCCTTGATCCTCTTACAAGCACCATGTCAAAGAACCTGACTATGTCTCAGGTAATAGCGCGATGGACTTTGCTCCAGCCCTTCTCGGCCATAGTTCAGGAGCAGTCCTCCCCACACAGAAATCCAGCAGAAGACACATGCCCCTGGAGGGCATAACTATCCACAAAAGCAATTAAAAATAAATCTCATTTCCAAAGTCATCAAAAAGAATAAAATACTTAGGAATAACTCTGTCCAAGGAGGTGAAAGACCTGTATACTGAAAACTATAAAACACTGATGAAATAAGTTGAAAAAGACACAGTAAATAGAAAATAAGTATCCCATGCTCATGAATTGGAAGAATTAACATTGTTAAAGTGTCTATACTACCCAAAGCAATCTACAGATTCAACATAATCTTTATTAAAATTCCAATGGCTTTTTTTTTAGTTTTATGGATTTCTTTATAAAAAATTTTTAATTTTAATTTAGTTAGTATATAGTGTATTATTAGCTTCAGGGGTAGAATTTAGTGATTCATCAGTTGCATCTAATACCCAGTACTCATTACATCAAGTGCCTTCCTTAATGCTCATCACCCAATTACCCCATGCCACCACCCACCACCCCTCCAGCAAATAAGTCCATCACAGAAAGACAAATACCATATGATTTCACTCATGTGGAATTTAAGAAACAAAGCAGATGAACATAAAGGAAGGAAGGAAAAATAAAATAAGATAAAAATAGAGAGGGACAGAATAAAAACTATAAGAGACCCTTAACGATAGGGAACGAACTGAGGGTTCCAATGGCTTTTTTCGCATAAATTGAGAAAACAATGCTAAAATTCACATGAAACCATAAATAGCCAAAGCCATCTTGAGAAAGAACAAAGCTGGAAGCATCACACTTCTTGATTTCAAATTTACTACAAAGCCATAGTAATCAACACATTATAGTACTGGGGGGAAAAAAACCCACACATTAGACCTATGCAACAACCCAGAAATAAACCCACATATGTACGGTCAAAAAATCTTTTGCAAAGTCACAAAGAATACACAGTGAGGAAAGGCTAGTCTCTTCAATAATGTTATTGGAAAAATTGGGTATCCACATGCAACATAATAAAATTGGACACTTATCTTATACCATACCAAAAACATCAACTCAAAATTGATTAATGACTTAAAGAAAAGACCTAAAACCACAAAGCTCTTAAAAAAATAGGGAAAAGCCACATGACATTGGCAATGATTTTTTGGATTTGACTCCAAAACCATTTGGCAATCTAATGGCAATATAATTTTCTCTTAAAAAAGAAAAAAGCATAGGCAACAGAAGCAGAAGTAAGTGGGACTACGTCAAACTAAAAAGTTTCTGTACAGCAAAGGAAATCATCAACAGAGTGAAAAGGCAACTTCCAGAAGAGGAGAAAATATTTAAAAACTATACATCTGATAAGGAGTTAACATCCAAAACATAAAAAGAACTCATACAACTCAGTAGCAAAAACCAAACAATCCAATTAAATAATGGGCAAAGGACCCACTGAGATGACATTTTCCCAGAGAAGATATACAAAGGGTCCACAGGTATACAAAGAGGTACTCAACATAACTAATCATCAGGGAAATGTAAATCAAAACCACAATGAGATACTCATTCAACTTGTTAGGATAGCTATTACACCAAAGACAAAAGATAACAAGTGTTCACAAGGATGTAAAGAAAAGGGGACCTTTGTACACTTTTGGTTGAATGTGAGTTGATACAACCATCATGAAGAATAGTATGGAAGTTCCTCAAAAAGTTAAAAATGAAACTATCTTATGATCTAGCAATTCCACCTCTGGGTATATATCTGTAGGAAATGAAAACAGTATCTTGAAGAGATAACTGCAGTCATTGCAGCATTATTCACAATAGCCAAGATATGGAAACAACCTAAGTGTTTGTCAATGGATGAATGGATAAAGAAAATTTGAAATCTTTACATCACATGTACATACATATAGTGGAATATTATTCAGCATTAAAAAGAAGGAAATCCTGCCATTTTGGACAACTTGGATGAATGTGGAGGACATTATGCTAAGTGAAATAAATCAGACACAGAAAAAAAATCTTGTATGATCTCACTTATATAGTGAATCTGAATTAGTTGAACTCACAGAAAAGAGCAGAAAGATGTTTGCCAGGTCTTGGAGGGGGGTGGGCATGAAATGGAGAGATATTGGTCAAAGGGTACAAACCTTCAGTTATGGAATAAGTTCAAGTGATCTAATGTACAAGGAGACTGTTGTTACTATAAACTTACTGTATACTTGAAATTTGCTAAGAGAACTTTATTGTATACTTGAAATTTGCTAAGAGAGTAGATCTTAAGTGTTCTTTTCTAGAAAAAAGATAACTATTTGAGGTGATAGGTGTGTTAAATTAACTTGATCGTGTATACATATATCAAATCATCACACTGTATGCCTTAAATATAAGCAATTTTTATTTGTAAAAAAAATTTAAAGTTAATTAACAAAATTCTCTGGGCTGAAAAAGAAGGAATGAATGAATATACATGGCTTAGGGCAGGTAGAAATACTGTTTAAGTGAAACTTAAAGAGAAGTATACGTTTGTTTTGCAAGAAGAACCTTCCAAGCAAAAGGGGAAGCCTATTTTAAAAAGGGCAAGAAACACATTAATTTCAAAGAACACAAGCCGTTTGTGAGGTCCATGGTGGGAAAGGAAAGGGAAAGTACTGAGGTGAACAGGGATTATCATAAAGGAAGTTTAGAACTGATTCCTGCAATCATCACACAGCTTTTGAAGAGTTTGAAAGGAAAAATAAAAATTTCAGATCTGGTTTTTAGAAATGATCCACAGCAACTGTATGGAAACAGTGGAGTGAGTCAAAGGCGTGATGGCAAACAGAGACCAGTAGGATGTAAATGTTACAGCATGTGTGTATTAATCTTCAAGGGTTCCACAACAAAGTATCACAGGCTGAGGGGCTCAAACAACAGAAATTTATTTTCTCACAATTCTGGAAGCTAAAAGTCCAAGATCAAGGTGTTGGCAGGGTTTTTCTTTTTCTCTTTTTTTTATACTTAGTTTCAGAGGTAGAGTGGTGTTGGCAGTGTTGATTTCTTCTGAGCCCTTGGTCTTTGGCTTGTAGATGGCTGTCTTCTCTCTGTGTCTTCACATGGTTTTTCTTCTGTATCCTAATCTCTTCTTCTTATAAGAATGCCAGTCATATTGGATTAGGGTTCACCCTAATGATCTCATTTTAATTTAATTGCTTCTTTAAATTTAGACCCTATTTCCAAATGCAGTCATGTTCTGAGGTACTGGGGATTAAGACTTGACTATATGAATTTGAGGGGATCCAGTCAGCCAATAACAACAGGCAAGAAAAGATGATGGCTGAATCAGAATAGCAGAGGCAGGGATGGAAAACAGGTGCTATGGAGGGAGACTTGAAAGGTTTTTGTGGCCAGCATGATGTTGGGGGGCAGTGAGGAACAAGAAGGTAACTAAGATATATTTTAGGATTATAGTTTGAGTACTTAGGTTGAGGCCACTTTCCTGTTTCTCAGTCTCTTCATCCTCCATGCCTTTGCTTTCTAAAGTGGCATCTGAAGTCATAGGTAGAGAACGGATTTTCACTATAAACAATGAAGAAGGCTTTAAGAGTTGAAAGGCATATGGAGTTTATAATCTAGTCCAACACTTCCATTCCAAAATGCGCCTCAGAGTGGTAAGGTGACATAGTCACATCCTGTTAGTGCATCTGAATTTCCCCTGCACCCTTTTCATTTCTTTGGGACTATGGTCTGGAGGCATGTTTACACAACTCTCTAAGATTCCTGAGTCCATTTGTAAGCATAATTTCTCTAGCCAAAAATACATAACAACTTGTACAAGAACAGGTGGCTTCTCAGGCTTTTCTGCAATTGTTATGGTCGAGGTTGAAGCTGAAATATTGATTGGCATCACTGCCTAGGTTAATTGGAGACCCAGTCTCTGATCCACTCTCCAGATACCCTAAGGACATCTTCTAAGGTTTAGGACATGAATGTTATATGATGGTGTTACAGTGGGGGGAAATGAAGACACTGATATGAAAGTACTTTGAGAAATGGGTTGAATGGTTAGAAGCTGCCATGATTGTGAGGACGCTGCACCTTGTCTTCAGACTGTGTTCTCCAGATAATTGTCAAAAGAAGCAAGGGATAATTTTCACCATTAGACCTGACTGGCATTGGTCTCTGAACTAAGACCACCTACTAAGTGGGAACAACTCCTTCCTTTACTACAACTTGGGATCATTTCTCTGTGTGCCTGAATATTCAAGTTAGGGCTGGATTTGTTATACATTTTAACCACAAGGAGTCTCACAAGGCTTTCCCTTTGGCCATAGCTTCCCAATAAGGACGTTGGTTCTGGGTGGGAAGAGCAGAGTGAGCTTCTCTCACTTCAGCAATAATTTTCCACTTTGAGGAAGCCTAACACCTGAACTCGGGCATCATGGGTTCAAAGTCTTGCTACTGAACCAGCAGGACTAGTTCAGTGGCCAACAGTAGTTGGGGCAAGTCACTTAAACTCTCTGTGACTTAGTTTCTTCTTCTGGCAAAGGAACATAATACTAAATTCTTTTCTCATGGAGCTGTAGTTAGGATAAAAGGAGATTATGTATGTAAAGTACTTAGGATAAGACTTTGCACACAATAAGAAAATTCTCAGTAAATGAGGAGGTTGCGGGGTGTTTGTTTTTTGTTTTGGGAGCAGGTGGGTTGGGTTTTTTGTTCTTTGTTTTGTTCTATTGTTTTCCCCTTCCATTTGTGTGGGGTGGCAATGGTTGTTTCCTGGTCAGAGGGCACACCAATCTTTGGAAAGCTAAGTGTGATTAAGGAATTGGGGAAAGGGATAAATTCCAGAAGTGAGCCCATGAGGCAGAGCCTTGGGTTGAACCTTGAGCTAAGGAGGCAAAAGACCTCTGGACCACACTGGCCTATCTCAAGACTCTAGGATGAGTCTTAGATAAGGTGTGGCCAAGGTGGACTCTGCATTAGCCTGGAAAACTTCCACGTTGAGGGACCTAGCAGCACCTGGTCAGAGACTTAGGAATTCACGATGTAGATCCTATAAAATAGTCCTACAGTGAGAACCAAGAACATCAGTCATGTCCTGATACAACCTAATGATGTCAGGCTACAGAGGATTAGAGAGACAGGATATAATGAGAGCTGGAATGAGCATATTTACTTTAATGGGCCATGCGAAGACCCAGCAGGTGTCTAAGGATCTAAGGACCATGTAGGTGTTCCAGACAGCCAATTCACCGACTCATTATTCTGGCTGTTGAAAGTCTGTGTCAGGAGTTTTATGGATGCTTAGCTGTTCTTGCCTTAGCCTCACATGTCATCTGTTGTTTCTCCACAGGGTATAAGGGTATATGCTTTACATCAGGGATGCAGCAAGTTTTTTTTTTTTTTGTCCCAAATTTTTCTTTCTTCTTCTCATTTTCTTTGCAAGAGTGCCTGCGTCTGCCAATTCTATAACTGCATCTTTTGACCCATCCATCTATCAAAAAAAACCAAAAAGATGAATAAACAAATACATGAAGGAGAGTAAAGACTATAATGCTAAGGGTGTTAGTATTATAGTAGTAATAGTTAGGATGAACTACTGAAATGTAATGGCATTCTTGGGAAAATTAAATAAATCTGGGGATGTAGAATGCCTAATGCTGTTCTTGACACGTACTAGATATAAGCAGTTATCTCCCTTCCTTCAACCAGTTCTAACTGGACTTTATTTTTGTGCTTGTGATGTTTTCATCTTTATCATTTTTCAGTCTTGCCAACACTGGTTCCTCCTTGTCCCCCAAATCTAGATGATTGGATCTATACCTTCAATTATCTATTTTTTCCCTTCTCAAATCATTATTCACTCAACAGTGATTTGTTGAGCACCAGAGTATGTGCCAGGCACTGTTCTAATTGTATGCCCCAAATGATGCCCTAGAACAGGACTTTGAACACTGAAAGATTAATTTATACTGCCGATCCGCAGGCTGATGTTCTGGATGGTATAAAACTCTGCCCTTATATGACACTGTTTGTGACTCAACACCATTTATCTATAAAACACAGCTTCCCCAGCACACTGAGTTCACTTGAGAGATCATAGTATCTTGATTTTCTCTACTTGTTTTTTTCCCCAAACTTCCTTCCTGGGGGATAATTCCTAATTCTCTCTTTCTTACCAGGACATTCAGACTGGAAAAATCTGACTAATTTGCCCTTATCAGAGTTTAAGACAAGCTGATACCAACTCAGGATTAGCCCAGAACTATCTTCTTTTGCTTCTAAAACAATTGAGTGATTGACAAAGACTTTCAGTTTGAAATGCTGACCCAAGAGACGATGCAACTTCCAGCAGCAATGATCCAGAGGGAAATCATGGAAATAATAATCATAAACTTTAGAATCCCCAGGAAGCCTAAGCAGAAAACATTTCCATCAGAAAGTTATTCATCACTCAGCCATAAAACCTATCATATTGTTAGAGAGCTAAGGTCATGTTCAATCTGGAATCCAGAATCTTCTGCTCTAACCCCAGCTCCACACCTTGAGCCTATTTTTTACAAACCTCTAGATATCCAACATCAACCCGCAAATTTTTCACTACATAGTCTAAGACAAGAGCAAGATCCTCTTCTGATTGCTCTAAAGGAATATTCAAAGCCATATAGCAATGGAGAGGTGAAGTAATGGGACTGGTTACTGCCAGAGGTGATATCAGTTAGAAGTAGGTTGAAGTGAGAAATGGCAGGAAGAGACCATGTTGACAGTTGGGCCAAGGATATTAAGGACACTAGGGATGCTGCAGTTGCTTCTGCATATGAAAGGGACTCTGTACAAGAAATCCTGGGTTCTGCCAGTATTTGCCATCATGAAAAACACCATCATAGTCAGGGATGACAGACTGCCCTTATCATGGAGCATAGTCATTATAAGTCTTTTCACTAGATCTCGGTCATCTCTGTGGGTTGTCCTCACTGCCACATATGTTCAGTTTTCCAATGATTCTATGACTAGAACCCTATTTTTACTCCCTCTCCCCTCCTCTCCATTGTCTGGTTACCTGAGGAAGCCTGAGCCAGGAGCACAAGGAAAGCTAAGGTCAGGAACAAGAGTTTAATGTATCCTGAGAGGCACGAGGAACGATCCAGCAGCATACTGAATGTGCCAGGAAAGGTTGATCTTCACTCTGCATTTTATTGTCTTGGGTAAGGCTGAGTCACGGACAATAAATCAGAGAAGGGCAGAGTGCTCCACCACCTATCAGCTTGTGGGTCAGCAACATACACTGATGATCCAATATTCAGAGTCCTTCTCGAGACATCATTTGGGAAGGTGGAAAACATTAGCAGAGGATCTACAAGTCCATCACAAGTCTCTGGCATTGTGGAAAGAATGAACCCACTTTCCAAGAAGGCTTTCCTCTCCTCTCCTCGAGAACTTTAGAGCCCTCCCTTATGTTTACAGCTGCCCTGCCTCCCTCTTTCTGTCATAATGTTTTTCATGTTGAGTTGGAACTAAGCATTTTTCTAGTTCATTTTCCCTATTGGACTGACACTGTCAAGGACAACTTTTAACAGATAGTGAGCCCCTGAAGGTAGGGACTGGATAGAATTTCTGTATGTCCAGAGTGTGCAGTGCACATTTGTTGAAAACAATGAATTAACAAATGCATGTACGGTATTCACTCATATTCTGATAGGTCTTAGAATTGGCATTTCTCAGCTATGAAAATGCAGGCTCAGAGAGTGGAAGAGGATTGCCCAGGGTCATACTGTGAGCAAGAAAGAACCAGACAGAGACCCTCCTAACACAGCTCATCATTCAGCTCTTTTTATTTTTTTTTTTAAGATTTTATTTATTTATTTGACAGAGATAGAGACGACAGCGAGAGAGGGAACACAAGCAGGGGGAGTGGGAGAGGAAGAAGCAGGCTTATAGCAGAGGAGCCTGATGTGGGGCTCGATCCCACAATGCCGGGATCACGCCCTGAGCCGAAGGCAGACGCTTAACTGCTGTGCCACGAAGACGTCCCCATTCAGCTCTTTTTAACTGTACATTTACTCCTTATTTCTTACTCCAAATCCTTAATATTGGCTGCCTCTGAGACATTCTTGGACTCCAGCCTCAAAGAATACAGCAAAAATGTTTCCTACAGGTTCTCCAACCAAGACGGTATATAGAAGGGGGCACTGCCTGGGCTCCTTCAGGAAGTGTATCTGTGAGTCCACTGGGTTTTCTTTTTGGGGTCCTTAGCCTGTGGTATGGTCATTTTATACCTTTAGATGGGCCCAGTGCTCTTCTACCTTCTTCTTCCTCCAGCTGTCAGGTATTAGGGAAAGCCTGGTGGATAGCAGGAAATCTGTTTTGCCCTTGAAATCCAAGTAGTCCCTTCTCCAGGAAAGCAGTGAGCATGAAGCCACCCACTGAAGTCTTACTCTCTGTCAGTAGCTATGATAAGCACTTTCCATACATGACCCCCAGAGTCCTCACAGGATCCCTGATAGGCAAATGTAATTTGCTCAAGGTTACATAGTGCTTAGGAGTGCTTAGGGGTAAGGTCTGGATTCAGGTTTGGCTTACTTGTCTCAAGAGCACATCTTCTTTCTCCCCCCCCCCCTTTTTTTTTAAGATTTTATTCATTATTTGACAGAGAGAGTGAGTTCGTGAGAGCAAGCAGGGGTGACAGAGAGAGACAAGCAGACTCCGCACTGAGCTCAGCGCCCAATGCCGGGCTCGATCTCAGGATCTGAGATCTGAAATCAAGAGGTGGACGCTTAACCAACTGAGCCACCCAGGCACCCCCAGCACTTCTTCTTTCTATCATCCCAGAGGATTATGCCTGAGTAATGATGGAAGGAGAGACCTATTAACCTGAAGAGCAGTGATGGGTGAATGAGTCATTATCTCCTGAAAGACATGATCTGTGCAGGCCTAGAGGGCAGAACTAGAAGTCCTGGGTGGAAATTGCAGCAGGGCCGATTTTAATTAATTGGAAAGACTTCTGATGATTGGAACCATCTGAAAATGGTTGGACTGTCTGGGAGACCTGGTGGTTCCTGGTGTCCAAATACTACACATGGAGTCTGCTTGACCACTTCTCTTGGGTTCTGCAGGGAGGACTAGTGAATTGGCTGATACAGATCTCTACACTAGACACAGTTCTAGGCACTGGGTCTAAGAGGAGAAGAAGGCAAAGTCTTGCCATTCTGATTAGGGAGGGAGAAAAAACACACAGTGGCAGGTGATGACAGTGCTTATGAAGAAAACTAAAGCAGGGCGAGGGACGGAGAATAAGATGATGTACGTGTTTATGTGTGCAGGGGGTGGGGGTGTCTGTTTTGAACAGGTTATCCAAGGAAGGACTTTCTGATTTAGTGACATCAAGTAGAAACCTAAATATACAGAGGAAGTGAGCTACACAGATATCTAGAATCTTCCAGGCAGAGAGAATGGCAAGTGCAAAGGCTCTGAGGAAGGAAAGCTATAGGGATCTCTTAGGAAGAGCGAAGAGCCAAGTATGACTGGGGTCCAGTGAGTGAGGGAAAGAAAATGAGAAATCGAAACCACAGAAGCAGGCAGAGCGACACGATGTCAGGACTGACAAGGCCTGATAAAGACTTGGGACTTTACTTGATATGTGATAGGGAATTGTGATTTACATTTTAAGAGATCTTTAAATCCGAACATTTGTTTGTTTTTGTCTATGACATCACTTTCTTCATCTGTCAGCTAAAGTATTTGAGCTAAACTAGTGTTTTCTTAAATGTGTGACCCATGTCACTGATAGTGTGTGTGATGATTTAAGTGGCAAACATAGTGTATGTTTTTAATAATTTTTATTTTAATGCTTATTTGACCAAAAAAAAAATCACTAGCCCTTGATCTAGTGATTTTCCAGAAAACATCACTTAAGATGTGGTCCAAATATGAGTTTAAGTAAATGGATTGTGTTGGTTTTTATAAAAAAAATATTAACTAAATAATACTACAACCTATAGATGATATAGCAGTCTGTAAGTTTGTAAAATGATATACAAATGACTAAAGTTTAGGCTGGAAAATTGATAAACACCATTCTATGGAATAGAATAGTGAGGTCAGTTGACATTCTTGAGGCCATGGAGTCACGAATTGGACTTTAGCCTACTGACTCCAAATCCATTGTTCCTTGCACTAGGGGAAACTGTCTCACCAAACTCATACTTCTTCTGGTTATAACTGTCTTTATTTATTTTATTTTACTTTATTTTATCTTGAAATTATTATAGATTAAGAGGAAGTTGCAGATAGTAAAGAAATCCTGTGTACCTTTCATACAGTCTCCCCAAATGTTACATTTTAAATAACTATAGTACAATGTCAAAACAAGGAAATTGACATTGGTACAATGTTTATGTATACCTCTTTGTCATTTTATCACAGGCGTTGTTTGGTGTAAGCAATCACTATTCAGAACTATTCAATCACCACAAAGATCTTCCTTGTGCTACTCAGCTCCCTACTTCCCCAACATTCCAACATTCTTGCTCTAATTTTGTCATTTTTGAGAATGTTATATAAATGGAATCATACAATATACGACCTTGTGAGATCACTACATCTATCAATAGTTGTTTCTTCTGTTGCTGTGTTGTATTCCATGGTATGGATGTACTGCAGTTTATTTAACTATTAACATGTTATAGAACATTTTAGTTGTTTCCAGATTTTGGTTTTTCCAAATAAAGCTGCTGTGAATATTTGTGTGCAGATTTTTCTGTGGATGTAAGTTTTCATTTCTCTGGGTAAATGCTTAGGGGGGTGATTGCTGGATTGTATGATATTCATAAATTTAGCTTTTAAAAAAAGTGCCAAACTATTTTTCAGAATGCCTGCACCACTTAACATCCTCACCAACAATGTATGAGAGATTCAGTTTCTCTTCATCAGCTTTTGGCATTGTCATGGTTTTTACTGCTAGCTGTTCCAATACATATGTAGTAGTATCTCGTCCTGGTATTAATTTGCATTTCCCTAAGTGCTACTGATGTTGAACATCTTTTCATGTACCTATTTGCCATCCTCTGGTGAAATGTCTGTTCTTTGCCCATTTTCTAAATGGAATATTTGTGGTTCTTTTTATGAGGAGCATGTCTTTATATTTTTACTGAAGTATAACTGACACACAGCATTATATTAGTCTTGGGTGTACAATATAGTGATTCGACAATTCTATACGTTACTCGGTGCTCACCACGGTTAAGTGTAGTCACCAAACAATGTCATTACCATCTTATCGACTATATTCCCTAGGCTGTAGTGTTCATTTCCATGAATTATTTATTTTATAACTGGACGTTTGTACCTCTTAATCCCCTTTTCCCCATCTATTTCACCCACTGCCCCCCAACCTCCCTTCTGGCAACCACCAATTTGTTCTCTGTATGTAAGAGACTATTTTTCTTGTTTGTCCTTTTTCTTTGTTCATTTGGTTTTTTTTTCTTAAATTCCACATATGAGTGAAATCATACAGTATTTGTCTTTCTCTGTCTGACTTATTTCGCTTAGTACTATACCTTCTAGGTCCATCCGTGTAGTTGCAAATGACAAGATCTCATTCTTTTTTATGGCTCAGTACCACTCCATTGTGCATACATATACCACATCTTTTTTATCCATTCATCCATTGGGTTGCTTCTGTATCTTGGCTAATGTACATAATACTGCAATAAACATAGATGTGCATATATCTTTTCAAATTGGGTTGGTATCCAAAATATATTAAGAACTTATACAACTCAACACACACAGAAAAATAATAATCCAATTAAAAATGGGCAGAAGACCTGAATAGACAATTTTCTAAAGAAGAAATATAAATGGCCAACAGACACATGAAAACATGCTCAAAATCACTCATCATGAGACCTCGATGTGAGACAGGAATCCATCAAAATCATAGAGGAGAACACAGGCTGTAACCTCTTTGACATTGGCCACAGCAACCTCTTTCATGACATGTCTCCAAAGGCAAGGGAAACAAAAGCAAAAATGAACTTTTGGGACTACTTCAAGATAAAAAGCTTCTGCAAAGCCAAGGAAATAGTCAACAAAACAAAGAAGCAACCCACAGAATGGGAGAAGATATTTGCAAATGACACTTCAGATAAAAGGCTGGTATCCAAGATCTATAAAGAACTTCTCAAATTCAACACCCAAAAAACAAATAATCAAATAAAAAAAAATGGGCAGAAGATATGAACAGACACTTTTCCAATGAAGACATATGAATGGCTAACAGACATATGAAAAAAATGTTCAAGATCATTAGCCATCAAGGAAATTCAAATCAAAACCACATTGAGATACCACCTTACACCAGTTAGAATGGCAAAAATTGACAAGGCAAGAAACAAATGTTGGAGAGGATGTGGAGAAAAGGGAACCCTCTTACACTGTTGGTGGGATTGCAATTTGGTACAGCCACTTTGGAAAACAGTGTGGAGGTTCCTCAAAAATTTAAGAATAGAGCTACCCTATGATCCAGCAATTGTACTACCAGGTATTTACCCCAAAGATACAGATGTAGTGAAAAGAAGGGCCATATGCACCCCAGTGTTCATAGGAACAATGTTCATAATAGCCAAACTGTGGAAGGAGCCAAGATGCCCTTCAATAGACAAATGGATAAAGAAGATGTGGTCCATACATACAATGGAATATTACTCAACCATCAGAAAGGATGATCGCAAGTAATGAATCATGGAACTTTACATGGAAATCTAGGGATGTACTGTATGGTGACTAACATAATATAATAAAATAAATAAATAGTAAAAAAAAAAGAAAGGATGATTGCACAACATTTGCATCAAAATGGATGGAACTAGAGGAGATTACGCTAAGTGAAAAAGTCAAGCAGAGAAAGACAATTATCATATAGTTCACTTATTTGTGGAACATAAGGAATAGCAGGGAGATCATTAGGAGAAGGAAGGGGAAAATGAAGGGGGGGAATAAGAGAGGGGGAGATGAACCATGAAGGACTATGGACTCCGGGAAACAAACTGAGGGTTTTAGAGGGGAGGGGGGTGAGGGGAGGGGCTAGCCTGGTGAAGGGTATTAAGGAGGACATGTATTGCATGGAGCACTGGGTGTTATATGCAAACGATGAATCATGGAACACTACATCAAAAGCTAATGATGTACTGTATGGTGAATAACATAACATAATAAAAAATTTAAAAAAATAAAAAATAAATTAAAAATAAAAAAGAATCACTCATCATGAGGAAAATACAAATCAAAACCACAATGAGATATCACCTCACACCTGTCAGAACGACTAACATAAAAAAGACAAGAAATAACAAGTGCTGGTGAGGATGTGGGGAAAAAGAAACCCTCATGCACTCTTCGTGGGAATGCAAACTGGTGCAGTCACTGTGGAAAACAGTATGGAGGCTCCTCAAAAGATTAAGACAGAACTACCATATGATCGAGCAATTCAACTTCTGGGTATTTACTCAAGGATAATGGAATATTTGTTTTTAATTATTAAATTTTAAGAGTTGTTTATGTACTCTATTTGAGTTCTTTGTTGCATATGTAATTTGCAAATATCTTTCAGTGTATGGTTTCTTTTAATCCTTTTCATTTTTTTAAATTCATTACTACACATAGTTACTGTTTTCTTTTTTGATCTTTGTGTGTGTGTGTGTGTGGTAGAAACATTTAAGATGTACTCCATTAGCAAATGTGAAGTGTATAATACAACACTGTTAACTTATAGTCACATTGTTGTCTAACAGATCTTAAGAATTCATTCATCTTGCATAACTAAAATGTTGTACCACTTGACACCATCTCTCCATTTCCCCCACACACACAGCCCCTGGCAATCACTGTCTACCCTCTGCTTCCATGAGTTTGACTATTGAGATTCCAATGCAAATAAGATCGTGCAGTATTTTTCTTTTTCCATCTGGTTTATTTCACTTAGCATAATGTCTTACAGGTTCACACATGTTGTCAAAAAATGGCAGGTTTTCTTTCCTTTTATAAAGTTGATTATTGTGGTCGCTTCGGTAGCACATAGACTAGAATAATGACACAGAGAAGACTGGCATGGCCCTGTGCAAGGATGACATGCAAATTCTGAAGGAAAGTCTGATTATTATTTTACTTTATATATACACATTTTCTTTATCCATTCTACTGCCAACAGCCATTTGGGTTATTTCCACACCTTGGCTATTGTGATAAATACTGAGATGAACATGGGAATGCAAATATCTCTTCAAGAGAGTGATTTCATTTCATCCAGATACATATCTGCAGTGGGATTTCTGGGTCATATGGTAGTGCTATTTTTAATTTTTTGAGAAACTTCCACACTGTTTTCCATAGTGGCTGCACAATATTTAACAAGATTTATCTTCCATTTGTGAACACAGGATATCTTTCCATTTATTTGTCTTCCTTAGTTTCTTTCATCAAATGTTTTATAGTTTTCAGTGTATAGATAGGACTTGCATCTCCTTGGTTAAATTTATTCCTAAGTATCTTATTCTTGTTGCAAGTGTAAAAGTGATAACCATTCATGGCTCTCTCCAGCCATCAACTAATTTCTATACTAAATAGTTCTGCATACATTTATCATAAGGTAAAAGTGGTGAAGCAAGAGGGACACAAGTAATGAAATTGATACAAAAATATAAAAATGTATGTAATGGCTTTATAGGATACATGAGCCATTTCTTTAAGTCTTTCCCTACCTACACTGCCTTTTTCAAATGTTAAGAATATACATACTAATATTATTTCTAACTTTATTATACAAGTGCTACCCTAAATGTAGATGCTCATATATATAAGATCATTTTGCAGTAAGAGAGCTTGGCCAAGGGCCATGGGTGTGCTATGCAGTAAAGGATTAGCTTAGCAGACTTGTGTTGCCCCAACTCCATGTTCCCAGAGTCACTAGAATGGGGCCTTAAGCAGCATCTGGCACATGTTTACCCTGTGAGCCCTTAAAATCTCCTGCCTACTAAAGTGTCTTTGAATACTTGACCCTTGGGCCACACATTCCTAGCACGTGTTTTTGGCCCACAGTTAGAAGATGGCTGCATTGCCTCCAGCATTATGACCGTGTTTCAAGCACAAGGAAGTGGCAGAGCAAACACTAATGGGTAGGTGTCACTTGAATCTCTGCCCCACCCCTTCGAAGTATCTTACAAGATACCCCACCGAAGATATTCTGCTTAACATCCCTGGCCACAGTTGCATCACATTCCACCGCCCCATGCTTGCCAGACTGGGGAACGTTGTTTACATGGGCGTGCTGCGCACCTTATCTACCATTCAGACACAAAATGGTGTAATAAGGAGCAAAGAAGCAGAAATGCCCAGAGCACACTCACTCCTCAGCAGGTATCACACAGCACACGGAGTTCTCCAAGACAGCACCCCTACAGGGACAAACTCATGATCCCTTCTTGGAACATCAAGATCGAATTGTGCTGGCAGCCTGCAGGCCTCCCCCACGCTTTGCGGAACATCACAGAGGGTCGGGCGAGGAACTGCATGTTCAAACCACAATCCATGAAAGGAGCAGGCCAGAGTTACAGCAGAGAGAAGAGCTCTGTGGACAGGTGCTCAGCACCACTACTGGCTATTTAAGGCGGCTGAAGAATTTTGGCAACAGGTGCCAACCTATAGCCCCTGGAATGCACGGGGGCTTCTCAGAAAGCCTGCCACCTGAGGACACAGTATGTGGTCAGGGGGCGCTCTTGGTGTCAGTGACAGAGTAATCAGTGTCAAAATACTTTCATGCAAGTTGCCTATTGCCCTGCTCACTGATTTGACCTCAGTCACCACCTAGGTTCCTTTTTGTTTGTTCACTTTTGATTTAGCAAATAATCCACATAGACAGGCTCACTAGCTTCCAAATCAGAAAGTGATGACCTGATTTACATGCAAAGATATTTTAAGAAAAATGTAAAAAAAATACATGTCCTAAACAGATCATTTATATGTGCTCCAGAAAACTAATGCCACAAGGTAAAATGATATATGTGGTAAATGAGGGTGTGCCTCACTCTTATCACTGGAACCTTACTCTTCCTTCTACAATGTCAACTCATTTCTTGCTAAACAGGCTACATGGATGTCGTCTTAGAATTTTTATTATTAAACTCCTGAGTGGAATACTCTTGCATGCCATATTTTCATATTTAAAAAAATTACTCCATTTTTCTGCTGAAGTACCTTTTATAAAGAGAATAAGAGCAGTAAACTTCAGTGCCCTGCAGTCCAGCAAATATATGGTTTTCTATATTCATAGATAAACATCTTAAATCAAAAGCTAACTGAGGATAGGCTCAAACACATAAAAAATTGCTTACAACCAAAATTTCTATTGTGTCTATTACGTATGAATAAGAAACCTAGGATGGCCGCATTTTGAGAAAAAGCTGCAATTTCACAGAGAATAAATGAAAACCATTAGGCTCTCATGAGTATGTGGCTACTGGCAATGGTGAGACTCTTCAAGACTTTCTTCCTAACAAAGATCTAGTGTCTAGGGAGAAAGAATTTGACCGAGTGCAATTCTGAGACTTTATCCCAGATGATAGAAAGGTACCTGCTCTAAACTTATTTCATCTAAAGAAAAAAATAGACAATAGGGAAGAGTTCCTCAAGGAAATACGTTGGGAGTACTGCACTCAGAGAAAGAGAGTAGAGGATGAGAAAAACACTGTATCCTGGGAAAAGAGACAGAACACTGGTAAAGGTCATATCCCTGACGCACAGACTCAGTAAAAGTCTGGGACAAAATCAGAAAAATTTAGATCTTTTTCCCTCCCCCGCACTGTACCAATGTACCAACCTTGCACAGGTACCTAAAAGCTTCAGTATATTAACAGTGGCTTTCAGCTAAAAGGGCTGAACACAGACTCTACGTGTTTCTAAATAGACTTTGATCATTTGAAAAGGTATATGAAAACTCTAGGTCAAGCATTTAAAAAAATTGTAAAAATGCATTTAAATGATATGCCAAGAGACAGAGAAAGAAAATGCAACCATTCAGGGCAATAGGCAACTTGCATGAAAGTATTTTGACACTGATTACTCTGTCACTGACACCAAGAGCGTCCCCTGACCACATACTGTGTCCTCAGGTGGCAGGCTTTCTGAGAAGCCCCCGTGCATTCCAGGGGCTATAGGTTGGCACCTGTTGCCAAAATTCTTCAGCCGCCTTAAATAGCCAGTAGTGGTACCGATCCCTTGTCCACAGAGCTCTTCTCTCTGCTGTAACTCTGGCCTGCTCCTTTCATGGATTGTGGTTTGAACATGCAGTTCCTCGCCCAACCCTCTGTGATGTTCCGCAAAGCGTGGGGGAGGCCTGCAGGCTGCCAGCACAATTCGATCTTGATGTTCCAAGAAGGGATCATGAGTTTGTCCCTGTAGGGGTGCTGTCTTGGAGAACTCCGTGTGCTGTGTGATACCTGCTGAGGAGTGAGTGTGCTCTGGGCATTTCTGCTTCTTTGCTCCTTATTACACCATTTTGTGTCTGAATGGTAGATAAGGTGCGCAGCACGCCCACATAAACAACGTTCCCAAGTCTGGCAAGCATGTGGCGGTGGAATGTGATGCAACTGTGGCCAGGGATGTTAAGCAGAGTATCTTCGGTGGGGTATCTTGTAAGATACTTCGAAGGGGTGGGGCAGAGATTCAAGTGACACGTACCCATTAGTGTTTGCCATGCCACTTCCTTGTGCTTGAAACATGGTCATAATGCTGGAGGCGATGCAGCCATCTTCTAACTGTGGGCCAAAAGCACGTGCTAGGAATGTGTGAAAAGAAGGGAAGATGTTGCCTGGTGCCTGATGTCATTGGGAAGCTCTTATAGCATTCCCTGACATTATCTTATATGAGAAGAATAAAACCTTCATTTGTCTAAGACACCTTTTTGCGTGTCTTAGTTGCGTGTCTTAGTTGCGTGTCTTAGTTCTTCCTAATAGGTCATATCAAAATACGTGGGCTTCATCTAAAGTGATAATTAGAAGGAAGCTTTTAGCACTAAATGCTTATATGTGAAAAGAAGAAAGATCTCAATAATGTAAGATCCTATCTCAAAACTAGAACAAGAGGAGCAAAATCAACCCAAAGCAACCAGAAGAAAGGAAATAATAAGGGCAACAGCAGGAGAAAAATAAAATTGAAAACAGAAAAACAATAGAAAAAAGAATTAAACAAAAAGCTAATTCTCTAAAGAAAATCCAAAAAATCGCTAAATCAAATTTCAAAAACTGATAAAGATAAAAAGAAGCACTTCAGAAACCATCAGTACCCACAAAGAAACAGTGGATGGCATTAAGCTCCCACAGCCATATAGAAAGATAAGAAGGGAAAACTGCAAGAAATGTTTCACTCAAAAATTTTATGACTTAGAAGAAATAGGCCAATGCTTCAAAAACCAAACACGATTTAAACTCAATCTCGATGAAAGAGACAACCTGAATAGATATATAACCGTTAAAGAAATTGGATCTGTAATTTAAAAGCTTTGAAACAGAAATCTCCAGGCCAAAATGGTTTCATGGGAGAATTCTACATAGTACAGGTTTACCCCACTATCCACGAGGGTAGAGCATTTCTGTGAAAACTTCTGTAAGCCAAAGTGGCATAAAGCAAAACTACTACCATTAATCTACACGGAATATTCGTTAAGTGTTTTCGGACTCCACAATAACCCTTCTCAGGCTTTTTGATACCTTGGGACATAGCTTGCTAAGGGACGTACAAACTAAATCCAGACAAAGCACAGATGCTCACAGACATGGTTTAAAGCTACGGCGGCTTGATGCTGAGAGGCCGAGTGTAGTCCCCGCGGAAGGAGCTTGATGAGGCCACTCTTGCTGCTCCAGGTGTGAGCTGCTTCTGTAACAGCTCACTGAAAAACAAAACACTGAACACTATTTTTGCTTTTCGCCTTCTTTGTAAAAGAAAAGATCCTCTTCAGATTTCTTTCAGTTAGCAAAAACAGGTACTAATGTAGGTCCTTCATAAAAGCGCAATGATGTAACCCAAACTTTCAAAAAGTGAGGGATACCTGTACTTACAAAGATTGAATGCCAATACCACACAATCTCCTCCAGAAAGCAGAAGAGGAGGGAATGCTTCCTAACTCATTTTATGACCTAACTCATTTTATGACCACAACTAGATGAAGACATTATGAAAAATGAAAACTACAGACCAAAAGCTCTCAGGAACTTACATGCAGATGTCTCAGTAAAATATTAGCAAATAGAATCCAGCAAGGTATAAAAGAGTAATTTATTTCAGGTATGCAAGACTGGTTTAATACTCAATATCAATCAATGTGGGACGCCTGGGTGGCTCAGTTGGTTAAGTGAACGACTACTGATTTCGACTCAGGTCATGATCTCAGGGTCGTGTGATCAAGCCCCGTGTGGGTCTCCCTGCTCAGGGTGGAGTCCGCTTGATATTCTCTCTCACTCTCCCTCTTTTCCCCTTCCATCACGCTAAATAAATAAATAAATAAAATCTTTTAAAAAAATCAATGTAACCATAACAACAGGGAAATTATAAAAATAATATGAGCATACTGACTGTTGCAGAAAAAGCATTTTACAAAACACTAATTCATGATAAAAATTATCTGCAAGTGAGGAGTAGAAGGGACCTACCTCAATCTGATAAAGATAAAAATAAATCCCACATATTTAATGATCAAAGACTAAATGGTTTCACATTAACACTACTGGAAATTGTAATCATTTCAATAAAGCAGGAAATAATAGGTATATAGATTGAAAAGGAAAAAATAGCTGCCTGTTTGCAGATGACATGATTATCTAGATGAAAATCCCCCCAAAAATCTATTTGAAAAATCCACAAGAATCAACTAGTGAGTTCAGCTGTGTTGCAGATATTTCTAGACATGGACAAGTTTATTATAAAATTGATATACAAGAACATCAGCTCTAGAGTAATTAAAACCATCTTGAACAGAGAATGAAGTGGGAGGTATCGTTCCATCCAAATATCAAGGCTTAGGTACAGTTGTGTGGTATTAGCACAGGGATAAATGCCTATCAGTGGGCCAAGTTACAGAACCTAGAAATACATCATACAAATATGCTCAACTGACTTTTGACAAGGCCAAATTAAACTGAAGGTGGGACCCTTGTGATGATGGAACTGTGTTATCTTGAGTGGTAGATACGCAAACCTACATGTGATACAAGTGTATGGAACTGCATACACACCCACTATCACAACACACACAGGCACACACAAATAATTACAAGTAAAACTAGGGAATCAGAATAAGACTGGTGGAATGGATCAATGTCAACATCCTGGTTGTTGATATTGCACTATAGGTTTGCAAGATGTGACTATTAGGGGACACACAACAAAGGGTTCACAGGATTGCTCTAAATTATTTCCTACAAGTACACGTGAATCTACTGTTATTTCAATTAAAAAAGTATTGGCAGATGGAATTGGGCAATATATAAAAAGAATTAAAGTCATGATCAGGTGGAATTTGTTGCAGAATGAAAGGTGGTTAAATATTTGAAAATCATCAATGCCACCTAGCAAATCAACAGGCTAACAGAGAAAAATCATATGATCCAATCAGTTGATGTATAAATAGCATTTGAGTAAGTTTCAAATGCATTCATGATAAAAACTCCCAGAATACTAAGGATACTAAGAATGTAGGGAAACTTTCTCAACTTGATAAAAAAAATCTACAAAATACCTACAGCTAATGTCATACTTAATGGTAAAAGAGGGCTCCTAGGTGGCTCAGTCAGTTAAGCATCTGCCTTTGGCTCAGGTCATGATCCCAGGGTCCTGGGATCGAGCTTCGCTCGGTGGGGAGTCTGCTTCTCCCTCTGCACTCCCCCTGCTTGTGTTCCCTCTCTCACTGCCTCTCTCTCTGTCAAATAAATAAAATCTTTTTTAAAAAAAGATTTTTTAAAAAGATTTTATTTATTTATTCGACAGAGATAGAGACAGCCAGCCAGAGAGGGAACACAAGCAGGGGGAGTGGGAGAGGAAGAAGCAGGCTCATAGCGGAGGAGCCTGATGTGGGGCTCGATCCCATAACGCCAGGATCACGCCCTGAGCCGAAGGCAGATGCTTAACCGCTGTGCCACCCAGGCACCCCTAAAAAAAGATTTTTTTAATGGTAAAAGAATGAATACCTCTCGCAAACAATGAATCATGGAACACTACATCAAAAACTAATGATGTACTGTATGGTGACTAACATAACATTATAAAAATTTTTTAAAAAAGAGAGAGAATGAATACCTCTAGGATCACAGAAGTGCAAGGATATTCACTCTCACCCTTCTTATTTAATGTATTCTGAAAATTCTACTCAACGTAAGACAAGAAAAGGAAATAAATACAGAGTCTGGAAAGGAAGAAAGAAAATTGTACCCATTTACAGCTGACATGATAGTCTATGGAGAAAAGATCAAGGAATCTATAAAAAAAAAAACACCTCCTAGACCTAAAAACTGAGTGGAACAAGGTTCAGGATCCAAAATCAATACATAAACATGAACTGTATTCCTGTATACTAGAAAAGGTATGTGAATATTGAAATTAAAAGTATAAATTTATTAAAATCACTCATAAAATACTTAGATATAAATTGAAAAGTATTTTAAGTTTTGTATTCTAAAAACTACAAATGGTGATGAAAGAAATAAAAAAAAACCACTTAAGTGATATAGGCATACATGGATGGATTAGAAGACTTGACATAACAAAGAAGTCATTTCTCCCAGACTAATACACAGGTTTAACTCAATTGCTATCATAATCTCAAGCAAGATCTTTTGTAGATATACATAAGACTATTCTACAATTTTTATTGAAAGGCAAAGGAACTAGTATAGGAAAAAAATTTTTTTAAAGAAGAGTAAAGCAAGAAGAATCACTGCACTATCTCAAGACATATTATACAGCTATAGTAATCAAGTTGTTCTGGCAGAGGAATAGACACATAATCAATGGAACATAATACAGAATCAAGTACGGCCAACCAATTTTTGACAATGTGCCAAAGCAATTCAATGGAGGAAGGATAGTACTTTCAATAAACTGTTACTGCAAAAATTGAATATCCACAGTAAAAAAAGTTCATCTCAAACTAAATTTCATAACTTATACAAAAATTAATACAAAATGGCTTTGGTAATCATTCAGATGGAGAGGAGGATACTCTACTGGAAGTCAAAAGCTAATGGTCTGAAATAAGTGGGATCTTTACATGGCATTCTGCTATCATTGGTGTATATCTATAGTGCTGCATACAAAGAGAGAAGTGTTTGGCCCCATCTAGGGTTAAGGAGAACAATTTCCTCTGGGAGTTATTTCTTCCCATCAGACCCTACACTTCCTCAGGATTATAATTCATTTCAGAAGGCCTCAGTTTCCTTTAATAGTTTCTAGAACAGAGCATTATTTTGTCATGCACACTCAATGGTGCAAGTTAATGGTCTGGTGATCCAGATGGCATGGCATTCTCCCCATCTCTGGTTCATCACCCATGAGAGGCAAGTAAAGATGACTATTTATACTCTTAGCTGGGCCAAGGGCTCTGGATTCCTCAGGACACAGAGCTTCCTCTCTTCCAGAAGCCATGAATCTCCTGATGCTGACCTTCATTTTATGTGGGTTCCTAAATCTGGTGACCCAAGGTAACAGAACCCTAAAATGTCGGGATGATGGAACTAGGATGAGTTATTGACCTTGAGCTTTCAAGTGTCTTGACAGGAAAAGAGGGTCCACAGAAAAAGCCTTAAGCCAGTAAAAAGCCACAGAAATGCTCTCATTATGGCAGCTCCATGTCCCTACTCTCTAAGACCCTGTTGGAGGCATCTATCATGCTGGGGTATCTTCTGAGACATTTCTCCAAAGGCAAGAATTTCCTCCATCTTCTGAGCAGCTATTTCTGGCTCTCTCTCTAACCAGTGTTAGCCAGTGAAATAGTAAGCCTCTGGTATTAGACCAATATGAATGAGCTTATTCCTGTTTTTTAGTAATGCTACTTTTGGAAATTATCTACTTTTCATTGAAAAATAGTACTTGCAATTGATACAAAGTATCAAGCACTTGATAGGTTTATATGAGTTTAAGGAAAAGTACTCTCTTACCCTAGAATAACATTTCTTCAATCTTTCTTTGGGAATCTCTCAATCAACCTTACCAATTACTTATATATATCCTAGCGTATATATATATATATATACACACACACACACACACACACACACATATATATCTCAGATTTACACATATACATATATATATGTATCTTAGATTTTAAAAAACAGTGTAAATGAATCATGTGGATTCTTCTGCAAGTATGTCTTAGAGGTTTCTTATCAATATAGAAACTTACTTTATTATTATTAATAGATGTGTAGAACTTATAGGGGGTGGGTGAATTTCTGAGTATGAACTATTAGCTGGCATTTTGAAAAGTTTTGAAATAATAAAGAAATGAAGTTTTGTTCTGTTGCTCTTCCTCAGATTCCTTGGATACTGTGTAAATAAATGTGTAGCTTACCTTTAAATTTCTGTTACATTATTAGTATTTTCTCATATATTAAATATTTTCCAACAACTGAATTTTCAGTAATTGCATAAAATATCAGTGAATGGATGCTCTGCAAATTATTTATCCAATTTGATAATCAAACATTTATGTCATTATTTTTGCTAATAAGTGTATTTATGTTATATATATGAGTTATGTTCTATATATACATTCTTAGACATAAATCAAAATTTTTACACAAAGGATAATATTTAAAGATATAATTGTTTCTATTTCACTCAGTATGAAGAAGTCAAACTTCAGATATATATTTATTGTGTATTTTAATTTTTCTAAAAATTGTGTGGCTATGCCTATTTTTCTCTTTTATTTTGGGGGTAGTTTTTATTCCTGCTGATTTATAGATTTTCCCTTATAGGTTCTGTTTTGAAATTTAACTATTTAATGTATTTGAGTTTATTTCTGTATTTTCAAGTGAGACAGTATCTGGTGGTTTTTACCAAGCCAAGCTGTCCATCAATGACAATAACTATATTTAAGTTGATAATTTTTGATTCTGCATCTGGTATGTTTTAGAGAGAATTCCCACATGGAATAATGTTTTTGCAAATGGCTTATGTGTCTGAAATAATACTGTTGTTATTCATATTCTTTAGTTTTATAATTTTGAGATATTGGTGATGGAGGTCACAAGTTTTAACAGCATAATTCCAGACTGAGAAGCTTTGAAAAAAATGACTGCTGCCATTCTAAACAAAAATACATTCAATTATAGATTATTCCCAATTGCCATCATTGCATTGCTTAAGCCATATTCTTGGAATTATCTTTGATATTTTTAGCTGTGACATCCGTATCTATCAAGGACTCTACTTGCAAATTATGTCCAGAGCCAACCAATCTCACCACCTCCACTGCTACCACTCCGATTCAAGTCACTACCACCTGTCACCTCCTACTGCTGTAGCTTCCTCACAGGTATCTGTCCTCTTACACTTGCCTCCTGCAATCTGCCGTCAAGATAGCAGACAGCATGATCCACTCCCACTGGAAGTCAGATTATGTACCTCTTCTGCTCAAAACTCTGCAATAGCCCCCTCTTCACTCAGAACAATAAGCAGGGTCCTCACCTGCTCTCCATGATCTGTCCCTTATGACCTCTCTCACCTCATCTTCTATTCTAGTCTTTGCTCACTTCACTACAGCCACAATTGTTTCAATGCTCTTCCTCAAATACGCCTGGCTTGCTTAACCCAGAGTTCTGTTTCCTCTGCTTAGAATGCAGTTGCCCCAGGTACTGGTGTGTCTAATTCCTTTACTTCCTTCAATTCATTGTTTACTTGTCACCTTCTTTCAAGCCCTATGCGAATGGCTGTTTAAGAAACTGTAATCTGGGTGTGCCTGCGTGGCACAGTCAGTTAAGTGTCTGACTCTTGGTTTCAGCTCAGGTCATGATCTCAGGGTCGTGAGATTGAGCCCTGCCTTGGGCTCCACACACAGCAGAGTCTGCTTGAGATTCTCCCTCTCCCTCTGCCCCTCCTGTTTGCACTCTCTCTCTAAAATAAATAAATAAATCTTTTAATTTTTTAAAAAGAAAGAACATGCAATCTGCCCCCATAACAGTCCAAATAGATTCTCTTATTTCTGCAAACCACTTATCACCTTCTCACATATAGGATAATTTACTTGTTTTTCATTGTCTGTCTTGCCCTGGTAGAAACTAAGCTTCACGTGACTTTGTCTGCTTAGTTCACAAATGTACCTTAAGGGCCTAGAATGAAGTCTGTACCATAGTTAGGGGCTCAAACTTTGTTGAATGAGGAGCTTTCAAGAATAGATATCCTGGAGGAAAAGAAAAGTTGAGAAATAATCTTTGTAGAAGCAAGAAATGAAGAAGTGATGTTAAAGTTTGTCTTGGATGAAAGAAGTGGAATGTCTACATTTGAAACTTACAGAAAATGCTAACATAAGCAAAGTAAATTTGAGCCAGTAAATAGTAAGAGAATGAATAACTGGAGAAGTGGAATAAACTTCTTAGCCCAGGGGAGGCAATAGGAAACAAATTACTGTGAGCTTTGTATATGTCAATCCATGAAAGGTGCTTTTTATACATTATCAAATTAAATCCAGAAAAGATTGTTTCAAGAATTACTTCCCCTTTCTCATATATACAAGGCTTTCTCCAATACAGAACCTTTATTCTAGCTGCTTCCTCTGCCTTGAATACACTAACCTTTGCACTTTGCAGACAATTTGATGAGAAAGATGGTCATGTTTGCTTGTTTGATAAATGATCATACAATGGAGCAGGCTAGTTTCATTTTACATTCATATCTATATCCCACAAATGAATTATCACATGTCTCAGAAATCCTACTGTATTTCTTTTTTGAGCTCATCCTCCCTCTTTCCTAGACAGCTATTTTGCGCTGACCTTTCTTTCTCTTTAATTCTCCTGCTCTACTTTTCTACATGCCTCTCCTTCCCAGCTTATAAATTTATCCCACACTTCAAGATTTAAAAAATTCAAAGAGTCAGATGAAAAGATGCTCAACATCATCAGTCATCAGGGAAATGCAAATAAAAACCACAATTAGATATTACCTTATAAGGGCACCTGGGTGGCTCACTCAGTTAAGCATCTGCCTTCGGCTCAGGTCATGATCCTGAGGTCCTGGGACTGAGCCCCGCATTGGGCTCTCTGCTCAGTAGGGAGACTGTTTCTCCCTCTCCCTCTGCCCCTTCCCGCTCATGCTCTCTCTCTCTCACTCTCTCTCTGTATATATTAAATAAATAAATAAATAAATAAATAAATAAATAAATAAATAAATAATATTTAAGAAGATATCACCTTACACCTGTCAGAATGGCTAAAATAAAAAAGACAAGAAATAACAAGCATTGGCGAGGATGTGGAGAAAAAGGAACCCTTGTGCACTGTTGGTAGGAATGTAAATTGGCACAGGAACTGTGGAAAACAGTATGGATGTTCCTCAAAAAATTAAAAATAGAAATACCATAAGACTTAATAATTCTACTACTGGGTATTTACCGAAAGAAATGAAAACACTAATATGAAAAGATATATGCACCCCTATGTTTATTGTAACATTCTTCACAATAGCCAAGATGTGGAAGCAACCCAAGGGTCCATCAATAGATGAATGGATGAGGAAGATGTGGTATATATATATATATGTATATATATATATATATATATATATATATGATGAATGAATATATGATGAATCATATATATATGATGAATATATATATACATATATATATATACAATAGATGAATGGATGAGGAAGATGTGGTGTATATATATATATATATATATATGATGAATGAATATATGATGAATCATATATATATGATGAATATATATATACATATATATATACAATAGATGAATGGATGAGGAAGATGTGAGATATATATATATATATATATATAATGAAATATTATGCACCCATTTAAAAAGGATGAGATTATGCCATTTACAACAACATAGATGGACTGAGAGGGTATTTTGCTAAGTGCAATAAGTCAGACTGAGAAACACAAGTACTATATTGCTTCACTCATATGTGGAATCTAAAAAAATGAATAAACAAAAAGCAAAAAATTCAAAATATCAAAAATTCAAAATTGAAATAGAACTTTTTCTTTTACCACGGTCAACATTCGTACCAGTATGCCTTTGCATCCATCTTCGCTTTCCTTCTTGACATAACTGAGGATGTGTGCCTTCTCCATCTTGATCTGCCGAATGTTATTTCGATCCTTGCCAACTACGAAGGACTACCCCCTTTCATTTGGACTACTCCCTTTCATGTCTCATTTCCCTATTCTATTAATCTCTTTCTTTCTACTGGTTTCTTCTTAAGTGCATTCAAACATGCTTTGTTATTTCCCATTCTTCAAAACATCCCTGAAAAATGCTCACTTGGCTCCGTATTATCCTCCAAGAACCTCTCTATTTCTCTGCCCTTCCTCACAGTAAACTTCTTAAGAGTTTTGTCTCCACGAGAGACTATGGACCCTGAGAAACAAATTGAGGGCCTCAGAGGGGATGGGGGTGGGGGAATGGGATAGACCGGTGATGGGTAGTAAGGAGGGCACGTATTGCATGGTGCACTGGGTGTTATACGCAACTAATGAATCATCAAACTTTACATTGGAAACCGGGGATGTACTGTATGGTGACTAACATAATATAATAAAAAATCATTAAAAAAAAAAAGAGTTTTGTCTCCAGGTACTATTTCGACTTTTCTCATTCACATTTTACCAACTTCACTTTTGTCTCTTTTTTTCCCTTCCACCAGGAAGGGAAGGGAAACTGTTCTTCTCATGGTTACCAGTGACAACCATCACGTTAAACATAGTGGACACTTCTGCCCTTAATTTTACTCAACTTCTCAGCAATATTTACCGACAAAAATCTACTCATTGCTTTAAGAAACACTTTCCTCTCTTGCATAATCTAGTCATATCTGATTCACTTTTCCTTGGATCCTTTTGGCATTTACCATTTTCATACACACCAGCCTGCAACTGGCAGTTATCTTCAAAGCATGGTTGATTGTGTGTGAAATAGCCCTATACAGAGCAATCCAGAAATGAGAAGGAATTATGAACTCACTCTGGGATCATCTATCAACTATTGGCTAATTAGGAGGCAGATAAATACTCCAGAACCTTTCATTCTCAAGAAGGATAACTCTGAAGCTTGTTTCATACACTGGTTGTCAGAGTTTCCCGTGGGATTATGCTCTAGTCAACCAGTAGTAACTACCTGTATAACTCACCTACTTTTGGCTCTCTTTTTTTTTAATTTCAAGTTTTTATTAAAATTCCAGTTAGTTAACATGTATTGTAAAATTGGTTTCAGGTGTAGAATTTAGTGATTCATCACTTACATATAACACCCAGTGCTCATCACAAGTGCCCTCCTTAATACCATCACTCATTTAGCCCATCTCCCCCAACTCCCCTCCATCAACCCTGTTTGTTCTCTATGATTAAGGATCTCTTATGGTTTGCTTCCCTCTCTCTCTCTTCTTTTTTTCTCCATTCCTCTATGTTCATCTGTTTTGTTTCTTCATTTCCACATATGAGTGAAATTGTATGGTATTTGTCTTTTTTTTTTAAAGATTTTATTTATTTATTTGACAGAGATAGAGACAGCCAGCGAGAGAGGGAACACAAGCAGGGGGAGTGGGAGAGGAAGAAGCAGGATCATAGTAGAGGAGCCTGATGTGGGGCTCGATCCCATAACGCCGGGATCACGCCCTGAGCCGAAGGCAGACGCTTAACCGCTGTGCCACCCAGGCACCCCGGTATTTGTCTTTTTTTGACTGACTTATTTTGCTTAACATAATATATTCTAGCTCCATCCACATCGTTGCAAATGACAAGATTTCATTCTTTTTGATGACTAATATGCCATTGTATACAGATATACTTCAACTTCTTTATCCATTCACCAGTTGATGGTCATTTGGGTTCTTTCCATAGTTTGGCTATTGTTGATAATGTTGCTATAAATATTGGGGTGCATGAGCCCCTTCAAATCAGTATTTTTGTATCCTGTGGGTAAGTACCTAGTAGTGCAATTGTTGGGTCATAAAATAGTTCTATTTCTAACATTTTGAGGAACCTCCATACTGTTTTCCAAGGTGGCTACACCGGTTTGCATTCCCACTGACAATGTAAGAGAGTTCCCCTTTCTCTGCATCCTTGCCAACATCTGTTGTTTCCTGAGTTGTCAATTTTAGCCATTTTGACGGTGTGAGGTGGTATCTCACTATGGTTTTTTTTTTTAAAGATTTTATTTATTTATTTATTTATTTGACAGAGAGAGAGAGAGAGCACAAGAGAGCACAAGCAGGGGGAGCTGCAGAGAGAGGGGAAGAAGCAGACTCCCTGCTGAGCTCATCAGGATGAGCGGCTTGATCCCAGGACCCGGAGATCATGACCTGAACCAAAGGAAGACTCCTAACCGACTGAGCCACCCAGGCGCCCCTCTCACCGTGGTTTTGATTTGTATTTCGCTGATGCCGAGTGATATTGAGCATTTTTTCATGTATCTGTTGGCCATTTGTATGTCTTCTTTGGAGAAACGTCTGTTCATGTCTTCTGCCCATTTCTCAACTGGATTATTTGGTTTTTGGATGTTGAGTTTCACAAGTTCTTTATAGATTTTGGATACTAGCTCTTTATCTCATAAGACATTTGCAAATATCTTCTCCCATTCCGTAGGTTGTCTTTTAGTTTTGTTGTCTGTTTCCTTTGCTGTGCAAAAGCTTTTCATCTTGATGAAGTCCTGATAATTCAGTTTTGCTTTTATTTCTCTTGTCTTCGGAGACGTGCCTAGAAAGAAGTTGCTGCAGCTGAGGTCAAAGAGATTGCTGCCTGTGTTCTCTTCCAGGATTTTGATGGATTCCTGTCTCACATTTAGGTCTTTCGTCCATTTTGAGTTATTTTTGTGTATGGTGTAAGAAAGTGGTCCAGTTTCTTCTGAATGTGGCTGTCCAGTTTTCCCAATACCATTTGTTGAGGAGACTGTCTTTTTTCCTTTGGATATTCTTTCCTGCTTTGTCAAAGATTAGTTGACCATAGAGTTGAGTGTCCATTTCTGGGCTTTCTCTTCTGTTCCACTGATCTATGTATCTGTTTTTGTGCTAGTACTATACTGTCTTGATGTTTTCAGCTTTGTAATATAGATTAAGTACTGAATTGTGATGCTTCCAGCTTTGCTTTTCTTTTTCAACATTACTTTGGCTATCCGGGGTCTTTTCTGGTTCCATACAAATTTTAGGATTATTTGTTCCAGCTCTATGAAAAATACTGATGGTATTTTGATAGGCATTGCACTGAATGTGTAGATTGCTTTGGGTAGCATAGACATTTTCACAATATTTGTTCTTCAACCCATGAGCATGGAATGTTTCTATTTCTTTGTGTCTTCCTCAATTTCTTTCATAAGTGTTCCATAGTTTTCAGAATACAGATCCTTTACCTCTTTGTTTAGGTTTATTCCTAGGTATCTTATGATTTTGGGTGCAACTGTAAATGGGATCAATTCCATGGTTTCTCTTTCTTCTGCCTCATTGTTAGTGTATAGAAATGCAACTGACTTTGGTGCATTGATTTTATGTTCTGCAACTTTGCTGAATTCTTGTATCAGTGCTAGTAACTTTTTGCTGGAGTCTTTTAGGTTTACTACATAGAGTATCATGTCATCTGCAAAGAGTGAGAGTTCAACTTCTTCTTTGCCAATTTGGATGCCTTTTAATTCTTTTTGTTGTCTGAGTGCTGAGGGTAGGACTTCCAGTACTATGTTGAACAACAGTGGTGACAGTGGACATTCCTGTTGTGTTCCTGACCTTAGGGGGAAAGCTCTCAGTTTTTCCCCATTGAGGATGATATTCACTCTGGGTTTTTCATATGTGGCTTTTATGATATTGAGGTATGTTCCCTCTATCCCTACATGGGCAGAGAGTTTTTATCAAGAAAGGATGCTGTATTTTGTCAAATGCTTTTTCTGCTTCTATTGGGAGGATCATACAGTTCTTGTCCTTTCTTTTATTAATGTGGTGTATCTCATTGATTTGCAGATGTTGAAGCAACCTTGCAGCCCAGGAATAAATCCCACTTGGTCATGGTGAATAATCGTTTTAATGTACTGTTGGATCCTATTAGTATCTTGGTGAGAATTTTTGCATCCATGTTATTCAGGGATATTGGTCTGTAATTCTCCTTTTTAGTGGGGGTCTTCGTCTGGTCTTGAATCAAGGTAATGCTGGCCTCACAGAAAGAGTTTGGAAGTTTTCCTTCCATTTCTATTTTTTTTGAAACCGTTTCAGAAGAATAGGTATTAATTCTTCTTTAAATGTTTGGTAGAATTCCGCTGGGAAGCCATCCTGCCCTGGACTCTTGTTTGTTGGTAGATTTTTGATTACTGATTCGATTTCTCTGCTGGTTATGGGCCTGTTCAAATTTTCTATTTCTTCCTGTTTCAGTTTTGGTAGTTTATAATTTCTAGGAATACATCCATTTCTTTCCATTGCCTAATTTGTTGGCATATAATTGCTCGTAATATTCTCTTGCAAATGTTTGTATTTCTTCAGTGTTGGCTGTGATCTCTCCACTTTCATTCATGATTTTATTTACTTAGGTCCTTTCTCTTCTCTTTTTGATGAGTCTGGCTAGGGCTTTATAGATCTTATTAATTCTTTCAAAGAACCAGCTCCTAGTTTCGTTGATCTGTCCTACTGATCCTTTTTATTTCTGTATCATTGATTTCTGCTCAATCTTTATTACTTTTCTTCTGATGCTTTATTTGCTGTTCTTCTTCCAGCTCCTTTAGGTGTACGGTTAGGTTGTGTATTTGAGACTTTTCTTGCTTCTTGAGAAAGGCCTATATTGCTATATACTTGCCTCTTATAACCACATTTGCTGCATCCCAAACGTTCTGAACTCTCATTTTTTCATTTTCATTTGTTTCCAGTATTTTTAAATTCTTCTTTAATTTCCTTTTTTTTTTAAAAGATTTTACTTATTTATTTGACAGAGAGAGAGACAGCGAGTGAGAGAGGCAACACAAGCAGGGGGGAGTGGGAGAGGAAGAAGCAGGTTCCCAGCGGAGGAGCCTGATGTGCGGCTCGATCCCAGAACGCCAGGATCACGCCCTGAGCCGAAGGCAGACACTTAACGACTGAGCCACCCAAGTGCCCCTAAATTCTTCTTTAATTTCCTGATTGACCCATTCATTCTTTAGTAGGATGCTCTTTAACCTCCATGTATTTGTGTTTCTACCAAATTTTCTCTTTGTGATCAAGTTTTAAAGCATTGTTGGTCCAAAAATACACATGGTATAATCTCAATCTTTTTGTACTGGTTGGGACCTGATTTGTGACCCACTAAGTGGTCTATTCTGGAGAATGTTCCATGTGCACTTGAGAACAATGTGTATTCTGTTGCTTTAGGATGAAATGCTCGAAATATATCTGTTAAGTCCACCTAGTCCAGTGTGTCATTCACAGCCCTTGTTTCCTCTTTGATCTTCTGCTTAGGTGATCTGTCCATGGCTGTGAGTGGGGTGTTAAAGTCCCCTATCATTATTGTATTATTATCGGTGTGTTTCTTTAATTTTGTTATTAATTGGTTTATATATCTGGCTGCTCCCAAGTTAGGGGCATAAATATTTACAATTGTTTGATCTTCTTGTTGGATAGACTCTTTTATTATGATATAATGTTCTTCTTCACCTCTTATTACAGTCTTTGGTTTAAAATCTAGTTTGTCTGGGGGCGCCTGGGTGGTGCAGTCGTTAAGTGTCTGCCTTCGGCTCAGGGCGTGATTCCAGTGTTCTGGGATCGAGCCCCACATCAGGCTCCTCTGCTAGGAGCCTGCTTCTTCCTCTCCCACTCCCCCTGACTCTGTTCCCTCTCTCGCTGGCTGTCTGTGTCAAATAAATAAATAAAATCTTTAAAAAAAAATAAAATAAAATCTAGTTTGTCTGATATAAGGATTGATACTCCAGCCTCCTTTTGATGTCCATTAGCATGATAAATGGTTCTCCACTCCCTCACTTTCAATGTGGAGGTGTCTTTGGGTCTAAAATGAGTCTTCTTGTAGACAGCATATTGATGGGTCTTGGTTTTTTTCATATATACAATCTGATACTCTACATCTTTGATTGGGGCATTTAGTCCATTTACATTCAGAGTAATTATTGAAAGATAGGAATTAATGCCATTGTATTACCTGAAAAGTCAGTTTCTGCAAATTATCTGTTCTTTTCTGGTCTTTGTTACTTTTGGGCTCTCTCTTCGCTCAAAGGATGCCCTTTAATATTTCTAGCAGACCTGGTTTAGCATTCACAAATTCTTTTAGTTTTTGTTTGTCCTGCTAACTCTTTATTTCTCCTTCTATTCTGAACAACAGCCTTGCTGGATAAAGTATTCTTGGCTGTATAGCTTTCCCATTTAATATTGAATATATCATGCCAGTCCTTTCTGGCTTGCCAGGTCTCTGTGGAAGGTCTGCTGCCAGCCTTATGTCTACCCTTGTAGGTTAAACACCTCTTGTCCTGAGCTGTTTTCAAGATTTTCTCTTTATCTCTGAAATTTGCAAGCTTCACTATTATATGTGGAGGTGTTGACCTGTTTTTATTGATTTTGAGGTGGTTTCTCTGTGCCTCCTGGACTTGAATGCCTGTTTCCTTCCCCAGACTAGGGAAGTTCTCAGCTATAATTTGTTCAAATAAACCTTCTGCCCTTCTCTCTTCCTCTTCATCTTCTGGAACCCTTATTATCCAGTTATTATTTTGCTTTATGGAATTGCTGATTTCTCCAAGTCTCCCTTCATGATCCAGTAGTTGCCTTTCTCTCTTCCTTTTTTTTTTAGTATTTTTTTTTATTATATTATGATCCCTCCTACATTGTTGGTGGGAATGCAAGTTGGTACAGCCACTTTGGAAAACAGTGTGGAGGTCCCTTAAAAAGTTAAAAATTGAGCTACCCTATGATCCAGCAATTGCACTACTGGGTATTTACACCAAAGATACAGACGTAGTGAAGAGAAGGGCCATATGCACCCCAATGTTCATAGCCTTTCTCTCTTCTTTTCAGCTTTATTTTCCATCATTTTGTCTTCTACACCACAGACTCTTTCTTCTGCTTCATTTATCCTTGCTGTTAGAGCTTCCATTTTTGACTGCATCTCAGTAATAGCATTTTTAATTTTGGCCTGATTAGATTTTAGTTCTCTTATTTCTACAGTAAGGGATTCTCTAGTGTCTTCTATGCTTTTTTCAAGCCCAGCTATTATCTTTATAATCGTTGTTTTCAATTCTACTTCAGACATCTTACTTATATCCATATTGATTAAATCTCTGGCAGTGAGTACTCCTACTCTTTCTTTTGTGGTGAATTTCTCCATCTTGTCATTAAGTCCAGAAAAGAATAGAAGAGACAGAAAAGACAACAATACCAACAACAAAAACAAAACAAAAAATAACAAAACAAGCCAGAAGAAAACAAAAACAAAACAAAATAAGAAAAAAATCAAACCAGAAACAAAACAGAACAAAATACTAGATCCTGGATGTATTTTGATCTGCTTGTTAAAAGAAACTAGATTCTAAAATAATAAAGAAAGAAAAACTTGTATATATACAAAAATAAAATAAAATACAATGAATGGAAACCAAAAATAAAAAATTTACATATGTTATATATATAATGTATATACAAATAAAAATTTTAGAAGAATTGAAAAAATAAGAAAATATCTGGAAAAAAACCTGAAAGATTAAGGAATGAAAAAAAAAAACCCACGAATGCTATATACTTTTTTTTCTCCAAGAGCTGAAGTTTTGCAGTTCTCTATGCCGATAAACTTGGTGCTAGCCAGTTGTTCCTTGGTCTTCGGAGGGGGGGGGGCGCTGTTGCACTGATTCTCAGGTGCCTTTGCACTTGTGGAAATGTGCCTTCCTTGACAGGGAGCCAGGCTCAGTGTAAGCAGCTCCCGATTGCACTATGTGGTACTGTTTTGCTCCCTGAAGGCTTTCAACACTGATGCGGGTGATGAATATGGCAGCACCCCACTCTCTAGTCTGCACTCCCCACTCTTCAGTGAGCCATCACAGAACAGCAGTCAATTATTTTGGTCTCCCTGGTTTCTATCCAAACTCTATGTTCACCCAGCCTATGACTGATCATTTTAATCTCAGGCACATGACTGAGTTTCAAGTTTCCAAATTTTATAGACTCTTGTGACACAGACCCATGCTGTTCCTCCTGGGGGAGGGAGGGTGGTCTCACAGTGCTTCTGGCTTTTGCTGGGCTCCTACCAGGAGAGCAGTCACATGACTGTGCAGCAGTTCACAGTTTATGGCAACACCGAGCAGAAAGCCGGAGCCTAGACTGTTTTCAGCCAGCTTCCCCACTCCAATGCCTGGGAACTCATCCACATTCAGGCATCCCAGTTCTTCTTGTGACCCCAGGGATCCTGAGACCACTGCCCACCTGGGATTCTGCCCTGCTTTGCCACTTAGGCACCTTTAAGCTAGGGATGTCCCCCACAGTAGCAGACTTCTAAAAGTTCTGAATTTGCGCTCCGCTGCTTATAATACTTGGCAGTAGCCTCCTTAAACTGGCTCCCTTCCCTCACTATATCTTCTGGAATATAGCCCTGGATTCAAATCCACACTTCCTACCTTCCAAAAAGTGGTCACTTTTCTATTTGTAGAATTGCAGCATTTCTTTTCTCAGATCTGATTGATTTCACAGGTGTTCAGAGTGATTTGATAACTATCTAGCTGAATTCCAGGAACCAAATGAACTTAGGGTCCCCTACTCTTCTGCCATCTTGACTCCTCCCACTGAGCATTTTAAATTTCAGCCTGACTAGTTTTTAGTTCTTCTATCTCTGCAGTAAGGGATTCTCTAGTATCTTCTATACTTTTCTCAAGCCCAGATGGTATCTTTATGATTGTTTTAAATTCTGGTTCAGACATATTACTTACGTCATTTTGATTAGATTCCTGGCCATGACCTCTCCCTGTTCTTTCATTTGGGGTGAATTCCTCCATCTTGCCATTTTTTCTCCATCACTGTTCTTTTGTGTGCTAGGAAAGCCTGTTATGTTTCCTGCTCCTGAGAGTAATGGTTTTATCAAGAAGAGGTCCAATACTGTCCAGGGCCTGGTGCTGCAGAAAGTGTTTCAGAGTGTGCACTCTGCTTTTGTGTTTTGCCTGCTCTTTTTCTCAGGTCAGTTCTCTGCGGAGTTTCTCCCTGCCTGCAGTGGGGAGTGTTTGGAAGTTGTCCACTGTGTGAAAAGTTTTAGCTAGGTATGTTTTTGTCTACTTGTTAAAAGAGGCTAGACCTATTTCCCCTAGAGCTGAAGATTGGCAGCACTCTATGATCAGAAGACTTGGTGCCTGCAAGGTGCCCTCTGGGGAGGGGCCTACTTCATCGGTTCTCAGGCTGACTTGCTCTAGTAAAGATGCGTGTGCAGGGCTGAGTGGCCAGGCTTGGTGTAGATGGCTCCAGTCCCCCTCACTGGGGGCGCTCTGTTCCTCACTGAAGTCAGTCTGCTGATGGGCAGGCTGAAAAATGGCATTGGCCCGCTCTCTAGTCCCTGGAGAGGGGAGTTTGTGCCTGCCACTGTTCAGGAAGCCCTCACAGAAGAGTGAATAATCTCCCCTCTTGCATCCCAGGCTTCCATCAGAACCTTGCCTTCACCCTGTCTGTGTCCAAGATGTCTCCCTACCTGGTGGCACAGTGCTCCTGTGTTTTATCTCAAGCAAGCACCTGGGTTTCAAAACTCCAAATTTTAGGGATCTGGTGTGCTGTGGACCTGTGCTGGTCCTCTGGGGGTGGGTCTTGCTACACTGTGGCTGATGCCGGTTTGTCCCAGAAAAGTGTTTGCACTACTGTACAGGGGCTCAGAGTTTATGGTACCTTCAGCAGGTGCTTCTGTTGCTCTGCTAATTAACAGGGCTGCTCAATAGTGCCCACCATCTCTTTTGTCCCCTGAGAGGCAGTGCCACCTCTCCCAAATGCACTCCAAGAAGGGGAACGGTCTCTCCAGTGCCATCCAGAGGATCCTAAAACCACACTGTCTGCTCCTAGGCCTCTGCCCTCCTTCCCCACAGGAGCACCGCAAAGCCCAACAGGCAAGATCCCCTCGATGGCATGGACTTCTAAAACTTCCAAATTTGAGCTCCACTGTTTTTAAAAACTTACGATAATCAGTCCCTCTCCTCTTCCCAGTCAATGGTTTTGGAGAAGTATTTTTCTTGTGCAATCTCCTGTGAACTGCTTTCTCTTTTTCCCTCCCTCCCTCCCTCCTCTCTCCATGCTCGGAGCTCCCTCCCCTTTGTAGAACCCACAAATCTTTTCTCCCCCAAATCAACTCCCTGCAGCTCCTTCCACAATGTGGCTGTTTTTCTCCCTCTAGATGTGAGGGTTTTTCTCTCAATCCTCAGATCGATTTCTTGGATGTTCAGAATGATTTGATATTTATCTAGCTGTGTTTGAGGGATGAGGCAAGCATAGGGTCCCCCTACTACTCCACCATTTTAACTCCTCCTAGCTCTTTTTTATTTTCTTACTTCCCTAACTATCCCATTTCCAAACTGATTTAGGAGGGAAGAGAATGCCTCTCAATTCAATTATTATACTCAACTTTTTCCCAAGGTCTGCTTTGGGAGAAACTAATCTAATTCTCTAGTGTCCCATTCTCTTGTTCTGACTTATATGGTTGTTCCTTTTGAGTCTTTTCCTTCTATTTGAGCTCTCAACATTGACACTCACCAGAATTTAATCTTGGCCCCGTTATCCCATGTTATTCCAACTCACTATATTTTATCCATTACTGTAGTTTTAAATTTCCATAAGCAGTGATTACAAAATTTACATGTAGAGTCCAAACTTGTCTACTGAGATTCTACGGTATATTCCACTGCCTTCTTGACATCCTAGGTATAGCATGTGTTACATGCCCTGAAACAAATACTTGAGCTCACCTCTTTCTCTTCCTTCCAAATCTTGTTCTTTCCTCAGTTTACTATTCTGTGAATAGTGAGCATCACTAATCTTCCCTATCTCAACAGAAATGTGATAATGCACTTTGATTTCTCCTTCTTCCCCTGACCTTATATCCAAGCAACCGATGTCTTAAATCTGTCCTCTTCTTTCCACAGCTCTTGAAGCCCAGTTCCAGCCACCATTATGTCTTACCTGGCCAAAGCTTCTAACATGCCTTCCTGATTCTATTAATTTCTTTTCCCTAATCTCATTTCCACATAAAATCCACACTAGCCATCTAAATCATAAATTAAGTCACACTATGTTTTGAAATAAAAATGCTTAATAATGGCCTAAACTGCCTGGGGGATGGCATTGCCATTTCAAGCTCATTTCATCTCTTTCTCCTTTGCTCTTTGCACATTACACTTCAGACTCAATCAGCCTTCTCCAGGTATCTTCTCCAAATACACAATGCAGTTTCTCAGCAGTGGGACTGAGCATTTGCTGGTCTTTTCCTGAAATGATCTCTGCCTCCTGTGTGCCTGGCTGGCTCCTTCCATCCTTCTGGCCTTGGCTTAAATATCAGCTCTACATAGGTCTCCCTCTCTGTCTCTCTTTCTTCCTCCTCCTCCTCTCTCCTTCTTCACTTTCCTTCTTTCTCTCTCTCTCTCCCCACCCCCCCCATTTCCTGGATGGCATATGACATAATATTTAATATACAGTTTCCATTTCCTTTTTTGTCCCCCAATGGCTTGTAGTATTTGTCATATTAGTCTAGATGGGAATAGTAATAGTTGTCAAAATTTTGAATTAATGCATACCATACTGTTGTCAGAGTTGAAAACTTGACCTACTCATTTATTCCCTGCAGCTGGCTGGACAGTTGAAAGATGTTGGAAGAATAATATAGGACATTGCAGAAAACGATGCTTTCATGTTGAGAGGTACAAGCTTCTTTGTATGAACAAGCTAACATGCTGCATTCCCATAAAAGAAGATCATGGATACACTAAACCACCACCACGTCTTGTACCCTTTGAAGAAGAGATAACTATTGATATTAATACTTGGGAATTTTTTTCAAATTCCCCTGCTTCTTTCTTCAATGATGAATTCATAGCTGAACCAACCAAAGCCACAGAAAGCACAGTAACTGAGACCTAGAAGAAGTTTCTTCCTGAGCTTTAGCACATTCTCTTGAGACCACTAATGGTACAACTAATTCACATTTCATCTGGGTATGGGACACTAGATATAGGCACTAGGAGTAATATCCAGGGAGCCAGTTCATCATCAATATGTTATTTCACCAGGGACAATTCTGTTGGGGATTGGATGGCATGCAGATGGACATTACGCTACTGCCAAGATAAGCACCAAGAGCTACCCGCAGGTGGAAATGTGTAAAGGGAACTGCATAGAAGATACAGGGATTCTCTCTATTGGGCTGAAATTCTTTATCTGTCTTCCTCCAATGTATTAAAATATATTGGTCTCAAGAGAACATTTGCGTGTCTGTGGATTTTTCCATACAAAACAAACAAATAAACAAACCCAAAAACAAAACAAAATGAAGACCACAGTTTGGAGCTGCCTTTATGGTTGAGACAAGGATTTTGACTTTAATAATGCCTGAATCACACTATCATATACAGAGGAAGCTATGAAGGTACAGAAAAATTTCCCAACAAGTCCCTTTCCCATACTCCCCACCCCTTTTATTGTAAGTTAAGAGTTTAAATCCCTATCTGTATCATTAGGTCAATTTTTGTGTAAGGCTTCAACTAGAAACTAACCCAGTTATAGTTAGAAACCACCTCATTCTCCACAAATATTAATTTAACTAGATAGAGATGATAGTTAGAAACCACCTCATTCTGCACAAATACTAATTTAACCAGATAGAGTTGAAAGTGGGACTTGCCTTGAGAGCATCATACGAAATTAAAAGCTGCATCACAAATTCTACTTATCTTTCCAATGTTCTTTCCAATGAAAAGTCCAACTTCCCACTATAGTGATCTCACATCATGCCTCTCCAGATCTTCATCTTGTCCATGAATGCTTGTTGTATGTAGGGTTTCTATGCTCTGTGTGTCTACATACATGTGAGTGATGTTTGTATGGTGACTGATGAGTCAGTGAGTTAACTCTGATATCACAGAGATGCAGTTATTAACTATAAAGTTGATTAATTATTAATGTATTGGACTAAGTCTGGGGTGCTACTGAAAGCCACAGTCTCAAGTACCTAAATGTCTCAGAATCAAGAAGGCTTTTTCCTCTAATTCTTCTTATTTTGTCTAAGTCAAGTTGCCAGTGACTGTGACTGCAGTTTGGATACTGGCCATCAGATCATTGACCTTTCAAGGGACCTCTATTCCAGTAGATCATAGACCCCTTGTTAGGCTGACAAACCATCTTTGTTTGGGAGTGAAGAATTTCCCAGAATACAAGAATTAGAGTGCCAATATCAAGAAAGTCTTTAGCAAACTAGAACTGATCACCTTCTCTCTGCCTAAACTGTTCTTCTCTATTTCTTTGCATAGCTGACACCTCATCACACAGGTCATGTGTTGACTCTTCACAGGGCATCCTTTCACCTGAAGGCCTCCTAGACCACCAGTCTGCCTCAGCCTAGACTACTCTTTTTCCATATCTTTGCTTCAAATGTCATTTTCTTAGAAAAAATCCTTGGCCATGAGACCATTCCTCACAACTCTGTATTATTTTCTTCCTATCACTTAAGTCCTTTGAAATTATTTTGTATATTTCTTCATTCTCCTACTGAATTATTGAGTTATTTCCTTATTTATGGACTATCATCATGACCATAAAGTCCATATAGTCCTAACACCTTGATCTTATTCTTGGCTGTGTCCCAAGCTGCTAGACCAGTGTCTTGCACATGGCAAACACTCAATAAAAACTTGAGAGCATATGGTTCATGCAATCATCTCAATAAATATTAGAAGGTCACACAATATAAATCAGTAGTCATACTGGGATCATACTGGGACACCAGCCTCAAAAAGGTTTTCCAAGGAGTGCACATTGAGAATTTAAGGGAATCAATTTTCAGACCCTCGATTTCTGAAAGTCTTATCATGCACAGAAAATTCTTAACAGGCTCTTCTTTTCTATCTCCACTTTCTCATTTTCTCTTCTTCCACTCTGAAAAGAAAATGTACCTCTCACCCATCCTTTATCTGATAATCATGGATTACCCAGGGTGGACAAACCTCCAGGTGTCAAAAGAGTAGATAATTGAAATATTGCTCCTGGTGTTCAGAAGGTGAATCATCACAGACCTTGGGTAATAAATCCTTTGGAAATCCAAGTGACTGAAAATTTTTTTGTTCACCAAAGCGATGACACCAGGAAGAATCAAGCTAATGGTGGATAAAGCTTTGAAATTAAGCTTTTCTGAAGCTTAATAATACCTTACTAAGGAATTTTTGGCATATAACTTGTAAGGAGTTGAAAGAACAGTATGATCTCTCTCTCTCTCTCTCTCTCTCTCTCTAATGTCTAATCTTTCAACTTTCACATCTACCTATTGATGTGAATAAGATCTTTCAGTGTTTACATTTTTCAAAATAAAAACTGGGAAAATGTTGATGCTGATCTTCATCTCACTCCAGTAAAAAGAAATATTCATCTATGTATTCATAAACTAATAGAAAGAAAGCGCCACCTATTTACTAAAGATATACATTTATAGTAAAACAAAAGTTTTTTTGGTTAATAACTATTTTTCATGTTTGATAACACATTTACGCTTCTTTAATCAACTTTGTTCCAAATATTGCAGTGATGACTCAACCTTGAATATGTTGTTTAAAATTTAGAGGTTTAGGGTACCTGGGTGACTCAGTTGGTTAGGTATCTGCCATCGGCTCAGGTCATAATCTCAGGGTCTTGGGATCGAGCCTGGCATCAGGCTCTCTGCTCAGCAGGGAGTCTGGTTCTCCCTCTCCCTCTGCCCCTCCCTCCAGCTTGTGCATCACTCTCTCTCTCACTCAAATAAATAAATAAGATCTTTAAAAATGTGATGAGCACTGGGTGTTATATGCAACTAATGAATCATTGAACACTACATCAAAAACTAATGATGTACTATATGTTGGCTAATTGAACATAATAAAAAAATATGCAAAATTTCAAAAATAAAATCTTAAAAAATTTAGAGCTTTATGTTCATATAGATTTTTTAATAAATTACAATACATATCCATGTTTTGTTACAGAGAAATATAATAGAATGATCAACAATGGACTTTCAAACATAAAAATATATTACACTAAGATTTAATTTTGTGAGGAGGGTGGAAAAAAACTTAAACTCATGGAAAAGAGCTTTAGAGGAAAAAATGATGTAATGTTTCTAATTGCTTTAAAAAAGCTTCTTTGTAGGAGAGGGAAAAGATGGTGGAGGAGTAAGGGTCCCCTTTTTCAGCTGGTCCCCTGAGTCGAGCTGGATATGTACCAGACTATGCTGAAAACCCATGGAATCAGCCTGAGACGCAGGAAGATACATCTGGATCTCTACAAACCAACATCTCCAGCGCTGAGTATTGAGGTACTAAACGGGGAGCCGTGAATCCTTCCACAGATATCGGAAGATAAACGGAACGGGGAGGGAGCCGCCACGCTCGGGTGCCAGGAAGCAGTAGCCACCTGCACTGAGGAGCGAGCCAGACTCGCAGACTCGCGGACCCACACCCATGAGAGAGCAGACTGAGACTGTAAGCCCGGGAACGCGCATGACCAGACTGAAAACCCGAGCTCCAGAGTGCTCACTGGAACCGGACTAAAACTGGGAGCTCGGGAGTGTGTGTGGGAACCAGGGGCAGCTGGTGGTGTTAGAAACAAAGGACAGAGACGTGCGGGCCCTGAAAGTCAGGGCTGGGAGAGCAGCTGTGGGGCGCACAACCCGGAACGCTGCAGAGTTTTTAGCAGCACCGGCAGAAACAGAGTTAAAGAAGCCAAGAATGCTCAGTGGAGAGTGGACTGTGATCTCTCTGTTCTGAGACAGAGGCTGGGATTTGGCCACTGCTGCTCTGACTCTCAGAAGAGCCACAGAAAACGGCCAGGGAAAGCCGCCAGAGAACAAAAGCCTGGAAATACCAGCTCACATTGGGCCCATTCCCATCCCCCCTTGCAGGAGACAGGACAACTCTACCCAAACAGGGTTGCCTGAATATCAGCACGGCAGGCCCTTCCCCCAGAAGGCAGGCTAAAAATCAAGAAGCCCACATCCCTAACGTCCCTATAAAACAAGTGCACACTGCCTGGGTCCTGGTCAATAATTTGGGCTCTGGGAAACCCCAAAACCTCTCCTCATCAGAATGATGAGAAGGAGAAATCCCCCCCAGCAAAAAAAAGATAATGAGTCTGTGGCCTCTGCCACAGAACTGATGGATATGGATATAACCAAATTATCAGAAATGGAGCTCAGAGTAACATGGTCAAGATGATGTGTAGACTTGAAAAAAAATATTAACGAAAATATTAACGAGAATATAGAATCTCTAAGGGCAGAAATGAGAGCGAATCTGGCAGAAATTAAAAATGCTATGAATCAAATGCAGTCAAAACTAGATGCTCTGATGGCCAGGGTAAATGAGGCAGAAGAACAAATTAGTGAATCGGAAGATGGGATGGTAGAAGAGAAAGTTAAAACAGAAACTTGCCTCAAAAAAATCCAATCTCACGAATGCAGATTACGGGAGATTACTGACTCACTGAAACATTCAAATGTCAGAATCATAGGCATCCCCAAGGGGGTGGAGAAAGAGAGAGCTCTAGAAGAGATATTTGAACAAATTGTAGCTGAAAACTTCCCTACTCTAGCAAAGGAAACAAGTATTCATGTCCAAGAGGCAGAGAGAACCCCTCCCAAGGTCAACCATGGCAAACCTATGCCATGTCACATCATAGTGCAATTCGCAAATATTAGATCCAAGGATACAGTATTGAAAGTGGCCAGAGCAAAGAAATTTCTCACGGACAGAGGCAAAAGTATCAGAATAACATCAGACCTGTCTACACAGACCTGGAATGAGAGGAAGAGTTGGCAGGATATTTTTAAAGCTCTATCCAAGAAAACATGCATCCAAGGATCCTTTATCCAGCAAGGCTGTCATTCAGAATTGATGGAGAGATAAGGACCTTCCAGGATCAGCAGAAACTGACTAAATTCATAACCACAAAACCAGCCCTACAGGAGATATTAAGGGGGGTTCTATAAAAGTAAAAAGGCCACAAGAGTGATACAGAACAGAAATTTACAATCTATAGAAACAAAGGCTTCACAGGCAACATGACATCATTAAAATCATATCCCTCAATAATCACTCTCAATGTGAATGGCCTAAATGATCCCATAAACGCCACAGGGTTGCAGATTGGATAAAAACACATGACCCATCCATTTGCTGTCTACAAGAGACTCATCTTGAACCTAAAGACAAAGCCAGACTGAAAGTGAAGGGGTAGAACACCATTTTTCATGCCAATGGACCTCAAAAGAAAGCTGGGGTAGCAATTCTCATATCACACAGATTAGATTTTAAACTAAAGACTGTAGTTAGAGATACAGAAGGACACTATATTATTCTTAAAGGATGTATCCAACAAGTGGATATGACAATTATAAGTATCTATGCCCCCAACAGGGGTGCAGCTAGATACACAAGCCAACTCTTAACCAGAAAAAAAGAGACATATAGATAAAAATACTTTAATAGTAGGGGACCTCAACACTCCACTCTCAGCAATAGACAGATCACCTAAGCAGAAAATCAACAAAGAAACAAGAGCTTTGAATGATGTACTAGACCAGATGGATCTCATAGACATATACAGAACACTACACCCCAGAACAACAGAATACTCATTCTTTTCGAATGCACATGGAACTTCCTCCAGAATAGACCATATACTGGGTCATAAAACAGGTCTCAACCAATACCAAAAGACTGAAATTATTCCCTGCATATTCTCAGACCACAATGCTTTGAAATTGGAACTCAATCACAAGGAAAAATTTGGAAGAAACGCAAACACTTGGAAACTAAGAACCATCCTGCTCAAGAATGATTGGGTAAACCAGGAAATTAAAAATCAATTTAAACAATTTATGGAGACCAACAAGAATGAAAACACAATGGTCCAAAACCTATGGGACACTGCAAAGGCAGTCCTAAGGGGAAAATACATAGCCATCCAAGCTTCACTCAAAGAACAGAAAAATCTAAAATGCAGTTTTTATATTCTCACCTCAAGAAGCTGGAGCTGGAACAGAAGAACAGGCCTAACCCACACACGAGAAGGCAGTTGATCAAGATTAGAGCACAGATCAATGAATTAGAAACGAGAAGCACAGTACAGCAGAGATCAACAGAACTAGAAGCTGGTTCTTTGAAAGAATAAATAAGATGGATAAGCCATTGGCCAGACTTATTCAAAAGAATAGAGAAAGGACCCAAATTAATAAAATTATGAATGAAAGGGGAGAGATCACAACCAATACCAATGAAATAGGAAGGATCATCAGAAACTTTTATCAACAGCTTTATGCCAATAATTTAAATACCCTGGAAGAAATGGATGCCTTCCTGGAAACCTATAAACTACCAAGACTGAAACAGGAAGAAATTGATTATTTAAACAGACCGATTAATTATGAAGAGATTGAAGCAGTTATCAAAAGCCTCCCCAAAAACAAGAGTCCGGGGCCTGACGGATTCCCTGGGGAATTCTACCAAACATTCAAAGAAGAAATAATACCTATTCTCCTGAAGCTGTTTCAAAAAATATAAACAGAAGGAAAACTACCAAACTCATTCTATGAGGCCAGTATTACCTTGATCCCAAAACCAGGCAAAGACCCCATCAAAAAGAATTACAGACCGATATCCCTGATGGATATGGACGCCAAAATTCTCAACAAGATCCTAGCTAGTAGGATCCAACAGCACATTAAAAGGATTATCCATCGTGACCAAGTGGGATTCATTCCTGGGATGCAAGGGTGGTTCAACATTTGCAAATCGATCAGTGTGATAGATCATATCAATGAGGAAAGAGTCAAGAACCATATGATCCTCTCAATTGATGCAGAAAAATCATTTGACAAATACAGCATCCTTTCCTAATTAAAACCCTTCAGAGTGTAGGGATAGAGGGTACATTCCTCAATTTCATAAAAACCATCTATGAAAAGCCTACAGCGAATATCATTCTCAATGGGGAAAAGCTAAAAGTCTTTCCCTTAAGATCAGGAACACAACAAGGATGCCCACTCTTGCCATTATTATTCAACATAGTACTAGAAGTCCTTGCAACAGCAATCAGACAACAAAAAGGGATAAAAGGTATTCAAATCGGCAAAGAAGAAGTCAAACTGTCTCTCTTCGCAGATGACATGATACTCTATATGGAAAACCCAAAAGACTCCACCCCCAAACTACTAGAAGTTATAGAGCAATTCAGTAATGTGGCGGGATACAAAATCAATGCTCAGAAATCAGTTGCATTTCTATACATGAACAATGAGACTGAAGAAAGAGAAATTAGGGAATCCATCCCATTTACAATAGCACCAAAAATCATACTTTATCTTGGAATTAATTTAATCAGAGACATAAAGGATCTATATTCTAGAAACTACAAATCACTCTTGAAAGACATTGAAGAAGACACAAAAAGATGGAAAAATATTCCATGTTCATGGATCGGAAGAATAAACATAGTTAAAATGTCTATGCTACCCAGAGCAATCTACACTTTCAATGCCATCCCGATCAAAATACCAATGACATTTTTCAAAGAACTGGAACAAACAGCCCTTAAATATGTGTGGAACCAGAAAAGGCCCCGAATCACCAAAGAATTGTTGAAAAGGAAAAACAAAGCTGGGGGCAACAGGTTGCTGGATTTCAAGATATACTACAAAGCTGTGATCACAAAGACAGCATGGTACTGGCACAAAAACAGACACATAGACCAATGGAACAGAATAGAGAACCCAGAAATGGACCCTCAGCTCTTTGGGCAACTAATCTTTGACAAAGCAGGAAAAAACATCCAGTGGAAAAAAGACAGTCTCTTCAATAAATGGCACTGGGAAAATTGGACAGCTACATGCAAAAGAATGAAACTTGACCACTCTCTCACACCATACACAAAGATAAACTCCAAATGGATGAAAGACCTCGATGTGAGATAGGAATCCATCAAAATCCTAGAGGAGAACATAGGCTACAACCTCTTTGACATCGGCCACAGCAACTTTTTTCATGACACATCTCCAAAGGCAAGAGAAACAACAGAAAAAATGAACTTGTGGGACTTCATCAAGATAAAAAGCTTCTGCACAGCCAAGGAAGCAGTCAAAAAAACTAAGAGGCAGCCCACGGAATGGGAGAAGATATTTGCAAATGACACTACAGATAAAAGATTAGTATCCAAGATCTACAAAGAACTTCTCAAACTCAATACATGGGAAACAAATAATCAAATCAAAAAAATGGGCAGAAGATATGAACAGACACTTTTCCAATGACGACATACAAATGGCTAACAGACACATGAATAAATGTTCAACATCATTAGCCATCAGGGAAATTAAAATCAAAACCACATTGAGATACCACCTTACGCCAGTTAGAATGGCAAAAATTGGCAAGGCAGGAAACAACAAATGTTGGAGAGGATGTGGAGAAAGGGGATCCCTCTTACACTGTTGGTGGGACTGCAAGTTGGAACAGCCACTGTGGAAAACAGTGTGGAGGTTCCTTAAAAAGTTAAAAATAGAGCTACCCTATGATCCAGCAATTGCACTACTGGGTATTTACCCCAAAAATACAGATGCAGTGAAGAGAAGGGCCATATGCACCCCAATGTTCATAGTAGCATTGTCCACAATAGCTAAATTGTGGAAGGAGCCGAGATGCCCTTCAACAGATGACAGGATTAAGAAGATGTGGTCCATATATACAATGGATTATTACTCAGCCATCAAAAAGAACGATTTCTCAACATTTGCAACAGCATGGACGGGACTGGAGGAGATAATGCTAAGTGAAATAAGTCAAGCAGAGAAAGACAATTATCATATGGTTTCACTCATTTATGGAACATAAGAAGTAGGAAGATCTGTAGGAGAAGAAATGGAAGAAGAAAGGGAGGGGTAAACAGAAGGGAGAATGAAGCATGAGAGACTATGGACTCTGAGAAACAAACTGAGGGCTTCAGAGGGGAGGGTGGTGGGAGAATGGGATAGGCCAGTGATGGGTATTAAGGAGGGCACGTATTGCATGGTGCACTGGATGTTATACGCAAGTAATGAATCATGGAAGTTTACATCAAAAACTAGGGGTGTATTGTATGGTGACTAACATAATATAATAAAAAATTATTATAAAAATATGGACTCTGGGAAACAAACTGAGGGCTTTGGAGGGGAGGGAGTGGGGAAATGGGATAGGCTGGTGATGGGTATTAAGGAGGGCACGTATTGCATGGTGTACTGGGTGTTATTTGCAAGTAATGAATCCTAGAACTTTACATCAAAAACTAGGGATGTACTGTATGGTGACTAACATAATAAAAAAATATTATTAAAAAATAAATAAACCAGTTGTTCTTAAAAAAAATAAAATTAAAATTAAAAAATTAAAAAATTAAAAACAGCTTCTTTGTATATTCATTAAATGGATAATTGTCATTGTTATGTATTCAGATTGAATTGAAAAATTAAATTGTAATTTTACATGTCAATTTTTATAATACATCAGTAATCATATCTTTTTATTATATACATTTATGATGATATATTTTATTTTCCAATTTTAAGTTCTGTTAGGAAAACTGCACCCTCAAAATTCAAAAAAGCTTGGAGGTCACTCCTAAAACTTGATATAAAGCTTCAAACCTTACCTGGTACAGAGTGATGATGATTCTTTCACTACACCAATTTCCTAGATATTCCATTTTCATGAATTTAGGCTTTCTCCATCATTCAGCATAACAACTTTCATTTTCTTTTTAACTTTGTCCTTAAGGATTCCATGTAGCTCAATAACCCATCACTTCCCTATATGGGAACTGACCTCCAAATTGCTGTTATATTCATATATAAACATAATACTTGCATTTAGTTCCTTTTTGTACCATATCCAGCTCCAGTCTGAAATTCCCCATCTCTTGAGCTATGCTGTCCATGTTACATATATGATTCGATATGTTAGGTATATGATATATATTTCCTCCATTCTCTGGGTTTCATTTTCATCTTACTGATAGTGTCTCTTAAAATATAACAGTTTTGGGAATGCCTAGGTGGCTCAGTCAGTTAAGTGTTTGACTCTTCATTTCAGTTCAGGTCCTGATCTCAGGGTCGTGGGATCAAGCCCTATGCTGGGCTCCACACCGAGCAGGGAGTCTGCTTGGGATTCTCTCTCACTCCCTCTTCCCCTCCCCCCCCAAAAGAAATAAATGAATCTTAAAAAAATTAAATATAACAGTTTTTATCTGCTTTGGGGATCATATCTAGGAAACTATTGCCTAACTCAAGATCATGAAGATTTACTCCTGTGTTTTCTTCTGAGGGTTTTATGGTTTTAGCACTTACATTTAACTATTTGGTCCATTTTAATTTACTTTTTTTGTGTGATGTCTATTAGGTCCATTTGGTCTAAGGCGTCGTTCAATTCCAATTTTTTAAATTAATTTTCTGTCTCAATGACCTATCCATTGCTGAAAACGGGGGTACTGAAGGGTTTTATTGTTGTAATCTTGTCTATTTCTTTTTTCTGATGTGTTAATTCATTTAATACATTCAGGTGCTTCAATGTTGGTTGTATATATATTTACAATTGTCATATCTTCTTGATGTAGTCACATTTTATCATTATATAATGGACTTTTGTGTCTCTTGTTACCATTTTTGGCTTACAGCCTATACACACACTTTCCTTTGGTTTCCACTTGCATGAAATAATCCCCTCACTTTGAGCACATGTGTGTTCTTAAACCTGAAGTGGGTCTCTTGTAGGCAGCATATAGTTGGGTCTGTTGTTGTTGTTTTTTTTAAATAACCATTTAGACACTTTGTGCCTTTTGATTTTGTTTTTGTTTTTTTATAATAATTTTTTATTATGTTATGTTAGTCACCATACAGTACATCCCTAGTTTTTGATGTAATGTTCCATGATTCATTACTTGCATATAACACCCAGTGCACCATGCAATACGTGCCCTCCTTAATACTTTGTGCCTTTTGATTGGTGAATTAAATACATTTATCTTTGGAGTAGTTGTTGATATGTAAGAACTTACTACTGCCATCTTATGGCTTTCTGGTTCTTTTGTATTTCCATTGCTCTTTTTTTCCTGTTTCTGACTACTCTTGTAAACTGGTGATTTTCCATGGTGGAATGCTCCACTCTCCCCCTTCTCCCTCCTTTTTTTAATCCTTCACAAACCTACTTTAGATGGTTGTTTTGTGGTTATCTTGAGGCTTACATAAAACATCTCATAGACAAAACAGTCCATTTTATGCTAAAAGCAATTTAATCTTCATTCACCTATGTCTCCTCACTTTTTCTCCTCCCCTTTTATATTTTTGATGTCACAATTTACCTCTTTCATGCTGTGAATTCATTAACAAGTTACAGTAACTCTAGTTATTTTTAAATTTATTTTATTTAAAAAATTTTATTATGTTCAATTAGCCAACACAGTTATTTTTAATACTCTTTTCCTTTAACCTTTATACTATAGTTAAGTGGTTCATACACCATCTTATTATAAAGTTAGAGTTTTCTATATCTGACTAACATTTTCCACCTTTAGCAGTGTGTTGTGTACTCTCATATGTTGTCATGTCGCTGATTAGCATCTTTTCATTTCAACTTGAAGAACCCCTATCAGCGTTTCTTACAAGGCAGGTCTAGTGGTGAAGCACTCCTTCAACTTTTGTTTGTTTGGGAAAGTCTATTTCTACCTTGTATCTGAAGAACAACTCTGCCAGATATTCTTGGCTGGCAATTTTAAATCTTTTGTCGCTTGGCATGTCACTCTACTGTCTCCTTAGGGTTTCTGCTGAGAAATCTGCTGACAGCTAAATGGGGTTTCCTTTGTAGGTTACACTCTTCATTCACTGGCTGACTTTTGGGATTCTCTTTATATCTTTAATTTTGAATAGTTTTATTATATTGTGTTTTGGAGGTCTTTTGGCCCTGAGATAATAGGGTGATCTATTAGCTTTGTGAATATGGATGGCCAGGTTTGGGCAGTTTTCCACCATTATTTCTTTAAGATTTCTTTTTTTTTTTTTTTAATGATTTTTTATTATATTATGTTAGTCACCATACAGTACATCCCCGGTTTCCGATGTATATTTCTTTAAGATTTCTGTCCCCTTCTTCTTTCCTTCTCTCTCTAGCATCCCAATTATTCCAACATTCCCCCTTTGATTCAGTCCCATAGAACATACAAGTTTTCTTCACTTTATTCTTTTTTGTTTGTTCTCTTCTGTGTTCAAAATTCTTATCCTCTAAGTCACTTATAATATCTTCCATCTGCTCTCTTCTCAAAAAGATGTTCTCTATTATATTCTTCATTTAATTCACTGAATTCTTTAGCTCCAGAATTTCTGCTTGGGTCTTTTTTTTAGGATCAATCTCTTTGATAAAGAGTTCATTTTGTTCATGTATTTTTCCCCTAATATCATTGAACTGTCTTACTAAGTTTTCTTGTGGCTCATTAAGTTTCTTCAAAACAGCTATTTTTGGGGCTCCTGGGTGGCTCAATCTTAGTTAAGCATCTGTCTTCAGCTCAGGGTGTGATCCTAGCATTCTGGGATCGAGCCCCACATCAGGCTCCTCTGCTGGGAGCCTGCTTCTTCCTCTCCCACTTCCCCTGCTTGTGTTCCCTCTCTCGCTGGCTGGCTTTCTCTCTGTCAAATAAATAAATAAAATCTTTTTTAAAAACAGCTATTTTTAATTCTTTATCAGCTAGATTGCAGTATTCCCTAGTTTTGAGCTCAGTTGTTGGAGAATTATGGATATCTTATGGTGATGGCATATTTCTTTGATTCTTCATGTTCCTGCATTTTTCATTGCTGCCTTCAATGTGATGCAGCAGAAACCTCCTTAAGTCTCTACTGGCTGTCTTCCCATGCGGTACTGTTCCTTGGTGTTGGTTTACCTGGTTTTCTTAGGTTGTGTATGGGTAGACCAGCTCCACCTTTCTTGTTCCATCTTGTGGCAGAATTCTTAAGCTTTTGTTATTTTCTCTTGTTATAACTCACCAGTCTGGCTGCTGGAAGCCTCCCTTTAGTTTCCAGAAGGTGGCACTGTAGCTTGTGGTTTCTCCTTGCCCACAGACCCGGCTACCTGAACTACTCTCACTGCCACACAAAGATCTGGCTGCTGAGTGGGGAGAGGTGTGGGCTTAGCACTGGGGCATTGTGGGTGCTTGTGGACCAGGTGAGGAGATCCTCCAGTGGGACACTCCCAGAGGTTTGTGGGCAGACTTCCTACTGAAGTCAAAAGCAGTCATTAGGAACTGCTTTCTCTATGGCCTTTTGATATTCTTATCTGTTTCCTTCCCTGGCTCTTCCCTTCCCCCTGGCATGGGAGTCCTGCCTCAGTACTCTGGGTTCTTATGAAAAGAAACAAGTTTCTCCAGCCATGACCCATACAACTGGGGTAGCTGGTCACTAACTCACTGCTTTCCACCTCCTCAGTGGGAGATGTTGTCCCCAACAATGCACAGCTTAGTCCTGTGCAGTATCACCCTAGGTGGCTCTCATGGAATTCCTCTCCACTGTGTCCAAACTCCTATTCTTCCCTCTCTGCTGCTCTGCGGGAGTCTCCCTGTAGCCTAAACCCAGGCAACGGTTTTGTGTTTTTTGTTTGTTTGTTTGTTTGTTTTTTGTAATGCAAGTGCCTGACTTAAGCTTTGATTGCTGAGGCATCCATTTCAACAATGGCTATCTCTAATAAACACATTGCCAGCCACAGAGTTAGAAAAAGAACCACTCCTCTTCACTGAGGTTCCTTTGTTTTAGAGATCTTGGTTGATTTCAATAACTGACGACTTGGGACACTAGCTTTTTCTCTTCCCATGCTTTACCCTTTTTTTTTAGTTTTATTTATTTAAGTAATCTCTACAACCCAATGTGGGGCTCAAACTCATGACCCTGAGATCCAGAGTCACACACTCTTTCCACTGAGTCAGCCAGGTGTCCATAATACCCTAGACCCCCACCCTCAACCCAAATAAAAGCAGAACCCCAGGTCCCTGTGCACACTCCCTAGCCATGACTTCCCTGTGTGGCCTCAGGCATGCTATGTAATTTCCATGCCCTATAAATAATAAAACTTTATGTTTTCAAAGTTTCCTGATAGTTGTTGCTAAAGGACATCTTGCAGTCATAACCATAAGGGCTGGTCCAACCATAACACCAGTTATTGATAGGCTGAGACTGACACACAATACACCTTCAGGCAGGTAGATTTCTGCAAGTTCTCTATAGACTGGTTTGCAATTTCTAGACTATCATATAAATGACATGGTCTTGGCAATGATTTTTTAAATATGACACCAGAAGAACAAACAACAGAAGCAAAAATTAACAAGTAAGACTGTATCAAACTTAAAAGCTTCTGCACAGCAAAAGAAACGATCAACAAAATGAAAATAGCAACCTACAGAATAGGAGAAAATATTTGCAAACCATATATCAGACAAAGGGTTAATATAAAGAATGAACACAACTCAATAACAGAAAAACAAACAATCTAATTTTAAGATGGGAAGAAGACTTAGATATTTTTCCAAAGAATACATCCAAACGGCCAACAGACACATGAAAAGTTGCTTCACACCACTAATCAGGGAAATGCAAACCAAAACCACAATGAGATATCGTCTCACCCCTGTTGGAATGACTGTCATCGAGACAAGAAATAATAAATGTTGGCAAGAATGTAGAGAAAAGGGAACGCTTGTGCACTGTTATAGAAATGTAAATTAGGATAGCCACTATGGAAAACAGCACAGCAGTTCCTCAAAAAATTAAAAATAGAACTACCATAGGATCTAGAAATTCACTTCTAAATATATATCCAAAGGAACTCTCATAAAGTACTGGTAAGAATGTAAAATGGTACAACGATTTGGAAAAGAAATTGGTTGGGTTTTTTTTCTTTCTTTCTTTTTTAAGTAAGCTCTACAGCCAACATGGCACTTGAACTCACAACCCTGAGATCAGGGGCACCTGGGTGGCTCAGCCGTTAAGCGTCTGCCTTCAGGACCCTGGGATCGAGCCCTGTATCAGGCTCCCTGCTCGGTGGGAAGCCTGCTCTCCCTCTCACACTCTCCTCCCTTGCTTGTGTTCCCTCTCTAGCTGTCTCTCTCTGTCAAATAAATAAATAAAAATCTTAAAAAAAAAAAAAAAAAAAACAAACCCTGAGATCAAGAGTCGCATGCTCTACCAACTAAGCCAGACAGGCACCTGGCCATTTCTTAATAAGTAAAATATATACCCATTCTGTGACTCTACCTTCCTATTCCCTTACTAGCTGTTTATCTGAAAGAAATGAGAGCATATATCCACATGAAGACTTGCACACAAATGATTAGCAACAGATTTGTAATAGCTAATATCTGGAAACAACTAAAATTAGGAGGTGAATGAATAAATGAAATTTTGTATACACATGGAATAGAACATTATCAATTAAAGTAAATTAAGTGTTATTATACCCAACAACATGGATGAATCTCAAAATTATTACATTGATGAAAGAAGACAGGCTAAAAAAGAATGCATAGTATATAATTTCATTTATGTGATATTCTAGAAATTGCAAACCAATCTATAGACAGACATTGGACCATTGGTTGTATGAGAAATATGGAGGAAGGGGAAGAAAGAAATGGACTTCAGAGAAGCACAAGGAATCTTTGAAGGTTGAAGGAGGTATTATCTTGACTGAGGTGGTGGTTTCACTGATGTTTGCATATGTCAAACTCATCAAATTGAACACTTTAAATAATACAGTTTAATATATGTCAGTTATATCTCAATGAAGCTGTAAAAGAAAGGAAAAAAAATAAAATATCTTCACAAAAAAGGAAATCTCTAAGATGTTTTGAATTCCAGTCACAATCCAGAGGGCCACTCAAAAAATTTTAATGCAATTTAAAGTTTACTCACTGACTATCTGCCTTAAACCAGTCCCATCCAGAGGAAATAACTATTACTAAAATGATGTGTATCCTTTCACCCCTTTTAGCTGATACTTTTACTGACATACATACACACTATACTGTTTTACATAAATTAAAATCATTACTATATTGTTCCATAGCATTGCTTTTGCACTCAAAAATATGTTTAGAAAGACAAATCCGCTGAACTCTTTTTAACAGATGCATGACATTAAATCATATGAATGCACTTCATTTAATGATGTTCTACTGATGGATTTAAAGGGGGATTTGAAGACATCTTTGTACATATATCTTTGATCATTGATTTATTTCTTTAAAAAAAACTTTTTGAAGTGCCTATTATCAAAAGAGTATTAATCTATTCATTCAACAATTACATAGGTACTTCTCTGTACACAGTACCGAAAAACAGAAAAGAATCATATGTAGTCAGTGTCCTTAAAGACATTCCATTTTAGAGGAAGAGACAGGTGAACAGACTGTCACAATGCAGTGAGATAAACACTGATAGAATCAACACAAGTAGCTGTGAAAAAAACAGGTAGGAGTGCTCAGGCCTGGAGGATCAGAATAAATTACCCTTGTAAGTGTCCTTTCTCTCCAAACCATAACATTCTTGCACCTTCTCTTCTATTTGTCATTCCTTAAAGGTATGCCTAGTACAGGACTCTGAACAGTGGTGCCTCATTTAGAGCTGCTGGCCAATAGACTGCAGTTGTGTTTGACACAGTATCCTATATGCTACTCGTCTACTGGCTGAGCTCAACCCCATTTACAGAGGACAACAGAGACCTGTGTTCAGGGTCACACTGAATAGAGACTGCTGGACTCCACAGAACCCACTGTCTCTCAGGAGCGATGAAGTCCTTATTATTCACCCTTGCAATTTTTTTGCTCCTGGCCCACTTGGTCTCAGGTAAATAAAATCTTGGGGAAGAAGAAACACTAACCTAAAACAGGGTCCTGCACATAGAGTCGCTATTGTCAAACTGTCCATGGGAATGGGGGAGGTGTTCTCACAGGACAGGAGGCTGAGGTTTGCCCTATTTCTTCAGAATATCTCTGTTCTAAGATATCTCAAGGCTCTCACAACAGAGCAGTGTCTATGGTTGGCAGTTAAGGAGAATAATGAGAATCCAAATGCAGAGATGGTCCTGATGCTCCAAACCCCCTATCCTATCACTCAGGGACTTGCTCAGGCCAGCCCTGCTTCACTTCACTTCATATGGTACCAAGTATTACTCCTGAAGTAACAATTCTACAATATTACTTCTTCTGATTGTCTTGGTCTTACAGAGATGGTCTCCCACTTTTTTATTCTTGGATGTGATTAACAGGACAAGAAAGGCTGTTTCTAAATATCCATAGGACTGTAAAGTGGAAAAGATAAGGAAACTATCCTGGGTGGACATGAGGGAAAGATTCAGAACTGCTGGAAGTCCCATGTCACATTTCAGGCTACTTGTGTAAGCATTCCTTCTTTTTAATTGATTCTATAGTTTATATTTACAAAATTAAGACAGGAATACTGCAAGTATTTGGGATATCAAAAAATTGGCTACAATTTATTTTTATTTTTATTTTTTTAAGATTTTATTTATTTATTTGAGAGAGAGAGAGCGAGAGAGAGAGCAGGAGAGACAGCGAGCAGTGGGGAGGGGCAGAGGGAGAGGGAGAAGCAGGCTCCATGCTGAGCAGGGAGCGCGATGTGGGGCTCAATCCCAGGACCTGAGGATCATGACCTGAGCCGAAGGCAGCCGCTTAACTGACTGGGCCACCCAGGTACCCCCAAAATTGGCTACAATTTAATAACCTCTTATATTTTCTAAATGTTGACCAACTCATATGCATGTTTCTAATTTTTTAATTTAACATTTTATGAAGAAAATTTTACAGACATTTAAATATTCCTCAAAAATACAGTTTGCCATAGATGTTTATTATTCTACTTTTACACCAACATTTACTTGGAAAGACCCCTATTGTATCAAGTTGTTTTTTCTAATGTGTCAGTATTACAAACAGTGTTGTAATCTAGTTCATAAATCATTATAGGATTTCTGATATATAAGCAAATTTTAGAAGCTCCATTTCCAGGTTACAGCATATTCTTTCTTTTAAGGGAACCACCATACATTTTCAAATGGCCATTCCTAGTATATTAGTGCTTTCTCACTAATTTGTTTAGTTTTTACCAGATAAGTATATTAACTTTGAAATTTGATATTACTGTAAATATTGTGTGCTGGCTTTTTAATACCTTTATTGATATGTACTTTCATTCCGATGACATAGGGCATTATTTTTTTTAAGGGAACTGCCATATATTTTCAAATGGTTACTCTTAGTATATTAGTGCTTCCTTACTATTTTGTTACTTTCACCTGACAGTTTTGTCAACTTTGGCATTTCATGTATTGTAAATTATTGTGTGTTGGTTATTTTTAACTTTATTGATATAGAATTTATACATCATATGGTTCACTTATTTAAAATGTATAAATCAATGCATTTTAGTCTATTTAGAGAATTGTGCAACTATCATCATAATCTAACTTAGAACCTCCTCACCATCCTAGAAAGAAACCTTGCACCTATCATCAGTTACTCCTCACTTGGCCCCACACACCCAAGGCAATCACTTATTGGTCACTTTTTAATTTTTTATTAATTTATTGAGGCATGAAATTTTTATTTTCATATCAAATCTATTGGTATTTTTCTTTGCATTCTCCATTAGCTTAGAAAGTTCTTCCCAGTGTTGAGAACAGTTATTCACCCATACTTTATATTTTCTATGGTTCGATTTTTTACACTGGCCTATATCTCATCTGTAATTTTTAAATATACGGCACAAAGTGCCAGACTAACTTTTTGAGGACGAACTTCCTAACAGAAAGAGAGTTGTGTTACTTGACAGCCTGCCTCCAAGGACGATGGTCTCCATTCTCTACTACTAGCAGACTGTTCAAATGGTATGAGAGGTACCTCAGAAAATGTTCCTGGTCTAATGTAGCCTCAAAATTCTATGAGTTTAGATTATACAATTTCTCTCCCTGTTTCTGAGACATTGATGACATATATCACCTGTTCACATGGTGTCCTAGTTCTAAACTGAAGGGCCCTGAGAAAATTCAGGTTCCCTTTCTAGACAAACACAAGCAATTCAGGATTATTCTGTGAGATTAGCCAATCCACCATCTCCAAGATCCGGTGGCATTAAAAATGGAACACTTAGGAAGGATATTTGGGAGAGGAAATCCACAAAACACCAAGGTATGTGGAACATCAGGAATGGAAAGAAGGAAACAAGAGACTTGATCTAAGATTTCCATCCATATATCCCAACTGAAGAAAGCCATTTGAGTGTCACGTCCATGGAGATGTTTGAGAGAGTAAGGAAGAGAGGATAAAAGAGGGAGTGGCTGGAAAGGAAGTGTAAATTCAAAGACCATTGCAAGAGCGCTTGAGACACAGAATATGAAGAGGGAGAAGAGTCATGAAAACAACAGAAGTCCCTCAGGTACATCAAGCTCTTCACTAGCTCCTAGCCTTTGCATATGCAACTCCCTTTCCTTCTACCATCTTCCAGCTCTTCACAGAGGTGGATCCTTTTTATCTTTCATGTCTAGCATCAAATATCACTTCCTTAGGGATAATTTCTTCTATCATCCTGTCAACAGTAGCTCTATTAAGTTGCTCTCTCTTACATTATTTCTTTCCTTAATAATACTTATATCAACCTGTAGCTATTTGTTATTTTCTTTCTCTTCTTTTCAAATGCAAGCACCTAAACTTATCTGTCCTGCTTAATTCTGATTATACACTTTTTTTGGTTGAATAAAAGAAAGTATGACTCAACATAGAGCAAGATGTGGAGGAGTCCCAACATCTCTTCAAGGTCCTCTGTGTTAAACCATGTGATGGAAGACTTTGTAAAGGTATATAATATGCACATAAAATATGCACATACAAAATATTTACACACTGCAGAATGTCTCTCTGATTAGTACATTCCTAGTAAAATGTCTCTTGTATATTTTATTCCTAAAATTACCAAAAATTGTGCAGATATCTCAATATCATATGTAACCAAAGTTTATATGTTAAAAATTTAGACGTCTATCACTCGATACATTTTGAACATCATACGTAAGACAAGCATAAAGTTATATTCCAAATATAATTTGTAAGACCTCAGAAGCATGTAAAGACATTCTGGAAATCCCCCTAAGTGTCAACAAAAGCTATGTGTGTTTTGGTAATCCTGAGGAGCATTACAACAATGATTTAAGCATTTCATATGTTAAGAGGATAGCTTGTGAGTTCTATTTAGGTGTTTAAATGTGTTTTGGTTACATTTTAGAAAATGGGATTTTGTTTGATATGTAATGATATGCTATATTTTTTTCCATTTAAAAAAATGAAAAATAGAATTCTGGGGAAAGTTTGCATGCAGAATTCTCATTCCAGGAATGGTAAGCCCTTACATACATGTACAAATCCCACATGTTTCTGTATGCATAAAATCTCACTTATTCCTCAGAGGAGGTTTTCACTATTAGGACAAATATAACAAAGCAACTGATAAAGACTCAAATAATCAATGCTCAAAAAAGCTTGCTGTTTTAAATTTATTTAGATAAATATTTTTGGTTTAATGAGCTGTAAAATTCCTTTATACAGGTCATTTATTCTTGAAAAGGTGTGAAAACAAAACAGGATATTGCAAGAAGAAATGCGGTAATAGAGAACTTCGAAAAGATCATTTGAAATGGAGATGTGACAGACATAAGGTGTGCTGTGTTCTGGCTATCGACAACAAGATTAAACCCTTAAGTTCCAGTAATAAAATCTTCATGCCGACTGTTAAGAATCAACTATCAACCACTAAGAAATGAAAACTACACTAATGGTGATCACTGCTTCTACTGTTTGAAATTTCAGCCTCTGTCTCCTTATAGGATCCCTGGTTCATTAAAGCAAAGGGCCTTATTTTGGGGTCATTCTTCTCTCTCTACTGTACTCCCCACTGTCCCTCCACTCAGTCAAATCTCCATAGCACCAGCAATGCTAGGGGAGGGATGCAAATAAGGCAGATGCCAGACACAAGTGAGGCTCAGTCCAAAACACTCATTAGGGACTAAGGGATGATAGTGGTGTCATCATTGAAGACAGTTTCCAGCCCACAGGCCCACAATCTGCCCATAGCAGTGATTATCAAACTTTAAAGTACATCAGAAACACCTAGAGAGACTGCTAAAACACATACTTCTGGCCCTCACTTCCAGTTTCTGATTCTGTGGTATAGCCTGAGAATTAGCATACTCACAAGTTCCCAAGTGATGCTGGTGTTGCTAGTCGATGAGCCACACTTTGAGAACCACTGGCTCATAATATGGAATGTTTGAAGGCTTCCTCCTACAGGTTGAAGGTGTTTGCCAAATATTTTTTTTTAAGATTTTATTTATTTTTTTGAGAGAGAGAGCATAAGCCGGGGGAGAGGCAGAGGGAGAGAGAGAGAAGCAGGCTCCCCCCTGATCAGGGGGCCCGATAAGGGGCTTGATCCCAGCATGACCTGAGCCAAAGGCAGATGCCTAACTGACTGGGCCACCCAGGCACCAGCCAAATATTTTTTAAGTGGGTACTAATACAAAGGCATTCCTAGAAAGAGCTTTCATATCCATTTTCTTACTGGATTTCCTACAACAACCTCAGGATGTAGGTATTCTGACCTCACTTCAGAGAAGAGAAATACTGATTTGTAGGCATTTGAACTGAGACAGACTTAACTGACTATTAAGAGTACTCTGTCACTATACTCTGATATTATCCAATTTTCCTTTTTCCCTGGAAATCTGAATATAATGGCCAACTTAGAGAGGGTAGAAGGGAGAGCAAGAGCTCTGTAGTATAACCTAAATACTGGTTTATTTAGCCATTCATTTTTATTCATAGGACTTAAAAGCTGCCCATATAAAGTCAGAGAAAGTAATCAGAATGAAATATTGCCTTCATTTATTCCAGATCTTCTCCAGGAGACTGGCCTCTGCCTCCTCAAACAGATACATCTATGATCTGTGATATAATCCTGCAGAGGAGATTTGAGGGGTGGGTCAGCCCAAACTAGCAGGACATCATTGCCTTTTACTCCCATGGCTCTCATTGTAGGCAGAACTCATGAACTCAAGCAGGGAGGGGGATGGACAGAGAGGCAAGTCACTTCAGCAGAGGAAGGCAGTAGAAAAAAACATGAGCTTCACAATCAGACATCTATGAGGTCATTCACGGTCCCATCATCTATTCATCTATTCAGTCTGTAGACAACTGATTTTCCGCCTTCAAGACTAAGTTTATGAAGTTGAAGAATAGAGAAAATATTTACTCCCACTCGGAGCACTCTGAAGGTTGCTAGAGTAGTATATTCAAATTTACTCACAACATAGGGACCTAGCCATAGCAGGTTGCTGATTCCTGGGTGAAGAGCAGAAAGGCACATTTCCCAAGGGCCCTGTCCACTAGACCATGACTGCTCTGCGTGGGTCTGGTGCTTAGAAGCCATGTTTCACCTGGGGGGAAGCTCATTACAATGCAGAAAAGGCTGTGACAGAGGTTAGGAGCATAGGATCTCACTGAACAGCCAGATGGGATTTTAAAAGCTCCTGGTAGAACTTACTGTGCTTTCCCCTCAGTAATCACCTTGACCACTACCTTGAAAACATCTCAGAGCTATGATCACTGTGATTATGGATGAGGAACTTTACCCTCCTGTCCTCTTCCCTTACATCCATTTCTTCTTCATCCCATGTTTGAACTTACGTGGCAAATAACCTTTCTCCGCTTTGTGGTTTTGGGGAGAAAATGAATCTTCGTTGTATAAGAATCACAATGTGCCAGGGGTGCCTGGGTGGCTCAGTCGTTAAGCATCTGCCTTAGGCTCAGGGCGTGATCTTGGCATTCTGGGATCGAGCCCCACATCGGGCTCCTCTGCTGGGAGCCTGCTTCTTCCTCTCCCACTCCCCCTGCTGGGTTCCCTCTCTTGCTGGCTGTCTCTCTCTGTCAAATAAATAAATAAAAATCTTAAAAAAAAAAAAAAGAATCACAATGTGCCAAGCACATTGATGCACAATGTCATTAAATAAAAGCCTTATATAATAATCATGATAACATGATTAAAGCTGAAGAAACCAGAGCAAAACATATCTAGGTCCTCCTTTTACTATGTTTACATATTATGTGGTTTCTACCTCAATTTATTCATTGGTAAGGCAGGTATAATCACATACCCACCTCCTGGAATACGTCTAAAAATTAAATAAGGCACTTTGAACACTGAGCACAGTCTCTGGCACTTAATGAAATGCCATAAAATGTAGGTTTAAAAAAAGTATGTGAGGTATAGGCTATTACCATTTAAAATATGAAAAATCTGAGTTCCTGTAGGGAAAGGATCTTGAACAAGAACAGACAGCCACATTTGGGAAGGAGTTCTGCTGTTCCCAAAGCCGTATCTCTAACCCATCTCATGCTAAATCTGAAGGTATCCTCAAGGCTGACTTCTAACCTGTTAGCTTTTCGTCCTGCAGAGCCGCATAGTCCTCAAGTGTGAGCTCTGAAAACCATGCACATTCCTACCTGTGCATTCAGGCTCTAATGTCTGAATAAAGCTTTCCTTAAATAAATTAAATCAGAATCCAATTTCGATGCACATCGTATTTGATCCTAATAATGACATTCAAAAGTTTGATTCCAAGACTCATGATAAACACAAAGTAAAAACTGTAATAAAAAAATACACAAAATATAAAGATAGGGGAATCAAAGCATATTACTATGGAAAATTGTCAAATCACAAAAGAATATAGTAAGAGAGAAAGAAAGGAATAAAAGATCTGCAAAACAACCAGAAAACAATTAACAAAAGGGCGCTAGTAAGTCCCTTACTTGGGGTTTAGTACTGTTCGCTAATTATTCAGCCTCAAAAAGAGAGGGAAATTCTACTGTTGTAACAATACAGATAAACCTGGAGGATATTATGCTAAGTGAAATAAGCCAGACACAGAAAGGCAAATATCACGTGATCACGCTTATATGTGGAACTTAAAAAAAAATTGAACTCACACTAGCAGAGAGTAGAATGGTAGTTACTGGAGGCTGGGAGTGGAGGAAAGGAGGGGGTAATAATCAAGGGTACAAACTTTCAGTTATAAGATTAATAAGTTCTGAAGATCTAATGTACGGCAGAGTGACTATAGTTAATAACAATTTGTTGTACTTGAAATTTGGTAATAGAGTAGATCTCAAGTGTTCTCACCACACACACACAAGTGGTAACTATATGAAGTGATGGATATGTTAATTAGTTTGACTTTGGTAAGCATTTCACAACGTATACATATATTAAAACACCATGTGGGGGTGCCTGGATGGCTCAGTCCGTTAAGCATCTGCCTGCAGGTCATGATCCCAGGGTCCTGGGATTGAGCCCCACATCGAGCACCCTGCTCAGCCGGGAGTCTGCTTTTCCCTCTCCCTCTGCCCCTCCTCCTGCTCATGCACACACTCTCTCTCTCAAATAAATAAATAAAATCTTTAAAAAAAAAAAACCCATGTGTATACCTTAAATATATGCAATTTTATTTATCAATTATACCTCAATAAAGTTGATAAAATCTTCTGAACTAAATTATAGTAGAGATATATCAACTGAACAATTCTTAGAGGGAAATTTATGCCAATTGATCCATATATAAGAAAAGGAGATAAGTGGAAAATAATTAGAGATTCATACTGAAAGAGTAGAGAAAGTTTAGTATATAAGTTCAAATATATAGCAAATAAGACAAGCAGTAAAGAGGAAGAAAAGAAATCAATAAAATACAGAACAAATTTTCAATAAAGAAAGTGAAAACAGTTTGCTCTCCTGAGATGAGAGTGGTGATCTCGCACGCAGAATTACAGAGACCAAAAAATGGTCAACACACAAAGAAATCAACTCACAATGGCTGAATGAAAAGCAGGACAAGTACATAAAAATACATGAATCTATGGCCTTTATTAGACTAAACTCTAAGTTATATAATATCACTTGTGTTATTCTATCTTGCTACAATGTCACATTCAAAGGAAAACAGACCAGCAATCAAAAGTAAACAAAAACCCAGTCTGGTATTAACTGAGCCTGTGGCTGGCCAAACGCTCTATCCCATTATATTTTACTTCATAAAGAGTGATTAATTTTAAGCCATACATGTATATGATGAAACATGTTCAAATATTATAGAATGAAATAAAACACAAAGTAAAAATCCACTGAAACATCCCCCCAAAAGGAAACATTTCTGAAGTTTGATATTCTCCTTAGAATTATTTCCCTGTCTAAATAGTGTAACCTCATTTCTTTATTTATGAAATCAAAATTGTACCTAGAACTCCTTGATATGACTTGTAAGGTTTTAACTTAGTGATTACTTCCCCATACTCCCTCTTCTTTTTGTTAGGAATATTATTCTGTAGTTTCCTATTAGTTGACTTTATGATACGAAATCACACGTGCAAATATTTTATTTCTATTAACTTTAGGTATTATTTCGGATTCCTCATGACGTTGAAGACACATCACCACCTTCGTCTAACACATCTACCTACTCTGTCAGTTATCCATCATGTTTACGTTGGCAAGGCTGTCGATTCTGTTGTAATGTTAGAACATATGTCTTGAGATTCTTCGAACATGGTGACGGGAATACGGTTCCTTTCTCCTCCTCTACTCTGAGGAGACTAATTCTCCTGTTTCAAGGAGCTACTAGCCGTTCTAGACAGGTGCACCAGGACGTTAGTTCTATTGGGCTACATGCAAAGAGAAATGTTGTGAGGTTTTGTTTTGTTTTTTCCCTTGATTGAGCGAGAGAAATTCCTGGCAGTCCTGAAGAATTTCCCAGTTTTCAGAGACCTGTGGAAGTCCTAGAGAGTCAACATTGGCCCCACATGAATGTACGAGACTCACTTCCACCAAAGATATTTCAAAAGAGATTGAATAAATACCCTGAGCCCTCCCTGCCTTTTAGCCTGAGAGTACATAGGTACGGGTTAGCCATGAAGGTTTCTACCATGTGTCTCAAAAAAGAACTGGCGGACTGTTTACTTATACATAGCTAGCAAAATGGAATAGAAATTGCTTCAAATTCATATGCAGAGAAAAGATTAATTAAGTTTAAAACTATGCTTTCCCAAATAAGATATTCAAGGTAAAAATTTAGGGAACACTACTCAGACCCAATTTACTAACCTAGATAATAAAGTGCTAAAAATACCTGAAAGCATTAAAAGCAAAACAAAACTACAGAATGCAAATAATGAGGAAGTAGGTGAGAATCTGCAGGAGATCCAAAAACCTTCGACAGAGTTTCAGAAAAATAGATAAAGGATGAAAAGTTAAGTTAATTGAGAAAAAAAAAAAAGAACAAGGTAATTCCTAAATTAAAAAAAAAAAAGTCTGCAGATTTAAGTGAGTCATTTGAATCTAGGATAGGTTGACAATAAGAGACACTCTCCTAGGAATATCCTGGCAAAATTCCTGAAGACTAAGGGTAAGAGAAAACCTCAGAAGCCTGCAATCAGAAAGAGCAAAATATTAACAAAGGAAAAAAGAATTAGACCAACAGCTCACATCTTATCTGCAAGACTAGAAGCTAAAACATAGAACACAATTAATATATCGGAAAGCAATGTATTAAGTCTGTGAGGACTTCTGCAAGGAAAGGGTTATACCCCAATAATTATATACCAAGTCAGACTTCCTATTTCAGTCCCACATATAAAGAGTTTAGAAGTTGTAATTCCAACCTTAAAACAAGAAAAAGGTCATTTCTGAGCATGTGTCTTTCCCTCTACGTGTGTAGCTTTCTGAATACCCCAGTATACATGGGGACTTCGGAATCCCTTAACTTTCCAAAGCAATTCTCTCTCCAATTTTTCCTCCTAGGCTTTCAACAGCCTAATGCTTGCCTCAGATGTAATCTCTGCTTTCAGGAGGCAACAAGTTTTTAATTTTCCTTTCAAAGTTTTCGATGAATATAGACAGTTTCTGCCCTGAGTGGGTTCTGAGTTAGGTAAAATAATGGTAAAAGTTTTGTGCCGGTCCTTTAGGTTTACCCCTGATAGGTTGGAACAAATAAGCATAATTCTTGAGAATAAGGTCGGCTCACCTTAGTCTGCCTCATACTCTGCAAATACTGGCTGCTCGTCTTCAAGACCACTGCTGAGTGAGGAGGCATTTATGGCAAAGGCAAGAAAAAAATTCTGCAAAGCTTTCCCAGTATTTAAAAATTTCCTTTTCCTTGATTCAGTGTTTGCTTGGTTGCTGTAAACCTTTGACTACTTTCCAGATTTCTGACAAAGCTAATTCTGACACTTTTGGCTTGATTTGTCGATGTTTCTATGCAGGGATGGGCGCTCGGAGCCATCTGCTCCATCACTGCCACTGATGTCACCGTCTATCCTTCCTTCTTCATGAATGGTAGCATGTATTTACAGGTGCATAGTTTGAGCAGCTTGCTCTCTGCCTGTAGAATTTGGGGAGTTCAACAGCTTTCTTTCAAGTATTTCTGCCTCCGGCACTTTCAGTCCAAGCTGGCAGTTTTTCTGCAGATACAACATTCTCAAGAACCTTGTGGGTCTCCTTTGTATGTCTTGGGATTCATTCCATTAGACAAGATAACACCTCCAAAGGTATTTTCTGGATAATCCTATCTCTATCACAGCTTCTGCGTAGATGGCTGAGGGGATCCATTAGTCATATGTCTAATCACTTCAAAGAGGCCTCTGAGTGATTGAATACTATGAACTTGCGATCCTTCCAAGGCATTAGCAAAAGGTTGTCTAGCCACATCCTTAGATTTCTTTCCAGAACATGCTTTACTGATAGTGGATCTCCTAATTTTAATGTCTTTTGTAATCTGGACGGGCGGAGAATTTCCAAATTATCAAGTGCTGGCTCCTTTTTGTTGAACAGTTCTTTCCATCAATCCCTTTCCTCTTGCATTTTACTATAAACTGCACCAAGAATTCAGGCCATGCCTTCAGCACATTGCTTGCAAATATCCTCGCTTAAATATCCAAATGCATCACTTACAAGTTCTGATTTCCATATAATTGTAGAATACAATTCTGCTAAGCTTTTTGCCATTATATATAACAAGGACAACTTTTCTCCAGCTTCTAGTAACATGTTCCTTCTGAGTCATTGCTAGCAGCTTTTTTACTGTCCATATTTCCACCAAAAGTCTGTTTGTGATTATTTAGATGTTCCCTAAGGTGATTTAGTTTTTCTCTGCCATGCTCCTCAATCCCTTCTAAGTCCTCTCTGACAAAGTTATTAGCATCCATATCCCTTCTAACAACTGTTCAAGGTAATCTAGACTTTATTTATCATGCTCTTCCTAAATCTTGTGGTCACCACCCAGTACCCAGCTCCAAAGCCATTTACATGTTCTTGGATATTTATTTGTTATAACACCTCACTTCCAGGAATCAAAATCTCTACTTGTTATCTACTGCTACTTTACCACAAATTTAGTGGCTTCAAACAACAAAGATTTATTACCTAAGCTTCAAAATCTTTTTTTTTGGGGGGGGAGCATATTTTTTTTTTATGTAAAGTTCCATGATTCATTACTTGCGTATAACACCCAGTGCACCATGCAATACGTGCCCTCCTTATCCCATTCCCCCACTCCCCCCTCCCCTCTGAAGCCCTCAGTTTGTTTCCCAGAGTCCATCTTAGCCCTGAAGGTCGGAAGTCCAAAATCAATTTGGGTTAAAAACACAGCAGAGCTGTGTTGCTTCTGGAGGTTCTAGGGAGGATTGTGTCTCCTTCCTTTGCAGCTTCTACAGCTCACCTGCACTCCTTGGTTCATGGCCTCTGCCCCGTCTTCAAAGTGCATCATCCCATCTTCACTTTCTGTCACATCTCGTTTTTCTTGTTTCAGTACCTGCTTCTTTCTTCTGAGGACCACTGTGATCACATGGTTTGGCCCAGATGATCCAGGATAATCTTCCCATTTCAAGATCCTTAACTTAATCATGTCCATAAAGTCCCTTTTTCCATATAAAATGACATTCAAATGCTCTAGGAATTTGGACATGAACATCTTCTGGGGGAAGAGGGGCATCCTACCTTCTCTTTGTCTACCACATGCTCACTTCTCTTGTCATTCTTTTATTTTTTCCTCTTCAGTCTTCAGTTTTTGTATATTGTGTTTATTCAATTCGCTAATCCAATCATCTGCCATTTTTTGACTCTTCTATTAAATCCATTTTGTTCTTATTTCTATACATTATATTTTTCAGTTCTAAAATCCTCATTTGACAGGCACCTGGGTGGCTCAGTCATTAAGCGTCTGCCTTCGGCTCAGGGTGTGATCCCAGAGTCCTGGGATCGAGCCCCACATCAGGCTCCTGCACTGGGAGCCTGCTTCTTCCTCTCCCACTCCCCCTGCCTGTGTTCCCTCTCTCGCTGGCTGTCTCTCTCTCTGTCAAATAAATAAATAAATAAATAAATAAATAAATAAATAAATAAAATCTTTAAAAAAAAATCTTCATTTGACTCTTTTTTATTGGTTTCAATCATCTGTTGCAATTCTCTATCCTCTATCCATCTAGCTCATCTGTATTTTTCCTCTATTTCTTTAACACATTGATTGTGGTTGTTTTAAAAGTCCTTGTGTCTTAACTCCAAATTTTGGATCATGAGTGAGTCTGGTGTCGTTAGTTTTCCATGCAGCATAACAAATTACCACAACTTTAGCAGCTTAAAAAAACACACACATTTATTATTTCACAGTTTCTGTGATTCAGCAGTCAGGGCATAGCTTATCTGGGTTCTCTGCTTATACTAGAGTGTATAAAAATTTCAAGATATGGCCAGGCTTCATTCTAATCTGGAGACTTGACTGAAAGAAAATCAGCTACCAGGCTCACTCAGATACTGGGCAGAATTTATTTCCTTGCAATTGTAGAACAGATGTCTTCATTTCCTTTCTGTTTGTTGGCCAGAAGTTACCCTCAGCTCCTGGAATCTGTCCAAACATGACCATTTACTTCATCAAGCCATCAAGGAGAATCACTAGCATGAGTTTCTGGATGAACTCTTATATAATATGTTATTACAAGAATGAGAGCCCATCACCTTTGCTATATCCCATAAGTTATATTAAATCACAGGTTCTGCACACTCTCAAGAGGAACTCAGGAGCCTGAACGTGAGGAATTACTGATCACTGGGGATCACCTTACAGTCTGTCCCACCACACTGCTTTTATCATATGATTATTTCCCATTCTTACTAAGCTTTATTTTATGGCATGTGAGTTTATTGAATGCCAGATACTAGGTAAAATGGACTGATTATAAAGGCTATAAGTGATGCTATCTTCAACCAGAAAATGTTCTCCCTTTCTCCAGATAACAAATAGAATAAGCATCTTATAACTCACTCTAACAAAGTATTTTGCTTGTTCAGGGCTCTGTTTCAGTGTTAGTAATGATTCCACCTACATCTAGATTTCCTGTTCCAGATAGAGCCCTCCAGTCTTTTTCTTGAGATTCTGATGGGTCTCAACAACCACAGCCTTAAAAGAACAGGGTATTCCGGCTCTGGCTCTGCTCTTTAGAGTTCAAATCTCTGCTCTCCAGCCCCCTGACTCAGATAATTCACAGAACACTTTCACTCAATATACCCTTTAAATCACCACTTCAGACTTATACCCTTATAGGGTTTTTTACCCTCGTGTTTTATTTTATTTCCACTATTATAATATTAAGACAGTATTATTACATGCATTCCAATTAGAGATGGTTGTACTCTCTGGGTGAATCCAACAAGTTATCATTATAAAATGACCTGTATTTCTCCAGTAGTAATTTTTGCCTTAAATACCATTTTGTTCAACAGTAAGAAGTATTCTTTAGTTGGTATTTATTTGCATGTTATGTCTTATAATTATCATCTCTTCATTTTCAATCTTTCTTTATGTTCTGTTTGTACATATATATGTTGTAAACATCACCTAATTTTTGATCCACTGTAAAGTTAATCCATGAATTTTCCCTGTGTCTGAATAATACGTGGAACATAGAACACTTTAATTCTACTCAATCCTCTCAATTTATTTCTTACATTTTCAGAATTTTGATTAAGTATGCTTTTAAATCTCACAAAATACTTTCTATTCAATCCTGCCAGTTCTTAGTTTGATTTATCCACCTTTTTGGCTTGAAACAACTGAAATTTATTCTCTTAACGGTTCTGGAGGCCATAAGTACATGTGTCTTCCAGGACTAACATCAAGATGTCAGCAGGGCTGGTTCCCTCTGGAGGTTCTAAGGGAGATTGTTTCCTTGGCTTTTCCATCTTCTAGAGGCTGTCCTCATTCCTTGGCTTGTGGCCCTTTCCTCCCACTGCTTTACACTCTCACATTATGTTTTTCCTCTTCTGTCATCAAATCTTGTCTGCCTCTTGCAAGGACACTTGTGATTATAATATCCAGGATAATCTCCACCATCTGGAGATCCTTAACTTAATCCTATCTGCAAAGTTCTTCTTGCCATAAAAAATGACATTCACAGGTTCCAGGAATTAGGACCTGAACATCCCCATTTTTGCCCACGGTTCAGAAGTATCTCCAGAAGGCCCTTAAAAATGATGCCCTTTGTGAGGGGTGGCTTGGATGAAGCTGAATTCCCGAAGGAGAATATGAGTTCCCTGATTTACAACGTTAAAACATTCAGTGAAGAGCCTGGCAATGCCATATTGGCTAATATCTTCCTTGTTCTCTGGCAGCTGGCACGCTGAATCCTCCATATACGGGGAGGACATGTGGCTGGGCCAGATACTTGTGTCTGGTAGGGCTAGGAGCTCTGGACTCAGCATCCTTTGATCAGGGTAGCTTCCAAGCTCTCTGATTTATCCACTTTTATCACATTTTTAATTGCTTCTCCATCATAGACTTTCATCACAGAAAAATGTGATTATTTTTTCAACTAAAGTATATCCTTTAGAATTTTCTTCTATTCTTTCATGAGATTTACTGACGTCTATGAGTCTGGAAATTTTTCTCTTTGTAAAAAAATTTGAAAAGGCTATATTTATATTCAATCTTGAAGTAAATTTTTGGTGGATATGGATTTCTAGGTTGCATTTACTTTTTTTTTTTTTTGTAATATGTTGAAGAAGTTATTCCACTGGATTATGGCTTCTATTGTTGCTGATGAAAAATCACCTGTCAAGGTAACAGGTAATAGCTACTCTGCCTAAGGTAAGGATCTTGTTTTTCCCTCTAGCTGTTTTCAGCTTTTCTCTTTCTTTGTGTTTTATCTCAAAGATCACCATTCTTATTTATTATAGGAAACAGTATTACTTTGAGTATTTCTGGAAAAAAATAAGATCCATTATGGCAAGAAGATCCATTTTCAAAGTCATGTAACTTTTTATTATTTCTTTCCCTCTTTCTCTGTCCTCCCCTTTGAAAACCAGATATTAACCAGGCACCTAACTAATCAGGTATCAGCTTTCCTGAATTGACGTTCTCATCTCATACATTTTGCTCATACTTTCCACTTGGATTTATATTTCAAATATTTCTTGGCATTATCAAAGGGGAACCCTCCTGCACTGTTGTTAAGAATGCAAGTTGGTACAGCCACTTTGGAAAACACTGTGGAGGTTCCTCAAAAGTTAAAAATAGAGCTACCCTATGACCCAGCAATTGCACTATTGGGTATTTACCCCAAAGATACAGATGTAGTGAAAACATGCACCCCAATGTTCATAGCAGCATTGTCCACAATAGCTAAACTGTGGAAGGAGCCGAGATGCCCTTTAACAGACAAATGGATAAAGAAGATGTGGCCCATATATACAATGGAATGTTACTCAGCCATCAGAAAGGATGAATACCCACCATTTGCATCGACATGGATGGAACTGGAGAGGAGTACGCTAAGTAAATAAGTCAAGCAGAGAAAGACAATTATATGGTTTCATTTATTTGTGGAACATAAGAAATAGCAAGGAATACATCAGGAGAAGGAAGGGAAAAATGAAGGGGGCGAAATCAGAGGGGGAGACGAACCGCGAGAGACTATAGACTCCGGGAAACAAACTGAGGGTTTCAGAGGGGAGGGGGGGCTAAGTGATGGGTTAGCCCAATGATGGGTATTAAGGAGGGCATGCATTGCATGGAGCACTGGGAGCTATAAGCAAACAATGAATCATGGAACACTACATCAAAAACTAATGATGTACTGTATGGTGACTAACATATTAAAATAAAAAAATAAAAATAAATAAATAAATAAATAAAATATATATTTTTACTAAAAAAAATATTTCTTCACATTATCTTAATCATATTTCTAATTTCCAAAAGTTTGCTCTTTCTCTTTTTCCCTTTCTGTAGCATATTACTGTTTTATGGATAGAGTCAACTCTTGAATCCATCCAAAGATACCAATTACAGTTTATCTATTTGTCACCATTTATTGACTTATTCCCAAATAATGGCTCTGACATGATCTTAGTTTTTCATTTATTTTCAGGCATATTGCAGATTATTCTCAGGCAGCTGCTCACCCTAAATTGCCCATTCATAATTTATATGTATGTCTACACACACGCACACATATAAGCCATTTTTATGTGTGCAAGTTTGTCCTCAGTTTTTGATTTACAATGTTTGAACATACAGAGAAAAAATATGTATGTTGGAATGCATGGTACTGATGTTTACTTCCCACATTCTCTCTTAAAAGAAGTCACTTGGGGTGCCTGGGTGGTTCAGTCAGTTAAACATCTGCCTTTGGCTCAGGTCATGATCTCAGGATCCTGGGATCAAGCCCTGAGTCCAGTTCCCTGCTCAGCAGGGGGCCTGCTTCTCCCTCTCCCTCTGCTTGCTACTCCCCCTGCTTGTGCTCTCTCTTTCTCTCTCTCAAATAAATAAAATCTCTTTATTAAATAAATAAATAAATAAACAAATAAATAAATAAATAAATAAAAGAAGTCACTTGAACAAAAGGAAGGAATAATTGAAAAATTTTACATGACTTCCAGGGATATTTGCACCAACTCAGAAGGTTAGTAAAACAAAATTATAGGATGAGAGCTATATAGCCTGTATAGCAACAAGTTCACACTATAGAAGAATGAGGGTTTCAGAGATAAAGTATAGATAAAATACAGCTTCATCTACTATTGCTATAAAATAATAGATGAGGTCTAAAGTTGACAAACTATAGTGGCATAATACTTTTAATAAGTCATTCAATATTTTAATTTACTTGGTGCCATTTTTTCCAGAAAAAAATTATTTTTCTTTGACATCCCGTTTATTCCATGTGTTTCTTTTATTTATCTTACAGTATCCTTGCATGGAAACGAAGCCAATCACTTTCATATTGTAAACTTGGGAAGTGAGTTAGATTGTCTTTGTCAATTATTTGCTAAAGCAAAACAAAACAACAACAATAACTACTACTACAAAAACAAAAAGTTTAGGCAGGATAGAGACCATACAAATGAACCAGGAAACAGGTAACATGAATGAAAACATTTTAAATCTTAATACTTTTTCACCAATACTAACAATGTGTCCGTCCATATATTGTATCCTAGAAAGGCAGGCTTTTTGAGGAGCCCCTATATGTTCCAGGGGAAGTAGGCTGATATTACACATCAAATTTCTTCACCTGACTTAAATCACCAGTAGTGACACTGATCACCTGTCAACAGAGCTCTTCTATCTGCCAAATCTCTAGCCTGCTCCTTTCATGGATGGTGGTCTGAACATGCAGTTCCTTGCCTGACCCTCTGTGATGTTCGACGAAGCTCAGGATATGCCTACAGGCTGCCAGCACAATTAGATCTTAATGTTCCAAGATAAACATCATTTGTTTGGTACTCCAGAATATACCACCTTTCTTGGAGAACTCAGTGTGCTGTTTGACTAAGAGGTAATGAGGCCAACACACACACACATACACACACAGAGTCTCAATCAGTTAAGGCCGTGTTTGGAGTAGTAATGAGGTGTTTCTCCCCTTCCCAGTCAGAGTGGCATCAGTAGAAGCTTCATAGGAGGCCTGAAATCCTATCCTAACTTCATAATGATGAACAGTTCCTCTACCCCCCATGTCCATAGACAAGGTTGAGAACCAGGACTACGACCTGCACAAGATAGAAACAAGGCTGTGTCAATGGGGTGGTATCAGAAGAGATCCGATAAAACAAAAGATTTAATTAAGATCTAGAACTGCATGACATATTACCCAAAATGTCCTGATTTCAATCTAAAAAATCACTCATAATACTAAATAAACAGGAAGATCTCAGCTTGAATGAGAAAAGAGAATCAATGAATGCCAACACAGAGATGATACAAACGTTTAAATTATCTGACAAGGATTTTAAAGTAGCCATCATAAAAATGCTTCAACAGGCAATAATTAACACACTTGAAACAATTTTTTTTAAGGGAAGTAAGACTCTAAACAAATGAAAAGCCTCAGCAAAGAACTAAAAGATATAAAGAAGAATCAAATGGAAATTTTAGAACTGGAAAATTCAATAATCAAAATAAATAACTCAATAGATAGGTTGAATAGCACAATGGAAGGGACAAAGGAAAGAAGCAGTAAACTTAAAAATCAGGCAGAATAACTACTCAGTCTGAACAACAGAGAGAAAATACAATGAAAAGTAAATGAACCAAGCCTCAGTGACCTGTGGGATTACAACAAAAGATGTAACAATTCACGGCACTGAAGTACCAGAAAAAAGAGGGGAAAAGTGTAGAATATAAAATAATTCAAGGAAATAAGGGCCAAAGCCTCCCAGTTGGAAAAAAAAAATTTATAGATGCAAGAAGATGACTAAAGTAAAAATAAGCACGCCCCCCCAAAAAGTATGTACCCAAGACATATCAAATTTACTCTTCTGAAAATAAAGACAAAGAAAAAAGTCTTTATAACTACCAGAGAGAAAACCTTCACAACACCTAGAAAAAAAGAAAAAAAAAACACATAGGGGAGAAAAAAATCCAAAGGACAGGAGATTTCTCATAAGAAACTATAAGGGCCAGGAGATAGTGGCATAACATTTTTCAAGTACTGAGAAAATATTAACTGTAACCCAGATATCTATATCTGGGAAACTATGTTTCAAGAATAAAGAGCAAATAGGGGCGCCTGGGTGGCACAGCAGTTAAGCGTCTGCCTTCGGCTCAGGGTGTGGTCCCGGCATTGTGGGATCGAGCCCCACATCAGGCTCCTCCGCTATGAGCCTGCTTCTTCCTCTCCCACTCCCCCTGCTTGTGTTCCCTCTCTCACTGGCTGTCTCTCTCTCTGTCAAATAAATAAATAAAATCTTTAAAAAAAAAGAATAAAGAGCAAATAAACACATTCTCAGTTGACGGAAAACTGAGGAGGGGATAGGTCATAAGTAGACGAACCTAAAAGAATGGCTAAAGGAAATTCTTCACACAGAAAAGTGAATAAAAAAGAAATCTTGTAATATCAGTATAAGAACGAACAACAGAAAGAACAAAACATGGGTAAATACAATATAATTCCCTTCTAGTTTTAGTTTTCTAAATTATTTTTGACAGTTGAAGCAAAAATTATAACACTCTATCGTGGTTCTCAATGTAGGTATAAGAAATATTAAAGTCAATTATTTTTCTTATTGTTTTTAAATTTTAATTCCAGTACAGTTAGCATATAGTATTACACTCATTACATGTGTACAATAGAGTGATTCAACCATTCTATACATTACTCAGCGTTCATCATGATAAGTGCACTCACTCCTTAATCCCCTTTACCTATTTCACCCATCACCCTACCACCTCCCCTCTGGTAACCATCAGTTTGTTCTCACTAAGAGTCTCTCTCCCTCTTTTTTTTTTCCTTTGCTCATTTGTTTTGTTTCTTAAATTCTACATACAAGTGAAATCATATGGTATTTGTCTTTCTCTGACTTATTTATTTCACTTAGCATTATACTCTCTAGCTCCATCCATGTTGTTCCAAATGGCCTTCCCAGATTCTTAACTATAGAGACCAAACTGATGGTCCCCAGAGGGGACGTGAGCAGGGTGATGGGTTAAACAGGTGATGGGGATTAAGGAGTGTACTCGTCAGTGATGAGCAGTAGGTGATATATGGAATTGTTGAATCACTGTACTGTACACCTGAAATTAATATAACACTGTATGTTAACTAACTGGAATTAAAATAAAAACTTTTTTTTAACACATGTTGTTAGGGCACCTGGGTGGCTCAGTCGGTTGAGTATCCACCTCTTGATTTCTACTGGGGTCACGATGTCAGGCTCATGGGATCAAGCCCTGCACTGGATTCTCTGCTTAGCAGGGAGTCTACTTGAGATTCTTTCTCTCGCTCTCCCTCTTCCCCTTCCCCTGCTTGTACACACATCTGTAAGTCTTTTTGGAGAAATGTCTGTTCGTGTCTTCTCATTTTTTAAATGGATTATTTGTTTTTTGAGTGTTGAGTTTTATAAGTTCTTTTTTTATTATTATTATGGTACACTAGTCACCATACAGTACATCATTAGTTTTTGATGTAGTGTTCCATGATTCATTGTTTGTGTATAACATTCCTTATATATTTTGGATACTAACCTTTTATCACATGTCATTTGCAAATACCTTCTTCCATTCAATAGGTTGCCTTTTAGTTTCATCGTGCTTCTGTTACTGTACAGAAGCTTTTTATTTTGATGTAGTCCCAATAGCTTATTTTTGCTTTTATTTCCTTTGCCTCAGGAGGTGTTCCTAGAAAAAATGTTGCTACAGCCGATGTCAGAGAAATTACTGTCTGTGCTCTCTTCTAAGATTTTTATGGTTTCAGGCCTCACATTTAGGTCTTTCATCCATTTTGAATTTGTTTTTTTGTGTGGTGAAAGAAAGTGGTCCAATTTCATTCTTTTGCATTAGTCCAGTTTTCCCAACACCATTTATTGAAGGTAATGTCTTTTTTTCCCATTGTATATTCATTCTTCCTTTGTTGAAGATTAATTGATCATATAATTGTGGTTTATTTCTGAGCTTTCTGTTCTGTTTCACTGATCTATGTGCCTTTTTTGTGCCAGTACCATATTGTTTTGATAATTACAGCTTCATAATATACCTTGAAGTCTGGAATTGTGATACCTCCAATTTTGTTTTTCTTTTTCAAGATTGCTCTGGTTATTCAGGATCTATTGTGGTTCCATACAAATTTTAGGATTGTTTGTTCTAGTTCTGTGAAAATGCTGTTGATATTTTGATAAGGATTGTATTAAATCTGTAGATTGTTTTGGGTAGCACAGTAAGTCAGTTATGTTATAAATAGATAGGAAAGATCAAGAAGACATAAGGGAGATAAGGTTTTTAAACTTCTCCTGAACCAGTAAAATGATTCTTCAGTAGACTGATAAGTTATGGATATAAGTGTACTACTCAGAGCAATCACTTACAAAAGCTATAATTAGAGTTACACTCAAAAATACTATTGAAAAATCAAAATGGAATTCTAAATAATGTTCAAATAATTCACAGAATGGCAGAAAAGAGGAAGAGATAAATAAAATAACAAAGGAAACAAAAATAATATGAAATATTTAAGACTTACCGTACCATTAATTACATTTAAATTATCTTAAATACACAAATTAAAAGCTAGGGATTGTTGGAGTGTACTAGACAATAATAATCTAAATACAGGCTATCTAAATGAAACTCGCATCTAATTTAGCTATATAATTAGGTTGTAAATAAAAGAATAGAAAAAATATATAATGTGAACATTAACAAAAATAATAGCAGGAATGACTATATTAATATCAGAAAAGTAGACATCAGAGCAAAGAAGAATTACAGAAGTCACTACATAATGATAAAAGGACAAACACATCAAGACAGAGCAAATCTAATGTGCATGCTCCAAACAACAAAGCTGCAAAATACGTGAAGAAATAATTGCAAGAGGTAAAAAGGAAATACAGACAAATACACAATTATATTTGGGGACATCCCCACTCCTTCTCAGCAATTGACACAAGAAAGGAAATCATTACCATCAACAGAGAAACTCAATAACATCATCAACCACAGGATCTCAGAGACATTTATAGGCCAGTCTACCCAACTACAGCAAAATACATATTTCTTTCAAGCTCCTATGGGCCATATACCAAGGTAGACCACATCCTAGTCCATAAAACAAGCCTCAGCTGATTAAAAAGAATTGGAAATCAGAGTTTGTTCCCTGTAAGACTGACCACAATGGAATCTGACTAGAAATTAATAACAGAAATAAAACAGAAAAATCTCCAAACACTCGGAACCAACACAACACATTTCTAAGTTAAAGAGAAAATCTCAAGGGAAATAAAATACACACTGAATTGAATGAAAATGAAAATTCAACAGTTCAGAATTTGTGCTGAATCAGTACTGAGGGGGCAATTTAGAACACTAAATGCTTAAATTAGAAAAGAGGAAAAGAAAAAAAAAGAAAAAAAGAAAGAAAGAAAGAAAGAAAGAAAGAAAGAAAGAAAGAAAGAGAAAGAAAGAAAGAAAAGAAAAAGTGTCAAATCAATAATCTAAGTTCTCACCTGAGGAAATTAGAAAAAGCAGAATGCATTAAACCCAAGTCAAGCAAAAGATAGGACAACAATATAGATAAGAGTAGAAATCAATGGCATTGGAAACAGAAAAACTATAGAGAAAAACCAATGAAACAAAAAGCTGCTTCTTTGAAAAGATCAATAAAATTGACAAACTTCTAGCAAGAGTGACAAAGAGAAAAAAAGAGAAACATAAATTGTCAATATTAGGAATGAAACAAAGAGTATCACTATAGACCCTGCAGACTGCAAAATGATAACGAGGAAATACTCTCAATGACTCTACATACATTGATTTACTTTTTTATTTTACAATACCCTTGCATTCCCAGAATAAACCCTAATAAATATTGGTGCATTATATTATTTCTATACTGTTCAATTTTATCTGTTAATACCTGTTTAGGATGTCTGTGTTCATGAGGGCTATTTGTAGATTTCATGTCATGTCATTGCCAGATTTTGGTATTTGTTCTGACAGCTTCATAAAACAAGTTAGGAAATGTTTCTTCTTTTTACCTTTTCTTCAAAATTTTGTGAGAAATTCTTCCTTAAATGTTTGATAAAAATCTCCAGTTGAGGGGCACCTGGGTGGCTCAGTTGGTTAAGCGTCTGCCTTCAGCTCAGGTCATGATCCTGGGGTCTTGGGATCCAGCCCCAAGCCGGGCTCCCTGCTTCGCTCTCTCCCTCTGCCATCTCTCCTGCTTGTGCTCTCAATCTCTAATTAATAAATTTTAAAAATCTTTTAAAAAAATAAATCTCCAGTTGATTTATCTGAGGCTAGAGTTTTATTTGGAGATTTTGGATAATTTATTCATATTCTTAAGTAGATATGAACTATTCTGATTTTCTCTTTAATCTTGTTTCTGGTAATTTTTGTTTTTGACATTTCGTCTTGTGTGAAATGTATTGGTATAATGTAATTAATGATACTTTTAGCACCCTTTTCATGTTTGTATGATCTTAATAATAGCCCATCTTTCTTGAAACTAGACATTTTTTCTTGACCAGTCTTGCTACGGCAATGTTAACTTTATTAATTTGCTCAAAGAACCAAACTTCTCTGTTTTAATTTTCTTTATTTTCTTTATTTTTTTCTATTTCATTGACTCATGGTCATATGCTTATTAGTTCCTTCCTTCAACTTACCTTGGATGTAATTTACTTGTATTTTTTTTCATTCTTAGAGAAATAAGAATTCTTAGGTAAATAAGTTAGATCTTTATTTTTAAACCCTCTGACGATATATGCCATCTACAGATATATATATATATTTCTAACCACATTAATATTTATAGTCCATGGATTTTAATGTTTATATGTTTAATATTTCATTGTATTTTAGGTCAAAATATATTAATTATCCTTATGACTATCAGTAACACATGGCTTACTTAAAAGTATGGTTTTTTTTGTTTTCAAAGATTTTTATTTATTTATTTGACAGAGAGAGAGAGACAGCCAGCGAGAGAGGGAACACAAGCAGGGGGAGTGGGAGAGGAAGAAGCAGGCTCCCAGCGGAGGAGCCTAATGCGGGGCTCGATCCCAGGACCCCAGGATCACGCCCTGAGCCAAAGGCAGACACTTACGACTAAGCCACCCAGGCGCCCCAAAAGTATGTTTTTTAATTTCAAAATATTTCGTAGATTTACTATCTTAGTTTTATTGATTCCCAACTTAATCCTGGCATTTTTTTCTAGGTAGCATTTTAAATTTATTTCTAATGTAATAATTACAGTATTTCAGTATTTTTACATTTATAAAAACTTCTTTTAAGGATCAGCATTTGTCTGTCTTAGCGAATACTCCATTTGCATATGAAAAGAATGTATATTCTGTGGTTGTTGGATGTAGTGTTCTATAAATATTAATTAAGTCAAGGGGCGCCTGGGTGGCACAGCGGTTGGGCGTCTGCCTTCGGCTCAGGGCGTGATCCTGGCGTTACGGGATCGAGCCCCACATCAGGCTCCTCCGCTATGAGCCTGCTTCTTCCTCTCCCACTCCCCCTGCTTGTGTTCCCTCTCTCACTGGCTGTCTCTATCTCTGTCGAATAAATAAATAAAATCTTTAAAAAAAATTAAAAAAATAAAAAAATATTAATTAAGTCAAGGGGGTTGATAATACTATTCAGATTTGTTGTATTCTTAATGAAGTCTTTGTCTAGTTGTTCTATCAATACTGACAGTGAACAGTATAATTTTCAACTATGATAATGAATTTGTCTATTTTCAATTTAGTTTTGTCCATTTTTATCATACGTCTTTTTAAGTTCTGTTATCAGCTACTTTATGTCTGTCTGAGGGGCTGCCCTTTCATCATTAGGAAATGGCATTCATTATCTCTAGTATACATACTCATGTTAGAGTTGATGATGTCAAGTATTAATATAGCCACTCCAGCTTTCTAATGCCACCCGGTTGCATGATATAAACTTTTCTATGCAAACTGTTTCTCCCCAATTGTTCTGCATCTTTATAACATATATCAATGTTCTTTTAGACAGAACATAGTAGGAACATGCTTTTTTATGCAATCCAACAATATCTACTTTTCAGTTGGAGTGTTTAATCCATTGAAACTTAATATAAACATCAGTACTACTTGAATTATGATCACCATTTATTTGTTTTTGCCTGTGTACAATTGGTTGTTTATTTTTGTATTTCTCTTTTTTCCTGCATGACCAGTCTTTCTCTCTCTCTCTTTCCATCTCTTTCACACACACACATAGACACACACACACACACACACACACACACACACAGACACACACACACACACACACATGATTAGACTTGCATCAGTTTGGATAATTTGACATATTTACAATATTGAGTGTTTTAATTCATGGACAAATTATATCCCCATCTTAGAGGTGTTTTTATTGTTTAATTTATTTTTTAAAAGATTTTATTTATTTATTTGACAGAGAGAGTGAGAGAGCACAGGCAGGGGGGTGGCAGAGGGAAAGAAAGAAGCAGGCTCCCTTCTGAGCAGGGAGCCCAATGCCAGGTTCAATCCCAGGACCCTGGGATCAGGACCTGAGCCAAAGGCAGGCACTTAACCGACTGAGCCACCCAGGTGCCCTTAGAGGTGTTTTTATATTCCTCTCAAAAAATTGTTGTTTTTACATCGAGCCTTACATCGGAAACCGGGTATGTACTGTATGGTGACTAACATAATATAATAAAAAATCATTTAAGAAAAATTGTTGTTTTTAGTATATAAATATAGAACATACCATGTTAGATTTATCTTTGGAAAATGCATGATTCTGAAATCACTATAAATTGTGGGGTTTTTTTAAAGATTTATTTTATTTATTTGAGAGAGAGAGAAAGAGAGAGAGAATGTTCATAAGTGGGGGAGGGGCAGGTGAAGAAAGAGAGAATCTCAAGCAGACTCCCTGTTGATTCGGAGCCTGACACTGGGCTTGATCTCAGGCCCTGAGGTCATGACCTGAGCCAAAATGAAGAGTCCAATGCTTAACTGACTTAGCCACCCAGGTGCCCCTATATATTGTGTTTTTTATAAAAATTTTTTTTTGTTGATATATAACACAGAGGTTATTTTATAGTCCTTTTATATCAAATGACCTTACAGAATTCACTTTCACATTCTAATAATTTCCAAATTCTTTTTTTTTATTTTAATGTTTTTTTATTATATTATGTTAGTCACCATACAGTACATCCCTGGTTTCTGATGTAAAGTTCGATGATTCATTAGTTGCGTATAACACCCAGTGCACCATGCAATACGTGCCCTCCTTACTACCCATCACCAGTCTATCCCATTCCCCCACCCCCGTCCCCTCTGAGGCCCTCAGTTTGTTTCTCAGAGTCCATATTCTTTTTCATTTTCTACATATGTAATATCGTTAAAGAAATAATGACAGATTTATCCCTTCCTTTCCAAACTTAGGCTTTTTAATTATTATTATACAATATAGTATTCCTAGTATAATGTTTGAATCATTTTGATTTCAAGAAAAATTTTTAAGTAATCAACCATGAAGTATTATACTTTCTGTTCTTTTAAGCTATTCTATCAGACTAAAAAAGGTCCCCTTGTATTCCTAGTTTAAGGGATAGTTCATCATGGGGGTGGGCCTGGGTGGCTCAGTCAGTTAAGCATCTGCCTTTGGCTCAGGTCTTGATCCCAGGGTCCTGGGATCGAGCCCCACAGTGGGCTCCCTGCTCAGCAGGGGGTGGGGGGGCTGCTTCTCCCTCTGCCTGTGTTCTCTCTGTCAAATAAATAAATAAAATCTTAAAGAGAGAGAGAGAGATTTCATCATGAATTGCTGTTGAAAATTTTTAAATGTTTAACTACTCAAAGTCTTATGCTTACTTACTCTGCACAATGTATATGATTTATAATTGCTGATAGCTTTATCAAAACTTCATAGTTACTCTATTTTTCTTTGAATGTGTAGTAGGATATCAGTGGCTTCTGTGCCAGCTTCCCTGGCAGCTAATGAAGTTGAGTACTTTTTCATATATTTATTGGCCATTGACACATCCTCTTTCGTTAAATGTCTGTTCAAACCTTTGGTCACTTTTTTTATTGGGTTGGTCTTTCTCTTATAGATTGGTAAACATTTTCAAAATATTTCATATATTAGTTCTTCATCAGACATATGTATTTTGAATACGTGCTCCCACTCTGTCTTTTTACTCCTTTACTGGGGTACATTTATGACCAGAAATTCTAGATTGTAATAAATTTCAAATTGTATTTCTCCTTTTTAACTTTTCCTTTCTATAGCCCATTTCAGATGTATTTAAGATTTTCTCCTCTGCTTTCTTCTAGAATCTTTGTTCTTCTACTTTTCATATTTATATTTGCAACCACTTGTACTGATCATATAAGGTATGAAAGAAGAGTCAAGGTTAATTTTCTGCTATATGCCAAGTCACCCAGGCACAATTTACTGAAAACAACGTTGGTTATTCAGTTGGCTGCAGTGTTGCCTTTGCAATAATCAAGCAACTGCATAAGAATATCCATGATTCTGGGGCACCTGGGTGGCTCAGTCGTTAAGCATCTGCCTTTGGCTCAGGGCGTGATCCCAGAGTTCTGGGATCGAGCCCCAGGTCGGGCTCCTCCGCTGGGAGCCTGCTTCTTCCTCTCCCACTCCCTCTGCTTGTGCTCCCTCTCTCGCTGGCTATCTCTCTCTCTCTGTCGAATGAATAAATAAAATCTTTAAAAAAAAAAAAGAATATCCATGATTCTGTTACTGGTGTAACTATATCCTTTCTTATTATTCCCTTTTATCTTGTATCTTGTTATTAGTCTCTAGTTATCTTGATATATAGTCTCCAGTTTTGTACTTTTCCTTCAAGATTACCTTAGCTATTACTTACTCTGAACTTTCACTGATTTTTATGATCAGATCATCACTTTCTGTTAAAGGAAACAAGGGAATTTAAACACCTTGGGACTGAATTTAAAGATTTATTGAATTCGTAGAATTTATAGTTTGACAACATTACAACATTGAATCCAACGATCATGTAGCATGGTATATTCCTCCTTTAATTTCCCTCAGTTTCCTTTTAGATTTATGCCTAGATTTTGAAGTTTTTACTACTAGCATTTTTAAAAATTTCTGATTCTACTTATATTTGCTAATATATGGAAAACACAATTCATTTTTTACAGTTTATAACTTCATTTATTAAATTCAATATTTATTTTATTTGCACATTACTTTGTATTTTCTATGGTATCGGTTACTGTGAAAATCGTTTCCCATTATAAAACCCAACGTGTATATGTTGAGCTTTGATTTCTATCTCCCTTACCCAGGGACAGCATCAAAATAATTTTTTAATAACTACAATTATCAGACCATCAGATTAAAGCTAATTTGTATGTCCAACTTACTTTCTGTATTAATTTTCCTTCACTTTCAACTAGAATTCTTTACTCACTTGCAGTTCCATAACACTTTCCAGATACCGTAAAAAGTGTTACCATACTTTTCAGTTATTTTTAACTAAAAGGTAGGTCTGAATAACTAGCTCACCAATAATATGAAATGGAAACCCATCAAATTTATGTTTAATGAAAATGTTCGAATTTTTGCTTGTGCCCAAGATGGAATCAAAAGGACTGGATTTACTCTCTCACCTCAAACAACAAAAAATTGGACAAAATATGACACAACAATTTTAAATCATTGAGGAATAGAAAGCTCAAGAATTAACTCCCGAGAAAAGGAAAACTAACAAGGTAAAGCCTATATTTGCCCCAGCTAACTGCCTGCAGAGATTTTCCAACCTTCCATGCAGGGAGGGAAAAGGCAACAAAGCTTGGAGGTTTCCATGAGATGCAGAGACAGAGTTGAGATGTCAGTTTTTTACCAGTTTTATCTATAGATTCAATGCAATTCAAATCCAAATCCCAGCTAGTTATTTTATGGGTACTGACAGACTGATTCTAAAGTTTACCTGGAAAGGTAAAAGACCCAGAAAAGCCAGCACAATACTGAAGAAAGACAAATTTGGAGAACTTACACTACCCAACTTCAAGACTTTCTATCAAGCTGCAGTAATCAAGTCAGTGTGGTATTGGTGAAAGAATAGACAAATAGATCAAAGGAACCAAATAAGGGGCCCATAAATAGACTGACACAAATACAGTTAACTGATCTTTGCAAAGGGAGCAAATACAATTCAACGGGGAAAAGAAGTGATGCTGGAACAACTGGACACACAAAAAATGAATCTAGACACAGATCTGACACCTTTCACAAGAAATAGCTCAAAATGGATCCCATACCTGATGCAAAATGCAGAGGTACACAACTCCCAGAAGATAACACATGAGAAACTCTACGTGACCTCAGGTTTGGTGATGACTTTTTACATACAACATCAAAAGCATGATCCATGAAAGAAAAAATTTAATGGACTTTATCAAAATTAAAAACTGGGGGCGCCTGGGTGGCTCAATCAGTTAAGCGGCTGACTCCTGATTTCAGCCCAGGTCATCGGGATCGAGCCCCATGTCAGTCTCCATGCTCAGCAAGAAGTCTGCTTGAGGATTCTCTCTCCCTCTCCCTCTGTCCCTTTCCCACTCTCTCTCTCTAAAATAAACAAATAAATCTTTAAAATTAATTAACAAATTAATTAAATTAGAAACTGCTGCTCTGTAAAAAAATACTTTTTTGAAGATTTTGTTTATTTGAGAGAGCGAGAGTGAGAGAGAGAGAGCATGAGAGCAGAGAGGGAGAGGGAAAAGCAGACTCCCTGCTGAGCAGAGAGCCAGACAGATGTGGGGCTCAATCCCAGGACCCTGAGATCATGACCTGAGCAGAAGGCAGACACTTAACCGACTGAGCCACCCAGGCGCCCCTGTGAAAAACACTCTTAAGAGAATGAGAAAAAAAAAAAGCTATAGATAAGGAGAATATATTTGTAAAACACATATCTGACATAGGACTTGTATCCCATATATACAAAGAACTCTAAAAAGTCAACAGTAAGACAGAGGACTGACATCCGCTAAGATGGCTGAATAAAATATTGTCCTCTCACATCCCCTCCGAACAATAATTTGGCATCCATCCATGGACAAAAATGCCTTTGTGGGAACTTTGGAATCCAGGTAGGAGACTGTGAAACCCTGGTGCAGTCAAAGACTTAGCAGAGCTGTTTTAAGAACACAGGCCAACACCCAAGCAGCTGACTCACTGCCAATCCTTGTCCCATCTGCAGACCAGGAGAAAGCTCTGACCTCTAAGGACGTATCTACAGCCCCACTTGGCTTGGTCCTATCACCAGTGCCATGTATCAAGAAGCTTGGAAGAGTCACACCCATTCATGCATAGGGTAACAGTCATACAGAATTTGGTCCTGGCTGTGCATCCAGAAAGTGGCCCAAGAACGAGCTCTAGCCCATACCAGCTCTATAACTGGATTCCAGCCCATCCCAGCTGTCCACAAACATTCCTGCTGTCACAAAGACCTGGCAGGAGACACTCCTGTCTATGCCCCTGGAATTTCTGAAGGGGCCCTATATATTTGGTTCCAGGTCCCTCACAGACACAGTCTGTCAGCAGTCCTAAGGGTCTAGGATCCCAGTGGGAAACACTCTTGTCTGCATCTCCAGAGACCATAGACAATCTACAGATTTAATGCAATCCCTATTAAATCTTACCGGCATTTTTTATGGACGTAGAAAACAATTTTAAAATTCATATGGAACAAACAAATAGCCAAGTCAATTTTGAGAAAGAAGAACAAAGCTGGAGGCATCACAGTCCCTGATTTCAAAACATATTACAAAGCTACAGTAATTAAAACAGTTTGGTACTGGCATAAAGACAGACATACAGACCAATGGAACAGAATAGAGAGCTCATAAATAAATCCATGCATATATGGTCAACTGATCTTGAACAAAGGTACCAAAAACACATGATGGGGAAAAGTAATATTTCCAAAAAATTGTTTGAGAAAACTGTACCTTCCCATGCAGAAGGATGAAATTGGACTCTTATCTTACACCATATACAAAAATCAATTCAAAATGGATTAAAGACTTAAATGTAAGACCAGTAACTGCAAAATTCCTAGTAGAAAATATATGGGAAAGCTTCATGACATTGCTCTTGGCAATGATTCACGGATATGACATCAAAAGTACAGGTAACAAAAGCAAAAATAGAAAAGCAGGACACTACATCAAATTAAAAATCTTCTATAAAGTATAGGACACAATCAAGAGAGTGAAAAGGCAACCTGTGGAAAGATGGAAAATATTTGCAAACCGTATAATGATAAGGGATCAATCTCCAAAATACATAAGAAACACTTATAACTCAACAGCAAAACAAACAAACAAAAAAACCATTAGCAACTCGATTTTAAGATGGGCTAAGGAATGAATAGACATTTCTCCGAAGAATATATACAAATGGCCAAGAGGTACTTGAAAAAACTGTCAACATCACTAATCATCAAGGAAATACCAATCAAAACCACAGTGATATATCATCTCACATCTGTCAGGATAGCTACTGTCAAAACAATCAACAGACAAGTGTTAGTGAGGATGTGGAGAAAGTAGACCCCTTGCACACTGTTGGTAGGAATGTGAAATGGTGCAGCCACTATGGAAAACAGTATGGAGTTTCCTCGGATAAACAGAAATAGAACTACTGTATGATCCAACAATCACTTCTGGATATTTATCCAAAAGAACCGAAATTAGGATTTCAAAGAGATACTGGTGTTGCAGATATTGTTGCAGCACTACTTACAACAGCTAAGATGTGAATAGCCTGTTCACAATTAGCTAAACAACCCAAGTGTCCACCAACAGATTAATGGTTAAAGAAAATGTGGTACAGGGTATTATGATAAGTGAAATAAATCAGACAGAGAAAGACAGACACTGTATGATCTCACTTACATGTGGAACCTAAAAAAAACCAAACTCATAGAAAAAGAGATCAGATTTATGGTTACCAGAGGGTGAAGGATGTATGCATTACATTAATTCTGGTGATAGTTTCACAAGTGACTAACCTGTTGAATTCATCAAATTGTACACTTTAAATAATGCATTCCAATGTACATCAATTATATCTCAATAATTTTAAATAATAAAAAATAAAAATTCCCCACAAAGAATAAAATCTTTAGGACCTTACCTCCAGTAACAACCCACCAGGACTACTCAAAAGAATTTTTAACAACACAAATAAAATCCTCTTTGAATGGCTGCCTCTAACTCAGTCAGAAAACTATTATCAGAATGACATCTGTCTTATACTCTTCTGGTTAATGCATTTACTTCCACACAACACGTATAACTTTTTCACATAAATTAGAATCATTACTCTATATTTTGTTCTGCAATGTTGCTTCTTCACTCAAAAATGTTTAGAAAGACAAAATCTGCTGCACTCCTTCTAATGGATGTCAGCATTAAATTACATGTATTCCCTTCATTTTATGATATTCTATTGTTGGACTTGAATGGGAATTTAAAGACATCATTGTACATGTATTTTTGAGCGCTGATTTAAAAAAAACTTTCTAAATTGCAGATTATCAACAAAGTATTAACTTTTCTTCCAACAAACAACTGCTTAGGTACTTCTCTATGCCCAGAACTAACACACAGAAAATAATAATATGTAGTCAGTATTCAAAAATCCATTGTATTTTAGGAAAAGAGACAGCCAGGTGAACAGATAATCACAATGCAGTAGGGTAAATACTTTCAGAACCAACACAGGAGGACTGTGAAAAACCAGGAGTACCCAGCCTTGAGGGAGCAGCATAAATTCTTCTTGTGTTTTTCTCTCCAAATTGTCATATACTTCAGCAAAGTTTGCACCTACTCTTCTAAGTCCTTCTCTTTCCCCCAAGGCATGCCTAGAAGAGGACTCTTGAATAGTGATGCCCCAATTAGAGCGGCTGGTCAATGGACTGAAGTTGTTTGGCACAGTATCCTATATCCTACTCGTCTACTGGTTGAGCCCAGCCCCATCTAGGCAGGACAATAAAGACCTGTGTGCAGTCACACTGAATAGAGATTTCTGGACTCCATAGAACCCACTGCCTACGTGTTTCAGGAGCCATGAAGTCCCTATTGCTCACTCTTGCAAGCTTCATGCTCCTGGCCCAGTTGGTCTCAGGTAAACATAATCCTTGGGGCCGGGGGAGGAATCTAGCCCAGAACAGGGTTCTGGACATGGAATCCCTTTTAGCAAACATCCATGGGAGTAGGGGCAGGGTTCTCGCTGGTAGGGGGTGCTAAGGTTTGCCCTACTTCTTCAGAACATCTCTATTATAAGAGACCTCTTACTACAGCGCAGTGTCTATGGTTGGCAGTTATAGAGAATAATTAGAATCCAAATGCAGAGACGGTTCCGTTGTTCCAAAGCCCCCTCTATCCTATTACTCAGGGACAGCTTCAGGCCAGCCCTGCCTCACTTCACTTTGTATGGCACCAAGAATTACTCCTGAAATAACAATTGTACAATACTATTTCTTCTAATTTTCTTGGTCTAACAGAGAAGGTCTCCCATTTTTTTATTCTTGGATGTGATTAACAGGACAGGAAAGGCTATTTCTAAATATCTACAGGACTGTAAGGTGGAAAAGGAAAGAAACATATTCTGAGTGAACATGGGGAAAAGATTGGAAATCCTATGTCAGATTTCAGCTCTATGTGTATAGTATTCCTTCCTTTTAATTAATTCTATAGTTTATATTTAGAAAATTAAGACAAGAACACTGGAAACATTTTAGAAATAAAGAAATTGGCCACCATTCCATCACTGCTCACATTTTTAAAAGTTGTTAACAACTGATATATGAGTTTATGATCTGCCCTTTTTAAATTTAAGGTTGTAACAGGAAAACTTTCATTCCTGAAGCCTTAGTTACTTCTAAATATTTTTATTGATTTTTTAGAGGCACAAAGTTTTCATATTCATTTTGTCAAATCTATTGGTATTTCCTTTGAATTCTTCCATTAGCTTAGAAAGTTCTCTATATTGAGGACAGTTTGTGCACCATGCTTACTGTATTGTCTTATTTTTATTTTAATTCCAGTTAGTTAACATACAGTGTTATATTAGTTTCAGGCATAGAACACAGTGAATGAACAATTCTATATATTGCTCAGTGCTCATGATAATTGTACCCTTTAATCTCCATCACCTATTTTACTCATCCCACCACCTCCACCGCCCCTCTGGTAACCATCAGTTTGTTCTCTATAGTTAAGAGTCTGTCTTTTGGTTTGTCTCTCTCTTTTTTTCTCTTTGTTCATTTGTTTTGTTTCTTAGATTGTACATATGAGGGAAATCATATGGTATTTGTCTTTATCTGACTGGCTCATTTCAATTAGCACTGTGCTCTCTAGATACATCCATATTTTCTAATGGCACAAAGTGAAGAACTAACTTTTTGAGGTAGAATTTCCTAACAGAGTTGTATACCTCTATAGCCTACCTCTAAAGTATTTTAGATTCTCTAGAATTTGCAGAAATGTTCAAATTGATGGTGGTAAGAGGAAATTAATAACAGTAGGAAGGCTGCCTCAGAAGATGCTCAGATCTATTGCATCCTTGAAATTCTTTGAGTTTAGATTACTGATTTTGCTCTGTCTCTGGGACATTGATGATATACACCACGTATTTGCATGGTGTCCTCTTTCTAAATCAAAGGACCCGAGAAAACTCCTCACATTCCTTTCTAGACACACACAAGCAATTCAGGATTATTCTACAACATTATCCAGGGCTAACTCAAGATCTCTCTAGATTAGAGAGATGCAAGCCTTAGAAAGGACATTTGGAAGGAAGCATCAACAGAACATCAGGGCTCAAGGTAGATCAGAATAAAAAGGAGGGAAACTTGATCTGAGGTTTCCATCTACTTGTCCCAGCTGAAGGAAGCAAGAGAAAAACATTTGAATGTTATCTCCACGGAGATATTTGGGATGGAAAGAAAGAAGACAACCACGGAGAGAGAGGTTAGAGAAACAGTTTAACAGGTTACAGTTTCCTAGAGAAACTCAAAGACCATTCTGGAAACTCCTTACAGACAAAATAGAATAAAAAGAAGAGATAACGTAAGAAAAATCACGCAAATAAAGAAGACAAGCAATCTTTCCCTGTCTCAGAAATAGAAGGTTCTTCCCCTGCTCTTAGCTTCGCGTACGTTATTACTTCTTTGAACACTCTTCTGGATCTTCACATAGCTGGATCCCTTTCATCCATCCTTCTGTCTAGGCTTGAAGATCATTTCCTAAGGGATAATTTCCTCAACAACTCTGTGCAGAATCCTGATTTTAAGAGTGAGAGGCCCATTCATATAGCCCTACATCTATATATGTAGCTGCATGTCCATAAAATTATGTATGTAAAATCTCATTTAATCCTCAGAGGAGAATTAAATAGCTGATAAAGGGTAACAGTGGTGGTAATAGTCAGAAATCAAAAACGACTGTTCCATTTGTTTACTCTCTACCGCAATCTGCAGTTATTTGTTTATTCATTTACATGTTTATTTTCTTCCCCTCACCACCTCCCATGTAACCTTCTCAGATCTTGTCTTCCTGTTTATTGTTTTATTCCCATCATTCTTGCAGAGTTCTTAACATCGTAGGCACCCATTATATATGTGTTGATTGAATACAGGAATGAGTTGAGCAACCTAGAGCCCGATAAGAAAGAGTTCTAATATCTCTTCAGGGCCTTCTATGTGTTATACCATGTGATGAGAAAATTTTTTATATATGTATATAATATGTAGGCACACCTTGCAGAATGGCTCCCTAACGAATATATTCCTAGTAGAATGGCTTTTGGGTTATTCCCAAAAATTTGTGGACTGCATTTATATCTCAATATTATACAGGTATAGATACATAAGTATTCATGCATATATGAGAAATTATAATACATTTAATAAGACAATATATAAGACAAATCCAGTTACATTTCACATACAATTTGTAGGACCTCACAAACATGTAAAGATATTTTGAAAATCTCGCCAAGTGTCAACAAAAGCCATGTACATTTGGGTGACAGTAAGAAGCATTACAGTGATGATTTAAGCATTTCATATTTTTAAATGATCAATTTTTTTTACTTTTCTTTAGGTGATTTATGTGTGTTTTTGTTACATTTTATGAAATTGGTTAGGATTTTTGTACTTATTACAAATAATGTGTTATATACTTTTTCCCATTAAAACAATGGGGAATAGATACCTGGTGAGTGTTTATACCCAGAATTTTGATTTCAGAAAGGCTCTAACATACATCAAAATTCTATGTGTGTATATTTTTATAAAATCTCATTTAATCCTCAGAGCAGTTCTGACAATTAGGAAAAATATAACAATGCCACTGGTAAGGGACTTGAATAATCGGTGTTCAAAAAACTATTATTTCTGTCTTTCTATAATAGGTCTCTGGTCTAAATAATCTATATAATTCCTTTATGCAGGTAGTTGGTATGTGAGAAGGTGTGCAAACAAAACTGGAAATTGCAGGTCGATATGCAGAGTGGGAGAGACGGCAATACAGCCTGCTACTGGGATATGCCCCAAAGAAAAAAATGTGCTGCATCCTGTCTGGCAAAGAGTTTAATTCTGCTGCCTGTGGGGAAAACTCAAAGACAACAAGAGAGGCACAAGCTTCAGAAGCTTCAACAACTATCAGTCACTGAACACTCCCGCCTGTCTCCTGACCTAGGATCCCTGGCTTCATTAAAGTAAAGGGCTTAACCCTCGTGTCACTCCTCTCGCTACACCCTTTCCCCCCCGTCCCTCCACAGGATGTCTGGAAGGGCACCACATTTCCTTAGCACTAGCAGTGCCAGGGGAGGGATGCAAATAAGGTAGAGGCCAGACACAAGTGAGGCTTGGTCCAAAACACCCACTAGGGACTGATGGATGGAAGTGATGTCATCACTGAAGACAGTTCTCAGCCCACATGCCCAAAATCTGCCCATAGCAGTGATTATCAAAAGTTAAAGCACATCAGAAACACCCAGAGAGACTGGTAAAACAGATTTCTGGGCCTCATCCCCAGTTTTTGATTCTGTGGTAGAGCCTGAAGAATTAGTATTACTCACAAATTCCAAGTGATGCCAATGTTTCTGGTCCAGGGACCACACTTTGAGAACCAATGGCCCATAATATGGAATGTCTGGAGGCCTCTTCCTATAGATTGAGGGCAAAATCATATATATTTTTGAAGTGGTTACTGATACAAAAGCATTTCTACAGAGGGCTTACGTAATCATTTTCTTATTAGATTTCCTACAACAACCTCAGAATATAGGTATTGTGACCTCACTTCGGAGAAGAAGACACTTGATATATAAGCATTAGAACTGGAACAGATTTAATTGACCACTGAAAGCATTCTGTCACTAAACCTTGATGTTGTCCAATTTTCTCCTCAATCACAGATTCCAACTTAGATAGGGTGGTAGAATGAGATCTCTATAGTGTGACCTGAATACAGAGATAGACAGTCACTTTAAGCTTCAGGATTTTTTCCCTTAAGAACTCCACCTGCCCAAATAAGAGAATATGACCAGGGGCATCACAGTCATCCACCCATGCCTCAGGCCCACTTCGTTGATACTTAGACTAGGAGAATGGGAAATGTGTTGCCTTCACTGGCTGTGTTTGTCTGTTAGTCTGTTTGTCTACCTATGAGATGATAGGGTTGGACTGAATGTCTTTCTCCTTACTCTTTTTATGCTGATATCCTTTTGAATCTAAAAATATGAGCTTAGGTTATGCCTACTTGTGTCAACTTCACCTTTCACCTCACAAGAGGCCAAACATTTACTGTGGAGAACTAAAAGTGAAAACATTGGTGGAAGTGTCATCACACTGTAAACACAAGTCCATGAGTACTGTCATGGTACCCTTTTCCAATTTCACTTGATCCCACATCCCATTACTAATAGGTCTATGTGAGTCTTTCACCTGTAATATGTATCACCACTTCTATCTCCACTGCTGGTGTAAAGACTCAGCACTCAAGACTTGCTCTGGGATTATTGCAAGAGCCTTCCTGTTAATCGCAATGCATTTCTTCCACACACATTCTCATACATCCTCTACACTGAGAGCCGGTCATTTTTCTGACACAAATCTAATCAGCAAGCTCTCCGCTGGCATCATTGCACACAGCATCCTAGCCAACATTTCAGTCCAGGCTTCTTTGTTCTTCACGTTCAGATACCAGATTACATTTCCAGTTTTATCTCCTCTCACCCCCCACCAAGGGCCATCCTACACTTCTGCCACCCACACTTAAATGCATTGATTGAACCCACTGGATTGCTGCTGGATTTGAGTTTTTATACATACTCTTCTCTCTCCACTTACCCCTACCCAGGAAAATCTTTGTTATCATCCAGAGGACATTCATAACCACATTGCTCCACCCAAAACACAAGTACGTCACATCTTGTTCTCCTTTATTATGGCTTATACGGAATTTGTCATCATGTCACATCATGTCCTATGTGTCTGCTTGTATGTCTTCTCCTCTAATTAGATTTTGAAATTTTATTTTTCTATTTCTCTCTCTCCTCTTGTTCCATGACTAGATTCTATATTAGAATTTGTTGAATAAGTAAAGGGAGTTCTTGATAGCCTGGGCAACTTCTGGATGTTACTGAAGTTTCGTCTTTATTTATTCTAGATCTTCTCCAGGAGACTGGCCTCTGCCTCCTCAAACAGATACATCTATGATCTGTGATATAATCCTGCAGAGGAGATTTGAGGGGTGGGTCAGCCCAAACTAGCAGGACATCATTGCCTTTTACTCCCATGGCTCTCGTTGTAGGCAGAACTCATGAACTCAAGCAGGAAGGGGATGGACAGAGGCAAGTCACTTCAGCAGAGGAAGGCAGTAGAAAAAAACATGAGCTTCACAATCAGACATCTATGAGGTCATTCACGGTCCCATCATCTATTCATCTATTCAGTCTGTAGACAACTGATTTTCCGCCTTCAAGACTAAGTTTATGAAGTTGAAGAATAGAGAAAATATTTACTCCCACTCGGAGCACTCTGAAGGTTGCTAGAGTAGTATATTCAAATTTACTCACAACATAGAGACCTAGCCATAGCAGGTTGCTGATTCCTGGGTGAAGAGCAGAAAGGCACATTTCCCAAGGGCCCTGTCCACTAGACCACGACTGCTCTGCGTGGGTCTGGTGATTAGAAGCCATGTTTCACCTTGGGGGAAGCTCATTACAATGCAGAAAAGGCTATGACAGAGGTTAGGAGCATAGGATCTCACTGAACAGCCAGATGGGATTTTAAAAGCTCCTGGTAGAACTTACTGTGCTTTCCCCTCAGTAATCACCTTGATCACTACCTTGAAAACATCTCAGAGCTATGATCACTGTGATTATGGATGAGGAATATCATCTTAGTGCTGCAGCCTGGAACTTTACCCTCCTGTCCTCTTCCCTTACATCGATTCCTTCTTCAACCCATGCTTGAACTTACGTGGCAAATAACATTTCTCTGCTTTGTGGTTTTGGGGTTGTAGTAACGTCCCCTCTTTCATTTCTGATTTTAATAATTTAAGTCTTCTCTATTTCTTTCTTAGTCAACCTAGCTAAAGTTTTGTCAATATTTTTCTCAAAGAAAAATGTTTTGGCTTTGTTGATTCTCTCTGCTGTTTTTCTATTCTTTGTTTCACTTATCTCTGCTCTCCTTCTTACTGTTTCCTTCCTTCTGCTAAGTCTGAGTTTAGTTTACTCTTCTTTTTCTATTTCCTTAAGGTGTAGGGATAGATTATGGTTTTGAGATCTTTCTTCTTTTTTAATGTAGACATTTACAGCTATCGATTTTCCTCTTCACACTGTCACTACACATGATTTTTGGCAGTTGTGCTTCATTTTGATTCATCTCTAAGTATTTTCTAATTTACCTAGTGATTTCTCTTTTGATCCGTTGGTTAAGACTGTGATTTAATGTCTATTAATTCTATAAAATCCCATATTTGGGGATTTCTAGTTTTCCTTCTGTTTTTGACTTCTTGTTCCATTCCATTGTGGTTGAAGAAGATACTTCGTATTATCTAAATCTTTTAAAAATTTTTGTGGCTTAGTTTTGTGGCCTAATATATGGTCTATCCCAAAGAATGTTCCATGTACACTACAGAAGAATGTGTATTCTGCTGTTGTTGGGTATTCTATAGATGTCTTCTAGGTTTAATTGGTTTATATTGTTAAGTTTTCTGTTTCCTTATTAGTTTCTACCTTGACGCTCTATCTATTACTGAAAGTGGACTATTAAAGTTTCCATCTATTGTTGTAGAACTGTGTACTTCTCTCTTCAGTTCCATCAACGTTTGCTTCATATATCATGGGCTTCTTTACATTTGATGCATACATTTTTATAATTGTTATGTCTTCACAATGAATTGACTCTTTTATTAATCGATAATATCCCACTCTGTTGCATAATAGTTTTAGAAATGTCCTTTTCCAGTTGTCCCCCAAATTGGTCCCTAGGAATTAATGCCAAGGAAATATTCATGTAACCAGTAGACACTAAAAACTATTCCACAATACATAAAAGTGCTTGTGGGCAACCTTGAAAAGGAAGTTTGAGGGGAAGAGATGGAAAAGGGAAAAATATTTCAAAAGCCAGTGAGCTAGTAAGAAGCTGAGCATAGGTGAAACCAGGAAAACTCATCATTAGTGTGACAAAGAAATTTAAGATCAATGATGTCTTCCAGTCCTTTTGAAAGTTGCTTGTGTTACTGCCAAGTAATCACCTTCTCAGTAACCCTCCTTCCCAAACTCTTGTATACATTCTGATAAATTCCAAAATGCGTAGTATATGTGGTTTTGTTTGGGGGGGGTAGTTAAGGAAGAGCTTTGCATTAGGGAGGTTGGATATGGTATGAGTCAGTTAGCAAATGAAGATTGAGAATTCTGAAGACCAGTGTATCCCTGAGAATGTACACATCTCTGAAACTAGCAAAGATTTGAAGGATTCTAGACTCTCAAAAGCCATGAAATTGATGTAAGTTTGAGACAGTTTTACCATATCTTTCCTGTTAATCAAGAAAATCCCATAAACAGGCACTTGGATTAAACAATAAAATTATTTTCATTCTATTAAAGAAAAAAGTTTAAATGGTATACATGTTTCCAGGTATTTTCTTTAGACAATAGTAATGCTACTGGTTGCTTCCTTTCTTCTCTTTGCTTTTGTATTTCCTGGTTCTTGCTAATAATGCACATGTTAGGGGAGCCTGGGTGGCTCAGTCATTAAGCGTCTGCCTTCTGCTCAGGTCATGATCCCAGCTTTCTGGGATCGAGCCCCACATCAGGCTCCCTGCTCAGCGGGAAGCCTGCTTCTCCCTCTTCCACTCCCGCTGCTTGTGTTCCCTCTCTCGCTGCCTCTCTCTCTGTCAAATAAATAAAATACAATCTTTAAAAAAATTTAAAAATGCACATTATACAATAAAATTACATCTCAAATACTACTTTTAACTGACATAAAAATTTTTTAAATCTTGCACACAAACACAAATTCCCTGGTTGACCCATTTAAATAATCAAATAATTTGCTCTCCTAACTCCTCAACTCAATAGAGCATGGTGGGTGAGTTATCCAGAAATATATTGCACTCATGTCCTTTTCTAAGTAGTACATTAAAACAAATTGTCCTTGTAAAAGTCCCAGTGGATGTTTTCCTAAGAAACATCATGTTCTTTACTTATCCCATTTTGCTCATGAGAACACATACTGCTTAGCCCTAAGAGGACTTGGAGAAAGGAAGACTCTCTACGGAATCAATCTAGGAGATCAGGCTCATAGACTCTCTGGCAGCAGGCGACAGAAAAAACATATACACACACAAACATGCACACATGCAAGCACACACACATTACAGAAGTGGGAGTATAGAGATACCACTTTTTCCAAGATCCAGTCTTAATATTATCTGTGGAACAAAAGAATGTGAGTTTTCTAATCAAGGAATTGGTGAAAAAAATAGTGCATATTAGATACAGAATGTTCTCTCCATTGCACAGGCAATGCATTTTGTTAATATAAATAAACTCTTTAGGGGTGCCTGGGTGGCTCAGTCGGTTGAACGTCCAACACTTGGTTTCCGCTCAGAACATGATCTTAGGGTAGTGGGACTGAGCCCCAAGTTGGGCTCCATGCTCAGTGAGGAATATGCTTGAGGATTCTATTCCTCTCCCTTTGCCCCTCCCCCCACTCACACATGCTCTCCCTCTTTCTCAAATAAATAAAAATAATCTTTTAAAAAACAAACTCCTCTTCAAAACTCAAAGGTCAATTTATTAGCCACACTCTGTTTATATTTCTCTACATATCCAGAAGAAAGTCCATGATCTATTTCAATAGCTCTCTAGCCAGCAACTAGGACTCCTTTGTTCCTTCTTTCGGTCCTTTAATTCCTTGAGCACACCACAACACTGCATTAATGCAATTATCTGTTGTGTATATTTTTAAATTTAGATAGATAAGTGTTGCTGGTGGTATTACACAAAAATATGCATTGATACCACTATAAGTTCATGGTGATCACTCTGAATTAGTTCATCTACACTGTCCAGATGCTACTGTATTGACTGCTTACAGCCAGAGCCTGAGTGAGAGGTTGTTAAGGGATGAGCTTAGAGATGGTACAGAGTTGGTATAATCTCCAAAAGCTTATTCTATAGATATCGGGGCCCTGGTTGGGATCTAAAATGAATTTCCTGATTCAAAATGATTGCTGATTGGTCTTAGACATGAAAATGACTGAAAACAATTCAAAGGAAAGTGTGTTATCTTTCAAAAAGAGTTACAATGCCATAGAAATCAAAGCCTGGGTAACAAAACCATTTGCATGGTTTTCTAAACCTGCACTAGTAGGAAATGTGTTGCTAAAGTAGCACATCCCCCAGAAGAATTCTCCCCCAACCTCCAACCTCCTCCAAGAAAAAAGGCCACTAAGATTAATGGACAAGAGACATTTCCCAGAGAGCAGAACAGAAAGAATACAAACTAAAGAATTCTCTACATTGGCAGGAAAGAAACCCTTGCTGTTGTCCATCAGGATGATGCTATATGCTCTGTTATTTCTGTCTTTTCTCCTCATTGCTGATTCTAAACGAAATTGTATTTTAGTTATCCTATTACTCCCTGATCATTGTATATTGCTTGTCTGTGAGTATTAAACTTATCTAGGACTTGGGGATGAAAATCAGCTACCATTTGGATGGACAGAAGTGATAGATGTAACACCCAGAGATCCTAGTCTTAGATGAATGCAGTAAATGGAATAGCCTTCATTATTTATATTACTTTACTCATACTTAGAAGTGAACACATGTCTAACCTGGTCTAGCACGGCACACAACCAAAGTAGAAAAAGCACAGATTATTCTCACCAGTGGTCTATAGCCTACAGAAGGCATCAGATGGGATGAGATAGAACATGCTGTGTTTCTGAATTCCATGTGGGGGTAAAGTGGGTAACCTCAAATTTCCTGTGCCTACCCACATGGTCCAAAGTCCACAGTTCAGACGTTTGGGAACACACTTCATATCATACCATCTGTTCTAGTTTGGTGCATAAGAATCCAAGTCTCTGAGGAAGGTGACATGGTGTGCAACTCACTGGACAAAGAGCTTTGGCTGCCACCTCCTGTGGAAAGCCTGGCCATGAAGCTCCTCCTGATCATTGCAATTCTGCTGTTCCAGAAGTCCAAAGGTAATCCAGAGCTTTCCAGGGGCTCACTCAAGCCAACAATGGGAGAGAGTATTTCCAAGAATGAAGGGAACTTCATAATTCATGATCGTAGGAGATAGGGTCCCTTGGGATGCCTGAAGTCTACCCAATGTCACCAGAAAGTCCCTCTTCCTGATGCCTTCTACCATGGTATTATTCTTTTTTTTTTTTTTAAGATTTTATTTATTTATTTAATAGAGAGAGACAGCCAGCGAGAGAGGGAACACAGGCAGGGGGAGTGGGAGAGGAAAAAGCAGGCTCCCAGCGGAGGAGCCTGATGTGGGGCTCAATCCCACGACCCCGGGATCACACCCTGAGCCGAAGGCAGACGCCCAACGACTGAGCCACCTGGGCGTCCCTATTCTTTTTTTTTTTTTTTTTAAACCATGATACTGTTCTTAAAAAGAAGTATTTACCAAGTTGAAAAGAAGCCATAATTTTCCTCTGGGAAGATCTCATTATAAAAATAAGGAATGAGCCCAATACCTAGAAATGCCTTTATTTGTTTGGATACAGTTTTTATTGACACCCAGCCATATTTTCTTCTACTCCAATATATATTTTAGTCTATAGAATGTGAATAATGAAAGAAGCACAAACTTTGGAGTCAGATTTGGAAATATGCTTTCAATGTCTACTAGTTTGTCAACCTCAGAGAAATGGTAAAGACTCTCTGAGCCTCAGTTTCCTCATTTGTGTAGGTAATGACACGTGGATCATGGGGGCTTTATTAAATAACATTTGTAAAACACCTAGCATAAGGCTTGGCACATACTAAGAGCTTAAAAGTTAGTTTTCCTTCCTCTTTCAAAAGCAGATCTCTTCTATTTGACTCTTATTAGAGGATTAGTAATGGTCTGTCCCTTGCCCCTCAAACTCCTAAGAATCAAAGGAGTTCTAGGGGCGCCTGGGTAGCGCAGTCGTTAAAGCGTCTGCCTTCGGCTCAGGGCGTGATCCCGGCGTACCGGGATCGAGTCCCACATCGGGCTCATCTGCTATGAGCCTGCTTCTTCCTCTCCCACTCCCCCTGCTGTGTTCCCTCTCTCTCTGGCTGTCTCTCTGTCACATAAATAAAAATAAAATCTTTAAAAAAAAAAAAAAAGGAATCAAAGGAGTTCTTGAATCTGAGTTTGGAGGCAACATCTTTGCTGGCCTCAGCAAACAAGACCTGATGCTCTTGGTGGAGTCCATCTAGGGTCTATCTCAGGGGATTGTACAAGCCCAGAAGCCAAAATCTGAACGTTTTAACTCTGTAGATCACAGAAAGTATTTAGGATCACTAAAGGAAATAATGTATACCAAGGTGAGCAAAGCTCCGGGACTGAACATTGGAGAAGTTCTTGCCTCTAGAGGTGGAAGGAGAATGAGGACTCATAGAGGGGTAAACCAAGTCCAAGGTTATTGTGATGACATAGAAGCTAAAGGAAGATACACAGTGGCAAAAATGTGTAATGCTGAGAATTAATAGGGGAGGAAGATTATGGAGGGAAAAAATACCTGATTGGACAGTAAGACAGTCATTCTTGACCATGGTAGTGAGTATGAACCCAAGAGCATAATCTGACTCAGATATAAATACATAGGAACAAATTGTTATTATCTGGGCACTGGAGGTGGGGCAGTGGTAAAGGAGTAGTGCCCTGGGAGCATTCAAATGGAGACAAATGTGCTGAAGGTTCCCAGATGGAGTATATAGTTCCATAGCCTGAAATCAAAGATTCAGTTCCTTTATTTTCCCAAACAAGATCTGATGCTCTTGCAGGAATCCACCGGATTTTGGATGGAAGCCCAAAACCCGGGAGGAAATAAGTATGAGTGATTAGTTAGACATAAACACTCAGGTTTACTTTCTTGGAGCATCCTGCATAGGATCTTATGAGTATATGCCTATGGATCTCCCATACACCTAACCCCTATAAACATAGTCTGTCTTCCCCATTACCAAAGTTGCCTTTTAGTCTCAAACACTGATCTTGGCCTATTGTTCTTTATATGCACAGTAACTGAACACCTTAAGAGATGCTGGGGTGAATATATACAAGGATATTGCAGGAAAATATGCAGAATAAGTGAAATACGTCAAGTACTATGTGAAAATGGGAGATATTGTTGCCTCAATATCATGGAATTGGAAGCACGTAGAAAAATTACAAAGCCAACTCGTCCAAAGCCAAAGACATATGCAGTGACTCTCCCTCAAGATGATGATACATTTATAGAAAATTATTCAAGAATCACAGCAAATTCTACATAAATCAAGTATAATTTTCTTTTCCTTTATTTCTCACCCTATTCCAATAAAGTAAGGTGAAGAGGTCCACATCTTCTCCCTGCTGATTCCTTGACCCCCAGAATGACCTTACAGCAGATTCAATAAAGCTCATTGACAGTTTTCTGACTCGTTTGTTCTTTAAGAGGTTGAACACTCAATACACCAAGTGATGAATTAATAAAGACAACTCAGAACCACCCCCTTGCAAATGGGATATAATCAGCATACAAAAATCTATAACATGGAAGAATGGAACAAGAAACTCAGGAAAGTTGTCATGGAATTCAGGAGAGGGAAAGTTGAAACCAAGTATTCAGGGAAAATTATGAGTGAGTTTAAGATTACAGTGGTGCCTTCTGAAATGTGTTGGATTTCAATCAGTGAGTGTTTGGGAGAAGACAATTTGCATGAACACAATAAAATCAACAAAAGGAAAGAAATTTTAACAAACAGGACATTTCAGGAGAATATACATGCACTTTGGTTGATGAATAGGGTTCCCAAAGATGAACTATGGGGAAATCTAATTTCTTTAGTTCCTGTATAAAAGCAGTGTCTGGGAAACAAACTGAGGGCTTCAGAGGGGAGGGGGGTAGGAGAATGGGATAGGCTCGTGATGGGTAGTAAGGAGGGCACGTATTGCATGGTGCACTGGGTGTTATACGCAAGTAATGAATCATGGAACTTTAAAATAAATAAATAAATAGCGATGATTCATTAGTTGCGTATAACACCCATCGAACTTTACATCAGAAACCAGGGATGTACTGTATGGTGACTAACGTAATACAATAAAAAAATAAAAAATAAAATAAAATTAAATAAATAAATAAATAAATAAGATAAAAGCAGTGAGCTGGAAAGATAGAATTCCCCTATTTTGGAGCTTGCTATATAAGGTAGAGGCAGAAATAAATATGTAACTCCAAGACAGAAGTTTTTAGTTGTTCCTTTGTTGTTATGTTTTATATGTTACCACTAGTAATGGATCCTTTTGGTGATTGGGGCTCTTTGCAGTTTAGAGGAAATGTAAAGGACTTAGGAACTGGTTTCAATTGCAGTATTGCATGAGACTTTATTACTATCTTGATATGTAAGATGACATAATGATAATCCATGTATATAGTCCACCTAATTCTTAAAGCTACACCTCCTGGATATGATTAACATGAAAAAACTCCTTTCCAACTACATTTCACACTCATTTTCCAGTTATGTTTCTTATGTCATTTCACCAGTGTAACATCCACCACACAAATCTGTGGCATGTATTCTCTTAATTACTTCTTATCTCCTGTTCTAGGTTTCGGGCAGAGAATATATATGATAAGCCCAGAGCATCTTGTAGTGCCAGAATGCAAGGAAGTGCTTTAAAAATCCAAAGGCTGGGGCATGTTAGTGAGACACAGGAGTCACACTGAATGAATTCTGAATGACCAAAGTTGAGACAATTTGACAATAAAATAAGTAGCATAGCATTGGATTATAAAACAATGTAGAAATAAATATAAAGAGTCCATACTGATCTGAATAAATAATTAAATAAATAAATTGGTGAGAAAAGACAGATTTTCTGTATAGAAGAACTCCAAGCAATTTATGTAGATACACCCTCCTCAAGGAGGTGGCGTTTCACCTCTCTCCCTTCAATGTGGTTTGTGCTTAGTGACTTGCCTCCTAACAGTGGAGTGTGGTAAAGAGCAAAAAGGTAACTTTACAATGGATAAACCGATAAAATCATGCTTCAGATTCTATGGAGAAATCATGTTGAGAGCATGAACATGTGAAATGATGTAATGAGAATGGCACTTCACCTTTGCTGTCTTCCTCCCTAAAATCCATAACCCCAGTCTAACAATGAGAAAATCATCAGAAAAACCCAAATAGAGTGGCATTCTGCAAAATATCTGACCAATACTCCTCAAAACTGTTAAATTCATCAAAAACAAATTTCTGAGAAACTGTCAAAGAACAGAGAAAGATAAGGAGACATAACAACTAAAGGTAATGTGATATCCCAGATGAGCTCCTAAATAGGAAAAGGACAGTAAGGGAAAACTAATGAAGTTGGAATAATGTAGAGCTTAGTTAACAGCAACGTCCTTAGCTGTGACAAATGTACCATGGTATGTAAGATGTTAACAGTAAGGGAAACCAACTGAGGAGTATACAGAAGCTCTCTGTATTATCTTTGTAACTTTTTTATATATCTAAAACTGTTCTTTTAAAATAAAAGTTTATTTTGATTTTAAAAATTAAACACAAAATCAATTTGGTCATATTTCCTTTTTTCCTATTTATCTAAGAGACTCTCATGTTATTTCTTCATTGAATGTTTGATAGAATCAAATGAGATTCAATTTCTTATAGGAAATTTAAAAATTATAGGTTAGACTTCTTTAAAAGCTAAAGGACAATTGCAATTTTTTTAGTCAACTCATATTTTTGTTTTTTTTAGTTCTCTCACTTTGTTAAGGTTTGTAAATGTATCAGCCTAAAATAATTTGTAATATCTTCCTTTTCTTTTTAATGCCTATAGGATATGTAGTGATGTCTCCTGTTTCATTTCTGAAATTGTTTATTTATATCTCTTCTCTTTTTTTCTTGGTAAGTCTATTTACTTATTATTTTGACTCATCTCTAAAAAAACAAATTTTCTTTGTTAATTTTTTGTCTAGTTTCCATTTCTTTAAAATCTTCATTAATGCTTTTATTTCCACTTGTTTTTCAAACAACTTCACATGCCATTAAAATTCACTGTTTTAGGTTTATAATGTCTTATTTCTACTTTTTTGGTTTTAATATGCTCTTTTTCTAACATTAGGTGATGTTAGGTAACGTTTATCTCTTATTTTTAGCTTTTCTTCATTTCAAATATGAGTATTTTAAAGCTATAAATTTCCTTCTATACACAGCCTTAGCAGTGTCCCACAGATTTTTGGCATATAGTATGTTCATTATTATGTTATGAACCTTCTCACTTTTCTTAGTACATAAATAGAATCTCAATGATAAGAAGACAATGAAGACAAATGGGACCATGTAATTTCCTCAATTAGTTATAGTTACATATATAGTAAGATTATTTTGATTATATATAAACCAAGTCAAACAACACAACTTGAAAACAAACAAAAAATATCCTACACAGAAACTTTTACATACTTGTCCCTCATACAGTTTGCTCTCAATACAATCTTCTGTCTTGCCATGAGATTTTGTACGCTTAAAACTGACATTTACTTTTCCTTCACATTGACCTCTGTTATGTTCTGCTAGTCCTGGCTCTCTTAGATCAGTAAATTTTAAGAAATATTTTTTGATTTACAAAAGTTTGCCAATTATCACCATCATTTATTATTTTATCATTAAATATCATGATCATTCCAAAAGTGAAATTTTATCATCAAGAAATATGTACAGATGATATAGATGGGAAAAGGGACTGATTTTTAACTAAATTCATTCAGATTTCTTAAAATCTCATTGCATTATTCCAGTTTTTCCCATTTTTTCACAGACTGGCTCAAACTATATTATGAACTACATTGGGACCCATCAATCCACTTAAGAATTCAATTCTCTAGTTCTTAAATTCTTAAAATCAAAATGTATATGATTACTGATATCAGTGGGCAGTAGTCTTCTGGGATGTATCCATTCCATTCCATCATGCTTCATCTTCTATAATCACTCTCTGAATCTAAATGTCCTTTCAGTTATTTTTTTTTCTGTAGTTAGGTAGGGAAGGTGTCTGCTTACTTGTCTCCTTAATAAATAATGTGTATTGCATTTCTAACGGTTAGTAGTTTTGTCATTTCTTATATGCCTGTGACAGATGGACTCATGCTCTTTTCTTTTTTTTTTTTTTTATTATATTATGTTAGTCACCATACAGTACATCCCTGGTTTCTGATATAAAGTTCGATGATTCATTAGTTGCGTATAACATCCAGTGCACTATGCAATATGTGCCCTCCTTACTACCCATCACCAGTCTATCCCATTCCCCCGCCCCCTCCCCCTGAGGCCCCCAGTTTGTTTCTCATATCACGCTCTTTTCTTGAATTCTGATAATAGTGATATCCAATGCCCCATTCAAAGACCATAATGTTAAATACACTCAATAGTTTTTGCATCATATTCATATTGTTATGATGTCCATACTCCCCTAATTGTTTAATATCCAAAATATATAAGGAAATCATACACCTCAATAAGAGAAATTCAAACAACCCTATTTTAAAATGTGCAAAATATCTGGATGCACGTTTTTCCAAAGACATACAAATGGCCAATGTGTACAAGAAAAGGTTCTAAATATCACTAATTATCAGGGAAATACACAGCAAAACTATAATGAGATATCATCTCACTCCTGTTAGAATGGCTACCATCAAAAAGATAAGAGATATCAAGTGCTAGCAAGGATATGGTGAAAAGGAAACCCTTGTGTAACTGTTGGTGGGGAGGCAAATTGGCATAGCCACAATGGAAAACAGTGTGGAAGGCTACTATTATGGAAGGTTCCTCAAAAAATTAAAAATAGAGACAGATGGTAGCTACACTTGTGGTGAACATAGTATAATGTATAATCTTGTCAAAACACTAAGTTGTACATCTGAAACTAATGTAACATTTTGTGTCAACTATACTCAAATTAAAAAATTAGGTGAATAAACCTAATAAAATATTATATATTATTATTATAAAAATAATAAAATAAATAAAATTTAAATTAAAAGGAAGAACTAAAATATGATCTAGCAATCCCACTTCCGGGTGTATATCCAAAGGAAATTATAAAACCATCTTAAAGAGACATCTGCGCTCCCATGTTCATTGCAACATTATTTACAATAGCCAAGACATGGAAACAACTTAAGTATCTGTCGATGGATGAATGAATAAAGAAAATGTGATATAGATTTAAATATAGGTACACATACACAATGGACTATTATTCAGCCTTAGAAATTAAGGAAATCCTGCCACTTGCAACAAAACAGAGAGGCCTTGAGGGAATTATGCTAAGTGAAATAATTCACAGAAAAAGACAAATATCAGATGATCTCATTTATATGTAGAAACTGAAAAAGCCAAACTCATAATTACACTCACAGTTACAGCAAGGAGAATAGTAGTTGCCAGGAGCTGAAGGGAATGGGGAGATGCTGGGTACACACTTCAGTTATAAGATGAATAAGCTTTGGGAGCCTGGGTCGCTCAGTCAGTTAAGTGTCTGCCTTGGGCTCAGGTCATGATCTCAGGGTCCTGGAATCGAGCCCCGCATCAGGCTCTCCACTCAGTAGCGAGTCTACTTCTCCGTCTCCCTCTGTGATCTCTCTTGCTTTCACTCTCTCTCAAATAAATAAATAAAATCTTTTAAAAAAATGAATAAGCTCTGGGGACGAAATATAATGTACAGCATGGTGACTATAGTTAATAATACTGTGTTACATACTGGAAAATTGCTAAGAGAGTAGATCATAAATGTTCTCACCACAAAAAATAATAATTATTATGTGAGGTGATAGAGGTGTTAACTAACCTTACTGTGGTAATCCTTTTGTAATATATACATGTATCAAATCATCACACTGTACACCTCAAGTTTACACAATGTTAACTGTCAATTCAGCTCTAATAACACTGAGGAAAAGGAGAAACTGGGCAGTAGGAGGTACCTGAAGAGCATCTCAAAGAACCACGCATGTACCCCATGAACAAGCTGGAATTTGAACACGTGCCACACAAAAGACATCAATTACTTCACAAAGCAAGAGCGTGGTACAGTGTTGCCCAGTCACATAAAGAGAGATTTACTCTTTCCCTCTCCCCTCCTCAGTGACAGTAATCCATGGAAGATGGAGTAGAATAGGGTAGGGGGAGTCCCTGGCATAGCTGATACCCAGAGTGGGTCACTTTTTATTGCCATACAACAAAATCTGTCTGTAATAATTGTGTAAAATTCGTAATAATTTCCTTAATTTATTTTTTAATTTTAAAATAATACCTAAAAGAAAAATAAACTTCAATTTTAAAGATACGATTCTGGGGTGCCTGGGTGGCTCAGCCGTTAGGCATCTGCCTTCGGCTCAGGGCGTGATCCCAGAGTCCTGGGATCCAGCCCCGCAACGGGCCCCCTGCTCTGCTGGGAGCCTGCTTCTTCCTCTCCCAACCCCTGCTTGTGTTCCCTTTCTCCCTGGCTGTCTCTCTCTCTGTCAATGAATAAATTAAATCTTAAAAAAAAAAAAAGATACAATTCAAATCCAGGAAAATATTTCATATATGAATTGAAATTCGTACTAAAAATACAAAAATATTACAACTTGCAGTCTCTTTCACCGTTTCGATAGAAAACACAAATTTGATCAGAACAGAATTAACTAACGTTAGTGCTATTCCTTCACCTTTACAATCACTTTGGTATCATTGTTGAGTTCAAATCCACTATTTAAACACAGAAATACATAGTACTTAAGGGTTTGGAAACATGAACGGGACCTGAACCAAGCTGAATCATGATGAACTGATTTTTAAAACAACTGCATGTATCTGAATCCACATGTATTGATACAGACTGTAAAACCTGGAATTCTTCAATTAACCTCCTTGTGGAATACAGCATATATTAAAGCATAAATAATTTTTAAAATGTGCCAATTTGGTGTGTGCATACTATTGTTAAAACATATACGTAGAGAACAGTCTGAGGACTGACATTACCAGGCGTACAGATTTACTATAGAGCTACAGTAATCAAGACAGTGTGGTATTGTTGAAAAAACAGACAAGTAGATCAATGGAACAGAATAGAGAGCCCAGAAACAGACCTACATAAATATAGCCAACTGATCTTTGACAAAGGAGGGAAATCAATTCAATGGAGACAAGATAGTTTCTTCAACAAATAGTCCTGGAACAACTGGACATCCACATGCAAAGAAAGAAAAATGAAGAAACAGGGCTAGTGGCCAGAGGGCAGGACAAAGGATGATACTAGAGACATGGGCAGAGACCAACAGACTAGTAGGGCAGAGGCTAATAGACCATTTTAATTTTTAACTGAAGAGAAATAGGAAGCCATTAAGTATTTTAAGCAGGGACTGATGTGGTCAGGTCTGCACTTTTACAATCGCTCTGTACTGAGTTCATAAAATGCATTGAAACTGGGAGTAGATAGGGAGAGAATAAAGGGTATTACAATGGACCAGGAGAGAGGTGATTTGGACCAAAGTCAAGATAGCAAAGATGGTAAAGTGGATGTATTTGAGAGGTATTTACTAGCTATAATTTATAGTAGTTGACTATTCATTGCGGTGGGAGTGAGGATGACTTTCTGGTTTCAGCCCGCAGTGACATGAGAAACTGAGTGACAGTAATGTCATTTCCTGATGGATAGTATGTGTCCTTGTGTTGTCTCATTATCACAACATCAGCTGCTGATTTAAACCCTTTAAATGAATTCTGGAAGCCATGGATTGAACCAGTGGTACAGTTTTAACAATTATGGCACATAGAGTTGATAAGTGAAGCTCAGTGAGATTCTGACAATACACCAAGCTGACAGCAGGATCCTACAGTCAATGTATACAGTAATTGTTGAAATAATATATAAATCTTCCTTTATTTAAGTGACTATAGATGGTGCTGATTCTGCTTCCTTCAATACAGTCACCCAAGTCACCTACAGTCCACTGACCTTGCACAATTGCATGCCGCAATTCACTCTCTCCCTTCGCTTAAACCCACTCTTGGAGGGAAAGGAGACTGTGTCTTCTCTATGCTGGGGAATGTGGTGTGATCAGGGTTGAGATGGCTCTGAAGCTGAGACATTGCCCTAAGAAATACCGATTTTTTTCCTTGAACTGTAACCCAAGAGCAATGTCTCCCTTGTTTCTTCGAAAAGCAAGCACTGTAGGTTGTAGTGCAGCGTCTCCTCACAATACACCTGTACCCCTTCTAGTGATATTTCTAAGGCTAGGCCAATTCCTCTGATTCTGTCCCTGAAAATCTACTCTAGTGCCAGACACGTTAAAGGAAGAGGTTCTCTGCTCCTGAATTCTTATCTCAAAACTGGTGTAATGGACAACTGTCAGGTTATTGGCTTCTCAACACTTTCTCAACACAATTCTTATTTTGGTTGTAGGAAGGAGTCTGCACAATCCAAAGTTGCTCCTAGGGTGCAGGCATGTGACCTGGGCTATTTATTATCAATAATGGTGCTATGAACATTCATGTACAAGTCTTTGGAAGTATGTTTTCATTTCTCTTGCATATATAACTAGAAGTGCAATTGTCAGATCATATAGTAAATCTATGTTTAACATTTGAGGAACTGCCAGATTGTTTTCCAATATGGCTGCACCATTTTATATCTGCACCAGCAGCGTATGAGGGTTCCAAGTTCTCTACATCCACGCTAAAACTTGTTATTATCTGCCTTTCTGATTATGGCTATCCTAGTGAGTATGAAATGGTATATCATTATGGTTTTGACTTGCATTTATCTGATGACTAGTGATGCTGCACATTTTTTTCATGTGTTTACGGGTCATTTGTATATCTTCTTTGAAGAAATGTCTTTCAGATCTTTTGTCTTTTTTTTTTTTTGCTTTTCATATAGCATATATATTTTATTAGTTTGTACTAATACAGTCTCATATTATAAAAGCAATATAGTGGAAGAATCTTTCTTTTGATACTTGAATCATCTAAAATAATACAAACAACCATACATTTTTTTAAATCTTCATTTGGATACAAAAAAAGACACATTAGACAAAAAAAAAGTTTTCCTTTCTTACAAGAGACACTGAAGGGCACCTAATTCAATTCTCTTTTTAAAACCCTCCAAAAACAAAAGCAACTTAAAATCTAATTAAAATGAATACTTCTCAGCCATCAGAAAGGATGAATACCTACCATTCACATCAACATGGGTGGACCTGGAGGGCCTTATGCTAAGTGAAATAAGTCAATCAGAAAAAGACAATTATCATATGGTTTCACTCATAGGTGGAATATAAGAAACAGCACAGAGGATCACAGGGGAAGAGAGGGAACACTGAATGGGAAGTTATCAGAAAGGGAGAAAAATCATGAGACTCAACTATAGGAAACAAACTGAGGGTTGCTGGAGGGGAGGGGAGGGAGATGGGATAACTGGGTGATGAGCATTAAGGAGGTCTCATGATGTGATGAGCACTGGGTGTTATATGCAACTGATAAACTGTTGAATACTACATCTGAAACTAAAAGAATAAAAATTTTAAAAATAAATTTTTTTAAAAAATAAAATGAATAAACAGTTTGTTTACTTAACTACTGTTCTGCAGTACAATTTTCTGTTTTCTGTTGTTCCAGTGCAGGTTCTTCCTTGTCTGTTTCTTCTCTTACTCTTTTTCCTCGTCCAGCTGCACCATTTTTACCACCTTTATAATCATGATCACATTTCATTTTCTTGTCCTGAAACTGAACTTTCCTTTACCCATCCTAGGCAGCTTTGTTTCCCTTTCTTTTTTCTTTAAATCTGAGACATTTAGACTTCCTTTCGTTTAGGGATTCTTGTTAATTTTTTTTAAAGATTTTATTTATTTATTCAACAGAGATAGAGACAGCCAGCAAGAGAGGGAACACAACCAGGGGGAGTGGGAGAGGAAGAAGCAGGCTCCCAGCGGAGGAGCCTGATGTGGGGCTCGATCCCAGAACGCCAGGATCACGCCCTGAGCCAAAGGCAGACGCTTAACTGCTGTGCCACCCAGGCGCCCCAGGGATTTTTGTTAATTTACGACTTTTTTCAATGCTTCTTGTTGCATGTCCTCCTTTAGTACTCCTCAGATCACTTTTTTTTAACATTTTATTCATTTACTTGACAGAGAGAGTGCGTGCACAAGCAGGCAGACCAGCAAATAGAGGGAGAGGGAGAAGCAGGCTCCCCGCTGAGCAGAGAGCCCAACGTGGGGCTCTATCCCAGGACCCTGGGATCATGACCTGAGCCGAAGGCACACGCTTAACCAACTGAGCCACCCAGGTGCCCCATCTCCAGGTCACTTCTTTGTTCCTTTAATGTAAGTTACCATTATTTGCATCTTTGGCTTTAGCCAATGCTTCCTTAGCTCTTTCATTAAATAGAATTATTCCCTCTTTTGCTCCTCTAACAAAGTCTATCCATTTTATTTCACCATGATTTAAGAAAAAGATGTGCAAATTTTCTCTACAGGACTGACATCTAAGTTCCCCCCAAATTTCAGCAAGCATCCAATCTTTTCTGCTAGAGATTTCATTTCAGCATTTTCTGCTTTTGTTTCTCTTCTTGCTCTTGTTCAGCATATAATTTAGGCTCCACTTCATTTTGCCTTCTTTCTTCTTCCTCTTTTTCCTCTTCCTTCTACTCCTTCCCATCTTCCTCCTCCTCAGCATTCTCCTCCTCCTCTCCCTCCCCCTTCTTTTTCTCTTCTTCTTCCTCTTTTTTTTAAAGATTTTATTTATTTATTTGAGAGAGAGTGAGAGAGATCACAGAGGGAAGGGGAGAAGCACTCGCCACTGAGCAGGGAGCCCAATGCAGGGCTCAATCCCAGGACCCTGGCATCATGACCTGAGCCAAAGGCAGACACTTAACTGACTGAGCCACCCAGACACCCCTTCCTCTTCCTTCTGCTTGTTTCTTTTCCTTCCGAAGTAGTCTTCCTTAAAAAGTATTATCAGGTCCCTGTCTTCTGGCCAGGGGTCTCAACAAACTTCTTAGATTCAATACTATCAAACACAGCATATATTGATCCCTTAAATACTCTGTGCAATGTTCTATCTGAATATTTAGTATTTGACCTTTATCTCTTACCACTCTTTTATGTCATCAAGCATTGTATCAGTTGGGAAGCTTTTAATATAAACAGATCTTTTTTTTTTAACGTCATTTTTTACTCTCACCAGTTATTTCAGGGTAAGATTTGCTTGGAGATTTTCTGATTTTAGTTTTAGCTTCATTTATTTCCATGAGTCCTGCCTTTGATTTGCTCAGTGCTTCTGCTATTACATTAAAGTTAGACAGATAGATGAATTTTATCATTATCTTTAAAGGTAACCAACCCTTATCCAGTCTGATCTGTGCCTTTAAGGTTTGTGGCAAATTGAAGTCACCAGAATCATACTCAATTTGATGACAGTTTGGCCTCCAGAGCAGCTATTTTTTTCATTATCACCATTTTCATCCATTGTGGCTAAGGTCCTGGTCCACAGAGCCACGATCACTAACAGTGGCAGCAGACTGCAGTGTATTGACTTACCAGCACTTCCAGCTGGCCTAATGTGCATAAGATAAGGGCTATTTTCTGTCCATTTTTTAACTGGGTTGTCTTTTTATTATTGAGTTGCCATAGTTCTTTATATATTCTAGTTACAAGTCCCTTATTAGATATATGATCTGCAAAAATTTTCTCCCATTCTGTGGATTACCTTTACACTTTCTTCATGGTATCCTTTGAAGCCCCAATGTTTTTAATTTGGGTAATATTCACTGTACACTTTTTAACTTTCTAAAATAAATATAGGCTTTGTGCAAACTCTGCAGAATATTCTGTGTCTGCAAGTCATTAGTTGCATGTTACTTAAAATATGCTTTTTTGGGGAGGGAGGAAGCTTTCCCAGCATGGCAATGCTTGCCGTGACACTACTCTTAACCAAAGAATACAGATACATTGCTAAGTTTATTTTTTACTACTTCAAACTGGTTAGCTATATTTTACTTTCACTATGCACTGTAATTTATTTTAATTTGTAGAAGTTACAAATAATTGCCTTCCAACTTTTACCAGGCTGAAAGACAGCAAAAAAAAAAAAAAAAAAAGCTGAAAAATAGCTAGCCTATCATTTCTGTGCTTCCATTTTGCCGTAAGATAGGGATTTCAGATGTGCCTAAGTCTTACGTGACCTGATTCCTGGACTCAGGAAATATTATTTAATGGCATCTGGGCTTTTCCTATTTATCTGACATGCACTATTTGGGAGGGGTTATTTAATGATAATATCTGAATTACTATCCCTTATAATTATTTTCCACTAGTTGATTGTGTTTTCTAATAATATTTATTGGCTATTTTTAAGAAGTTTGCAAAGTACCAAACTGGGGTAATGAGTATCTACATTATATTCCCAAGGGTCACTGAGTAACTGAAGCTAACTTTGAACTTATCTGTGAATACTAAATATCACCATAAAGTTGCTTTGAACATGGCTTCTCTTACCTACTTGGGTACCGCTAAAACTAGCTGTTCAAGTGGATCTGAATTGCTGTCACTATCGTTATCCTAGTCTTTACTCATTAAGTATTGCTAATGAGCAAACCCTCTATTTGTACCTCTGTGCTTGAAAACTTGCCCTACATACAATTTTCATGTCTTAGATATGAGGTCATAGGAAACATACACCCACTCAAGCCCACTTTAGAAAAGGAAGACCTATTATAAGAAATGTTAGTAATTACATGAGGCCCAAGGAACTAGAACCAGTAACTAGAAATCTCTCTCTCTTCTCCCTCCCTCTCATCTTCGCTCACTCCTTCTCTCTTTCCCTCCATCTTTTCCTATTCATCAGTTTACCAGGACCCAACTTGGATATCCCAAGAAGTTCAGTCTCTACATACACATCTGGAATGGGTCATCCACCCTGGTCCAGTCACTTGTAGCCAAAATAACAAGGTTTTCCGGCCTTCTACTCTCTTGCTGGGACCCACTGAAATAGGTTCCCTGAGAAACGCTGAGCAAGTTTTCTAAGAAGGTGTGAGTGTGGATATGAAATGATTAATATCTCCAGCACCTTTCATGAGCATTATCCAAGACCCCCAAAGAGATGGGTGGTCCCAACTGCTGGGACTTAGTAGAAAAATGTATCTGGAACATTCTGGCAATTTTAAAATGTTCTATGAATAAGATTTTGGAGAATGTCCTAAAACAGATCCAAGAAAAATAAAGTGCCAATAATACTGCCTGTGCCAGAAAGGTACATAATAAAAATTTAGGATTTCGATTTGATTTTGTATATAAAAATAAGGTGGACAAAAAAACATGTGCCTAACAATACTGATCACATACACTCTTCTATGAGTATGAAGGGGATACAAAAAGGATAACAGGGAAAAGTCAAAGCAAAGATTAGGTCCACCCATTCAAAGCAGAATTCAAGACTTAATTTGTGTGTTCATTTCATTATACCTCTCTCTCCTCACTCAGGCAACACTTCACTGGTTGATCTCATACTAACTAAGCCAAAATGGGTTCTTGTATCTAATTTGTCAATGGACTCGTATAGTGTAGAGAACACATATAGATCAAAGACAATGGGCAAGACCTATCTTCATATCATAGTGACAAAATGGACACTCCTTAAAAAAAAAGGGGGGGGAGTTTATGAAGTGTTGCAATAAAGAAAGGGCTTTCTTATGTGGGCCTCTTGAAAAACCCTTCTGAGAATTAGACTGAAATAGTCATACATTAGTTTCCACAGTGAAATCATCAACAAAGTAATTTCTAATTCTACAATTTAGTCTGGTCCTTGTTTCCTATACACTTCTCCAGGATTCTCAAAAGCCACAACTATTAAAAGGAAGATCTTTATAGGTTCTTAAAATGTTAACATATCTAAATATCTGTCTCTGTCTGCCCTGTGAAATGAGATGGTGAGCTGCACATGGAGGAATAGGCCCATTGATTTCTTTATCTCAGGTAGCCCCACAAAAGTTATTTATGACCAGTACCTTAACCAAGCAACATCAATGGATGGTACCACAAAATGTTCTGTTCTGTTCTTCTGGAAAGCATCATGACTTATTAAGATTTTATTTAGCTCATGAGCTTCTTAAATATATCTCTCTCATTTATAAGGCTTTAAATTTCACCATATTTTTATTTATTTATTTTCAGTTTTACTGAGGTATAACTGACTTACAAATTGTAAGATATTTAAAGGGTACATCATGGTGTCTTGATATGTATGTTTGTCGTGAAAGGGCTCCCTCACCATCTGGCTAATTAACACACCCATCACCTCCCGTATTTACTTGGTGGTTTTTGGTTTTGTTTGTTTTTGCGTGTATGTGAGAACATTTAAGTTCTACTGTCCTAGCACATTTCAATTACACAATGCAGTGTTCTCAACTATGGTCACTGCTTTTCACATTAGATCCTCAGACTGCATTCACCTTGTAACTGAAAGCTTGTAAATTTCACACTTAACAAACCAACTATTGAATATATAATGTTTTCAAATATTCTAAGGGTAATATTGTCTAAAATGTGTGTCAACCGAGTGGTCTAATTGCTACTAAAAAGAAAATGGAGCATACACATTTAATAAGCTTCAAATGATGTACAGATATCCCCTGCTTTTTTTAAGTTTGTAGCTACACCACTTCACTTTCACAAAAGACTTACATTAGTACCTGTTTTCACTAACTGCAAGAAATCTGAAGAAGATATTGTCTTTTGCATAAAAAAGGCAAAAAGCAAAAATGGCACTCAGTGTTTGTTTTGCAGCAAATGATTACAGAGGCCGTGGGCACCCTGAGCAGTGACAGTGGCCTCACCAAGCTCCTTCCCCGGGACCTACACTCAGCACCCCAGCACTAAGCCATCATAGCTTTGAACTGTGTCTGTGAGCATCTGTTTTATCTTGATTTATTTTGTGCATCCCTTAGCAAGATGTGTCCTAAGGTATCAGAAAAGCCTAAGAGAGGTTATTTTTTGGGTCTGGAACACTCAAAAATTTTTCCATACAAGTTCGTGGTAATTGCTTCTTCACTTTACACCATTCTAGCCTATGAAAGTTCTCATAGGATCACTCTACTTTTTTTTTAAAGGTTTTTATTTATTTATTCGACAGAGATAGAGACAGCCAGCGAGAGAGGGAACACAAGCAGGGGGAGTGGGAGAGGAAGAAGCGGGCTCATAGCGGAGGAGCCTGATGTGGGGCTCGATCCCCTAACGCCGGGATCACGCCCTGAGCCGAAGGCAGATGCTTAACCGCTATGCCACCCAGGCGCCCCAGGATCACTCTACTTTTGTATAGCACGGGAAACGTGTATTGGAATTATCACTAGCTATCATCACTGCCCATTAGACCTGGCCAATAAATGTTATGAAAATGTTCAATATCTTGCCTTCTTTTAATGAATTCTTGGTTGTTAGCAAAACCCTTATTTATCCTACACATACAAAGTTGGGACATTAAGATCTGCTTAGACAAAAGAAATTTCATTTAAAAGAGGAGTAATACTTGAAATGCTATGAAATTGCATAGAAAATGGAGGGGCTAGCTTCACTTCTACTAACATTGTCATTTCATCTCTGTATCACCTATCTTACCAGTATAATGTCAGGAATATGATAACTATTCATTTATAGTTATAGTGTTTTTTTAAAAAAATGAGTGAATACCTTAATAAATAAATCCAGAGAGAAAAGCATAAAATTTTATTACATAGAGAATCAAGTTCACAGAAGAAGTAGATAAATCTCTTGCTCCAGGCTGTCGAAGGAGGTGGCACTTTTGATTTAGGAAGAGTGGAGACCAGTGAAGCAAGTAAGTGCTTGATTTACAGTCGCACTGTGAGAAGTGTAGTGGTAGGTAAAATGACATAGTCTATCTTCTCATCAGGCTGTGGTAAAGAGTGAGGTGACTCTGGGGCTTTCTTGTGTTTTTTATTTAAGTCTTCATTAACACAACATAATTTCCCATTTGGACATGCAATTTCATATATTTCCCCCATTTGGCATTTCTTCCGGCAGTAACCTGTTATATTACTAAAGCATTTTCTGGGTCGTGCTGTATCTGTGCACAGGAAACAACATGGAATGCAGATTAGTTTCCGAGGCAGAGTAGAAGTAGTATGTGGTTCCCACAAGCTTTGTCCCCCTGTACTTCCAAAGTGAACCTTATGCTGATAAAAGAAAACTAAGAGCCTTCTGCTTGAAAATCATCCCAAATTAAGAACATCAAAACCCAATGCTCCTAGCCAATACACCCAACTGGCTCTGAGAACATCAGAACTTAAATGACAAAAAAGAAGAGAGATCAATTCATGGTTATCAACTGGAGCTATGTCCCACACCTGGACTCCGGCCAATCTGACTCTGGTCTTCCATGCTCCAAAGTCAGCACTCCCTGAGCCTTACCCACAGTTCAGTGTCCCCAGAGAGTACCAACTTGCCACCATGGCATTATTCAGAACCGTATTAACTTTTAAAAGAGTACCGCAGACAGGACTTTTTAAGTTAAGAGGGAAATTGGGTTTCACACTCACTGACATGAACAGTAGAAATCTCCCTTTGCCAAGGCCAAGACTTCATGGGGCTCAGCAATAAATGCTGCTGAGAACTTCCCTTATTCTGCGTCTATGTCTTCATGACCATGATCCTCCTGGCTCCAATCTCAATCTTTCTCTCTCTCTCTCTTTCTCTCTCTCTCCCCATCCTCCTTTTTATCTCAGATAAATGTGTTGACCAGGGATCAAACTCAATCCCATGTGTACCCCATCTCCCTAGAGATCAAAACTGTCACCTACTCGGAGTATTGCACTGAGGTCCTAAATCACCTGTTTCAAATTCTTTATGTGCCCTGGACACAAATTTGGACAAGCTCATGGAATAAAAAGGGGAAAAAAAGACATTCCCTCACATGAAATTCAATCATTATGAAATTGGGTCATTATATTCAATTGACAGATGAGAAAACTGAGATTCAAAGGGAATAATTAGGGATGCCTGGGTGGCTCACTCAGTTGGGCATCCAACTCTTGGTTTTGGCTCAGGTTGTGATCTCAGGGTCCTGGGACTGAGCCCTGCATTGGGCTCCACACTCAGCAGGGAGTCTGCTTGACGATTCTCTCCCTCTCCCTCTACCCTTCTCCACACTCTCTCTCTAAAATAAATAAATTAAAAAAAAAAAAAGCCAAAGGGAACAATTAGCTCAGTTCATACAACTTATCAGTGGTCAAGATATATTTTAACCTCACATCTACATGACTCCAAAGCTTGTGCTCTTCTCATTACTGTTGTAAAGGCTGAAAATGAGTTTGAATGGAAAAAGAGAGGACAGGGTTCCTGAGTGAAAACTATGTTCAACATTACAAAGATAATTCTAGATGACGGGTTCATGCCTACCTTTGGAGAAGACTTCTGAGAGTACAGCCCTGATGTCTTCCTACCTCTTACCTCCCCAAATGCATTCTTCTAAGACACAGGCTTAAGGAGAGTGAGTACTTTTGATGATATTGGCAAGATACCAACAATCTCAAAGGCCCTGATCCCACTCCTACAGAAAGTAATATCTCCTAGGATTTCATGGTACATTTGGACAAGTTACCTGTTGGTATCTCAAACTGCAGAATAATGAGAACCAGAAACAGCTTCATGTTTACAGACTTCCCAAGAGAAATAGGCAGCACAATTTCTTCGTCCAGTGATCTCTGTCACAGTTTTTCAAGATGAGACAAGAGCTTTCAGTGCTATTAGCATTCTGAGCTCTCATTTTAACCCACATGGAAGGACAGGAAATCTAAGTCCACCCCACCTTTATTCCCATATATGGAGTTCACAATCACAGAACGTTCCATCACATCACACCTACACTTCTTTACTCAGGATGAGAGCTCCCAGAGAGCAGAAATATTGATTTCTCCACCTGGGCCATCAGCCCAATTGGATCAAGGCTGGTTGGTCATATGTTCTTGTTTGTGTGAATCAGTCCTAGTTTATTCCTCGTGTTCCAATATCCCATCCAGCTAATGCCACCATTTACTCACAAAAGTTACCCATTTGGAATATTAATTAAATCATGAACTAACCAAGGCAGACACATATGCACATCCAATAATAATTACATTTTTTAATGTATGAAACTTCAGAAAGTCATCTGGGAGTAAAACTGCATTTAAGTGTGGCTAGATAAATTGATATTTTTTCAGCCCCCCTAAGGTCTTCCCCAATACAGCTCAATTCTACAAATGAAGTCTTCCAAAAGATCAAATCTCTTTAGCACAGAGTTCAGCTAATTAGGAACTGGTCCCTGCTCACCTCTCCTAGGCATTTTACAGAACCACTTATGTTTCTGCCAGATTAGTGTGGGCACCTCAACCCAACTTGTTACTTCCATAACGTGTTTCTTTGTACATTTAAATCCCTCTTCACAAATTTATATCATGCTCTCCCATCCTGTCCATCAAATTGGCCCCAATGAGCTCCTAATTTTCTTTCAAAACTAAGTTCAATCATCTTCACATCTATGAAAGCTTCCCTTGACCCAACTAAATAGAGCTGCAAACTCCCCTCTTTGTGTCAAGACTGTATCTTGTCCATATTTTTCTTGGCAGTCACAACATGTCATGTTCCAATTATCCGCTCATCTGTAATAATCTATGAGCCCCTTAAGGGCAGGCCACTGGCTTCATTCAATTTGGAGTTCTTAATGCATAGTATGAAACTCATACTATATCCTCAGTATGTAATTATAGAAAGAATGATTGCAAACTACCAAATAAATTATTATAAAATATTATAAAAATAATAATAAAAATAATAATAATATTATAAAATACCCCAAGACAGTAATAAAGTTAATTAAGACATTTCCTAAAGAATTCTGTTTACCATATTCTATAACTTCTGGACACCAGAACTTTGACCTTACAGTAATTAGGGCCCACCCAAATACCTTTCTGTGACAGTACCTGGAAGAGTTTTGGAATATGTGAAGGCTGAATAAGTATTTGTTAATGATGATTAAACTTGTTATCAGAACATAGGGTTCAGGTTAGGGCTAGGGTTAGGAATGAGTATTGTATATAGATTGCCAGAATGAATTAAATTTGTCAATGAGGAGGAAGTATCAAATGCTACTGATATGTCAAGGTGCGCGAATGAGAATTGACCAGTGGCCCCACCAGCTTTGCACTAGCCCCATCAGTATCGCATCTGGTCTCAGCTTCATGACCTCTAACACGTGCCTACTAGATGACAAATGCATCTGTATACATTACTTACTTTAAGCCTTACAAGAACACCGTGAAGTACAAACTAAATACCTCTCTCTTTCAAATTGGAAAACTACAATTTAGGGAATTGGTAATGTGTCCAATGTCACATAGCTAGTAAGGAATGAGCTAGGATCAACCCAGGTCTGCATGAACCTAAAAGGAAAGGCCTTAGCCATTGTGCTAACCTGCCTCTCCAGTTGCCTCCTTTGGGTCAATCTTTGGGAGACAAAGACAAAATATTCAAATACAAGATGTTGCTTGTTCACAAAATTTATTGTCATGCACTTGGCTGTTCATCCTCCTCCCACCTACCTCTTATATCTACTCAGCACTCAGAGAGCTGTGTCTATCTAGAGAATTCATATTTCTGATTTCCACAGATGATACTGTTACAACCTGGAAATAATATTACTTGCTTGTTTTAATAGATTCCTAAATCTGTTTGTCAACTCCTTAATATCAAAGAGACTTTCTGCAATCTTTGTGGGGCACAAGTAGTACACAGTCTCCTCATTTTCAAAGTCATTTGTGGCTAAGTAATACATTTCCCCTTGAATAGGCTGGGATGAATAATTAAATGTGCATTTTAGTCATGGTCATTAAAAAAAATCACCCATCAACATTTGTTACTGCACCTCTCACTGTGACCCACAGTCATACAAACTGCTTTTAATACCTTACTTATAAATGAATTTTAAATGTGTTTTACTTCTTAGAAATATTCTCTGAATTCTACTTAAGATCTTATCTTCCCAAACTGTTGAATAGGCTGAATCCAGGCAAGAAAGAGGACTACTAATTCCCTCTTATAAAGACTGGAGGAGTTGAGCAAGATTCTTTTGTTGTTCTTTGTTTAGGGATGTGAGGAAGTTGAATTAACATTTCATGCTAGAAGAATCAGAAACACAGATAAACCAAAAGGTGAAAATAGACCACCCATAATCTCACCTCTGTTAACATTCTGGTGTTTAACCTTCTAAATATTTCACTCCAAAAGTAATTTGACAATTGTGTAAGAGGTAAGATGAAACAAAGTAAGCTTGCTTGCTTTTCAGTCACTCGGTTTAAAATAAAGTCTGCTAGTCAACACTCCCTGAGCACACACATACTAATACACATACGAAGTCTACATTCACCACTCCATTTCAAGAAGCAGGCCTATTGGCAAAACAGACATGACACAATACAGAGGAACCACATTCAGCTGTCTTTACTAATCTACCATTATGCCAAAATACACGTCACCAGATAGTTTCAGGAAAATAAACAATATAAGAGAAGAACTTAAATGAACAATAAGGATAAATGACCTCAAAGGAAATAAAGCTAATAATAATGACAGAAGAGAATTATTAAAAATCATAAAATCTGATTACATAAAATGCATAACATCTTAAAAACAAAATCCATGCAGAAGAAGGTTCAAACCAGTATAAGATTAAAAGATAATCAGAGTAGAATAAAAGTTATTAATGCACTATATACCATAAGAGGATTAATAACCATAATATATAAACAATGTTTACAAATCAATAACAAAATGACAAATGACCTAGTAGAAAATAGGCAAAAAAATATCATAGAAACAAAACATGTATGCATCTCTTGCAGAAGACTGATATAAATTTAGAAATATAACATTCATTTTAAGAGAATCTGCTTTTAATCCATAAATTGTCTCATAAAATAAATTTATTTGGGTAAGACTATGGGACCCAATTAGGGCTGCAATTTGCTATATATTACTGTTCCTTCTCATTGCACTGTACTCCTGAGGCCTAAGTATACTAGGAATGTGTCATATTTTATGAAATGCACATTTGGATGTTTTATGTGTGTGTTCAGACAGTAATTGTAAAACACTACACAAAAAGCATATAAATATCTCATGTGATAATATTGGCTCATAAACTGTATTTGCTTAAATACTAAAGATGTAAGTGCTTTAAGTAGCTTTAATTATGCCATTTAACTATTTTTCCCCCAGAACTACTAAAAGATTAAAGTATTTGAAATAAATGATGTCATGGTTTTATCTCCTTGCTTCAGTGTGTTTCAGATCGTTTTATAAAATCAAAATGAATCTGAAGTTTTATTTGTTTTTGTTTTTCTTTGAGCTATGCAGAGTTTTGTTAGGGGTGTAGATAAAACTTTAAGGGTGAACATCCAGTACATATAAGAACATTGTTTGGGGCTTGACATCTTACACCTGAATTTCACAGTACTTTAATATTCTCAGGAGGGAACCCACCCATGTGTATCTGGTGCTTTGGTATAAGGAATGTTCTAAATTCATGGCCAATCTTTACTTCCATACAGCTCTGGAGGCAGGTCATATGACACAGGAAAAGTGGCTGCTGGCTCCTTGCTCCCTGATAATTTCTGTTCTACTTTGAAGCTGTCCAGGCCAAATGCTGACGGCAGGAAAAGGACCCCAGCTCATAGGAATGGATCATCAGCTGTTGCCGTTCTTCTCTAATGCTCCCTAGGTGGTCTTGGACAGATTTGTGCTTGTGACAAGCAACCAAGCAATTTGACTGAAGTCTGGAGAAGGTCTCATATATCTTTTAATATGTGGCATAGCATTGTTGCAGCCAGATGTGTCAGCCGACTGTTTGCGAAAATAGGAATGGAGACAATTCTGTTTTTCAGCTATCTGGATGCTAGAGGGAAGAGAGCCCCCAGCTGGATATTCTTCTAAGCTGGTTCGCACGTTTTCCACAGAAGGATAGATCAGGTGAAGACTAACGGCACTTTTCCCTGGGGTCCTGCTTTCCTTCCCCAGTGTCGCCAAGCTTTCTTTAAACTCAGAACACAGCCATTTCAAGTCATCAGCTCCCAAAGACCCAATGCTTGAAAAATGACCTACTATTGGCCAAGACTCTCCTTTAGGTATGGATGAGGCATGCTCTTTCAGAAGCTTTCTAAGCCTAAAATGTCCCTAGTGATCTTTTCGACTTCCTTGAAAGTGTCCTGGGGTTGATCCAATAAGATAAACATTGGTTTCAGAGAGATCACGCTTGTGGACAGTATCTATCCACTCCTTGAGTGAAGGAGCATTGTAAGCCATCAAGTAGCTGATGAGATCAGCTTTAAAATGTGTTGCTGATTCTCCAGATCTGTGGTTCCATGGATAATCCGTGGGTATAAAGGGGTCAACCATTCTCCCTGAGTTTTCTGGTGACAGTCAGCACGGATGAGGTTGGAAGTGTGTGTGACAACCCAGGGGGCCTTCTTCATACAGTAGTAACATCATTTTCCTGGCAGAGGGAAATGTTTTCATAAGGCTTGGCCTGGGCATGTAAGTGAGCCTTAGCTTCTTGTTTATCTCCATGCCCAAGCAGGATTGGTTTCTGAACTGTGGTGGATACTGTTTTATGAGCCAGTCCATGTCAAAGCAGTAGTTAAACTGAGCTGAAGATACAAGTGTCCCAAACAGAGGAGACAGAATATCCTTGATGTGGAGGGCTCCAGAGTTATACTTTGGCTTAATTCCCTAGACTCTAGTGAGGTAAGATTGGAAGGGGTTCCCTTTTTCCAACATGTCCCAAATGTCTTGGCCTTCCCCTGAGTTTTCATACTCCTTTTCCTCCTCTTTTAGTCCATGGTGGGCAGGAGGGCCGTGATTCCCAGTTCTTTGGGCTGCACTGTCTTTGGGAGAAGAAATGCCACTCTCCTCTTTGACCACCATGTTCTTAGCCTACTTCTGCTATGTTCCTGGTTGCCCCTTATCATCGCTGCTGGAGAGACACCAACCTAGGTCTTCCTGGGAACCACTCTTCTGCCTTTTGGGAGGTGAAACTTGTGACTCTGTGTTGCTGACCTTCACAAGTGTTAATTTTCTTCTATGGGCAGCTCTCCTAGCCTCAGAGGGTGTATCTTGGTTCGTTTGCTGCTCCCTGCCCAGCATGGGGGAGGGAAAAAATAGATGGCTTGTCTAGTTTTGTCTTTTCCTCCTGACTTTCATCACTACTGGATATTGTCCACTTCCCATAATCACCTTCCTGAGACATACTTCTGAAACTTCCAGAGCCAGCAACAGCCGAACTTGCACCTGAAATTCCGGCAACCCACAGGTCTGTTTTTGTTATTTTTTGATAGTTAAAAAATACCATGAAAGGTTAATCTAAAATAGAAAAGTTATCACCTGCGGCTTTGATGCAGCATTCCACAGCATGCCAAAGTGAAAATTTTCTCCAGGTGAGGGGTGTGTGTGTGTGTGTGTGTGTGTAGGGCTACCCATGTCTGCCTGATTCTTCCAGTCTTTTGTTGATGAAAACTGTCAGGTCAGAGGAACACAAGATAAAAGAAAAAGATCATATGTTAGTAATGAGAAATAAATGGTAATTGATAATTAGGGAATCTATTTTCAGGAAATGATCAGAAGAGGTCTCCAGTAATAAAGGACTGAAAAACTTAAAGTGATTTTTTTTAAGTTATATGCAAATAATGAATCATGGAACACTACATCAAAAACTAAGGATGTACTGTATGGTGACTAACATAATATAATAAAAAATTATTATTAAAAAAAGAAAGAAAGAAAGAAAGCAAGCACACCAGGCTGATGGAACCATTTTTATACAAGAATAATTTTTAAAATCTAATGCTCAGACTTCTGGCTAAACATGGATTACTGAACACTGTTTATCTCCACTTTCTCCTGAATCCCCACTAAAATGACAATAAATAAATAAAAACGCATAAACCCATACGTACAAAGAGAATGGCGGGAGAAAACAGCAGACAAGCAAACATCTTAGAAAAATGGAAAGCTGATGACTAAGTAGTGGCTGACTTTGCAGGTCAGATAAATTTGAAATCTAAGCTTGTGGTAATAGTAGTCATCAAATAGCAAGCCTATCTTGGCCTCAAAAAACACAGGAAACGCTCACGAATTAAAGACACAAGATATTACTGAAGGAAGGAATACAGAAAGGGGCTGGTGACAGACAACTACTTCTTACTCCACCCAGATCAACTTCCAATAAGGTAAAACCAGACAGGACCTGGACTTGGGGATCCCAGAACAGCTGAAGATGCATACGCAACATCTTCTTGAAATAGAAAGTATTAAATAAATGTCCGCATGACAAATAAATAAATAAATAAAGTTAAGTTCAAAGAGTGTTGGATGGTTTAGATTGACTCTGCTTCTGGTATGACTTGAAGAGAAAATCACATGCAGGCCCATGATGATTAGGCCATGCCCAGGGCTGGATGGTCCAAATATCCTTTTATTTGGAACTCTAGTTAAAGATAAACATGAAGAAACTCAATCTGTCGATCAACCGACATGCCAGATGCTTTCATATTTCATCTTCTATAATATCTAAGCCCAAGTTGATCTCAGTTAAATATTTATCTTCTCCTCCCTCAATAATAGAAAATTGATGATAGTAAAAACAATACATTATACAGATTTTCCTCAACTTATGATGAGGTTACATCCTGATAAACCCATTTTAAGCTGCAAATATCATAAATTGAAAATGCATTTAATACACCTAACCTACTAACCATCATAGTTTAGCCTAGCTGACCTTAAACATGTTCAGAACACTTATATCAACCTGCAGTTGGGCAAATCATCTAACCCAAAACCTATTTTATAATAAAGCATTGGATATCTCAGGTAGCTTATTGAATACTGTACTGAAAGTGAAAAACAGTATAGTTGTAAGTGTATCAGTTGTTTCCCTTCATGGTCGCATGGCTGACTGGGAGCTGCAGCACACTGCCACCACCTAGTATTAAGAGAGAGTATCTTACCACATATCGCCAGCCTGGGTAAACGTCACAATTCAAGGGGCGCCTGGGTAGCTCAGTTGGTTAAGCATCCAACTCCTGATTTCGGCTCAGATCATGATCTCAGGGTTATGAGATCAAACTCAGGGTTGTCAGATCAAGCCCCACGTTTGACTTCAGGCTGGGTATGAAGTCTGCATTAAGATTCTTTCTCTCCCTTTCCCTCTGCCCCTCCCTAAGGATCACAATTCAAAATCAAAGTATGGTTTCTACCGAACATGTGTCACCTTTGCACCATCTTGTAAAGTCAAAAAATCCTAAGACGAAACATTGTAAGTCAGGAACCACCCGTATGTACAATTTTGAGTTCTAAAGATGGAAAAAACAAATTGCATTAATAATATTTATGGTAGGAAGAGTAATGGTCCCCTAAAAATTTCCACATTCTAATTCTCAGAGGCTGTGAATGTGTTATGTGCAAGTGAGAATCACAGTTGTAGATGGAAAAGAGTTGCTAATCAGCTGACCCTAAAATAAGGAGATTATTTTGGATTATCTGGGTGGGTCTCATGTGATAACAAGGATCATTTAAATGTGGAAGGAGAGGTAGGAGTCAGTGTCAAAGAAATATCTGACAATGCTACATAGCTAAAGATGGAAGAAGGGGCCATGACCAAAGAACTCAATCCTCTAGACGCTGGAAAAGACCAGGAGATTTTCCCTTAGAAACAAACTCCAAAGGGAACATCTTGCTTTTAGCCCAGTGAGACCCATTTCAGACTAACTTCGGAACTGTAAGATGGTAAAGCTGTGTTTGTTTAAGCCACTAAATTTACTGTAATTTGTAATAGCAGCAATAGGAAACTAAGACAATATTCAATCTCATGTTATCATGTCAGACTCCCTCCAGTGATCTAGAACAATTCCATGACTCAGCCAAGTGACTGGAATAAAGCATGTACTGTCAGAAAGGACAAACTTGAGGTCATGAAAAAAGATGGCAGAGGAGCAGGGGACCCTATTTCAGCCAGTCCCCTGAATCGAGCTGGCTATCCACCAGACCATCCTGAACACCCACAAAATCAGCCCGAGACGCAAGAAGATACATCTGGATCTCTACAAACAAACTTCTCTGGTGCTGGGTAATGAGGTACGAAGCGGGGAGCCATGAATCTATGCACAGATACTGGAAGATAAACAGAAGGGGGAGGGAGCTGCCAGGCTCAGGCACCGGGAAGCAGAAGCCGCCTGTGCTGGGGAGCCGGCCGGACTAGCAAACCGGTAGTGGGGGGGGGGGGGACCAGACTGAAACCGGAAGCTCAGGAGTGCACGTGCGGGAAGAGGGGGCGGCTGGCAGTGATAGAAGCACAAAGGGCAGAGACGTCCGGGGCCTGGGAGCGAGGACTGGGAGAGTGGCTGTGGGGTGCACAACCCAGGACACTGCAGGGTTTTTAGCAGCACCGACAGAAGCAGAGTTAAAGTGGTCAGGAGAGCTCAGTGGAGAGCGGACTGCGATCTCTCTGTTCTGAGACAGAGACTGGGATTTGGCCACTGCTGCTCTGACTCTCAGAAGAGCCACAGAAAACGGCCAGGGAAAGCCAGCAGAGAACAAAAGCCTGGAAATACCGGTTCATATTGTGCCAATCCCCATCCCCCCTTGCAGGGGACAGGGAGACTCTACCCAAACAGGGTTGCCTGAGTATCAGCATGGCAGGCCCCTCCCCCAGAAGGCAGGCTGAAAAATCACGAAGCCCACATCCCTAAGGTGCCTATAAAACAAGTGCACACTGCCTGGGTCCTGGTCAATAATTTGGGCTCTGTGCATCCCCACAACCTCTCCTCATCAGAATGACGAAGAGGAGAAAACCTCGGCAAAGAAAGGACACAGAGACTGTGGCCTCTGCCACAGAAATGATGGATATGGATATAACCAAATTGTCAGAAATGGAGTTCAGAGTAACAATGGTCAAGACGATGTGTAGACTTGAAAAAAATATTAACGAAAATATTAACGAGAACATAGAATCTCTAAGGGCAGAAATGAGAGTGAATCTGACAGATTTTAAAAATGCTATGAATCAAATGCAGTCTAAACCAGACGCTCTGACGGCCAGGGTAAATGAGGCAGAAGAACGAATTAGTGAATTGGAGGATGGGATGGTAGAAGAGGAAGTTAAAACAGAAACTTGCCTCAAAAAAAATCCAATCTCAAGAATGTAGATCACAGGAGATTACTGACTCAATGAAACGTTCCAATGTCAGAATCATCGGCATCCCCGAGGTGGAGAAAGAGAGAGGTCTAGAAGAGATATTTGAACAAATTGTAGCTAAGAACGTCCCTAATCTGGCAAAGGAAACAAGCATTCGTGTCTGCGAGGCAGAGAGGACCCCTCCCAAGGTCAACCATGGCAAACCTACACCACGTCACGTCATAGTGCATTTCGCAAATATTAGATCCAAGGATACAGTACTGAGAGTGGCCAGGGTGGGAGAAAATCCTTATGTACAGAGGGAAAAATATCAGAATAACGTCAGAACCTGTCTACAGAGACCTGGCAGGCCAGGAAGGGTTGGCAGGGTATTTTCAAAGCTCTATCTGAGAAGAACATGCAGCCAAGGATCCTTTATCCAGCAAGGCTGTCATTAAGAATTGATGGAGAGATAAGGACCTTCTAAGATAGGCAGAAAATGAAGGAATTTGTGACCACCACCAAGCCAGCCATACATGAGATATTAAGGGGGGGGCCTATAAAAGTAAAAAAGCCACAAGAGTGATACAGAACAGAAATTTACAATCTATAGAAACAAAGACTTCACAGGCAACTTGACATCATTAAAATCATATCTCTCAATAATCACTCTCAATGTGAATGGCCTGAATGCTCCCATAAAACACCACAGGGTTGCAGATTGGATAAAAAGACATGACCCGTCCATTTGCTGTCTACAAGAGACTCATTTTGAACCTAAAGATACATCCAGACTGAAAGTGAAGGGATGGAAAACCATTTTTCGGGGCGCGTGGGTGGCACAGCGGTTAAGCGTCTGCCTTCGGCTCAGGGCGTGATCCCGGCGTTACAGGATCGAGCCCCACATCAGGCTCCTCTGCTATGAGCCTGCTTCTTCCTCTCCCACTCCCCCTGCTTGTGTTCCCTCTCTCGCTGGTTGTCTCTATCTCTGTCGAATAAATAAATAAAATCTTTAAAAAAAAAAAACTATTTTTCATGCCAATGGACCTCAAAAGAAAGCTGGGATAGCAGTTCTCAAATCAGACGGATTAGATTTTAAACTAAAGACTGTAGTTAGAGATACAGAAGGACACTATATTATTCTTAAAGGATGTATCCAACAAGTGGATATGACAATTATAAGTATCTATGCCCCCAACAGGGGAGCAGCTAGATACACAGGCCAACTCTTAACCAGAATAAAGAGACATATAGATAATAATACGTTAATACTAGGGGACCTCAACACTCCACTATCAGCAAAGGACAGATCACCTAAGCAGAAAATCAACAAAGAAACAACAAGAGCCTTGAATGACATAATGGACCAGATGGACCTCATAGATATATACAGAACACTACACCCCAGAACAACAGAATACTCATTCTTTTCGAATGCACACAGAACTTTCTCCAGAATAGACCATATACTGGGTCACAAAACAGGTCTCAACTGATACCAAAAGACTGAGATTATTCCCTGCATATTCTCAGACCACAATGCTTTGAAATTGGAACTCAATCACAAGGAAAAATTTGGAAGAAACGCAAACACTTGGAAACTAAGAACCATCCTGCTCAAGAATGATTGGGTAAACCAGGAAATTAAAAATCAGATTAAACAATTTTTGGAGACCAACGAAAATGAAAACACAACGGTCCAAAACCTATGGGACACTGCAAAGGCAGTCCTAAGGGGGAAATACATAGCCATCCAAGCTTCACTCAAAGAACAGAAAAATCTAAAATGCAGTTTTTATATTCTCACCTCAAGAAGCTGGAGCTGGAACAGAAGAACAGGCCTAACCCACACACGAGAAGGCAGTTGATCAAGATTAGAGCACAGATCAATGAATTAGAAACGAGGAGCATAGTACAGCAGAGATCAACAGAACTAGAAGCTGGTTCTTTGAAAGAATAAATAAGATCGATAAGCCATTGGCCAGACTTATTCAAAAGAATAGAGAAAGGACCCAAATTAATAAAATTATGAATGAAAGGGGAGAGATCACAACCAACACCAATGAAATAGGAAAGATCATTAGAAACTTTTATCAACAGCTTTATGCCAATAATTTAAATACCCTGGAAGAAATGGATGCCTTCCTGGAAACCTATAAACTACCAAGACTGAAACAGGAAGAAACTGATTATTTAAACAGACCGATTAATTATGAAGAGATTGAAGTAGTGATCAAAAGCCTCCCAAAAAACAAGAGTCCAGGGCCTGATGGATTCCCTGGGGAATTCTACCAAACATTCAAAGAAGAAATAATACCTATCCTCCTGAAGCTGTTTCAAAAAATAGAAACAGAAGGAAAACTACCAAACTCATTCTATGAGGCCAGTATTACCTTGATCCCAAAACCAGGCAAAGACCCCATCAAAAAGGAGAATTACAGACCGATATCCTTGATGAACATGGATGCCAAAATTCTCAACAAGATCCTAGCTAATAGGATCCAACAGTATATTAAAAGGATTACCCATCATGACCAAGTGGGATTCATCCCTGGGATGCAAGGATGGTTTAACATTCATAAATCGATCAGTGTGAGAAGATCACATTAATAAGAGAAGAGACAAGAACCATATGATCCTCTCAATTGATGCAGAAAAATCATTTGACAAAATACAGCATCCTTTCTTGATAAAAACTCTCTGCCATGTAGGGATAGAGGGTACATTCCTCAATTTCATAAAAACCATGTATGAAAAGCCTACAGAGAATATCATTCTCAATGGGGAAAAGCTGAGAGCCTCTCCCTTAAGATCAGGAACATGACAAGGATGCCCACTATCACCATTATTGTTCAACATAGTACTAGAAGTCCTTGCAACACCAATCAGACAACGAAAAGAAATAAAAGATATTCAAATTGGCAAAGAAGAAGTCAAACTCTCTCTCTTCACAGATGACATGATACTTTATATGGAAAACCCAAAAGACTCCACCCCCAAATTACTAGAACTCATACAACAATTCAGTAATGTGGCAGGATACAAAATCAATGCTCAGAAATCAGTTGCATTTCTATACACTAACAATGAGACTGAAGAAAGAGAAATTAGGGAATCAATTCCATTTACAATAGCACCAAAAACCATAAGATATCTCAGAATAAACTTAACCAGAGAAGTAAAGGACCTATACTCTAGAAACCACAGAACACTATGAAAGACATTGAAGAAGACACAAAAAGATGGAAAAACATTCCATGCTCATGGATCGGAAGAATAAACATAGTTAAAATGTCTGTGCTACCCAGAGTAATCCACACTTTCAACGCCATCCCGATCAAAATACCAATGACATTTTTCAAAGAGCTGAAACAAACAATCCTAAAATTTGTGTGGAACCAGAAAAGACCCCGAATCGCCAAGGAACTGTTGAAAAAGAAAAACAAAGCTGGGGGCATCATGTTGCCTGATTTCAAGCTATTCTACAAAGCTGTGATCACCAAGACGGCATGGTACTGGCACAGGAACAGACACATAGACCAATGGAAGAGAACACAGACTTCAGAAATGGACCTTCAACTCTATGGTCAACTAATCTTTGACAAAGCAGGAAAAAACATCCAGTGGAAAAAATACAGTCTCTTCAATAAATGGTGCTGGGAAAATTGGACAGCTATATACAGAAGAATGAAACTTGACCACTCTCTCATACCATATACAAAGATAAACTCCAAATGGATGAAAGACCTTGATGTGAGAAAGGAAACCATCAAAATCGTAGAGGAGAACATAGGCTATAACCTCTTCAACAATGGCCGCAGCAACTTCTTTCATGACACATCTCCAAAGGCAAGGGAAACAAAAGCAAAATGAACTTTTGGGACTTCATCAAGATAAAAAGCTTCTGCACAGCAAAGGAAACAGCCAACAAAACAAAGAGGCAACCCACGGAATGGGAGAAGATATTTGCAAATGACACTACAGATAAAAGGCTGGTATCCAAGATCTATAAAGAACTTCTCAAACTCAATACACAAGAAACAAATAATCAAATCAAAAAATAGGCAGAAGATATGAACAGACACTTTTCCAGTGAAGACATATGAATGACTAACAGACCCATGAGAAAATGTTCAACATCATTAGCCGTCAGGGAAATTCAAATCAAAATCACATTGAGATACCACCTTATGCCAGTCAGAATGGCAAAAATTGACAAGGCAAGAAACAACAAATGTTGGAGAGGATGTGGAGAAAGGGTAAACCTCTTACACTGCTGGTGGGATTGCAAGTTGGTACAGCCACTTTGGAAAACAGTGTGGAGGTCCCTCAAAAAGTTAAAAATAGAGCTACCCTATGACCCAGCAATTACACTACTGGGTATTTACCCCAAAGATACAGACATAGTGAAGAGAAGGGCCATATGCACCCCAATGTTCATAGCAGCATTGTCCACAATAGCTAAACTGTGGAAGGAGCTGAGATGCCCTTCAACAGACGAATGGATAAAGAAGATGTGGTCCAGCCCACGGAATGGGAGAAGATATTTGCAAATGACACTACAGATAAAAGACTGGTATCCAAGATCTACAAAGAACTTCTCAAACTCAATACACAAGAAACAAATAAACAAATCAAAAAATGGGAAGATATGAACAGACACTTTTCCAATGAAGACATACAAATGGCTAACAGACACATGAAAAAATGTTCAAAATCATTAGCCATCAGGGAAATTCAAATCAAAACCACATTGAGATACCACCTTATGCCAGTTAGAATGGCAAAAATTGACAAGGCAAGAAACAATTGTTGGAGAGGATGTGGAGAAAGGGGATCCCTCTTACACTGTTGGTGGGAATACAAGTTGGTAAAGCCACTGTGGAAAACAGTGTGGAGGTCCCTTAAAAAGTTAAAAATTGAGCTACCCTATGATCCAGCAATTTGCACTACTGGGTATTTACCCCAAAGATACAGACGTCATGAACAGAAGGGCCATATGCACCCCAATGTTCATAGCAGCATTGTCCACAATAGCTAAATCGTGGAAGGAACCGAGATGCCCTTCAACAGATGACTGGATTACGAAGATGTGGTCCATATATATAATGGAATATTACTCAGCCATCAAAAAGAACGATTTCTCAACATTTGCTGCAACATGGACGGGACTGGAGGAGATAATGCTAAGCGAAATAAGTCAAGCAGAGAAAGACAATTACCATATGGTTTCACTCATTTATAGAACATAAGAAGTAGGAAGATCGGTAGGAGAAGAAAGGGAAGAAGAAAGGGGGGGTAAACAGAAGGGGGAATGAACCATGAGAGACTATAGACTCTGGGAAACAAACTGAGGGCTTTGGGGGGGCGGGGGGAATGGCGTAAGCTGGTGATGGGTATTAAGGAGGGCATGTATTGCATGGTGCACTGGGTTTTATATGCAAGTAATGAATCATGGAACTTTACATCAGAAACTAGGGATGTACTGTATGGTGACTAACATAATAAAAAAATATTGTGAAAAAAAGGAAAAAAAAGAAGATGTGGTCCATATATACAATGGAATATTACTCAGCCATCAGAAAGAATGATTACCCAACATTTGCAGCAACATGGACAGAACTGGAGGAGATTATGCTAAGTGAAATAAGTCAAGCAGAGAAAGACAATTATATGGTTTCACTCACTTGTGGAACATAAGGAATAGCAGGGAGATCAGTAGGAGAAGGAAGGGAAGAATGAAGGGGGTTAAACAGAAGGGGGAATGAACCACAAGAGACTATGGACTCTGGGAAACAAACTGAGGGTTTCAGAGGGGAAGGGGGGTGGGGGGATGGGCTAGCCCGATGATGGGTATTAAGGAGGACACGTATTGCATGGAACACTGGGAGTTATACACAAACGATGAATCATGGAACACTACATCAAAAACTAATGATGTACTGTATGGTGACTAATATATCATAATTAAAAAAAAAAAAAAGAAAGGACATACTTTGCCAGCAAGCTTCCAAACTGTGAACTGAGACTTGATTCACGCAGGACAATTGGTATCTTCTAGGCCAGAGAGATCTGAGGTATCTCTAGGCCAACTTACAGCCAGTTACAGAGTAAAGCTTGTACTCCCAGAAGGAATTTATATACACCTTCAGATGTCCAGAAAAAATGAGAAAATGATTTTTTTCTATCAAAATAAAGTTGATATAAAAATGTTATTTTGGGGGCGCCTGGGTGGCACAGCGGTTAAGCGTCTGCCTTCGGCTCAGGGCGTGATCCCGGCGTTCTGGGATCGAGCCCCACATCAGGCTCCTCCGCTGGGAGCCTGCTTCTTCCTCTCCCACTCCCCCTGCTTGTGTTCCCTCTCTCTCTGGCTGTCTCTATCTCTGTCAAATAAATAAATAAAATCTTTTAAAAATTTAAAAAAAAAATGTTATTTTGAAAACTCATCTATTGAGAGAAAACTATGTATGTAGGTAATGGCTCAACAAAATACCGACTTCATCTAGAGTTATTCCTGATTATTTTAGGTTTAAAACAATAGTTATAGATAATTATAAAATTTTCGAGCAATAAAATTGATATACCTCAGAGAGCACATATAAACTTTCAGGTTAGTCAAAACTGTTCTTAATCTATTCCCTTCATATCAGCCCAAGAGGCAACGGAAGATGTTAGGCATATTTTTCCCAGTTGAAATACTCCATTCAATATCCCTGGAGCCCCTGCAAAACCCATTACAGTCATGCTTCCTTCCCCTTTTCTTCCATCATAAACCCCTTGAATGCCTAGCCCGTTTTCACTATCAAATTCAGATAGTTTGCACTTACAATGAGCCCTGAGTAATATATAGAATTGTTGAATTTTATTAAAAAAAATTTTAATTTAAAAATAAAAAAAAAAGAATTGTTGAATTGCTATATTATACACCTGAAACTAATATAACACTTAACACTTACAAACTATACCAGAATTAAAATAAAAAACTTAATTAAATAAATAAGTAAAATAAAAATTAAAAATTCGGTGGTTTGGATTTCAAGTATCACCTAGTGGCCAAAGAAACTCCTCTCACTTGCTGACCAAGCATTCCAAATTCCAAAACTTTAAGACAGCTCCCCAGAAATGATGAACAATATGCTTTTATAATTGTTCTGCATGATCCATGGACATCTAGAGACTTTAAAACATTAACAAAATAATTTTCTTTTTTTGTTGCTTTTTTATTTTATTGTATTTAAATTCAATTAATTAATATATAGTGTATTATTAGTTTCAGAGGTAGAGTTCAGTGATTCATCAGTTGTATATAACACCCAGTGTGCTCATTGCATCACATGCCCTCCTTAATGCCCATCACCCAGTTACCTCATTCCCTCATCCCCACTACCCTCTAGCAACCCTCAGTTTGTTTTCTATAGTTAAGAGTCTCTTATGATTTGTCTCCCTCTCTGATTTCGTCTCATTTTAATTTTCCGTCCATTCCCCTATGATCCTCTGTTTTGTTTCTTTTTTTTTTTTAAGATTTTATTTATTTATTTGACAGAGAGACACAGCCGGCGAGAGAGGGAACACAAGCAGGGGGAGTGGGAGAGGTAGAAGCTGGCTCCTAGCAGAGGAGTCTGATGTGGGGCTCGATCCCAGAACGCCGGGATCACGCCCTGAGCTGAAGGCAGACGCTTAACAACTGCACCACCCAGGCGCCCCGTCTGTTTTGTTTCTTAAAATAACTTTCTAATATCGGGAAAAACCTTTAAAAATTTAAAAGGAACTATTATAGTTTTCACCCTGTGTAGGCAACTCTCAACAAATTTATGTACACAATATGTTCTGAAATTGAAAATCATATAAAAGGAGAGGCAAGTAGTCGCAACCACATCACTAGCATACCCACATCAAGCAAAAACTATGTTAAGAAAAAGCTCTAGGGTTGCCTGGGTGGCTCAGTCAGTTAAGCATCCAACTCTGGATTTTGGCTCAGGTCATGATCTCAGGGTGGTAAGATCAAGCCCTGCCATCGGGCTCTGCACTCAGCGGGAAGTCTGCTTCTCTCCTTCTCCCTCTCTCTGCCCCTCCCCCAATCCCAACTCACACTGTCTCTCTCTCTCTCTCAATTAAATAACTAAATCTTTTTTTTTAAAAGAAAAGCTCTAAATTAAATGATCCTGAAGTGAATCTTTTTTTAAATCAGCTTTATTATACAAGATACATATCTTTAGTTTAAGCTAGATACTTTGATTCACAAACATGTCACTGCCTTTAATATTGCTTTCTCAGATACGGGGTCAGGTCTCTTGACTACCTTTCTGATAGATGACATATTCTGTCAGATGTTAAATGGGAGAAGCTATTTTGTATCTACTTCACAGAGACATGAAACTCAACCATGAAAAATTAAAAGCTTTTCCTCTAAGATCAGGAAAAAGACAACGGGGCCCATTCTCATCACCACTTATTCAACATAGTCTTGGAAGTCCTGGCCAGAGCAATTAGGCAAGAAAAAGAAATAAAAGGCACCCTAATGGGGAAGAAAGAAGTAAAACTGTCACTATTTGCAGATAACAAAATATTATATATAGAAAACCTTAAAGATTTCACCAAAAAAAAAAAAACCTATTAGAATAAATGAACAAATTCAGTAAAATTGAAGGATATAAAATTAATACACAAAAGTCTATCACATTCCTAAACACTAATAACAAACTATCAGAAAGAGTAATTAAGAAAATAAGCTTATTTACAATTGCATCAAAGGGAATAAAATATTTAGGAATAAATTCAAGCAAAAAGGTGAAAGACCTATCCATAGAAAACTAACTAAAGAACACATACATAAATGCAAAGATATTCCATGCTCAAGGATTGCAAGAATTAATATCATTTAAATGTCCATACTACCCAAAGCAAACTACAGATTCAAGACAATCCCTATCAAAATTCCAATCATATCTTTCACAGAAATAGAATAACCCTAAAAATGCATGAAACCACAAAATACCCTGAATAGCCAAATCAATCATAACAAAGAAGAGCAAAGCTGGCAACACCAATTGTACTTACTGATCTCAAACCAAACAATAAAGCTATAGTAATGAAAACAGTATGATACTGGCATAAAAATAGACACACAGACCAATGGAACAGAATAAAAAAATAAAATTCCACATTTATGGTCAACTAATATTTGACAAGAGAGCCAAGAACACCCAAAGGGGAAAGGATAGTCTCTTCAACAAATGGCACTGGGGAAACTGGATAAATACATGCAGAAAGATGTGCATTCTTACCTTACACCGCTCACAAAAATTAACTCAAAATAGATTAAATATCTACACACAAGACCTCATATACCTGATACAAAACTCCTACAAGAAAATATAAGGAAGAAAATCCTTGACATTAGTCCTGGCGATGATTTTTTAGATAAGACATAAAAAACACAAGCAACAAAGGCAAAAACAAACAAGTGGAACTACATCACACTAAAAATCTTCTGCACGGCAAAAGTAACAATCAACAAAATGAAAAGGCATCCTATGGAATGGGAGAAAAAAATTGCAAACAAGATATCAGATAAAGAATTAGTACCCAAAATACATAAAGAACTCATACAACTCAACAACAACAAAATCTGATTAACAAATAGGTAGAGGAAATAGACATTTTTCCAAAGAACACACCCAAATGGTCAACAGGTACATGAAAAGATGTCCAACATCTCTAAACATCAGTAAAATGAAGAAAAAAAAAAAAACACAATGAGACATCACCTCATATCTGTTGGAATGGCTATCATCAAAAAGACAAGAGGTAACAAGTGTTGGTGAGGATTTGGAGAAAGGGAAGCCCTTAAAAATTGCTGGTGGAAATGCAAATTGCTATGGAAAACAGTATGGAGGTCCATCAAATAATTGAAAATAGAACTATCATATGATTCAGCAATACCACTTCTGGTTTCATACCTAAAGGAAATGAAAATAGGATATCAAGTAGATAGGTGGCCTACAATTTTCTGTTCTTATAGTGTCCTTGTCTGGTTTTGGTATCAGGGTAATACTGGCCTCATAGAATGAGTTTGAAAGAGTTCCCTCTTCTATTTTTTGGAATAGTTTGAGAAAGATAGATATTAATTCTACATTGAACGTTTGGTACAATCTATCAGTGCAGCCATCAGGTCCTGAAATTTTATAATATATATTTATCCAAAAACAAATACAAATACTAACTTGAAAAGATATATGCATCTCCATGTTCACTGCAGCATTATATAGCCAAGATATGGAAACAACCTAAGTGTCCACTGATGAGTAAATGGATAAAGAAATTGTGGGGTATATATATACAGCAAAATATTATTCAGCCACAAAAAGGAATGAAATATTGTCATTCGTGACAACATGGATGGACCCTGAGGGCATTATGCTAAATGAGATAAGTCAGACAGAGAAAGACAATACCACAGGATCTCTCTTCCATGTGGAATCTTTAAGAAAAAAAACTCATAGATACAGAGAAGAGATTGGTGGTTGCCAGAGTAAAGGTGTGAGAGATGGGAGAAATGGGTGAAGATGGTCAAAGATAAAAACAAAAAACAAATAAATAAATACAATGTATCACTGACCACCATCACAAACAACAAAAAGACCAGAGGTTTAAGAGGATGTAAAGATAGGGCCATGCCAAGAGCTATAAAAAAGATGGGGCTCCCATTCCAGTCTGGGGGTCTCATGGAATATGGATCAAAGAAAGCTCCCCAAAGAAAACCCATATAAATAGGCCTCAAAGGATGCATTGGATTGTTTTCCCGTAATGATAATAGCTTTATTCCATATGAAGGGATAAAGAAGATGTGTTATATGTACATCTACAATGGAATATTCTTCAGCCATGAAAAGAAGGAAATCCTGCTATTTCTGACAACATGAACGGACCTTGAAAGTATTATGCTAAGTGAGAGAAGTCGGATAGAGAAAGACAACTACTGCATGGTATCACTAAAAATTAAGCCAAAGCCAAACTTGTAGAAACAGAGAGTAGAATGGTGATTACCTGGGACTACGGTGTGAGAGAACTGGGTAAATAAATAAATCCTGGAGATCTAAAACACAGCATATTAAGTATAGAAGACAATATTGTATTATATACTGCAAAACTGCTGAGACTAAATCTTAATAAGTGAATCCGGGTAAAGGATATATGGGTATTTTGCAGTATTGTTTTTGCAATTTTTCTGTAAGCTTGAAACTTTTATTATAGGGGCACCTGGGTGGTTCAGTTGGTTAAGCACCTGCTTTTGGCTCAGGTCGTGATCCCAGGGTCCTGGGATCGAGCCCCTCCTCGGGTTCCGTGCTTCGTGGGGAGTCTATTTCTCCCTCCCCTCTGCCCCTCCCCCCACACATGCACAAGTGTGAGTGCGTGCTCTCTCTCAAATAAATAAATAAATAAATAAATAAATAAATAAAATCTTTTTTTAAAAAGAAATTGTTTTATTATAAAAATTCAAAATGTAAAAAGAACCAAAAAATGATAATTATATGACATGACAGAGGCGTTTGCTAACAGTACAGCGGTAATCACATTACAAAATATAAATGTACAACTTTAACTTATACAGTGTCACTGTACACCTTAAACTGGCACAATGTCAACTGTATGTCATTAAAAAATAATAATTTTTAAATGTACTAAGCGCTTGTGTTTCTAAAGGCCTTAAAAGATGTATACAAGTCTATACAACCAACTTTTAATCTTAGTTTTTTCTGAAGAGGGGGATGAGAAGGGTCTCAGGGATAAAGGAAACAGATCGTGGGTCTGTGAATCAGTGAGGACTCAAATTCATGGTGATCCTTTGATAATTCCCTTCTCTTTCTTCAGCTTCACTCTTCCTGTCTGTAACATATAAATGTTAGACTAGATGTCCACCAATGTCCTTGTATTCTAAGCCATGAGTTCAGCTTATCCCCAGGGATGAAAATTCCCTTTTGTCCTCTCAGGAAAGACCCATTCTATAATTTGGGGGCACACAAGACAATTGGGAGGGGAGGTTGTGTCCACACCACATACACTGGTAACTGGAACAGAATCCTAGATGTTTCATCCTCTGCTATTTCGTCTACTGGCCACCCCTAAACCCTCCACACCCATGCTCCACTCCCTAGCTCCACTTTCTATTCTCGGCTTCATACTCCATTATCTCCCACCTGTTCTTGCAGGTCTCTCTTCCCAGGCTTCCCTGCCATCAATCGTGCACTCCAACAACCAGAGTGATTCATTTTTTATAGTTTTATATATAATCTACTCTGTTTCTAAAATGGCAAAGTTCTATATGATTTTATGTAAAAACTAAACTGATCTAGAAGTATACAACTAGGAAAGTGAAGGCCAAACACACTGCCCATAGCACTTAAGAAAGTAAGATCTACAGTAAAGAGAAGACTGGGACTCACCCTACAAGAAACACCTGCAAAACATCCTGTCGCTCCTCTAGAGGGTGCTCTAGGACATTCGGTGCTCCCCGATGTGGTAGTAGGTTATTATAAAGACTTGCGTTACTGTAAAATGCATTACGCCATTCTATTACCAAGTACAAGGGTCCCTGATGATCTGTCCTAACAACCAGTATTAAGCTGTGCAGCAGCACAGGGACTAGGGTTCCCATTAGCTACACTGCAGAAAGGCACTGCCACAATGTCACTTGCTGAAGCCACCATCATATACATCAGTAAGCCTTCCTACCTGGATCCCACTGTAAGGAGACCTTAACTCTGATCATTTAACAACTTTATACACTTTATGTTTCTCATAAACAGATCAATGAGGTCCAGACTGTTGGTACCAATGTATGGAAACACAAGGAAGTCATACCTCATTCTTAAAAGTCTATTCCCAAAAGTGACACCAATCATTTCTCCTCACATTCCACTGGTAAGAACAAATCATATGACCACACTTAGATGTAGGGGGAATGGGACATTGGCAACCTTTCCCAAGTGACAATTATATACTATGGAAGGGGAGGATGCATTTCACGGGAAAGCTGGTCAGAGTCACCACAGGTATAGAGGAGGGTTGAAAGATACAGAGAGGTACAGAGGAGTTGAAAGATGCTGGGCAGCTAAAAGAAACTGTCAAACATCTATTACAGAAGGTCATAGACACCAAATGATAAATAAGAGTGAAAACTCTTTTCTTGTATCACAAATAATAATCACCAAAAAAGAAAGCACAACCTTTGTTATAAATCCAAGCATTCAACAAGAAAAGACATTTTTTTTAAGATTTTATTTATTTATTTGACAGAGAGACACAACCAACGAGAGAGGGAACACAAGCAGGGGGAGTGGGAGAGGAAGAAGCAGGCTCCCAGCGGAGGAGCCTGATGTGGGGCTCGATCCCAGAACACTGGGATCATGCCCTGAGCCGAAGGCAGACGTTTAATGACTGCGCCACCCAGGTGCCCCAAGAAAAGACATTTTTGTACCAAAGTAATTAGGAGTCTACACTTAAAAAGTAACTATGTGGCTAAGTAATCAGGACTCCATCCAGTCTGGGATTACACAAAATGTGAAACTACTATATTAAAATGGTATGTTTTCTTTATACTTGCTATTACAATACAAAAAACCATTGTTCACTCTCCCAAAACAAAAAGAATTGTTACATGTATTCAACTTGCTTATGCTGCTATTATATAGTTTTATAAATTAAGCTATCCTGTTTCTGACACAGAGTTTTCTCCTTTGGGGAGTTACAGGAGCACATACTTCGCATCCACTCCACAATTACCCGTCCAGATGTTCAGTGGCATGCATGCTACACTGTCTTCTCTGGGAGATTAGGGGAAATCTCTCCTAAGGCTTTGCTCTCTGGACCGTGGCAGAAGTGTATGTACACAAGTGGTTGCAGATCATGCTGTGCCCTGGGGTGAGGACTCATTAGTATGACTAGGAGAGATAAGTCACAGGTACGAAGAGTTTGGGATCTGTCTGCCCAGCCAGAGGGGTTATCAGAGGCTGCCTGAACAGTACACTGTACTACCCACACTGGACTACCTTGATCCCTGAAATCACCCTGCTCATGTGACCTAGCTAAAGGAACTGACCTTGCTAAGCTTTCCCACTTCAGGTCTTTTATCTTCTAGTCCCTTAACCTGCCTTTCCTGCACAATTTCTTTATTCCTCATCTTATTTCATAGGACAGTAACTCTGCTAGGCCTCTAACAATAGAGACAGGAGAGAAGAAAGGAATAAAAGAAGGCTGGGTGGCATCAAGCAGTAGTGAGCAAATATTCTGTGGGCACCAACCATGTGCTGAGTCTCACTTAAGTTATCACACTTGAAACTCATAACACTTTGAGCTGATGTCATTGCCACCATTTTTTAAATTAGGAAACTGAGGCTCAGAGGTTTGATATGACTTTTCCAGGGTCTCGTTAATGCATCCGCAGTGCAAGCTGAATGAAATCCGTTCTGCCTAACTCCACCTGCTGTAATCACACCCAGTCACATCTTTAGCCCCCTGATTTTGTTATTACAGAAGCCTTCTTGAATTCATCAAGATGTATACTCCCTTGACCCAAACACATTCCATGCATCAATCAGACTTTTCCTTCTTCACTTTTCTTTATCAGTGCCCACTCCATGATTCATCACTTCAATTGCTTTCTTGCCAGCATCTTAAGAATCCAAACATTATTATTTTCTGCACCTATCTGTAAGTAAAAAATTCAACCCCAGATTCTTTTTTTAAGACTTTTTATTTATTCATTTGAGAGAGACAAAGAAAGCAAGTGAGAGCATAGCAGCGGGGAGGGACAAAGGGAGAGGGAGAAGAAGACTCCCTGCTGAGCAGGCAGCCCAACAAGGGGCTCGATCCTAGGACCCCGTGATCATGACCCGAGCAGAAGGCAGACGCTTTACCAACTGAGCCACCCAGGCACCCCAACCCCAGATCCTTTTAAGTGTTTGCCTTCTCCACAAACAAAAATCCCAACCCTAAGAAGAATGCTGGAGGAAAATCACAAAGCTGTACAGATTAGTGGCATCTGAATTTGTCATTCTCAATCTTTATAGAGCCCTCAGCAGCAGCCATTTGACTGCCATTCAACAGAAGGCTTGATGAAAGTAAGAGCAATATCTGGTTTTGTTTGTTATTTCAAACCATTTTAATGTAAACTCCATGATGGTAGGAACTGCCTGTGGTATATACTGCTAGCCCCTAAGACAGTTTCTAGAACATGATACATGCTCAATAAATATCTAATGAAGAAATTAAATGAATAAGAGCTTAAAGTGGTCAACAGTAGTCCAGGATTTACAGAGACTTGCTTTGGAAGTTACAATTAAGCAGAGACTTGAGAGATAAGTAGGAGTTCGCTCATGAGAGGAGCTGGAAAGGACAGCATTAAAGGAAAATTGAAATGCATTCCTAAGATCCCACCTTCCTACTTTACACACAGTGTTCTGAATACTCTCTCTACTCAAAGCTCTTCCATTCTCTCCAGCCCCACTGTAACTTCTATGAATGGACTCAGATTCGGTCTCTACCTTGCAACCAAATGCACTTCTGCTGTTGAAGCAAGCAAGATAGTGGAATAGGAGCCCCTGGATCAAATTCTCCTCACAGAAATACAAAATAGCAAATATCCACAGATAAGATGCCTTTGTGAAAATCCCAGAACTTGGGAGTGAGGCTGAAGCATGTCCTTTGAAGCACGAAAACCAAAAAAATCTACTTTAGAAAGGTAAGAGAAGCAGGTTCACTTTGACCATATCACCCTTCCCCAGGCCAACAAGTGCCGCACCAAGAGTGGTCTTCTGGGCCCACGATTTCCTCCAGTGGAGAAAAGAGGACCAGAAGCAGACATGCAGCCTCCCCAGCATTTCTGGGTTACTCCCTAGAAGCCCACTTCTATCTTGGAGAACACTGGGACAACTGACAGACCTAGACCACAGGAAGGCAGCTGGAACAAAGAAGGGGTGGGGCTCAGAATGACCAGCAAGTGGATCTTAGCACTGCAACCACATCCCAGCCAGTGATCTTGCCCAAAGAGAGGCCAGTCAGCACCTCCTCCCACCTATGAACTCAAGTCAACAGTCCCTCTAGCCAGAGAACAGTCAGCAGTTCTGCCTGGCCTCAGCCAGCGGTCCAACCCAGCTGTAGAGCACAGACTATGGCCCTGCTTGATCATGGTACACAGTCAGGGACCTTTACCAATCATAGAGAACAGCCAGTGACTTCACTGGACCAGAGAGCAAAGCCAACACCCCCAACCAACCACAAAGCACAACCTGTAGCCCCGCCCAATTGCAGGCCACAGCCAGTAGCCCCACCAAACTATGAAGCACAGCCTGCAACTTCGTTAAACATAAAATCCAGCTAGAGGCACCACTTTGCCGGGGAGTACAAACTGCAACCCCATCCAATCAAGGGTGACTGCAGAAACTAGCCAATGGCCTGACCAGTTACTGAGTCCAGCCAGTGGCAGAAGGAGCCCAGACTGCATTCATATCCACCCCGTGAGCCCAGCAACTGGCCCTGCCTGACCACAGATCCCAAAAGGCAGCCCTGCTCAACTACAGAACCCACCCAGTGGGTGGGAGCCCAGCCAGCAGCATTATCAAAGCGCACAGCACAAGCAGGAGCTCCATCCAAACAGAGACCCCTTGGCAAGCCCGACCTGCCAGTGAAAGGTTGAGCTAGCCCAACCAGAACCCTGGGCTCAACGGAGTCGTGAAGGTCTTTCCATCCAAACTGAACCTGTATAGACTAGAAGAGGTGACTGCTTCCTCAAATGCACAGACACCAGTACAAGGATACAAGGATCACAAAGAATCAGGGAAACATGACACCACCCAAGAAAACTAGTAAGATTTCAATGACTGATACTTAAAAATAGAGATACATGAACTAAATGACAAAGAATTCAGAAGAATCCTCTTACAGAAGTTCAGTGCACTACAAGAAAACACAGATAGACAACTAAATAAAATTAGGAAAACAATACTTAAACAAAATAAGTTAAAAAAAATCACTTTAAAAAAAGTCCTAGGGGCACCTGAGTCGCTCAGATGGTTAAGCACCCAGCTCTTGATTTCGGCTCAGGTCATGATCTCAGGGTTGTGAGATCGAGCCCAACGTCAGGCTCCTACACTGGGTGTGGAGGCTGCTTAAGATTCTCTCTCTCCCTCTCCCTTTGCCCCTCCCTTCCCAAAAAAACCCTAGAGCTGAAGTATTTCATGACTAACCAAAGACACAATCCATGACGAAGTAATTGATAAGGTAAACTTCATTAAAATTAAAAACTTCAGCCTTGCAAAAGACAATGTCAGGAACATGAGAAGACAAGCCACAAACTGGGGAAAAGTATTTTCAAAAGACACATCGGATAAAGGGCTGTTATCCAAAATATACAAAGAATTCTTAAAACCCAATAATAAAAAAATAAACAAGTAAAAAATGGGCCAACGACCTTAGCAGACACTTCAACAAAGAAGATACACAGATGGCAAATAAGCATGTGAAAAGATGTTACACATCATATGTCATCAGGGAAATTCAAGTTAAAACAACAGTGAGATATCATTACACACCTATTAAAATGGCCAAAATCCAAACACTGACAACACCAAATACCGGTGAGGACGGAGAACAACAGGAACCCTCGTTCATTGCTGGTGGGCATGCAAAATGGCACAGCCAATTTGAAAGACAGCTTGGGGGTTTCTCACAAAACCAAACATATTCTTACTGTATGATTCAGCAATTGTGCTTCCTCAGTACAGGTATCCCCCACTTCCCAAAAGTTCACGTTACACCACTTCACCTGTACAAAAGACCTCCATTAGTACTCCAAAAGACCCAAAAGAAATCTTAAGAGGATTCCTGCTTTAAAAAAAAAAAAAAGCAAAAAAGTGAAAACAGCATTCAGCATTTGTTTTGCGGCAAGCTATTCCAGAGGCAGCGTGCACCCTGAGTAACGAGGGTGACGCTGCCAAACCCCTTCCCCCAGATCCACACTCACCATCTCAGCAACCCAGCATCAAGCTGCCAGGCCTTTAAACTGGATCAGTGAGCATCTGTGCTTTATCTCAATTTATTTAGTGCATTCATTGACAGGATGTGTCTAAAGGTCTCAGAAAAGCCTAAGAGAGGTTACTTTTCCTGTCTGGGAACACCCTCAAATTTTTCCATATAAGTTAATGATAACTATCTCTTTATTTACACCATTTCATCTCACAAAAGTTTTCATAGGAATGCTCCACTTTTGGATACTGGGGGAAACCTGTAGTTACCTAAAGGAGTTGAAAACTTATCCCCACACAAAAACCTGCATACAGAAGTTTAAAACAGCTTTATTCATAATTGCCAAAATGTGGAAACAACCAAGATATACTTCAGAAGGTAAAGGGATAACTGTGATACATCCTGACAATGGAATATTTTCAGTGTCAAAAAGGAAATAAGCTATTAGGCCATGAGCAGACATAGAAGAAACCTAAATGCATATGACTAAGTGAAAGAAGCCAATTTCAGAAAGACACAAACTGTATGATTACACCTGTATGACATTTGTTAAAAGGAAAAACCATGGAGACAAGAAGATTAGTGTTGTTAGGGTTTAGGATGGGGGGATGGAAGAGTAGGTGGAGCACAGTAAGTATTTAAGGCAGTGAAACTATTTTATGATACTAGAATGATGAATCCATGTCAATACATTTGCCTAAACCCATAGAAAATACAACACCAAGAATGAACCATAATGTAAACTATGGACTTTAGGCGATTATTATATGCTAATCGTAGCAAGTAAACCACTCTGCTGGAGTTTGTTGACAATGGTGGAGGCTGTGCAAGTGCAGGGGCAGGAGTATGTGACAGATCTCTGTATCTCCCCCCACCAACAATTTTGCAATGAACCTAAAATTTCATTTAAAAAACAAAGTCTTGGAGTGCCTGGGTGGTTTAATTGTAATTGGTTAAGCGTCCAACTCTTGATTCGGCTCAGGTCATGATCTCCAGGTCATGAGATCAAGCCCCACATCAGGCTCCACGCTCAGCACGAGTCTGCTTGAGATTATTTCTCCCTCTCCCACTGCCCCTTCCAGTTGTGCTCTCTCTCTTTCTCAAATGAATAAATGAATGAATGAATGAATGAATAAATGAATAAATTTTTTTTTAAAAAAGAGGAGGAAGAGGAGGAGGAGGAGCAAACAATTACCAAAATAACAAACTAAAAAGCTCCTACTCAACAAAGAAAATAACCAATAGAGCGACAAGGCAATCTATGGAATAGGAGTGAACATTTGTAAACCACATATCTGATAAGAAATTAATATCCAAAATATTAAAGGAACTCCTACAACTCAGTAGCAAAAGAAAAATTAACCAGATTTTTAAAAACAGGTAAAAGACCTCAATAGAAATTTCTCCAAAAATATACAAACGACCAAGAAGCATACGAAAAGGGTGCTTGACAACACTAATTATCAGGGAAATAAATGCAAATCAAAACCACAATGAGATTATCATCTTATTCCTCTTAGGATGTCTATTACCAATAAAACAAAGTTAACCAGTGGTGGCAAGGATATGTAATTTGGAACCCTTGTACGCTGTTGTTGGGAAGAAAACTGGTTTAGCCACTATGGAAAACTGTATGGAGGTTCCTCAAAAAATTAAAAATAGAACTGCCATAATGATCCACCAATCCTATTCCTGGGTATATATCCAAAGGAAATGAAATCACTAACTCAAAGAGGTATCTGCATTCATATTCACTGTAGTATTATTCACAATAGCCAATGCATGAAGTGATCTAAATGTCCATTGATGAATGAATGGATAAGAAAATGTGGTATTTATGTATGATAGAATATTATTCACCCTTAATAAAAAAGGAAATCCTGCCATTGTGACAACACAGGCGAATCTGGAGGATATTATGCTAAGTGAAATCAGCCAGACACAGAACAGATGGTACATGATCCTACTTAAATAAGGAATCTACGTTAACCAAACACACAGAAGCAGAGAGCAGGATGGTGGTCACCAGGGACTGGAGGGAAGATGAAATGGAGAAATGTTGGTCAAAGAGTACAAAGTTTCAGTTATGCAAACATGAATAAGTACTGTACAGCACAGTGCCCACAGATAACAATATTGCATTGCATACTTAAGAATTTGCTAAAACAGTATATCTTATGTTTAGTGTTCTTATCACTAAATAAATTAAAAAATAGATTTTAGGGGTGCCTGGCTGGCTCAATTGGAGGACTGTGTGAGTCTTGATCTCAGGGTCATGAGTTCAAGCCCCATGTTGGGTGTAGCAATTACTTAAATAAATAAAACTTTTAAAAAAATAAATAAAAAGTAATTTAAATTAATTAAAAACAATAAAAATATATTTTAAATGATAAAATATTAAATGTTCAAATTTAAAAAATAGATTTTAAATGTAGGACGATTTTAAATAGATTTTAAATGACTTTTAGAGGTCATACATGTATTTGAGTATGTGGTGTTGATTGTGGTGACGGTTTCACAGGTGTATACCTATCTCCAAACTCATCAAATTGCATACATTAAGTACATACACCTTTTGGATGCCAATGATACCCCAATAAAGTGGTTTTAAAAAAAAGAGAGAAAGCTATTTTCAGATAAAGGAAAACTAGCAGACCTGCTCTAAAAAAAATACTGAAGAAACTTCTTCCCAAAAAGGGGGGTGGGGAGGGAGGATGGAACAGAGGGAAATGGAACTTCAACAAAGAAGAGCAACAGAAATGGTAAATATTCTGGTAAATACAATAGACTAGCTTTTCTTCCTAAGAGCTTTAAAATATGTATAGCAATTGAGAGCAACGGTTATATGTCTCATGTGGTTTTCATTATATGTAAATGTAATATATATGACAATATAAAGAGGATAGTATAAAGGGACTTGTAGAGTAGTAAGAATACTACATGTCACTCAAAATGATAAAATATTAATTCTATGTAGATTATGAAACGATAAGGTTATATATTGTAATCCCTAGAGAAATTACAAAAAAACTATATGGTCAAAAAAAAAAACTAAAAAAATTTTAAAGAGATACTAGAAACATATTCAAATAATCCAAAAGAAGGCAGAAAAGGTGAAATAGGGAGATAAAAAGACAGAGAACAAACAGAAAACAAATACTAAAATGGAAGACCAAACTCCAAACATATTGATAATCATAGTACGTGCAAATGATTTAAATACAAAATTAAAAAATGGATAGATTTTTATTTCACTAGACAATTAGTGACCCATAAAAGATCCAGGGCTTATTTTAATATTTTTTAATTGTCATAAAACAGACATAACATAAAATTTACCATCTTAATCATTTCTAAGTGTACAATTCAATAGTGTTACATACATTCACATTTTGTGCAACCAGTTTCCAGAATTCTTTTCATCTTGCAAATCTGATACTCTTTACCCATGAAACAATAACTCATTTCTCCCTCCCCTCATCTCCTGGAAACCACACTTCTACTTTCTGTATCTATGAATTTGACCCCTCTAGGTACCTCATGTAAAAGGAATCATACAGTATTTGTCTTTATTGTGACTGGCTTATTTCATAGAGCATAATGTCCTCAAGGTTCATTCATGTTACAGCACATTTCAGAACATCCTTCCTTTTCAAATATGCATAATATTTCATAGTATGTATTTATCATAATTTTGTTTATCCATTCATTGGTCTGTAGCTTGTGTTGCTTCCACCTTTTGATTATCATGAATAACGCTGCTATAAATACGAGTGTATAAATACAGCTTCTAAACCCTGCTATCAGTTATTTGGGTCATATACACGGAAGTGGATTGCTGGATCATACGGTAGTTCTATTTTAATTTTTTGAGGAATTGCCATGCTATTACACTTAGCAACTGCACCATTCTACATTCCTGTCAACAGTGCACAAGAGTTCCAATTTCTCTACATTCTCACCAACGCTTGTTATTTTCTGGGGTTTGCGAGAGTAGCTACCCAATGGGTGTGAAGTAGTATCTCACTGTGGTTTTGATTTGCATTTCCCTAATGATGAATGATATATTGAACATAAATGGATTTTTAAACTATTATATGCTATTTATAAATATATACATATATTTTGTATGGAAATAGTCTCAAAATAAAAGGGTGGGAAAAGATATACCATGCAAACACCAGGAAAAAGAAAGCTGGAGTTACTGTATTCATATCCAACAAAGTTGACTTCAGATCATGGAATAATATCAGGAGAAAAGGCTGGCTTATAAAACAATAATATTGATGTCAGGTTAAAAATTATATAACTAAAGTATATATATATATATATATTTATATATGTAACAAATATTTTATATATATATAATACTAAATATATATAAAACTAAATACACAATATCTATTGTGAATAAGCCAGAGAGATGGAGTTATAATGCTCTAAATCTTTATAAGGAGGAGAAAGATACTAATTAACTTTAGATTTCGATAGGTGAGTATGTATAATAAAATTTCTAAGTTAACAATTAAGTAAATATAGTGTATGCCTTCCAAACAAGGGATGGGAAAAAATTTAAAGTGAAAAACATTTAATCAATCAAAAGACAGGCAAGGAGGGTCCAATTCAAGATGGCAACGTAAGAGGATCCTGAACTTACCTCCTTCCACAGTCACACTGAATCTACAGCTACATACAGAACAATTTCCACAGGGACGGGGGACTAGCTGAACAACTCCTACACATTGGACAAATGGACCTACACACTAAAGTAGGTAGGAGAGGCTGAGACACAATCTCCCTATAAATCCCAACCCCCAGCATGGCAGGCATCTATTTTAACACACATCCAGGGGACTACTGAAATACTCTCCAAAGACTGGCGCTGGTGGGTGCCACACTGGTGCTCTCCCTCTGCCTCACTTCAGTTCACCACTATCTCCCAGAAAGGAGCTTGTACAGCATCTGGCCCCCCCAGGTTTTGCTGCTGCTGCCCAGGGGACACCCTTAGACTGCCTGCCTCTAGTTGCCAGCAGGGCTTACACTTACAGGTCCCACAGGACAATAACAGACTGAGGTGCCCAGTCTCTCTGTGAAGGGGTCTATCAGCTTATCTTCGGAGCTGCAGCTGAGAAGCAGTCTTCTAATTAAACACACTCTAAGAACCAACTGTTATCCTCTCCAGAGACTTCAGAGGAAGGCACTTATCTTTGCTCTCTCCCTCTGCTGCTACAGAATACCACTATTGCCCAGAGGGGAGTTTATACACATGTATTGTGCCCTGGTTTTTACATCTGGTGCCCCAGTTTTTGTGGCTGCCACCCAAGGGACAATTCTTGATTGCCTGGCTCTGATGACCAGCAGAGCTTGCATTCATGGGCCTCATGGGATTGTAACAAATGGAGAGACAGTTCTTGGCTAGCTACCAAACCCACAGAGCACAATGCAGGGACAGCAGACTGAAATACATGCACAGCCTTTCTGTGAAAGAAGCTTATTTCTTATCTTGGAGCTTCTGGTTTGGAAAACATCTAGAGGCCTACTGAGATGCTCTCTGGGGACAGAGGCCGGTGGCCTCAATCTTTTTACTTTCCCTCTGCCTCACTCTGAGTCACAAGTATCTCCAAGGAAGAAGCTTGTGTATTCACAGGGCACCCAGATTTTTGCAGCTGCCACACAGGGGACATCTCTTATCACCTGGCTCTGGTAGTCAGCAGGGCTTGCACTCACAGGGCCTGCAGGACTGTTACAAAGGAAGAAAGAATTCTCAGCCAGTTACACCCTCCTGCAGGGCACAGCACAGTGACATCAGATTGAAATGCATCCCCAGTCTCTCTGTGAAAGAGGCCTATTAGCTTCCTTCACAGTTGTGGCCTGAGGGATAGGCTTCAAATTAAACACACATCTAGGGTGCACCAGCAATCCTCTCCAGAGACCAGGAAGACCAGCAGGTGCCATCTTCATGCTCTCCCTCTGACCTGCCCCAAGTCATCAGTGTCTCCAGGAAAGGAGCTTGTGTATACATCTGCACCCCAGCTTCCATGTCTGCCACCCAGAGGACACATCCCTTGAGAGCCTGGCTCTGGTAACCAGTGAGGCTTGTGTTCACAGGTTCAGTGGTATGGTAGCAAAAAAAAGAAACAGCTCTCAAATGGCTATTTCCCTAGAGCTCAGTGCAGACGGAGCAGACAGGAATGCCCATCTCCCAGTCTCCTCCTGGAAAAAGTATATTCACGTATTTTAAAAGTTGCTGCTTGAGTCAGGCTTCCAATCAGCCTGAACCTAAGCGCTGACTGAGATCCTTCCCTTTGGAACGCTGACAGGTCTTGTCACACCTCAACTATTGGTAGTCACTAAAAATAAATTAGGCTGCTTGGACAATCACAACGATTTGAGAGACAACCAAAGCCAAGGTAAGGTTGAACAGTAAGATTCATCTCTTACTTGAGGCAAATCCTTCAAGACTGGGAGAAGTGGCTGTTTCATCTAATGCACAGAAACCAACACACAGAGTCAAGGAAGATGAAGAAACAGGAATATGTTCCAACAAAGGAATAGAATAAAACTTCAGGAAAAGATCTTAATGAAACAGAGATAAGTGATTTACCAGATAATGAGTTCAAAATAACAGTCATAATGTTGCTCACCAAGCTCAGAAGAAGAATGGATGAACAAAGTGAGAAGTTCACCAAAGAAATAAAAAATATATATATTAAAAATTACAGAGTAAAAGTCACAGAGCTTAAGGATATAATAACTAAATTGAAAAGTAGAATAGAGGGTTTGACAGCAGACTAGATGCAGTGGAAGAAAGGATCAGTGACCACAAAGGACAGTGGAAACTCACCCAATCAGAACAGCAAAAAGAAAAAAGAATGAAAAATAAAGAAGAAAGCTTAAGGGACTTGTGGGATAATACCAGGTGGACCAACATTCACATTGCAGGGGTCCCAGAAAGAGAAGAGAAAGAAAAAAGGGCAGAAAATTTATTTGAAGAAATAATGACTGAGTATTTCCTTAACCCTGGGAAGGAAACAGACATCCAGATGCAGGCAGCCCAGGGAGTTCCAAAAAATATGAGCCCGAAGAGACCCACACCAGGCATATTATAATTCAAGTTTCAAAATTTAAAGACAAAAAGAGAATCTTAAAACAGCAGAAGAAAAATAACTTGTTACCTACAAGGACCACCATAAGACAATGAGCAGATTTTTTTTAACAGAAACTGCAAGCCAGAGTAAAGTGGCACAATATATGTGAAAAGCACTGAAAGAAAAACTGCCAACCAAGACTACTTACCTGGCAAAATTGTCCTTCAGATTTGATGGAAATATAGAGTTTTCTGGATAAGCAAAATCTAAAGAAATTCATCACAAGTAGACCAGCCTTACAAGAAATGTTAAAGGGACTTCTTTAAGCTGAAATGAAAGGGAACTAATTAGTAACAGGAAAACATGAAAGTATAAATTTCACTGGTAAAAGCAAATACATAGTAAAGTTCAGAACAATTTAATGTTGTAAAGGTGATGGGTTAATTACTTATAAAGCTAGTATGAAGGTTAAAAAAACAAAAGTAGTAAAATAACATAACCACAATAATTTGTTAATGGATACACAAAATAAAAAACATAAGTTTTGACATCAAAAGGACAAAATGGGAAGGGGAGAGAAATTGTAGAGCCTTAGAATGCATTTGAATTTAAACTGTTATCAATTTAAATTAGACTGTTATCAGTTGTTTTATGTAAGCTTTCATGGTAACCAAAAATCAAAAACCTACAATAGATACACAAAAGATTATGAGAAAGGAATCTAAGCATACCGCTACAGAAACCTGTCAAGTCACAAAAGAAGAGAGCAAGAAGAAAGGAACCAAGAAGTAACAAAACATCCAGAAAACAATTAACATAATGGCTATTAGTGCATGCCCACTAATAATTATTTTAAATGTAAATTCTGTAAATGTAAAGACATAAAGTGGCTGAATGGATGAAACAATAAGACCCATCTAAATGCGTCTACAATAGACTCAATTCAGATATAGGTAAACACACTGATTGAAAATGAAGGGATGAAAAAAAAAACACTCCATACTAATGGAAACTAAAGGAAAACTGGGATAGTTACACTTATATATCAAACAAAACACACTCAAGGCAAAGACTAATAAGAGACAAAGAAAGTAATTATATAATGATGAAGGAGTGATCCAACAAGATGATATAACATTTCTAAATGTCTATGCACCCAACATAGCAGCACCTAATAGATAAAGCAAATATTAACAGACTTAAAGGGAGAAATTGCAATACAATAATAGTAGGAGACTTTAAGAGCCCAGTTTCATCAATGAATAGATAATCTGGATTAAAGATCAATAAGGAAACATTGCGCTTAAACTAGGCATTAGACCAGACAGACTAAACAGACATATACTGAACATTTCATCTAAAAGCAACAGAATACACATTATTCTTAAACATACATAGAACATTCTCCAGGATAGATCATGTTAGGTCACAAAATAAGTCTTAGTAAACTTAAGAAGACCCAAATCATATCAAACACCTTTTCTTTTTTTTAAGATTTTATTTACCTATTTATTTTTATTTGAGAGAGACACTGTGCGAGCATGAGCAGGAAGAGAGCGAGAGGGAGAGAAAGAAGCAGACACTCTGCAGAGTGCAGAGCCTAACACGGGCCTGATCTCACACCCTGAGGTCATGACCTCAGCTGAAATCAAGATTCAGACACTTAACGAACTGAGCCATCCAGGCACTGCACAAACATCTTTTCTGACAGTAACTGTATAGAAACTAGAAATTAATTACATGAAGAAAACTGGAAAACTCACAGATATGTGTAGATTAAACAACATGATACTGAAAAACCAATGGGTCAAAGAAGAAATAAAAAGAGAAATTTAAAAAATACCTTGAGACAAATGAAAATGGAAATACAACATACCAAAACATATATGATGCAGCAAAGCAGTCCTAAGAGGAAAGATCATAATGATACAGGCTTAAGAAACAAGAAAAGTCTCAAATAAACAACCTAAGTTTACACCTCAGGGAACTAGAAAAAGAAGAACAAATTAACCCCAAAGTTAGTAGAGGGAAGGAAATAACAAAGATAGGAGTAGAAATAAATGAAATAACAATAAAAAGACAATGGAAAAGATAAATGAAATTAAGAGCTGGTTTTTTGAAAAGATAATTTGTTTATGGACAAATCTTCTCACCAAGAAAAACAGAGATTCAAATAAAATCAGAAATGAAAGAGATGTTATAACTGATACCACAGAAATTGGATTTGACACCAAAAGCAAAAATAAGTAAATGGGACTATATTAAACTAAAAAGCTTCTGCACAACAAAGGAAACCATCAACAAAAAGAAAAGGCAACCTACCAAATGGGAGAAAATACTTGAAAATCACATATCTGATAAGGAGTTAACATCCAAAATATATAAAGAACTCATACAACTCAACAACAACAAATTTGGTTAACAAATGGGTAAAGAATCTGAATAGATACTTTTCCAAAGAGACATACAAAGGGCCAAGAGGTTCATTAAAAGGTGCTCAATATCACTAATCATCAGGGAGATGCAAATCAAAATCACAGTGAAATAACACCTCATACCTGTTAGAATGGCTATTATCAAAACGACAAGAAATAACAAGTGCTGGTGAGGATATGGAATAAACAAGACCCTCGTGTACTTTTGGTGGGAATGTTAATTGATTCAACCACTATGGAAAACAGTATGGAGATTCCTCAAAGAATGACAACTAGATCTATCATATGATCCAGCAATTCCACTTCTGGGTATTTTTCTGAAAGAAACAAAAACATTAGCTCAAAAACATACATGCATCCCCAAGTTCATTACACCATTATTTACAATAGCAAGACATGAAAGCAACATTTAGTGTCCATTAATGAATGAAGGACAAAGAAAATGTAATATATATAATGGCATATATTTGGCCATAAGAAAGAAAACAGTGCCATTTGCAATAAAATGGATGGACCTTGAGAGCATTATGCTAAGTGAATTAAGTCAGACAGAGAAAGACAAATACCATATGATCTCACTTACATGTAACATCAAAAAAAAAGATGAACTCATAGATACAGAGAACAGACTGCTGGTTGCCAAGGTACAGAGGAGGAGCTAGGGGGCAAAATGGGTAAAGATCATCAAATGGTACAAATGCACAGTCACAAAATCATTAAGCCCCAGGGGTGTAATGTCCCGCATGGTAACTATAGTTAATAATGCTGCTTTGTATATTTGAAAGTTGCTAGAGAGTAAGTCTTAAAAGTGTGGTGATGGATGTTAACTAGACTTACTATCAATCATTTCATAATTTATACAAATATCAAAACTTTATCTTGTATACTTGAAACAAATATGTTATATGTCCAATTATATTTCAATAAAAGAAGTTAAAATTATGCCAGGAGCTGCCTCCAACAAACTCATTCAACATGCATGTACTGAGCTCTGATGTTGATCCAGTGCCCCTACTAACAGTGGAGACACCAGTACAAAAAAGACAAGAGACAATCCTCCGAGACTCTATGGTTATAGCAATTTCTATGCTTCTGACTCTCCCACGTTAAGTGCCTTAGGCATAATTAGCTGACAAATAGAAAAACAAACATATTACTCTTGCCATGCTCACATATTAAGAAGGGATGCACTTTCTTTCATATCTTATATGTCTTATGTTTCCCCCAGGACCAAGAGCAGGAAATGTGTTGTACAGAAGAAAGGCTGTTCTGGGACAGAATCAGTGAAAACGTAACTGCTATGAGCTTTGGCTGCACTTCACTGCTCATGGCCTAAGGCCATGAAGAGGCCAATAAAGGCTGGAGCTCAAGAACACCAACCCAGATCCAAGGCTTCCTCTCTGGCACCCAGCCATGAAGCTCCTTTTTCCTATCTTTGCCAGCCTCCTGCTACAGTACCAGGTGAACACAGGTAATGTGGAATCCTGCATTTAGAAGGGGTCAGTGTGGGGAAGCAGGGATTTGCCTGTCCATGACAATGGGAACCCCAGTAATGCTGAAAGAGGAGATGCCCGAACAGATGGCTGAAGACTTTACCTATTGCCTCAATCATGCACCATCCCCCATGCATCCCCATAGGCCCCAACCCTAGACTCTGCCTGATGGGGATACATAGAGAGCTATAGAGAAAGCAGGATGTTTTCTGTGTACTCAGAAACTATCCAACATATAAAGGCTGCCTTCCTGCCCTCACATCGTTATCATCTGGCACTCAGCCAAGTATACCTCATTTATGCTCTATTTCTAATTTAAACCATCTCTTGAAGCAAATGTTCAGATTAGTTTATACCTTGGTATAATAAGGAGGAAGTCCTTACCCTTGTGTTCAAAAAATCTCCTCTAAGGATCCAGTAAATAGGTCTACGTTCTCCATCTCAACTTTTTCAGATTTTCTCAGGCTTTGTCTTCTTGGAAACCCCCAAATCACTCATCAGGGCATCTAGGAATACATTTTGGCAAAAGGCTGAACCAGAGGATTGGGCATTGTTTTTTGGAAAGAATAGAGAAGCATGAAAATTTGTTTCAGAATAAAAGAATCACCCTGATATTTAGAATAACTGGCAAGGGTCAGGGAAGAAAAAGTGAAAGAGTCAAAATATTTCTAATGTTTTTATCTTGGGACCTTTAAGAGAAGAGCAGTAACATAAGCAAGTTTGGCTGTGTCATCTTGGGTAAAGTCACTTAGCCACTTTGAGCCCCAAATTCCACATTAGTATAGCAGGTTAATCAATGTAGCTGCTTGAAATATAAGAATTTTACTGTTTGGTCTCTGGAGAGAAATGATGTTGAAATGTATGTGAATCTTAGGTGCTACATAAGTTTCTTGTTATTTATGGGAAATCAGCTGAATTGTAGTTCTCATTAAGAGTACAGAGTGAGGGAGAATGTCCTTGATTCAGGAAAAAAGGTGAGACACTGGGATGAAAAAAAAATTCAGCAGAGGAAGTACTAAACTGAGCAGAGAATTTAGAGCTATGGATAACCATGTGGGAGTTCCCTGGATAGAGATGAGGTCAAGGCTGTTTTGATGAGTAAGGCCTCTGAGGGACAGAATGTCCAGAGAGACTACAAATGATAGAACACCATGCCCCAGGAACCACAGGTCAAGCACTTGTCAAGGAGCGTGAGTGAGGTCATGCACCACTGGATTTGGCAAGAAGTCAGCATCCTGAAAGTCCTAGTCATCTCTTTTGAAAGTCTTTCTTGGATTAGTTCTATGACAGATTTTGCTCTTGCTGGTATTTCCTAGGGTCATGAGGAGAGAGCGATGCTCCGTAAGTGTCTAAGATGTCTAAGTGTCTAAGTTGGAGTGTCTAAAATCCTATTCTGGAGAAAAAAAAATGTATTCCCTTTTCTCCTTTCCTTTATGTGCCCTAGATTTTTAAAGTTACTCAATGGGGGGACTAGAGAGATTTATTTTGGATTTCAGGGGTGTACAGAGACTTTCTTGCTCTGCCAGGTGCTTCCACCAACATCCCTAAACACTGTACTTAAAACTTAGCATTAATAAACACCCTCTTGTTCTATGCCTCACCCTTCAGCAGTCTTAACATCACATCTAGCTAGTAACCTTAGCCCAATGGTTTTCTCTTTTCTTTGTGCAGAGTACTTCGGATTGAGACGATGTTTAATGGGTTTTGGAAGATGCAAAGACCACTGTGCCGTGGATGAAAAAGAGATACAGAAATGCAAGAAGAAAAAATGTTGCATTGGACCAAAAGTGGTTCAAATGATAACAAACTACATGCAGAATGAAATGTCCAACACACTTGGAGAAGGCTCCCAAGAACACCTACAAACTACCAAGAATTCTGATGCTGAGATACAAACAAAAAGTCAGATTTTATCTCTTCTCCCCCAAATCAAACGCATCAGCCCTTTTGCCCACATCAACACCCTCATCAGCCCAAATGCCACCAATGTAAACTCTCTCATCACCAACCCTGTGTTCTCAGGAAAGATTTCATATACTGCTGTTTCTACCAAGAGAGACACCAAAGAAAGCAGAAACTCAGCTGCTGACTCCCCACAACCAGCACCACCGCCATAGACGCTACCAACGACATGACTGGAGCTGGAGGAAGCAGATGAGCAGGGCTGTGGACCTTTCCCTTAAAGCACCAAGTTCCTCTCTTCTTTGCTAGCTGTAAAATGAAACATAGGACTGTTTCCTTGGTCATCAGTCATTCAATAAATACTGTTTCAGCACCTATAGTTTACATAATGTTATCATTCGCACAGAAACCTCACAGAGGAGGTAGAGCTGGAGAGGAATGGAATTTTAGTTTGTATGCCCAAGAAAAAGCAAGCACCAGGAATGGTGACTGTAGCATTGAATTTGGCTCACGGATAGCTCAGATTAGGCCTCTGTAACAAGGATTTATGGTTCTCATATGATGTGCCTTCCTTGAGGTAACAGGACAAAAAACAGCAAAAGACATTATTTTCTTTTTTCATAGGTTTTGTGGAAAAGGCCCAAATGCAAAAACAGAATGTGGGGGTGGCAAGTCTACCTTCCCCACAAAAGCGTATAACCCAGTTCAGAGCCATTTAAGATAAAAATATGGGGGAATAGTGGAAGGGAGGAGCGGTAAGGGAGAGGCACAGGACTGCTATCTCTGTCCAAAGCATTTCCCAAAGGACAACAGGCAATAGGCAGGGTAGTGCTTCCAACAGATACAGAATGCAGAACCAAATGCAAATCCTATAGGTCATTTTGAATTTTCTAATAGCTACATTTAAAAAAGTAAAACTAGATGAAATGAATATTAATAATACATTTTATTTGATGAGCTAAATCTAAAATATCATTTCAACATATAATCAATATAAAAAATTATTTGAGATGTTTTGCATTCTGTTTTTGCACTAAGTCTTTGAAATCTCACATGTATACTACCATTACAGCACATTTCAATTCATACTGGCTACATTTCAAGTGGTAGCTAGTGGCTACCATATTGGAGAGCATCGGGTTAGAGAGTTTTGAGGGCACAAGCAGCTACTGAACTATTAGGCGAAGGCGATGATGCTAATCAAAAGACAGCCATGTTTCTAAGGGCTGTGGTATAAAATTGATCCATATATGAGCATCTGTTAATCATTCACAAACTGAGATGTAAACACGACATTACATCCCAGAATCTACTTTCTTCTATCCCAGGTCACGCTTCTTTTATTGCCCAAATTAAAACGGCACAGACCCTACTCCAGTTTCTGAGCATGTTCCTCTCTACTATCTAGTACCTCCTTCAAGTTAAAGACGACCTTTCCTTAAGCTACTGATTCTTTACTACAGTGTCACCCTAAGCAAGGCAAAGATTTTCCCACGATCTTTTTAAAATATGTTCCTGCAGACATTTCTCCAAAGAAGACATACAAATGGCCAATGGACACATGAAAAAATGCTCCACATCACTCGGCATCAGGGAAATACAAATCAAAACCACAATGAGATACCACCTCACACCAGTCAGAATGGCTAAAATTAACAAGTCAGGAAATGACAGATGTTGGTGAGGATGCAGAGAAAGAAGAACAGTCTTGTACCGTTGGTGGGAAAGCAAACTGGTGCAGCCACTCTGGGAAACAGTATGGAGGTTCCTCAAAAAGTTGAAAATAGAGCTACCCTACAACCCAGCAATTGCACTACTGAGTATTTACCCCAAAGATATAAATGTAGTGATCTGAAGGGGTACCTGCACCGCCATGTTCATAGTAGCAATGTCCACAATAGCCAAACTATGGAAACAGCCCAGATGTCCATCAACAGATGAATGGATAAAGATGATGTTACACACACACACACACACACACACACACACACACACACACAGAGGAATATTACTCGGCCAACAAAAAGAACAAAATCTTGCCATTTGCAAATGATGTGGACAGAACTAGAGGGTATTAAACTAAGGGAAGTCAGTCAGAGAAAGACAAATACCATATGATTTCACTCATATGTGGAATTTATGAGACAAAACAGATGAACATAGAGGAAGGGAAGGAAGAACAAAATTAGATGGAAACAGAGAGGGAGACAAACCATAAGAGACTCTTAACTCCAGGAAATAAACCAAGGGTAGCTGGAGAGGAGGTGGGTGGGGGGAAAGGGGTAACTGGGTGATGGGCATTCAAGAGGGCACTTGATGGAATGAGCACTGGGTGTTATAAGCAACTGATGAATCTCTAAATTCTACCTCTGAAACTAATAATACAGTATATGTTAATTAAATTGAATTTAAATTAAAAATATTTTAAAAATAAAAATAAAACATGCTCCTGGAAGTTTTTGTACAACACGAAAGAGTTGCCATACAAAGAATAACTTCAACTCCTGCTAAACACGTATCCCCTGAAGAACCCCAAGTATCTTACAGGCATGAGATTCCCTCCCTGCTACGCTATTTGCCAAACTCTTGAATGTCCGGTTTACCTTCCCACAGTTTGAGTGCCCTCTTCATTGTCTACCCTCCAAAAGAAGAGAAATTTCTTTCTCGTCTAAATGTAAGGCCTCCTTTTGAGTCCTATCATAGAACTCACCCGTCTTCTCAGCATGAATAATACTGGGGAATATCCTTCTCCATCTGCAAGCCAAGGAGGAAGCCACAGCAGAAATCAAACCTGCCAGTACTGTGATCTTTAAACCCCAGCCCCCAGAACTGTGAGAAAATACATTCTGTTGTTGAAGCCGCCCAGTCTGTGGTATTTTGTTACAGCAGCCCAAGCAAACTGATACAGCCCCAAAAAAGAGATGAGATCCTTTCCTCCTCCTTTCTGAGCTCTAGGTAAAAAGACATAGGAACCACAGGTGCTTCTGAGAATACCCTGAGCCTTTGTTCTGGGTTTGTCAGTCACTGACTCTCGGCAAGGCTGAACAACCTTACTAGGATTTTTAAACCCAAGATATCAGTTTACAAAAATTGTGGTCGGATGGGACAATTTATTGTTAATTATAAGAGTAAAACTCACAGAATGCACAGTGGAAGGCAACAAGCATGGAATGGTTATTTAATTGTTGTCAAATAATTTGGATTTTTGCACATACACTGGGTTTGAGTTTACTAATCAAAAGAGGGGAGGGAAATCTATTTCCTTCTCCTTGACGGTGGTAATGACACTGAGCAAATATGGCTTCTCTGCCTTCACAGTTTCAATCAAAATGGACTACAAATGTTATTCCACTTAACTGTAAGTAGGCCAGGTCAATGAGAAGGGGCTGGCAACTTTTTTGTGTTCATTTTTTTTAATATTTTATTTATTCATTTATTTGAGAGCTAGAGAAAGAGTGAGAGAGAGAGCACATCAGGGAGAGCAGCAGAGGCAGAGGGAGAAGCAGGCTCCCTACTGAGCAGGGAGCCCGATGTGGGACTTGATCCCAGAACTCTGGGATCATGACCTGAGCCGAAGGCAGACACTTAATCGACTGAGCCACCCAGGCGCCCTGAATTTTAAGTACATTCTTTACATTTCTTCAGGCATTCAGCAAATATTTATTAGCATTTACTCCTTCCTGGTCACTGGGCAAGACACTAAGGATTGGCAGATGAATGACCTCTGATTATTTTTGTATTGTAAAACACTTACAGTCAACCAAGATAGAGAAATAGAAAGTAAATGACTGTGGAACAGAAAGAGGCCGCAGTAAAAGTGCTCACTGCCACTTGCAGGTAGAAAGAGCCTCCAGAGTGCCTGGGTAGCACAGTTGGTTAAGCATCAGACTCAGGTCATGACTGGATCCCCGCATCCAGCTCTACACTTGACGCAGAGTCTACTTAGGATTCTCTCTCCCTCTCCCCACACCGCCACCTCCCCCCCCCCACCCCATGTGCTAGCTCTCTCTCAAATAAATATATCTTCAAGGGAAAAAATAGAGCCTCTAGCCCTGGGTAGGCAGGGGGTGTGTGCTGAGGCTGTGGAAGAGAGGAAACAGGGGTGGGCTCCAGGAAGAGGCAATACCTGACCTGTTCTTAAAGACCAAGTAGAGCTATGGGGCGCCCGGGTGGCTCAGCTGTTAAGCGTTTGCCTTCGGCTCAGGTCATGATCCCAGGGTCCTGGGATCGAACCCCGCATCGGGCTCCCTGCTTGGTGGGAAGCCTGCTTCTCCCTCTCCCACTCCCCTTGCTTGTGTTCCCTCTCTTGCGGTATTTCTCTGTCAAATAAATAAATAAAATCTTAAAAAAAAAAAAAAAAAGACTGAGTAGAGTTAGGTGTCTGTGTGTGAGGTGGGACTTTTGGAGGTAGGCAGGGAGGTTCAACACCGTGGCAACTGCATGACTAAGAGTGTAGGGGCAGTGGGGGCAACAGAATGTGTACTCTCAGTTGCCAGAGAACCTGGGTGGCTTTATCTGATCTCTGAGATTTGAGTGGGAGAGAATGTGGAAAGCCCATGTAGCAATCCAAGCTCCAAAGTCAGTGGCAAGAAGACCTGAGGGACCCTCATCCTTGACCTCCTCAAGATTACTGGGCAGCACTCAAATTATTCCTTACAAACAAGATGCATTCACTGTCTGTTGAACTCAGAGAAGATGCTAACAGTGTTTCTGGTCTCGAGGGAGTGAGGGATGTAGGGGTCTAACTTCAACTGGGTGATTCCAAACTTTGCTCTGGACCCACCCTTCCCCACCTCCAGCAAAAAAGTATATTCATCCCAGAGTAAGCTCTCTTGGACACTGAGTGTCAGAGGAAATCTTTGCTCCCAGAGCACCCCTCCCCACCCCCCCCTTCTCTACCCACATCCCCCATCTCAACCCCCATCCCCACACCTATCCAGGGCAGATTATTTCCTCTTGCTCCCTTGCCCTGCTCTCTCACCCAGAGTTTCTGGGAGTCTGCAAGCCTACAACCACTTAACTATTAACCAACCCTTATCAAATGCTGACTGATCGGCAAAGGAATATGTAAAGAAAACTGGCTGCTGGTTCCATTATGGAATGAATGGTTGCTGTTTTCTGAGTCTAGCTCTCTGCTTGTCTCCCAAACCAAATCATTTTTTGACTCCATCAATCACACTACCTCCTCCCCCGACCGCAAGCTGGGTGCTCAGACCTATGTCTCACCCCTTTTTTTTTTTTTTAATTGAAATTGGCCTGGCCAAAGTGAATGGTGTCACAAGTGGCTCCAGCTGGACCAATCAGAATTCTTTCCCAGGATATTTCCATTTGGAACTAAGATCTTGTCTCAGGACCTCATCCTGCAAAGGAATGAATCTGGTGCTGCTCTGAGCCACCTTCTCTATCACACAAAGAATTCTGTCTGCAGAACAGGACAACAAGATCAACACCCAGAGAGAAGCACATGGTTAGAGAGTCTGGATGACACTGCAATCACTGGACCCGGCTTGCTTGAAGCAGCCACATTTCTAGACACCTCAGATACTTGGGCTGATAAATGTCTTTTTGTGCCTAAGCTGGTTTGAGTTGGTTTTCTATACAAATTATCCCTGTTTCCATATTTAGTCAGAGGTTTACTGTGGTGTTCACTGCCTAACACACAAACAAACATGTACACAAGGCTGCGCCTGCTTCATATGCCAGCCCAAGGATTCGGAATATAAATTTGAACATTCAATTCAATCACTAAGAAACTCCATGAGACAGACATTTCTACCACTGATTGGCTGAAATGCCTTGGTGAGGGCCTGCAAACCTCAAGCTGGGCTAACCAATAAGCTAGGGCCAGAACTAGAAGTCCAATAATCTGAATGTCTGAGTCACCTCAAAATGAGTATGTTGAGGGGTGCCTATCTGGCTCAATCAGTGAAGCATGCAACTCTTAACCTTGGGGTTGTGATTTGGAGCCCCACGTTGAGTGTAGACATTGCTTAAAAATAAAATCTTAAGGGGTGCCTGGGTGGTTCAGTTGGTTAAGCATCCAACTCTTGATCTCATCTCAGGTCATGATCTCAAGATCATGAGATTGAGCTCCACGTCAGGCTCCACATTCAATGAGGAATCTGCTTGAAATTCTCTCTCTCCCTCTCCCTCTGCCCCTCTCCCACAGTGTTCTCTCTCTAAAATAATAAATAAATCTTTTTTAAAAACAAAATAAAATCTTGAAAAATATATATTCATATGTTGAAATCCTACCCCCAATGTGACCATTATTTGGAGGTGGGCCTTTGGGAATGGGATTAGTAACCCTACAAAAGAGACCCCAGAGAGCTCAGTCACCCCTTCCACCATGTGAGGACACAGTGAGAAGACAGCTATCCATAAACCAGAAAGCAAGCCTTCACCAGACACTGAATTGGTCAGAGCCTTGATTTTGGACTTCCCAGCCTCCAGAAATGAGAAACGAATGTCCGTTGTTTTTATCACCTGTTCTATGTTATTCCATTATAGCAGCCCAAACAGACTAAGACACCTGGTTAGTTATCCCAGGATTGCCAGGTGCAAAGTAAAGAACTGAGTGATCAGGCTAGTAGGGTGCCTGGAGAAAAGTGACCTAAAGACAAGGATGGCTACTTCGACTCAGCCAGGAGTATCCAAAAGATTATCTCCCTGGACATAGCATGCCTGCATCATTTCATCACACATATGGTAATGGGCCTCAAAAAGATGCATTCCTCAAATGATAGAATGAGAAGATCACCGATTTGTAGTCCCAAATGAAACAACAGATTCCAATAAAAATCATAAACAGATACTTAAAAAATTAGGTGAAATGTTGATGGAGAACTAGGTATTTGCTTGGTGTCAAAGTTTTACCCCACAGGTTATTAGCCAGTGACAGAGGGGGAGATGTAACTTTAGAAGGTAGAGATCCAGCAGCACCAACTTAACCCAGTGTCCAGACTTACCATGACATACTGGTACATTCTGAAAATGTGTGCCACCTAATGGGGTGTTATGTGAAACACACAGCAACATCGTGAAATATTACTGTCAAAATGTTTAACCTAAACTGAATGAACTATTTATATTTAATTGCAGGTTTATAGAAAATTCAGAGAACAGAAGAACAAATTAAACAACCTCACAAGAAGATAATCAGATGAATCAAGAATCAAGTTTTCTACAAGGAAACTGCCTCAGCTCTTGAAAAGACAATGATGGTGGGGGAGGGGAGTACTACCCTAGATTAAAAAGGAATAAAGAGCCATAACAATGAAATACAATGCATTGTCCTTCATTGGATTCTGGTTTGAAAAGGGAACAAAAAATTGTAAAAGACAATTGGGGACAATTAGGGACAACTGAATATGTTGTCAGGAATGCCATGTCCCCCACTAGCCTCTGGGGCGCACATTTGTCCATGCTCGCTCTGCAGATCTTGCCCTTCTGCTTGGCTCGTCCGTCTCTTGCTACCTCATAAAAAAAGATTCCTGATTTGCATCCTCTGGCTGCAGCTTCACCTTATAGCATTACTATTATTGCCTCAGTCATGGCCTTGACGCCTTTCCTCCAACCAAGGTGCCAGCCTCTCACACACACAACCCTTGGAGTCAGATTGACATGGATGTGAATTTTATTTCTGCTACTTACTCATAGTAAGACCTCTGCTGAGAAACTTGAATCCCCAGTGCCTCCAATTCCTTATCTGCATAATAGGGAGAATATTCCTTGCCTGGAATAACAGTTAAAAGTACTAAATGATATCACTTATATAACACCCCTGGAACACTCTGTAGCCCACAGTTATACTCAATAGAAATGGGCTTTTTTCCTTCTGTATCATAAATCAGGGCAGGCCTGTGTTCATCTTACATTTCTGGTCTTTCATTCATTTGAGAACTATTTAATGAGGACCTAGTATGTATGGGGTTAAGTGTTAAATTCTTGGGGCTCCAAAGTGAGCAAGATAAATAGGGTCTTGTTCTGATGGGGATTACATCCTAATGGCAGAAGACAGACATAAAAAATAAATTAATAGGGATGCCTGACTGGCTCAGTTGGTAGGCATGCAACTCTTGATCTCAAGGTTATCAGTTCAAGCCCCGTTCATGGGGCTTTATTTACTTAAAAATAAAATCTTCAAAAAAATTAATATATTATGATGTAAAACGAGCCTGTCTTTTAATTGGTCCCATGTCTTTGGTTTACTGCAGACCCAAGGTCACATGGGCAGTTATAAGACAACGTATGGCACCATGTAAGACAGTGCTTAACATCTGCTTCCGTCCCTGGGTCTCTGAACCCTTGCTCACTTGGGCATGAATTTATTTTGCATGGGAGAGCTGTTCTCTTCCATCCATTCTCAGTCCCTGGTTTGTTAATTGGTCCTCCAGTGGAGTGTATCTGACCCTCCAGCAATGGTCATCCTGACCATCCCAATTTGCATGTGGAAGAAGTAGCCTGGGGCCCCTTGCCAGATCCATACAGCTTCCCTCTTTTCCACATGGCTGAGTGTGCCCTACCTTACACCAAGCTGGGCTAACAGTCAACAAGGAAAAACACCATTTCTACCCGTCAGGAGCCCTCAGCCCAAGAATGGAAGAAGCTTTGTCTCTTGAGAAGTATCCAGGGAGCTACAAAGGACCACATTACATGGGGTTCACAGCTGACTGCTAAATATACCAAAAGAAATCAACGCCTCCATCAACCATGGATCTCTTGAGCTGTGAAGAGAAATACATGCTGAAGTGAGGATCTAAATACGTAAGTCCAGCCTCTCTGAGCATTACTCCGTCACAAAACTTCCTCTCCTCATCTAGGCTACCCATCTGGACATGACCCCAGGAAGCTCAGTTAAAGTAAGAAAAACATCTGAGTAAGAAAAAGCAAAGCATGGGAGAGGGAGGAGGACCCAAACCATGGAGCCCCCTGGGATCTAACCATCCATGGAAAGAACAGGGCCCAAGAGTAATTTGTTAAAATCAGTAATGTTTCTTTTCAGGACAGCTCCATGGGCCTAAAGTCAAAACTGTGTCTGATGAAGCACCCAAAGGTGTCACTGGCCCTCCAAAGTCAGCATCAACTATAGCACCCTGCACTGTCCCCACAAGTCTCGCCAGACTCCCCTTGACTTTCACACATAACAACTTTTTCCAGTAAGTAGTAGTTTTCTTCTCTGCAGATGAGCCCTCTGAGTAAACTCCTGTTCTGGGAAGGAGTACAGCTTTGACTTTGTTTAGCTTTATGTTGTTTTCGTATGGGAAGAGGGAGAGTAATTTGTTGAGGGTTCTTGAAGGACCTCCTCTGCGCTCTGAAAGGGCTGCCTGGTGGCAGAGACTTAGGTTTATGGTACAGATCAGTGGTCTGTGACATCTTCAACTTTGTGACTTCTCAAACTGGAGTGATAACCCATTAGTCTTTCTCTCTCTAGATAACATATTTATCCACATGGGTGATTTTTAATGGTCCGAGAAAGGCCAAAGAAATACATTAAAAAGAAAGGACAGGGCAAGACACATTTTAGGGGATGAATTACATTAGGAATGATTTTGTAGGGGAGAGGGAGGAGAACATGCACACTGTGTGGTTTTAGTTTGCTGACCAAGTGATCTTTACGAGATTAAGGGGGCTACATTGTATTCCTACTGTGCTAAGAGTGTCTTGATGACTGTCATTTTATAATAAGTTTTGGTTTTAGGGGCACCTGGGTGGCTCATTCGGTTAAGTATCTGCCTTTGGCTCAGGTCATGATCCCAGGGTCCTGAGATCAAGGCCCACATCGGACACCCTGCTCAGCAGGGAACCTGCTTCTCCCTCTCCCTGCCACTCCGCCTGCTTGTGCATGTGCTCTCTCTCTCTGTCAAATAAATAAATTTTTTAAAAATCTTTAAATAGTAAGGTTTTTTTATTTATTTTTTTGTTTAACTGGACTCCACGCCCAACATGGAACCCAACATGGGGTCCAATATGGGGCTTGAACTCACAACCCCAAGATCAAGAGTCACATGCTCTACCAACTGAGCCAGCCAGGTGCCCCATAATAAGTTTTGAAATCAGCAAGTGAAAGCCCTACCACTTTGTTTTTGTCTCAAAATTGTTATTATTTTTTGTCTTCGTATATGAGTGATAAGATCAGCTTGTCAGTTTCTGCAAAAAAAAAAAAAAAAAAAAAAAAAAAAACCCTGCTTAAATTTTCCTAGCAATTGTGTTGACTCTATAGTCAACAGAGCATACAAAGAGATGTTCAAATTCACTGGTAATCAGAGAAGAGCAAACCAAACCAACAATGGCACTGGTAAAGTTAGAAAGCTGGATAATGTAGGGACACAGGAACCCTCTAATACTACTTGGAGAAGTACAGACCGTTCATGTTTCTGAGAACAGTCTACTACTTAGTTAAATTCATTATACACTTACCTTACGACTCAAGAATTTGACTCCTCAGTATATCGCAAAGATGTTCTTGCCCAAGTTCTAAGAGGGCATGTACTATGTTGTTAGTTACAGCAGTATCGGTATTGGTAATAAATAACCAATCTAAGGCAATCTGGATAGCCATTCGGGAGTAGTGAATCAATAAAATTATATGGATGCATACATTAGAAATACAACACATAAATCAGGAGCAACAGATTCAATATACACATAGATTCGTAGGTCAACATTAGCTCTTACAGCCCTGAGTGAAAAAAATAAGAAACAGATGTATAATACCATTTATGTAAACTAAAAATACATGCAGAGAATAATACATTTAAAAGAACATGTAAAAGATATTCATTAAATTCATTCGAGCAAAAAGGGGTATACAGTGAAAGAGAAATGAATGGATAAAACAAGAGATGGGCCTTGCACAGACCAATGCTTATGTGTCATGAATGGAGGAGAGTGTTTAATTCCATAGTTGAGATCTAAAACAATGGTGGGGGGGTGAAAGGAATAGATAATAAGAGACAGAGTAGTTTGCACTACAGCCTAGACCAACTAGGAAGCTTTTGCCCACCCTTGGCCACAATAAAATCTTCAAGGCACAAGCCAGCGAAAAATCTCAATATACTTCAAAAATTCAGAGGCTCAGCTAACATGTAAGAATACAGGAGGCAAACTGTCTTTCTCTTTGGAACCGACTATGGATCTACAGCAACTCTGCCGAAGTGGAAGTCTCCATTATTTTCACGGAGCTTTGCTGCATTTCCTGGCCTATATGTAGCAGGCAACTAAACTACCAACTACTTTGTCTTCGCCACATCCAATCAGCACACTGCAGACCTGTGCTAATATTCTGTGGGCTGATAAGATTATCAAGCTTCCTGTGCATCTAAGGGAGAAAAAGTAAGACAAGATAATGAGAGAGTACTGCAATCTCTACCAGGTGAAAACAAATTGCTTAAAAATTACATGACAAGTAATCATTAATACTGTCAGTTGCTTTCTCTCTTGAGTAAGTCTGGGCAAAGAAAGAAAACAGAACTCAGTGTGCTTCCTACTGTCTGTCCTCCATCTTGAATTTCAGCTTTGAGCACGATCCTAGAAATAAACACATAATCACGTTGAAAGTACCATTTGATGCTAATGGTAAGATCACTTTGATTCTAGAGATTCTACAGATATATGACAAAGAACCCCTTATAACTCCGGGTTCCTCATATCTAGAGTTTACATCACTTGATGCATTCTAACACTTGAAGAATCTGAGAATTAAAAATCAATCCTGGTGAACAAGATCAATAAATGGAAGTTCAATTCAAAAGCAACCCATAGGGGCACCTGGGTGGCTCAGTCGTTAAGCGTCTGCCTTTGGCTCAGGGCGTGATCCCAGGGTCCTGGGATCGAGCCCCACATCAGGCTCCTCCGCTGGGAGCCTGCTTCTTCCTCTCCCACTCCCCCTGCCTGTGTTCCCTCTCTCGCTGGCTGTCTCTCTCTCGCTGTCAAATAAATAAATAAAATCTTTAAAAACAAAAACAAAAGCAATCCAGTGAATTAATAAGTGCTTTATCATAATACCACAGGGTACTAAGGGAAGGATAGCAACCTGGAAGGAGATCTATAGAAAAGTAATACTAATAATGAGAATATTTAAGAGTTATAGAACATTTTTAAAGTGCCAGGTACAGGACTGAGAAACTTGAATGTATTATCTCATTTATCCTAACAACAACCCTATACATACCATATAAATAATACAACTGAGGTGTCAATTAAACTGCTGAAGGTCACAGATAAGTAGCAGAACCAGGACTTGAGTCCATGTCTGTCTAACAGCAGAGCCCCTACACTTAGTTGCCACGCTACCCTGACTCCCAGTAGCAACAGCTTTGGAGCATGTGCCCAGTGCCAGTTACATACTACGGCACCTATATGGACAACTCATCTCATACTTTTAGCAATAGCTTGGAAGAAGCTATAGAGGACTTGATTATTACATCTGCTGGCGACCCAGCATTAAGAGGAGGAGGAGCAAATATGCCTATCCTAAAGGACTTAATAAACCCCCAAAACTTGGACAACTCCTGCATTTGTCAAATTTAAGACCTGGTTAGTTCACACTTGGATTATTACCTTCCCTTCTGGCTACCATACTGTAAAAAGAATGTAGGAGAAATGGCATTAGAGCACAGAATAGGAGCCATGATAATGAAAGTATTTAAATTACTGTTAAGAAACACACACACACTTTGTAAGTCACAAATTCAGTGGTAATACTATATGATTCTATTTTAAGAGATGGGAAGGAAAGGGTTAACAATAGTCCTACAATTAACCCTCTCCCTTTATCAGGGATGCTCCTGGAAGGAAAATAAAAAACAAAGTTGACTCTATCTGATCCCCTTACAAACATGTCAGCAGACCTGGCAAACTCACTAATGGTATTCACTAGCAGCATAGTCTTTGACAGAATACATCTGTTCTGAATACATCTAGAATTGTTTCTACTAAACAAACCTGGAATCTATAATTTACAAAGGCATGGCTCCTTGAAAAATGTCATGCATTTATCATGTTATGTAATTTTCAGAGAACAAAATGGAAATGTCTCTCAATGAAACATCCCCCTTTGTGTGAAATGCTCACATGCATCACTTAGACATCACTCAAAAATCTCTTATAAACCCAATCCACAGCTCATTCTAATGAAACACATAGGAGCTGGGAGGTGACATGGACACCACCTCGGACTTGTGCATGTTTCCCCTGTGCTTCATAATTACTTGTATCCTTGAAATTGTTACTAAAGCTTAACATGGGAAAGATCTCTGATTCCTGTGAATCTGATTTGAATCCAATCAATCTTTTGTGTTAATCAGGAAAGAAAGCAAATATTTCTGTTTAAATATATTCATCTCAAAATTTTTCAAAAAACCCATTCTGGAAAACAGTACGGAGGTTCCTCAAAAAACTAAAAATAGAAATACCATACAATCCAGTAATTCCACCTCTGGGTATTTACCCAAAGAAAACGCAAACACTAGCTCAAAAAGATATATGGACCCCTAGGTTTACTATAGCATTATTTACAAGAGCCAAGATATGGAAGCAATCTAAGTGTTCATCAACAGATGATGGATAAAGGAGATGTGATATATATACAATGGAATATGATTCAGCCATAAAAGAGAACGAAATCTTGCCATTTGCAACATGGATGGACCTAGAGGGTATAATACCAAGTGAAATAAGTCATACAGAGAAAGACAAATACCATAGGATTTCACTTTATGTGGAATCTAAAAAGCAAGACAACCAACAACAATAGTAGAAACAGACTCATAAATATAGAGAACTGGTGGTAACCAGAGGGCAGGATGGTGGAGGGGATAAGCAATATAGGTCAAGTGGATTAAGAGATACAAACTTCCAGCTATAAAATTAATAATAATTCACAGGGATGAAAGTACAACATAGGGAATACAGTAAATAATACTGCAACAACTTTGTATGGTGACAGATGGTAACTGCTCTTTGCACTGAGCTTTTCGTAATGCATATAATTACTGGATCACTGTATTTGTACACCTGAAACAAATACATTATGTCAACTACAATTTAAAAACTTGAAAAATTAAAATAAAATAAAGAACTAAGGGAAAAAGGTTTTCAAAGATGTGCTCCCTACATGGAAGTAGTTTGACTTTTTTTTTAAGTATTTTTTTATTTATTTAAGAAATCTCTACACCCAACATGAGGCTTGAACTCAAAATCCGGAGACCAAGAGTTGCATGCTCTACTGACTGAACCAGTCAGGTGCCCCAAACTGACTTTTTCTAATTATGAAGTTACATAAAGTAATTTTATAACATTCATATAAAATATAAAATTATGAAAGATAAAATTAAGAATCACAAATAATCCAGGGCACCTGGGTGGCACAGCGGTTAAGCGTCTGCCTTCGGCTCAGGGCATGATCCCAGCGTTATGGGATCGAGCCCCACATCAGGCTCCTCCGCTATGAGCCTGCTTCTTCCTCTCCCACTCCCCCTGCTTGTGTTCCCTCTCTCGCTGGCTGTCTCTATCTCTGTCGAATAAAATAAAATAAAATCTTTAAAAAAAAAAAAAAGAATCACAAATAATCCTTCCCAAAGATAAAGACCCTTAAAATTTGGGGTATATATCCTTCCAGATTTTTTTTTTTTTGTATTTTAAACACACATACATGTATGTATCAATATATATAACAATATATATAACAAACAAATAACTAGCTCATACTATCCCATAATTTTCCGTTCTTACTTAATATATCATTGACAACTTTTTATCTCATAAGTCCTCAATTACTATCACTGTTTAGAGCTGCATGGAATTCTAATGTGTTATGTACCATAAACTAGCAAATTTTCTATTGATGGACATTTAGATTTTCACACCCTCATTATGAGCAATGCTAAGAAGGAAACATAGTACTTAGACATCCTTGTGAACTTATCCATTTATTTCATATGTATTAATTCTGGGTCAAAGGGTAGCATAGTTTTGTTTTGTTTAACTTTGTTTTAGACGCTGAATATGTATTTCAAATTGCTCTCCAAAATATACTGCATTATTTTAAACTCACAGAGTACACAGTTGTCCCGTTTTGCCCCACCCTTACCAACAGTAGCTAGAAAGTGTATTTTCAAAGACTGGGTGCTAGTCTTCCAGATATTCTGTGAGAACTCAGTAAATGTATGCAGTAGCCAATGAGACAGTATGGCCAAATCCATTTGCCCTGATGGCTGAGATTTCTTCTTTATTATTTGCTCCCTGCCCAACTTTTTATCTCATCTGAAGTTGTATGAAGGATAGAGCTCCAGGCAAGTGAGATAGGTAGCTCTGTCCATCCACCCCACTTCACTGTCCCCAGACATGTCCCCATCCTTCAGGCATGAAGTTCTTGCCTCTGGCTTTTGCTGCTCTCCTGTTCCAGGCTTCAATGACTTTAAGCCCCCTGAAATTCTCCCTATCGAGAAGAGAGTGATGGAAAGGCAGGGAGATGAAAACAAAAGCATTAGATACAGCTACTTTTAAAACAAAAGAAAAAATTTAAGTGGACATCTATATATATATAGGAGTAGAAGGAAATAAAGCAGAGAGGACAAGTTTAAAAAAAAAAAAGGGCTAGACTTCTCTGAATATACCGTTTGGAAGATTTAATTTGGAATCACTTAAATATTTCACCTAATACAAAAAATCAACATCCTAAAAGCAATCTCTAAAAATTAAAAGCCAAAGAAATCAAATTAACCCATGTGTTGAACTGGAAGCATGACCACAAACAGAAGAACTATTTGGGGGCGCCTGCGCCTAGATGGGGTGGCTTAGTCATTTGAGCATCTGACTCTTGATTTCGGCTTAGGTCATGATCTCAGGGTCGTGAGATGGAGCCCCATGTCCAGCTCCCCATCAGGCTTTGTGCCAGGCATGGAGCCTGCTTAAGACTCCCCTCCCTCTCTCTCTCTCTCTCAAAAAAAAAGTGAGCACTATTTGAAATGATGAAAAATAATCATTTCCATTTTTTTAAAGATTTTATTTATTTATTTGACACAGAGAGAGAGAGAGTACAAGCAAGGAGAACAGCAGGCAGAGGTAGAAGCAGGCTCCCCACCAAGCAGGGAGGACCCAGCCCAGGACCGTGGGATCATGACCTGAGCCAAAGGCAGACGCTTAACTGATTGAGCCATCCCAGCGACCCCATTCCCATTTTTGTAAATGGAGAAACTGGAAAAATAAAATACATGTTCATCAAAGGGTACCGTTTTTGGCTAACTCACTGTATATCCGTATGTGTAAAGTGATGTAAAATTAGAAAAGAATCACGGAGATCCACATTTTTAGGTGTGAAAAGAGCTCTTGGACATATTAAATTTTTTTTTAAGGATTTTATTTATTTATTTTGACAGAGAGAGACAGTCAGCTAGAGAGGGAACACAAGCAGGGGGAGTGGGAGAGGAAGAAGCAGGCTCCTGGTGGAGAAGCCTGATGTGGGGCTCAATCCCAGAACGCTGGGGTCACGCCCTGAGCCTAAGGCAGACGCTTAACGACTGCACCACCCAGGCGCCCCATGGACATATTAAAATTTTGAAAGGAAGTAAAGAACCATAAGTATGATACGATTATTTTTATAATTTGTTCAATATCATTGAGTAAATTGGCTTTTTGTTCTTTTGCTGTACAGTTCTATGAATTTTGACATGTTTAGATTCAGGCAACAACCACCACAAACAGAACATGCAATAGCTTCATTGCCTAACAAATTCCTCTTCGTATTTAAACTTTCATCCCACAACAACCCCTGGCAATCACTGATCTATTTTCCATCACAATGGTTTTACTTTTCCCAGAATGGCACCTAAATAAAATATTTTGTGACTGGCTTCTCTCACTCAGCGTGTCTGAGATTTACCCAAGTTTCAGCGTGCATCAATAACCCATTCCTCTTTACTGTGAACAGTACCGCACTCTAGAGATACAGTGCAGATTTTTTCTCCTTTCGCTTATCGAGGACATTTGGGGTTTTCCAGTTTAGGCTATCACAAATAAAGTTGCTATAAACATTTGCTTACACACTTCTGTGTGATCCTAGGTTTTCATTTCACTAGGGCAAATGTCCAAGCGTAGGACTGCTAGGTCCGATGGATGGTAAGTGTGTGTTTAACTTTACAAGAAACTGACAAACCATCTTCCAGATTGACTGTGCCATTTTGCATTCCCACTGCAGGAGATCCCATTTTCTCCACATCCTAAACAGCAATTAGTGTTGTTGAGAATTTTTATTTTGGCAATTCTTATCAATATGCAGTCATACACTTGTTTGAAAAAGTCATAGAATTAGGGGCGCCTGGGTGGCTCAGTCATTAAGCGTCTGCCTTTGGCTCAGGGCGTGATCCTGGCATTCTGGGATCAAGCCCCACATCAGGCTCCTCCGCTAGGAGACTGCTTCTTCCTCTCCCACTCCCCTGCCTGTGTTCCCTCTCTTGCTGGCTGTCTCTCTCTCTCTCTGTCAAATAAATAAATAAATAAAATCTTTAAAAAAAATAAAAAGTCATAGAATTAAAAGAAAGTATATTATATATTATTTATGTGATTAAAACAAAACACAAATGCATAAAAGGACAATCATTTAAAAGGGAAAAAGACAAGAAAGTTTTAAAGTTAAGTCCCTGGAAATTTACCTAAGGCTATACAGCAAATCTGGAAGCACTTATTCAAGCAAACTACTAAATCTCAATAGGACAGTGGGAGTCTATAACATTGAGGCCAGCACTTGCTCCCAATACAATACATACACACACACACACACATGCACACAGACACACACAGCCGGTCCATGAACTCTTGGTAGGGGTAGCTCAAAATACAGTACTCTCTTCCCCCCAGACCCCAGTGATAGGGTTATAGTTCCACCCCAGGAGAAGTGTCTCTCATTCCAGCCTTCACCCCAGCTCTATTCAATGCAAGCACAGTCCAAAAGACGGAACCTCCCTTCCCCTCACCTAACTCCCACTCCCAGGGTGGAGGCTCTACCCCAGGAGCACCAAGTCAAGAATACTTGGACTGTGATCACCCTCCCTCCTCATAGGCAGAGGTTCCAAGAGGGGCAAGCCACAAAGACAAAGGTTCCATGTCTCCACCACAAGCTCTAGCTTACAGAGCAGTGGTGTCACTCCAGAAGAAGCCACTTTGCTCCAGGTTCTAAGGGGGCAGACAAGAGAGGAGTACTGGTATGTCTGTAACACTTTTCAAGACAGACCTCTCTTTCTTTCTAAAACAGAAATTTAGGAAGCTTATATATAGAATAGAGTTGGGCTTGCCTTATGATCTAATATGAAATTTTCAAAGTGAATGATTTAAGCATTTACATTTATTGATAGGGCAGATAAATATTTAATCTGAATTCTGCTATATTTTAAATTAAGTATTTTTTATGTTTTTAAAAAGTCCTTCATCATATAGTATGTGTGTGGTTTCCTGATATTTAGGTTGCAGACATTTAATAAGATTTAGACTTTTGAGTGGTAATCTAGTATCTACTAGTTCCCTTCTAGAACAATGATATAATTAGCATATTTTTTCTTTCTCCTCCCTTTCCAACACCATCCAATATGAGTCGATACAATACTCTTTCTCAATGTTATCTCTACATTTTCAAATATGTCTATACTTTTATTACTTGCTTCTTCAGCCTTGATTGATGTTGAGTTACACCTATCGAAGACAAGGCAATCAGCAAGTTAGGCCCTTTCTCTTGGGGTGCTCACCTTTGAAACCCAGCCACCATTCTGTACAGAAGCCCACAGGGGGGGCGCCTGGGTGGCGCAGTCGTTAAAGCGTCTGCCTTCGGCTCAGGGCGTGATCCTGGCGATCCGGGATCGAGTCCCACATCAGGCTCTTCCGCTGTGAGCCTGCTTCTTCCTCTCCCACTCCCCCTGCTGTGTTCCCTCTCTCGCTGGCTGTCTCTCTGTCACATAAATAAATAAAATCTTTAAAAAAAAAAAAAAAAAAAAAAAAAAAAAAAAAAAAAAAAAAAAAAAAAAAAAGAAGCCCACAGGGAAAGGCCTAAATGAAGAGGTCCCTCATGCCCAGAGTTTCCAACTGACAGTCAGCACCACCTTGGCAGCCGAATGAGTAAGCCATCTTGGAAATAGATCCTCCAGCCCTACTTGACATGCCCCAGTTGATACCATGTGGAGCAGAGATGAGCCTCTTCTACTGAACCCTGCACAAACTGCAAATTCATGAGCTGAATAAATGACTGTTGCTGTTGTAAGCCACTAAGTCAGTTTGTGATGTAGCAACGGATAACTGGAACAATAAGTAGCACCTGAAGTTCTTTCCTAAACCAGGGGCTTAGGGTACCCAGACCAAGCTAAGAGAAGTGGTTCTAGAGTGCTAAATGGCATGCCAAGTTCAACTATTCTACCTATTCCTGTGCAGGGAACTTATTATTCTAACCCAGTAAGTCAGCTGGTATCAACTAATACAAAACATGATGTATTAGCCAATGTGAAGATGCCCCTTTGCTCCCCAACTGAGTCAAGAGAATTCTATTGGCTCTAAGATACCTAGGCCAACGAATTCAGGCTGGTCTATTGTGCACCTAAGGTGATTTCGTTGGTGATTTTCTTCTAGCATGACTAACAGATTTCACACTGTTGTTTTCAGCTTAATTGCCCACGCCCCATGAATAAGGTGACATCTGAGAGTTTGGAGGGTTAGATCTCTTACCCTCCCCAAGACAGTCACTCCTTCACATCCACTCTTGAGAGTAGTTGTGGAAGCATCGAGGTGAGTCCCAGAAATTTTGAAATGGTTGCTGACTCCTCCAGGGTGCAAGTCTTATACCCACAAGGCAAGCAAGAAAAGTCATTTTTACAAATTGGAAGAACATCCCAGAAGGGATAAAGTGACCAGTCTGGGAGATGTCCCATTTAGTCATAAGGGTGAAATGACCCATTTAGTCACAAGGGTCAATCAGCTCATGGCTATTATTCCTATGGGTGGGCATATACATGGTATGGAAATGGACAAACTCTACATCTGGATCAAACTACTTCAAGGGTCTATTGCTTTACTCCCCCAAAAAGACAAATAAAAACTGCTAAGTGACCTAATCAACAAAACAAAAGGTAAATGACTGTGGACCTGAAGTAGCAGCAATATTAATGTTAGAGAAAGAACACATTTCCCTACTTCTGATTTCCAGGGGAGGAACTAAGGGCTCAGGAGAGCCACATACACCTCACACATTCTCTTCAGAGGATGTGGCTGCCACAGAGCAGTGACAAAGAAACTCACCCGAGGGAGCAGGCCAGTGCTGATCTGCAGAGGTGGTCACTGGGCAGAGAGACAGTTGCCTGAGGACACAGCCAACACTGCTACTGGAAGGGGCCACCAGGTGGAAAGAGCATGGCCTGGGCAAGGCTGGAGCTCATCTGAGAGCCACAGGGCTCCTTGGCTGAATTTAAAAATGGAAAACTGGAACCCAGAACGGAATTACCACTTTGTGGTATTCCTCCAACACCCTCTATTGTCAAAGCCTAAAACAGGGCCAGTTGGCAAAAGAGGCATGTTTCCAGGATCCAAATCCAGTATTACAAAGCGGGACAAAGAAGGGTGGATTTGGAGCTAAGAGAGAATAAACTGGTTATCAGCACATGTACACACTGAGGAGAGCAGAGTAGAGGATCCAAGAATGACTCCATACCACCACCAAATCACTGCCTTCTTCTTGCTGGATAAATAACAGATATTTCTATGAGTTAAGCCACTGTTAGTTGAGTTGCCAGTCTCTTGCAAACTCACACATTTCTTTTTTCCTTTTTTTTTTTAAGATTTTATTTATTTATTTGACAGAGAGAGAGAGACAGCCAGCGAGAGAGGGAACACAGGCAGGGGGAGTGGGAGAGGAAGAAGCAGGCTCATAGTGGAGGAGCCTGATGTGGGGCTCGATCCCAGGACCCTGGGATCACGCCCTGAGCTGAAGGCAGACGCTTAACGACTGAGCCACCCAGGCGCCCCAACCTCACACATTTCTAATTGAAACAGGAAGAGTGTTGGAGTGTCCTTCCTGAGCTGCCCTCCTAGTGAATGAGTCTCTGCTATAGGTCTAACCACTGCATGGTGTTCGAATACATTCTATATTCAATTGCATTCATGTTTTACCATCATTTAGATCGCTTTTGGTTTTCTGCTACTGCAAACAATGTTGAGATCCCTCCTTGTGTACTTACTTGTTCAATTATTTCCATTAGACAAAAGTCCAAGAATAGTTCCTGAGAAAGAATGAAGGCATTTTTCAAGACTTCTGATGTATATTGCCAAATTGCTCTCCAAAAGCAAAACAATACCAATTAGCACTCCCAGCAACAGTGAAAGAGAGTACTCGTTTCCTCCACACCCTCGCCAACACTGGCTAGAAAGCAGAGTTTGAAAGATGGGTGCTGTGAGCTGATGTTCTCTTTACTCTGCCTCTTCCCCTCCCAACAGCCTAGAATACAGGTGCTCAATAAATCAATCAAAGCTCCAGACTAGTAGACATTATGATCTAATCTGACTGTTCTGGGTAGCAACGAACTCTTCCCCGGTTCACTGCCCAGTATCCTGGCACCATGTGGCTCCTATAAAGGGAGGAGCTCCAAGCACATCACAAAGAGGGCCCAGACTCCATTAAACCACCACCTGCTCCCCAAGCCACCCCTTCAGCTATGAAGCTCCTGCTCCTGGTCTTTGCATCCTTTGGATTCCTGGTGACTCCAGGTAAAACGGATGGAGAAAGAGAGAGGAGGGCTGGGGGCCAGGAACACTAGCAGATCTGGTTGACAGATCTGGTAACAGACAAGCCAGGTTGAGGCTTGGAGGCAGGACTCACCCTACTGAGTTCCAACCTAAGGTGGGGGATCTCTCAACAGTCACCCCCACCTCAATACCCTGTACCCAGTGACCACCCTATATACGACCTTATACAAAAACCAGTCTCCCAAACTTTTTTCCTGTTCTAAAACAAGAGTCAGCCTCAACCTGGTCCAAAATATCTTTCTTTCATATTACATGAGCTCCTATATCTAAACTCCTAAGATGTTGAGAAAGCATTTCTCTCTGCCGTCTTCATCCTTTAAGATCAGCCCCAGGGTTAGTGCTCGGAGGAGAGACTGAGCCTGGGAGGAAGACACAGGGGTCCCATCCCCATGCCCAACAGAGTGCTGGCAGGCAGGGCAAAGAGACCTTTCAGAGGGCAAATTCACACAGAATGGCAAACGAGGCGCTCAACTTGACCCCTGGAGTGAGGAGAGCATGCAGAACCAGAGAGAGAAAGAGAGAGAAAGCGGAGAGCCAGGCAACAGGTGTGTAGAAAGCCAGAGGAGGAGGGCTCTCAGAAAATGCTAGTGCTAAGGTATGGCAGACGGAGCTCAGATAAAGCCCTCAGATTAACCGGAAGGCGGCCCCTGGCATCAGGCAGTGCAGGAATGCACAAATACCCTGTCAGCAGCAACACTGCTTGCCCTTCAATGCCTTGGGGAATGATTTGGCCTTTTTTTTTCTTTGCCCTGGTTTGACTGATATTTAGTTTCATATTCCCTGAGAACAAATGAGGCAGAAACACCATATAAGTGGAGGCTTTGGGGTAAGAATAGCCCCAGTCCCCCCTTTCAAGTGTTCAGGTTCCTCCCTGACATGAGGACCTGGCTCCCCACACCCTGATTTCACACATACGTTCTGTGGTACCAGCGATCGCGGAAGTGCAGGCTTTATCTAGAGGCAGAGCCGCAAAGACTAGAAGAGCAGAGAGAGAGCTCCTCAGAGTTCCCAGCAGTCGAGGCAAGTTCTGTCTCCTCCTCCCTGCCTTCCCACCTCTCCTTTGCCGGCTATCTCAAGCATACATCTCAGCATAACACGCCAAACACTCCTAGACAGCCCCGACCCCTGGGAAGTCCTGGGCCACTTCTACCCTAACTGCTGCTCTTGTCCTCCCCTCTGCAGCCAGCGGGGGCGGGGCAAGGTGCACGCTCAGGTTCCCGGGACGCTGCAAGGTGTACTGCAACTCCCAGGAAAGATCCATATTCACGTGCGACAGGTACAAACTGTGCTGTATCAAAGACCCCTTAAGGACCACCGCGCCACCTCCTGTCCACGAAGCTAAGAAACCCTGCAGAGAAACTACAAAAAGCCAAAATGACGAGCATCAAATGGCTAGAATACCAAAACCACTGTCATTTCTAAGTATTCAACATAACTATCGTACCCCTATAAAAGGCTGAGGCTCCCTCCTTCCGCGGCGCCAATTTATGGCCCACCTCAAAGCTCCTGTCTTCTACGTCGCTCTGTCATTCACTTAATAAACACTGGAGTTTGTAACTATCCTATGCAAATGACTGCCCTGTGCACTCATCCACCAGGTATGTCAGTTTGGGGCCTCCAAGAGTTGATGTCAAGGTGGAATTAGACATGAAAAGATTCACTGAGCAGGAAACACCTGTGATGGAGGAAGGTGAGGAGCAGGAGGAGGCAGGAGAGCCGTCAGACTGCAATACGGGTCTGATACCTGTAAAAGGAGAGGGACAGGAGGACTGGAGAGGAGAAGCCTGAAACTGCAGATCAAAGGCTAATGGAAAGGCTCAAAGCAAGGATCGCCCCCTCAGAGGACCCTCACCCGGGGCAAAGATCACCAGGCTCTTGCACAGCACGGAGCATAGTCATGGGCTGGGAGCAGCCCCTGGAGAACATGGCCTTGGAGTGAATGTTACTGTAGATCTGGAAGTCTGGCAGCTGGAGGCTATCCACCAAGCACATTCTCCCGGCAGCTTCTCTTGAAGGGAGGTCTGAGAGCTGCACCTCCACGGCTGCCATGAAGCATGAGGTGAGAAAGCAAAGGACTAAGAGTGTATGTTTTGGTCAGCCATGTAGACTGATGAGGCATTCATGTACTCGTTTGTGTAATAAAATGGACAAAATACATAGATCCAACATTGGTAATACTCTCTGCAATGATGCTTGTGACTCCAACGTGCCCACCCACAATATAAAATTGGCATAATCCTGTTGCAAAGCCACGTGGAACTAAGAACAAAGAAACAGAACTTCTATTTGTTTAATCCAGTTAACATTACTTCTAGGAATCCATCCGTTTGTTAAGTTACTCAAAAAAAGCAAAACGGCACAAAGGTGTTCAATGCAATATTATTTAAAATAGCAAGAAAGTGGGAAAACTCTAAATGATGAAATACTATATACTAATAATATGTATAATTACGGACAAATGGAAATACTTATAGAATACAGTACACACTAATAACATTATCCAAAATAGCACTTATACTATGGTTGCCATTATGTCAAACTATCTCTTCAAATGATACAATGAAACTATGAAAATTATGATCTTTTTTTTGGTAGGAAAGCAGGATTACACGTAAGTTTCCTCTTACATCTGATGTCCATTAATTTTGTATAACATTTATGTGACAGATGCCAAATTCCACCCAAGAGAAACAAACCAGAACACTCAGGCCTAAACGATTCCAAGCAATCCTGGAAACTAGCTAACCAAACAAAAAACTTAAATGCTAATTCCCTACCTCATATCTCAAACCAAAATTAATTCCAGATAGTTTAAAAATGACAGTGTGAAAAACAAAGTATTAAAAGATTATACAGTTAGGGGCGCCTGCATGGCTCAGTTGGTTAAGCGTCTGACTCTTGATTTGTGGCTCAGGTCACGATCTCAGGGTTGTGTGATCCAGGCCTGCCTTGGTCTCCGTGCTGGGTGTGGAGCCTACTTGGAATTCTCCCTCTCCCTCTGCTCCCCTCACCCCCTGCTGCTCACACGTGTGCACACACACTCCCTCTGTCTTAAAATAAAGATTAAATAGTTAAATATTTAATTTGGGAGCAAGGAAGCTCGAAGTATGGCAATAAAGGAAAAATTCACATAAAATTAAGCTGATTATATAGCATAAAATATTAAACTTTCATGTCAAAAAATATCATTTTGAAACATATCGATATTGTTGCATATATCAATTCACTTCTTTTGATTTGAGTACTATTCCGTAGTATGAATATACCACAATTTATTTACCCAGATTTGTTGATGGACATTTGGGTTGTTCCCGGTTTGGGGTTATTTACAAATAAAGCTTCGGTGAACATTCATGTACAAGTCTTTGCTTTCATTTCTCTTAGGTAAATACCTAGAACTGGAATGGCTAGATCACATGGTAGGTCAATGTTTAACTTTTAAAGAAATACCAAACTGTTTCCCAAGATGCTTGTGTCATTATACATTCCCACCATCAGTATAGGTTTCACTTTCTCTTCATCCTCACCAGCACTTGATATATAGTCCGTCTTTTTAATTTTAACCTAATAGGTGTGTAGTGGTATCTCATTGTGGTTTTAATTTGTATTTCTTTAATAACTAATTACCCAAAAAGTGTACTCTGTATGATTCCATTTATATAAAATTCTCCAAAATTTGAAGTAAGCAAGCACTAATGACAGAAAGCAGACCACTGGTTGCCTAGGAATAGGGAGGGTGGGTGAAGAGGACTGGAGAGAGGAATTACAACGGGACATGAGGATACTCTGAAGTGATGAATGTGTTCATTACCTTGACTGTGGTGATAGCTTACTGGGGCATACATAAGGCAAAAACTTACCAACCTGAACACTTTATTTTTTTTTTTTATAATAATGATTTTTTATTATATCATGTTAGTCACCATACAGTACATCCCCGGTTTTCGATGTAAGGCTCGATGATTCATTAGTTGTGTATAACACCCAGTGCACCATGCAATACGTGCCCTCCTTACTACCCATCACCGGTCTATCCCATTCCCCCACCCCCCTCCCCTCTGTTGCCCTCAGTTTGTTTCTCAGAGTCCATAGTCTCTCATGTTTCATTCCCCCTTCTGATTACCTTCTGATTACCCCCCCTTTCTTTATCCCTTTCTTCCCCTACTGATCATTCTAGTTCTTATGTTCCATAGATGAGAGAAATCATATGATAGTTGTCTTTCTCTGCTTGACTTATTTCACTAAGCATTATCTCCTCCAGTGCCGTCCATGTTGTAGCAAATGTTGAGAACTCGTTCTTTCTGATAGCTGAGTAATATTCCATTGTATATATGGACCACAACTTCTTAATCCAGTCATCTGTTGAAGGGCATCTCGGCTCCTTCCACGATTTAGCTATTGTGGACATTGCTGCTATGAACATTGGTGTGCATATGGCCCTTCTCTTCACTACGTCTGTATCTTTGGGGTAAACACCCAGTAGTGCAATGGCTGGATCATAGGGTAGTTCAATTTTTTTTTTTTTAATGATTTTTTATTATATTATGTTAGTCACCATACAGTACATCCCCGGTTTCCGATGTAAGGCTCGATGATTCATTAGTTGTGTATAACACCCAGTGCACCATGCAATACGTGCCCTCCTTACTACCCATCACCGGTCTATCCCATTCCCCCACTCCCCTCCCCTCTGAAGTCCTCAGTTTGTTTCTCATAGTCCATAGTCTCTCATGTTTCATTCCCCCTTCTGATTACCCCCCCTTTCTTTATCCCTTTCTTCCCCTACCGATCATCCTAGTTCTTATGTTCCATAGATGAGAGAAATCATATGATAGTTGTCTTTCTCTGCTTGACTTATTTCACTTAGCATTATCTCCTCCAGTGCCGTCCATGTTGTAGCAAATGTTAAGAACTCGTTCTTTCTGATAGCTGAGTAATATTCCATTGTATATATGGACCACAACTTCTTAATCCAGTCATCTGTTGAAGGGCATCTCGGCTCCTTCCACAATTTAGCTATTGTGGACATTGCTGCTATGAACATTGGGGTGCATATGGCCCTTCTCTTCACTACGTCTGTATCTTTGGGGTAAATACCCAGTAATGCAATGGCTGGATCATAGGGTAGCTCAATTTTTAACTTTTTAAGGGACCTCCACACTGTTTTCCAGAGCGGCTGTACCAACTTGCATTCCCACCAACAATGTAGGAGGGATCCCCTTTCTCCACATCCTCTCCAACAATTGTTGTTTCTTGCCTTGTCTATTTTTGCCATTCTAACTGGTGTAAGGTGGTATCTCAGTGTGGTTTTGATTTGAATTTCCTTGATGGCTAATGATTTTGAACATTTTTTCATGTGTCTGTTAGCCATTTGTATGTCTTCATTGGAAAAGTGTCTGTTCATATCTCGTGTAGTTTGTTGTATGTCAATTATACCTCGAAAAAAGCTATTAAAATAAAATAAATGTCAAAGTAAAACAGAAAAATTAAAGTATCATAAATACTTAAAAGGCAAATGACAAAGTGAGACATATATAATAAAGTGCTGATACCCTAAAAATAGAGTAAATTAACATAAAGTAAGAAGGAAAACATGAGGGGCACCTGGTTGACTCAGTCGGTTAAGTGTCTGCCTTCATTCAGCTCAGGTCACGATCCCAGGATCCTGGGATCAAGCCCTGCATCAGGCTCCCGGCTCTGCGGGGAGCCTGCTTCTCCCTCTCCCTCTGCCTGCTGCTCCCCCTGCTTGTGCACACGTTCTCTCTCGCTCTCCCTCTGTCAAATAAATGAATAAAATCTTTAAAGAAAAATAAAAAATAAAATTTTAAAAAGAGAAGGAAAACATGAAACCTCCAGTAGAAAAATGGATAAGTGACATGAATTAACAACTTAACTGCCTAAAATGGCCAAAGAACATGAGGAAAATACCTTACTTGGAACCAAATAAGGGCAAATTAAACAAATATTATATATATATATATACATATATATATATATAAATATATAAAATAGAATATTGCTCAACCATAAAGAGAATGAAATCTTGTCATTTGCAACAACATGAATGGAGCTAGAGGGTATTATGATAAGTGAAATAAGTCAGACAGAGAAGGACCATATGATTTCACTTATATGTGGAATTTAGAAAACAAAACAAATGCGTAAACAAAGAACAACAACAACAGAGAGAAACAGTCATAAATACAGAAAATAAACTGGTGGTTGTGGGGTAGGGAAGCCAAATAGGTAGAGGGGATTAGAAGTTACAGATTTCCAGTTATAAAATAAACTTCCAGGATGAAAAGTATAGCATAGGAGATATAGTCAATAAGACTATAATAGTAGTACAATGCTATTATAATTTACGACAGATAAAACTACACTTCTCATGGTAAGCACTGAGTAATGGATATAACTGTCCAACCAGTATGTTGGAAACTGATATGATATTATATGTCAAGTATACTTCAGTTAAAAATAAAATAGAGGGGTGCTGGGGTGGTTCAGTTGGTTATGCATCTGACTCTTGATTTCATTTCAGGTCATGATCTCAAGGTCCTGGGATGGAGTCCCACATCGGGCTCTGTGCTGAGCGTGGAGCCTGCTTGAGACTCTCTCTCTCTCCTTCTGCCCTTCACCCCGCTCATGCATTCTCTCTCTCAATAACAGTAACAATAAATAATTTTAAAAGTAAAATAAACAAAATATTAAAACTTTAAAAACAAATAAATGCAATTTAAACTACAATGAGATCTCATTTTCTTATCTATTGGATTGTCAGATATTCAAAAGATTTGCAAACCCAAGTTTGTCAAGGTATAGATAGAAACAAGTCTGGTCATCAGATACTCCTATTTAGGACTAAATGGGTAAATCTGGAAGACATTTAGCTATCCTTTTCAAAAACCCCAAAAACATTCATGCTTTTTGGCTCAGAGACTCTGATTTTTTTTAAAGATTTTATTTATTGGGGGGGGTAGCACAAGCAGGGGGAGCGGCAGAGGGAGAAGGAGAAGCAGGCTCCCCACTGAGCAGAGAGCCCCATGCAGGGCCTGATCCCAGGAGCCTGATATCGTGACCTGAGCTGAAGGCAGACACTTAACCAACTGAGCCACCCAGGCGTCCCCCTCAGAGACTCTGATTTTAGGAATGAATATATTCCAAGGAAATAACAAGAACCCATGTTTGTTTGTTTTTTTTAAGAATCCATGTTTTTTTAAATGTATTGTACAAACATAATCCTAACAGCATTAGATTAGAAGAGTGAAAAACTGGAAACTACCTAAATGTCCAGGAATGAGAGGTGTTATATAAAGTAGATATATTCATAATGTGTAATGCTATGCATCCTTTAAAAAGGATAAATTTAGAGCTTTCTTCAGTCATACGGAATGAATCCAACTGTGTTATTAATTCAAAGAGCACTATAAAAATCACACTGATCCCAATTTATAGCAAAGACATATGCGCACGCACAAACAGGTACCCAAAATGCCGGGTGGGGTTCTATCAATAGCTATCACTTTTGTTCCATGACCTTCTCAAAGAAGAAATGCAACGCATCCCAAAGTAGATTCAGCTCCACAATGCAGTCATGAGAAAAAAATGTTTTATTGAAGATTTCATAGGGAAATACAGAAGACCTTTTCCGTCATCCTATCCAACAAATCTTCACAACCACTCCCTTTAAAAATCTTTGGTTTTGGGGCACCTGGGTGGCTCAGTCGTTAAGCGTCTGCCTTCGGCTCAGGTCACAATCCCAGGGTCCTGGGATCAAGCCCCGCGTCAGGCTCCCTGCTCAGCGGGAAGCCTGCTTCTCCCTCTCCCTCTGCTTGTGTTCCCTCTCTCACTGTGTCTCTCTGTCAAATAAATTAAAAATCTCTAATAATAATAATAATAATAATAATAATAATAATAATAATAATAATAAATAAAAATCGTTGGTTTTTTCCAAGTTCTTTTTCAGTCACTGACACCTCAACCCACAGGCCCTGGGTCTTGGCAGTCACCCCACTCCTCCATTCATCACGGCTCTTTCCCACGCCATGGATTCCCAACTCACTCCCTATAATTCCCCCACATTCCCCACTCCCTACATGAAGGCCATCTTGCCCTCTCGCTGCTTCTTCCATTCACGTCCTTCCCTCCCTAACCAAGTCAGCAGATAATGACCTTCCTTAGCACTTAATCTCTTTAGAAAATAGCATGGGATTGCAAGTAAATTATTTCTCTATCATCATAAAAACATTTCTGATAGCAAGAGGCCCTAAATGGATATACAAAGATATGGGATCATGGATAATGTTTTCTATTATTTATATGTGCAATTTTTCTACTAATCTTTCTACAGTAAACACAATTCCAAGAAAAAGTAATATCCTAACGGGAGCATGATAATTATGAAGCATAACACGACTCAAACTGGCAGAACATTTTCCAGTTTCCTACTCATTTCCTCACTCTCCGTCAAGGATTCACAGGGATCCATGGGGCATGATAGCTAGAAATGCCCAAAAACATTTTTATCTTTATATTATATATAATATATGTAATATATATAATATATAAATGGTTTATTCATTATCCTTCTGTGATTCCAAATAATTAAGAATATAACTATAAAAATGTGGAATCTTAAAAATAAATAAATAACTGAGATACAGATAACAGATTGGTGGTTGGGACGTAGGAGTGAAGGGGATCGAAGGTACAAACTTTCAATTATAAAATAAATGAGTCCTGGGATGTCATGTATAGCACGGTGACTATAATTAATAATATTGTATTATATATTTGAAAGTTGCTTTAAAGTATACTAGAAACTAATATATGTCATTTATACCTCCATTTAAATATATATATAATTATAAAAAGGAACACTTCCATTGATACACAAAATTTAGGCAAACTGCTTCTTTAAGGCACAATCCCAAAATTACTTGTGGTGCTACCAATGATGAACCATCAAAGGATGAGACACAACCCCTGGAAAAGATAGGCTACTACACCTTATTTCTACCCCCTTCACCCACAGGGCTTGGAGGGGGTCCTAAAGAAGATGCTGTATAACATTTCCACTTATCAAGTTTTTCCCACCCAGAATGTCTCTCCTAAAATTTCTTCTAGGTAAATGACCTCCAATTCTATTAGAAATCAATATATCAAGTACAGAAAGCAAAAAAATAAGGACACGGAAAATTTTTACCAATCAATTAACAAACTTGGAAGTAATTAAAACACAGTCAGAACATTCTGCATAACTAGAAAAAAAATAAACATTTCTTTCCAAAAACCTGTGGGAGATTCACAAAAATTGGCAAAGTCTTTTTAGATTGCAATTAAAAATTTTAAAGCAGAAATTATACACTTCACAGTCTTTACTCAAAGCAAAATACGATGAGAAATTAATATAAAGAGAAAGCCAAATGTCTGCTCCGGAGAGAGTGTGAACAAAGAGCTGCTGGATTCAAGGACTCAGGAGGAGGTAAAAGCCACTCTAGAAGGACTGAAAAGACCACCCATTGATGTAGACGACACCTGGTTCATTTCCCCCTCTCCTCTTCAATTGGCCTGCCAGCCAGGCTTTGATTTCCTGGGCAGAAGATGAAAGAATTCCTTTCTGTGGTAGTCAAGGATACCGAGGGAATCTGGGGAGGTGGGAGGACTGTTCTGCATCCTGATTTTGGTGGAAGTTAACACTCAGACAACTGTATATCCAAGAGAGTCCATTTTACTATATGGTAATTTTTGAAATTAAAAAGTAAAATACACAATTACAAAAATGCCGTTTGGGGGGAGAAACTTCTTTGATATACTGAGACAATAAAGAATTTTTTTATAGATTTTATTTATTTGAGAGAGAGAGCGAGAGAGCACAAGCGGGGGAAGGGGCAGAGGGAGAGGGAGAAACAGGCTCCCCGCTGAGCAGGGAGCCCAACGTGGGGCTCAATCCCCGGACCCTGGGATCATGACCTGAGCCGAAGTAAGACGCCAAACCAACCGAGCCACGCAGGTGCCCCAAGAACTTCTAATTTATATCAACATGCCCTTCTTATAAAATAAAATCTCAATACAGAATATTGAAATATAAGTACCCAAGAGCTATAACTTAAACTTCTACATATACCTTAAGCAAACAATTCTCCTATAAAAAGACAATTCTCCTTCCTTCCCTTTTCCTCTCTGTCATTTGCTGCAAGGAACTGAAACAGTAATTGTGAGGAGGATGAATGCTAAGAAAGATGAACCCAGAGCTCTAACTATGCTCCGTCTCAATCACTATTTTAATAGGTTGTGCTTAGCTTGCCCCTGTTTCTTTGTCAGGTTTTTTTTTTTCCTTGCAAAGAAGAAAAATAATTCTGAATCTTGTTTCAAGGGTAATTGTATGATGATTGTATTCTTGGCCAGGAAGGAAAGGAGAGAGGGAGGGAAGGGAGAAGGAGGGGGGAAAATATGTTAAGGGGGTGTACTATTAATCCACCTCAAGACGAATTTTAATCAATAAAACCAAAATGCTCTTATGAAATTGAATTGTCCTTAATATTCCGTCTTTCAGTATAATCATATTCACAGAAGAAACCGAACTTATGAGTTATCCAACAACAAACTGGCAGCAAGTCACGAAACTGATAAAATAACGTATATACACGGCATTATGCCCAAATGGCACAGTAGCTACTTTCAAGGCATTCTCTTCTAAAGCTGAAATACTGAGGTTTTTGAAAATAAAATGTTTATTTTCCTTTTAAAAAGACTACGCTCTATGGCCCTGGTTTGTAAGCTGCAGAAAAAAGAATGAACCACCATTCTTCTAAAATAGCTTATATAGGGATTGATTTTTCAATATTTTTAAGTTTTTTATTTTTAAGTAATCTCTACACCCAACGTGAGGCTCTAACTTACAACCTGGAGATCACGAGTGTCATGCTCTACCGACTGAGGCAGCGAGGCGCCCCAGGTTTTCAAATTTTAGTAATTATTATCTTATTTCCAAATGTAAACTCAAATAATAAAATATGAAATAATCACACTGTAAATGTTGGTATTTCGCAGCGCGCCAGTCTCCTCAGGCTACCCCAACAAAATCCCATAGACCGAGCGGCTTCAACGACAGAGGTCGACTTGCTCACCGTTCTGAGGCTGGACGGCGCCCACCGTGGGCTGGCAGGGCGGGATTCTGGAAGAGCTCTCCTGGCTTGCGGACGGCAGTCCTGCGGCTGTGTCCTGACAGGGCGGACAGCGAGCTTGGCTCTGGGGTCTCTTCTTACTAGGACACTAATCCTGTAGGATCCCTTATGGCCTCGTTTATCTTTAATCACTTCCTCAGAGGCCCCCACCTTCCAGAATCATCCACGGGCAGCCGGGACTGAGACCTACTGTTGAAGGAGATCATCGAAACGACGTGACGGCAGGTTGACCCGGGAGCTGGAGCCGGGCGCTTGGAGGTCCCTCACCCCCTGCCCCGGGCTTGGAACGTTCGTTCCGCTCACCAACTCCACAGCCGGAGCCATTTTCAAGGACACAGCCTTGACAGAGCATTGCATCGATGAGACCAGCTGGACTCGAGCCTTGCGGAACCGGTAAGGCTCAGGACAAGCCTTGGAGGTAAGTTCCCTCGCTTACTGAAACTGCCACCTACCGCAACTGGAGGGGGTCTGCTTCTTTTGGGGGGTCTCTCCCTGCCCTCTGGGTTGGGGGCGGGTTCCAGATCCTCCCCTCCCTCGCCCCGGGAATTGCCCAGTTTGGGAAACAACACCTGTGAATCATGGAGAGGGACACAAACATTCAGTCCATGATGCTCAGTTTTGGGCTTTCAATACTTAATTTTACCAATTAGCACAAAGAAAATTTGACAAATTGTTGTAATTGTTTTGGAAGATGAATATAGACGTGCTTCAATTATTTTATAACGATGCATTGATTACAGAATATCAAAAGTTTTGAAAATACAGAGATGGCACGTTTTATTCTGTTTTTTTAATTAGGTTTTTATACAAAACCAACTGCTGGTAACATGTTAATTTCCTTTGCCTTTCTATAAAGCATTCGATCTTTCATTACCTATGATGACACTTGAGGATATGCTAATGTAATATAAACATGGGTTTTGCCATAAGCAAAATTTTAACATTACTCCCACCCCAAGCTTTCTGTCCCCTGGTAATTCAATTAAATACTGATCTACGTACAGCTATGAAGGGATCCTGAAGATGTAATTAAAGGCTCAAGTCAAAGTGGCCTTAATTTATGGAGATAATCCATTAAGGTCTGGCGCATTCAGGTGAGGCCTTCAAAAGCAGTTTTCTCTGGCTGGTATGAATAATGAACTAAGGACTCACAACTTGGTTCATATATAAAAATACCCAGGTTATCTTATAAAATTATGTGAACTAAAATTCCACTAAAATTTTCTGACATTTAACAAAATAAAATTTCTATAGTAATTTTTGGCATTAATATTATTTGCATCAAGATGTTACATTATCTTCAAATGCTTTTCGGAACGTTAATACATTGATAAGTACCCATATATATCTAAAGACTTTTTATAATTGGTGTTTAATTCTAAAGCTATCAAATTAGAAAAAGTTAAAAAGAAATACTGTCACCCCACAGTCTCTGTGTAAGCTTTATCGGTACAAATAGTCTAAATGTAAACGCCTTGACTTTTCTAAAGTCCAAAATAAAATAGTGCATTGTAGGTATTATCTTAATAATATGCTTAAATTAGACCTAATTGTGTTTTTAATGAATACTGTTTTCAAGGTTTAAATAATGTTACAATTTAAACATAGTTTGATATGACAATGTTGATAACATTAAGATGGTAACAGGACAGTAACTAAGATTTAAGACAGGAACAGAAGTGGGGCGCCTGGCTGGCTCCGTCAATAGAGTATGCAATTCGATCTCCGATTGTGAGTTCAAGCCTTGGGGATAGTACTTTAAAAAAAAAAATAGTAACAAGTTATAAGTGAGAGGATGAATGAAAAAAAATCATAAGTGAGAAAAGAAATAATTGAAAAGCTTTAGTATTTGGATTTTTTTTTTATTAGAACCAATAGTTTGGGTGCTCATTTTTTTTTCAGGAAAAAAAGGCTAAGCCTCCCACATGGGACAACCACAGTTTGCCTGCAACTGCTGACCACATGAAGAGTCATCTCTACATCCATTTTTGTAGCTACGCCCTTGGTCACAGGGTGGCTGAAGATGAGGTTACAGCGCCCAGATCAGAAAGAATGCTCTGCCTCTTTTTTCCCTACTGAAGAAATGATAATCATCTCTGTCCACAGGAAAAGTGACAGAACTAGTCTAGCTTTCACCCAAACTAATTTCTTTCCCTCTCGAGGTCTGCCTCTACACTCCACCTCCTGGTCTTCTTTGCAGTCAAGGGAGTCATGTGACCAAGTTCTGGCCAACGGCACATAGGAGGAAGAGATTAATACCACTTCCGGGTGACCTGCAAACTCTTCCTGTGTATATCCCCTCTTCCACCGAATAGCCTCCAGGAAGCTGGTGATACCAAGGGAGACCTTGGTAGCCCCATGTTGAAGACGGAAGGGCCTCCATCAGCTTGGGTCCCTGAATGACTGCATGGAGGAGCAAGCCACCCCTTACACTGTGGTTTGGGGTGTATGTGAGAAGTAAAGTATTAGGCAGAAATGCTGAATTTGGGAGTTTTGTTTGTTATATGAGCTAATGTTACCACAACTAATACCAAAAAATATAGGAACAAGATATTTATAGTACTGACCTCTCCCCTGTGGAAGAAAAGAGACTTCAGGTCACAGGCACCGAGATGATCTAGGCATAACAGAAAAAAGTCACCTTGATCATCAGTGGGCCACATCATCTTCCAGGGTACTGCCTAGGTATTTGCTATGGTTTGTCTATGAGTCATTCATCCAAGTAAAATGTGTTTCACGAAGAGTGGCTAATACAGCCCACAATTCAATGGCACAAGTATTTTTAACTTGAGACAAACATTATACTTCAAAATTGCTTTAGATGTATCCCCACTTCCTCATAGAATATTAAAAAGATGTGTTCTGTAGGGAAGAAAGTATCCTTCCTCTATCCTTCAAGGTCTTCCAGCTGGACCAAGAATTAAATTTACATGAGATAAGGTAACAGGAGGAAAAAACCCAAGATTTTATTACCTGCGCACAGAAGCCCAATATTGAAATTGAGACCTAAAGCAATGACCAACACTGTCAGTCTTTATACATTTTAGACAAACGGTAAATTTGTGACTAATTGACAGGATATAGAAAACAGATGTTTGGGAGCTTTAATTAGTAGAGAATTCTAAGCAGAATTTAGACTGAGGTAGTAAATTAGAAAAAACAACAAAGTCTGCTTCTAAGTTCTCTCTACTTTAAAGTCCTTGTCTCTGGGACGCCTGGGTGGCTCAGTCAGTGAAGTGTCTATCTTTGGCTCAGGTCATGATCCCAGGGTCCTGGGATCGAGCCCCACATCGGGCTCCTTCCTCAAATAAATAAATAAAATCATTTAAAAAATAAATAAATAAAATTCCTGTCTCTGATGATAAAGATGTCTTTTTACTTCTTAGTATAGGGATGGTATCTTTCACATGGGAGATTTGCTTCCTACTTTCAAGGGGACAGAGGAGAGTCTGAGTGTCCTTGCACCACTGTTTCTTTTTTTTTTTTTTTAAGATTTGATTTATTTATTTGACAGAGTGAGAAAGCACAAGCAGGGTAAGTGGCAGGCAGAGGGAGAGGGAGAAGCAGGCTCCCCGCTGAACAGAGAGCCCGACATGGGGCTCTATGCCAGGACCCTGGGATCAGGACCTGAGCCAAAGGCAGACGCTTAAACGACTGAGCCACTCAGGTGCCCCCAGCACCACTGTTTCTTAAGTAACTTTTATTTAAAACAATCAATATGCCAAAATTGCACATTTGGGAGCTGGCTGCCCTCAGTCCCCATAGTACTCAAGGGATGAAATTTGATGGAAATTATAATTTTCATTAAGGATGTTCTTAAGTGAAACTATTTTGTTGTTTTTGTCCGTTGGGTGTGTTGTTTACTTGTTCGTTCTTACTGGGAATGGAAGGAGACGAAGAGTACAGCTCGGTGCTACCACCTTGGTTCATGCTTTGGCGCCAGCAGTTTACTCACTATGGCTCCTGAACCAGAAGTGCAAATGCTCACACAGCCAAAAACAAATAAAGCCTTTGTGTCAATATGAAAGTAGTTTGGCCACCCCTGAGGACCAAGGGGTTTTTGAGGCCACCAGGAGTCCACTGACCACATTTTGAGGACAGCTGGGCTAGGGTGTGCTGCAGTAACAACAACCTGGAAATCTCAGCGGTCATAAAGAAAAAAGGTTCCTTTCTTGCTCATGCGCACAAGCATCACGTGGCAATGGGGTGCTCTGCTCCTCATTGTCCCAGGACCCAGGCTGGCTCTTCCAGAAGTAAAAGAACACTGCAGGACCTCACGCTGGCAGTTGTAGCTTCCATTTCTCAAGTGAGAGCAGGTGCTTCTTACAATTCATTGGTCAGAATCGTCACATTGTTCCATCCAACCGCAAGGGGACAAAGAAATAAAAACCTACCATGTTCCCAGAAGCAACAATAATTACTACCACGAAGTTCCTACACCAAAATCTTGGACATTATACACTATATAGAAATAAAAATGATGTTCTGAACTTTAGATTGTAAAAGTATAGAATTTATAATAGCTCTATTCTTGAAAAAATTGGGGACTGTAAAAAGGATAGATACAGATAGAATGTGGGAAAACTCCTTTATTGTCAGGCTTAAATCCAGCTTCATTTAATAGAAAAATCCAAAAGGGTTTAAGCAGTATAGAAGTTTATTCCTCTCTTATGCGAAAGACTTCTGCAGAAAGCAGTTCAGGCATTAGTTTGACAGGCCCACAATGTCATCACCAATCCAGGTTGCTAATTTGCTGCTTCACCATCCCTACTGAATAGCCTCCATACTCAAGGTCACCTCATGGCACAAAATGGGTGCTGGGCCTCCAGCCATCATGCTTTTGTTTCAGAGAGCAGAAGGAATGGGAGAGGACCTCACCTTTGGAAACTTTCCCAAAAGTCCCACACAACATTTCTGCTTACATACAACTGGCCAGAACTTAGGCTCATGGCCAAAACCAGCTTTAAGGAAAACTAGAAAATGTCTTTATTCCTAGACATTCCAAGATGTCTTTAAAATGTGGGGTTCTGTTACTAAAAAAGAGACTTCTAGATAGAATGGTAGAGTGAAAGAAATAGAAATAGTACTTTAATACACTTTAAATATATACAATTATATATGTCAATTATTCCTCAATAAAGCTGGGAAAAAATTGAAAGCAAGATCTTGAAGAGATATTTGCACACCGATTTTCATAGCAGCACTCTTCACGATAGCCAAAAGGTGGAACCAACCCAAATGTGCACTAACAGATGAATGGGAAAACAACATGTGGCATATGCTTCCAAGGGAATATTACTCACCTTAAAAAGGGAAGAAAGTTCTAACATGTGCTACAACGTGGATGAACCTGGAGGACACAGTGCTAAGTGAAAAAAGTCGTTTGCAGAAAAGACAAATAGCGTGTGATTCCACCGAACTGAGATATCTGGAGTAGTCAAATTCGTAAAAGCAGTAAGTAAGGGCCCCAGGGGGACGGGAAAATGGAAAGTTGTGATTTAACGGATGTAGGTTCAGTTGTACAAGTTGAAAAAGTTCTGGAAACTAGACGCACAACAATGCTTGCATACTTAAAGCTACTAAACCACACACTTAGAAGTGGTTAGATGGTCAATTTTATGTGGGTTTGACCGCAATTTTAAAAAACAGAATTCGTGGGGCCGCCTGGGTGGCTCCATCGGTTGAGCTTCTGCCTTCAGCTCAGGTCATGATCCCAGGGTCCTGGGATTGAGTCCTGTATCGGGCTTCTTGCTCAGCCGGCAGGCGGGGGGTGGGGGGGTGGGGGGGGGGATGGGGCTGCGTCTCCCTCTCCCTCTGCTGCTGCCTCTGCTTGTGTTCTCTCTCTCTCTAATAAATAAAATCTTTAAAAAAATAGAATTCATAAAAAAAAAAAGAAAACCATCATGAAAGTAAGATGGGCGGTTGGATGGATGGGAGATGGACAGATGAACAGACGTGATGAAGCACGTAAAGTACATTGTTGAGAGTAGAATCTTGGTGGTGGGGAAAGGGTGTTCTTTCCACTTTGCTGCGTGTTTGAAATTTTTCCTCAGAAAGGGTTGGGGAAATGAGTCTCGTATTAAATGAAGACTTGGAACGAGCTAACCACGTGGGTTGTTTCTCGCTGGAGTATCTCTTCCTTTCAAGTCAGAGGGAGTTCGAAGCTCTCCCAAGGCACTTCAGGTGCTTTCCCTCTGCCCCCTGCACAGCTGCCTTTGATCACTGTCCCCTAAACCTTATTTAGGGTGAAGATGTCATGGCTGCCGTGAAGGAGGAAAAGCTGTCGTTGTATCTTATAGATAGAAAGAAACTTTCCCCCACCCGGCATTCAGTCTCTCCCAGGTCCCATCCTTGGAGCCATTTTTACTTAGGGCCCTTCCAAGAAGGATCCAACCTGTGACCTGTGAACAAATTGTGTTCCTCTTGATATTTTTAGCAAAGAACGTTGGGCCTAATTTTAGCCCCTGTAACTCTTCGGGCTCTTTTGCTGGTAAATAATTCTTAAAATTTGGCACGAATATGAAAAAGCCGAGCTCACTAGAGCAATGCAAACCAGAAGAGAATGTTCCAGCAGTTATTCAAGCTCCTCTCCCACTGCATCATTTATCAGTCAAATAACATGATGAAAGAAGTGAAAGATGTGACATTTCTCCATTTCGTGCCTTCAATCATCATCCGCTGTGTCCTGAGGCAATGAAACGCGGTACAGAAATTCATTCATTTTCATAGAATCAGATGGTAAAGATTCAGGCTGGTGGCATAAATCTGAAGAAGGACGCAGTCAGCTGCTTCTGCAAATCAAAAAATTGGGGGATTTAAGGAATATGAGATTCAACCTGGTAAACTGCAGTCAGTGTAAAATACATAATTCGTCGGGCCCAGTGCAAAATAAAAATGTGAGCTCCCTTGTTCTAAAATTATTAAGAATTATTAAGAATTCCGGGGCACCTGGGTGGCGCAGTTGTTGGGCGTCTGCCTTCGGCTCAGGGCGTGATCCCAGCGTTCTGGGATTGAGCCCCATGTCAGGCTCCTCTGCTGGGAGCCTGCTTATTCCTCTCCCACTCCCCCTGCTTGTGTTCCCTCTCTCGCTGGCTGTCTCTGTCAAATAAATAAATAAAATCTTTAAAAAAAATAAAAATAAAATAAAATAAGAATTTCAAGACAGTTACAGCTGAATATTAAACCAAGCAAAGAGTTCTTTGGAGTAGGGAGGCCTGTGTGACTACATAGGTCACACACCCATGAAGCCAGCCCTGGCTCCCATGGTAAAGAAAGTAATGATTTTTACTGAGGTGACAAAACATCAAAATAATTTGAACTTGAAGCTGTTGGAGGATGAGAATTGCTTCTTTCTTCGAGGCAGTACTTATATTCCCACTAAGCGAGGTGTGCCAATTAAGCAAATAAAAACATTTAGGGACTGCATTTATTTCCCATTGCTGAGCTCTCTGACCTTGCTAGAATGGGCACTTAGCACAGACACAGTAGGCAAGCTATATTTTTTTAAGTAGGCCCCACTCCCAACGTGGGACTCACACTTAGGACCCAGATCAAGAGTCACACGCCCTAACGACTCAGCCCGCCAGGCGCCCCCAGGCATGCAAAATCGATTGAATTAGTCACAGATTTTAAAAACTGTAAAGCCACATCTCCAGAACTCAGTCATGTATTTTGATCAATAAGAATTCTGTTTTAAGCTTACACATCTTCCTTTTCCTAAGAGGCGAACCTTAGAAAGTGCTATTAACAGTCATCTTATTTTCTTGATGTATTTCAAAGTAAACGCTGGACTTAAATACAAAAAGGAGCAATTAGGCTACATATCAGTCAACACTCTTCAGGTAATTTATGGGCTCACCCAACTGAAAGGCCAGGGACAATCATCCAGGGCTCGGTTGGTAAGGCTCGGAGGCTGTCATCAGAACCCGTCTTCCTTCCCCCTCCTGCTGCGCTGGGAGTCCTTGTCAGGCTACGTGTACATGGCGGCTTCAAGCAGCGGCAATTCCGCCTCAACCGCCACAGGAAACCCAGAAGCAAAGAGAGCTCACTCCCCCTGCAGCACAAATAGGAGTCTAAGACCTGAGCCTCAGTAGACCCGATTGGCCTCACTTAGGTCTTGTGCCCACCTCTAAAGCGGTCAGTGGCTGGGGGGATAGAACACTCCGAGTGTCTTAGTCTTGGTCATAAACCTCACCCCCAAATCCAGAAATAGAGCCAGCTTCCGCAGGGCCTGAGAATGCAGCCGGGGTGGATTCCCCAACTGGAAGTTTCAGAATTGTCATCACAGGAAGTAGAGGAGCCTCCTGCTGGCCCCTCACAAGCAGAAAGCCAGCTACCCCGACCACGACGATACTGTGTCCCCAGAAACTTAGACATGAGATATGAGTCAAGAACCATCCTGAAATTTCTGGCTACGTTTCAGTGTTCCGGGTTACAGGTCCAAGCGAGTCTCTGAAAGCACCTTTCTGCCCCCTGTTAAACACCTGAAATTAAAGCTGAGAGTCAGCACTGGGTACGTGAGTCTATCAAACCGAGTTGCTTCCGGATGGGATACACCCTGCAGGTCTCAAAAATGGTTCACGACTGTGAGTGCTGTTCAGATTTGCTTTTAATTTAGAATTGTTTTTACTGTAAACATCTAAAAAGAGAAAATTGTTCAGTCGATATTGTACCAGTATTCTCTCACTGACTTGTTTGAAATGACTCTGCCCATAACTGCACGTCCACATGAAACTTATGTAAATGGCTATTTCAACACTTACTTTTAATCCATATTTTTTTTAAAGATTTATTTATTTATTTATTTGACAGGATAGAGACAGCCAGCGAGAGAGGGAACACAAGCAGGGGGAGTGGGAGAGGGAGAAGCAGGCTCACAGCGGAGGAGCCTGATGTGGGGCTCGATCCCATAACGCCGGGATCACGCCCTGAGCCGAAGGCAGACGCTTAACCGCTGTGCCACCCAGGTGCCCCTTAATCCATATTTTTAATGTGCTTCTACTAAAATAAAAAATCCACGCAGCCGTAAGATGTCGACTAGTAATAACCAAACCACCATCTTCAGCCGTGAGTGTTTGCATCTGCTGACCTTCCATCGTTCAGGTCTCCCCTACTCATCCCCCTAGCAAATCCTAATTTGCCTGACAGAGCTCTGCTGAAATTCCATGAGCACAGGGGCCAACTCAGAGCTGGTAACAATGATGCACTTTCACAGGAGATGGAGGTAATGGAACCCCGCCCAGGTGGCAGGTGGGCTGGGCACCGGGTGGTGCTGCATTCTTTTTCTCCCCCCCCCCCACTTTTTTTTTAAGTGAATGCTGCTGCATTCTTAAGAGACCATTGGCAGGTTCAATCCAACCAGTAAAAAAGCTGCACAAAAAGATTCTGCGATGTTCGACACAGGGACATGCCTCTGTGACAACTTGCGGGTTCCAGACGTTCTGCTCATTGCCTCGGTTCAATGGGAGGGCACAGCCAAGCACCTGGTCCTGTCCTCAGAAGCTCAAAGCTGGTGATAGTCTCATAATACAGAATGCTAGCCAGATACTCCATTTTGCCTCCTCATTGGAGCATTTCCCCCAGGCCCAGCCTTCGTTTCCATGACGATGTAAGTGTCAGGCTGAAACCTAGCTTTACACTAGCAGAGCCAGTTCACCCATTCGATAATTTAATAAATATTTATTGAGCACCAACTATGTGCCAGGAACTGCTCCCCACACCAGGGGTAGCAATAAACCAGAATGATAAATTGCTTGCCCTCATTCTGCATACCTCATGGTTGACGGACTCAGATAACAAATATAAAAAGAAGTAAAAATGTGTGGTGTCCAGCAGTAATCGGTGCTATAAATGCAGTAAAACAGAGCGATGTGATGGGAAAGAAACTGTGGTCGGGCAAGATCTCTCTGAGAAGGGAAATTTGAACTACCAACGCATGATGAGGCAGCCTCTTGACGACGTGGAGAAGAGCATTCCGACCAGGGGACCAGCCAGGGCAAAGGCTGAGCTGGGAATGAGCTTGTCTGATAGACGGAAGGAAAGCTCAGGAACTAGAAACAGGGACAGGAGAAGAAAGGGAAGGAAAGACGGGGGAGGCATGCAGCCGGCAATAGCAATGGGCACATAACAAAGGACCCCCGCTTGCCACGCTAGTGGTCAAAACGATCTGCTCCAACTGTGAACTCGACAATAAAGCGGGCCAGTGGTGATTTGCAAACCCGGGATCCGTTCCCGGGGAGCCCGCCCTTAAAGTCGTTGACAGGTGAATTTTACTGGCCCTTTGCCGCCATCTGCTGGCGGTGTTCGGCATGGCCACGCCATGGTCCACACCGGCTTAATAGGAGCACACACCGCATACTCTGGGGGACGCCGCCGTCCAGGACCTTCGAAGCCCTCCTAATTCCTATTCGTGTCCTAAACTAGAATCAGTGTTGAAGGTGAAGCCTGCTTTCTTCTTGCTGCTGATGGTAAAATGGAGAGAAGAGAGATGAAGTGAGGGAAAGGGCTGGTAACCCAAAAGCAGCCAGGACTCGCCGGTTTGGGAAATACCCCGGCTCCGCAATGACGAAGGACACAAACGTGAAGAGACTCGCTGTAAGGAAAGCATGTTCTAGGAAAGACGCTGAGAGTGGCTGTACAAACTTTTGCTAATACCTCAGAAAGATCAAAAGTTCAGAGTACTCAGTCACACAAAAGGCTCTTTGAAATGAGCCCATGAAAGATGCTCAACATCATTAGTCATCAGGGAAATGCAAATAAAAACCACAATGAAATATCACCTTACACTCACCAGAATGACTATTTTTTTAAAGATTTTATTTATTTATTTGTCAGAGAGAGAGAGACAGAGAACACAAGCAGGGGAGAGGCAGGCAGAGGGGGAAACAGGCTCCCCGCTGAGCAGAGTGCCCGATGTGGGGATGTAGGACTCGATCCCAGGACCCTGGGATCACGACCTGAACAGAAGGCAGCCGCTTAACCAACTGAGCCACCCAGGTGTCCCTAGAATGACTAAAAAGGAAGGAGAGAGGGGCGCCTGGGTGGCTCAGCCATTAAGCATCTGCCTTTTGCTCTGGGCCCGATCCCAGAGTCCTGGGATCAAGCCCCGCATCGGGTTCCCTGCCCGGCAAGAAGCCTGCTTCTCCCTCTCCCACTCCCCCTGCTTGTGTTCCCTCCATCGCTGTCTCTTTCTGTCAAATAAATAAATAAAATCTTTACCAAAAAAAAAAAAAAAGGAGGGAGAGAGAGAAGGAAGGGGGAAGGAAGGGGGTAAGGAAGGACATAACAAGTGTTGAGGATATGGAGAAATCGGAACCTTATGCATTGCTTGAGGGAATGTAAAGGGGCGAAGCCACTGGGGAAAAGTTTGGTGGTTCCTCAAAAGTTAAACAGAATTACCATAGAACCCAGCAATTCCACTCGTAGGTATATACCCAAAATAACTAAAAGCAGGGACTCAAACCGATACTTGTACACCCAAGTCCATAGCAGCATGTTTCACAGCAGCCAAAAGGTGGAAACAACCCAAGTGTCCATGAACAGACGAATGGATAAACGCGATGTGGCGTAGCCGTACGATGGAATATCACTCCTTAAAAAGGAATGCGATTCTGACCCGCGCTGCCACATGAATGAATCTTGAAAACAGTGTGCTAAATGAAATAAGCCAGACACAAAAAGGAGAATTATTGTACGGTTTCACTTGTATGAGGTACCAAAACAGGCAAATTCACAGAGACAGGAGAACAGACGTGACAGGGGCCTGGGACAGGGCGGGTAATGGTGGGAAGTTATTATCTAATGGGTGCAGTTTCTCTTTAGGAAGATGAAAAAGTTCTGGCGATAAACAGTGGTGATGCTTACACAACACTGTGTGGTACTTATGGCCACTGAATCGTGCACCTAAAATGGTTAAAATGGTAAATTTTATTTTTATAATAATAAATGTAATATTTTATATAATATATGAATATAAAATATATTTTATATATAAATATATAAGTATAAAAATAATTTATAAATTAAATTTTATATATATTTCACCAAAATTTTTAAAGGCCCTTTGAAGAGAGGAAGCATGGGATCACAGATTCCCTCGGTCAGCTGAGCAGAAGTCCCAAGTCTCAAGGGATGGGAGTCTCTAGGAAAGCTATGTGGAGAAGACGGATGGAGTGAATTCCTATTCCTGTCCCTTGTGGGACGCGCACCAGAGCCCCACAGGCTTACAGAGCGTGTCATGTCAGCAGAAACACTGCCAGCTTGGGATGAAAGGGACAGAGCTGAAAGAAGACAAAAAATGAGAGCAGGACGTCAACCTCCGAAATCCTCTAGGCAGGAAACAGGCTGGTGGAACTACAGAAGCTACAAGAAGCTACTAGCTGGCATCAAAAAGGAAAAATGACCAGGAAGATAAAGTCTCAAGCCCAGAGGATTATTCTAGGCCTAGACAGCAGACAGATTTTGAAATGGCTTGGGACTCGTGACTCCCTTTTTCCTTTCATTTTCTCCCTTTTGAATGGAGAAGTCTGTAAGTTTTAGGTACCTTTGGGAGCAGGTAACCTGTTTCTTGAGTTTCTTAGATCCACAGGTGGGAAGAAATTGTGCCCTACAATGAGTTATTCTCAGACCCTCCCTCTACCTAGTTCAGATGATGAGACAGGGGCCTTTGAGCTGATGAGGTTCAGATAAGAACTGTTTGCTTCGAGCTGATGCTGTCACAGGATGAGACCTGGGGACGAGGGAATGTATTTTGCGTGTGGGTTGCATGTGAATCTTTGGAGCCCAGAAGGCAGACTGTGGAGGGAGAAAATAGCCCCTAGAGATGTCTGCATCCGCTCCCCAGAATCTCGAGTGTTCTGTTACATGACATAAAGGAATTACGGATCTCCGGGAATTCTCCTGGTGGATACAAGGTCACAGAGCCCTTAACAGTGGAAGAGGAGGGCAGAGGGGCAGGAGATGGACTTGACCTGCAGTCACTGGTGCTGGAGGGGGGCGGCGGCCACACACCAAGGAATTCACGCAGACTCTAGAAGCTGGTGAAAATCGGTTCTCCTCGAGAGCCTCTGCTCTGGACGCAGCCCTGCTGACACCTTGATTTTAGCTTTTTGAGATTTGTGTCAGCCTTCTGACTTACAGAACGGTAAGACAAAAAAAAATCTGTGTTGGGGCACCTGGGTGGCTCAGGTGGTCAAGAGCCTGTCTTTGCCTTCGGCTTACGTCACGGTCGTGGGTTCGAGCCCCCCCATTTCTCCATCCCACCAGGCTCCTGCTCAGCAGGGAGTCTGCTTCTTCCTTTCCCTCTGCCCCTCTCCCCAACTCACATTCTCTCTCTCTATCAAGTAAATAAATAAAATCTTTAAAAATTTTTTTTTGACTGTGTTGTTTCATTGAAGGTAGTGGTCATGTTACAGCAGCAATAGAAAACTAATGCCAGAGCTCAGGCCCTGGCTCTACGGGCAGAAAAGCACGGTGGCTTGAGTCACTGTTGAACAAATATTCACTCTCCTTGCCCTCCCCGGGGGAGCACTTCCCCGCCTAATGGCTGCAGAGCCTGGACTTGTGACTTTCTTTGCCCGGCGCAATGGTGGCACGCATGCACACAGAGGTTTTAAGTGCTTGCTCCGGGTCCTCCTTGAGAAAAGCACGCCCCAGGTCACCCCGGAGCCCAGGAGCACCCCTGAGCCTAACCCACAATCTGGAACCGAGCCCAGCTGATATGCAACCGGAAGCAGAGCCAGCCAACCAAGGTCAGCCCAAGTAACTGTTGACCTGAGGGCCCAGAGTCAAAGAACTCTTCTTGCCGCAGTTCACTGAGTTTTGCCCGTTGTTTCTCATGCAGCATTATGTAAATACACAATAAAGCTGACCGGTACATAGAATTCCTGGTAAGTCATGCAGCGAGGCTCCTCCTTCTGTGGATTAAGACAGTCCTGGTGTGTATCCACGTGCACGGGCATGGAGGCATCCCTGTGCACACGAGGACTGACCCACGATCAGCTCTGGCAAGTGCGGAAGATCCGTGGACAGCTGTGCACGCATGGGCGTGACTGTCGCGTCGTACGATGTGAGGGAATCTCTATGCTCAGGCTTCCTTTCTTGGTTTTCCTTTCCAGAACTCACCTGTCCTTCACTATAAGGTGTCCAGCTCCTAGCTAAAATCCAGTTTGATTTTTAGGCCCAACCACTGGCCATGACAAAAGCATGCCCTGGCAGTCCTCCCAGGAAGCTGCCCTCCACATCCCAGCCTGGGTGTCCGGCCACTGCCTGGCAGTCTCTGGGGGGGGGGGGGCAGCCAAGGACTCAGCCACCAACGCCTCCTCGGGTGCCTCTGCCCAGACCTCCCTGGCAGGGGGAGGGGGACCCTGAAGACACTTGTCTCCCAACTACCTCAGGACCCAGCACTTTCCTTCTCCGAGCACTGCCCATTCTCCCTTCCCCACCCCAACCCCCCTGGGGGGGGGCCCTAGATTCACAAAACTGAGCCTTTTCTTCAAGCCTCCCTCAGCAGTGAGACCACCCCAGGGGCTCATCCTCCTGACCTTGGGTGCCATTCCTTAGGGAAAATGGAACGAATGTCTCACTTCGGTGTAGCCTCTTCCTTGCACTGGGGAAGCCATGAAAGGCTGGACTGTCACTTAGTTTTGACTTGTCTTAACTGGCTGCTCTCACACCTGGCAGCTCAGCTCTCCAGCTCAGCTGAGCTCTGACACTTCAGTAAGAGTGAACTACCTCGGGGCTCCTGAGAGGCTTAGTTGGTGACACGTCTGCCTTCGGCTCAGGTCATGATCTCAGGGCCCTGGGATCGAGCCCCACCTCAGGCTCCCCACTCCCTCTGCCCCTCCCCCACTCGTTCTCTCTCTCTCTCTCTCTCTCTCAAATAAATAAAATCTTTAAAAAAAAAAAGTGAGCTACCTTATGCCTGGTGACTTTGGAAAAATCATTTTACCTCCTCATGTACTGGGTTCTTCACCTGTAAGATGGAAATGGTAACAATACCCACCTCATAACGTGGACCTTCTGAGGACTTACTGACGGGGTATATGAAAAGCATACAGTAAGTGCTAAGTGTTTGCTCTTATTTTATGTTCAACATTGGCCATTTCTGGGGTGCCGGCTGGCTCCATCCGTGGAGCATGCGACTCCTGATGTCAGGGTTATAAATTCCAGCCCCATGTTGGGTGTGAAAATTACTTAAAAATAAAATCTTTAGGGGTGCCTGGTTGGCTCAGTTAAGCATCTGACTCTTGATTTTGGCTCAGGTCATAATCTCAGGACCGTGAGATTGAGCCCCGCCCAGCTCTCTCCCTCTCCTTCTGCCTCACTCCTCCTCCCTCGCTAAAATATAATAATAATACTAATTTTAAAAAATAATTTTAAAATAATAAAATCTTTTTTTAAAAAATTGTCCATCTCTGTTTTGCAATCCCTACGGCTCTGAAGGTGCATCCTGGCTTAACCCAGGTCACGGGCTCCACCCCACGCACCCTCCCCTGCTCCAAGGGCAGTGCACGTAACCCAGACGAAACCAGTAGGTGCTCTCCGGGTCCGAGACTAGTTCAAGGTAGGCACACGGTATGAGCCAGGCCAGGCACAGTGAATATGAAGACTTCAGCTGAAAATTCTGGGACGAAGACACTCTGTCCCAGCAGGACGTGAACAAGGAATCGCAACCCCCCAGGAGACGCTGGGAGCCGTACTGCCAGCCTCAGGAGGAAAACACCTTGCAGAACGAAGTAGAGAAACACAAACTGGGTCCTCGGTGCCGTCACCTGATTTCTGGATGAAGTCTCGCCTCGCCCAGAACACGTACTTCCCTGAGCCCTTTATCGTTTAGGACAGTCTGGTCCGCTGTTCTGTGACCTGTAAGTCTGTCCGCACACAGGAGGATCGGTGGGCAGCCAGAGGGTCTGAGGAGCCGCAGCGGCCTGGGGCCGGGGAAGCCGGGAGGTGGACCGCAGCAGGGTGTGGATGACGCGGCACCGGGGGACCAACTGAGAAAGGGAGAAGCAGGCAGGACCGGGCAGAGGGAGAAGTCGGCCGTCATGCAGGCCCAGGGACAGCTTCGGCTGACCCTACAGGGAGTGCGGGGCCCGAACAGGCCTTCGGAGTCGTCCCGAGGGAGGCCAACGTGGCTGGGCCTCTGGTATTTGCCCACGGAGCAGTCATCGGATGCGGGGAGGGGGCTGACCTTGGATGAGGCGGCTCTCTGCAGCCAAGGCAAACCCTGAAGGGTCTGACGGCCGAAGGGTACGTGCCCACGCACCCCCAGTAACTGGAGCAACAGTCCTTGCTTGAAGGGGGGGGGGGGGGGTTCCAGGCGGCAGCACATCTCCAAGTCCAGCGCAGAGGAGCACATGGTGGGGGCCGTGCCCAACTCTGCACCTGAGTACGAGTGTGTGTTCACGCCCACGCCCAGCTGGGGGAAAGACACTGGACAGACAGACAGCCGGACCAGAAGACAGATGGCCATCAGCGAGGAAATCCCGGCAAGTTCCCAGGGCATCAACTCGGGGAGTCTGCCCTCTGCCCTGGCACTGGCCTCAACAGCACCAAGCACCCTCAGGAGGGAAGCTGGGCTCCCACGGCGCCGGGGACACGCAGCCCAGAGCCCGTTCAGAGAGGGGCTCTCTCAGCACTTCTTGAGAAGTTCTGTGCCCCAGATACAGTCAGTGCAGTTACCCACCCCTTATCTTTGGTTTTTTTTAAGATTTTATTTATTCATGAGAGACTGGGGGGGGAGGCACAAGCAGAGGAAGAAGCAGGCTCCCGATGGAGCAGGGAGCGCAATGCAGGACTCCATCCCAGGACTCTGGGATCATAACCTGAGACGAAGGCAGAAGTTTAACGGACTGAGCCACCCAGGCGCCCTATCCGCCCCTTATCTTAAGACAAAGTCCATTCCTACCACATCTTCTCAAGGCCTAACTAGAAATCTCCAAGCAAAAGAGCAAATGCAAATCCAGCTTTATTGGTAAAAAGGAACGGCGGACTTGACTGGGAATGCCCACCTGGCCCAAGCAGCAGCACCAACCAGAAAGAAAAGAGGAAGGGGAGAGGGAGAGAGGGAGGAAGGGTGGAGGGAGAGAGAGAGGAAGGAAGGAAGAAAGGAAGGGAGGAAGGGAGGGAGGGAAGGAGGGAGGGGAGGGGCTCTGAGTGGGCACCGTCATGGAAGAAGACGACTGAAGGCTCCAGGTGTGGGGAAAAGAGCAGAGAGGAAGGCTGGCCCCTGGCCCCAACATCTAGAAGGGGAGCACCTCTTCCACGGGGATGTTGAGGATGACGTCCATGTCTGGAGTGCACCTGGTAGGGAAGAGCAAAGAGGGTATAAGAAGCCAAGCAGGGGCGCCAGAGTTGCAGAGTGGGGGAGCACGCCCTCCGGAGAGCCCTGCTCTTCAGAACACTGCCACTCAGCTGGGGAGCCCCACCCCAAAACACTTGTGACTGCAGCCCAAGCGTGCACGTGGGTGTGCGCGCACACAGGCACACACCCAAAATGAGAAAGGGATGGGTTTGGCATGAGTAACATTCCCCTCCAGAGGTCTGAGGTCAAGAGGGAGCAGGAACCCAGCTCTGAAATGCCGGGGCCTCTCACGACCAGCGCTCTCTTCGCGGTCAGAATGGCCGGCTGGGACACTGGCTGTGTGTCACCAGGAGCGTACGACTTCCCTCAGAGCCCCATCCCTCGGCTGGCACGCATGAAACAAGCACTCACTGTGTGCCAGAGCCCAGAGCAGCCTCAGTTTCCTCACTGCTCACATGGGGTAATAATTCCAACCTCGATCTTTGGCAGGCGGACTAAGGGAGCCCGTGCTGACGGGGAGGAAGTGCTCAGTAACTGACACGTGTCCTTCTTTCCGCACAAGGAGCGAGAGCAAGGGTTCCCGTCTGCAGTATAGCCCCCGTCGCAGGGACCAGCATGCCGAGGGGGCCACAGGATTACATGCTCTCTCCACCTTGTCCCAATTCTCTCATCCACTCTCGTGGATTCCACGCTCTCCTGACGCACACTGAGCTATCTAGGCACGAAATGTCAGGACGCCTGCAACTTCCATGACTTCCCAAGAAAGAGCGAAGGAACGAAGATGAAGCCAATATGGCAAAAATGTAACAACTCCTAGCTACACGGGCAACTGAGTATTCACCAAAATATTCTACTGTCTGTGTATCTGAAAGTCTCCATAATGATAGTAAAAAGAAAAAGCATCGCTATACGGACAATGCCCAAATTTCCATCTCTAGCCAGTATCTGTCTTCTGAGGTCAACCGTCTACCCGAGTGGCCTGCACTGAGGTGCCCCAGGTCCCGTGTGCCATCACGGAGAGGCCTGGCCTCGTGGGTTCCCGAAGTTCTGCCACAAAGAGCCTGACCCAAGAAAGTCAGGCGGAGAACTGGCTTTGGAAGGAAGTTCTTCCTTTGGGGCCCAGGAGTCTGCCAGGCATAGAAGACATCCTTCTCTCCTCACAGAGTGTCTTCCAGGCCATTCTTCCCTACAGCCAACCACCCCATTCAAGTCCATCTTCCTGAACAACCAGAGGCTTAGGGTACACCCACTTGGTGGAAACATGGAATCTGGGAACCAGAAGAGTCCAGAAAGATTATGTAATTCAGCCTCCTGGGTACTAATGGGACACGAAGGCCCAGAGACGGGAAAGGTCACGTCTGCCACATGGTCAGCAGCAGAGCCGAGGCGAGACCCAGGTCTCCCTGCCCCCCCCCCACCCGGGGTTCTGTCTTCTTCACCGGGCTGCCTTCCCTGGCAACAGAGAGCCTCTTCAAGGGCACAGCATGCCGGGTTTAAGAAGCAGCTGCAAAAAAGATCACATACTTGGGTCTCCGAAGCAGAACGTCCGCAAATATGATCTCTCGGGGCTCCTGGACCTGGACCCGGAGCTGCTCCACCTCGGCCTTCAATATGGGTATTTCCTCCTCAAACTGGTTGATAAACTGAGGGGAGCAGCACAGCAGGGGATAGTGAGGAGCCCAACGTCCCCCAACAGAAGGGAGAACAGGGCAACCCAGACGAGGAGGAAGGCCATCTAGGGAGATGGCACAGCTTGGTCCTAGGGGCCTCCTGGGCTCCAGAGGGCAGCTTGCAAGTTAGGGCCAACGTCTGATGGTACCGAACACGGCGCGGAGATCGTGGAGCATGGAGACAGGTGGCAAAGGGGGGCAGTACCTGATGATGGGGATGTTGAGAATGAATGGGGGCTGGCAGGACCGGTGAAGGCCACTCACACTGACAGTGGATGGAGGATGATAATGAAAATGGATGCGAGAGGGGGTGACGGTGAAGTTCATTAACACGGCTAACAAGTGATGGTCAGTGGCGAGAATTAAGTGGTGAGGATAGGAGGTGGTAATGACAGTAAAATGATGGGTGGGTAGGCGACCCTTGGTGATGCTGCTAACGGGCCATCACCGGTGGTGCTGGTCAAGGAGGCACGGCTGGGGCCCGCACTAACCTCCTTCTCGGATGAATGACAAGGGAGAGTAACAGCGCTAGCTAGGAGGGAGGCCAACACCAGAGCTGAAGGCCTCCTGAATGCCAGATCAGGACAAGCCTGCCTCCCGCAGGTCCTGGGGCACGCCCACCCCTCTGCTCCCTCACAGAGGGGCCATCCCCTTCCGTGCCCACTCACTTCTCTGAACCTGTCCGTGCACTTCAGCACGTCCCGGCTATCCTGCATCTTCCGCAGAAGAGCCTCCTGACGGGGCTGCTGGCTTTTCTGCGGAGGAAAAAAAGCTCTGGCCCCCAAACGCCTCTTCCTGGGCAGCCGTGCCTCGTGGAGACCACTGGGGGGGCGCAGGGGGCCCGGAGGCAGAGGACGGGGAAGGACGCGGGGCCGGGGCACGACCTGGACACCCACCGTGGCAGCTGGCCACTCACCACCACCAGAGCTTTCAGGAACTTTTCCTTCTTCTTCTGGATCTGATTCGACAAAGACCGCAGGACCACTGTGCGCATCTCACTGAGGTCATCCAGCTCATCCTAGGGGCCAGCAGGAGCGTGTTGGCCACCAGCCCTGTCTCCGGCATGGTCCAGCGGGGAGGGTCAGGGGCTCACCTACCTGCTGGCTGTCCTTTAGCTGCTGCAGCTGGCGCACAAGGCTGGCAATCTGGACCGACCTGACGGGATACTCATGGTCCATGTACGAGCTCAGGAAGCTCACTTCCTTGTAGGTCTTCTCGATCTTGGCGTTCAGCCGGTCCACCTGCTGCGCCAGGTCTGGAGAGGTCAGGAGGGACAGGAGGCAGGATCCTCCCTCAAGGACCCCTCCCAGGAGATCGGGGAGGCAAAGCTCTCCTTGGCCAATGGACTGGCGTCTGGCTGAAGCAAGCTCACACAGGGCCAAGTCCCTAGAGTCTTCTACCCCCGTGGGAGACGAGGCAGCACTCGGTAGGAAAGAGACACTGAACCGGGGCCAGATCCCTAGATGAGTCCCAGCTCGGCCGCCGACTTACGGGGTGGACCTCGCCAGACTGTCCCTCCCTGGACCTCAGTCCCCTCACGCACGTGCTCCCAAGGCAATGAGCCCAGGGAGACGGGGCAACACGGACTCCTGGGAAACGACCATGAAGACAAAGTCTGTATTGATGCCCTCCACAGGCGCTGGCCCCAGGCTCTGAGGTGGGCTGACACACCACCCTCCCCGCGGAAGGTTTCCAGTCTGCTCCAGGGAGAGAAAGCACGCCAGAAGACCTGGGACCTGGCCAAGCCCCTGACTCCCAGAAAGACAGTGGCAGGAAGCAGAGGCAGGCTCCCAGCCTTTATGACCTGCGGCAGGCTACCGCGCTTCCTTCAGCTTCAGCTTCCTCATCTGTAAAATGGGCGAATAGTCGCGGCCTCACGGGGAGTTGCCATGACTGAGAGCGTGCCCATATAAATGAAGCCTCGGGGGCCTGGAAGTGCTCAGTGCTCAAGAAGTAAGCTATTGGCTCTGCATCTTAGCAATTCCATCTGCCTACGAGGCGAGATGCTGGGCCTACTGGTTTCCAAAAGGTAGGTGCGAGATGAATGCCCTGCTGACCTGGCCGAAGCCAGGGAGGGGAATCAAGGAATTCACGCCAGGGATTCTTACACTTCATCTTGGACTCCTCCTTCTCCTCCCACTCCTCGAGTTCACGCTTGAGCTCCTGCAGCTTCTTCTCGTTCAAGTGCTCCAAGATGTCCCTGACCGTCTGTGGGAGTGGCAGGGTCAGCTCGCCCCGCAACCTGTCCCAGCGGGGCTGAAGCATGGGCTCTCGGGGGACTCGGCACTTCCTCAGAGGAGTTCCCAGAGCCAAACCCACTCCCAGACCCAGCTACCTGACCGGAGGCTGGCCCAGCCGCTCCAAACTGGGCCCTCTCCTACCACCCACCCCAGCGGGTGGCCCTACCACACACCCAGACACTGGCCCAAACCCAGGCAGTGGTCCCACTCTGCCCTCCTTCGAAATGTCACCAAGTGCAAAGGATTTAACCCCCAATAGCCCTCAAAGCCATGTCCTTCTCTTCACCCCCACTGCCACTGCCTTATTCAAGTTTTCTTCGTCTCCTGCAGCTACCCCTAACTAGTCCTCCTCTGATCTTTGGTCTGTGCCGCAGTCAGGATGATCTTTCTTCAAAAATAAAAAAATTAAAAAAAACCTGACCTCATCCCTCTCCTATTCAAAACTTTCCAGGGGCTCCCCTCCGCCCTGTAAATAAGGTCCAAACTCCTTACCGTGACTGACAAGGCCCTACCTGAGCTGGCCTAGACCAACATGTGGCTCCTCGAGCTGCCTACGCTCCCTCTTTCCATGGCCTTCTGCACCCATTTCCTCTGCCTGGAACACTCTCCTGCTCTCTACCAGTTAACACCAACTTCTGCAGGTTTCAACCCAAGCATCACTTCCTCCAGGAAGCCTTCCTGACCCTCCTATGTCTGGGTGAGAGGCCCCTCTCCGCTCCCCAGATCCCCCGGCCCCATGGCAGTACACACAAATGGCTTTCTAACTGCCTGTGACCCCACTAGAATGAGAGCTTAATGTAGACAGTGTCCCACCCATCACTGTTTCCCAAGGACCCACAGGAAGCATTCAGGATGAACAAAAAATATATTAATAGATCAATGCCAGAAGATCAACAATGATTTTGTCTAAATTTGGAGAATATTCTACTACGTTCCCTTGGGCTGAATGACTCCGCCGTCCTTGGCCTGTGTTGTAGACTGAATTGTGTACCCCCCCAAATTCATATGTTGAAGCCCTAACCCCCAGTATGACTGTATGTGCAGACAGGGCCTTTTAGGAGGTAATTAAGGTTAAACAAGGTCAAAAAGGTGCGGAATCCAGTAAGAGTAGTGTACTTATAAAAAGAGGAAGAGACTCCAGAGCTCTCTCCGTGTGAGCTCAGAGGAAAGGCCGTGTAAGGACCCAGAAAGAAGGCAGTCATCTGCACCCCAAGGAGAAGGGCCTCACCAGACAACAACCCTGCTGGCGCCTTGGTTCTGGACTTCCAGCCTCCAGAACTACGAGAGGTAAACTGCTCTGTGTAAGCCGCCTGGTCTATGGTGCTTCGTGATGGCCGCCTGAGCAGACTAAGTCCCCAAGACCAAGCTTTCTCTTCATCTCACAGGCTCCGGTGAGCTCAGTCCCTCTTCTGCCTGTGCAGACCGCAGCCAGAGGGCATTACGGCGCCATGAAACCATTTCCTCGGACTCTCCTCCAGCCTGAACCCCTGGGTCCCCTCCTCCGGCGGCTTTCCCAAGCCTCTCCCAGAGGAGGCAGAGGATGCCCCCTGGGTTCTCGGAAGAGTGGCTCCACCCGTGGCTCCACCCGTAGACCACAAGCACCACCCCTGGCTGAGGGTGGCAATCATAGCCCGGTGGAAGGAAGCCAGATCCTGGTGCCAGACGGCCCGTGTTCAAGTCCTGGGTCCCCCAGGTCTGACCCCTGCTAGGTGAGTGAGCTTGAGGGTGACCTTGAGCAAGTCACCCAGCCTGCCTGTTTCCATTTTCTCTTATGTAAAATAAAGAGAATAATGCCCACCCCACGGGGGTGTCATAAGGATTATGTGGACCTCTAGAGCACCGTGAGTACGGACGGTGGCGGTGGTGGCAGCTACACCCACTGTGTGCCAAGTACAACACCCCATTTGCGGTGGGTGCTTTGTGCTCCATTTTACAGAGCTCAGAGCTTAACCCGAAGTCGCCCAGCTAATAAATGCTGGCGTTGGGATGAGCTCCCATCTCCTTGTTCCAAAGCCCAGCCAGGTGGAGCGAAGTGTGGGAGAGACGCAGCTCCAGAGGGCAGCTTTGCAACCGGCGGGAGAGGCCAGGAGAGGGCGCCCGAGGGCTCAAGGGGGCGGCGCCGTGGGCAGGACCGAGGTGCAGGGGGCGGAGACCAAGGTTGGGGAGGGGGCGATTGGACGTCACCTCAAGGATGTCCTGCTGCTGCAGCATCGTGCGCACTTTCAGGGCCGAGCTGTCCTCCATGTCCTGGATGGCCTTGATCAGCTCCCCGTTGAGTTTGGTGAGGAAGACCTCATGGCTGCAGAGCTCCTGGAGTGTGGTTCGCCGGTTCCTGAGCAACGTCTGCAGGCGGAGGGGAGGGCAAGGATGGGAGGCGGTGCTGCGAGGGGCGCCCGGAGCCTCCCGGAGCCCGGGGACCACTTCCCTCCCGCCGCACGCACGCCCCCTTGTGGTCTCGACTGGTAAATGCGGCCCCATTGTCTGCGGGTCAGAGCCCCAGAACTCTTTCATCCATTCTGAAACGCCCATTTTCCCCGAATTTTACAACCCGGGGGTGGACGCCTCTTACAACGGATGGCATATCACAATCTAATTGACAAAATTTGTTCGTGGGAAATAAGATAAGGCTGCACCTGATTATCACTGGCTTCTTAGAATCAATAAAATGTAGTAGTAACAATAAAAATAGGAAACACCCCAGGTAGGTAAGAAAGGGGCGGAGGTGATGGGCCACGTCTGGAGAAGCAGGGAAGCCAAGTGGGTGATCAGACAGCTGAGCTGAACGAGTACTCTCTCCTTTCACACATCGCCCCGGCGGAAACAAGGAGGGGCTGAGAGGGTAAGGGGCTTGCTAAGGGCCTCTCCAGCAGGTACATAAAATCTACAATAACAACAACAAGAATTGTTGAGGGCCTACTATGTGTGGGGCACTGGGCCTCACTCGGCACATGGTACGTGGTATTGGTTCATCCAGAGGCCCTATGTTTACTGACTCTTATTTTATTGATAAATGGAGGCTCACACAGGTTAAGTGACTTGCCTAAAGTCACACAGCCAGAAAGTCATGGCACCGGAACCGGGAAGCCAGCCTTCTGACTCCCGATGTCCGTCTTCCCACCACCCCAAGACAAGGAAGCAAACGGGCTTAAAGCGCAAGGCATGGTTGAGCCTCATAGCGGATTCAAATTTGGATGTTAGCCCCAGATCCACTTGGTTCAAATACCAGCTCTGCCACTTCCTCCCTCAGGGAACCTGGGCACACGAGCTAACCCCCCCGGCACCCGGCTCTACTCATCCTAAAGGTGAGGCAGCCAACACTCGCTTTGGAGAGCTGCTGGGGAAAACAAATGAGGTAATGTTCACAATCAAGCCACTGAGTGGCGGTCCCTGGCACCCTCAGTGCGCACGCAGGAACCGGAGCTGATAACTGTCCCCACCGGCTCCGGCCCTCCACCTCTGCCCTACCTGCGTGCTCCCTTCTTCATTCCTCTTCTTCCTTATATCTCTGTCCTTCGCTAGAAGCTACCCTTTCCTGGCCCTCAGCTCCCATATTCCCCATGTAATAATACCAGTAAAAGTGCGAACGTACAGAGTGTTTATTATGGGCCCAAAACTCTGCTCAGCACTTCACACGCACTACCTCACTTGGCACTCTTCTCAGCTCCTTTCCCAGAAGCCCACGCGCCAGCATCGCTGGGGGTTGGCACCAGGAATGTGTATGCTTAGCACACACCCCATTCCCAGGGGATGTGGAGAAACTGTAGAATCCAGGACCTCTGCTCTAGAAATGGATCCTCCCTGACCACCAGATTCAGTGCAGAAACCCTACTTTGTTTCCTTCCTGACCCTTCACCCCATTTGTTATTATATGTTTTTCTTATTACCTTCTTGTTTTTCTGATTTCTTATCTGCCTCCCCCAGTAGAATGGCACAGAGGAGGGCAGGGGCGCTGGCTGTAGGACACATCACATAGGACAGTGCCTGGAGCTCCGTAAGTATGGGCTAAATAAACTCATGAGTAGCTATTCTTTGGGTTTTTTTAATTCATTTATTATAGGTCTCCCCACTACAGTGTAAGCCCCATAAGAGCACAGATTCTGAGTGCCATGCTCACAGCTGTGTCCCCAACACCTGGCATAGTGCCCAGCACATAGTAGGCGCTCTCAAGAGTTGTAGATTGAACAAATAATTGTCCTGAGACCAATTAGAGTCAGGATCCTGTTCCAACTCCAAGAGCAAACCAACTGAGCAATTTCTGCCCCTTCCTGTTTCCCCCTGTCTCCATGGTCCACTCTCCACACACCAGCCACAGCAGCCCAAGGACTCCTGTGAAAACCTAGGTCATATCACATCCCTGGTCTACTCAGAATCCTCCAGGGTCTTCCTGTCTTACTCAGCATAGAAACACAAAGCCTAAGTACGGACTACAGAGGTGCAAACAAGTCACCACCCACACCCTCACACCCACCAGCTTGCCTCATCTCCTGCTCTAGCCACACCAACCTCAGGACCTTTGTACTTACTGTTGCTCTGTCTGGAACATTCCTCCCTCAAATGTCACCACTTGAGCAGCCTTCTCTGACCACCCTGTCTGAAACGGTCATGGCCACTCTTCCTCTGTGCCTCTCCAGCCCCTAACATTACCTTTACACTTCTTCATTGCTCTTAACATCAGGGCACATATTATATACTTATTTGTCTTATTTATTGTCTGTCTCCCAAAGTCGAATGTGAGCTCCCTAAGGTCAGAGGCCACATCACTGGTGAATCCTTGCACTTAGAACAGGGCCTGGCACATAGCAGGCATTCAATAAATCGACTAAATGAATGAATAATCACAAGAGACAACATTGGTTGGGACCCCAGGATTCAGAGCCAAATTGTCCAAGTTTTAAAGTCAGGATAAAAATAACGTCAGAAATAGGAGTTCCTCCTTTAAGAACACTGGGCTGCCTCTGAACCGTTCTGCAAAATTGAAGGTGAAAGGGAAGAAAAGGTTTCAAAGCAAATACATTCTTCCCTATTTCTTTATATAGTAGTCGTTGTTCACGGAGCTCTTAAAGACTTTCTTGAAAAAAGTATGAATTCTTCTCCAGTATTTTGTAGCATTTAGAGTATTTAGTATTCTACTTTCTACAAAAGACTCCTCCTCCTTTAGTCATTTCAAATACTTCAAAACATCGTTCAGAAGCTATAAAAAAAAAGCAAGAGATGGTGGGAACACTAATTATCTACAGCTGTATGAGACGACGCGAAAAATGTAATAGTGAGCTTCTGAGCTTTGCTTTGCGGTCCACTGTATTCCATGAAGGGTTAATTTACTGGAAATTTCTAAATGAACAAGCCACCAGATTGGATTCATAATGCAGTGAAACAGAAAAGTGATTCTGATCATTTTCCTGGTCTTCAACACTAAGGCAAACACCTAGCTTAACCGGCTTTGATCCCTGGTACTGCCGTTTTTCTAGCCATGCGACCTGTACAAGTCCTTGATCTCCCTGCACCTCAGTTTTCCATCTGTAAAACGGGGGTGATGATAATGCCCATGGCACTGCTGAGAAGGAAATGAGTCAACCCCGGCACCCGCGAAGTGTTCAGTGCATGTTTGCTATCACCGTACCCCTGCCCCGCTGTCCCTAGCCCAGGCCCCGGTGCCTGTGGGGAGGATGCTTATACCTTCAATAGCCGGATTTTGGCCTGTGTCTTCCCAGAGTCCAACCTCCCTCTGTGCTTTTCTTGTGGATTCCTCAGCTGGCTTGTCATCAACGTGGTGGGCTTGGAATGCAACCCTAGGGCATGGGAAAGAGCAGAGAGGGAGTGAGGGTACAGGCAGGCCTGGCGGCGGGTCTCAGGGAATGCACCATCCAGGAGATGGTCCGGGCGCCAGCCCCACCCACTCTTGACCTTATAACACGTGACAGTGAGACAGAGCATGGGACTCACATCTATCAAGAAGCTCCCAGGCCCCACTGTGTGCAGGGGACTTCCACATGACCGTGGGTATGGACAGAGGGGAGGAGAGGAGAAGGAACAGGAGATGGCCAGGTGCCCACAGTCTCTCCCACCAGCCTGGCCGGTAGCAAGGTCAGTTGGGGCAGGGGTTAAGGGCAAGAACTAATGAGCCAGACAGCCTGGGTTCGACTCCAGGCTCCGCTTTCTACTAGCCATGTGAGCTTGGGCAGGTCACCTGACCCCTCCGCCCCTCGGTTTCTCCCACCTATAAAACAGGAGTCATCATCATGCCTACCTCATAGGGTTGTCCCAAAGATTAAATAAGATGTCACTATACCTTCAAATGTTTGGAATAGTGCCTGACACATACTCAGCGCTGAGTATGCCATCCTCATTGTCACTGTCACTACTGATGATCTTAGGCTTGACATCAGGACCGCAGCCCCGCACAAAGGCACAGGAGCTGTGCAAAACTCCCACTGGCTATCTGAAACACCTTTTAAAGCTGTGATCCTTCCAGAGAGGGACTGTATGGAAAGAGTTCAGATCGGAATAAGGCATTCGGAGGGCATGTTCTCAGAACCCCTGCTTCCTCTCGGGCACCAGCCTGAGACAAATGGCCCAAATCATCTCAAATGCTGAGGCCACGTTCTCGACGCCCACCAAAATCCCCACTCCAAGTACAACACAGTACTTTTCAGAAAATATGATTTCTTTAATGAATCTATACAGCTAATCCGGGAAAGTTTTAGTATTAACTATTGAAGTGATGAAGTAAATTACATTAATTCTGTGTTACAGTTATGAATTATCTGTATATATCGGGTATTTAATTGTATTGTTTAAAAGATGGAATGATTAATAGATTAATCTTGTGGTTCTAATTTAAATGAGATTTTGATTTAGATTTGTTTTAAGATAAAGGTTTAAGACATTTTTATGAAATGTGTATAAATTACCGAAACTTTTATGAGAACATAGATTACCCATGTCTAGAAGTTTATTTATCAGAGATGTACAAGAATTATTTAAATGCTCAATGGTTTTTGTTAATCAGACAAGTGAACTACTTGAAAATGAAAAATGAATGTATTAAATTTTAAAATGTGGCTCAAAGGGATTAGGGGAACCTAATTAACCAAGTTCCAAAATTCCCCTTAGAAGTGTTCATAAAAATTATAAGATAAGTAATTTGAATTTAAATACTTAAGGAGATTTGTAAGCTTTTATAATGACTATTTATTTTCATTAGTGGTAGTAGCCCTGATTTATCTTTTTTTTAATTAAACTTATTATTTTGGGACAAGTTCAAGTACATGAAGTTTAAAGAAATAATACAGAGATGAATCACTGAATTCTATTCCTGAAAACATTATTGCACTGTATGTTAACTAACTAGATTTTAAATTTAAAAAAAAATTAAAAAAGCAAGACTACAGAGAACTCCTATGTATCTTTAACCCAGTCTCTCCCAATGGTAGCATTTTGCAAAACCAACTACAATATCAGAACCATGATACTGATGGACAAGATAGCGAACATTTCCATCACCCCAAGCATCCCTCATGCTGCCTTTTATAGCCACACTCTCTTCCCTCCCCTTACCATGCTCCCCCCACCTTTGTCCCGAACCCCTGGCAATCACTAATCTGTTCTTCATTTCTGGAATTTTGTCATTCCCAGAATGCTATATAAATGGAATCAGACAGTATATAACTTCTGAGATTGGTTTTTTTCACTCAGCAAAGTTCTGTGGATTCATCCAAGCTATTGACTGTATCAATCGTCCTTTGCTTGTTATTACTGGATTGTATTCTGTGGTACCGATGTACCGCAGCTTATTTAACCATTAACAGACCTCTGGAGTGCTTCCAGTTGGAGAGTATTACGAATAAGGCTGCTATGAAGCATTCATGCCCTGGTTTTTGTGTGACCATAAGTTTTCATTTCACTGGAATAAATGCCCAAGAGCGCAACTGTTGGAGGATGATGAGAACTGCATGTTAGTTTCATTAGAATCTGCCATACTGGGGCGCCTGGGTGGCACAGCGGTTGGGCATCTGCCTTCGGCTCAGGGCGTGATCCCGGCGTTATGGGATCGAGCCCCACATCAGGCTCCTCCGCTGGGAGCCTGCTTCTTCCTCTCCCACTCCCCCTGCTTGTGTTTCCTCTCTCGCTGGCTGTCTCTATCTCTGTCAAATAAATAAATAAAATCTTTAAAAAAAAAAAAAAAGAATCTGCCATACTGGGGCGCCTGGGTGGCTCAGTCGGTGAAGCATCTGACTCTTGATTTCAGCTCAGGTCATGATCTCAGGGTCATGAGATCGAGCCCTGGGTCAGGTTCCCGCGCTGGGCCTAGAGTCTGCTTTAGAGTCTCTCCCTCCCTGTCCCTCTGCCCTTTCCCCCTCTTCTCATTCACTCTCTCTTTCTCTGTGTCTCTCAAGAAAGAAAAAGAAACTGCCATGCTTTTTTCCAGAGCGGCTGCACTATTTTGCATTCCCGCCAGCAATGCATGCATGATCCAGTTTCTCCTGTTTGCCAGCATTTGGTGTTTTCACCATTTTTCACTTTAGCCATTCTGATAGGTGTGTGGTGACAACTCATTATGGCTTAATTTGCATAGCCTCAATGGATAATGATGTTGAATATCTTTCCGTGTGCTATCTGGATATCCTCTTCAGGGAAATGTCCCTTCATATGTTTGGCTCATTTTTTTTTTTAAAGATTTACTTATTTATTTCAGAGAGAGAGAGCATGCATGAGTAAGTGGGAGGAAGAGGCAGAGGGAGAGGGAGAGAATCCCCAGCCGCCCCAGCACTGAGCACGGAGCCTAACGCGGGCCTCCATCCCATGACCCTGAGATCATGACCTGAGCCCAAATCAAGAGCCGGACCCTTAACCAACTGAGCCACCCAGGTGCCGCTCTTTGGCCCATTTCCTAACCGAATTGTTTTTCCATTCTATTGTTAGAAATTGTTGAGTTTTGGGGCGCCTGGGTGGCACAGCAGTTAAGCGTCTGCCTTCGGCTCAGGGCGTGACCCCGGCATTATGGGATCGAGCCCCACATCAGGCTCCTCCGCTGGGAGCCTGCTTCTTCCTCTCCCACTCCCCCTGGTTGTGTTCCCTCTCTCGCTGGCTGTCTCTATCTCTGTTGAATAAATAAAATAAAAAAAAAAAAAGAAATTGTTGAGTTTTGAGCGTTCTCGATACGTTCCGCATAGCAGTCCTTTGTCAGAGGTGGTTTGCAAGTATTTTCTCCAGGTCTGTAGCTTGTCTTTCCATTCTCTTCACAGAGTCTTTCACAGAACAAGTGTTTAATTTTGATGAGGTCCAGCTTATCCACTTATTTCATTTTTCTTTTATGGATCAAGCTGTTGGTAGAAAGTCTAAGAGCTCTTCACTTGGCCCTGGGTCCCCAAGATTTTTTTCTCCTATGTTTTTCTCTCAAAGTTTTACAGTTTTACATTTAATGTTTAGTTTTTATTTCATTTTACATTTACATTTGGACTTAAGGCAAGGTTCTTTTTCTTGCCCATGGACGTCCAATGGCTCCAGCACCATTTGTGGAAAAGGCTGTCTTTTCCTCCACTGAACTGTTTTTGCACCCTTGTCAAAAATCAGCTGGGCAGGGACACCTGGGTGGCTCAGTCACTAAGCGTCTGCCTTCGGCTCAGGTCATGAGTCCAAGGTCGTGGGATCGAGGCTCCTGTCAGGCTTCCTGCTCAGTGGGGAAGTGTGCTTCTCCCTCTCCCACTCCCCCTGCTTATGTTCCCTTGCTGTCTCTCTGTCAAATAAATAAATAAAACCTTTTTTTAAAAAAAATCAGCTGGGCATATTTGCGTGGCTCTATTTCTGGTTTCTCTAGCCTGCTCCATTGATCTCCGTCTATCTCTCTGCCAATACTGTGCTATCTTGATTACTTTGGCTTTAATAGTATGACTTAGTATCAGGTAAAGTGAATCTTCCCACATTACTCTTCTTTTTCAAAATAGTTTATCTACTCCAGGGCCCTGCTTTTCTATATAAATTTTAGAATAAACCTGTCTGTTTACAAAACACCGTGCTGGGATTTTGACAGGAATTATAATAAACATATAAATCAAAGTGGGAAGAACTGGCATCTTTACTACACTGAGTGCTCCAATCATGAACATAGCATGCCTCCCCTTTTATTTAGGTCTTCTTTGATTTCTTCATTAGCATTACGTGATTTTCAGCATATAGGTCCTATACTTCCTTTGTTAAGTTTAGACCTAAATATTTCATTTTTGGGGTCACCTGGCTGGCTAGGTCAGTGGAGCGTGCAGCTCTTGATCTCAGGGTTGTGAGTTTGAGCCCCAAGTTGGGTGTGAAGGTTACCTGAAAAAACAAATGAAATCTTTAAAAAATATTTTTCTTTGGATTACAAAAGGATTTTTAATTTTGGTTTCCCCATATTCATTGTTAGTACATAGAAATGTGATTTGGGCACCTGGGTGGCTCAGTTGGTTAAGCATCTGACTCCTGATTCTGGCTCAGGTCATGATCTCAGAGTCATGAGATCGAGCCCTGCATGGGGCTCCGCGCTGGGTGTGTGAAGCCTGCCTGCGATTCTCTCTCTCCCTCTCCCTCTGCTCTTCCCCCAGCTCATGCTCACACTCTCTAAATAAACAAATAAATAAATAAAAGAAGCTTTAAAAATGTGATCAATTTTTGTACTCTGCAACTCTGATGAACTCAGTCATTAATTCCAGTTTCTCTTAAATTTAGTAGCTTCCTTAAGATTCTCTACAGAGACGGGATGTCACCTATAAATAAAAACAGTCAAATCATTCTATCTGATTCATGTCGATGTTGGTGTCTGTCTTTTCTCACTCATGTTGTGATTTTCCTTATTCTTGGTATGACAAGTGATTTTTATTGTATCCTTGATGTTTTAAATAAGGGTCTGGATCCTACTTCAGCCAGTCCCCTGTCAAGATGTAGCATGACGTCCAGTTTTCAGTGTCCTCTTATGCTCACTGCGTTGTTTAGTTTAGGGCTTTATTTAGTTGTCAAATGCAGGACCGAGAAGGAAGGGGGCTACTCCATCTCGGGGGAATCAGCTGATTTATCTTTTTTTTTTTTTAAGATTTTATTTATTTATTTGACAGAGATAGAGACAGCCAGCGAGACAGGGATCACAGGCAGGGGGAGTGGGAGAGGAAGAAGCAGGCTCACAGCGGAGGAGCCTGATGTGGGGCTCGATCCCAGAACGCCGGGATCACGCGCTGAGCCGAAGGCAGACGCTCAACCGCTGTGCCACCCAGGCGCCCCTGATTTATCTTTTTTAATACACAAAAGGGGCCCTCAAGGACATGACTTTGCATAAGACATGTTACCAATCTAAGCTTCAGTTCCTCCATCTGTAAAATAGTGATGAGAACATCTCCCAGGTCATAAGGAATGAATGAAATGATGACATCCTTCTATTCATCTATCTCAAGTGCATTTAAAGTTTTGCGTAGTTACAGTTTGAGGTCGGGACCATGAGCTCTACACAGCTAGAAACCCAATCTGTCTCCTTCACCATGAGTCAGCAAGAACCAGCCCCATGCTCAGCACATGGGTGCTCAGCGAATGGATGCTGCTGAATGAATACATGAATGAATGAATGAATGATGCCTCTACAACAGAGCCTGACACAAAATAAGTCCTGAGCAAGCGGTAGCTATTTTCGTCATTATAATTTACACAGATGATTTCACTTCGCCTAAAGGCAGGAATCCTTGTAGACGCGGGGCTGTGACAAGTAACCTCGATAGAATTGCAAGAAGGGAAACCGGAACACCAGCTCAGGTCTATGTTTCTCCAGCACCCACACTCTCCCCACTGATATGTGGTTAAGACTGTGCATCCTGAAGGGGCACCTGGGTGGCTCAGTGGGCTGAGCGTCCAACTCTTGATTTCGGCTCAGGTCATGGTCTCGGGGTCATGGGATCGAGCCCTGAATCAGCCTCCATGCTGAGTGTGGAGCCTGCTTAAGAGTCTCTCTCTCACTATGGACTCTAAGAAACAAACTGAGGGCTTCAGAGGGGAGGGGGGTGGGGGAATGGGATAGGCTGGTGATGGGTAGTAAGGAGGGCATGTATTGCATGGTGCACTGGGTGTTATACGCAACTAATGAATGATCGAACTTTACATCAGAAACCAGGGATGTACTGTATGGTGACTAACATAATATAATAAAAAAAAAAGTTTCTCTCTCTCCCTCTCCCTTTGCCCCCAACCCCCCTCCTGCTCTCTCTCTCTCAAAAACAAAAAACAAAAAACAAAACAAAACATAAAAAACAGAGTGTGCATCCTGGAGGAGCGCCTGGGTGGCTCAACTGGTTAAGTGTCCGACTCCTGATTTTGGCCCAGGATCTCAGGGTCCTGGGACTGAGTGCCGCATCGGGCTCCCTGATCAGCGAAGAGTCTGCTTCTCCCTCTGCCCCTCCCCCAACTCATGCTCACTCTCTCTTTCTCTACACCCCCCCACATAAATAAATAAATAAATTAATTAATTAATTAATTAATTAATTAAATAAAATAAAATAAAATAAAAAGAATCTCTCTCTCTCTCTCTGACCCTCCCCTCACTCATGTAAAAAAAAAAAAAAAGATTGTTCCTCTTGGAGCCAAACTGCCAAATGTCACAGCCTGGCTCTGCCCCCTCCTACCTATGTGACCTTCAAAGTTACACTTGCCCATACCTCATCTCTAAGAGGAGGGGGTAATAACAGCACCACCCCACAGGGTTATTGAGAAGATGAAATGAAGCGATATGGGTCAAGTGCTTAGAACAGCACCTAAAGGCTTGGTATATGTTAATTGCTCTTGTTCTTACCATGGTTGTACCTGTTACATACCTCACTGCCACCCCAGTGAAGGAAAGGAAAAAGTTTCCTTGTAGATGCTGTGTGAATAGGGTCTAGAGCCAAAGACAAAAATTCTGTCACTACCACCGGGCCTTGTGCTCAGCACTTTACATCAAAGACTCTTGACAGGGGTGTTTTAGATACATTGGCAGGGAGGATTTGTGCTTCTCTCAAGTATTGGGGGTCCCATCAGGCATCTGGGGGTGGGGGCCAGAGACACTAGATATCCCCTAGAACAGGACAGCCCCATGGAACACAGAATTCTCCTATGTCCCGCATGACTTTCCAAAGCCCCAATAGATACTGATGTAGTAAAAAACCTTATTTATAATGATCTGATCCCAGAACCTGACTCTCTTTCACATATAAACACAAAGAATATTTTGCAGGGTTTTACAGTCATGTTAAATTTTCCAAGAAAGCAGCTACGATCAAGGGAAGGTTGTACTTTGTTCTGTTTAGAACTCTACCAAGAGATGGGCACCACTTCGGAAATCATGCCCACAATGAACCATCCCTCTGGATATTTGAGTCCCTGATATCCCACCATGTGTCAGTCTGCATTTGCAATGGTTACATTCACCATGACTCCATCTGTGGGTAAGCTTCTGACCACTCTGACCTGTCTTCTAGTAGAGCTCATCCTGGGCATTTACATACTGAAATATATGTTATTCAACAATAGGTAACTTTCCTTCTCCTGTACTTTACACTTCGGGCATTATATTAAGTTTTTAAATTATATACATAGGTAGGATACATTATCTATGAAGTTTATTTCAGATACTAAAGAAATATTACAAATATTTGTTATTAAAAGGAATAGTGGGTCTGATAAGGTTGATAGCAACAATGCTCTACATTTAATTCTTGCAACAATCCTATCAGGTCCTCATATTACAAATGAGAAAACTAAAGCTCAGAAAGATGAATGGCTTTTCCAAGATAGTAAACGGCACAGCCAGGATGTGAACCTGTGTCTGCTTCAGCCAAGGGCCTGAGAACTCCCCTGGATGGCATGACAACAAAGTGACAGAGACTATCCGGAGCTGACCAAACCCTGTTTTCTTTCCCTCTTGGACCCACAGCAGAACATTTCGCATCTTCCCTTGTGGTTAAGGGTGGTCATATGACTGAGTTATGACCACTGGAATATGAGCAGGAGTGATACGTGTCATGTCAAGTCTAGGCCCTGAAAAAAAAAAATTGCCCACAAAATTACCCATACTCCTGCTCCTTCTCTCTTCCCTCTCTACCAGCTGAATGCAGAAGTATCTAGCAGAGGCTCAAAGCCTTACAAACTGTCAGAGCCACAAGGTTGAAGGAGCCTGGATCCTGAATGATCATGTGGAAAAGATTACTTCCTCCCCTGCAGATCCACAAATATATTTTGACATAAATGAGAAATAAGCTTCTGTTCTAATACTTGAAACCTGGGGATTGTTTGTCACAGCAATTAACCTCCTCTAATATAACTAATGTCACTAAAGGCCAATGGCTACACTCTATCCTGTCCCCAGTCCCCATATTCGCCCTCAAGTGCCTCTGCCCACCTGGCAGGACGCTAGTCAAAGTCTTCGTTTTGCTCTTCTGGTGGCCTCTGGTTTGTAGGATGGGAGGCAGAGTAGGTGACTTGGTTTTCTGCTTGGACTGCTGCCATGGAACATAATCCTACCAGAAATAACACAATCAGTCACACAGCCTGATGGATTCAAATCCCAGCTTTGCCCCTAACAGATATCTACGACCTTGAGCAAGTGACTTTTGAGGTCTGAGCCTCAATTTTCACATCTGTAAACTAGATCTAATTATAAAAACTACCTCCACAGATTGATGGGAGAATTCCAAGAGATGATACTTGTAAAGCATGTGGTAAGTGCTCCATAAATGTTAGCTATCACTTGTTTTATCAGCCAGCCATAATTTACTAAGCACATCCAGGCTGTGATGTGCTAAGAACTGTGGCACACGGTTCTTAAACACAAGGCATGGAAAAGACCCAAGAAGAAACCAGAGGAGCAATCAGAGATGAGTAAGAGAGCAGTCTAATACACCCTCACATCCTGATAAGGTGATGCGAAAACAGGTTCGGGGGCTTGGCTCCGGGTCCTACAGCAAATGTGTGACACAGCTAGGCCTGGAATTCAGGTCTCCAGATTCTATTAGCCGGAACAGTCACGGCCATGGGGGCAAGAGGACTGCAGACCCAGGGTCAGCAAGTCCCCATCTCCTCCCTAGCCCTCCAGGACTCACCAGACTCTGGAAGTTGTGGATTGCGGAGCGAATCCCAGATGGGTTGGGTCTGGAAAGAGATGGGGCGGGAAAGAACTTCCATCATTCCCAACCCCTGGGACAGTAAGCAGCAAACGTGAAATAAGCGTGCAGTCTCCACAGAGACCACAGTTCACTAGGAACCCGAGTGAGCGGGAGCTGGGAGAGCGCGAGGGGAGGCAGGGCTAGGGACAAGTGGGCGGGGGGAGAGGGCGGGGTCAAAAGACAGCCAGGCCGGGACCAAGCGCAGGGGGGGCACGCATGCGCACTCCACCACCCTTCGATTCTTCTTATACCTACTTCGGAAAGACGCGCGCCATTGGGGAAAATGGTAGAAGAATAGTGAGTTCTTGGAGCCCTGACCTCTTGCGATACTTATTATTCAGCTTCTCCGACTTCCTGGTCTCACCGGAGACCGCGTGGTAACCTAGGTCACTGGAACTTCCCAGCGAGACCAGTCCCTCATCCCCGTCTCCAAGGAAACGGACGCAGACTACAGAGCGCCCAGAGGGACTAATCTCTCAAGGAGAAACGGAGCTCCACAGCCTGCTCAACGCGGCTTTAAATACTATCCTTCAGCTGGCCCCACCCATCATCTTAAAGAATTATGTCATGTTTCTCTTCCCATCAAACCTCCATCACTTTCTTCTCCATCCTTACTCTTGTCTAATGACTTTGCTTCCTATTTCACTAAGAAAATCGTGGGGATCAGTAAACTCACATTTTCACATCACCTCATTTACCCACCTAATTGTCTCCCTCCTGTACTGTGTAAACTGCCTGTTAAGACCGATTTCGACAACTGTACGCTCAATCCTACCCTCTTCATTTTTCTCTAGGATACCGCCCCAGCAATCCCCGTTTTCTCCTATCACCCTCTCTATATTATTCCCATTGGTATACCACCATTTTTTAATTTCTTCTATTAAAAAAAGTGACCAGGGGCGCCTGCGTGGCTCAGTTGCTTAAGCGTCTGCCTTCGGCTCAGGTCACGATCCCAGGGTCCTGGGATTGATCCTCCATGGGGCTTCCTGCTCTGAAGGGAGCCTGCTTCTCCCTCTCCTTGTGTCTGCTGTTCCCCCTGCTTGCGCGTTCTCTGTCAAATAAATAAAATATTGTTAATAAATTAATTAAATAAAAATAATAAAAACAAAACAAAAAAAAAAAAAACTTTAAAAGTGACCACTTCGCATCTAGCTATCCTGCCATTTCTGCTTCACTTTACAGCACAACTCCTAGAGAGGTTGCCTACTGTTGCCCATTCCTTTCCACCTCTTCAAACAGACTTTCATTCTCTACATCTCCACTAAAACTGTCCTTCTCAATACCACCAGTGCCCTCCACTTTGCTAAACACCACAGTCACATCTCCATCCTCATCTTACGTGGACTATCTGCAGCATTTGACAGAGCAGATCACTCCCTCCTTGAAATACTTTCTAAACTAGGTGCCCCGGAAACCACTCTCTTGAATGGCTTCCTGACCCCTTCTCTTCTCCTTTGCTGGTTCTTCCTCTTCTTCCTTTATTATTGGAGTGTCTCAGGGCTCAGACCCTCTCTTTTCCTCTATGCACTCACACTCCATTCAAGTTCCCTTCCCGTCTTGTGATTTCAGATATCATCTCTACCTGGATGCCTCCCAGACTCATATCTCCAGCATCTCCACTGAATTCCAGCCACATACATTCAACTACTCAACATCTCTACTTAGGTGCCTAATAGGCCACTCTAACATGCAACTCTTTTCCCTCTTTCCCCCAACTCAAAATGGCAACTCTCTTCCTAGAGTCACCCTTGATTCATCTTTTGATTCACCTCTCATCCCACATCCAAGTCTGTCAGCAATACCTTCAAAGGGCATCTGGAATCATACTGCTTACTATCACCACCCACACATACACACACCTCCCTTTGCTCTCACACCCAGACTACCACCACCTTGCAGGACAGAGAGACCTGCCTGCCAAATTTTGGCCCACGGATTTTTTTCTCTCTTGTGCTCCAAAACCTGTTTCTTCTTTCAAGGTCCATCTCAAATTAATTCCTTCTCCACAGTCTCCTAAACTAGCCTTTTTTTTTTTTTTTAAAGTGCAAATCCGGGGTGTCTGGGTGGCTCAGTGGGTTGAGCATCTGACTCTTGGTTTTAGCTCAGGTCATGATCCCAGGGTGGTGATAGAGCCCTGTGTCAGCCTCCACACCTAGCTCCAGAGTCTGCTTGTTCCTCTCGGTCCCCCTCTGCCCCTCCCCCTGCTTTCTCTCTCTCTCTCTTTAAAATAGATAAATAAAATATTAAAAAAAAAAAAAAGTGCAGGGTGCCTGGGTGGCACAGTCGGCTCAGCGCCTGCCTCCAGCTCAGATCATGATCCCAGGGTCCTGGAATTGAGTCCCACATGGGGCTCCCTGCTCACCGGGGAGTCTGCTCCTCTCTCTCCCTCTGCCCCTCCCCCAGCTTGTGCTCTCTCTCACTCACTCTCTCAAATAAGTTAATAAAATCTTTAAAAAATTTTTTTAAATAAATAAATTTTTTAAAAGTGCAATTCCAAAAGTCTATCAATAAGAACCTAGACTGAGGTGCCAAACTGACCAATTCTGGTATCCTTCCATGGCAATAATTTGCCAGAAATGAGTCAAGGCTCCCCTATGTAGATGGCCTTGGTGCCCATCTGGACTGATTTGTTCACAGGGTACCTGCCTGGCCCCTGTAGCTCCTGGTTCAGTGATCTCCACAACAGGCCAGTCTGACGGCTAGAACACTGCTAAGGAGAATGACTGACAATTTTTAAAGAAATTCACCAAGAAATAAATATAAATGTTCAGTCTTTTATCCAACTCATAGGGAAAATTGCTGGCAGTGATAATCAACAAAAAATAAAGCCAAAAATAACCAAAAGAGGATATAGAAATCTTGGATCTTCAAAACTTGACCTGAGAAAAATGGAATTGATGGAAAGAATGGCCATACACATACCAACAAAACCTTACGATACGAGATGTTGTTCCTAAAATTTCAGATGGAGCCAGAACCCAAACCACAAGTCAAATCTTTTCAAAATACAAACAGATCTCTTTGTAGTCAGAGATAAAACAAAAAAGTCTACAATATGTTGGTTTTGTGAGAGGTCCTGGCTAGTGCGGTAAGACAAGAAAAAGTGTAAGATCTGAGCAGAAAGAGCAAAGCCTTCATTATTCAGACAATACGACTGTCAACACAGAAAAGCAAAGTGATTCTAAAAACCACTGGAAATTTTAAAAGATGTCAGCATTGTTGCTACTACACAAAATTCAATTATATGTCCTCTGGGTTTTTTTTAAGATTTTATTTATTTATTTGAGAGAACGATAGACAGCACAAGCAGGGGGAGCAGCAGACAGAGGGAGAGGGAGAAGCAGGCTCCCCGCTGAGCAGGTAGCCAGATGCAGGATGCAGGGTGAACCCAGGACCCTGGGATCGTTACCTGAGCCAAAGGCATATGCTTAACCGACTGAGCCATCCAGGTGCCCCAATTGTGTTCCCTTTAAATACCAATAACAAATATGTAATTTCTAACATATTATTTACAATAGCAATCAAATCATATCTTACCTTGGAATATTTTTTTAATTATGCAAGCCCCTTATGAAGAAAACTATAAAATATCGTAGAGGTCATAGATGGAGCAATTTAGTATTATAAAATGGCAATTCTGGGGTGCCTGGTTGGCTCCGTTGGTTAAGCGTCTGCCTTCTGCTCAGGTCATGATCTCAGTGTCCTGGGATCGAGCCCCACATCGGACTCCCTGGCAAGGAGGGAGCCTGCTTCTCCCTCTCCCTCTGCCTGCTGCTCCCTCTGCTTATGTTCTCTCTCTCCCTTTCAAATAAATAAATAAAATGTTTTTTAAAAAATAAATAAAATAAACAAAATAAAATGGCAATTCTGTTCAAATTCAATGCAATTCCAATTGAAATCCAAAAAATGATTTCCTGGAACTTAGCAGACTGATTCTAAATTTTGTACAGAGGATCCAAATATAGCTGAGACAGCCTTGTGGAAGGAGAAGGAAGAATGTTTCCCATAAATAAAATAGAGTTCGGTTTTCTCTTTAGAATTTGGAGTATCTGGCTACAGCGGGCTCTTACTTATGGAGAGCAATGATCAGCTAGAGTTGGCTTGCGACTGCCCCTTCAGAGAATACCTGCTCTCCAGTTCACCCAGCACATTGTCCTTATTTAAGGTACCTGTCTGATCCTGTAGATATTTGTATGATATCGCCTCCCACCTGGGGTGGGAGGATAGGGTAAGAGAAATGGAAGAGATTATTTTAAAGTGTATAGATTCTGTTTGGTCCCAGTGAGCTGGCAAGCAGAAAGAAGAAATAGTGGATCACGTGACTCCAAGAGTTTGATGCTTCTGGTAGTGATCTGAGTATGATCATGGGAATGTATGGCAGAGGAGGGATGGAGGAAAGCACACCAGAGGCTATACTGTGAGGGAATTGGAAGGTCCAAATGGCACAAAAGCTGGAGATGTCGGCTTCCCTGAGATCAATATGTGGAACTGGGTGAAGCGAAGGATCTTAAGACAAGAACTCACAGGGACTCCATAATGCTAAGTAGAAATAGAAGATGTGGCAGAGAAATAGGAAAGAATCCAACACCAACAGAGGGAAGAATAAATAACCTTTCCTGGAAACCCATTGTGGACCAAGCTCTTTGACACAGGCTATCTCCTTGAACCCCAACATTAGTCCTCTGAGAGTAGACATTAATATCCCTTTGTTATGGATGAGCAAACTGAAGCTATGAAAACTGAGGTCATCAGCCCCACGTGACAAGGCTGAGATTCAATGCAGTCAGATTCACACTAGGATCTCCCTGTCTCCACAATCCACCCCTTCTTTCACTAAAGTCACAGTGGTCATTGAAGCACCCCGAAATGCACACAGACTTGCATTAAGAAAACAAAGCTAACAAAAAGTATTGTTAACCCCATCCCCTCAAGCACCCAGATTTTATCAATGCTTCCAAAGCACCAGTTGGAACAGATGAAGGAGGAACAGAAATCCTGTCCAGCGCTAACTTTAGCTGAGAATCTTTGTATTAACCAGATTTTTCTGGAGAGACTGACGCAAACAGCCTTGATCCACAAAGTCAGAAGCAAGTGATTTTAGAAATATAAACCAGCCTCATGTGGTCACCTATTAACTCTGCCACTTCACCAAGTGTTTTAACCCTGTCTCCAAGCCCCTGCCTCCCGCAAAATGGGTGTAATTACAGCGTGCTTTTGGAAGATTCCGTGTGATAAAGCTTGCAATGTCCTAATGTGCTTAGAACAGTACTGGGCACTGAAGAGCTCAATATATTATAATTGTCATCATGAGTATGATGGAGGGTGTTTTAAAAAATAATGCAGTATGGGGTGCCTGGGTAGCGCAGTGGTAGCACAGTGGTTAAGCATCTGCCTTCGCCTCAGGGTGTGATCCCAGCATTCTGGGTTCGAGCCCCACATCAGGCTCCTCCACTAAGAGCCTGCTTCTTCCTCTCCCACTCCCCCTGCTTGTGTACTTCCCCTGCTGTGTTCCCTCTCTCGCTGGCTGTCTCTCTCTTGTCAAATAAATAAAATCTTTTTTAAAAAATCCAGTATTACTTAGAAATGGATCAAAAAACTAAGGACTTATGGATAGAGGTGTCGTGTGATAAGGCATAGTAAAAATTCTAATGATAGAAAGTTAAAATAGTCCAAAGTTAAAGGTAAAACGTCCACTGTAAAATTCTTTCAACTTTCTCTACGTTTGAACATGTCCATAACCCACCGCTGGAAAAATAATGCATTGTCGTGTGCTTTGGGAGGAGGAAGAGTTAGTTTCGTTTTGTTTCTTGATAAACAGAAAAGGTATAGAAAAGAAAACAAAATGGGCGAGATCTTCCTCAGCTCGGGCCCGCCTCCGGGCCGAGAGCCGTTCGTGATGCTGCCTGAATGAAATCGAGGACCGCTTGCGAAAGGGCGAATCCTCGAGAGCGTGGCCCGAGGCTGCTAAGCCCTCGCAAGGGACAGGGACGCGCTCCAAACGGCGCATCCCGCCTCGGCGCCAGGAGGTGGGGCCGGAGCGCGCGCCGTTACCCAAGAGCTCGGGGCCGGCGCTGGCCGCTGCGCGCCGCGGGTAAATACCTTCGGCGGGGCGGGGGAGAGAAGCGTCGAATTTCAAAAAAAAAAAAAAAAAAAACAACACACACACACACACACAACACCAAACCCCCACAGCCCCGGGCGGGCGGGCGCGCGGATGGGCGCCCTTTGGCTGCGGGAGCGAGTGGAGGATGCTGGGAAGGAGGTAAAATGGCCACCGGCGGCGGCGCGGAGGAGGAGAGGAAGCGGGGGCGGCCGCAGCTCCTGCCCCCCGCGCGGCCCGCGGCTCGCGGCGAGGAGGCCGAGGGCGGCCGCGAGAAGATGGGCTGGGCCCAGGTGGTGAAGAACCTGGCCGAGAAAAAGGGCGAGTTCCGCGAGTCGCGGCCGCCGCGGCGGGAGGAGGAGGGAGGCAGCGGCGTGGGCGGCGGGCTCGGCGCTCCCGCGGGCCTGGCGGCGCCGGGCCTCGGCGACTTCCCCCCGGCCGGCCGCGGGGACCCGAAGGGTCGGCGGAGAGACCCGGCCGGCGAGGCGGCGGACCCCCGCAAGAAGAAGGGTGCGGCCGAGGCGGGCCGGAGGAAGAAGGCCGAGACGGCGGCGGCCATGGCGGGCCCGGCCAGGCCTGGCGCGGCCGAGGACGCGGCCGAGCGGCCCGCTCAGGACGAGCAGGCAGTGGCGTCGGGCCCAGCTGCGGGCCCGGGCAAGGGCCGCTTCCTGGTGCGCATCTGTTTCCAGGGAGACGAGGGCGCCTGCCCGACCCGGGACTTCGTTGTGGGCGCGCTCATTCTGCGCTCCATCGGCATGGACCCGAGCGACATCTACGCGGTCATCCAGATCCCCGGCAGCCGCGAGTTCGACGTGAGCTTCCGCTCGGCGGAGAAGCTGGCCCTGTTCCTACGCGTCTACGAGGAGAAGCGCGAGCAGGAGGACTGCTGGGAGAACTTTGTGGTGCTGGGGCGGAGCAAGTCCAGCTTGAAGACGCTCTTCATCCTCTTCCGGAACGAGACGGTGGACGTGGAGGACATCGTGACCTGGCTCAAGCGCCACTGCGATGTGCTGGCCGTGCCCGTGAAAGTGACCGACAGGTTTGGGATCTGGACCGGGGAGTACAAGTGTGAGATCGAGCTGCGGCAGGGGGAGGGCGGGGTCAGGCACCTGCCGGGGGCCTTCTTCCTGGGGGCTGAGAGGGGCTACAGCTGGTACAAGGGGCAGCCCAAGACGTGCTTTAAATGTGGTTCCCGGACCCACATGAGCGGCAGCTGCACGCAGGACAGGTGCTTCAGGTGCGGGGAGGAGGGGCACCTGAGCCCTTACTGCCGGAAGGGCATCGTGTGTAACCTCTGTGGCAAGAGAGGACACGCCTTTGCCCAGTGTCCCAAAGCAGTTCACAATTCCGTGGCAGCTCAGCTAACCGGGGTGGCTGGGCACTGAACACCCGCCTGCCTGCCAGGGTGAATACAGAGCCAGCTTACCCCTCTTAAGTGCCAAAACTTTTTTTTAAACCATTTTTTACGTTTTTGAAGGAGATCTTTCTAAACCTGCAAGAGACATCTCTCTCTGCCTTCTTAAACCGAGTTTACTCCATTTCAGCCTTTTCTGAATTGGTGACTCTGTCATCAGTAACTACCGAGAACTGTAGTGTGCAGACGTGTTGCCTCTCCCTTTTTAAAATTTTGTTTTCGTTTTTGTATCTGGGTTGTTTTGTTTTTTTGTGTTTTGTGTGTGGGATTTTTTGTACTTTTTACTCCCCACGCTTTGTCTTCTCCCGGGATTTTCACCCATTGGGCTGCCTTGCTCATCTTTATGCCCCAGCACTAGGTATGGGGCCCACCACATGGTAGGCACTCCATCCGTGTTTGTTGAATTGAGAACATTGTTGACTGTGGCTTCTGTCAGGGTGGCTACTTTTTGCAGCTCTTCCCCCTCCCCTTTTAATTTGCTGCTTCTAATCTATGTGGTCTGAGAATTTGTGAAACCAGTGTTGTTAGAAGTGTATGTAATCTGAGTCAATAAGCTCTGAATGGTGGCCAAGGGCCTCTCTTATGGCATTAAAATGCATGGACTTTGGGACAGCTGTTCGTTCAGTGGCTCAGAAGCCATTTTTCACAGAATCATGGAATTTGGAATTTTCTTGCTGGAAAGGACCTAAAAATTGGTTTAGACCAATTCCCTGGATTTCCAACAGATGAAACAGGCCCAGAGACGTTAAATGGGTCAAAATCACATAGCTGTCTGGTGCCAGAGCTAGCCTAGAGTAGAGTTCCCTGACCCCAAGCCCGGTGCTCATTCCACTACCTCTCACACTTCACAACATTTTCCTCAACACTTGAGGGCCCGGAAAGTCTGATATCTCCAGAATGATGAGCCCAGAGGAATGCTAAGAAATCATCTCGGGGAGGAAGCAGAAAGGGATTTAGCAGGGGCTTCTGTTACTTGGGAAATAGGGAAGGGGCAAAGGAACATAATCTAGGGTGTACTCATTGCTCCCTGGGTTATCATATCTGGATTAAAGTGCCAAGTCCTTTGGGGCCTTACCCTTCATCGTTCATTGCCACCACTTAGAAACGGGGGTGTTCCTGAATAAGGAAACCTACCAGAGGTTTACATTTGCACCTTAGCCTCAATAGCTAGAAATCCCAGAGAAGTCTCTAACTGGAGCTCCTCTACAACTTCCTGACTCACAGGAGAAAGGTGATTTTAACCTGGAATCATAAGTAAGCTGTTAACTCTAAAATGTGCTTGCAAAATAGGTCAAGCAAGAGGGCATTGGGTCAACTAAGTGTTACCAAGTTAAAGTAGAAAAGACAGTACACTGCTTTTCTTTTAGTTGATGTTTTTCCTTTGCTTTATGTTTTGCTATTTCCTTGTGGCTTAGAATGTAAAATCGATTGTTAAAAGTTTTGTTCTGAATAAATATTTATCTTTTGTATTGCTAACACTGTTGCCCTATCTCCTTTCAAAGGTACACAGACTCTCGTTCAGTCCATATTTCTACACATCATTTGTTTACCCTACAAATACATTTCCAACCCCTGCAGGCAATGCTTAGCACCTACTATGTTGTGCCAGGCCCTTTGGAATTGTTACCTCAATCCTAGGTATGCACCGCACTCACTTAGCACATTGTAAAAACTTAACTTTTAAGCCCTGACTTTGCTCCAAGGAATCAAAATTGCTGGTGTGAGTGAAAATATTTTCAGTAAGCATCCCCAAACAATTCTGATTGGCAGCCAGGTTTGAGACCACAGTTCTGAATGGTACTAAAATGAGAGTGATGGATCTGGCCTCAGGAGGTTACAATGGAGAAGGCAGAAGATGTTAGCTTCATCATTTTAGAGTTACGGTAAATGCCACGATTTGGTTGCAAAGTATTTATTATGGGCTTTTTAAAATGCCATCCCAGGGGCGCCTGGGTGGCGCAGCGGTTAAGCGTCTGCCTTCGGCTCAGGGTGTGATCCCGGCGTTCTGGGATCGAGCCCCACATCAGGCTCCTCCGCTATGAGCCTGCTTCTTCCTCTCCCACTCCCCCTGCTTGTGTTCCCTCTCGCTGGCTGTCTCTATCCTGTCGAATAAATAAATAAATAATCTTTAAAAAAAAATAAAATGCCATCCCTTCAGGTACTAAGGGAGGAAGAAAGAGTCCAGGAAACTTCCCAGAGAGCTGACACACTCCTCCACGCCAGCCCTGGAGACCCCAGACACAACTGACTGAAGGATTTTCAGCTCTGAGACGTTAAAATAATCCATCGTAAGAACTAAAGTTCCCAGTGTTTTGATTCTCTAACTCAGAGAGTTGAGGATATTTCCAGAGCTGATAAGGTGTAGTTGAGGCCTGGTTGGCTCTTGGGAGCCCTGCCTTTCCTAGCCCTCTCAGCCCCTCCCTCTTGTCTCCTAAAGCAAACAGACCCTTCCCTCCTCGATCCCTCCCCCTCATCTCTCCCTTCTCTGCCTCAGGTTTCCCTCCTTCACCGGCCAGAGGCGGGGGAGAAAGCCTGCATTCATCCTGCGTTCATCATACCCGCCCTCCCTCTAAGCAGGCACTGTGCCAAGGAGCCTCCTTGGAAGGAATATTCCCTCTCTCTACTCTTCCCCCCTCCCCCTCTCAACTCTCCTGAACTGAGCAGAGGAAGAAACTATTTCCCTGCCCATCCCCCACAGGATCTGCTCCAGGGCCTCCTGCCTGGCCGTCTGGGGACGGAGCCATGGGCTGGAACGGAACAAACCTCCCCCAGCTTCCTCTCCTGATCTAGCAACCCCCAAATTACAATCCCTCACTGTTCATGGGCTCCTAGGGAGTGTGCAGAGATCCCCAGACTGAGGCTGGCTGACTAGCTGACTTTCTCTCGGCTTTCATACCGAGGCCCATTAGAGCCAGAGCCTCCTGCAAGGCACTTTGTACACCCAGGAATAAGATAGTTACTTAGGTACGGATAAGTAATCAGCAGTTTTAAAAATATTAAGTATTTTTAAATACTCTGAAAAAAATATGCAAAGAATATAAAACTGTCTGAAGTACAGGTCTCCTGGAAGGGATGATGACGTCATGAATGAAACCTGCAAGATGAAGAAGCCCGGTGAAGAGTGCAGAGCTGTGCAGGCAGCACAAACAGCACATGCAGAGTCCCGGAGGCCAGAGCACGCAGGGTGTTCAGTCTGGCGGTAGAGTCACCGAAAGATGTGTTGGGAAAAGGCCAAGAGGAGGCGACCCAGGGCCTGTTGGTGTTACTTAAGAGGCTTTATTTTGTCCTGACCCCCTCCAGTGTGCCCACCTCCATTCCATCCACTTATTTAGCGTGTATATTAAGCACCAACTCTTTCTAGGCAATGAAATACAGCAACAGAGTCAAGTCCCCTGGGGCTCAAATTCTAGAGGCACACAAAGACATAATTACAAACTATGATCAAGCACTGAAAGAAACCTACAGAGACGGATCTGGTCTTGGAGGTCAGGGATAACTTCCCAGAGAAAATGTTTGAACCGAAATCGAAAAGATATATAAGGAGTTCATTGGGAGATGGGGTTGGGGGTTAACAGGTGGCAAGCGTATATTAGCCTAGGCAAAAGGGATAACAAGTATAACAACCTTATGGTGAGAGGAGGCATGGTAGATTCTAGAAACCAAATGAAGCCCAGGTTTAGAAACAGAAACCACTCTAGGTATTGAAGAAGGTGATGGAGCCTAGGTTGGGTATTAGAAATGACTCCAAGAACACGACTGAACCGACCCACTAAAGGAGCTACTACCTCTCACAAAAAGGAGCCAGGAAGCTGTCCCTAGAAAGGTTGAGTTTGAGGACACACTACTGAAGCCACCATCCAAGGACAGGCTGCTGGGATCAGAAGGCCACTGCCAGTTCTACCGCCAGGACAATGAAATGAGTTTTTGAAGCCAGAGACAGGACACTAGTGTCTCCACAACCTTACTTAGGAGCAGAAACAGCCGAAACTATTTGACTGCTGTCTGACTTCCACCTTCAAACCTCATGCAAGTGTGTCCACTTGCTGGAACTCGAGCTGCAGGGGAGTCAGGAAGTGTTTTAGCTTTCCAGTACGGGTAGCACAGCAAGGCCCATGAACAGGGGGAATCGGGGCACTTGGCTGGCTCAGTCGGTAGAGCCTGTGACTTCTTCTTTTAAGTTTTATTTATTTAAGTAATCTCTACACCTCACGTGGGCCTCTAACTCACGACCCCGAGATCAAGAGTGTACGCTTTTCCGACTGAGCCAGCCAAGAGCCCCATGAGCCTGTGACTCTTTGTAAGTGTTTTAAAATTTGTCAAACAGAGCGAGAGCGCACAAGCAGGGGGAGCGACAGGCAGAGGGAGAAGCAGGCTCCCTGCTGAGCAAGGAGCCGGATGCGGGGCCCAATCCCAGGACCCCTGGATCATGACCTGAGCCAAAGGCAGACGCTCAACCGACTGAGCCACCCAGGCGTCCCAAGCCTGTGACTCTTGATCTCAGGGTCGTGAGCTCAAACCCCACATTGGGGGTAGCGTTAAAAAACAAACAAAAAACAGTGGGAATGGGTGCTGTCTGCCAACTAACCCTATCCAGAACAGCGAGTGTGGCCAATGCAGAGAGGGAAGGGAGACAATGGTACAAAATAAGGCTGAAGATCCTGGGGGTTTGGTCAGCCATGTTTAGAATTTGAGTCTAAGAATGATGATGAGGAACCACTGAAAGATTTTTAAGCAAGGAAGAGACATGATCAGGGTTGTATTTTTAAAAGATAATTCAGGGGGCACATGGGTGTCTCAGTCAGTTAGGCATCTGACTCTTGATCTCAGCTCAGGTCTTGATCTCAAGGTCATGAGTTCGAGCCCTGTGTTGGGCTCCATGCTGGGCACGGAGCCTGTTTAATAAAAATAAAAGATCATTCGGGATGCTTTGTAGAGAATGGGTCAGCAGGAGCCCGAGTATAAAGAAGGGCGGGGGTGCCAGTCAGTTAAGCGGCTGACTTCAGCTCAGGTCATGATCTCGGGGTCCTGGGTTGAGCTCAGCATTGGAATCTGTGCTCAGCAGGGAGTCTGCTTCTCCCTCTCCCTCTGTTCCTCCCCCTGCTCATGCTCTTTCTCGAGCTCTATCTCTCTCTCAAATAAATTAATAAAATCTTGGAAAAAAAAGTATAAAGAAAGCCAGTTTTCCCAGGTGAGCGATGAGGGTACCGTGGACCTGGATGGTGAAGATGGACATAGAAAAGTAGACAGGGTAAAGAGATATACTTAGGAGTTTAAATCAGCAAGACTTAGACATGGGCTGGGGGAAGTGTAGGTACCAAAGATGACTCCAGGTTTCCAGCTTCTGCAGTTGGATAAGTGGTGGTTTCATTCCCTGAGATGCAGAACAGAGAAGATCCAAGTTTGAGATGAAGGTCTTTTTTTATTTTTTTTTTAAGATTTTATTTATTTATGTGACAGAGAGACAGCCAGCGAGAGAGGGAACACAGCAGGGGAGTGGGAGAGGAAGAAGCAGGCTCCCAGCGGAAGAGCCTGATGTGGGGCTCGATCCCAGAACGCTGGGATCACGCCCTGAGCCAAAGGCAGACGCTTAATGACTGCGCCACCCAGGTGCCCCTGAGATGAAGGTCTTGAGCCAGATTTGGGACACAGAGAATGTCTAAGAGAAGGTATGCAATAGGTGGTTTAACACAGGTCTTAAATTCTAAGGAGAGCTCTGGGCTAGAGAAATAAACAGAAGTCCTATAACAATGGCCTTCAAACTCTTAAACCACATCCCACAATAAGATAGACATTTTATATTGTGGCTGTCAGACATATGCATATATGTACTTATGTATGAAGAAACAAGTGTATCTGTATAAAAAGAAATAACATTAACCCTGTGAGTGGTGTGCCCTGACATTTTCCATTCTATTGCCTCATTCTTTTATAAACGCGTACATGACCATTAAATTGATTTTACAATCTCCTAATGAGTCATGAGAAGAAAGCATAAGGGAGAAAGATTATAGCAACTCGGATCACACCTTAAGCAGCTCTGACATCTGAGTTTTCCCAGATGGAAGAGGATATTGTGACACACTAATAAAGGACAGCCAGAAGGGAGAAGGGAAACAAGAGTATAGAGACATATAAACCAAGGGAGGAAAGTTACAATCAGAGGGATTAACAACTGGATTGAGTGCTGCAAGAGATCAGGTAAAATTGGCTTTGAGAAATGTCACGCAAAGTCACGATTGAAGAGTGCCCCGCAGACTGAGTAATGGGGAGGTCACTGGTGAGGGCCTTTTAGAGGCAGAGTGGTGGCAGCAGGAGACAGACCAAGGAACGTATAATCTTCCTAAAATGCCAGTCCAGTGCTCTGGGGCTCCCTATAGCGCTAGGGAGTCAGCCTAGCACCCAGCTCCTTTCGCAAGAGGCTCCTAGGCTCCTTTGGGACCTCATTCTCAACCAGTGTCCATCTGTCCATGTCAGCTCCAGGTAGGAGTTCAGTATGGTGGAGGGTGGAGCGGTACAAGAGGAAGCTATGGGTGGACAGGGCTCAGATTATACCAAGTTGAAGGTGGAGTCTCATGAGAATGAACCAGACAGGTGCAAAGCCGATGGGTCCATACAGTGCCACTGACTGGATTGTCAACCTGACTGAAACTATTTGGGGGAGGATACGTTTCATGAAAATAAACACAGATATAATATGGAGGAGAATTCAAACTTTACAGAGCTTTGAAGTAAAACATGGGAGGAGCCTGGGTGGCTCAGTCTGCTGAGCGTCTGACTCTTGATTTTGGCTGGGACTATGAATTCAGGGTTGTGGGATCCAGCCCCAGGTCCGGCTCTGAGCTGGGCGTGGAGCCTGCTTAGGATACTCTCTCTCCCTCTGTGCACACCCTCACCAAAATAAAATAAAATAAAATAAAATAAAATAAAATAAAATATGAACTAACGGTTTTGGAAAACAATTTGGCATGGTCTTCCAAAATGTAAAATTCACATAATCTTTAACACAGCATTCACTTATAGGAAATGAATCTATAGCTACGCTCGGACACGTGCACAACAATACCAGTGTACCAGGATGCTCACTGAAGAATTATTAAGGGTCCTGAGGACTGGAAACCACGTAACTGTCTATCAGTAGGTAACCAGTTAGATGACCTATGGCACATCCAAATAGTGGAACGTTCTAGAGCTGTTTGAAAGAACAGTTCTGTATATATTAATGCAGAATTCTCTTAAGATGTATTTCAAAGTGAACAAAGTGAGGTGCCTGGGTGGCTCAGTGGGTTGAGCATCTGGCTCTTAGTTTCACTGGGGTCGTGATCACAGGGTCCTGGAATCCATCCCTGCTTCCAGCCCCGCGCTCAGCGGGTAGTCTGCTTAACGATGCTCTTCTTCCTCTGCCCCTCCCCTTTCTCTCTCTCTCTCTCAAATAAATAAAAAAATCTTCAAAAGAAAATAAAATGAACAAAGCAAGATATGGTATATTACTGTTTAAAGTTTCTAACTTTAACGTTTTCATTTTTTTAGTGAGTTATAATTGACAATAAAATTGGAAGATATTTACAGTGTACAATGTAATGATTTGATATACATATTATATTTTAAAATTATGGAATTAATATATACATATGCTTATTTATATAGAGAGTAATTCTGGAAAGCTATTAGTGAAATTGGTAACTGCTATAGTTTCTTTTTTTAGATTTATTTATTTAGGGGCACCTGGGTGGCTCAGTTGGTTAAATGGCTCCCTTCAGCTCAGGTTATGATCCCAGAGTCCTGGGATCGAGCCCTGCATTGGGCTCCTCAGCAGGGAGCCTGCTTCTCCCTCTCCCCCTGCCCCTCTTCCCTACTTTCTCTCTCACTCTCTCTCTCTTTCAAATAAATTAATAAAATCTTAAAAAATAAAAAAAATTATTTGAGAGAGAGAGAGCATGCCTGTGGGGAGAGGGGGAGAGAGGGAGAGAGAATCCCCAAGCAGACTCCCCACTGAGAATGGAGTCTGGCTGGGAGTTTGATCCCAGGAACCAGAGATCATGACCTGAGCCAAAATCAACAGTCAGCAGCTTAACTGACTGAGCCACCCAGGTGCCCCAACTATTGTAGCTTCTGAGAAGAACTGGATATTTGGGGTGTGGGATGAAAGGAAAACTTATTTTCTACAGTATATCCCTAGAGGTTTTGTTTTGTTTTAATTATTTCATGTGTTATCTCTGGCAAAAAAAAATTAACAACAAAAATAAATGTAAAATACAACACAAGATGTCAAAGCAATTCCTGTAGACTCTGCAGAGACTGGAGTCCATTTCCTCTATCTTTATTTTTTTTATTATTATTTTTTTTAAAGATTTTATTTATTTATTTGACAGAGATAGAGACAGCCAGCGAGAGAGGGAACACAAGCAGGGGGAGTGGGAGAGGAAGAAGCAGGCTCATAGCGGAGGAGCCTGATGTGGGGCTCGATCCCATAACGTCGGGATCACGCCCTGAGCCGAAGGCAGACGCTTAACCGCTGTGCCACCCAGGCGCCCCTCCTCTATCTTTAAAAATCAGAAATTTCGATGCGAAAGTTTAAGACTCTAGAGCAGCCAATTCACTGGTCTCCCTGCTTCCTAGATTGGTCTCCCTCAATCCAGGACAACAGTCCCCAGAAGGAAATTTGATCATATTACTCCCCAGTTTAAAGACCTTCAAAGACTTTGTGTCCTCCCTGGGGCCCACCAGGCCTTGCTAGCGCCCTGCCTCTTCTGGGCCTCACCCCCTCACCCAGGCTGGGCTCCTGCTAGTCATTCCAGGAATTCACCATGGTTAACTCTTACCTTTCCTGGTGCTCAGCTCTAATGCCACTTCCGAACTGCAGCCTTCCCTAACCTGCTAGACCAGACCCTCTTACACTCTCCCCTCCTTCCAGCAGCTCCTTGCAAGTACCACGATACATTTATTTCTGTCATGGCTTTATTAATATCTGTCTCTGTCTCTCAATTTTGAGCTCCCAGAGGGCAGGGACCACGACTTTTTTTGCTCTTGGTTGTCGCCTAGCATTTAGCACTATGTGTGGTACACAGTAAAAGCCAAATAAGTATTCATTTGCATGAATGATCTAGAAATTACTTGGTTGAGGTTGCAGATCAAGACATTGTGTCTACTTGTCCTTTTCTTTTTTGTAGGATTTATTTCTTGGGGTGCCTGGGTGGCTCAGTCGGTGGAGTGTCTGGCTCTTGGTTTCTGCTGAGGTCATGATCTCAGAGTCCTGGGATCGAGCCCCATGTCAGGCTCCGTGCTCAGCAGGGAGTCTCCTTGTCCCTCTTGCTCTGCTCCTCCCCCCATGCACTCTCTCTCTTTAAAAAAAAAAGATTTATTTATTTATTTATTTATTTATTTATTTATTTATTTATGTATTTGAGAGAGAGCAAGTGTGGGGAGGGGAGGGGCAGAGGGAGACGGAGAGAGAGAGAGAATCTCAAGCCGACTCCCAGCTGAGCACAGAGCCTGACTCAAGGCCTGGAGGTGGGGCTCAACCTTGCCACCCTGAGATCACTAACAGAATGGACGCCTAACCAGCTGGGCCACCAAGGCACCCCTCTACTTGTCCTTCTTTAATGATACTCAAAATATCCCTTAGCACACCTGCACTGATTCTATACTGAAAAAGGCCTTCTTCTTCCATCTTTAAAAAGCTAATTCACTCCTTCAGTGTGCTCAGCTTTGATAAGGGTTTCCTTCAGCCTGAGAGGCCAGGCCCATCCTCCCCTAGTTCTCCGAGGGCATGTCACCGAGACAGCCTTCATGTCCCCTGGCACAGTGAGGCGCAGGAGAGAGCACCAGGTTCCTGGATTCCAAATGCCTGGCTTCAACCCTCCCTCATCAGTGCAAGAGTACCTGTTGCCCTGAGACGTGATTTCTCCTTCCCAGGAGGTGGAGCGAGGATTCTATAGCTACAAGAGGGGAACTTCCCACCTGAGTTTGTGTCCTCCCTTTCTAGAACATTTCCTGAGACCCAAGAATTCCCTTCCAGAATATCCCAAAGCACATTTACAGAGCCTTCATGGGTCTCATCCCTGGGTCCATCTCAGCTGAGGGCCAACGACACTGCCCGATCCACACCCTAAAGACCTGAGGCTTAGTTCTCAAAGTAGCTGTTTGCAAGAGCCAGCTTGGATGTGGGGGCTGGGTTGTCCACTCATGCATGCTGGGTTCCTCCCTGATGGGATGGGAGGTAGCTGGACAAGGGCAGGATATAGGATGCAATAGCTCTCCTTGGGCCAACACACTCTGGCACAGAACTCCAAGGGTCCTGGAATTCTAATTCGAACCTGGCCTTCCAGGTTTTTCTGAGGGTATATTCCTCAAGAAGGAGAAGAAAACATATTTCATTCGACACAACAGATTGATGCATAACTTCTATTTAGAGACATATGGACCTCCGATTATACTCTTGTCCCAGGCCGCACAAATGCCCCGGTTTGGTTGTGTCATTTCTTAGCTCAGACAAACCACATAACCTCTCTGGGCCTGTTTCCTTACCAGAAAAAGTGAGTTTAATGATAACGGCCTCATCAGGGATGGTGAGAAAATGAAATGAAACAATTCATGCAAAGGGCTTGGCAGAGTGCCAGGCCCTCAGCCAACAGCAGCTACCCTCCTTACTTTTCTCTTGTTTGCCCTCTGGCTATCATCTCCCATGATTTTCTCTATGACTTCCAAACTGGTCTCTTTTGTAGGATTTCCATACAGATCCTCCTTCTCCCTCCTTACCCAGTAACCATAATATAAGCACCCCATTCTCTCCGCCTGGGCGGATCCCACCCCTCTTCAATTATGAAAACAGCTACTGGTGATTGCACGTTTAGAATGTTTCAGGCATTGTATTAAGAACTTGACATGCTTTATCTCAACTCAGTTCTGACACCAACTCAATGAAGTATTATTACTCCCCAAACACAAAGACACAGGGATCTGGAGAGTTGAAGCCCTGGCAGCTGGCAAGTGGCAGAGCCAGCGGGAATGTGAACCCAGGGAGTCCCCCTGCAGAGTCAAGTCTTCCAAATACCCAGTCACGATCCTGCCTGCCACCCCCTCCCTCGTGCCAGCGCCCTGGCGACCCCTCTCTCCTTCTAAGGCCGTCATACTCCATCAGTTCTCCGGGGTCTGTCTGTGGAATTTCAGACCAATAGGGCGGGCACTTTGTCTCACGCCACGTTGCCCACATCATGGATCCTCCCTCCGTCTCCCCTTTCTCTTCCTTCCTCCCTTCCATTACATATTGAGTTCCTACTCTGTGCCTGGCTTTGTGCTCGTTCACATGCAAAATATTACCGATGAAAAAAATCAGGGGAGGATGGAATTTTATGTCATTTTTCTCTTTCTTCTTTATGGCTTTCTGTTTGGCTGATTTTTTTTCCTCCAGTGAGCACGCAGCCTAGGTTCCTCGAACCCAGTTCCAATGTTGCTTTGCTAGGTAGCTTTGGTCGAAGGAAGGCCCTGGCCCCTTAACTCCCAGCCCCCACGCCTCCTCTCCGGCCCTCAAATCCAGGCCGCCCTGCCCCCTCCGGAAGGGGGAGTTGGGGGCGAACACCGAAATCTGAGTGGCTCTTTCAAGCCTCCGTTGCCGTAGAAACCGGCTGCACGGGCCTTGGCCGTCCATTACACCATCCTCCAGCGACGCAGCCAATGGGCTCCGAGCTCCATCCCAGGAGCCCCCGCCCCGCCGCTGCCCGGCAGCCCACCAATGGGCAGGTCCCTTGGCTTAGAGCCCTGCCCTCGGCCCAGGCGCACCACCAATGAGCTTCGACCCCGCTCTCCCTCTGGCTTCAATGTAGCAACAAGACTCGATTTCTCAAAAAAAAAAAAAAAAAAAGGAATTCTCTAAATTAGAAGGAACTAGTAGTAACGCCTCTGTCAGTTGCAGCCTGAATGATCTTTGGCTGGTATTTTATTTAAGGAGAACAAAATTGTTCCAATTACACAACAATATATGTCATTCTGTACTAAACAATTTGAGGCAATGAAAATGCAGGCAATGGGGATGATATCTGCTCCATGTGGATTTCTTTCATTATAGGTGTTTTCATTTAATTTAAAATGATCAAGGAACCAGTCATCTTTCCTTGCATTTCGAATACATACAAATTAAAGATGCGGAGTTTTTGGTATTGAGTTCATGAGACATCGATCTAAGTAACTGGTAGCCGACTTTTAATCAGTTTAACTCCTGCCTGAATTCAAAACATAGTAAAACTGTAGGATAAATGAACGTTTATTTTAATCCATTGAAGAAATCCCATTTTCAAGGTGGGTTGTGTAATGGCTTTGACATTCTAAAGTCTAAATAAACTAAATGTGTATTTAAAACCTTATGTCATTTTTTAAAAATAAACTTTATTTTATTTTTCTACATTTTTAATTTTTATTTTTTTTAAGTAGTTTCCATGCCCACCATGGAGCCCAGTGTAAGGCTTGAACTCAGGACCCTGAGATCAAGAGTGTGAAGTTTGAGCAACTGAGCCACCCAGGTGCCCCAAAAATAAACTTTATTTTCTAAAACAGTTTTACGTTTATAGAAAAATTGAGAAGATAATACAGAATTCTTTATCCCCCATCCACCCTGTTTCCTCTATTAACATTTTATATTAACATGATAAATTTGTTACAATTAATAAACCAATACCGATACAATATTAGTAGCTAGAGTTCATAGTTTATTCAGATTTCCTTAGCTTTTACCTGATGTCTTTTTTCTATGCCAGGATCCCATCCAGGATGGGATTTCATTTATCTCATAAGCCCTTGGTTCCTCTGGACTGTGGCAGTTTCTCAGACATCAACATGATTTATCACTATTGGCGATGACCTCGACTACCTGGCTAAAGAGGAGTTTGTCAGGTTTCTCCACTGGAAAGTTACTTTTCTTTTACCCTTTTTCATGCTGTCCTCTTTGGAAGGAAGTGACTATGCTCAGCCCACACCTAAGGGTAGAGAGTTATGTTCCACCCCCTTGAGGGTAGAGTGTCTACATAAGTAATTTTTCTGCAGTGAAGACCTCTTTTCTTTTTTTTTTTTAAGATTTTATTTATTTATTTATTTGACAGAGAGAGACAGCCAGCGAGAGAGGGAACACAAGCAGGGGGAGTGGGAGAGGAAGAAGCAGGCTCCCAGCGGAGGAGCCTGATGTGGGGCTTGATCCCAGAACACCGGGATCACGCCCTGAGCCGAAGGCAGACGCTTAACGACTGCACCACCCAGGCGCCCCAACACCTGTCTTTTCTATTTATTTATTCAATTATTTATTTATATCAGTATGGACTCATAGATATTTATTTCATACTTTAGGCTATAATCCAATACTACTTAATTTTCTTGCTCAAAGTGTTCCAGCTTTGGCATTTGGGAGCTCTTTTGGTTGATTCCTGTGTCCCTTCGACATACCCCCATCTTTCTGTGTCTTTTCTTCTTGTTGTTGTTGTTCTTGGGCATTCCTTCTTTCCGGCTCTATATGATGCTGCAAGGCTTATTTTGCATAATCCTGCCCCAGTCTAGAATCAGCTGTTTCTCAAAAGCCCCATCCCTCCTATTGGAGAATGGTATTAGACACCAAGATCTGGATGCTAAGTGTGTGCATTGTTACTGAGGTGTCATTTCTTTTAAGCCTTCTCAACTAACAAAACAAAGAAATATATGTGTATATACTAACCTGTGTGTAGACACTATCCATAAATATTTCTGTACATACCTACCTGTACCTATATTAAACTAATTTATGAGTTCATATTTATATTTCCAACTCTAATCCATTACCACACGAGTCATTAGAGCCTTCTCTCCGTGTTTATCTGTAAATTCCCACTCCAACAGTGAGACACCTGGATCCCCCTATCCACCATCCGTTTATCTAACTGTTCAGTTCCAGGGTACATGTACAGCAGTACCAGCATTGTTGACCCATACCCCTGTGGGAACTTTATTGACTAGAGTGCAGTACTTCTTCCCTCTTTCTTTTGCTTTTAGTTTTACAGGATCCACTCATTTCTAAAGTTACTTAAGTCAGCACCCTTTCCCCACCCTCTTCAGTGGGATTGTTTCGTACATTTGTAATACAATTCTACTGTTTCATCGCAGTCTGCATTCCATCTTGAGATTCTCCAGATGCTTTAAATGATTTTTTAAAAATTCTCACTCATTAGCATTTACTCTGTGTGGTACACACAGACAAATGCACAATGTATTCACCATTACAGTATCATCCAGAAGCATTTCATCACCCTAAAAAGTTTGCTGTGCTTCGCTTTTCAACCCCTCTCCCTCAAACCCTGACAACCACAGGTCTTTTTATCATCTCTATAGTTTTCCCTTTTGTGCCTTAAAAAAAAAAAAAAAAAGATTATTTGGGTTGCCTGGATGGCTTAGTCATTTAAGTGGCTGCCTTCGGCTCGGGTCATGATCTCAGGGTCCCAGGACGAAGCCCCACATCTGGCTACCTGTTCAGTGGCGAGTCTGTTTCTCTCTCTGCCTCTGTGATCTCTCTCACCGTCACTCTCTCTCAAATAAATAAATAATTTTTTTAAAATTGATTCATTCTAGAGAGAGAGAAAGAGAGAGCATGAGGGGGAGGGGAAGAGGGAAAGAAAAGCTTAAGCAGACTCCACGCTGAGTGCGGAGCCTGACCTGGGTCTGATCTTACCACCCTAAGATCACAAGCTGAGCCAAAACCAAGAGCTGGCCACCTAGCCAACTGTGCCACCCAGGCTCCCCTGTGCCTTTTTGTTTTAAAGAGAAGACACACAAGAGTATATTTGTTGTTGCTTTTGTTATAGCTACCACTCACGGAACCGTTACCGTGTCCCATGCCCTGAACTATTACATTCTCCCATTTTGCAGATTAGAAAATGGAAACTAATGCGTTGAAATAAGTCCCTAAAGACTAATTACATTGAATACATTTTTACTTCAAATCCTGGATACACTGATTATTTAAAACCCCAGTATTTGGATGCTTGACCTCTGAGTCATGGAACAGTCTACTACATTTAGTCAATAAGATGAGGATGACCTACTTCCCGGTTTACCCCAGTGGTCTCAGTTTATTTTTGTTGTTCCAGCGTAATTATTAATAGTGTCCCTTTCATCATAAACTATATGATCACTGCCAAAGGAAAAAGTCTAATGAATTTTAGAGTCAGGTTGTAGGGGTAAAGATTATGCTCCAGGAGATGAGGGGATGTACCGGTGGGGTGTGATTTCAGAGTCACCAGGCAGGACGCGCTACCCAGATCAAATCCCCTCCCCCATTCATTCACCTTCCCCTTCTTTCTCCTAATCTGATTAATCCCCATTCCATCAGTCGTGCTGGTGCTGTTAAAATGACTCTGCCACTCGGCTCCTCTCCCCATAAACATGTCCCCAGTTCTGGTCTCTCCTTTCTGTCTTGTGCTTCTCTGAGTCTCAAACTACATCTTATGGATTGGCCATGCAGCATTCATGCAGGATTTTTAAGACCGGCATTTCACAAAGAAGTGGGGGGCGGGGGGAGATCCTGCCCATTCAAAAACAAAACAAAAATACACATTTTAAAAATTTGGACATAGGCAAAAGATTGCCAACTTTTTATTTTGCTAAAATGGAAAAACCTCCATCTTCTAACTCTCACTCTTTCTCAAATAAATAAATAAATAAATAAATAAATAAATCTTTAAAAATAAAATAAAATATTCTAGAAGCCACAGTTAAAAAGGTAAACAAAACAAAGGTGAAATCAAATTTTTAAAGACTGATATATTTATTTTAGAGAGAGAGCACAAGCAGGGGGAAGGGCAGAGGGAGAGGGAGAGAGAGAATCCCCAAGCAGATTCCCCACCGAGCATGGAGCCAGATGTGCAGCTCGGTCCTAGGACCCTGGGATCATGAGCTGAGCCGTAATCCAGAAGCAGCTGCTCAACCACCCGAGCTACCCAGGTGCTCCCGGTGAAATTAATTTCAACATATTTAATTTAACCCAATATATCCAAAATATTATAATCTCAACATATAATCAACAGAAAAAATATTAAAGCAATATTTTACATTTTTTATGCTACGTCTTTGAAAACCAGTGACAATTTTGCACTACAGCACATTGCAATTTGCACTAGCCATTTCTGAGAGCTCAAGAGCCCCATGTGTAGTTCTACACTATTATTTGGTAAAAGAAAAAGCCATCGGACACACACACACACACACACACACACACACACACAGACACTCATAATCTCTGAATTTTTAAAGAAGACATTTAGATAAATCAAAAAATGAATTACCTTGTTCTACTGTTCTCTTTCTCCGTTATGAATGTCCTTGGTGACTGTGCCAGTTCGCAGACTGATGTCTTGGAGCAAGACACCGTTGGGATGGGTGGAGCTGCAAGACGGTGTCTGGGTTGGCTCCTTCCTCCCTTCTTGGAACAGCTACCGAGAGTCTCTGTCTTGTCGATATCTGGTAGGTGCTGGGGATACAATGGTGAGAGCAGAAACTAAGTGGGTCCTCTGATCTCAGGGAGCTTCTGCTCTGCTGTAGTACCAAGTAGGGCTGTGCGGGCGATGAGAGGTGTCTTGTCCGCAGAGAATTTAAAAACAATAATAAAACTGATGGAAAGTCAGCCTGCGTTTTATTATCTCCATGCGCCCACAATTCTAAACCTTGTCAGTGGTAAAATACTCTTCCCCAAAGATCAATTTTTTGGTCTAACTGGAATCTTAATAAGATGTGTGTAAGCATCAAATCAGTCTTTTGAAATTACTTATGCACTAATAACCATGATATTCTACAAGGAAGGTAACTTAGAGCACTCCCAGCTCAGTGAGCCCCTGCCATGCCGCTACTCAGGTTTGAAAGGAAGTCCGTAGCAGGCCAGAACTGCTCCAGCTAGCTTCCTGAGCGCTCGTGTCTCCAGCCCCTCTGGCGCAACATATGTCTCTGTTTAAACGATAGATTCAAACTACGCAATGGTAGCACAGGGATTATGAAGCTGAAGATCCAGAAGGTGAGTTGGTTCAACTCTGTCGTTCACTATGAACACTCGAAGCTTTTGTATTTAAGTTAAAATAGTGAAACAAAGCGTGAACGGCAGGGTGGTAACTGCAAATTTTATTATTTAGTAAAATTGTGTTATTATACTATATTACATTACATTACGTTACGATTTTCATTTGATAAAATTATGTGGGTTTTTTGTTTTGTTTTGTTTTTAAGTAGGCTCCATGCTCACTGTGGGGCTTGAACTCACAACCCTGAGATCAAGAGTCACAGGCTTGGGGCGCCTGGGTGGCACAGCGGTTAAGCGTCTGCCTTCGGCTCAGGGCGTGATCCCGGCGTTATGGGATCGAGCCCCACATCAGGCTCCTCTGCTGTGAGCCTGCTTCTTCCTCTCCCACTCCCCCTGCTTGTGTTCCCTCTCTCGCTGGCTGTCTCTCTGTCAAAAAAAAAAAAAAAAAAAGAGTCACAGGCTCTACTGATGGACCCAGCCAGGCGCCCCTGATGAAATTATGTTTTACCAAATTTGAATAATGTTTTCCATCTTAAAATTGATTCTTATTTTTAAAGTGTTTCTTGTTTTTAAACCATAATGTGACATAATTGTCATTGCAGAAGATCACTTTGTAGGTATTTTTTTTTCGAAGAAATATATTAGTGTAATTGAAAACTATTGATTCGATACTCTTCTTTTTTGTAATGTAATGTTTACTTTTGCTGACATGATTACATATAAAAAGTTCAAAGAAAGAATATTTTCACCATCTACATTTCTTTTCTGGCCATTATCATTAGTATTATTTATTGCATTTTACAACTATTATTGAAAATATTGTCATTTAGGGACGCCTGGGCGGCTCAGTCAGTTAAGCATGGGCCTTCAGCTCCCGTCATGATCCCAGGGTCCTGGGATCCAGCCTTGAATTGGGATCCTTGCTCAGCGGGGAACCTGCTTTTTCCTCTGCCTGCAGCTCCCCCTGCTTGTGCTCTCTCTCTGTCAAATAAATGAGGAAAATTTTTTAAAAAAAGAAAAGAAAGGAAAAATATATTGTCATTTAGAGGATATAGGTGTTAAAAAGTTATCTGTCCTGGGGCGCCTGGGTGGCTCACTCAGTTAAACATCCGACTCTTGATTTTTGCTCAGGTCATGTTCTTGGGGTTGTGGGATTTGAGCCCTGCATCGGGCTCTTTGAGGGGCCTGCTTAAGATTCTCTCTGTTCTTCCCTTTGCTCCTCCACTCCCCACCCCCACCTCTGCCACTGTCTCCAAAAAAAGAAAAAAGAAAAAAAGTTATCTGTCTTGAGTGTCACATGAGCCAGGTAGGCCACTGGTGCACTGAAGGGAAGGGACATGGGACTAGCAGAGCTACAAGGAGGGAGACAGGTGGAAGTGCTGGAAAGGGTGAGGAAATGGACTTCAGAACACCCTGTATGGGGAGGAAGCCCAGCTTGGCCTACAAACTGAAGAGACCAATATGGCTGGAAACTGGCTCAAGACAAAGAAAGCAGGAGAGGAGGTCAAATCATAAGTAACTAGAGTTTTAGGTTTTGTTTTCCAAATTTTTACCTTCTTCTCTGGGCTCCCATAGGAATTTGAGTGTACTCCTGATAGAACACTGCGTTTGAGTCACTCAATAAATATTGAGTGAGCCCCTATTATGCACTCGGCACTCTCCTAGGGATAGAGCCATAAAACAAAACAGACAAAAATCTCTGCCCTCTTGGATCTTATATTCTAGCGGAGAGAAGATGGGCAAAAATCAAGTGAACAAATAAAATAACTCCAGAATGTGAAAAGTGCCATGAAGCAAATTCAAAGATGATGAGAATAATATAGGCAAAAATGAGGATATCCGACAACACCAAACTTTGGACAAGATGTGGCTGAGAAGGATCTCTTCTGGGGCACCTGGGTGGCTCAGTAGGCTAAGTGTCTGACTCTTGGTTTCCCCCCAGGTCATGATCTCAGGGTCCTAAGATTGAGCCCTTCCATGGGCTGAGCATGAAGCCTGCCTGGGATTCTCTTGATCTTCATCCCCCCAAGCCCCCACTTGCACAAGTGTGCACACATGCTCCCTTTCTCTCTCTCTCTCAAAAATAAATAAATAAATAAATAAATAAATAAAAATAAAAAAAAGGAAAGGATCCCTTCTATGCTGCTGGCGAAAAAGTAAATTGGTGTAACTTGGAAGTTTGACATTACCTTGTAAAGCATTCACATGTCCTCAGATGTAGCCATCACAGGTTCCATGATCTACTCTGGAGACCCTGCCCTTGAGCTCCAGGGACACAGTTAGGATTGGCAATGGTAACAGACTTCATAAGAGCAAAAACCTGGCATTAATCCAATTGTCCATGGATGAGACAACAGATAGGAAAACTGTAGTATATTCCCACAGTGGAAAATGAACCAACCCCACACAGGTGCAATACTTTAGGGGAATCTTAGCACGATAATACTGAGTGAGAAAGTAAATACCAGAATATTATATGCAACATGATACCTTTTTGACAAAGGTAAAGGCGAGAGAATATATTTTTAAGAAAATATATTTTCAAAAAGTAAGAGAAAGGAGAAATCGCAACCCTCGCACACTGCCGGTGGCGATGTAAAACGGTGCAGCAAATGCACTGAGACAGAAAGTAGACGAAATGGTTGCTTAGAGCCGGGGGTTAGAGCAGAGGTAGAGATGGGGGAAAGATGGATAACAAGCACAGTTTCTTTGGGGGCTGATGAAAATAGTCTAAAACTGATTGAGGTGAGGGTTGCACAACGCTGTGCATATGCCATTGCATCACACACTTTAAATGACTGAATAGTATGGTCTGTGAATTATATCTCGATAAACCTGTTAAGTTTTTTTTAAATTTTATTTACTCATTTGAGAGAGAGACAGAACACAAGCAGGGGGAGAGGCAGAAGCAGACTCCCCCTGCTGAGCTGGGAGCCCACCATGGGGTGAAACATGGGGCTCCATGTGGGGCTTAATCCCAGGACCTAGAGATCATGACCTGAGCCGAAGGCAGAGGCTTAACCTTCTGAGCCACCCAGGAGCCCCTTTTTCTTCTTCTTCTTTTTTTTCATGTAAAAGAAGTTTCTGGATAGACATTACCTCAGGCAAGGCAAAGGAGGGGATGGGTTGGGAAAGGAGTTCATGGAAGGTAGGTTATTGTCAATGTTCCAGTTCTTGTGTTGGTTGCTGATTTAACTTTTTTCTTTTCTTTTCTTTTAAGACTTTATTTATGTATTTGAGAGACAGAGAGGGAGCACAAGTGTTGGAGGGGCAGACAGAGATGTAGAGCAACAAGCAGACTTCTGGTTGAGCAAGGAGCCCGAAAAGGGGCTTGGTCCCAGGACCTTGAGGTCATGATCTGAGCTGAAGGCAGCTGCTAGCTGACTGAGCCACCCAGGTGCCCCTTAACTGGTTTTTATTATATTATGTGTAAATAAATACAAACAAACATAAATGAGTTAAATATGGACAATGATGAAAATGTGCCACAGACAAGCAATTCTGTGCACCTGAGGTGTAGGGGACTGGGTGGGCTACGGCAGAGAGTGGTCAGGGCAGACCTCTCCAGAGAATCCACCCAAGCCCAGGCTAGAATGAGATGAGTTAGCCGTGTGGGGATGGGGGTGAAAATGTTTCCAGGCAAAGGAGACAGCATGTACTAAGGCCCTAAGGCGGGCTCAAGCCTTCTGTGCTTGAGCAACAGCCAGGAGGCCAGGCCCTTGAAACCTTTAGAATAATAGCAGCAGCCGCAGGGCCAGAGTTAAGACCTCTGAGAGTTCTTAAGCACTGAAAAGACGGCCATGCCCTCACATGTCATTTAAAATAAAACGCATCTTAAATGGGAAATGTATGAAAGTGTTACAACATTTTTAAAAAAGCTTTAATTTTCCCATGATTACTTTTGATACCTTTTTTGAAATAAGTACATCCCCACCCCGTCAATTTTATTTTTATTATGTTGTTTTCTCTACGTTGTTGGTGCCCAGAGTCCCAGATAACTAATATTTATTGAACATTTACTAGGTGTCAGGGATTTGTTCACAGCCATTATCCCATTTAACTTGTAAAACCACCATATGAGGGAGAAACTGCTTTTTCCCATTTCAAGGAGAAGGAAAGGGAGATACTGGGATACGAATACAATAATTCTGACTCCATGGAGGACTGAACAGGCCAAGCTCCCGTTTTGAAGGTTCAAACCTGGGGGATCTCCAAATCTCAGCGTCCAATAAATCTGCGGAAGAACCATTTGGTCAGAAGCAGGGCCTTCTCCTTCCGAGAGCCCTGTACCTTTAAGAGTCGCCCCCTCCCGCCCGCCACGCTCCAATTTCCCTCCCGGGCACCCAGAGCATCACCCCGCCCCCCGTGTCTGCAGAGCCGCACCTCAGCCCTTTCTCCCCGCCCCACACCCTCTGACTGGTCTCTCTGCCCCCACCCGCCCGGTGGTGGGTGAGGTCTGCCTCCAGGCTCTCACCGTCCGCCCTCCGCCCCGCACAGTGCCCACGACACCTCAATAGAATGCCAGTTTAGAGACCCTGATCCCGACCCCTCCGAGCTCCTGATTCCTAGGGGCGAGGCCTCATCGCCCCCTCCCATCGCCCATGCCCATGGCGCCGTGAAGGTGACCTCCCCCGGGGGCATCACACGGCCCGCGGTACCCTAGCGGGCTCACACGTGGTGAGCGGGGAGCGCGCAGCCCCTCCCCGCCACGCGCCTTGAGCATGCGTCGCGGACACGCCCCTTGGCCTGGCTCCGCCCCCGTGCCCGCGCACGCTTCTCCGGACTCGGGAGGGACGTCGCGCCCTAGTCCCGCAACGGGCTGGTCGCGGTGTGGGGTGGGACTTGGGATGGGACACTCCCGCATCCTCGAACCTCGCCTGAGGACTGAAAAGCGGGAAGTCAGCCCTACCCAGGACCCTTGGTTGTTAGGCGAGATGCCCCAGCAAGATGCGCTGAGCTGCGAAGAGAGCTGGGACCACAAGCCTGGGATTCGAGCCCGTCTGCTTGTCTCCCTTGTTCCGAATTCGGCAAATGGACGTCATATTCCCTTCTTTCTCAGGACTCTTGTGGCACCTCAAACGAGACTTAAAGACATATTCACTGGGTTTGTGACAAAAGCATTTGTCGAGCCCCTGTGTGGCTGGACCCTGTGTGTACTAGGCGGGGGCTACATCATTGAAACGAGTCTGCCCCCTTGAAGAGCTTTCCCGATCCTGAGTCCCCACCACATTCTGTTCTGGGATGGTCCAGAAAGACGCCTCCAAAAGAAGAAGGGGCGGAGGTCCCACCTGGCGGCAGGTGTCCCTGAATAAGCTAAAATTTCAAAGGCAACGTGGGGCGGGACCAGCTTTTGGAGGCAGATGGGAAGCACGCTCCGCGTTCCCCCACCCTCCTTCCAGTCCCCAGCCTAAGAAAAGAAACCGACCTCATCCGACACCCTCCAACCCAGCCCCGAGACCGCCCAGCCCCGCAGCCCGAGCCACGCCCCGCCCCGGCAGCCAGCGATTGGGAGATGCAAATACTAGCTTCTCTGCCCAGCAACGGGTGACGCGCCGCCCGAGCGCGAGGCGTGGCCCGGCCGCAGCCCAAGCGGGCACCTCGGTGTTTACACGGGGCGGCCCCGCGCGCGCCGCAGCGGCCCGCAGACGGTGAGGGGGAGGGGTGGCGCGCGCGCCGGCGGGGCCGCGCGGGGAGAAAGACACTGGAAGGCGGCGGGGCGGGGAGCGGCGCGCGCGGGCCGCGGCGGAGCAGGAGGCTGCGAGGAGAGCCCGCGGGGGCCGGAGGGTGCGATTCCTCCGCCCCCGCAAAACAATGTGCAGCGTGCGGCAGGGCGCAACTTGCCGGAGGCGGCGGGGGCGCGCCGAGCCAGCCTGAGACCGCGCCGCTGACCTTCTCCCCCCGCCGTCCGTTGGGCCCAAGCGCCCAGCTCCTCGCTCCCCAGCTCGCGGGGGCCGGGCCGAGCTGCGGGGCGGGGCCGCCCCTCCGTCGCTGCTGCCTCCTCCCCCACCCCCAGCCGCGGAGGATGCGGACGGCCCCCGGCGGCGTCTAGCGGCCCCGGGCCCAGGCGCGATGGTGCAGCAGCGGGGCGCGAGGGCCAAGCGGGACGGCGGGCCGCCGCCCCCGGGGCCCGGGCCGGCCGAGGAGGGGGCGCGTGAGCCTGGCTGGTGCAAGACGCCGAGCGGCCACATTAAGAGACCGATGAACGCATTCATGGTGTGGTCGCAGCACGAGCGGCGGAAGATCATGGACCAGTGGCCCGACATGCACAACGCCGAGATCTCCAAGCGCCTGGGCCGCCGCTGGCAGCTGCTGCAGGACTCGGAGAAGATCCCGTTTGTGCGGGAGGCGGAGCGGCTGCGCCTTAAGCACATGGCGGATTACCCGGACTACAAGTACCGGCCGCGCAAAAAGAGCAAGGGGGCGCCCGCCAAGGCGCGGCCCCGCCCCCCCGGCGGTGGCGGTGGCGGCAGCCGGCTCAAGCCCGGGCCGCAGCTGCCTGGCCGCGGGGGCCGCCGAGCAGCAGGCGGGCCTTTGGGGGGCAGCGCGGCGGCGCCCGAGGACGACGACGAGGACGACGACGAGGAGCTGCTGGAAGTGCGCCTGGTCGAGACCCCCGGGAGGGAGCTGTGGAGGATGGTCCCGGCGGGGCGGGCTGCCCGGGGACCAGCGGAGCGCGCCCAGGGGCCGTCGGGCGAGGGGGCGGCTGTCACCGCCGCTTCCCCCACTCCGTCGGAGGACGAGGAGCCAGAGGAAGAGGAGGAGGAGGCGGCAGCGGCGGAGGAAGGCGAAGAGGAGACGGTGGCGTCGGGGGAGGAGTCGCTGGGCTTTCTGTCCAGACTGCCCCCCGGCCCCGCTGGCCTGGACTGCAGCGCCCTGGACCGCGACCCGGACCTGCCGCCCCCCTCGGGCACGTCGCATTTCGAGTTCCCGGACTACTGCACCCCCGAGGTTACCGAGATGATCGCGGGGGATTGGCGCCCGTCTAGCATCGCCGACCTGGTTTTCACCTACTGAGCCCACCGTCAGCGGGGCGCGCACGCCCCCAAACCAGCTGTTTACATACAGGAATCAGGTATTGGGGCCCCTCGGAGGCCGAGGCTGGCACCCCATCTCCCGCGCAGCCTCCCCCCTCCTAGACGTGCCCATCCCCCTCAAATCCAGACATGCCCCTCCCCCGCAGACACACCCCAAGGCAGCCCAACCCCCATTCTTTCCCTGACATCCAAGCCCCGCCCCGTCTTGCCCCCTCCCGCACAGCCACCAGCAGCCAGCCCCCCTCCTTTGCACCTCCCGTCCACTCCTACAGACCTGCACCCCTCCCCCACCTCGCACACGCCCCTCCTCGTGGCCGGAGGACACGCCCCTGCCCTTGCTCCTGAATCCCTCCGCCTTCGCCTAGCCCGCCTCCTCTCTTGTTTAGGGGGGCGCTGCGGCTGGGCGGCACCGCGCGCTCTGCCCATGCCCCCGTCTTCCCCCTCCGCGAGCGCAGGGGCCCGCCCCCTTCTCGCGCATGCTTGATGCTTCCTGGGAGGAGGGGGCCGGTCCCAGTCGAACCGCACGCCTCTGTGGCCCGCTCCGGGAAGAAGTGGGGCGGGTATTGAGCGATCCTGAGAAATCTTTTGATCCGGGAGCCGCGGCTTCCTTTCAACCCGACGGGGCGTCACTGCCTTAATGGGAGGAGCAGTAGGAAGGGGGAGAAAGACTAGCTGGCCCGGAAGGGTTTGGTTTGGAGCTTGGAACTCTCTGGTGGCATAGCCCCTTTTCCTTGCGGGATTGCCCAGACTGACGCGCACCTCCTTCTCCACTCCACTCCCCCCTCCTCCCCCGCCTAAACACACACAGCTAGACTGCTTCTACAGTCTACCTTGGTGCCAGAAACCTCCCTTGTCTTTCCCCCACCTGGGAACTGGGAATAGGGCCTTCATCTGGAACCGCACCACGAGAAGACTGCCCAAGAAAACTCCGAACTAAGGCGTTTATCAGTCTATTTGGGGACAGGGTTCTTGCTGCACCCCACCCCCTTTCCAAGTGCCCCATCACGTCAAGGCACAGTCCTAGCCTGGGCTCCTCCCTACACCCACCACTCCTTTCTATCATTCAAGTGCTGTGCCCACGGTGACAGTATTCAGTGGGAGAAACTGAGTCACGTTGGTACAGGGTGGGTGTTGAGACTGAGGCATGATAGCAGCCGGTGTGGCAAGAAGAGCCCCACTTTTAAACAGCTGGCTTAAGAGAGACTATCGACTGGGCCTGTGAGACTGAAGGGACGGTCAGAGTAGTGGAGGTGTGCCGTTTGCGCCTGTGTTTCCATGTGAAAACTCGGGATAGCGCTGCTGTCGGAGGAGGTTGTGTTCAGTTCCGGGGTGCCCTCGGGAACCCTGCCCCTCTTATTCCCCAAGTCTCCGCTCAAGTCCCGCCCCTCCGGCCTCCCCACGCCCCCTTCTGCCCTCACTACCTGTATCTCACCGGCGTGTGTTCACCCTCCCGGGTGTGCACACACTCTCATTCACACACACACAAATCTCAGGAACAAACGGTCCCAGAGTCCTCCTGGACCCCTGCCCAGGGTCTCCGCAGGTCTCTGCCCCACGCGTTCCCGTCGCTGACAAAGCCACCAGCTGCCTCCTTTAAGCTTGGTGCTCCGGCTCTGGGCCTTTCTCGCGCTCTCTCTGTCTCTCTCTGTCTCTCTTTCTCTGTCTCTCTTTCTCTCTCTTTTCTTTCTTTCTTTTTTTTTTTTTTTTAAGAAAAATAACAACAACAAAAAGACAATGAAAAAACCCAGAAAACGTCATGTGAGTGAAGAGATGTCACTGTCTGTGGTCTTGGAGAACTAGTCTAGTAGCTGAGGGGAGGGGTCCCTCTGATCTGGGGCACTGGCACCCACAGCAGGACTTCTGCCAGTCTGATGCCAGGACTGAATAAAGTGTATTTGCCCCGACCTTGCCCTGTGGTTCTACATGTCTGTGCCTTTCCTCAACCCTCCCCCAGACAGTTTGCCAGGGGGGAGTCCATGTGACTTAGCACCGTGCAGGAAGAGCGGGGGTCCTCTGTCTCCCTCTATCTCAGGACTCCCCGGTCTTCATTAAGGATGACAAACTCATCCCCGCAGGGCCAGGCATGTGACATAAATGAGAGAGTCTGGGTAGACACTGGCTTCGTGACTGACCTCAACGGGGGCGGCAGCTCCCTTCATGCCAGTTGTGACCTTGTGAGAATGCAGCCCACGGTGGCCAGATGTTCAAGAGAAGGTAGAAATCTGGATGTTTCTCAATTGTGAAATGAAAGTTGACTCAAATATTTTTAAATCCTTGTGGACCGAAGGAGACAAGTGTGCAGGCATCTCTGCCTGGTCCAAGGGGGCCAGTTTGACCCTGCCCTTAATGAGAAGTAAGAAGGGTCGGGCCACATTGTCTGGCCTCAGAAGCCCCCGTACCACCACCACTGAGAACCTGTGTGACCTTGAGCAAATTCACTTCACCCTGACTCTTCTTTTCATAGGAGTAACATGAGGATGGTAACAGTACCTGCTTCAGGGTGAAATGAAGTTTGAGGTGAGAAGCATTTAATAAGATGCTCCCTAAAGTGTATTACTCCATTGTCCAGAGGAGGAAACAGGATCAGGGTGGCAAAGCAGCCTGTAGGAGGGCCTGCAAGCAGCCAAGGTCAGAGGCAGGGCCCCACATTTTGGTTCTCTCTCCTTGTGGAGTGTAACGTCAGGGCGCTGCCTCTCCTTCCCTGTATGAATCGCAGGTGGGGTTAGGCTGTCAGGGCCTGGAGCGGTGGGGTCGGTCCCAGTGTCGGGCACAAAACTGGCCCGCAGTGTAGATTTGTAGAATAACTGAGAAAGGGCAACAGCAGCCACAGCGATTCGTGTCCTTGAGATTCTTCCCAGCATGTTTTGAAAACAGAGGAAGGCCTTTTCAAAACTCTTTGTCCCCCAGCCCCCCACCCCCTAATTCCTCCACCTGCCAGATCCAGTAAATTCCTAAGGTTGAACAGAGCCTGTTTCCCCAGTAAGCACCAAGGCCAAGTGTGCAGACCTCATTCAGAGAGGGTATTTGGGGACTGGGATACCCATAGACAATTTAGAAGAAGACTAGCAGGTTTGGGAGGGTTGGGTGCCTACAGAAAGGGGGTCTGGTTGAAGGAGGTGTAAGAATTACAGTGACCGTTCTCTCTCGGCCTCTGATTGAAAGCAAGATCCCCCCCCCCCCCCAAAAAATCCTCTAGCAAAGAATTGAGAAGGTGAGAAAGACATAGATAGGTGCCACCAGAACCCCCTTGAAGGAAGGACTTCCCCGGCTGTGACAAGTATGGTCAGTGGATAGCCTCCAGCTGCTGAGAGCCCCTTGACCCAGGGCAGCTGCATCTGGTGTCCCAGGGAGATCGGATGTATAAACAAACGCCTGGCCGTTTTGATTCAGGGTGGGGGCCCTCACCTCCCGCTGCGGACACTCACCCAGGGCCCCTCCAGGGTGGCCAAGGCTCTGCCAGGCCTGCAGTGCAGTTTGGCCCCCTGTACCCAATCCTGCTTCCTCCCTCTTCTTTTCACAGGTGTTTATACCTAATAAATATCTTCCACCCAGACTCCGTCTCAGCGTCAGTTTTTGGGGAACTCAGTCTCCAACGGAGGGGGCGAGGGGGCGGACAGAGGGAACTGGGTCACTGGCCCTGTACCCACAGCTGGGCACTTCTGATGGCCCCTGACCTCCGGGGTGGGGGGGGTCTCTTCCCTTCACACAGGCTGGCAGCCCCGCCTCATGGCTGCATCCTTTCCAGTGGGGATCAATTCAAAACCGCAGCCTCAGCCTACCAGTGACTGCAGATTCCTCCCCTGGTCAAAGGTGAAGAGAGGGAGGTTGCCAGTCTTCCTGCCCTTCAGAATGCCGTGGGAGGGTGAAGTGCCTGGCTGGGGATAGTCCTAGATGGCTGTGGCACCTAGGGCAGGGCTCCTTTGCAGGCCCCAGTTTCCCCATATGTAAAGTTTGGGAGGGGAAAGTAGGAACAGAAGAGAGACCATTTATTGTTACTTGGTTGTTCCCATTTCAGAAGGAAATGGATTCTGACCTGGAAAAGGTGGGGAGAGACTTGCTTATGTGGACTCTGGGGACATCTAGAGGCTGGAAGGAATAGGAAGCATTTGAGGGTGGGGGCGGGGGTGGGGTGTGTCCCACTCCAATCTCGCTGGCTTCGCGCAGTCATGGACTCATCCCTGTGGGATCCCAGACCTGGGCTATTTGAACCATCTTGGTTCCAAGGCTCTAAAAACACCTATACACTGAGGTGTTGGTTATTTATTGCTCGGTAACAAATTGCCACAAATACATCTGCCTAAAGTAACACGTGTTTATTGTTTCAGTCTCTGTGGGCCAGGAATTCAGGCATGCCTTAGCCGGCTTCTCTGCTCAGGAGCTCACAGGGCTGCAGCAAGGTGTTGGCCGGACTGCATTCCTTTCTGGAGCTCAGCGTCCTCTTCCAAAGTCACGTGGTGGTGGGCAGAATTCAGTTCCTTGGGGTCAAGATCCCTGTGTTCTTCCCGGCTGTCAGCTGGTACCGCTCTTGAATCCTGAGGGCCACTCCCAGTGTCTGTGTTCCCAGGCTCTCTCACAGAGGGGCACCTTAGGCTTTCATTCATTCATTCATTCATTCATTCATTCATTCATTCATTCATTCATTCGTCTCTGTGCCCAACATGGGGCTGGAACTCCTGACCCCAAGGTCAAGAGTCCCTTGCTCTACCGACTAAGCCAGCCAGGCGCCCCAGGGAAGGGTCTCTTTTAAAGGGCTCACTTGATTAGATCGGCCCCACCCAGGAAAGTCTCCCTTGTAATTAACTAAAACTCAACTAATTTGGGACCTTGATCACAGCTGCAACGTCCCTTCACCTTTGCCATATAATGTAACCTAATCACAAGAATGACACCATCATACTCACTGGCCTCACCCACACAGAGGACAGGTTATGTTGGGCATGCACACTGAGAGGGTGGGGTGGGGGGGAATCTTGGGGCTGTCTTAGAATTCTGCTTGACAGAGCTGTGGATTCTCAAGTCTGTATCTCCATCCTGATGTTGCCAGACTCTTACGTTGAGCTGCCTCCTTGTCATCTCCACTGGGATGTCTAATTGGCATCCCAAACTTGGCATGCCTAAACATGAATTCTTGTTTCCACGGTGCTTCCAAGTCTGATCCCCACCCCACCTGTTGGTCCTCCTTCGCTCCTCTTTTCCCCCATAGCTTCATATCCCTTATCCCTGTTGGCTCTACTTTCAAAATGTGTCCTGTGTCCTATCACTTATCACCTTTTCAATGGCCCCCTCATGGTGCTCCTGCCCCCCCCCCCCATCTCTTGCCTGGTATCCTGACCCAGCCTCCTCACTGGACTCCTTGCTTTCTCCTTTGCCTCAATCAGTCTTGTCCACAGCAGCCAGAGGGATCTGGTTAGACTAGAAATCAGACTACGTCCCACCTCTGCTCAAAACCCTCCCCCTGGTGCCCATCTCATTCAGACGAAAAGCCAAAGTCCTCAGCATGGCCTGTAAAATCCTATGTGATATGGGTTGTGGCCCCCACGGGATTCATCTCCTGCTTTTTCCTTCCCTTGCCATACTGTAGCCACACTGGGTTCCTTGCTGTTCCCTAAAACCACCAAGCACATGCCCACTTCAGCCCTTTTGAATAGCCAGCCCTTTGCTGTTCACTCTGCTGGAAGTGCTCTTCGGCCAGCTACCCACACGGCTTAGTCCCTCCCTTCTTCGGGTCTTGGCTCCAGCGTCACTACCTCAAAAAGGTCTTCCCTGATCATTCTTATAAAGTATCACACACACACCCTTACACTATCCCTTTGCTTTGCTCTATTTTTCTTTTTTTTTTTCTTTTTTTTCTTTTTTTAAAGATTTTATTTATTTATTTGACACAGAGAGAGAGACAGCCAGCGAGAGAGGGAACACAAGCAGGGGGAGTGGGAGAGGAAGAAGCAGGCTCCTAGCGGAGGAGCCTGATGTGGGGCTCGATCCCATAACGCCGGGATCACGCCCTGAGCCGAAGGCAGACGCTTAACCGCTGTGCCACCCAGGCGCCCCTTTGCTCTATTTTTCTTAATAGCAGTTATCACTGTGATATTCATCATATACAGTTCTAATTTTGTATCTCTCTCTCTAATTAGTATGTCAGCTTCACAAGGAAGGAATGGCTTCTACATGGGACACCTCGCCTTAGCTCATCCAATCACTCGTTCACTCACCCATTCAACAAACATTTATGAAGGGTCTGCTTTTGCCAGGCTCTGTGCTCGGTGCTGGTATACAAGGGTGAAAAAGAGAGACATGGCCTGTCCGCACTGAACTCACACTCCTGAGGAGGAGAAAGACACATAAACAGAGGGATAGAAATGCATTGATGGAGATGGACAGTGGGGCTGGGGGGCACACAGAGGAGGCACTTAATCCAGACATGGAACAGGGCATGGTCAGATCACTTCGTGGAGAAGTGGATGTTTAAGCTGTGACCGAGACCTCAGTAGGTTGTTGAGGTTTCAGAACACGGCTACAGGTTCTTTGACATTCTTTCCATAAATTTCCTTCCTCTTGAGTCTGGGCTGACCTTCATGATCCACTTGTAACCAAAAGAATGTAGCAGAAAAGTGCCATAGGTTTCTACATCGAACCACCAAGCAAGACGTCCAGCACTCCCAAGATCATCGTGCACTGAGGAAGCCCAAAACGTGGCGAGACTCCACGTAGTGCTCCAGGGGATGCAGGCCCCTGTTTGGGTGCCAGCCACATGAGAAAGCAGCCTCCAGGTGATTCTAGTGGTCATTCACACTACTGAGTTTTGGGGCAGTTTGTTGTTAGGCAGCAGTTATTACTAGAACAATAAGCCTAAGCCGACTCAGATGAAGGGAAAAGCTTTCCAGACACCAGTCACGGCAAGTGGGAAGATTCTGCAGGAGAAGAGGGCATGGAAGGGAGTTGGCTGTGGCTGGAGGGGGTGGTGGGGAGAGAGCACAGAGACTGGCAAGAACAGGAAGGGCCTGGTGGGCATTGGGACTTTGTTCTGAGTCTCCGCACTGCAGCCTGTGGGCTCTTTTTAAAGATTTACTAATCATTTTATTTTATTTATTTGAGAGAGAGAGCAAGAGAGAGTGGGGTGAAGGGCAGAGGGAGAAGCAGGCTCCCCGCTGAGCAGGGAGGCCCATACAGGACTATATCCCGAGACTCCAGGATCATGACCTGAGCCGAAGGCAGACACTCAACTGACTGAGCCACCCAGGTGCCCCAGATTTATTTGTCTTTAATAAAGATAGAGAGAGTTCGAGAGAGCTCGTAGGCATGTGTGGGCGCTCGTGTGGGGGAGGGGCAGAGGAGGAGGGAAAGAGAAACTCAGGCGCACTTGGAGCTTGAGCCTGGAGCTGGGACAGGGCTGGATCTCATGACCCTGAGATCACGACCTGAGCTGAAACCAAGAGTCTGGCTCTTAGTGGACTGTGCCACCAGGCGCCCCCAAGCCTGAGAGGTCTTTTGAAAACAAATGCAACTGGGACTCCTGGGTGGCTCAGCTGGTTAAGCCCCTGACTCTTGGTTTCAGCTCAAGTCATGAGCTCAGGATCGAGAGATCGAGCCCCGGTGTCTGACTCTGCCCTCAGAGGGGAGTCTGCTTAGGATACTCTCCCTCTGCCCCTCCACCCACTCCCTCTCTAAAAATAAATAAATAAATCTTAAAAGAAAAAAAAAAGGAAGAAAGAAAAAGAAAACAAACGTGACTACCTCTAAAAACCTTTCAGTGGCTCCCATTACCCTCAGGATGAAGGCTCGATTCTTGGCCTGGCATTCAAGGCCTTTTACAGTTGACTTCTTTATTGTTTTATGGACTCTTCAGCTGGCCCTAAAGCTCTGCCTCAGGCATGCTGGGTCACTCCCCACGACAGTGCCCTCCTATGCCATTTGTCTTTGCTCCTGTTGAGAAATTAGAGGGAATTTGGGCTAATCATCTTGCTTTTTGAGGCCTTAGTTTCCCCATCTATGCAGTTAGGTGGTTGGACGAGAAGTGTTTTAAGAGCATATCCAGTCTGGCATTCAGGGAGCCTATGAAAAGGAGGGGGAAAGCTGCTTGCAGCCAAACCTGCCTTTCTAGCTTCTTTTAGGTTGCCTAGCAATAGATGCCAAACGTCTCCCCCATTCTAGGAGGTTTCTTAGCAACCCAATTTCTCACCCTCAGTTGTTTTCAGGGTTTTCTGTTAACTAAATGAATGTTAAGTTCTGCTCTTTCTCTTCCAAGAAAATCTGCGGCCAAGGATCTCTGTGGAGACCTGGATCTCATTGGCCAGAACTAATCACATGGTTTTGTCTAATTTCAAGGGGACTGAGAAATATATGTGATGCACGTGGAAATTTGGTGAGCAGTCTATGTCTCTACCACAGTGTTTAAATAAAGCCTCTTTGACAAGGTGACATATGAGCAGAGATCCGAATAAAGCCAGAAGCTAGCCATGCAGATATGAAACAGAGAAACAAGTACAAAGGCTCTGACGCCTCGAGACAGGAGTTTGCCTGATGCACTTAGTTCATTCAAGGATGCTGGTGTGGCTGGTGAGTGAGGGAACGGAAGAAGAGGAGATCACGGAGGTAAGTTAGGTTGTGGGGGAAGGGCAATCATGGTGCTAGTCAGAACTGGTTTGGGGTAGTCATTGCTGGGTACCAAACCATCTTTCAACTTAATAGCTTAACACTGTTTCATTATCTCTCAAGATACTGTGGGTTGGGCTCCTGGGTGGCTCAGTCAGTTGGGCGTCTGTCTTCGGCTTAGGTCGTGATCCCGGAGTCCTGCGATCAAGTCCCACATTGGGCTCCCTGGTTTGCGGGGGAGCCTGCTTCTTCCTCTGCCCCTCCCTCTGCTCGTGGTCGCTCTCTCTCAAATAAATGAATGAAATCTTAAAAAAAAAAAAAAAAGATACTGTGGGTTTACGGGATTGGTTAGTTCTTCTGCTCACGTGATGCCATCTGGGGGCGCAAGTGGGCGGACATGTCCGAGATGACTGACTCACACCGTGCTGTCCCCATACCGTGCTTGACGCTAGCTGTGGACTGGAAGGTTGGCTGGAGCTGTTAACCGGACCACCAGCATGTGGCCTCTCCCTGTGGCTCAGGCTTCTTCGGCATGGGGACTGCAGTCCAAGAGGGACCTTTCCAGAAGTGAGTGTTCCAGGAGTGGGGGGGAGAGGAAGCTGGTCTTCTCGAAAGCTACTCCAGACCAGGCACAGCGTTGCTGTCACCACGTTCGGTTGGTTGAAGCAGTGGCGGGGCCAGCTCAGGTTGAGGAGGAATAAACTCCACCCCCGAAGGGCAGAGTGACAGAGTTTGTGGCCATCTTTAATCCACCGCGGGCTTCTCCTTTTGCCCTGAGTAAGATGAGATGTCATGAGAGAGTTATGACTGGGGAATGAGACTCCCCTTTGAGAATCTGACTCAGGCTCTAAGGATCAGAGTGGCTACAATGTCGAGAAGAGACCACTAGAGGGCAGGGCCAAAGCACTAGGTGAGGGGGATGCATGATGGGAGTTTGAGATGACGGGCTCAACGGAGGGCCCTGGCAGCAAGGTTTGTTCCACCGACACGTGACTGCCCAGTATGACGACCACGAACTGAATGTGGCTATTTAAACTTAAGTATAAAGTGATTAAGATGAGGGGGTGCCTGGATGGCTCAGAGGGTAGAACACGTGACTCTTGAGTTGGGGCCGTGAGTTCAATACCCACGTTGGGCGTAGAGCCTATTTAAAAATAAATAAGTAAATAAAATCATCAAGGTGAAATAAAATTTAGAATTCAGTTCATTGGTCTCACTAGCCACATTTCAAACGCTTAAGTGGTCAGTGGCTCCTGTTCAGGCAGCTGGGATCTGGACCATTCCCATCTTTGCAGAAACTTCGACTGGATAGCACTGGCTTAGTAAACCTTCTCATCTCTTACAGGCTTCTACATCTAAAATCTTTAACTACAACATCCCACACTCTGACCTCAGGCTCCCTTTCTTCCCATCTGCCTATTTTTGGACTTCATTGAGCTCCTCCGCCTGGAATTCCTGCGTCTTCTCCAGATCCATCTGCTCTCCTGCTGAGCTGCCTTGGCACCCTTCCCCCCTGAGCCGGGATCCATCCTGAGGTTCGTTATGGGATCTGTTTTCTGTCTGCTCTCTGCATCCTCATTCACCACCCCCAGCCCACCCCACCGATCCAGGAGAACCCTCACCCAGGAGCTGGGGTCCTAGCAGCCTCTTTCTTCATTCCCATTTCTCCTGACACTGCCAAAGAAAGTCACAGCCATGCACACTATTGTCTCTACAGATCATGGCCTCAGAGCCATCAGAACAAATTCGGATTCTGCCACCTTGTGACGGAATGACCTCAGGTGTGTGACCTCACACAAGTGACCTCATTAGGTTATTGAGAAGATAAATTATGCGGGCACATGGTAAATGCTCACCATTATTATTGATTATTCCAAATCTTTACCACACTTTGAAAAGATTGTGGTAAAATTTACATAACAAAACTTATCATTAGTTAGGGTACATTCACAGTGTTATGCATCCATCACCACTATCTAGTTCTAGTATATTTCTATCACTCTAAAAGGAAACCCGTGGAACTGTCACTTCCCATTCCTCCCTTTCCCCAGCCCCTAGGAACCACTAATCTGTTTTCTGTCTCTATGGGTTTTCTGACTCTGGCTATTTCATATATATATGGAAACATACAATACATGGCCTTTTGTGTCTGCTTCACCTCCCTTTTTAAGCCTCCTGTTGAACTAAAACCTTCCTCTTTCTTTTTTTAAAATAATTTCCACTTTAAGTCATTGTTATATCCAACATGGGGCTCAAACTCACAACCCAAGGATCAAAAGTCACATACCCCGGGGCGCCTGGGTAGCGCAGTCGTTAAGCGTCTGCCTTCGGCTCAGGGTGTGATCCTGGCGTTCCGGGATTGAGTCCCACATCGGGCTCCTCCGCTGGGAGCCTGCTTCATCCTCTCCCACTCCCCTGCTGTGTTCCCTCTCTCGCTGGCTGTCTCTCTGTCACATAAATAAATAAAACCTTTAAAAAAAAAAAAGTCACATACTCCACTGACTGAACCAGCCAGGCACCCCTAAAACCTTCCTCTTTCTTAATAGATGATGCTTCTTGTTTTTCTCCAGAGCATTCAATTTATCAGATGTCTTATCACTCAACCCCCTACCCTGCTTACCTATAAACTAACGCAACAGTGATAGTAGTAGTGACAACAGTTTCCCTCTGAGAGGCAACCGCTGATATTATCTCTATTTTATGGTCGGGGAAACGGAGGCTCAGAGCAGTTAAATCATGCAAGCAGCGAGTGGCAGAACCAAGATTCAAACCTGCATCTGTTTAATGCAGAGTTCAACTTTAATAAACACCACATTGTATCTCTTCTCAGTGGCTACCCTCCCTCTTTCCCCGGGGTCTCAGAGGATACTGGATCCTTCCCGTGCTGGCTCAAAGCCCATCCCTCCTCTACACTTGACCTCATCCCTTTCCTTCTCCTCTGGAACCTCATCCATCCCCTCTCCCATCATCATCAGAGCTGAAATTGATTCAAACAGTTCTGGACTGGAGGGGCGCCTGGGTGGCACAGCGGTTAAGCCTCTGCCTTCGGCTCAGGGCGTGATCCCGGCGTTATGGGATCGAGCCCCACATCAGGCTCCTCCTCTATGAGCCTGCTTCTTCCTCTCCCACTCCCCCTGCTTGTGTTCCCTCTCTCGCTGGCTGTCTCTATCTCTGTCGAATAAATAAATAAAATCTTAAAAAAAAACCCCAAAACAAACAGTTCTGGACTGGAATCATCTGGTTGCTTCTTCACTCATCTGATGCCTGAACTGGGATGACTCAAAGGCCACACTCAGCTGGGATCTCCATGTGTTTTGGGCTTCCCCCCAGCATGGCAGCCTCCAGGTAGAGAAACTTCTTCCATGGCTCCTCGGGTCACCAAAGTGCACGTCCTTTTATGTCCTAGCCTTGGAAATCAGAGTATCACTTGCCCCATGCTGTCCACAGCTCACGCAAGATACAAAGAAAGGGTACCTAGATCTCACCTCTGCACAGAAGTGCTGAAGAATGTGTTGCCATGGTTTTAAAACTAGCACAGGTGTTTCCAATCTTCTGCTATTCCTGTAGTTCATTTTACCCCCTAACACCTCTTGGATCCGTTCATTTCTCGGCAAGCCCATGAGGCCAAGACACAGTCATCTCTGATAGGGAGGCTCCTCACTGATCTCTCTGCTGCCACTCTGGAGCATTCTATCCTGTTCTCCTGAGAGATCAGCAGCTGGAGGGAACTTTTCAGTGTGCAATTCAGATGACATCCCTCCTCCCAATGCTTCCATGGGTCCCCACGACTCAGGTTGAACTGCAAACTCCTTACCTTGGCTTATGAGGCCCTGAACAGTCGCAGGTGTGCCTGCCTCTCCAGCTTCATCACCTGTCACTGCTCGAGGCCTTTAGTTTTGGGCTCTAGGACTTCCTCTCTCTGTCTCTGTCTGTCTGTCTCGGTCTCTCTCTCACACACAGTTAAATGAGTAAGTAGTACATGTAAAGCACTTAGACAAGCTCTTTGCACATAATAAATATCATATATTTGTTACTATTACTAGTCTATGTTCAGTAAATACAGATTGAGCTGCCTTGTCAATGCCGGGCACTACATGACGCTCTGGGATACAATAGTGAATGAAAAAATCTGGCCTCATCTTGCAGTTTATTCATCTCTGTTTCCCCGGCCCCCAGCACATGGAGTGACAGAATGGATGTCCAAGGCATGAAGGCATGTTTGTGCCTTGGTGTTTGAGGAAACTTAGAGCAGTGCAGTGACTCTCCTAAGACCGCACAGCAAGTGTGAGACAAAACCAACGCTGTGGGCACATGACAAGGAATGAAGTAGACACAGGTGTCTGGAAAGGGCTGGTTCTCCAGAGAGATGGGCCACAGGCACACACGGCCCAGGGCAGAACTGGGGGTAGGTTAGGAGAGAGAACAAGGCAGGTGAACTCATTTGTGCCTTCCAGAGGGGAAAGGAAGCTTCTCTCCCAACCCCTTCTCCCCAGCCTGAACTCCCTTCTCAAGGTAAGAGGGGCTGATCCTTAGCAAGGGTCAGGGGCTCAAAGAGGGAAAGAGAATGGAGAGAGGATGGGGGACTCAGTGAGAGGTGAGGATTTCAGTAAGAGGTAGGGAGCTTCTGAGAGAGAGGGGGGCTCAGCATGGGTGAGGGCTGAGAGAGAGAGAGAGACCGGAGTCTGTGGAGAAGCTGGGGGCTCCGCAAGATAGCATTTGTATATTTATGGTTAGGGCCTCCATGAAGGGGATGGAGAACCAGAGAGGGGGCTGAGGATACAATGTGGAAATGACGGCTCAGCGAAGGCAAGGGTCTTCAGACAGTGGGGTGGGAGACTGAGGGAGTGATGGAGAGTCGGATCAGGAGTTTGAGGGACTGCAGGAGGGGGTGCGTTCTGGGGAGGCGATGCGGTTTCCAAGAGCGGCCTGGGGTCTCAGAGAGAGAAGGGAACTCTGGAAGGAGACAGGGGCTCTCCATGCTGCAGGGGTCCGCAATCTGCAGAGCCAGCCCTTGGGGCGGGCGGGTGCCCCCCTCCCACCCCTGTATCACCCCCGCCCCCGACTGCGGCGCAGGCGCCGACAGAACCAGCTTCTGCTCCGTTCTCGTTCTGACTCCCGCTCGGCGGAGACAGCAGGCAGAGAGGTGAGCTCAGCCCTGCTCCACGCGCGCCCCGACCCCCACCCCGCCTTCTCCCGGGTTCCGGGGAACCCCACCTCAGCCCTCATCCCCAGCCCCGCCACGTCCAGTCTGGGACAGGACGGCGGCGCCCAAGCCTTGGTGTGCCTTGGGCTGTGGGAGGTGAGGTCCCAGAGAAGTAGCAGGGGGCAGAGATCTCACCAGCCCCGTCTCGCGGAGATACCTCAGTGCTGAGAGGATGGGAAGAGGCTTCAGAGGACAAGACTCCTACCCACTTCTTTACTAAAAACCTATTCCCACCTTTCCGTGCCTCAGTTTCCCCCCGGGGAAAGGATGCAGTTAATCTCGACCAGGGAACTGGTGGTCCGGTCAGAAACAGTGGTGCGGTGGAGAGCGGGAGGAATTGGCCCGATTTCGCAGCCCTCGCCCCCCAAGAGGGTGCCCCTTCTCCCAGCCCCGGCAGCGCCGGACACTGGAGTGGCCAGGTCTGGGGGTCTGGGAAGGAGAACTGAGTGAGGCCGTGTAGGCAATAGATTCCATCCATCTGCAGGCCCTCGAGCCTGTCACCTCCGCGTACTCCTCCCTCCGCTCGCCATACTGCGCAGTCTCCCCCCTCGGACCATGGAGCCCCCTCCTCTTCCCGCTCCTTTCACACTGAGCTCCTCCCTCCCGCCCGCCTAGGGACACCTCCCCAGAGGTTCCTATGGCAACCCACGTCCCGGATACCCGCGCCGTGTCCGGAGCATCCTCTCTCTCCCTCCCCCTGACCGCCAGACCGCCTTCTTGCAACCTTAACACGGGAGGAGGAGGGGCCAGGCCGAGGGGGAGACAGCGTCAAGGTCACCTTCCTTCTCCAGTGCCAGCAAGATTGAGTGATTAGGTATATTTGGGAGAGAGGGACAGTGAGTTGCAGGGAAGGAGCTAACCCAGACCAACAATCCCTGAGCCTCTCTTCCCTGCCCCCTCCCCTAGGGTCTTTAATTAATAGTTGCTGCTTTGACTCTGACTGCCGCCGGGCCCCCATTCATTCTCCCCACCCGGGCCTCCTGAGCGCCCGGGCCGGGGGCGGTTCCCGGACTGGCCACACCCCCTTGGAGCCCCGCCCCACCCGCCTCCCAGGGAGATCCCTGCTCTCTCGCGGGACCACTCGTCTTCTTCCTTCTCTTTCGTCTTTGGGCTCTGCGTTTTTCCATTCTCTGTCCAAAACATATATTATATAATATATATATCATACATATTTTTCTTCTCTTTTTCCCTGAGCTGTGGGTGAGGGTTGTGAAGAACTGCGATTTATAGACAGGCTTTAAGAAGAGCCCTTATGGCGCTCGTGTGGATGTGTGGGGGCTCCAAGAATCACCCCAACACACACTTCCGCTCTCTCTGTGTGTGTGTGTGTGTGTGTTTGTCCGTGGAGTATCTTTGTGTGTGGTGTGTCTGTGTGTCTGTTTCTCTGTGCTAAGTGTGTCTGTGTGCGTATGCCTCTATGTGGTGCATGTGTGCCTGTCTGGGTATGTCTCTGTCATATTTGTGTATCCGTGTTGGTGTCTCTGGTGTGTGTGTATGTGGTATGTCTCTGTTTGATTTGTGTGTGTATATAGATGGCCTGTCTGTGCTGTGTGTGTATGTGTGTGCTGATGAGTCTCTCTATGCAGGAAATTGAAAGCCACATGTGATTGGAAATTAGGGGGGAGGTCTAGAAATTTGTCTTATCCTTCATATTGCTTTTTTTTTTCTTAAGATTTTATGTATTTAGTGAGAGAGAGAGCCCGTGAGGGGTAAAGAAAGGGAGAGGGAAAGAGAGAATCTCAAGCAGACCCTGCATGCTGACCTGTTGGGGGCTCAAGCTCATGACCTCTGAGGTCATGACCTGAGCTGAAATCAAGAGTCAGAAGCTCAACCGATTGAGCCACCCATGCGCCCTGGCTCATTGTTTTATTTTGTTTGAAGCTGCTGGGGGTGGGGTGGGTGGGGTGGGTGGGTGCTGACCCAGAAGCCCAGTCCTTCCCCAACACAAACGACCTCCCTCCCCGCCCCCACCCCTCCCCTCGTTCCCCACTTTGGTTTCAGTGCTATCTGTGTGTAGATACACAAGTTCTTTCCATTACCAAGTCCTCAGTGTCTCCATCTGTGAAAACAGATTCTTAAGATTAGTGGTTGCCAGAGGCAGGGCAAAATGTGTGAAGGGGGCCAAAGGTACAAACTCCAGTTATAAAATAAATAAGTCACGAGGATATAATGTATAGCATGGTGACTAGTTAATAATACAGTATTGCAAATTTGAACGTTGCTAAGAGAGTAGATCTTAAAAGTTCTCTCACAAGGAAAGACATTTATTGGTAACTGGGTATGGTGACAGATGTTAACTAGACTTATTATGGTGATCATTACAAATACCAAATCATTATGTCGTACACCTGAAACTAATATGATGTTATAAGTCAAGTATACCTCAATAAAAATGTATTATTCAAAAAGGAGGGGTTCTTAGATAGCTTTCCCTAGAAATCTAAACACCCTCGAGCTTAAGAGGGCCCCTGGCTTTCACCTCCTTTGGAGTCAAGAAGACTTGAGTCTTGGAGGCGGTTCCCTTGTGAGGGGCAGCCCTGGGGAGGGATATTTTAGAACCTCGCACCTTGGGAGCTCGGCCTGACTGGACAAGTGTCAGCCATGACAGTTACCCCCAAGAGTACCTGAAAGAGGGAAAGATTTTGAGAGGAGATGGGGATAAGAACCTTTTACTCCAGATATGGGGCTCGAAACATTTAGGATAAAAATAATAATGAAGAAATGACAGTAATAGTAATGACAACTGGTACTATTTCTTGGCCTCCGATACAGTAACTAACTGTGTGAAGCAGGTGTGATTATTAGCCCTGCTCTCCAGGTAAGGAAACCAAGTTTTGGAGAGGTGAGAGCACTTGTCTAAGGTCACACTGCCAGGAAGTGGTAGATCTGGGATTCCAATCCGGACAGTCAGGCTCCAGAACCCATAGTCCCAGCCCCTGGGTGGCCTCCAGACCAGACAAGCACATTTGCTGGCACCTACCGTTGTTAAGCCCTGGCCTTAGCACTCCTGCGCGTCGGCTCCTTCACAGTGTACATAAGGAAAGACGAACCCGTGTCTGGAAGGCCAGGCTGTGGTATGAGCGTGGGTTATCTAAAATGGGAGGAAACGCGGACGACGCACAAAGACTCAGGGGGCCTGGGAGGGTCTCACGGATCCCTCCCTCTGTCCGCTGCACCCTGCTTCCCCCCACAGAGATCCGCAATGCTGGGCTGTGACCGTTCCTGCAGCTGTAGCCGCGGCCCCAATGTGGAAGACGGCAAATGGTATGGGGTCCGCTCCTACCTGCACCTCTTCTATGAAGACTGCGCCGGTACGGCCCTCAGCGACGACCCTGAGGGGCCTCCCGTCCTGTGTTCCCGCCGACAGTGGCCCACACTGTGCTGGAAGGTAAGGCAGAGGAGGAGCAGCTCCTGTGATTTCGTGTGGCTGCAGGGAGGAGATGGGATCAGTGGATAGAAAGAAGAGGGACGGGGGCGCCTGGGTGGCGCAGTCGTTAAGCGTCTGCCTTCGGCTCAGGGCGTGATCCCGGAGTTATGGGATCGAGCCCCACATCAGGCTCCTCTGCTATGAGCCTGCTTCTTCTCTCCCACTCCCCCTGCTTGTGTTCCCTCTCTCGCTGGCTGTCCCTATCTCTGTCGAATAAATAAATAAAATATTTAAAAAAAAAAAAAAAAAAAGAAAGAAGAGGGACGGTGTAGCAGGTAGGAGTCTTGCACGTGCAAGCAACAAAAACCGAATTAGGGGGCACCCGGCTGACTCAGCTGGTAGAGCATGCGACTCTTGATTTCAGGGTCCTGAGTTCAAGCCGCACAGCCTACTTAAAAAAAAAAAATTGGAAAATGGCTACTGTTGATAAGTCATTCAAAACCATACACATTTGGGGCACCTTGCTGGCTTGTTGGTGGAACATGTGACTCTTGATCTCAAGGTTGTAGGTTTGAGCCCCACACCGGGTATAGGTATGGAGATTACCTAAAAAGAAAATCTTTTAAAAAACCCCACAAAATCTCACATGGGTTTAATCAGTAAAGGGAAAATGTCGCTCATTTTATTGAAAAGACCAGAGGTTGAGCAAGTTCAGGCAAAGTTCAATCCAGTAGTTCGAGATTTCTCTTAGTCCTCAGGCTCCCCATGGTGCCCCCACCCTTGTGGCCCCTTTAGCTTCAGGACCTACTCACATGTTCCCCAAGTAGCTGCTACCCTGCTGACCCTCCACGTGTCACTCCGCACCATCCACAGGAAATCAGAATTTCCTCCGGTATTTCCTTCGGAAAAGAGGCACTGCTTTCCGTTTCCAGAAGTCCTATCAAGCATTGCATTGGCTCTGGTTGGATCATTTTCCGTCTTTGAACTAATTACCATGGCCGGAGGGATAGTATACACTGACTGTCAGGAAGTGGGGTTCATCTCAGTTAAACCTTACTACTGTGGCTTCATAATGATATACTGGGGTACAGTTGGCAGTCAGTGTCTCTAACAGCAGGGAGAGTGGTCAGTCAGGCCGCAGAGTGAAGGGAAAGGGGTGGAGGTGGCGGTAAGCTGAGTCCCTACAATGGGCATAGCTCTTTGCTAAATCCTGTAAGGAGACTGAGGCAGAGGGTCCTACCCCTCTCCTCTCAAAGGGCTTCACTCTAGTGGGAGGCAAAGTGCCAAGATATGTAGAGTGAATGCACAACTTCAGGCCAAATGATCAGAGGGTGCCAGGAGAGGAAATGCTCTCAGATACTGGGGTGATCAGGGAAGACTCCCAGGAGGAAGTGAGTATGTATTTTAAAACTTTGAGCCTCTTCTAATTGCCAAGCAATGTGTTAGGCTCTTGAGGACAGAGAATTTAAGATGTGGTCCCCATCCTCTAGGAGCTCCTAGCTGTGGTTCATTTAGTCATTCTGCAAACATCACTCAGCTACTGCTCTGTACCAGCGCCGTGCTAGGAAGACACCCAGTGACCCAAAACATTCAGTGTCTGTTCTCCCAGCTCTCCAGCTCTCATTCCATTGGGGCAGGCAGACGTCACTTACCTAGTAATGAAAGTACTTGTTCAAGCGTGCACCAAGGGGAGTGCACTGAAGCACAGATGTGCACAGTGCTTGTACAAATGCAAAGCAGGGGACCTGACCCAGGCCAGGGGCATCCTGGAAGGCTTCCCTGAGGAGGTGAGGTTTGAGATGAGATCTGAGGGATGTGTAGGAGTTATCCCGACTGAGAGATAGAGGGCAGACACGACAGAGAGATGAGAGGGGACCCAAATAATGATGGAGGGAAACTCAAGGTAGACAGGAAAAACCTACTGCTAAGTGGTTATTGGAAAGGACATTGATCTGGGGGCCTCAAGAGTCCAAATAGAACATGACAGTTTGTGCCCCTCATCAGTTAGGTCCTAGAGGGCGTGTTCTGTGACTCCCCTGTGATTCCCATCCCTTAAGGTTAGACTAAGGCATTACCTTTAGGTCCAGTTGGGATCACCAGTCAGGCTGACCCTAGCTACCTCCTAGTCTGTCTGCTTCTCTCCAGATCAGTCTGTCTTCAGGGACCCTGCTTCTGCTGCTGGGTGTGGCAGCCCTGACCACCGGCTATGCAGTGCCCCCCAAGCTGGAGGGCATCGGAGAGGGGGAGTTCCTGGTGTTGGATCATCGGGCAGCCGACTACAACCGGGCTCTGAGCATCTGCCGCTTGGCAGGCACAGCGCTCTGCATGGCGGCTGGGATCCTGCTGGCCATTTGCCTGTTCTGGGCCATGACTGGCTGGCTGAGCCAGGACACCAAGGCAGAACCCTTGGACACCGAAGCTGATGGCCACGTGGAGATCTTCGGGGACGAGCCAGAGCAGCAGCTGTCCCCCATCTTCCGTGATGCCAACGGCCAGTGTTGGTTTTCACCCCCTGCCAGCCCCTTCGGGCAGTCCTCTGTGCAGACCATCCAGCCCAAGCGGGGCTCCTGAGCTGCCCACAAGGCCAGAGGAGGAACCAGACCTCCTGGCTCTGGGCCAGTCCTCTGTCCCACCACACCCGGCCTTCCAATCGTCTCCCAAGCTTCTCCCCTAAAGCAGGGGCCCTTCCACCTATGCCCCCAGAATTCCCAACTCTAGGTCGAGAGAGTCTGGAGCTCAAATCCTAGTGCCCCTTCCCAGGGGTTGGGCCCCGACTCATCCACGATGCCTACTTTCCCCAAGTCCTCCCAAACCTTCTCACCCACCTCTCCTTCCCAAGAGCCTTCAGGAGCAGAAGGGGTCTACTCCGTGCAGCCCCGGGTGAGCCCCTTTTCCTTTCAGACCATCAGTTCCTGTCTCCGTACTATGAGGGGTTTGGATCTCATTCTGGAGTTCCATGACTTTGCTATTCTTCCCACAAATAAGGATTACTCTCCATAGACAAAGTGGGGGGAGGGGTAGTGGAGTCTTTCTCATCCCCTGACCCTTCCTCCGTCAGCTGCTCCAAGATGCCTGAGGATGGGTCAAAAACGCTCACTGGGACTTCCCTTCCAGGATGGTGCGAAAACAGGCACCTCCTGCAGAATGTCTTCTCTGTGCGTGTTGGCATCAGAGCCCCTCAGTCCAGCCCATCACGGGCTCTCATTAGCCTAGTGTACAGATGAGGTGGCTGAGGGAGGCTGGCAGCCCGCAGGAATTTGGACCCACATCCTCTGCCTTCTCCTGGGCCAGCTCTTGTCCTCCAGATGGAACAGGGACCTGTCGGACACTTTCCTGGCTTCCAGGGGACCTCCAAGGGTGGGAGACAGTTGGTCCAGAGAGCCTGGTTGGAGGCCTGATGGTCCTAGGGAGCTCAGAAGATAATTTGAACATGCATTTAAATGGTCTCTAAGAGCCAAGGGGCAGGAGAACTGGGATGTCTTTGCCCCTCAAAATCCACTCACTTAGAAACCATCGCCCACAAGTCCTGCTGGGGGCACCAGCACCTCCATCCTGCGGGCTCCCCAGTCGGACGCATCATCTCCACTCTTACCACTAGGGGGAGCTCCAAGACAGCTGGAGAGAGGAGCCGATGGACCCACCCCCCCCCCCACCCTCGCCCCGCCCCCCTCGGTCGCACCTCCAGCTTGGAGGGGTCTCTTGGGAGGGTCCTCCGTTTTCCCCCACCAGGCAGGCACTGCTGCCCTTGTGCCCCACGCCCCTTCCCCATCTGGCACCCCTTCCATCTTACTTTCCCTTTCAATAAACAGCTGGGACGGATATGACTTTGCTTCTTTTCTCCCTGACCATGGGGCATGGGTGGAGAGGAAAAAAAGACTGTTAGGAGCTCCTCCCTTGTGCTGGGCGCTTAAATCCACTATTTCTCATCAGCTCCTCACGATAACTCTGAGAAAGGGGGCTATTATCTTCATTTTACAGATGAGTTAACTAGTGGTCAGAGAAATGGCCCAAGGGTGGGTTTAAATGCTAACTTGGTGGGAAGGAAATTTCTCCACCATCTTGACAACCTACCGCCCCCATCCCTGAGAGGGACGTGAAGCCCAGAGTTCTGGGAGAGGGAGCCGAAGCCAAAGCTGGGATCTTTTCCAGGGCAACGTGAACAGCTAACCCCTATGAGCGCTTACCAGAGGCCAGGCGCTGTTCTCAGTGCTTTACAGACACAAATTCATTCATTTACCCTCACCACAATCTATGAGGTGAGAACTATTATTCCCAAATCAGGCTCCCAGAAGGCAGGTTTGTATTTCCAGCTGTGTTCACCCACATGTCGAGTCCCGGCTCAACTGTTCCTGTCAACCCTCTCCTCCAGACCCGCCCCTGCAGGGCCACCCACTCCTTAGAGGGGGGCAGCTCTCGCTCCCTGCTGGCTCTAGCCAGACCCTTGGAGCCATCCTTGGCTCCTGTCTTTCCTCACCCTCCGAATCCAAACCAGGGGATAGCCAACCTCGCAAATAGAGCCTGATCCAGCCACTTCTCCCCGTCCTCACAGCTTCTCCCTGGCCTGAGTCTCCATCTCCTCTCACTTAGATTTCACACCAGCTTCTGCCTGGTCTCCTGGCTTTCCCCTTCTGTGCTCCCCACGCCCCCCCCCCAAGTCTAATCTTCGCAGATCCAGGCAGATCCGGGTATAACCAAAGTGAAGTCGTGCCCTTCTCTGCTCAGAACCTCCCATGGCTCCCACCTCACACAGTAAAACGAAAATCCTCAGTGCCTGTAAGGCCTTACATGATTTACTGACCCTCCCATCTCCCTCTTTTCCCCATGACCTCGACTATCTCCCTGTCTCCTCTCCCCTGAGACCGGCCTCCTGGCTGTTCTCCAAAATCAAGGCCAGCTCCTGCCTCAGGCCTTTGCATAGCTGTTCCCTCTGTTGGTACACTTCCCCTGGCTCACCACCTGGCCACGCCCCTCACTCCTTCAGGTTTGCACAATTGCCCCCCTTTCCAGCAAGGCCTTCCCTGAGCAGCCTGTTTTAAAATGCACCCCCCCCCCCAAATTCCCTGTGCACTTTGGAGTTTGGTTTTTATCGCCTTTCAGTATACTATAAAACTTACCTGTTATATTAGCGTTGTTACCTGTCTACCCCTGCCACAGTAGGATCTCTGCAAGAATGAGAACCCTTGCTCACTTCGTTTACTGACATATCCCAAGTGCCTAGAAAATGTCTGGCACAGAGTAGATGCTCGATAGAAATGAGTTGAATAAATCAATCATAGGGTTCTAGATAAGGACCCTGAGGCTTGGGAACATTGAGCAGCTTGCCCGAGGACGCACAGGTAGCAAGGGGCAGAGCTGGGGTTCAAGTGGAGGCAGTCCAGCTCCTGAGCCCACAGCCTGCACCACTGCGTTGCACTGTCCCTTGGTCTGAAGGCCCAGAGCTGGGGAGACGATATCAAATGCCAATAAACCTGTTTAGGAATGTTTGTTGCCCTGTGGAAGTGTCAGACAACGTGAACAGACCTTTTCTCTTCCCCCAGAGAAGTTAGAATTCAAATTTGCCATGAGATGTATCCATTTTTTAAACATTGGTATCTGTTTCAACACTTGACTAAGCACTGAGCAAGAGGAAACCTTCCCAGGGACAGCTTCAACTCATGAGAGGCGGTGTATGACCTCTGACCTGGACACTCTGAGTTGGTGCTCACAGCCGGACAGGACCACGGATGGAATTTCACACTGACAAAATGGCCCCGGAAATGGAGGTAGGCCTCCACCCCAGCATATCTGTGTCACATTAGCTTTCCTTCCCAGCTGCCATGGAGGAAGCCAACCCTGGTTTGTAACCCCAATAAATCCCAGGCCCCCACAAAGCCCCATCCCCACAGAGTATCTCTTCCCAGAGAATCAAAATCCAGTAACCAAAGTTCATTCCCACCAACGCCAACTGTCTCGTGAATCCTTAAAAAATGTTAAAGGGGGCTGTTTCACTGTCATACTTTGCTAATGGGGATGTGTACTGGGTTCAATACTGTTTCCCCGAAGTTCATGTCCACCTGGAGTCTGTGAATGTGACTTTATTTGGAAATAGGGTCTTTGCAGATATAATAAAGTTAAGACGAGTTCCTATTGGATTAAGATGGGCCCTAATCCAATAACCGGTCCTAATAAGAAAGGGAAAGGGAGATTTGAACATGCCAGACACACAGAGCCAAGAGAAGACGAGGCAGAGCCTGGAGTGATGTATCTCTAAGCCCAGGAATGCCAACGGCTGTCTGTAACCACCAGAAGCTAGAGGAAGCAAAAAAAGTCTTCTTCCCTAAAGACAGCAAAGGGAGGCTGGCCTTGCCAACTCCTTGATTTCAGACTTCAGCCTCCTCAACTGTGACACAATACATTTTTATTGTTTTAAGCCATGTAGTTGGTGGTACTATGTACAGCAGCCCCAGGAAACTAACACGGGGTGTAAACTGGGGCAGACTCCAAGAAAGGCAGTTCAGCAATATCAAAATGGAAAATACACGTGCCCTTTGGTCCCTCCCTCTTGTGCGGTATATCCATAGGTTAAATTCCACATGTAGGAACACCTCAGTATTGTTTATAAGAGAAAACATTTGGAAACAACCTACATGTTCACTAGTAGGGAACTAGCTAATAAACCTGGCACATTTATACACTGACACTACGCTGAAGAATGAGAACATCTTGATGTACTGATCTGAACTGATCTCCAAGTTACATTGTTAGATGAAAAGGCATAGGGTTGCTTCAGGTCGCGATCTTGGGGTCCTGGCCTCCAGCCCCATGTTGGGCTCCCTGCTCAGCGGGAAGTCTGCTTCTCTCGCTCCCTCTGCCCCTCCCACGACTCATGCTCTGTCTCTCTCTCAAACAAATAAATAAAATTGTAAAAAAAAAAAAAAAAAAAAAAGAAGGTGTAGGGTGCAGAACACCTATGAACACTTTTAAACCCTTTGTGGAAAAAGAAGACTATTTATGGACATTGCTTATACTACAAGCATAAACTCGCTACTGACTTTGGTCACCTCTGGGGAGGAGCCTGGGGATGGGGGGGAGCGGGGGGAGGATGGGAAGGGAGATTGGCACCACATACTCTTTCACCCATGCTGAATTTTGAACCATGTAAAATGTGTTACACTTTTAAAAATAATTAACTTAAATGTAAAAAACAGGTGGCACCTGGGGGGCTCAGTCGCTTAAGCAACTGCCTTCAGCTCAGGTCATGATCTCGGGGTCCTGAAATCAAGCCCCATGTCTGCTCAGCGGGGAGCCTACGTTTCCCTCTCACTCTCCCTCTTTGCTGCTCCCCTCAAATAAATAAATAAAATATTTTAAAAAATGAAATAAAATGTAGAAAAATGTATATATTATTGACCAAATACATTTAGTGAAGGAGGGAGAAGGGACAAATCTTCCTTACAGGAGAATTCCAGTTAATAGAGTATGGAGAGAATTAGAAAAGTCGCCCCCAGCACACCACAGTACTAATTGCTGCAGGCCAAACCCACCTATGAACACTCAGATTAGTGGGTGAAACTTTAAGGTGAAAAGGGATATTCGCGTGGTCTCCAACGATCTCCCCCACGAACACATATCATTTCCAGGGTGGCTTTAACATGCGTCCACACGTCCTCTGATGCCCTCCCCCCCAGGGGCCAAAGCTTGGTTCCCCTCCCCTGGAGTGTGAGCCGGACTTAGCTTCTGACAGCTAGAATGTGGAAAGGGGACAAACGGAGACCTGACCATGGAAAAAGCTGTCAAGGTGCCCCCTGAACCAAACGATCAGGTTGGCATCCCGGTAACAAGTCTTGAGGTCCCACGGCCCCCTGAAGTGATGCGATGAGAAGCACACTTCACCCTGTGGCGGTCTTCCCCCCAACTTCCATAACTTCAGCCTGGCCTTCGGAAAGCCCAAGTGAACACACGCTCCAGAATACCTGACCAGCACTCTTCCAAAGTGCCAAGGTCACAAAAGACAAGGAAAGACCAGGAAACTGTCACTGATTGGAGGACAGTGAGCAGACAGGGCTGAGGGTATATGGGAACTCTCTGTAAAGTCTCTGGACTCTTCTATAAATCTAAAGTTATTTTTTAGCTCTTTGGTCGCGGGCCCCGAAGGGAGACGACGATGAAGGGGGCGTCATTCATTTGGAAAGCGTCGAAATAAGACGCCCGCGTGGCTCCCAGGCCTACCACCTTCAGAAGTCGACCTGGGGCAAATGTGGCTATCCTGCCGAGCAGAAGAGAAGGTATAACCAGGGTGCCGAGGTTAAAAGACAAACTACCACTGGGACTGGGCGCATGAGGCATCTAAAAATTATCTACCACAGATTCAGGCCTGGATTCTGTGAAGGAACAACACCTCAGCCCAGGAGGGCCCCTGTGGTAGCCTCCAGTCCATCTGAAGGACGTCGATGATGAGTCACACAATACATGTTCTGGTTTAAAATAAGATGAAATAAAATAAAAATAAAAAATAAAATTATTTTTTAAATTAAAAAAAGATAATAATACAATTGTTCTTGTCAAGAGGGAGTAACAGGAATCAGGGTCACCCTCCCATCTGAGAAAAACAAAGGTCGGACCAGGAAACGAGGGAGTGAGAGGAGCCCTACAGCGGCCCCAGCGACGTCCCTGGGAGGTTCCAGGCTGCGGGGCGGGTTGTAACGCTCTCAGTCAAGGAGGAAACAAGGGGACAGAATCAGCACGGGTACCAGCAAGGGAAGATTTGGACGACGCCATCACCCAACCTGACCGCAACAGCCGAATACACGAGGCCTTGGGCCTCGGCGGCTCCCGGAGACCCCAGGGGCACTGGGGGGGGGGGGGGGCAGGGGCCCTGGGTGGGGGGGCTTGAACGGCATAGACGCAGAGCCCGTAGCGGCCTCGGGTGCCCTCTGGTGTGCCTTCGGGGTGGTGGCAGCTCAGCCGGTTGACCGGTGACCGCTTCCCCGGCCTCAGACGGAAGCTGCGTTTCCTTCAGCCTGCGTTCCCTCCTGTCTGAGGTGGGGGGACCTGGGGGAGGGAGGCGGGCCGACGGGCTTGGGGCGGGGAGGCTCACCTTCTGTCCACCCCTTTCCTTCCCGCAGCCTGAGCGCCCGAGGCTGCCCCTCCTTCCTGTTGAGCCTTGGGTCCCCTCGCCATCCCTACTGACCCAGGGGCGGAGGTGACGGACCCAGGGGCCCATTCAGAGGAGCTCCTCCACCTCACCCCCAACGGCCTGGCCTCTGGGGGTGCTGTGCCAGGGCAGGGAGCTGAGATGCCCCAGGGCGAGACAGAGAAGCGAAGCAGAATTGCTGGAGATGGGGAAGGTGTTAGTGGGAGGTGCCGTGGGAGAGGCCGCCATGAGGCCGGCGCCCGGCGCCATTCCCGCCCTGACCCCTCGTCCTAAGCTGAGAGCAGGCTGAGAGGGGGCAGCCTGCCAGGGTTCAAGTCACTGCGTGAGCTCAGGAGATCCCTAACCCCTCTGGGTCTGTTTCTCTGCCTCTCAAATAGGGCCAACAAGAAGGCCACTCTCTTGAGAGAGATTCAAGAGCGATGAGCTACACACGTAGGAGTGCCGGTAAATGGTTCTGCCAGAGGAGAGATCTGAGGTTCAGGTTAGCAGGCGACGCCCAGGTCATCATCATGGCCGACTCCGAGGCCGTCCTGCCCTCCGTCACCGTGGAGGGGAAGGATGGCCCTGCACACGGACAACGGCACTATATCAGAGTCATGGCTGCGGCGGAAGGACCAGGTTATGTCATTTCACAGAGGACGGTCGAGGCACATTCAGAGACCAACACGTACAGCACTTGTCCCTGCCGTGCTGTGTCCTCAGCACTTCACAGAAACGAACTCTCTTTGTCCTCATACCATCATGACGTGGTGACCACTATCTCCACCTCACAGTAAAGGAAACTGAGCACAGCGTGTGAGCCTCCTGCCCAAGGCTACTCACGTGACATCTGAGCCCAAACAGCCCAGGTCCAGAGAGCCCCGTAACTCTGGCATCTACGGATGCAGAAATGACCCCCATCCCCCCGATTCTGCCAACTGATCAACCTGAGACGGGATGAGGTCGTACTCACAACCCCTCAGCAGGGGACGCAGCCACAGGCAAGTATGCGGGTATCGGGTAGACACCCAGGCGTCCTGTTTACCCAGATAAACACATTGGTTAATCCTGCCTATGACAAGTGCTCAGAAAATCTTCTGGAAAACCACCCTGAGAATGGGGTACATGATTGGGAAAAAGTAATCAGTGCAAATGACCTCACAGACACACGTGTCTATATACGAATTTGGTGGACCCCCACACGAGCCCTTGAATAAGCATATTACACGTACCAGTATCCGCTCATGTGCACACCAACAGGTGTGTAAATTACTACAACAGTATGTGTGTAGACATGCTGATACACTCAGTGTGTGTTTGCACTTACACTGTTAGTGATTTTTTCTGCCATTACATTTACTGAGCATCTGCTACGGGTAAGCAAAGATAAGGCTCAGAGAAGTGTAGTGGCTGCCCAAGGTCCCACAGCGGGTGAATGGCTGAGATTCAACCCTGTCCTGTAATATTGGGCAGTGGTGTCTAGCTCCACCACTGGGCAGACGTGTTCGAAAGTGAACAGTACCAGGGTTGGATTTTCACAGTGACATTCCCTGTGACCTTGGACACATCCTGTCCTGTTACAGGCCACATCCCCATGGTCTGTTCCCAGGTGTGCTCCCCTGGCCTGAGTGGTGGTGAGACCCGTGACTCCAGCCCCGCTTCAAGTCTCAGCCTGGATTGGCATCACCAAGGGCTGTGAGCTTCCTGTCCCAGCCTTGCCAAGCCCCAAAGTGCATGACTCAAAGCCAAACCCTGGGCACCAGGCCACCAGGAACCTGGTATTGGAAGAACCCATGGGATTTCATAAGCATCTGGCGCCGGACGTGCGGTCAAGGCAGGGAGAGGGAGGGAGGGAAACAGGATGTCCACCGGGTGTTTGCCCGGGTTGGCCCGCTGGCCGGGTTTGGCAGGGGGACAGCTGCCAGGCTGTGGCATTTAATGCACACGCAGCAGATGCTTGCTGTGTGAGGGAAGGGGGGAGTGCAGAGGGAGGGGTCAGGGCCTCACCATTTCCTGATCCTGGAGGCCCTGCAGGAAGGGGGGATGGCGAACAGGAGGGAGTAATAAATATAAGATGGAAAGAGGAAGGGAGGGGATTTATCTTCTCCCAGCTCTTGAGGGCCTGCCCTGGGCTGGGCACTGTGGGTGCTGGGTGGACAGGGTGGACTGAGCCTGCTGTTGCCAAGCTCAGAGCGCTCAAATGACTGCAGTCGGATGGGGGAACTGGGAGGACCCAGCCAGTGAGAGCAGTCTTCTGTGTGTCTGTGGGGACAAGAGTATGCAAGAGGTGTGTGTGTGTGTGTGTGTGTGTGTGTGTGTGTGTGTGTGTGTATGCATGTGCACACAAGTGCCCGTAGAGCCTGGTATCTACGGGTGTCCTGTGAGCACAAGCCTGGCCTCGTTCCTCCCAGGCCTCCACCTGACCCCTTCCAATCATAGGACAAAGGCCACCCTCAGACCAGACCCTGGAGCTCAGGGGTAAAGACCTCCCAGCAGACAGACTCCTGGGCCCCTCGCATAGACCTCTCCACCAGGAGCCCTGAGCTGTGAGGAACACAGCAGCCCCGGCCTTTGCCTGGGGGCCCAGACACATGTCCTGCATTGCGAGCGCTGGAAGTGCCTCTGGGAAGTCCGGCAGATGTGTGATGCCCTTGGCCGCTGAGTCCCCACTGTGGGCACAGGCACTGTGCTGACTGCTTCAGACCAGGTGGGTGACGTTAGGCATGTCCACCCTCTGAGCCCTGGCTTCTAATCTAAAAAAAATGGAGTGGTGAGAGCCACTTCCAGTCTTGTTAGAGAAATGCAATGAGTCATGATCTCAATAGTCTTGTTATTTTCCCAAAGTCTTTGTCTTCCAGGTGACCCTGTCTCTTCCTCAACAGCAGGCACTGGGTCTCATATTTCTGTTTCTCCCATGACTCTTCATCACACAAGATCAAATAAATACTTGCTATAAGAATTGTTGAGCAAAGCTGTGTATTCCCCATAAATAATGACAGCCATTTGCACTTACATAGTAAAAATACCCAGCAATTCTGAGCTTTTATTATGTCAGGCATTGTGCTGAGCACTTTACATTCATTCTTTTGACAGTTCATTGAACGCCGAGTAGGGACCTGGCTCTGTGCTAGACAGAAGGATGAGGCTTTGCTGCCCTCCTGGTTCTTCCTTTCTGGTAGGGTTAGGAGGACGGACAATAAACAATTTAATACATAAGTGAGATCATTTCAAACCTTGGTAGGTGCTGTGAATACATTAAGACAGGACTATGGAGTAGAGACAGGCCGCGGGTACTGGGGTGGGCACGATGCTTCATGAGTGGTTAGGGAGAGCCTCTCTGAGGAGGTGACATTTGACCCGAGACCTGAAGGAGGAGGAGGAAGAGGAAGCTGGGAAGATGTGGAAAGTTCCAGGCAGATGGAACAAGGACGAAGGCCCCGAGGCAGGATAAATTTGGCTTGTACAAGGACTAGAAAAAAAGGGAGCATGTTTGGAGCAGATTGAAAGAAAGAGGGGGGTGGAAGGAGGCAGGCAAGGCTAGCAGGGGGCCCGCTCCTTGGCTGTCATTCCAACTTTACAGACCCGGAGCTAATGCTTCTAGAGGGCAAGTGATTGGCCCAAGGTCACACTGCTGGCTAGAGGCTAAGCAAGGATTCAAACCTGGGTCTGGCCGGGCTCTAGACCCAAGCTTTTTTCCCTTCATTGCAGACTGCCTCAGAGACACACATCCGTGCAATACCCAGCAATACCCGCCATCGGCACACCGGTGCACACCGCACACTCTGCAGGCTGCCCCACGGTGAGGGGGTGTGGGCTTGACTGTCACCAACTGTCAGTATCCGAGAGCCTAAGATTCTGATATTCCTCCCTGTCTTGGGCCAAGTAGGAGGGCTGATTGTCAGCTTAGCCCGGCATTCCAGAAGCTCTGGGCCAACGAAAGGTCAAAGGACAGCAAGGGGGAAAAGGCTTCCCAAGGGAGGGGCAGGAACTTTGGGGCGGGTTGTGGGGGTGCAGACACGGAGGGGGTGAGATGATAGAGAAGGGACAGCCCAGCCATGGGCACGCCTGGGAGGGGGAGGGGAGGCGAGCATGGAGGAAGCAGAGGGAGTTGAAGCCGGTCTCAGAAACATAGTCCCTGCCAGGCCAACACCTGGCCTCCTCTTACCTCTGCTGGGTCACCTCCCCAGATGGGGGGCTCACTGCTCACCAGGGCAGCAGGGAGGTGCTGACCCTGACAATTCCTCTTCCCCATCTGCCTTTGTGGCTATAAAATGTGAAAAGATTCATTCGTCGGAACAAGATAAACAGAGGGAAGCTTCACGAAAGCACTTCAGATTGGTACAGATCGAAAACTTTGATAAGGCGTTGTGCTGTCGAACTTGCAGGGAAGCAAACAGTCATACACTCTGCTAGCGGGAGGTAGATTGGCACAGTCCTGATGGACGATCATCCAGAAATTTCCATTAAGAATGCAACCACCCAGGGGCGCCTGGTTGGCTCAGTCGGTTAACCATCTGACTCTTGATCTCAGCTCAGGTCTTGATCTCAGGGTTGTGAGTTCAAGCCCTATGTTGGGCTCCAGGCTTGGCATGGAATCTACTTTTTTTTTTTTTTTTAAGATTTTTTAAAATTTATTTATGTGACAGAGACAGCCAGCGAGAGAGGGAACACAAGCAGGGGAGTGGGAGAGGAAGAAGCAGCCTCCCAGCGGAGGAGCCTGATGTGGGACTCGATTCCGGAATGCCGGGATCACGCCCTGAGCCGAAGGCAGACGCCCAACGACTGCGCTACCCAGGCGCCCCTGGAATCTGCTTTAAAAAAAAAAAAAAAAAAAGTGCAAAGGCCCAAACTTTTTATTTTATTTTATTTTATTTGGACAGAGAGAGAGAGAGAGAGAGAGTACAGCAGGGGGAGTGGCAGAGGCAAACGCAGAGGGAGAAGGAGGCTCCCTGCTGAGCAGGGTGCCCACCCCGGGCAGGCTCGATCCAGGCCCCTGGGATCATGACCCGAGCCGAAGATAGATGCTTAACGACTGAGCCACCCAGGCACCCCAAATGCCCCAACTTTTGACTCAGCAATTCTGTTTCTAGGAAATTAGCTCAGAGCTGCTCTCTACTTCCCCAGGTATGAACACTGTAGCATTGTTTGTGCTAGTAAAGACTGGAAACGTTGACATGTTCATTGACAAGGGATGGTTTCAATAAACCAGGGTATCCCTACGGTGGGATACTACAAAGCTATAAAAAATCAGGAAGTTCTTTTTGAACCGATGTGGAATGATCCCCAAGACAAATTGTTAAATAGGAAGAAAAAAGCAATCTGAAGGACCATGTGTATGCTCCCATCTGTGTATAAAGGGGAGGATAGCCAACACTATGTCTTAAAGGAAACATAAGAACATTGGTTGCCCCCACAAAGAGGAACTAGGGGGCTGGAGACAGGAATGGAAGGGAGACTTCAAGTATTACCCGCTGGACCTTTTGAATTTTGAGCCAAAAATATGAATAAATATAAATATTTAACAATCCATCCTCTTTTAAAGTGCCACATTCCTGCACACTCCTTGCTCCCAGCTAACTTCTGTCCCCTTGGACAAAACATCCTGGAAGAGAAAAAAAGACAAGAGGCCTGGGTGTGAATCCTAGTTCCATCACTGACCCACGGTGCGACCTTTGCACAAACGCTTTCGCTCTCTGGGTTGTATTCCACGACGCCCAGACAATGCCCCGAGCTCTGGCATTCTGTGTCCTGCCTCTAGACCAAGCACTTGGAAGGTAGGTGCCCTGGCTCCCTGCTTCTTCATTCATCCAATCCACCTAATCTGAGCGCCTCCCACGTGCCAGATTCTGGGTTCTCCGTTTCTTGCCCTACAAGCCGCCAGCCCCAGGGCCTGGCATGGGAGCTGGTACATCGTAAGCATTCAGGGCAGACTTCTCAGCTTACGAATGAGGAATGGGTATTCGGGTAGATGCGTGGCGACGGTGGAGGGACGGAGATGGTGGATGGCAGCTGGATAGAGTCATGGGTGGGCGGTAGGTGGAAGGCTCTTTAAGACCCTGGCCTTCACTTGACCTTGCAGCCCTCCCCACAGCTACCACCCAGTTTTTGGTTTCGGTCCCTTTTTGCAGCAAAAGTCTTTGAAAAAGTGTCCATACTCATTGTCTCTAATTCCTCTTCACTCTCTTTTTTAAAGATTTTATTTATTTATTTATTTGACAGAGAGAGAGAGAGTGCGCACGCTTGCACAAGCAGGGGCACAAGCAGGCTGAGGGAGAAGCAGGCTCCCCGCTAAGCAGGGAGCCCAATGTGGGACTTGATCCCAGGACCCTGAGATCATGACCGGAGCCAAAAGCACACGCTTAATCGACTGAGCCACCCAGGCGCCCCTCCTCTTCTCTCTCAAATTCACTCCAGTCACACTTCTACCTGCTTACCCCGTCCCACACCCACTGAAACTGGAGTTGCCAAGGGCATCAGGTCTCAAAGTTCAACACTCAATTCTCGGCCTTCATCTATCAACCAATCAACAGCTTTTGACACAGCTGACCCCTCCCTGCTCCCTGGTGCACCCTCTGTCTTCACTTGGCTTCCAGAAGTCCGCACCCTGCTGGCTGTCCTCCCACCTGGCCTCGCTCCTTCCTGCTGCAGTGGCCCAGGCCCCGATCCCCCACGCTCTCCCCAGTCTCACGGACCCGATCCCCCACACTCTCCCCAGTCTCACGCTCCCGGCTCCAGTTCTCCGTCTTCAGCCCTGTCCTCTCCCCTGAACTCCGGCGCATACGTGCAATGGCCCACCCAATGTCTCGGCGAGGATGTCTGAACGACATCTCAAACTCCGCACAACCAAAGCCGACCTTCTGCTCGGCCTCGGAGCCCCTGGCCCCTCTCTTCCGAGGGCAGATCCACACTTGCAGCTCCTCAGCTCAGGAACCTTGGAGGCACCCTTGATACCCCTCGTTCCCCTGCACTCGGCGTCCGAAACCCCGGCGATCCTGCTGTCTCCACCTTTTACGTAGACCCAGAGTCCAATCCCATCTTATCATGGCTCTGCTCTGAGCCACCGGAGTTTCCCAACAGAATTACTGCAAGAGCTGCTCCTTTCTCCCCAGAGTCTTTTCAAAGGCCTTCAAAGCTCCAGGGGCTCTGAATCCCTATCAGCTCTCTGACCTTATCCGCCACCCCTCCCCTCTCCTGTTCCACTCCAGCCACACCGACCCCCTTAGCCCCGGCACACCAGTCAAGCTTCCCCTTGGAGCCTTGGCATAAGCCATTCCCTGGCCTGAGCAACTTGCCTCCAGATAGACTCAGGGTGTCCACTGGACCACCTTCCTCACTACGGCCACCGCCTGCCCCTACCCCAGCCCCAGCACCTTCTCACGTGCCCTACCATTTAAGTATTTTTATGTTAATTATTTCTTCCTTCTGTTATGGATATAAGCACCTTTTTCGTCTGTTATCAGTATCCTCAGGCTTTAGAACAGTGCCCGACACAGAGGTGGGTATGTAATACATATTTTTTGAATGAAATGAATGAATGAATATATAAACTATTTGATTGATGCTGGAAAGATAGATAGTTGATGGATATGTGGATGGATGGGTGATGATTAGAGGGTAGATGGAAGAACGGAGAGATGGTAGAAGTTTGAAGGGGTAGGTGGTGGGGAATGGGTTATGAGTGAACAGTATATGGATGGAGGAGGTATGAATATATCGGTAGAGGGATTTAATCCATTCGGCTGCTATCCACCGAGCACTTACCATACATGGGTGAGCCAAACGGACACATGCCTGCCCTAAAGGAGCATACAGATTCATGGGAGAGACAGACATAGATATGTAATGTATGTGTAATTATATATAATTAATATATTTATCAATAATATTAATTTATTAATATTTTATTGATTTATTAATATATGGTTACATATGATTAAATACATATATAATTTGAAATTATAATTACAAGCTATAATGTGTGTTATGGAGGAAAAGAAGGATGCTTTGAGAAAATGATATGGCTGAGGGACAGAAAAATGGGCAACAAATGGGTACATGGAGGTGGCTAGGATGTGGGCTGGGCTGCTTTACTTCAATGGTCCTGGCCAGCCACAGGCACCACCCATCTCCAGACCTGGGGTCTCCCCACACCCACCTACAACTCTAACCTCAGAGAGACTGTCCTCTCTCTCCCCACTGACACAGCACCTGCCCCAGGCCATCCCCAGTGGCTCTGCCTGACTCCTGCGTCCTGCCCCCACCCTGCTGAGTCACACAGTCTTGGGCTACTCAGAGGACGGCTCCATGGGGTTTCCGGTTCAATCCAGCCCTTTGGCCATCCTCGACCTGGAACGGGGTAAGACTGCCAGAAGGGAGGCCAGCAAGTGCCAAGCTCTTGCTGTCTGTGCCTGATCACAGCTCTGCTCTTGAGCGACCAAGTCGACGGCTCCATTTGGAGTTTATCTGGGGTGGGATCAGGAGTAAAGGGTTAGAGCTAAGTCTGCCTGCAGGACTGTAACTTAATCATGAGCTGGAACTGGAATTTGGGTCAAGGGTCAGTGATGTAGGAAAGACGTTAGGGTTTGAAGCCGATGGCCAAGAAAGAATTCTTGAGGCGTCTTTGGTGCAAAAAGGTGGTTTTATTAAAGCACGAGGACAGGACCTGTGGGCAGGAAGAGCTGCACTGGGGTCATGAGGAGTGGCCCATTACATACTTTCAAGTTGGGAGGGGGTTAGGGATAGCCTAAGTCTCTAAGGAATTTTGGAAGCAAGGTTTCCAGGACCTGGAAGGGGCTAGCTGTTGTTGGGAAAAGGTCATTTATTACTGTCTAATAAAACCTGAGTCATGAGACCCTTCAGATGTATATCGGTGGGCCATATGCTGGGGGGATGATTGCCAACACGTATCTTGGGAGGTTTAGAGATAAAGGAAGTTTCCAAAGGAATTTTTATATATGTTAAAGCAGACTTACAGGATCCTAGGTGGGGGTGGGAGGATTTCAGGCTAGGATTGCCTTTCGCCCTCAGCAAAGAATTAACATCGAGGCAGTTGAGTCCCTAGAGGAATGTCACTCTGCCTGTTTCAAGGACTTGTCAATGGACTGTAGGTAGTAAGGAAATGTAATAATTTTTCTTCTGCCTTTGTTTCCCACATCAGTCAGGATGGGAAAAGTAGGTGCCTAGACCGTGACCAAGTCCGTGCTTGGTTCGGGCCAGGGTCAGGATTTAGCTGTAGCTGTGAGCAGTGATGGGGGCTCAGGCCATGTCCAAGTTATTAGGTCAGAGTTCGGAAAGAGTCCAAAGTCTGGAATAGGGCTCCGTCTATGACCAGTGTCAAGGATCAGGGCTCAGTCAGCGTCCAGGGCACCGGCCTAGTCTTGTCTTTCTCCAGGGACGGACAGAGTGAGCGGGCTGGCTCTGGACTCCTTTCAGCCTAAACTTCCATCATCCACAAGGATGAGCAGTGCCTGCCCAAACCCTCTCCTCCTTTCCCTCGCCCTCCCTGGCTCACTCCCTGAGGCCCAGGCCTGGCTCATACAGCCTAGCAGTCCTCATTCTTGCACCCAGGGGACCAGAGTGGGGGTAGGGGCTATGGGGCAGGGCTCTGTGCCTGACCCAGGAGGGCACCTTGCGTAAGGCTTTCTGATGCAACTGGCTGCTGGCTGAACACCTCAGTACCCCCTCCTACTCCTCGAGCTGTTCCCAGAAACAGAAGGGCTGGACAGTGGCCTGAATCAAATACACGTAATCCCTTCCCTTCTCTTTCCTTCCGGGGCCCTGATGGCTTCAGGACCATCAGGAGGCAGGCAGGCACCCAGGGATCAGATGACTCAGCAACAGCTCCAGGGGTGGGAGGGGTGCTGAGGGGGTGGAGGAGGAACCTAGGGCTTCCTCCTCCTCCCAGCAGGAAGGCAAGGGGGAGACTCAGGATCCCTGGAAGTTCGCAGAGCCCCACCTCCAACACACACAAAGCAGTAATTATGTGGCTGAGCCCAGAGAAGGACTAGTGGCAGCCCAAGGTCACCCAACTGTCTGGCGGCAAGGTCAGAACCGAAAGCAGCTTCCCTCCTGTAGTCTCTGGCTCCTCCCACCACAGGCTGGGGAGAGGACCCCTCGCCCTTGAGGAGGGCATGGGACTTCCCCAGGAACTTGCCCTCAATCTAGTGGAGGATTCTGAAACGGCCAATGACATGGGCTTTGAAACCACACACACCTGGGTTCAAACCCCTCTGGCTTGCTGTGTGATCCTGGGCAGGTTACTTCTCTCTGACACCTGATTTTCCCATGTGTGAAAAGAGCATACATTCGCCCCTAGCTCACAGGGTTGTGGTCGGGGTTGCAGGGGAAGCAGCTGAAGGACACGGCCCAGGCCGGCCATAGGGGGGACGCCCAGGAAATGCGCCCCTGCCTCTCCACCCTCAGCTCTCCAGGCCTGTGTGCTGCAGGTGGGGAGGGGGAAGGGGTTGACAGGTGGCACCCTCGGCTCTGTGGAAACTGCAACAGCCACTTCCCATCACGTGCTTACCCTGTGCCAGGAACTCTTCTGAGCACTGGGTATAAGTCAGTTAACCCTCCGTTTAATCCGGTAACAGTGCCCAACAGCAATGTGTCTTCAATACCCCTATCTCGTCTAGAGGATACACTAGGTCAGTTCCATTTTATAGATCAGGGCTCTGGGTCTCCGAGCAGCTAAGTGACTCGCCCCGTGTCAGACAACCAGCACAGGCCAAGGAGGAGGCACAAAGCTGTAGACAAAGACCTCCCAGACTTTCTGCCAGACCTGCTGCTTCCTGATCTCACCGCCCCCACCTACTCCTTAGGCCAGTGATGTCACTCTCAGAGCCCCAGCTCCCTCGTCTGCCTCCAGGCATGAAAACGGGAAGCTGCGGGAAGTCTGAGGATGCAGTAAGATGGTGTAAAGGAAGCACCCACATGGGGCCATGCTCCATCCTGGGGCAGAGAATCACATTCTCACACTCAGAGGACAGAGCTGGATCCCCCTGCAGGGCTGGGTCGCCCGGGGCCACTGCTGGGCCCATGTGGTGCCCAGGCACTAGCCTTCCTGCCTTTCCTGGGGCCCAGCCTGAGCCAGATTCAGATGATGAAGGATTTTGCAAAGCCCCTGGGAAACGCTGGAGAAGAAGGAGGTGCCCAGTCACCTAATAAGGGCTCCCCCGGAGGAGCCTGAGCCGAGGGCTGCAACTCTTGAATCACCCACTGTCATTCCCAGATCCATTGGCCCAAATCTGTTTGCCCGTTTGTACTAGTAGGTCAGTAGTGTTTTTATTTAAAATGGAAAATTTAAATCGCTCACTTAAAATGGAAAGCCATCTTTTTCCATAAAGAAGAAGTGACCATAAAATTGAACACAAGGGGCACCTAAGTGGCTCAGTCGGTTGACTGACTCTGGATTTGGTCTCAGACCCTTGATTTCGGCTCAGATCATGATCTCGGGGTCCTGAAATCGAGCCCCACATTTGACTCTCTGCTGAGCATGGAGCCTGCTTGAGATGCTCTCCCTCTCCCTCTGTCCCTCCCCCTGCTCAAGCTCTCTCTCTCAAAAAAAAAAAAAAAAAAGAAAAGAAAAGAAAAAAGGAAAATTAAAAAAAAAAAGTTGAATGCGAGAACAGCAAAACAAGATTCTTAGAGTCTAGCTAAATCCTGTCTCTTGCCTAAGGCTCTGAACTAACCCTGCTCTCTCTCCCTTAACAAGTGAGGTGTTAAAGACATAGAAGCTGGGGCGTGTGGGTTAAGCGCCCCTTGGTTTCAGCTCAGGTGGTGATGTCAGGGTCCTGATCTCAGGGTTGTGAGATCGAGCCCCACATCAGGCTCCAGGCTCACTACGGAGTCTGCTTGGGACTCTCTCTCCCTCTCCCTCTGCCCTCCTCTCCCCCGCAAATAAATAAATACATCTTAAAAAAAAAAAAAAAGGACATAGAAGCTGTTAAATGAGGCTTTCTCCCTAGTAACTGGAGGGACAGGAAGAAAAAGAAAAGGAAATACCTATAGCACGATCTGATTCAAAGGTATTTAATAGTCTTGAGACCCTAAGACCACCTGGCATCCTACCATTGCTGTGTTTTATATTTTGGAAAACACTGACTTAATCCAACTCTTCCTTCCTATTTTACTGGGAAGAATAGTAGGGTTCCCAAAGGGGAGATGACTTGCCCACCATCTCACGGGACCCATGGCTTTAGCCAGACCTGGAATCCAACCAGAATTCTTTCCAAGGCATCGTTCAGCTTCTGTGGCAGAGAACTTACAAAGACGAAGGGCAGGAGTGGTGGCATCTCACGGGCGTGTCGGGCACCGGCCAGGCCGGGTGGAAAGGAAGGAGGCAAGCAGCTGTTGTCATTGGTCCTCGGGCCCCCATGCCTCTCCTCCCTCGGAGCACAGCCTGAGTTCCTCCTCCCAGTGCTGAGGACCAGCAGAAGTACAGCAAATAGAAACGCAGCCCGCTTGGCTCAGAAACCAGGGCAGCGCAATGGAGAAAACCAGCCTGGAGAGACGGAAATTCATGAAAGCCTAATTCTCTCTCTAGGAAAGTGCACGTTTGCATTTAACTGGGGAGCGGAGTTGGTCGCCATTTATTTTCTTACTTTTTAACAAATATTTATATTGCATTTATATTCCAGGCACTTCACAAATATTAAGTCTTTGGATCCTCACGACAAACCAATGAAATGGGCACTATTTTTATCTCCATTTTACAGATGAGGAAACTGAGGCACAGAGAGCTTAAGGAATTTACCTAAAATTTCATCACTTGGAAGTGGTAAGATTTGAACCCAGGAAATGTGATCTGACTAAGGGATGCCTTCATGCATTGAATCCTTAGACCTACAAGGCAAAGAAGGGTATAATTAATCCCATTTTATAGATGCATAAAACTGCAGCTCAAGGCTATTTAGCGTCTATGCTATAAACCCAACAGGCCCTTCACTTCTTTGCTACACTCCCTGGATCACGTGCCAGGAATTCTTGGTCTGGGCTGTGCTACTCAGTTTGGTAACCATTTACTACATGAAGTTACGGAGCATTTAAAATATGGCCAGTATGACTAAGAAACTGAATTTTTTCATGAGATTGACCTTTTAATTTAATTTAATTTAACTTTTTGAAAAGATTTTATTTATTTATTCGACAGAGATAGAGACAGCCAGCGAGAGAGGGAACACAAGCAGGGGGAACGGGAGAGGAAGAAGCAGGCTCATAGCAGAGGAGCCTGATGTGGGGCTCGATCCCATAACGCCGGGATCACGCCCTGAGCCAAAGGCAGACACTTAACTGCTGTGCCACCCAGGCGCCCCTGACCTTTTAATTTTAAAGCAGGTGAAACGTTTTGTCCATTCAACACAATTTAATTGTTTTGGTAGAACAACATTTCACTTTAACCACTGACACTTTAGCTCCCGTGCTGATTTCTTTCCAAACTAAATATAAAAGACCAGATTTTGAAAACATTAGTAAGAAAAAAATTAGATGATCGCATTAATAATACTTTATTATTTGTTGAAATGATCCTATGTTAGATATATTGGATTAAATAGAATATAATATTAAAATTAATTTCACCTGGGGGTGCCTGGGTGGCTCACTCGGTTGAGTGTCCAATTCTTGATTTCAGATCAGGTCATGATCTCAGGGTTGTGAGATCGAGCCCCCTGTCGGGCTCCACATTTAGCGGGGAGTCAGCTTGAGATTCTCTCTCTCCCTCTCCCTCTGCCCCTCCCCCCCTCGCGTGCACGCATGCTGTCTCTCTCTCTCAAATAAATAAATACATCTTTAAAAAAATTAATTTCTTTTCGTTCTTCTTTAATACATGACTAGAAAATTTGAAACTACACATGTAGCTTATATTTTATGTTCTGTTGGTCTACAGAACTGGGATTCGACACCCTCAATGTGACAAGGCCCACCCCCAAACCTGGGGGCCATGCCCTGGGTACAGTTCCAGAAGCCATATATCCACCAGTCCAGGTAAAGGCAGCTGGGTTGCAAAGGTTGTAAAATGTCCCTGGACAGTGTGGCCACTGGAGTTAGCGGCCCCAGCAAATCTCAGATCTGCTGCATACCACAAGCTGGGTGCTCTTGGGTAAGCCCCTTACTTTCACTCATCTGTAGAACAGAGGTCATAGTGCCTATCTCATGGTTCCTTAAGTGCCTCAGGGCCTTTGCACTTACTTTTTCTGTGTCCCCCTCAGATCTTTGCACTTCTCACCCGTCTCCTCCTTAAGATCTTAGTTTAAACATCACCTTCTTGATGAGTCCTCGTGAAAATAAGCACCCCTCAGTCACATCTGATAGAGGACAAATCTATCCTATTCAAATTTATCCTATTTCTTTATTCAAGAAAATAGATGACATCACCTTTAAATGATCTTGGTTATTGATTTTATTTTCTTGGTAATGGTCTGTCTTCCCATTGATTTATGAGATCTGTGAGGTCAGGGATGGGTCAATCTTGTTACTGCTGAGTCCCCAGCATTTAGAACAGGGTCTGACACAGCATGAACAAAGTTAGGAATGCACGAGCACACCCAGCCAGTGCGGGCTTCATAGAGAAGCTCAGAGAACAACCAACCCCACCTTTCTTTGCCCCTTCCCTTACTGCTGTGGGATTTTCCACTGAGTCTGGATGTCCTGGTGTGGAAAATGAGTTCATTAATCCCTCCCTCCCAGGGGAGCCTCCAGGATTAAATGAGATCCCAGAACACCCTGGTGAGCCCTGAAGGTCCTGAGACACGGGTGAGCTGGTCCCTGAGGTTTGCGAACCTGAGAAACGAAGGTAACTCCACCCACGATTCATCCAACCTCTGCCTGGAGGAGTTATTTTTTTGACACTGGTGCATCCAGACATCAAGACCTAAAGCGGATTTCCCGGAAAGGTACTGGACCCCTAGGGCTGCACAGGGATTCTTCACAAAACAGCAAGTGGCCCCAGGGCCTCCTAGGCTTGGGGTGCAAATCCTGTTACGGGTGCCTTCCCCTCTCTGAGCCTCCATTCTGCTCTCTGAGCACTTAGGATGTGAAACACAGTTCTAAGCATTTTGTCTCAGCAAAAACCTTAGGAAGTGAGGACTCCTGTAAGCGCATTTTATGGAGGAGGAACTTCAGCTCCAGCAGGGTGTGAAGCAGCTTTCCCGAGGCTGCATAGTGCGTCTGTGCAAAGGTGGGGGTGCGCTCTTAGGCCCGCTGGTTCTAGGCACCGGCTCTTAACCATTACGCTGTACTGCTTCCACCCAACGAACGCTGTGAAGCGAAGCTTGCCCGACCTCAGGCCTCCCCAGGGGACCACACCAGCTCTTTTGAGTCCGGAGTCAGCTCCTGAGTCTGCAGTCTTTGCAAAGCTCCCGGGCTGCTTTCCCAGCGCTGGACCCCAGGATACCCCTTAGTAGAATGGGGCACGCGCGGAGCTTCCTGCCAGGCTGCCCAAGGTCCTCCTAAAGTTAATAAGCAACGGCAGGAAGGTTCTTTATAAACAGGAAAGCGCCGGGGAACTGTCACGGTTTGCTCTTTTTCTCCTCTGCATCCTGAGAAGGAAGGATGTTCTCCCCATTTCACATACGGGGAAACTGAGGCTCAGAAAAGGAAAGTGCTCTTTCCAAGGTGATAGGGAGAGCCAGTAGAGGGTGTCCGCGCGCGGGGCAGGTGGGGGAGGAGGCGGAGCCCAGACACCCCTGGAGGACTGGTGAGGCGAGAGGGGCGGGGCGGGGAGCGCTGGGGCGGTGACCCCAGGGGCGGAGCCCGGGGGATGGTGCAATCCCCGGCCTGAGCGCATCAGGCCGCGGCCGATTAGCACAGGTTTGCATCACCCGGGCCGGGGCCGGAGCCGGAGCCGGAGCCGGCGCTGGCGCCGGGAGACACTCGAGCGGAAGCGCCGGCTGCTCTACACGTGTCCGGCTGCCGGCGGCCGGGGTCCCGAGCTAGGTCGCGTCGCAGCGGGCCCCGGGCCACGTGGGAGTGCCCTGGCGACTCAGGACCCCGCCGCACGCCCGGGCAAGGTACCCAGCGGGGCCGAGAGGGGCCGGGGCCGGGAGCGGGCGGGTGGGAGGGTGCGCCCCCGCGAAGGTGGCGGCGGTATCCGGGGAGCGGAGGGAGGCGGGGACAGAGGTGTGGGAGTGTGGGGCGGGGGAGGCGTGTGTGTGAGGGGCCCGTGGGGGGCGCTGGGGACTCCGTAGGGTGTCACTGCAGGGTGAGCCTGGAGGTCCGCGTGAGCCTGCGGGGTTGGGGGAATGTGTCTCAGCGGACAGTGCGAGCTATGGGGAGGGCTGCGTACCTGGTGCCAGGTGTCGGCCGAGCGGGGGACACGGCTGGAGCCGGCTGGGGTGTCCTAGGGGCGGGGGCAGGTGCAGAGCGAGTGGAAGCGAGGATGCGGGGCGCAGAGTGCAGGACCCCGGAGCGCACGGAGCGTCGGCCGCAGGTGTGCACCTGCCGCTGCGGCTGCGGGTTGCCAGTTGTACCGTGCGCGCGTGTGTTTTGTTCCTGAGGACCCTGGGGTGTTCGGGGCGAGGGCCCAGGTCCGCCCCTTCTCGCAGCCCTGGGGCCCAGCCTCATTCCCTTCGCCTCCAGCCGCTCCGTTTCCGCTGAATCCTCTGCCTCGGGACACCCGCTGTCCGCCGCTTCAGCTCCCACGGGAGGAGCCTGGCTGGGGAAGGCGGGGCGAGGCCGCCTGGGGGGCTGGGGCACGTGTCGGACCGTGCGTGTGCCCTGACCGCTCTCGGTGGGGTGTGTGAGGGTTGGGCGGGCTCTGTGTGTGCGCACACTCGCCCCCGGAGGATGAGGTGTGTGCCGCTTCATGTGTGTGCTCGCCTCTCTGCCCCCGACGTGGTGTCTCGGCTGGCTGGCCTGGACAGACTGGCTTCGAGGGGCGTGTGTACAGCTGTCTGCTCTGCGTCTGTGCGTGTGTGCGTGGTATGACCTGCCCTTCTTCCCCCAGAGGTGGCAGGGAGCAGCAAGAAGTAGATAGGAAGGGCTGCGTCCATCCTACAGTGGAGATTCTAGTCCCGCGGTGTGGCCTGAGAAGTCCCTTGCTCAGTTATTGTGACTCCACCTGTCCCCTGGAGCTTATCCCAGGGCCTACCAGCCTCTGAGGCATGGATACAGCCAAAGGGACAGTCCCAAGGAGAGCACTGAAGCAGTTCGGCTACGAGTAATAGTAGTAGCAATGGACAGGGTGACCATTTACTGACACCCACCCTGCAACAGGGTCACTCTGAATTATTCGTATTTTCATTTCATCATTGTAAAAATCCTATGGGCCTTGCCTCCCGCTCCCACTTTACAGATGAGGGAACTGAGACTGGGCAAGACTTCAGGACTTGCCCAGGGCTACCCAGCCTGGAATGACTAGAACCCAGGAATGACTACGGCCAGCTGCTGTTGCATTCTTACCACATTGGGGTTATGGCCTTTTACTCATGTGGGGTCTCCCTGCCAAGGCAGCCCATGCATAGTAGTCCGCTGTGTGGCCGTGCCATGATGTTTAACCAGCCCCCTGCTGCTGCCCATTTGGGGGGGGTTCCTGCCTTTTGCTGTTACATAAAAGGCTCTCCTTTTTTTTTTTTTTTTAAGATTATTTATTTATTTATTTGACAGAGAAACAGCCACTGAGAGAGAGAACTCAGGCAGGGGGAGTGGGAAAGGAAGAAGCAGGATCCCAGCAGAGGAGCCTGATGTGGGGCTCGATCCCAGGACTCTGGGATCACGCCCTGAGCCGAAGGCAGGCGCCTAACGACTGCGCCACGCAGGCGCCCCGCACAAGGCTCTCCTGAACGGCCTTTCACGTGTTTAATATGTTGATGAGCATCTTAATGGGAGGATAAAGTCCCAGAACTGGGACACCCGGTCAAGGGTAAGGGCATTTGTCAGTTTCATGCACGCTGCCAAGTCACCCTCCATAACAGCGAGGGAAGAGGGGGGCCACCAAACAGCCTCCCCTCAGTGCTTTTCCCCCTTCTTTGTAGATGCGAGCCACCCCTCTGGCTGCTCCTGTGGGTGCCCCCTCCAGGAGGAAGCGGTTGGAGTTGGACAATGACCTAGACACCGAGTGTCCCACCCGGAAACAAGCTCGAAGCAGAACCCAGCGCCAGCTGCTGCCCTGCTCGCTGCCCCTGAGCCCACCCCCTGCTCCAGCGCGGGCCCTCACTGTGACCACTGCCTCCCGGCTTGGGCCCTATGTCCTCCTGGAGCCCGAGGAAGGCGGCCGGGCCTACCATGCCCTGCACTGCCCCACAGGCACCGAATATACTTGTAAGGTAGGTCCCCGGGGGTCACTCTCCCCCAGCATCACAGGGGCCTGGAAAGGGCCTTGGCTCCAGAGGATTGTCAGGGTGGAGGAGTCCTTAGGGTTACTTTGTTCCTGTGTTTATTGGGGAAGCAGCCAGTGAGCCCCCAGCTCTCGGTCAGGCCCTGGCCTGGGCTGAGATCAGACGGGTAAACCCGACAGGCCCAGCCGTGGGGGAATTGCGCCGTTCAGGCCCATAGTAGGATCCAGGCCATAGGGGTGGAGCTTACGGGCGGTGGGAGCACAGAGAAGGAGCCTCTGGTGTATTCAAGGGGGGGCATCAGAAAAGGCTGAGCGGCAGTTAGCGAGGGAGAGGTGGGAGAATGGAGGTCTGGGCAGGGCCTAGAGGAGTGAGAGCATGGGGGCATCACAGGGTTCAAAGGGCTTCACCCCAGCCAGAGTGGAGAGGGGCGGGAGATGAGGGTTGGTGGCCACCGGTTGTGAAAGCACGAGAAAGGAGCTCACACTGGGCTGGGGGAGCCACTGAAGATATTTGTACAAGGGAAGGGTGAGGTGGGGTAGACATCAGAACTCCTGGGACCCTGGAGGTCATTGGGCCTATCCTGTGACCATTTCACAGACGAAAAGACTGAGGTCAAGAAGGAAGGGCCAAGCACAAAACCTCATTGTATTGGGCCTGGCTCCTAGGGCAAAGTCCGGGGTTCTTGGCACAAATCAGGAAATGGACAGGGTCGGGCCCACAGGACATTGGCAGGTCATAGCCTAAAAAAAAAAAAAAAAACAGAGCTGAAGAACTACAATTATAAGTATTTACTGTGCACTCGGCACTACATTGATGGCTTAGTGTATATACTCTCTTCCAGTCTTCACCCGGTCTATGTGGTAGTTACTATTATTGGCCCATTTTGCAGACGGAGGACACTGAGGCTCATAAAACGGTGGTCACAGAGGTGTCAGAGGTGAGACCAGGGCTGTGGCCCTGTGCAAGGACACGTGTCTCAGACACAGCAAGGCAGCCTTGCTTCTGGTAGGCAGGGTAAGGAAGATACAGGAGACCCAGCTACACAAGGAAAAGGAAGAAAGGGGCCTGGGTCCCCTCCGGGATGCACAGAGAAGCAGGTGGACCTAAGCTTCCACCCGGGAGCAGCGGCAGCTGGCTCCTGAGGGGTGGGGGTGGGGTGCAGTGGGCAGGGGGATGGAGGCAGACCTATGGTCCAGCCACCAGCTTTACCCCACTGCAGGTCCCCAGTGCTCTGCCCCAAGTGCTCTAAGGAACCCCTGAACTCTGGCTCCTTTTCCTGCAACATTACAGGTTTTCGTCTGTTCCTCCAGGGGTGGGGAGTCTATGCTGAGTGGAATGACCATAGCGGGCTCAAACCAGAAGTTCGAGGCTTTCTCATAGCCCCAGTTACTCAGAAACATTTAAGGGGGTCTCCTGGCACGTGCTTATCCCCATACTAGCGTGAGCCGTGGGGCTGACCTGCCATTTCCACATAGCCATCCTGCCTGTAGTTTATCACCTATTCATTCATTCATTCATTCATTCATTCAACAAACCTTCATCGAGCACCGTATGTGCCATGCGCAATGCTGTGGTTCCAAGGCAAGAGTTCTGCTCTCGTGGTGCTGGTGCTGTAGTGGAGGACATGGACAGTAAACAAGGGAATAAGGAAAA